>NC_068931.1:53834000-55202500 GCF_023091745.1 Budorcas taxicolor
TCAATTCCAGCTACTTCTTAAAGGGTTGATTCAATAAAGAATTAAGGAAACACCCGTCCATGATCCAAGACATATACCATAAAATACTGCTGCTGCTGTTGCTGTTGTTAGTCACTCAGTCATGTCTGACTCTTTGTGACCCCATGGACCGTAGCCTGCCAGGTTCCTCTGTCCATGGGATTCTCCAGGCAAGAAGACTGGAGTGGGTTGCCATTTCCTTCTCCAAAATATTGCTAGGTTCAGGCAAATAGTGTTGATGGTGCCAGGCAAGTACCTTTTATCTGTGAATATTCATTGGAAGGACTAGTGCTGAAGCTCCAAATCTTTGGCCACCTGGACTGAAGAACATTAGAAAATACCCTGATGCTGGGAAAGGTTGAAGGCAAGAGGAGAAGCAGGGGACAGAGGAAGAGATGGTTAGAAAGCTTCACCAATTCGATGAACATGAATTTGAGCAAACTCTGGGAGACCGTAGAGGATGGAGGAGCCTGGCGTGCTGCAATCCATAGGGTCGCAAAGAGTGGGACACAGCTTAGGGACTATACAAGAGCAACAATACTCTGGAAACCAGAAGAGGCCAAAGCTTGCTCTCAGCACTGCTCAGAACATCCTGTTAACTGAGACCATCCCTGTCTCCTGCATATTCCATCTACCTGCATAGAGGGGAACCACGGTGAGCATGCCGAAGGTACGCTTGTCACTTTCTGCAACTAACAGCCTTGGGCCGGCATCCGGTCCCATGAAGGCATCTAGAAAAGTTTGGATTCTACTTTGTGTTTGCTAGGACTGGTTCTAGTAGAAACTGCCGCTATAAATCCCTTTCTCCCTCTTTTTAACCACTTTGGAAGCCCTGCTTATGTTTCTCATATCAACCCCACACTCATTCTCCTACACCTCCTAAAAAACTGCTCTCTGACCGAGCAAACTTGGCAGGATCCTACCCCGGACACTTGAGACAACAGTTGAAGTGAAATTTCCTCCGGCAGCCAGCAGGTACGGAAGGTAGTGGGGAGGTGCTCACAGAAAGCAAACGAAACTGGGGAGCTCCTGGGGCAGCTGTGAAGTCACCCTGTGCGCACAATGCCTGACCCGCTCGTGGGTGGCTGGCCTGGAGTTAGGAGCCAGATTCCAGGAAAATTACAGCTCTGGCTAGCCCCGTTTCTCCCACTGGATTGGTACTCATTAAACATTTCACAGCTTGGACACCCTAAAACCTCTCCACTGTTTAAAGACTGAAGCTGTTAGGAAGTCAGGAATCCCTGCCAGCTAAAAGCAAGATGGAGTTTGCCAAATAGTTGTGTTAATAAAAAAAAAAGTCAAACGTGACCTCTCTGCCTGCTTAAAGGTCAAATTAAGCATATCCCTACTGCTTCTGATTAACTGGATGAGGAAAGACAAAATCCATGCCTCCCCTTGTTGAAGGGAGAGTTCACCACAACAAGCAGAGTGTCATTTACTAGGCTGCTTTCAGACAAATCCACTCAAATTTACCTAATAACAGGATCCTCTCTGCCCAGCAGCTTCTCCAGCAGAGGCCAGTGAAGAAACGCAGCAGTAACTGGTCAAAATGTATCAGGTCTTTCAAGTGGAGAAGTCTCTGCAAATGCCATTTCACACAACAGTGGATATGTTACTAAAAGTTCTCGATAGAGAACAGAGAGCCAAGGAAATGTGAAGCCAGGGGGTATCAAAGGAAGTAATACACTCTGCTCAACGCATGTCTCCCTTCATTCAATCAGCGAGCATTTATGAGATCTAGAATGAGGTCACTGATGCCAAAATGAGATTTTAGTACTCCTGCCAAAGGCACAAATATATAGAGATAGAGAACTTCAGTGATGAGGACAGAGGCAGTGTGAAAATAAATCCTGAAGCACCCACATTTGCCCCTCTGATTTTCCTCCTCTTACGCTAGGTGATGGTTTGCATACCTAAGTGAAACTGAAAGTGAAGTCGCCCAGTCGTGTCTGACTCTTTGCGACCCCATGGATTGCAGCCTACCAGGCTTCTCCATCCATGTGATTTTCCAGGCAAGAGTTCTGGAGTGTGTTGCCATTGCCTTCTCCAGGGGATCTTCCCCATCCAGGGGTCAACACCGGGTCTCCCGCATTGTAGGCAGATGCTACCTAAGTAATGATACCCAAACCTAGCAAGGCATGACTGGGAAGGTGTTAGGACCGGCTGAAAGAACTTCATAGCCAGACGGGAGACAGAGAAGACAGCAGAGAGAGAAGGACTGGGGGAGCACTTGGGGAACTGTAAGACAAGAACTGACCACAGAGGAAAAGAAAAATCGCGACCTTTTCAACCCTGTGTTCTTTTGCACAGTCTTCTGTTAGTCACCTGAAGACAGAAAACAGTTTTCAATGAATCTTTGTCACATTCAGTAATTCATGGACATAATAAAAGTGATACATAGCTTTTCATCCCAGGGAATGCTGTATCATTAGAGGCTTTTTCATGCCATGAAGTCCGATAATAATAGCTTTCAAATAAGCACCTTAAAGAACTTAGCCACGTCAGTGCCTGCCAGTGTGTTAAGTAGCTTCAGTCGTGTCCGACTCTTTGCAATCCTGTGTACTTGTAACCCGCCAGGCTTCTCTGTCCATGGGACTGTCCAGGCAAGAATACTGTAGTGGGTTGTCATTCCCTCCTCTAGGGGATCTTCCTGACCCGGGGATCAAACCCACATCTCCTGCGGCTCCTGCACTGCAGGTGGATTATTTACCGCTGAACCACCAGGGAAGACACAGCCATGTCAGTAGACCATCATAAAATGTGTAGTGAGGTCCTGTATTAGCCAGACACCTCTATGATAGGTGCAAGGGGAATGTCAATGGTCAATGAGGACATTGACATCAAAGAGGACAGACACACTGCTGATTCTGTGGGAAAGTCAGTGAGTCAGGGGCAAGGGCAGAGGGGAGAGTGGAGGCAGACAATGAACAAATAACTAGCCCTGTTGGGTGAAAACAGAGCACTCATCTCCAGCAGGGCATGGATCACTCCTCCCCACCTTCCATGGCTGGGGCCATGATGTTATCTTCAAATGAAAAGGATCTCACCAACTGCACCTCTGAGTCACAGCTCCAGGGAAGCCATTCAACCTACAGGAAAGTTCAGGCGAAAGGACTTTTATTTCTGTTTATTTTCTAATCCATGCCAGAGCACCAGGCCTTTAAATGCCTCCAGGTGACTGAGTCACGAACACTCTTGTCACTGGTACTTGACATTAACTAGATTGATTGCACCAGAATAGAAACCAGCTGCATGATAAGTGATGATGGCATCCCTGAGCAGGGGCTCTTTCTCCCTTCTATCAAGACTTTCAAAAGTCAGCAGGAGCAGAAGACGAAATTAGTATCTTTCAATGCAGAGAGGCATACCATCTTCCTTTTCACTGAGATCAACATTTAATGATGCTCTCTCTCAATTTACACCATTTTATAATAGCACGTTCAAACTAAACAAGCTGCATTTGAAGTAAGACTTTGTGTTTCATTACAATTACTCAATCTAACAGTGGACATTATCACTTACATCAATTATTTACATTTTCATTCTGACAATATAAACTTCCGATAGTATTTATTAAGCATCTGCTTCACACTGAGAAACAGAGACTTTAAACATTCTATCTGATTTGAAGGATTGGATCACTTCTTCAGAGAGAGGAAGTACATATGTATGAAATAATATATAAACAAGCAAGTACTATGGCATATGAACAGTGTTAATCCACAAATTGTAAAAGTGCAGTTATACACAATTGGAGAACAGGATCATGATTCATCACACTTCACAAGCTTCGAATTTTGTATGATAGAATGAAATTAAGAAGAGAATGATCAAACAGGCTACGGTTTCATTTAAGAAAAGAAGGCTTCCTGAGAGAGATGAACTGCAAAAGTTTAGTTATTATAAACAAAATAAATATATCAGTTCAGTTCAGTCACTCAGTCATGTCCAACTCTTTGCAACCCCATGAATCGCAGCACGCCAGGCCTCCCTGTCCATCACCAACTCCTGGAGTTCACTCAAACTCATGTCCATCGAGTCGGTGATGCCATCCAGCCATCTCATCCTCGGTCGTCTCCTTCTCCTCCTGCCCCCAATCCCTCCCAGCATCAGAGTCTTTTCCAATGAGTCAACTCTTCACATGAGGTGGCCAAAGTACTGGAGTTTCAGCTTTAGCATCATTCCTTCCAAAGAACACCCAGGACTGATCTCCTTTAGAATGAACTAGTTGGATCTCCTTGCAGTCCAAGGGATTCTCAAGAGTCTTCTCCAACACCACAGTTCAAAAGCATCAATTCTTTGGTGCTCAGCTTTCTTCACAGTCCAACTCTCACATCCATACATGACCACTGGAAAAAGCCATAGCCTTGACTAAACGGACCTTTGTTGGCAAAGTAATGTCTCTGCTTTTCAATATGCTATCTAGGTTGGTCATAACTTTCCTTCCAAGGAGTAAGCGTCTTTTAATTCCATGGCTGCAGTCACCATCTGCAGTGATTTTGGAGCCCCAAAAAATAAAGTCTGACACTGTTTCCCCATCTATTTCTCATGAAGTGATTAATATATATATTTGTATTTTGTATATTATTAAATATTTATAAATGTATATATATAGTAATATATTATATATAAGTTATATGTAAATATATTTACATATATTATATAATACAGTATATTAATATATACACATGATAAATATATATTATATAATATATATTTATAAATTTATATAATATAATGATAAATATATATTTATAAATTTATATATAATATAATGATAAGTATATATTTATAAATTTATGTTATTAAATATTATTTATATTATTTATATATATATAAACTGCAAAATATTTATTACATATATGTGCCCTGATTCAAAGCTATCTCTAAGCAGAGACCAAGTCTTATAAACCTTGCAAATTCCTCCACCAGGGCCTCCCTAGGGTGCCTGAGGCCACAGACAACTGTTTTTGTGGTGTCCATTCTGAAGGAGATCAGCCCTGGGATTTCTTTGGAAGGAATGATGCTAAAGCTGAAACTCCAGTACTTTGGCCACCTCATGAGAAGAGTTGACTCATTGGAAAAGACTCTGATGCTGGGAGGGATTGGGGGCAGGAGGAGAAGGGGACGACAGAGGATGAGATGGCTGGATGGCATCACTGACTCGATGGACGTGAGTCTGAGTGAACTCCGGGAGTTGGTGATGGACAGGGAGGCCTGGCGTGCTGCGATTCATGGGGTCGCAAAGAGTCGGACACGACTGAGCGACTGAACTGAACTGAACTATCCCAACAATTTGACTGAATAGTGTGTTGAAAATGTGTGAGCATTCTTTATATATGGTGAAACACTGATGAAGATATGGAATAGTGGGGAGGGAAGATGTTAGTGCCAAGAGTGCATGAAAGGACTCGCTCTAGTGTCCAGATGCTGTCTCTTCTTCAGATCCAGGAACTATTCCTTTGTGGCTGTTGTCAGGTGTGTCCTTCTTGGCTAATTTCTCTCTCTCATGTCAAAAAAGTGGTAAAAATATTGCTATTCCTCAAAATTCTATGGCTCTTAGGAACCATTTGTATGAAAACCACTGTTGCTCTTGCCTGGGCCGTCCCATAGCAACTTCTGTGCAATGTGGGTTGCATCACTACTCATGGTGCCACATTATCTATGAACACTGGCCTCATACAACTCTCCCTCAGGTCATTAATTGATGACTGATGCAAATTCACATCTTCTCCAAAATATGGAGGAAATGTGTGTATAATTCTTTGTCTGGTTATATGGAGCTTACAATTCAAAATTTTCTAAGGTGAACATCAAACAACCCATTTTCCACCAGGTCATCTTTTGAGCTCTTTATACCATATGCACTGCATTCTTAGAATGTAAACTCTTTCGAGGTTACTAGAGCTCTGATCTTCCCAACACTGTTACCAGACCCATGCATGGAAGGACAGAGTGGTTACCCTCCATGAAGGAATGTCTATTCCTTATCCAGCACAGTTTAACTGAGCCGGGAAAGCTCAGTGTCACCACATCACTCAAGAGGCAACTCTGAGAGGACATTTATCCAAAAGACCTGCTGTTTCAGGGGAGCAGTGGTCTGGAAAGCCCTTGGAGAAGACAGTCCTCTTGAGCCCGACTTTGGCACAGAACTGGCAGAGGGTAGGTCACTGCCCTGAATGCCAGGGCTAAGAATCCTACAGGATAAAGGATGGTTGCTGCCCTTCCCACTATCCTCAGATACTATGAACTCAGGAGCCAAACTGCACATGTGTGCACTTACACAAACACCCACAAGGCTCAAATACAAGGGTGAGTGAGGAATTATCCAAAATCAGACCATTTTGGTAGTCCAATCTCATGTGATTCTATGAAAGAAATCCTGCTCTGGCCAGAAGGAACAATATCTTGTCAAACTGTCCTCCTGGATCTGGGGCTCATCCAAAGTCCTGGAAAGATCCCATCAAATCATAGGGTAGAGGATGCAAGTAAACCCTAGAGAGGAAAAAGTGGAGACCAAAGGCCCCGTGGATCCAGGGCCAGGCTCAAGGAAACCAATCCCGATGGCACTGTGTGTCCTGGTCAAACCACCAGACGGAGATTCACAAATCACCGAAGCTGGTGATCTGGAGCCTGGGACCCATACACAACCAGGTCTGGACTTGGATCTTCCTGCCTGAATTGAAGCCTAGTCTGTGCATTACAAAAAAAGACTTGGCAAATTTCAAGAAAAGTCCTTCAGTATGAAGGATTCCTGAGGCCCAGAGGTACATAAGACCCCATAGGCGGCAGCCCCCCAGGCTGCCCCGTCCCTGGGATTCTCCAGGAAAGAACACTGGAGTGGGTTGACATTTCCTTCTCCAATGCAGGAAAGTGAAAAGTGAAAGTGAAGTTGATCAGTCGTGCCCGACTCTCAGCCATCCCATGGACTGCAGCCCACCAAGCTCCTGCATCCATGGGATTTTCCAGGCAAGAGTACTGGAGTGGGTTGCCACTGCCTTCTCTGATAATGATATACACCCTTTATCAAATATTTCTGGCAAAGAGAACTCTAAGTGGGCAAGGTGTTGATAAGGAACCTAATCCTCCACTTACAATAATATTTTACACATCTGACGATGTGTCTTGTCTGTCACTATGCATATATTTCTATTTATAACATAATATGACCTCTGGTCCATCACTTCTTGCCATGACACTGGTTGAACTGGCATTGTGGGAGACAGTTGGCAGGAATTTAACTGGATGCAAGGAATGCTTGGCAAACTACATAAATATATTCCAGTAAAGCCAAACTGCCTGTATTACCAGCACAAGCTCCTCCCAGACTGATCTCAAAATACCCATGGTCACCCAAAGCCATCTGATATAATGGTAAATATTCTAAAAGAGAAGTTGGACTGCAAAGAAATCTGGTCTCAATACAATGAAATCAAAATATCTTACTTTTGAAAACTTTATAAAACTATATGCTCATGTATTCACATTACTGTGTCCCTCCTCTGGGCCATGGAAGGGTTCCAAATCTTTGAGAGGCCCTAAAAATTCAGTTTCATAAGCTTCATGAGAAAAAGCACCTCTGCTACAGAGCCAAACAACCTTCTAGTATAACAGTGATGTAAACATCTGGATTCCTAAATCCAGGAACTTTAGCATGTTGCATGGGCTCAAGGATTTGAATGGGATACACTGCTATCATTTATGATCATTCTTGTTTGATGACCTGTTTATTAACTTCATGGAGAAGGAAATGGCAACCCACTCCAGTATTCTTGCCTGGAGAATCCCATAGACTGAGGAGCCTGGTGGGCTGCAGTCCATGGGGTCACAAAGAGTCGGACACAACTGAGTGACTTTACTTACTTACTTATTAACTTTAAACGGAAAGGGTAAGAGTAACTCATGCACCTCTGACTTGTCTTGCTGAAAAGAGACAAGCAACCTTCTAGAATGACCACTGTAACTACTAGTCTTGCTGAATTTCTCTGTGAAGGTGGGCAGAGATCTGGAGTGGTTTGAGAGCCACCCTGCACTGTTCAGCATAAATCTGACTTCAACATGGCATGTTTTGGGGGCTGCTTCTTTTTGACATTGAAGGTAACCTGTAAACCACGGCTGTCTCTTACAGAATGTCTGTTCTTCTGTAAATCCACAAACTAACTTTCCTCCTGAAATCAGCAAGAAGTCTCTGGGATCAAGGGAAACCAGCTTCTATTTATTCCTCCTATCCATTCAAAGCAGAATTCTAAGATTTTGCATGTGTAACTGCTTAATTATGTTTCTGGAACTGATACCATGATTATATATGTTTACACTGTTACTTGTGTTGTAAAGTTCTTTCTATTCATCTGTTTTGTGTTTCTGCATTATTTTTCATAGGCTTCTCAAGTGCCAGATTTGCTGGGATGGTTTTTAAAGAATTAAATCCATCAGTGGGGACTATCTGGTTGTCAATTATCCCATTTGACTCCCAACAACCATTCACAGGGATGAAGGGAAACAGAAATAAACACCATTTTCAATGGAGCAAGTAGGCAGAGAAAATCCCAGACTCCAAATTAAACCAAGTGCTGCCAAAGGCAGCCGAGATGGCATGATGAAGAAAGATTCTGTGGGCACGGCTACAGAACAGAGGGGGTGCAGAGTAGCTAGCTGTGGCCAGCCACGAAATCACTAGCAAATATAGGCAGCAGAAGGAAAAGGATGGGAGATCTCAGCACCAGCACCAACATACCTTTAAAAGTTGAGAAAATAACCTCCAAATGCCATATCGATGTCCCCAGGTAGCAGGAGCCAATAAAGAACACCAATGAAATGAGCTGATGATGAAAGTCCTCCTCAATAAAGTTAGGTCTGGAGAGACCAAGAAGACACACCCAACAAAGGCACTGCATGTAAAAGAAACAGCCTGTCATGGTTGCAACAGCAGAGAGCGCCTATCACTTAAAAACTCAAAAGGGTACCCTCTCTTTCCCCTCCCTCTATTATCACCATAGGAACCTCCTGTATACCTTTCCAGGAAATTTCAGCTCATTTGGATATGGATAACAAACACCATCTACACATAAAATCCATATGGAAAGAAAACTAGGTGTAAATGAGCATCCAATTTTCCTTTTCCTATCAGTGATAAGAATTCGCCAGCAAAAACAAATTTATGAAATAGAACAAAAGTTTAACAAAACAGTCTGCCATAAATGTATTAAAAATTTAATGAAGCAATTATAGCTACGGAGAAAGATCACAATAGGAGGTGACATCTAGATAACAGGAGGAAATGAAATAGGAATAAACAGACATCAGGAAAAAATAAAAGGAAAAATCATTACAGACGTAAGGACAAAACTGCACAGTGAACAAGAGAGAAAGCATGCTTGGGAGGTCCATTAACAGTCATACAAGATGGTCATTAGAAAATTAACAAGTGAAACAAAAAAACTTGTTAAATGAAATGATTAAAGAGAAAACAATAGAGTAGGCAAGAAACAGAGTTCTAACAGAAACATATTTGAAGTTCCTGAAAGACAAAAGCCAACTGCACGCAACAAAACACACATTTTTAAGTACAATAAAGTTGTCCTGGAACAGAAGAAGGCCTTAATCCATCAACTGAAAGTGCATACCATGTATCAGTGAAAACTGACTCATGTCAGTCAATACAAAAAATACTTGCTAGTAAAGATACTATCATAATAAAGGACTTCAACTGTAAAGAAAACTTCTTTGGGCAGTCAGGCAAAATGTTCAAGTTGCAAATATTAAAAAAAAAAAAAAGAAAAGAAAATTAAGCTGGTAACAGACTTCTACCCAGCAAATTCAATACCACAAATCAAAGGAAGAAAACCTACAAGATACTTGAGACAAGCAAGTGCGAATAAAGGAATTTATATCCAGCCAAAGATTTTATATCTCTCAAAATATAAGACACAGATTTGATTTCCCACTTCTAGTTCATGAAGCATAAAGGCTGCTGACAGTTTCGAACATGTAATAAATCAGGGGCTATTGTTTACTCGGACTCTTCTTGAGAAAACTAACCACCAGAGGGAAAGCCCCTGCCGACCAAACTGGTGGGCGAGACTCTGGCGAAAGGCCTGGCAGCTAAACGGGATACACTTAAGCACAAAACTAAGACAAAAGCAAGGGTGGGAAAGGAGCCGTAAATAACCTGACAATGTAGGAATGATATGACTTTTAAAAGAGGAAAGGTAAAACAAGCTTACTGCTTGCCTTCTCTCCCCCTAATGGCAGTCAGAGCAAATCAGTCAAACGTAAGAAATCAAGTATGAAAGACTGTGTGTATTTCAAAACACAAAGATAAATGCTCAACTCAGACCATCTATTGACAAAAACTGGGTAATATAGGAGAGAGTATGGCTAAAGAAAAATTACGTAAGCCAGTTAAATCATCGCTTGTAGCAGTGAACTTACTGACTTTGTTAAAAGAAAGAGGGAATTAAAGCCACGATGTTAAGGTGTATTTATAAACAAATATGCGTTTATATTTAGAACAAAAAAAATCACCTTAAACATCAGAAAAATTACAAGTTTCAAAAGCAAATAAAACAGACTATACAGTGTAAGACCTATATATTATATAAAAATAATAAGCACATATAATTCACATTGAATATATACATGCCATATCAATAAATGTAATAAGCACAACTCATCTTTTAAGAAAATAGCTTTCCAAATTAGGTCACAATAGAAAACTCCATTCTGTTGTATATACAAATGGCATACCCAAAATAAATCATCCAGAAATGAGAAAGAAAGGATGGGGAAAACAGTGTCTCAAGCAAATATAAACAGAAATCATCAGGAGTCATGATATTAATTTCATGCAAAATAAAATTCAGGTTAAAAAAGAAAAGCACAAAGATGGGTGTTCTGTAAAGATATGGGTTTAACCCACAATGACATTTACACAGTTCTGTATATATATATACCAAAAACAATATATAAGCAACTTGCTAAAAGAAATTACAGGTGCCACAATAAGAAATGGTACCTGGTAAATGAGAAATCTAATTTAGTGTTCTCAATCTGCAACAGATCAAAATGTCCATTTCCTCTAAGTTAATTAATGAAGTTAACACCATTCCTATATACATGGACCACAATTTTTTTTCCTGGAGTTACACAGGCTGATCGATTATGAAATTCTCATAGAAAAATAAACAAAGAAGGATAGCCGAGGAAATTCTGAAAAAACAGGGACATGAGACTTGCCCCTTAATGTACTAAAACATGGGGTGAGGTCCCCATAATCAAAACAGTGCGGTTCTGGTATGTGACCAGACAAATCAGTGGCATAGATTAGAAAGTCCATAAAGAGAAACAAAAACATAGAAGAATTAGTAAGGATTAAGATGAGACCTCAAATCAGTGGCATTAATATGGATAATTTAATAGAGTGTGTTGGACAATGAAGTTCCTCTGGGAGAAGAATTAGCAGGGCTGAGGAGGAGGAAAAAACTGTAATAGATCAAAGATTTAAATGTAATCAATAAAATCAAAAAGACATGGCAAAAGCTGGTACAATTTTATTTATAACACTGGAGTGGAGGAGGCCTTTCAACCATGATTCAAAAACTGCTGCTGCTGCTGCTGCTGCTAAGTCACTTCAGTCTGTCCGACTCTGTGCAACCCCATAGACGGAAGCCCACCAGGCTCCCCCATCCCTGGGATTCTCCAGGCAAGAACACTGGAGTGGGTTGCCATTGCCTTCTCCAGTGCATGAAAGTGAAAAGTGAAAGGGAAGTCGCTCAGTCGTGTTCGACTCTTAGCGACCCCATGGACTACAGCCTACCAGGCTCCTCTGTCCATGGGATTTTCCAGGCAAGAGTACTGGAGTGGGGTGCCATTGCCTTCTCCAGATTCAAAAACTAGGAGCTATATTAAAAAAAAAAAAAAATGGATAGTGAAAGTGTCAGTTGTGCGGTCATGTCCAACTCTGTGACCCCATGCAGTAGCCTACCAGGCTCCTCTCTCCATGGAATTCTGTAGGCAGTAACCATGGAGTGGGTTGCCGTTCCCTTCTCCAAGGGATCAAACCTGTGTCTCCTGCATGGCAGGAAGATTCTTTACTGTCTGAGCCACCAGGGAAGCCCATTTTAAAAAAAATGATTTAAGTGTGATGCTAAAAATAAAATAAATAAATCTACTTTTTTTTAAAATCAGCCAAGAAAAAAAAAAAAAAAACCTGGGATAAAATATCGTTAACTAATACCACCCAAGACTAATGTCACTAACGTATAAAGGACTTTTCAAATCAAAAAGAAAATGACAGCCTGATAGGAAAACAGGCAAACCACATGAACAGATAGCTCATAGAAAGAGAAATATAATACTTAAACCTACAAAGAGATGCTGAATTTCATTCAGAAATAGAGAAATGCAAAAAAATAAATAAATTATCTTGAGATTACGTGATTCACCTATCATTTTGGCAAATATACCAAAGCTCAAGAACACTCTGTGAGGCCACTCACTGCTTTGTTATTGGCAATTCAAAGTGGTTCAATCACTACAGGGAAGAATGTGGCAGTACCTCCCACAATGACAGACTCCACAATCCTATCCTAACAATGTATCCTTCAGAGATGGCTGCATGTGTGCAAAATGACACGTAAACAAGGTTTTCCATCAAAGCATTCCAGGAGATGGGCAAAATCCTAAGTGCTTAGGATGTGGGCAGCCTAAATAAATCATGGCAAATTCACAAAAATGGAATACTCTGCACCTGTTAAAGAAAATGAGAAATTTCCCTCCGCCCTGATATGGAAAGATCTGTAAGATATAAGAAATGGAGAGAAGCCAAGTTCAGAACAGTACATATAGAATGTATCTGGCTCTTTACCCTCTATTCCTAACCAGATTTAAACCTCACAGTGCAGCGGGGTGGGAAGGAGGTCCAAGAGGGAGGGAATATCTGTACACATATAAGCTGATTCACTCTGCTGTACAGCCAGAACTAACACAACACTGTAAGGCAATTATACACCAATGAAAAACTAAAGTAAGCAAGATAAAAAACGATATATGTGAAGCTAATTTAATAGTATTTAACAAACTGGAATCAAGATTGCCGGGAGAAACATCAATCACCTCAGATATTCAGATGACACCACCCTTATCTTATGGCAGAAAGTGAAGAGGAACTAAAAAGCCTCTTGATGAAAGTGAAAGAGGAGAATGAAAAAGTTGCCTTAAAGATCAACATTCAGAAAACGAAGATCATGGCATCTGGTCCCATCACTTCATGAGAAATAGATGAGGAAACAGTGGAAACAGTGTCAAACTTTTTATTTTTCTGAGCTCCAAAATCACTGCAGGTGGTGACTGCAGCCATGAAATTAAAAGATGCTTACTCCTTGGAAGGAACGTTATGACCAACCTAGATGGCACATTTAAAAGCGGAGACGTCACTTTGCCAACAAGGGTCCATCCAGTCAAGGCTATGGTTTTTCCAGTGGTCATGTATGGATGTGAGAGTTGGATTGTGAAGAAAGCTGAGCACTAAAGAATTGATGCTTTTGAACTGTGGTGTTGGAGAAGACTCTTGAGAGTCCCTTGGACTGCAAGGAGGTCCAACCAGTCCATCATAAAGGAGATCAGGCCTGGGTGTTCATTGGAAGGGCTGATGCTAAAGCTGAAACTCCAATACTCTGGCCACCTCATGCGAAGAGTTGACTCATTGGAAAAGACTCTGATGCTGGGAGGGATTGGGGGCAGGAGGAGAAGGGGACGACCGAGGATGAGATAGCTGGATGGCATCACCGACTCGAAGGACATGAGTTTGAGTGAACTCCGGGAGTTGGTGATGGACAGGGAGGCCTGGCGTGCTATGATTCATGGGGTCGCAAAGAGTCAGACACGACTGAACTGAACTGAACTTAGTCATTCAGTTGTGTCTGACTTGCAGCCCACCAGGCTCCTCTGTCCATGGGATTCTCCAAGGAGGAATACTGGAGTGGTTTGCCATGCCCTCTTCCAGGGCATCTTCCCAACTCAGGGATTGAACCCACATGTCCTGCACTACAAGCAGATTCTTTACCATCTGCGCTAGCTGGGAAGCCCAGCATTTAACTTAATGTATCCAAAAATCATTTTAATATGCAATCAATATTAAAAATTAGTAATAGAATTTCTTCTTTTAACTCACACTCCGTGCTTCTCTACCTTGTTCTGGGCCTTGAGAACCTGACCCTTGAGAATTGCATCGATAGGGCCCCTTTGCTGTCTCATTTGGGTGGGTTTCATCAGGAGGAGTCACAAGACAGGTGGGTGAGAGGAGAGAGACCAGTATATTTCCTTGTCACTTCTCTCTGCCTCCCTCCTAAACTTCTGACAAGACTGCATCTCATCACTACTGTTGACTCCTGCCTGGAAGACAAGCCTCTGTGAGCCCAGCTCTCCCTTGGCTCCAGTAACCCTGATGTAATCCCCTTGTTCATCAGGTCTAAGACCAACAAAGGTTTCCCACTAGTCTCCAAGGGCATCAACCTCCATTTTTCTCCCTTCACACTATCAACCTCGGTAAAAACTGGCCTTGTTAAATCTATTCAGCTGAACTATCTTAATGGAATTCTGTTTCCTGCTGGGATTCTGATTTACATGTATACGATCTTTTACCTAAGAATGAAAAAAAAAAAAAGCTGATTAGTGGTTGCCTGAATTTACATAAAAAATATTGACAGACTATACAAGAAAGCAATCTGAGTGCTGACCTTCGACCTTCAAAAGGTGGGAGAGAATAGAAGTAGGCACAAGATTAATCACTAAAAATGTGTTTGGTCTCTTGTTCAACCATGAGAATGTATTAAATATTCTCATGAACAATTTAAGAAGAAACAAAATGAGAAGTATAGGATTATGTAGGATGATAAGATAAATCATTTGGATGATTTTTTTTTTTTAAAGGAAGCTTCTTCTATATATTGATTTTAAAAAACTCCCAAGATATAGTAAGTGAAAGGGTAAAAATGTATATTGAATGCTTCTATTTGTGAAGAAGGAAGGGAGGGAAGAAAGGAGGGGGGAAATATAAAATAAGGGAAGGAAGGACTGAATATAAAAGTATGTGTGCACAGAATATCTTAGATGGTACACAAAAAACTTGTAACATGAATCAGGGGTCTGAGGAATAGGCATGGGGGGAAGAATTACTTTCTACCTTATATTCTTTTGTACTTTTTTATATTCTTTTACTGAAAGTGCATAAGTAGCATGTGTTTATTTTAGAAAAGAAAGAAAATATGAATAAATTAATTAAATTACCAATAATCCTGATGATTTTTATTTTCCCTTTTTGCCCACCTAAGTTTTTTCCTTCCTTTGTAATGATCATGAATGCATTATGAATATTTTATAATGCAATCTCTGACAAGGCAATTTTACTTTCAGTAATTTATTGTAAGAAAAGAATTAAGGATGTAAGCAAAGATTTGTGTACAAGATGTTCACGGCAGTATTTTTTATAACAGTAAAAAACTGATAAAAACCTACATTCAAAAGTAGGGTATGAGCTTTGATGAAGTATGATTCATCCCAATCAAAGTATAGCCTGGTGCCACTATTAAAAATGATTTTGCAGAAAATGACTGATGGCCCTGGGAATTCGTCCATGCTCTACTGTTTAACACAAAAGCAAGTTTACAAAATACAGTATGACTCAAGAATACGTACTGATAAATTTTTAAAAATTGAGTCTCTATTATTCATCCGTACCTCCAATCCTGGGAGTCTTGGCTGGTCGTATGACTTGTTCTGACCAGTAGAATGTGCAGGCAATGATGTAATGTGAGTTCTGAAGCATAAGTGTTGGAGGCTTTGCAACTTCTACTTTCAATCTTTTGGGATACTGATACTGTTAATACTTTGCTGTGAAGTCTGGTCCAACCTGGAGAATAACAGGCCAAGGGGAGAACTGGGCCACCCCAGCTGATAGCCAACATCGTTTGCCAGACACATCAGTGAGGCCGTCTTGGGAGGAACTGCAGCATTCCTTTGCCGAAGGATGGAATATTTAAAACAAGTATTTTTTAAATGGTAGAAGAGTTTGCTGTCAGTGAGAATGAGAAGGCAGACCCTGAAATTTAGTAGGAATCCAGGAAAGGGATGGGGCACAGCAGTCAAGAACGTGTCACACACTGCTGGGTGACCAAGATCAGGATAAGGATCTGAAGAAACGGTCTTTGGCTTCATCTATCAGATGGCCAGCCTAACAACCTGAACTAAGGAGCAGTGGTAAAGAATCCTCCTGCCAATGCAGGACATGCAAGAGATGTGGATTCCATCCCTGGGCTGGGAAGATCTCCTGGAGCAGAAAATGGCAACCCAAATTCCATGGACAGCGAAGCCCAGAGGGCTACAGTCCATGGGATCCCAAAGAGTCGTCTGTGACTGAGCACACAGCATAGCCTACGCCAGACTTTATACAACAGAAACGGAAACCTCTGATTAGTAAAATCATGCCTATTTTTTATTTTCACATTTTACTTTCTTATATTTTTTTTCTACCTTAGAACAAACACTAATAATATTGTCACTCATATATAATCACTATTAAAAAGAAAGTCAGAAACATATATACATATACATATTTTCATCATGAAGATTCCATAAAAGTTTTACATCACTGAAACTTAATTAATGCTTAATCTCAATGTTTAGAAATAGACTGGCTCTATCAAAGAAAATGCAAACATTACTTCCAGAAAACTTCAGCCAATTTATACTCTTGCATATCTATTTTTCCTGTTCTTCAACACTGAAGCCTTTAAAAAAAAGTCTTGGTTAACTCAATAGGCTAAAAATACATTGTTTTAATATTTCTATGTTTTGATCCTAATGAAGTCAAAGTTTTTCCACATTGGCCATTTGTATTTCCTATTTGGGAAAATCCCAATCTGTAACTTTTGCCCATTTCACTATTAAAATAGTATTGATATAAAGTAATAGTTAATATATTTGCCCTATTTCATAGGAATAATGCAATTATTGAAACAGAAATCTCTACAATCTATTTCAGGAAGTAGGGAACTTGTAGCTAGAGAAAAGTATAATCTCATAGAACCCACAACCAGAAAGTATTGGGTTAGCCAAAGAGTGAGTTTGGGTTTTTCCAAAAGAATTTGTGGGAAAACCCAAATGAGCTTCACGCCAACCCAATAAAACAAGATCTCTCAAGAACTGGAAAGCTCTCAGGCAGCTGGACTTTGTCTCCTTCTCTGGGGCCACTAGCCTCTCATACATCTCTCTTTGCATCTCTTGTCTTCTTTTCATAGACTAGTCCTCTTGAGAAGACTTGAGGTTGTATAGCGCCAGTTCTAAGCCCCAGTCTCCAAGGAATTGAAGCATGAATGTTCCCCTGAGTGCATCATAACCAGCTATGTATCTGTGTCTCCACATTCAAATGTGTGCATCTGAGAACCTAATTCCTGGATTGTCATGCTCTGAGCAGGACACACACTTATTGCCAAATTAGACACGGCTAGGGAGCTTGGAGTTGGAGAGAGATGAAGGGCAGAAGAAGTTCATACGGCCGCTGCTTGCTTATTTCATTTTCAGAGAAGGGAACAGGAGCAGCCACACAAGCCAGCTGATAAACCTCCCATATACCCTATGGATCTCACATATGCTGCAAACATTCTTCCTAGTCCATTTTAAATGCACGGTCCAACATCTTTGACAGTGGAAAAGTTTTGATGTAGTCATGCCTACCAATCTTTTCTTCAGCAATCAAAATTCATTATTTTCACACATTTAGCTAGTTATACCATAACATTTGTTGGAAAATCCATCTGCTCCTCACTGATTTGCAGTGACACTTTTTCATATGCCAATATTTGTGTATATTTGCATCTTTTTTCCATTTCATTTATTGATGTGACTCTTCTGTTTGAGCGATGCCACTATTCCCACCTTATTATTCTTTGTCAATATTTTCTTAACTATTCTCAAACATTTTTTTCCACCAGATGAATTTCACGTCACTACTGCAAGAGAACTGTTTCATCTGGAAGTAACAACTGTTTTGACCCTGAAGAAAAATCTGACCATAGCCTACATAAGCTGTGGTTCTACTACTGAAAAAGCATGTGCCTTTAAACTCTAGGATCACAGCTGTCAAGGAAGATATTCATGCTTTAACAGGATTATAGTGAGTGAAACTGAGCAGACTCTGCCCCTCAACTTCAACTCTCAGTTTGGATGAAATAGATAGCAATATTCCACTTTTTATTCTTTCCCTTCTTGCTGGAAAAGACCCTGATGCTGGGAAAGAATGAGGGCAAGAGGAGAAGGGTCAAGAGAGGATGAGATGGTTGGATGACATCATCGACTCGATGGACATGGGTTTGGGTGGACTCCAGGAATTGGTGATGGACAGGGAGGCCTGGTGTGCTGCAGTTCATGGGGTCGCAAAGAGTCGAACACGACTGAGCGGCTGAACTGAACTTTTTGCTGAGCAGGTACAGCTGAATCTACATAACTTAAATACTTGCTTAATGAGACTCCTCTGCATGGGTTATCTTTCTACCTCGTCTTATTGCACTTGCTAAAATTTTCAGAATAAGATTAAAGAATAACACCTCTAGTGGACAGCCGTATAAGATCTGCAGAGACAACTTTGATGTGGATGAAATTATTTCTACATTTGCAGGGAAAACTGGGAAGAGAGAGAGAGAAATGGTGAATTTAGAAAGCCAGATTGGATTCAGGTCTTAACGTGTCACTAACAGTATGACCTTTGGAAAGTCATTAAACACTGCGGGTATAAGTCTCCACTGTTCCCTCCACCTGGGATGTCCTTCCCACCCGCCTAACTGCTCCTAACTCACCCAGACTCATCACTGAAGACTCAGCTGGGGAGTCTTCTCCTCCAGGAAGTCAACCTGATCCCATCTGTATTAGGGGCTCCTCTTCTGTGCTCTACTAGCCTTCAGGGGTCAATGACCTTGGCTCCTTGTTCTCTGTACCCTAGAACCCAGAATGTTATACTACTCCTTAAATACCACGTATTAACTCATTCCTTTAATAAGGGAATTTCCCTTCATAAATTTTAAAGGCCCTCATGGCTCCCAAATTCCAAATCATAGTATCATAATTTAGGTTTTAGAACCAAAACTAGCCAGTCAAAAACTTAGCAGTTTATTTCAGTTGTAAATACTCAGATAATTACCTCGGGTTTTCACCTAATCTTCTGTTTATGGATATTCCTTAATTAAATGACATGAGTGAGAGAGAGAAGATCAGCCTGATCAAAAGACAAGGGTTCTGGCCCAAATGTCAGAATTTCCCAACTATAGGATCCTCAATTTTTGCATCTTTCAAATGAGTATGATGATTCTGGCCCTTCCTGTCCTATGGGCTTGTTGTGAGGGACAGTTGAGAGAATACAGTAGAGGAACTTCCATAAGACTAAATAAAGTGCTCTTCAAGTGCAACACAGCAAACTTCAACTAAAATGTTACGCTAATCATTATCATTACAGTTATGTCTATTTCTCATAAATGTTACTACACTGAAATAAAATATAACATCACTTATACTGCTTTTATTATAGCTACTTATCATACATATTTAGTATATACATGGAGTGAGTAGAAAGTCACCCCCTCATGCTAAATCTCAATTTCAGCCAAGTTCTGAGAGTCGCTTTAAAATGACCTTGGCCAAGAAATAGACTTTGTAATTAGTTTGAAAGAGAAATCAGTCAGAATGCCATTTCTCATATTTATTCCACAAACAGCATTTTATCCTCAAAATATATTACTTTTCACTTGATGAGTTATTTATATTTTAAACATGAAAAATATAGTTAAGTCTTAAACATTTGAACAGGCTTCCAGATGGTGCAGTGGTAAAGAATCCGCCTACCAATGCAGGAGACACGGGTTCGATCCCCAGGTAGGGAAGATCCCCTGAAGTTGGAAAGGGCAACCCACTCCAGTATTCTTGCCTGGAAAATTCCATGCACAGAGAGGCCTGATGGGCTACAGTCAAAAAGAGTTGGGACACGACTCAGGGACTGAGCATACACACATACACACTTGAACTGGAAAGAAAGAGCTAGAAAGAAAAAATTCTCAAATCCTTTTTGTTTTTGCTGGAGACAACCAGCTCGGCTGGATGAAACAAACAGGTCACCAGTTTATAGAGCAGAATGGATATGACAGGATAGAAAAGAAAAATCACTTTTTCTGTCTCACCATTCCCCTTCAGAGGAGCTATGCCGGATCTCCTTTCCCACTTCAAACTTGCTGCATTTGCAGGAGGGAAGGGAGAAACTGCTGGACCTCTTTTTCCTTGTGTTTTTATCTCGCTTTTTCTTCCTATCTCAGCTTCTGACCCTTCCAGATCATAAAACCATGGCAGAAAATTTAGTTCTTGAAAAATATTGTGTTCAGCTAACACTGTGCTCTTTTAGCCTGGCAGATGTTGAAATCTGATTTTTTCTAAAAACCAGAATCATGAAGATTAAACATAGGACACCCAGTTAAAATCCAAATTCAGAAAACCATTTATTGCTTATCTGAAATTCAAATTTAACTGGGCATTTTGTATCTAGATATTTTTAACTTGTTGTGGTTCCTCCAAGACACTCTTCAAGCCTTGGTTGCTGGGAGATTTTTACCCAGAAGTCCCTAAGTGATTGCATCTGTATCCCCGATAGTTTCTTACTCTTCCCAAAGACCTTCCAAATCTGTCCTGTTGTGGTCACCCAAACAACAGGCCCTCTTGGGTGAGACCCATGCCATCTCTCTACACTGTGAAGCCAATAAGAAGGAGGTCTGCTCCCAGGCCAGCGAGTGCTCCCTCTCCTGTTGCTATAGCAACAAACCCCTTTGGCCCAAGGTAAAGGGACTTCCCTGATGGCTCAGCTGGTAAAGAATCCGCCTGCAGTGCAGGAGACCTCTGTTCGATCCCTGGGTCAGGAAGCTCCGCTGGAGAAGAGATAGGCTACTCACTCCAGTATTCTTGGGCTTCCCTTGTGGCTCAGCTGGTAAAGAATCCACCTGCAATGTGGAATACCTGGGTTCAATCCCTGGGTCGGGAAGATCCCCTGGAGAAGGGAAAGGCTCCACTCCAGTGTTCTGGCCTGGAGGACTCCATGCAGTCCATGGAGTCACAAAAAGTCAGACACGACTGAGCAACTTTCACTAAAGGGACACACAAAGTTCTCCAAGTGCTCTCCTGGAAGACCATTTTCCTGGCATGCTCCCTCTCATATTCTGAGACAATCACTTGAATATTCACACAAATAAGACACCTAACACACACACTCATACACACACGATACATCTTCAGCACTGGCTCAGAAAAATAGAAGTGATAACTAAACTAATCCATTAAAAACTCATACATACCCACTTGTGAATAACGAAAACTTAAACAATTCTTGTTTGCAAAACTACATTTTTCTTCAAGTGCTTATGTAGAAACAGAGAATGGAAGAATTGATAAGCTAGGTTTTTATTTCAATTTATTTAATGAGATAAAAAAAAAGTCTCTACGTGTAAATTAGCAGCAAGATGTCTGATTAAACTGGACCAGTGACAGCATTTAGCTGGCACGTGGGTCCACCCAGCCTGCTTAGATGCATTTTCTTGGCAGGAGCTTGTGGAGAGTTTGGGATGTTGACAGGCTAGAATTTATGTACTTCAAAATGTCTGCACATCTATTCTACACGGTCACACTCTTGTAACTGCAGAGAAGTGAGGCTGTGCGATAGAGCTATCTTTAATTCCAGCTTACATGCTTCATGAAAGGCAACTCCATACAAAGGACTGGAAAGTACAGACACAAAACTGCAACCTAATCAGAACGAAAAAAACTCAAAACATTATCTCTGCTTCAAGCCTATATAAAGTGCAATGCCGAAGGCCAGTGTTTCCTTTATTTTTCCCCATTTTAATAACAATGTCCAGCAACGCTTTGAAATAATAGAAGTGCTTATGGAAATCTTTGTGCTTGTTGCCCAGAAACTAGAACTTCATTTGAATGGGCTATAAAATATCACACAGATTGGCCTATCCAATCCCAAGGCATCACATCCTTCTTCTCTTTGGTCTATTTTCCCTCCTGGTACCCACAGGAGGGTACCGTTTTGATAGCAGCATCCCACTCTCCATCCCTCTTCTAAGTACCCAGACCTTGGGAGCCCAGGAACTATTAGGCTCACTGCTGCTAAGTCGCTTCAGTCGTGTCCGACTCAGTGCGACCCCATAGTCGGAAGCCCACCAGGCTCCCCTGTCCCTGGGATTCTCCAGGCAAGAACACTGGAGTGGGTTGCCATTTCCTTCTCCAATGCATGAAAGTGAAAAGTGAAAGTGAAGTCGCTCAGTCGTGTCTGACTCTAGCGACCCCATGGACTGCAGCCCACCAGGCTCCTCTGTCCATGGGATTTTCCAGGCAAGAGTACTCAGTGGGGTGCCATTGCCTTCTCCGATTAGGCTCACTGAGCCTCCCCAAACTATCGAAATATCCACCTTCAATGCCTCATTGCACAAAAGCATTATTCCAAGAATGTCCAACTCTTCTAATAAAGCTAAACTCAACCAAGGTGAATGATCTATCACATCTTGTTTCACCCTCACTAAATACTTTTTGTCCAAAGTAGTTTAATTTTCATAACGCTTCAAGCCTTTCGTATCTTTAGAATTTGGGGACAGGGAGATTTACCGTTACTTCTTAAGTCACGCACAACTGACCACTGCTGCTATTCACACTCATGGCCAAGTGTTTCTAGAGCCACATTTCAGGGACCACCCATGGAATAGAGTCTGCTCATATTCATCCATTTGTTAATCTAAGAAAACCAGGTTTCATTTTGTTGGAAGATTAAACTGTGGCACATGGAAATTTTCCAGAGATCCTTTGAACACCAGCTGAGCCACAAGGGAAGCCCCCTTTGAGCATACACCAATTCAAATCAGGCAGCATCAGTCTAAAAGTTGTTGGGGGCGCTCAACCAATGGAAGCTGGGGAGGGAAGGTTTACAGAGAAGACACAAAAGCAAAGCAAGAAAATTATTTGATTGGTGGCTCCACAGTAAAGCATCTGCCTGCCAACGCAGGTTCAGTCCCTGCGTTGGGAATATTCCCTGAGAAGGAAACGGCAACCTACTCCAGTACTTTTGCCTGGAAAATTTCACGAACAAAGAGGCCTGGTAGGCTACAGTCCCTGGGGTCGCCAAAAGAGTCGGTCACGGCTTAGTGACTAAACAACAATGTGGTTTAAGTGGTTGCCTTATTTTGGAAAGGCTGGTTGGCTGTTTGTGACAGTTTGCTCTTAAATTTCATTTTCCCAGATATGGATGCACTGACTCTGGCTTAGGTTCTGGTTTGTTCACATAGGCAATCAAGGCATTGGAGCTGCCTCCATCTAATGGCCTCCTTACTTAATGACATTAAGAGTCTTACCAAATATTTTCTCTTTTAATAAACTATTAGTTGCAGTTAAATGAATCAAGCATTTCTTTTAAAGCAAACATTAACCCAGACTTTAGAAACAAGCTAGATTGCAGGTATCAGTATGATATTGGCTTGGAGGTGGGAGGTGATGCTCAGGGCTGCTACAATCCCATAATCAATAATGTCAGCTGTTTGTCCCTGAAGGGGACATCCTGGCCTGTCTGATCTTGGTTCAGCGCAGATTCTGCCCTCAGAAAGGATTTTGTTCTCCCTTCATCAGAAATAGCTCTGCTTGCTGAACAGATGGGAGAGACAGTAACTGTGATATCAAGGCATATGGTTTCGAGAACAGATGGGAGCAGTCATTCCAAATATTAGTACAGTTTCTTTCAGGTTTTCATGCAAGTGACACACATGAATGTCAATAGGCAAAAATAACAGATAACATTTTCAACCATCTCAAAATCTACTTGGCAAAAATCAAAAGTATAAACTGCTTGTCTTGCATTCCTAAAGTATATTGTGCCATCTGTACTGAGAATTTGAGAGGGTAAAATAATTAGGTTGGGCCTAATAGAAACCAGATTTTTCATTCATTCACTCAACAAATATATATTGAGCACTGAATTTATGCCAAACACTGCTGGATTTGTGGGATAAAATGATGAACAAGTCAGTCTTTGTTCTACAGGAGTTACTGGTCTAATGGAGGGGGATGATAAAGGGAGTGAGGGTTACAACATGGTATGGTAAGTGCCAAGATCGAGGACAGCAGGAAATGCCCTGGCAAGCTGGAGACACTCGTCCCAGTCTGAGGCAGGCTGTCCAGAAAGATGGCAGAGAAGTGGTACCAAAGCTGAAAGCTGAATGAACGTGGCTGGACAAAACACAAGGGTGGTGGGAGGTGGTCTAGGGGAGAACACTCCATCCGTGTCAAAGATAGAGAAGAGACAGGCAACAAAGACAGTCATGTTGAGTTTCAAACAAACTGCTGGAATTGAACTTTGGCTAAAAGAGAATGGAATAAACTCTATAACTGGAACTTGTTCACCAAACATCTATTACTTAGAACTCAGCATTACTTCAGGTCCTGGTCTAAAGTGAAAAGAAAGAGTTGGAACAGATCACCTTTGAATTACATACTATAGTCTAAAAAGTCTACACAAAAACACAAGTTGAGACACTTAAAATAGTTATATATTTACATATCATACATATTATATATATACTTATATATATTTTACATACCTTACATAGATGCATATATAGACAGATGGACATGTGAACTATATAACATATAGAGGAATACATGTGTGTGTGTATATATATATATGTATGGCTTCCCTGTGACTCAGAGGTTAAAGCGTCTGCCTGCAGTGCAGGAGACCTGGGTTCGATCCCTGAGTCAGGAAGATCCCCTGGAGAAGGAAATGGCAACCCACTCCAGTATTCTTGCCTGGAGAATCCCATGGGCAGAGGAGCCTTGTGGGCTATAGTCCACAGGGTCGCAAAGAGTCAGACATGACTGTTATGTACGACTTCTAAATGATATAACCAAAATGTTTCACACCTTGAAGTGTGAGGATTTTTTAATTCTGTGTTACATTGAAAATTGTTGCTTTCCAAAGAAAATACCCAAGACAACTGTGCACGTACTAGCAGTCAAAATGTTAATTAAACTGAGAGATTTCAGGATCACTTTTTCAAAGACACTGAATGAAAGGTGAAGACAGCATAAAGGTTGAAAACACACAGTCCTACTAAGACAATGCAAACATCCTTGGAGGATGTTCCTATGCGTTTATCAATTTCATAGATGAGTTTCATATTCTAGCTGATATTCTCCTGACATGAGCCCCTAACAGAGCTACAGCAGGTTTATCTAACTCGAAATTCTCCAGCTTTAATCCAGAGGCAATTGAGAGATTCAGGCAGTTCAGGTAAATTAACAACAATCAAAATCTTACTCTAACTGTTGGTAGCAGAACACAATATGTATTTTTCATTATTAATGAACATTTGAGGCAAAGCCAATAGCTGAGAAGATGGCTGAAATGGGTTTCATCTAATATGCTTATCCTGATTATTGCTACAAAGCACCCCTGAGTTACTGAAGATGGTAGCAGTGCAGAAAAGAAATATAATGAAACCAAAATTAAGAACCTTAGAAGCAAGATAAAATGTTTCATGCTATCCATAAGAAGCATGCCCAGTGCTTTTGCTCTTTACTGCATCAAAGTACAGCAGCATTTCCCGTGAACTCTCCACTGGGCTGCTGTTGTCAGGCAAGAACTGAAGATGAAATGAAGGGATAATAACACACACACAGATTGTTGAGAAAGAGGAAAGCAGTAAAGTCTATTTATAAATCCAAGTTTGAGGAAAACCTTCCAAAAATTCAGAGGTAAATAAATTAGAGAATCATTTCACTATGTTCTAAATATTTTTCTTACAAATGATGAGCACAAACGGGAGACCAGAGTTAGGGACTAACAATCACTCCGTATGGTAAAATTTTTACTGTTTATAATTATTCACTTGCTTTCCTTACAGGAAAACATCCAGTGTGCATTTTCTCATAACTTTGTTCTGATTTAAATAAAAAGATAAGGCCACAATAAAAGGAGCTACTTAGGAAACAACTTGGAAGTCAAGAACATTTAAGAAAAACAATGGAAACTGCAAAGAGATGCAGACGTCCTTTCTCCAAGAAGACAAACAAAGAAAGAAAATCTGTTCCTTGATATCCTAAATTCTGGACCAAGTGACCAGAGCAAAGGAGCTTAAGGGCTGAAAGGCATCTCCAATGTACCAGAAAGTGGTTATGGATCATGTATTGGCTACAACTGGCCTCTGCAATAACAAAGTTTACTTAGAGATTTGTCGTTGTTCAGTCGCTAAGTCATGTCCAACTCTTTGTGACCAGATGGACTGCAAGCTTGGACAAGATGGACACCAGGCTTCCCTGTCCTCCTCCACTATCTCCTGGAGTTTGCTCAAACTCATGTCCATTGAGTCGGTGATGCCATCCAACCATCTCATCCTCTGTCACCCCCTTCTACTCCTGCCCTCAACCTTTCCCAGCTTCAGGGTCTTTTCTAATGAGTCGGCTTGTCTAATTGGGTGGCCAAAGTTTTGGAGCTACAGCATCAGTCCCTCCAGTGAGTATTCAGGGTTGATTTCCTTTAGGATTGACTGGTTTCATCTCCTTGCTGTCCAAGAGTCTTCTCCAGCACCATAGTTCCAAAGTATCAGTTTTCAGCATTCATTCTTCTTCACGATCCAACTCTCATGTCCACACATGACTACTGGGAATGTTTGACTAGACTGACTAGACAGACCTTTGTCGTCAACGTGATGCCTCTGCTTTTTAATATGCTGTCTAGGTTGGTCATAGCTTTTCTTCCAAGGAGCAAGAATCTTTTAATTTCATGGCTGCAGTCACCATCTGCAGTGATTTTGGAGCCCAAGAAAGTCTGCCACGGTTTTCCATTTTTTCCCCATCTATTTGCCATGAAGTGATGGGACCGGATGCCATGATCTTTGTGTTTTGACTGTTGAGTTTTAAGCCAGCTTTTTCACTCTCCTCTTTCACCTTCATCAAGAAGGCTCTTGAGTTCTTCTTCACTTTCTGCCATTAGGTGGTGGCATCTGAATATCTGAAGCTATTGCTCTTTCTCCCGGCAATCTTGATTCCAGCGTGAGCGTCAGCTAGAGATTACATGCACAACAGAAAGTGTTAGCACCAGCATTCCTCCATTCCATAATAGATAGAACTAGTTTCTGTAATTTTTTTTCTGATGAGTCTGGACACAGTTAGAAATCCTCCTGCTGCCCCTCGGAATCCAGCAGAGTTAGTACTAAAGATGACTCTTATTTGCCATCCTTGCTCTAAAATTAAAGAGAAGGTTTTAATTTATGACCAATTGTTGTACGGCTTCAATTCTGCTTGAAAGAGAGCAACTTTTGGAACTGGTGGAGAAACTTTTAAAATATAGATAGTGAATACTTGCTAGGTATATTTATTTTAATGGAGAGCTCTACTTTTCCAGAAAAGCGACATAATAATCAGATTGGGTTTTGTTGTTCTGTTTTGTTTTCAACAAACTTCATTTTTTAAGAGTTGTTCTAGATTCTCAGCAAAATTGAGCCAAAAGTATAGAAAGCTTTTATATATTCTCAGGCACACACACACAACCTTCCCTGCCATGGACATCCCACACCACAGGTATAAGTTGTTAAAAACAATGAAATTGACACACCATTATCACTCAAAGTCCACAGTTTAGAGCTCACTCTTGGTGATACATCCTATGGGTTTTCACAAATGTACAAGATACCCTTATGGTAACAGAGTACATATGCTGCCTTGAAACATCGCTGTGGTATTTCCCTCCCCTCTAACTTCTGTCAACTTCACTGTTTCTGTAATTTTTAAAACAGCATAGAGATGACGTCAGAGCAGGTGGCCTTTTTAGCTTGGCTTCTTTCACTTATTCACCTAAGTCTCTTCCACGTTTCTCATGGCTTGACAGCTCATTTATTTTAGTGCTGGATAATATCCCATTGTTTGGATGTACCAGATTACGTATCCATTTACCTACTGAAGGATATCTTGGCTGCTTCCAAGTTGTGGCAACTGTGAATAAAGTTGTTTTCAACTCATTTGAGTAACTATCAAAGGGCGTAACTGCTGGACTGTGTGGTAAGAGGATGTTTAGTTTCGTAAGCAACTGCTAGACTGCCTTCCAAAGTGGCTGCGCTAGTTTACATTCCCGGCAGCAATGAATCCGAGTTCCTGTTGCTCCTGTCCTCACAAACACTCGGTGTTGTGTTTTGGATTCTGGCCACTCTAACAGGTGCCTTGTAGTCTCTCACTGTTGTTTCAGCTTGTATTTCCATATGCTATATGATGCGGAACAGCTTTTCATACGCTTGACTGACATTCATTTATCTTTTTCTTTAGTGAGGCGTCTGTTAAGGGTGTTTGCCCAGTTTTTAATCAGGCTTTCCTATTCTTGTATGTTAAGAGTTCTTCATATATTTTGGTTAACGGTTCATTATCAGACATGTCTTTTGCAAATACTTGCTTCCACTCTCTGGCTTACCCTGTCATTCTCTTAACATTGTCTTTTCACAGGGCAGAATTTTTCACTTTTAATGAAGTTAGGCTTATGAATTATTCCATTCATAAATTGTGCCTTTGGTGTTGAACTGAAAAAGTCATCACCATACCCAAGGTCAGTTACAATTTCTCTTATGTTACCTGCCATGAAAGTTATAGTTTTGCATTTTACATTTAGGCCTATGACCCATTTTGAGCCCATTTTAGTGAAGGGTGTAAAGAGCATGAGTTCCTGTGCTTTTGTCTGCCTGTCCACTTGTTCCAGCACCGTTTGTTGGAAAGACCCTTTACTCCACTGCATTGTCCATGCTCTTCTGTCAAATATCGGTTGACTATGTGTATGTGAGACTATTTCTGGACTCTCTGCTCCATTCCATTAATCTACTTGTTTATTCTTTCACTATCGTGATTAGTGCAGCTTTACAGGAAGTCTTGATATAGGTAGTGTCGGTCCTCTGACACCATAGGACCTAGAAAAGTTCCTGAAGGTAAAACTCACAGAAGTTTGAACCCCCGTAAAGAGCTCCCCCTGGAGATTTTAACTCTTGGAAGTCCACACTGGGCCCCTGAAATCTGTCAATTAAATGTCCAGGTTTCCTACCCCAGCACTGATTCCTGCAGGGTTTCTATTCTGCTTATGGTTCAGTTGTGATTCTCCACGTTCCCCTGTCAGTCTCTCCAATTCAGGAAGTGGTGGTTTAGCCCATGATCTCAATTCTCTGACAGATCCGAGAAGAGCTGCTGAATTTTCAGTTTACTCAACTTTTCCCCTGTTATTGGGGCAGACTGGCAACTTTTTACTTTTTCTTGTGCCAGACAAGAAACCAAAAGTCTGTTGTTAATTTCTCATCTTGATTCTTAGTGATCTAAGTCAGGGATTGTGGAATTCAAGACGCAATACGGTTCTGAGCAGATCCAAATGGGCAGCTACCATCAACACAATCATTATAACTGGCAGAGACTCACCAATTTCCAGCACTGTCTTAAAATTTTGAACCTATTTCCACTGCAACAAACCTTTACAGTAAACTTTTCCTAAGTTTGTGGATCCTTCTCTTCTCTGCCCAGCTCTTGCTTTCTCCATCACTACTACTTTGTTGGATGCTTTCTCCTGAATCACACTTTTTCTCATAGCCCTGACACCTACATTGAAAAGTGTGTTGTGATCGGAAGTGATGCATATGGGGGGAGAGGAGAGAGGATCAAGAGGGGAGGGGATATAAATACAATTATGCTTGCTTCATGTTGATATATGGCAGAAACCACATAACATTATAAAGCAATTTTCCTCCAATTAAAAAATAAATTTTAAAAAAGTGATGTGCAGTCTATTAAAAAGTAGACAAATATCCAAGTACTGTTGTGCTCTACAAGTGTAGACCCCTTTATGACTGACGAGACAAATGCACCAACTACAGATTCAGTGAGGTTCTTCCTAATCTCTTCTAGTGCTAAATCTAAGGACTTGCTTAAGAACACAAGCTCTAGGGGTGGGACAAATGGAGAGAATAGCATGGAAACATACACTACCATGTGTGGAATAGATGGCCAGTGGGAATTTGCTGTGTGACTCACAGCTCAGACCAGGGCTCTGTGACAACCGACAGGGTGGGTGGGAGGGAGGTTCAAGTGGGAGGGGACATATGTATACCTATGGCTGATAGACACTGATTATGGCAGAAACCAACACTATTTAAAGCAATTGTCCTTCAACTGAAACAAATAATTTTTTCAAATTTTTTTAAAAAAGGACACAAGCTCTGGAGCCAGACTCAGTTCAGTTCAGTTCAGTTCAGTCGCTCAGTCGTGTCCGACTCCTTGTGACCCCATGAATCGCAGCACGCCAGGCCTCCCTGTCCATCATCAATTCCTGGAGTTCACTCAGACTCACGTCCATCGAGTCCATGATGCCATCCAGCCATCTCATCCTCTGTCATCCCCTTCTCCTCCTGCCCCTAATCCCTCCCAGCATCAGAGTCTTTTCCAATGAGTCAACTCTTCGCATGAGGTGGCCAAAATACTGGAGTTTCAGCTTTAGCATCATTCCTTCCAAAGAAATCCCAGGGCTGATCTCCTTCAGAATGGACTGGTTGGATCTCCTTGGAGCCAGACTAGTTGAGTCTAAATCCCAGCTCCACACTTAGCAGCAATTGGGCCAAATTCTTTAGTCTCTTTATGTCTCAGCTACTTGAAACTGATGATGATGTTACATGTGATGTAGGTCTTATGAGAATGCAATGAGTTAAGACATATAAAGCTCCTACAACAGTGCCTGGCACATAGAATGATAGAGTGTTAACTCTGATAAGACCTTTCTAATCACCTGTGGCACAGCCATGGACTCTGGTGGAGAGAGGAGGCGTTGCAGTCATGCCTGAGATATTGACCCCTTACCCCTTAGGATGGCCAGGAGGGACCCGGGCCAATCACCTCTGGCCAAGAGCAACCAGCTATGCCGTTCAAATAATTCTAAATTTCTCTGTGTGTCAGGATGTGAAGGGGGATTGAGAAGTTCTCCATTTTTTCTGTTTCCCAAAAGGATACATTATTATAGACCCATAATATCTTTTCCATTCTATTTCATTTTACTGAAAAGAAAATATCCTGGGAAATAGCCTCTGACTTTCTCATTTTAACACACCATGACTAGAGAGCCTGTGCTGATTACCCAACCATGGCTTTGAAAAGCTGAATAATTTTACTCTGAACTATTGATGTTGTTTCCTTAGGGCTTGGATTTCTGTGTGGGAATGGCACTGAAATCAATCATGGATTGTTTAGACCAGACTCTGGAGCATTTCCATTTATTCCAAATAACTCTCCTCTCTGCCCCCTTAAGTGGCATCTACCTGGCAAATGCTGCTATGAGTCAATTGAGAAGAATGAGCACAGATTCTTCCAAGATCTAAGGGACACTCACTCTGGATGCGTCAGGTTGGAAGCTGACTTCCTAGGTGCTGTGTCAAGTTCAAAAGCCTTGCTCTGGTGGAACTGCCGTCATCTCCCATCAGCGTGACCATCACACCCCATTAAGGACAGCAGAAATGAACCCCGCTGTTCTTATGTTGCTTAGCAATTTTCCTTAATATTACAGTTTTACAAATACACAGGGGAGCCCTCCCAGGTTGAAGTTTTTGAGTAATTTAGTCCTAACACTTCTGACAAGAAAACAAATTTTAATCTTTTTTCAACTTGGAGTTGTTTTAATCACATATGTAAACATCACATACATGTGTGCATACACAGTATCACAAATTTTGTAGTTCTATAAATTATTTTTATTCAGATTGTTTTCCAGTTTTTGAACAACTACATCAGACAGTAATGAAATCTCTTCTCCTTGTAAATAGCCAGGGAATTCACTCAATAGAGTCACGCTGGTTAATAATTGTTACTGTCATTTTGAAAACATAAAAGAAAGACATTCCATGAAGGGGGAACAATAGAAAGAAAGGCGTATTTCAGGAAGAAATTTCCCTCTACCCTTCTAGGTGATTCTGGCTGTTCTAAGAATTAAACTGACATGAGACAGATGAATAGAAGAAAGAGAAACAAAAGTTCAATAGGATGAACTCATGAGAGACACCTAGTAAAACTGAGTAACTCACCAAACTGGCAAAAACCCTCACCTTTAATACCATCTTTCGCCAGAGACGAAAGAGGATGATGAGGGCAGCGGTTTGGAATGCTGAAGAAGAGGAAGGCAATTTACAAGCGGCTGGAAAGCAGATGGCTGGTAAGCATTTGAGGGGCCAGGAGGAAGCAGTGGGACTAAGAAAGGAATTTTAACACACAGACCTAGCTAGGTCCTCCCTGTCCATACACCCAGCTCACACTACAGTCACCTGTGGTGATGGCTCCCTTCCTAAACAGGTCCTCTCTCTAGATCCTTTCAGGCAGCTAGGGGAAAGGTCAAAGTTTCTTCCTGAGTCTTTTGGGCCTTGATTGTTTTCAGCTTGAAATAATCCACATATCAAAGAGACATGCTGGGTGGCAAATTTTGCTCCCTTACAAGTGATTTCTAAATTGTGTTGTTGCCATTGTTATAGGAAGACAGCACTGTAAAGCTGGTAAACACAGAACACATCCCAGATTTTTTAAATCTAAAGTATTATAAAAAGTAGATAATTCAAAGCAGTTCAACCTAATTCTACCTTAAATGCTTTTAGTCCTGCTTTGGTACCAATTTTGTGGCTTCCTTCAGGATCTCTGTTCCTCGCTCTGTAGCATTCAAATGTGGAATTGCAACCCACTCCAGTATCCTTGCCTGGAGAATCCCATGGGCAGGAGAGCCTGGCGGGCTACAGTCCAGGGGTCCCAGATAGCTGGACATGACTGAGCAACCGAGAGGACTAACACTTTCACTTTGGGGCTGGTGGCCCAACCAGAGAGGGTAAGAAAGCGCTGCCCCACTCGCCCTGGACCCCTATACCTTTCCCCATGCACCCCTTCCACTTGGCTGCTCCTGAGATGTATCCTTCGTAGAAGTGAAGTCACTCAGTCATGTCCGACCCTTTGTGATCCCATGAGCTGTAGCCTGCCAGGCTCCTCTATATCCTTTAGAATATACTGGTTTATATAATATATCCTTTGTAATATGCTGGTAAATGTAAGTGTGAAATCAAAGTATCTCCTGCCATATCAACAAACAAGGAATGTCACAGCCAGCAGTGATCTCTGGCCTCCAAATGTGAATAAGGGCTCCCAAAACTGTGATCCAGCAGATGCCACTACCCCACCCCCCACGGTGATTTCTGAGATTTGGGGGTGGGGGGGTGCAAAAAGGAGCCATCTGCCACATCTACTACTCCTTAAGGTGAACAAGGAAGGAATTCTGTGAGCCCAGAGGCGTGCATCTTCCCATACACAGAACGCTACATTTCTGAACTTGATAACTGATTTTTCTTTCCTGACAATAAATTTTGACGTTCAGACTGCCTGCTCCCTTTGCAGCAAACTTGTGTCCAGCCTGACTCCCCCTCCTGCCTCTGTAGAGCAATTTTCTCAAAGCTCCTGAGATGCTGTCCCCCAGGCTCCGTGTCCTAAAGATTCCCACCAAATAAACTCTCTACTGTAGCTCAGCCTGTAAAGAATCTGCCTGCAATGCAGGAGACCTGGCTTCGATCCCTAGGTCGGGAAGATCCTCTGGAGAAGGGAATGGCAGCCCACTCCAGTATTCTTGCCTGGAGAATCCCATGGACAGAGAAGCCTGGCAGTACAGTCCGTGGTGTCGCAAAGAGTTGGACATGACTAAGCGATGAACAAAAAAAAATAAAAAAAATTCAGGATGTGACTATATTTTTTAGTCAACACAAATAAAGTGTTTTTCTAGGCTCTATGAGTCATTCTAGCAAAATATGAAACCTGAGGCAGGGGTTGCTTTGGAAAGCCCTGAGCTTGTTTTTAGACAAGCAAAATGTGCTTAGCTGGGCATCCTCTCGGGCTGGCATCTGAAACGAGAATATTCTTGTGAAACTGAACTGCTTAACTTGTGGAATCTGCACTAATTCAGGGTAGTTAGTGTCAAAATTGAATTAAATTGCTGGACAGCCAGTTGGTGTCAGAGAATCAGAGAGATAGAGAGTCGGTGTTGGAAAGACATGCATTTGATATCTGGGAAATAAAGCCAGAGGCCATGTTCACAGCAGCACTATTCACAAGAGCCAAAAGGTGGAGACAACCCACATGGCCATCAGCAAGTAAGCGGATGAACAAAATGCGGTATATCCATACGATGGAGCATTAATTATAAAAAGAGAGGAAATTCTGACTTCTGCTGTACATGGATGAAACTTGAGGACATTTTTCCAAATGAAAGAAAACAGTCACCAAAACACAAATAGTGCATGATTCTACTTACATGCGGTACCTAGAGTGATCAGATTCAGAGAGACAGAAAATAGAATGCTGGTTACCAGCGGAAAAGGAAGAAGGGAGTTGTATTTTAACCATTACAAGAGTTCCACTTTTGCAAGGTGAAAAGAGTTCTGGAGACTGGTTATACAACAATGTGAATGTACTTACACCACTGAGTGCCTCCCTGATGGCTCAATGGTAAAGAATCCGCCTGCAATGCAGGAGACCCAGGTTCAATCCCTGGGTGAAGAATATCCCCTGGAGAAGGGAATGGCAACCCACTCCAGTATCCTTGCCTGGAGAATTCCATGGACAGAGGAGCCTGGTGGGCTACAGTAACCAAAGAGAGAAAACAGAATGCTGGTTACCAAGGGAAAGAGAAATGAGTTGCTGTTTAACCAGTCAGAGTTCCACTTTAGCAAGGTGAAAGTGTACTGGAGGCTGGCTGCTCAACAGTGTGAATGTACTTGCACCATTGAATTGCACACTCAAGAGAGATCAAGATGATAAATGTTAAGCTGGTTGGCTGACCCGAAGGATGAATGAGGAAGTCAGAATTTAATTCTGCCGAGGTACAAATGCAAACACAAAATCCCTCAAAGGCTCCACTCTGAAATGGACTTATGGATTTAGAAGATTCCAGGAATCATCTAGGTGACCCAGAGGAAACCAAGCCCTGTTCATGGAACATGAGCACCCTCAGGTCCCTGGAAGAAGCAATGAAAATCCCTCTTTAAAGAAAGCCAGTATCACTCTCGATATCACTTTATTTATACTTGTAGCTTCTCAAATATGTGTCCAGGAAATACTCAAAGAACTACTCCCCTCTGGACAAAACAACATAAGCTATAATCAACAGAAAAAGAGAGAGAGAGAAATGAAATTGTCCACTGGGAATCCAGACCTTTTTTATTAGTTGTTTTTATTATTGCTATTATCAACACATCTAGTAGATGAGACTTTGTCTCCTCTACAGGTAAGAATCTGAGGTGCTGAGAATTAATTTATCCAGGATTGGACAGCTGATAAGGTGGAGAGGAAGGCACCTTCCACTACACTTACTATCTGCTTGCTTCTGAAACTGCAATTTAATAGGCAGCAGCCTCTGAAAAATGACATGGTTCACAAGACAGCTCTAGGCAGAATTTGGTGCACCCACGATATGCTTTTCTCTCATTGCGGGGGGGGGTTCTTTTTTTTTTTTTTTTTTTTGTAGACAGAAAGTAGAGACCAGCCTAAACATCCAAAGTACATCTTCTCACAATGAAGCAATAATTACTAGCCTGAAACACCAAAGGTAAATCAGAGTAGAAAAAGAACAGTCAGGGAAGAAGATACTGAACTAGGAAGTCAACATGGAGTGCCTGTGATCCCACGAGACCCTGCTGAGCAGTCCTCTGCAAAATAACTTTTAACACAGGAGAACACTGGCATTTCTGGGCTAAAACTTGGTGCACTTGCTGGGCCAGAGCCGACAACAGCTGTAGAGTTTTCTGGTCCCTTGGCACTGCTGCCAAGTAATACATTAAATTCCCCACTATAATCAGCCAGTCAGAAGCTGATATTGTTGTCACGAGTCTATCTCAAACCTCATGTAAACGCTCCCCATCAAGGTTACGTCAGGTACCTTATTCAAGGGTGCTCAAGCAAGTTCAAGAATGTTAAGCTTTTCCAAATCCTTCCCCAGATGCATTCACTGACCCTCTTTGGCCAGATCGTGCTCATAGGTGTGGCTTGATCTCTGAACAGATGACAGCAGACTAACCGCAAAAACTTCAGAGTCGTGCACATCAGAAGATACTCCAGGCTTATCCTGCTGCCAGCTGTCACAGATGTTGACACCTAAATATTGGGTTGGCCAAGGAGGGCATCTGGGTCTTTCCATAACCCAAATGAACTTTCTGGCCAATACACGCCTCCTGCACTCGACATTCTGTGACGACCTAATGGTGGCTTCTACATGCATTTCTATCCTTTACTTTATTGGTGTATAGTTGATTTACAATGCTGCGTTAGTTTCAGTTACACAGCTAAGTGATTAAGTAATACACATGCTAATTCTTTTCCAGATTCTTTACCCATATGGTTTATTACAGAATATTCAATAGAGCCCCCTGTGCTATACAGTAGGTCCTTGCTGGTAATCTATTTTTTTACAGTAGGGTGTGTATGTTAATCATCAATTTATCCCTCCCCTCCACGTTTCCCCTTTAGTAAACATAAGTTTGTTTTCGAAATCTGTGAGTTTGTGCCTCTCTTATAAATAAGTTTATTTGTATCATTTTTGAAATTAGATTCCACACATAAGTGATTTGTCTTTCTCTGACTTACTTTGCTTAGTATTGAGAGGGTTAACAGGTAGGCAGGCCAGAGGTCCCCAAGTGGCTGGAGGAAATAAACAGCAAGCTTTTCCCCCCCTTCTCTGTTGACAACACCTGATTCCACCTAAGACTAATCTTTTTTTTTTCCCCCCCCTTTTTTCAAACCTTGGGCTGATAATGGCTCAACAAACCAGTATTCTTGTCAATTGTTTTATGGCTGGGGATGACACACCTTGTGCAATTCTTATCTCAAAAATGCAGATTGTGGGAGAAGAGCCAGGCAAAACTCCCTGGCCTTGAGGTGTTTCTCTTATCTGATTATAGACAATCTCTTATCTTGCTAACAGATATAAAACCCCTTGCTAAAAACTAACAGGCAGGCACTCTTTCTGTCCGTTTTTGATGTCTATGTCAGAAGCTTTCTCTCTTTTATACTTTAATAAAATCATGTTACACAAAAAGCTCTGAGTGGTCAAGCCTCGCCTCTGGCCCCAGATCGAAATCCTCTTCTCCAGAGGTCATCGATCCTGGCAGCGCACACCGCTCGCAGCTACCAGCTTTCAGTATAATCTCTAGGTCCACCTATGCAAATGGCTTTATTTTCTCCTTCTTTTACGACTGAGCAGTATTCCATTGTATATATGAACCACATCTTCTTTATCCATTCCTCTGTTGGTGGACATCTATGTCCATGTCTTGACTGTTATAAATAGTCCTGCAATGAATCCTGGGGTTCATGTATCTTTCTGAATTATGATTTTCTCCAGATACATGCCCAGAAATAGGATAGCTGCATTATGTGGTAGTTCTAGGCTTAGTTTTTTAAGGAACCTCCACCCACATGCATGCTTAAATTGAGCGAGGCAGAAGTTCCAGGGAGTTAATATCCCTTGGAGTAAGGAACCCTCAATCGCGATTGATAGGCATTAGCACGGCAGAGCAGGTAATGCCTATTGCCTATGCATGACTAGCAACGGTGCTTCCTTTCATTATCAGCGATTCCTTGGTGACTTTAAAAAAGGTGGTTTCAGGATAGTGAGAGAGGTGGAAGCTAGACTGGAGAGTGAGCAGGAAATGAGAAAACTGAGTCAGCTTATGTAGACAGATGTTTGAGAAGTTTGACAATGAAAGGGAGCAGAATGCTGCGGTAGCTAGAGGGCACTCTAGTGACGAGGGAGGGTTCTCCTGTACGTTTCAGGTCCTGTACGTTTCAGGTCCTGTACGTTTCAGGTGCGTAAAAACGGGAATTAATCTCTAGTGACTGATGATTATAGAGAAAGGGGAAAACTGAAGAACCAAAGTTCTCCAGGGGAGAAAAAGATTTAATCCAGGGAAGCAATTGCCATTAAATCTTAATAGAACTCTTTCTGATAAAGTAGGTACAAAAGAACCATGACTTTGAGTGACAAATGATGTATAGGATTTTCTACCTTGTTCTGAATATCCTTTTTGATAGTTCTCGACGCTGGTTGATCATTTAAAGCTCAAGACAATTGTTTTAATTGATCTATAATACTTGGCTTCCCTGATAGCTCAGTTGGTAAAGAATCCACCTGCCAACTGCAATGCAGGAGACCTGGGTTCGATCCCTGGGTAGGGAAGATCCACTGGAGAAGAGATAGGCCACCCACGTTAATATTCTTGGGCTTCCCTTGTGGCTCAGCTGGTAAAGAATCTGCCTGTAACGCAGGAGACCTGGGTTCGATACCTCGGTTGGGAAGATCCCCTGGAGAAGGGAATGGCTTCCCACTCCAGTATGCTGGCCTGGAGAATTCCATGGACTGTATAGTCCATGGGGTCGCAAAGAGTCAGACACGACTGAGCGATTTTCACTTTCACAATGGCTCCTAAGAATGACAGTCACCCAGTAACAGTAACTTAGACCAACACCTCCAAAACTGTCGGCTATAGATTGCTAGCTGACATGAACTGTTAGAAATGCTTTCCCCATGCAATGAAAGACAATCACACTGTGATGAGCGGTATGATTAAACAAAGTTTCATGATCAAATAGATTTGGGAAATACTACATATTCTGTCTATTCTTAGATATCCACAAGATTTTACAATACAGACCTTGGTTCAATTTTCTTTAACCAAGAATTTCCTCAGAATGAGATGTGAGAATTCACTCACATACATATTCCCTTATAAGTATCCACACATACTCATCTATTAATTTTTGTAGCATTCATGCTGCCTCAAAATACCCTACCAACGTGGAATCTGGAAGGTCAATGAATTACCTTCAAAGTTTGTGTGTGTGTATGTGTGTGTTAGTCACTCAGTCAGTCCTGTCTGACTCTTTGCAATCCCATGGACTGTAGCCTGCCAGGCTCCTCTATTCATGGAATTCTCCAGGCAGGAATACTGGAGTGGAGTGCCATTCCCTTCTCCAGGGGATCTTCCCAACCCAGGTCTCCTTCGTTGCAGGCAGATTTTTTTTTCACTATTGAGTCACCAGGGAAACCCTTACTTTAAAGACCATTACCTCTAATTTATCCTGGAAATGATTCCTATGAATTCATTTTTCCTCCCAGAGAAATGCCTTTTATGACTTCATTTTCTTTCTATACTGCTTGCCAGCACTGAAAACATAATACCAGGCAAAGCTATAGTGATTCAACTTTTAAGAAGTTTTTAATGCAAGTATCGTCAAAGGTTTTAGAAAGTCTGAATATATTTTGTTCGTGTGTTTCCTTTCATCTACATGCATATTTATCCCCTTGTAGAATTCTAGAAGATCAAAAACCAGTCCCAATTTGAGGGGAAAAAATATGGCAGTGCTGAAGAAAGAGCCAAAGGCTGTTCCTACACAGAGCTAGATATAAAGTGAAATAACATTAAATAGAAAATTTCTTCTCATGGCATATTCCTGATATGTGGGAATTGCAAAAAACATTTGGACATATTTTTGCAACTTGAGCCAGAAATATGTTTGAACATGTTAAACATGAAAAAAAAAAAAGTGGTGGGAAAGAGGGGAGAGAGAAGGGAAGGGACTTACTCTGGTTTGAGTGATTTTATTGTATAAATATAAAAAGTTTCATGTCTCATCTTCAAAAGTGTTTTCAGAGAAACTTGAAACAAATTTTAGACCAAATTTATATTACATAAAATTTCTATCCATAGTGCTAATAAGAGTTGATCTTTAATATGAAGTGAAATTTAAGATAATAGAAAATTAGTTATAAAGTGTTTCAGAAAAATGAGCCCAAACCTTAAATGTTACCAGAACAATAATCATTTGTAGGTAACTGAGATTGTTATAGAACATTTCATGACTTCCAACTCATGGGTCCTTTGTGGAACTAAAGTATCCCACAGCAAACATACTGAGCATTAAAATAAAACAAGATCAATACCCTTGAGTAAAATTCACCTTTGGGCAAGAAGCATCAGGGCAAAATTAAAATCTCAGAGCCTCTTTACTGAGTTAAACATAGTCTGGAGGGTGAGCAGTTCACTTCCATTAATATCTATGTAAAATCAAAATGTCTTTTTATTGAGATCCATGACTAAATTACCTATAATATTTTTGCAGTACCTTGGACTCGGAATGTCCAAGGACATGAAACTGAACAACTCACATGCCATGTTTATTAAGTTGCTTAAGGATGATGTTGAGATAACATAGTTAGATTCTCTGTTCCCACAAGACAACCTGAGAGGTCAAAGGACTACATCACAGGTTTTCATCATCAATCCCATTCACCATGTTTGCACATTGTCTAAGTCCATTTTGACAATAGCTTATTGTTTTACGTAAACATGAGATAATAGGAGTCAATTGCATTAGTTCACACCAATCAGTTAAAAAGTATGGAGTGATTACCTACTAATATGATAAAAAAAAATTACACATAAAAAATAATGCCCTTGAAATATAACTGATAACCACACCACCAGGTGGCAAAAGCTCCTGCACACATTTGGTGCTCAAAATGGATTGATGTGAATGTGAAAAAAAATAGCAAACAATTTAATATAATACAAAATGTCATGGTAAAATGCGGGGTATACACTCACGGTTCTCCAAGGATGATCCCCAGACCAGCATTACCAGCATCTCTTGGGAACTTGCTGGAAATGTGCATTTTCTCAGACCTCAGTCCATAGCAAACGGAATCTGAAACTCTGGGGGAGGGCCCAGCAATTTCTGTTATAGTAAGCACCGAAGACCGACGCTTTCAAATTGTGGTGCTAGGGAAGACACTTGGGAGCACCTTGGATTGTGACAAGATCAAACCAGTCAATCCTAAAGGAAATCAACCCTGAATATTCACTGGAACAACTGATGCTGAAGCTCTAATACTGTGGTCACCTGATGCAAAGAGCTGGCTCTTTGGAGAAGACCCTGATTCTGGGAAAGGTTGAAGGCAAACAGAGAAAGGGGCAGCAAAGCATGAGATAGTTAGATGGCCTCACCGGCTTAACAGACATGAACTTGACCAAACTCCAGGAGACAGTAGAGGACAGAGGAGCACAGAGTGCTGCAGTTCATGGGGTTGCAAACAGCAGACACGACTTCACGACTGAACAACAGCAACAAGGCTCTTTAGCCGATTCTGACGCACGTTACGGTTTAAGAACCTCTAGTGTGGACTACAGATGCGCGCTGTTCTGCAGAGTCAAAGGGGATGACTAATGATGGAATGGCAAGGCAATGCTTCATCAGGGAGGCAGCAAAGTCAAGCTTCTTCTTCTGCCCATGCAATTCAGATACAAGAAAATTAATCACTGATTGTTATAAGCAGTGTGATTAAGCATTGTTCATTTTGACCTCATCCAAGTAAGAACAATAAGGACCTAATTGATCTAGATAAACAAAACAACAAAAGTGAAAAGACCCTTTGGGCAGAAAAACCTGCTAAAGTAGGGCCATGTTTGTGAGGTAGAGAGCAAAATGGAACACAGAAGGAACGACTTTCTGGAAGAATTTGGCTAAGGCTAGTAGGACTTCCCAGGTGATGCAAATGGTAAAGAACCCGCCTGCCAATGCGGGAAATACAAGAGACGCAGGTTCGATCCCTGGGTCAGGAAGATCCCCTGGAGGAGGGCATGGCAATCCACTCCAGTATTCTTGTCTGGAGAATCCCAAGGACAGAGGAGCCTGGCAGGCTACAGCCCATGGGGTCGCACAGAGTTGGACATGACTAAAGCAACTTAGCACACACAGAGTCAAATGCTTATTAAAAACGCTGGAAGAGCACACTTCCAAGCCTGCCTAATGACTGGGATCTGGCCAACATTATGCAGGTTGCAGCAATATCTGACATATCCAGGCCTGAAAACAAAACCACTGTGTGATCCTGGTCCTTTCTCACCCCTTCAACAGTGACAATGCAAGGTCTGAGAGTGGTGTCACGGCATTGTGGACAAAGCTTGGGCCCCACAGCACTACTTGAAGGAATGCTGCCCAGGACAGCTATCTAGGCAGACATGGACTGGGAGTCGTGATGAAAAACCATAAGCTCCTGAGATGCGGCAGTTGTCGGTTACTGCAGCAAAGCCTAATAAACCCTGACTAATACTCGAGAGGTCACTGAGGGATGGCAACACAGTGTTCATGACATTCAAGGGCAAAATTTAACACAGCCAAAGAGAAGCAATGGCTTCCCTCATAGCTCAGTTAGTAAAGAATCCGCCTGCAGTGCAGGAGACCCCCGTTTGATTCCCGTGTCAGGAAGATCCTCTGGAGAAGGGATAGGCTACCTACTCCAGTATTCTTGGGCTTCCCTTGTGGATCAGCTGGTAAAGAATCCACCTGCAGTGTGGGAGACCTGGGTTCAATCCCTGGGTTGGGAAGATCCCCTAGAGAAGGGAAAGGCTACCCACTCCAGTATTCTTGCCTGGAGAATTCCATGGACTGTATAGTCCCATGGGGTCACAAAGAGTCTGACACAACTGAGCAACTTTCACTTTTCAAAGAGAAGCAAGAAGACTGCACTGTTCCAAGCAGTTGAACCAATCAAATTCCCAAAGCCAGGACACAATCTTTTTAATTCGGGATTTGGACCAATGGCCCACTTTCTCCTTCATTTATAACTAGAATTCAATAGACGTACACAATGAGTTCTTCCCATCCAGACAAGTAACCCTGAGAATCCTACACCTCCTTCTAAAGAGACTTAGCTTTCTGAGTGTTTAATAAAACAGATCATTTCCCTCGAGGCTTCTAAGAGGCCTAGATTTGATACTTACACTCTAGCAGGAAGAAAGACAATGGGGTCTTCCCGTTTGTCAGAGCTGAAGGATGATCATTTTGACCATCACTGCATGCTCTTTCTTGGTCCTTCTCCATATCATGATCCGAGAGAAAATGATTCAGTCAGGGTTTTGTCAGATGAACAGAAGTCACTTTAGGTATCTCGGTGAAGAAGAGATTACATCTAGGAAATTGGAGGCCTACATTAACACTGGGAGGACTACACGAGCAATGGTCAGGAAGGTTGCTGGCTCTCAGGAAATGGGAAAAACCAGGAATCGGAGGGGAGCTGCTGCCAATGATTTCAGCCACCAATACCTCCGATAGTTAGTCCACTGGAAGACACCTAGAAACAGCTTGAAGGTCCTGCTAATCATGTCAGTTGCCTGCAGTACTGAAGAGACTTTCAGAAAAACCCAAGAAACCACCTCAAATCCCTCTATCTGCCATCTGCTGACCCCTACATACCTTGCCACAGCTGATCTGGAGAGTGGCTGTCCCTTCCATACCTCACCCAAGTGACTCTTACTTGCAGAATCTAACAGGAACCCTCTGGTTAGGAGTTCAAGAAATTTAATTTCCAGGATCTTAGCCCCTGGAATACAAAAGGAAAGGAAGAAGAGCAGGGAGACTGCTGAGTGTTAACAGATAAAATCTGACACAAACAGTAAGTTATATAAATGGAGACCAGAGCGGACGTGAGACCAATTAAACAGCCTTTATAAATAACTCCACGGGACTGTATTCTCGCCTTGGACACATCAAAGCAGAGCACTGGCCAGGGTAGTGTAAGATTTTATCGGTAGCAGCTAACAAGAACCAACTCTAGTTAACCTGAGGATACATGCAGAAAGCCTCTGTACTGAGAGGGTAACAGGCAGGAAAGCCAGGGGTCTCCAAGGTGAGGAAATAGGCTGCAAGTGTCAGACATTTTTTCTCTCAAGCAGCAGGAGGAAACAAACTAGTGATACATTTTTTTTCCCTTCTCTATACAAATTTAAAAAGAGGTTTCTCTTAAAATACCTTGTTGCCGTAAAGACACCTGGTTCCACCTGAAATTAACTATTCTCAAACCTTGAGTTAACCAATGCATTCTTCTTATGGAAATGTTTGTCTTAAGCTGTGTTAAAGTACTATGCATTTACCCCAGACTCTGTCTGCAAGTCAGTTTGCCTAATGTCTCAGAACCGGACTTGACAAACGAGTATGTTATACTTAGACATTGTTCCCCTAATCTATGTAAACGAAACTATTTGTATGGTAATCTGCCTTTCTACAAGATTCAAATCAATCGTTTTATGGCCCGGGATGATTCATCTGGTGCCAAGATTATCCCAAAATACATCTTATGGATGAGGGGCCTGGTGCCATTCTCTGAGTTTTAAGACATTCCTTTCTTTCATTAACAGACTACTAGTAACTGGCAACCCACTCCAGTATTCTTGCCTGGAGAATCCCAGGGACGGCAGAGCCTGGTGCGCTGCCGTCTATGGGGTCGCACAGAGTCGGACACGACTGAAGCAACTTAGCAGCAGCAGCAGTAACTATATAACATCCAGCTAAAAACTAGCAGGCAGGTATTCTTTCTGCCCCCTTCTGATGTCTATGTCAGAAGCTTTCTCTATCTCCTTTATACTTTAATAAAACTTTATTAAACAAAAGCTCTGAGTGATCAAGCCTTGTCGCTGGCCCCAGACTGAATTCTTCTCCTCCAGAGGCCAAGAATCCCGGCATCTTTTCGTGGTTCAGCAACAACCTTTCACCACTCCGCAATTTGCTCTTTCTGTGCTAGTATCAGTTCATAATAGAAACACAGTTCAAATCAGCTTAAACAAAAAGGATGGCTAGTGGACATTTGGTCCTGTCCAAAATATTCATAAGACATTTGGTCCATGGTTTTGGATAGAATCAAATATGAAAGACCCTGTGGTGTAGACCAAACGTCTTGTGGACATGTTGCTGAACAGGACCGAATGTGCAAGGAAAAGGACATCTCTTGGATCCTGTATATGGGGAGATTCGGGTGCTGAACAGGCTATTGTCGTGGTTAAGAGATCCGAGAATTCAGGAAGAGGTACCATGGCCTCAGAGCTGTTTCTCTTTCTCCAACTCATAGTTCTATTTTTAATTCTTGTCTTTACACTCCAGAGCAACCTCTTAAGTGCCAGGGGAAATAGCCATCTATCCAGGCTCTCATCTACTTCAGTTTAACAACCTCAAAAAAAAAAAAAAAAAAAAAAAACCCTCTCTCTCTACAGTCACTCTCGGGGAAGGGTTTATGACAGTTCTGCTTGAGTCAAAATGGTCATATATCCACTCTAAGTCAAAATGTCAGACCCAGGGGATGGGTTACTCTACTTGATGAGCCGGAGACAGGAGGTTCCAATGATTTACAGGCCCGCTCAGCACTACAAAGAGTGCAGAAGGTGTCCCTCCACCAAAGGACCAGACCAAGAAGACTGTGAGACCATGCTGAAAGAATGGTCTGCTTCAGTTGAGCTGACTGGTGCTACTGGACATAACTGGCAAACTAGAGAAGCCCACGGAGGCCAGATTGATGCATATCATAAAAGATGAGGAGGTCGTCTAGAAGGAAAGAGGTGGGAGGGGAGAGAGAACTACAAAGGAGGGGGCAGAAGAAGGAGGAAGAGAAGGAAAACAACAGAAGCTCAGATCCCTTTTTCTACTCGCCTCTCTGCCTTCTCTTTCTGCATCCGTCATCTCCTCATTCAACTTGTCCCTACAGAACATCAAGGACTGAAGTTCCTAGACCTTCCCACCATCTGTAAAGATGACTCATCTGTTAACAACACTCCTCTGTTAGATTATGAACTGCAGTTTCCAGGAGAAATATTCCTAGTTCCTTTACTTTGGCCAGATATCCAGCTCAGAACAATCAACCAACCACATTCTAATGGGCAAGGTAAAGGCTAATAGAGACCAAGCCTCCTGTTTTAAGAGACACAATCCTGAGATGCACATAGACCCTCGTAAGTTGTAGCTCAACCATTCATACGGGTGAGGGCTGTGTTGTCACCGTTCTCTGGAGCTTTGCAGATCAGAAAATGAAGTAGAAAGCGCAGCACAGCAGTTGGGAAAAGTAAGCACAGGCCTCCGTGGTTCTGTCTTTCTCCTGTTATCTATAAATACTGTGACTTTTCAAATTCAGCTCAGATGAGAGTGAAGAAAATGGGATAAACAATAAACTCAGTTGTTGACAAGAGGATGATTTAAAAGTACTGCAGAGAAGGCAACGTGGCACCCGTGTTTCTGCCTAAAGGGAGATTCAGTTTCAGCTCACAATTCGGTCTGACAACAGGAACACATTTTTTAAAACCATCTCCATGACCAAACCACGGGACATACCACACACGGCAGCAGAAGACAAGCACAACAGACAAAGGGAGCGTGTGAGGTGTGTACAAATGGAACAGAAAGCCACTTGCAGCGAAGGAAGGCTGGTGACAGAACTCTTTCTGGTAGGATGCGTCACTGGGCTTCCCACAGGCACTGAGCCCCAAAGACAAGACCCATCGTCCCCTTTCCACCAGCTTTCCATGAGAGTCCAAAACTTCAGAACAGGGTTCATCAGGCTTCAGTGCCCGTACCAGGCAGTTCCACACTACTCTGTGAGCCAGTAGACAGAAAGGTGGGTTAAAACGAGCCAAGTCCCTGCCCCAAGACAGTTGAACAGAGTCCAGCTCCTCCTCCCTGTAATTCCCCATCTCCCTGGGCTACACACCTTCTGCCTCACCCCACGTGTCCCCTCTGCAGTACAACCATAGTTCTTTCCCCAGAATCACCCTGAGGGCTAAATGGCTTTAAGATTCCTTTTCTTCCTTGACATTAGCTACTCTTCCTATACAGACATCCCTTCCTCTCTCTCCAGTTGGCTCCCCCTTCTTCCCAGCCAACAAAGCCACTCATACTTCTTTCCCCCAGAACTCACTTATTTTCTATTCTTGCTATTTAAAAAGGAACTCGGAAGTTAGATAAGTAAAAGTTTCTTAAAGAATTTCATTTGGAATGGCAGGAGTTTAAGTTCAATCAGAAAAGGATGGAATTCACACTGCATCCTGTAGCCCAGATTCAGACAACCTCAAAGCACAAAGAGAGAAGGATCTCTCCTAGAATTTACCAAAATCAGACTGTGTATTTACGTGTCTGAGTCCTTCCACCAGCCTAATCATGTGACAAGCAGGAACTTTATTTGTCCTTGTATCCTTGATCACATCCAGCACGAAGCTTTCTACATACTCAGTTTGCTGAATGGAGGAGCAGGTGACACCCCAAAAGTAAAATGGATTAGCAAAATAAACAGGAGTTAATCCATTGGCTCAGGTGGAAAATTCCACTCTGAATGACAGAGCAGTCACACATAGCCACGGAGCAAATGAAAAGTGTACTGCCATTATCTCCAGGGGTAACTGGAACCACATGATTTTTTTTTTTTTTCCTTCTCTGCACTGCGTTCTGTTTTAGATCACACAACTACATCTCGGGCTTGGCTGCCCGAGCCTGCTATCTGAAAAGGAGACAATTTCCCAGTCTCTTCACAGGCATCGGGTCAATCTTGAGAACACTCCATGCTCACACACTGTGCCATGTTCTTTTCCTGCCCTCATCAGTGGGAGGGAGTAAACTGCTCCCCTGCCTTTAAACACGTTCACACCCCATCAGGTGACTTGCACAGCAACGTCTGTCCTGCAAAGCTGTTCCCTGAACTAGTTAACATGCCTCTTTTGAAACACAGTCACAGAGGAGCAGATGGCAGGGTGGCTCCCTGAGAAGAGGGTGCCTTCACTTCCGTCTCAATGCCCTCCCTCCACCTGGCATCCCGGAACAGCTGTGTGAGCTCCATCTGCCCACCGCGAACCCATCAGGTGAATGCTCTGTCTCCTTAATTGAGGTTAAGCTTACCCAAGCAATCAGAGACAGGTACGGAATGTTCTCTGTCATCACCGGGCCTCTGATTACACAATACCGACAGCTCTTCCTGCTCTCAGAAAGCCGCACATCCACACCTGGAAAGCTCAGCACAGTGAATGAAGGGAGAAACAGGAACAGACAATAGGCAGGCGGCTTTTTTCAAAGATTCTTTGGCTGGTGTCATTCTCCCTCTTTAAAGGAATTAGGAAAACTCATACAACTCTGAACACGTAACATCCCCCAACCCTGCTGGGAAAACCCACGCCATCTTCACCGTGCAAGTCTTAGAGAGGGCATGACCTGCCTTGCCTGGTGAGAGATCTCTGGGACCCTGCTACCACAGGAGGCCTCTCAGGGGACAGCTGATCCTGGGCCTCCAGACCCTCACCCCTGGCCATATATTCATTTATCAAGTGCTAAGTTGATCTAGGACTTCCCTGGTGGCTCAGAGGTTAAAGCGTCTGCCTGCAATGTGGGAGACCTGGGTTTAATCCCTGGGTTGGGAAGATCCCCTGGAGAAGGAAATGGCAACCCACTTCAGTATTCTTGCCTGGAGAATCCCATGGCCGGAGGAGCCTGGTGGGCTGCAGTCCACGGGGTCACGAAGAGTTGGACACGACTGAGCGACTTCACTTTCACTTTTCAAGTTAATCTGGGCACCCAGAATGCAATGGAGTATAAGACTGACAAAGCCCCTCAGAGTGCTTGTATTTCAGCAGAGTGACAGATGATTAATGGGTACACCAACAAATTTGAGAGTTCAACAAGTGATAAAAATTATGAAGAAAGCAGAGTAATATAGTGCCAAGCACAGGATAGGGGTGGAGGGAGTCGTGGAGGGAAGCAGGGTCTAGTGGGCAGCAGGGTAACAGGCTCAAGGGAAAGACGAAGACAATTCTTTTGAGGGCTGTGGCTTCCCCAAAAAATGCCATTTTGGAATAAGACTTCGCTTCTCTGATCACTAGACTCTCCCCTTAAAGTTGCTGGAACCTTGATAGTAGCTCATATACACAGTGGACTGATATAAATATTTTTAATTCCAAGCGATAAAAGTAGGGTACAGAACAGTCCAAAAGGGAAAAAGAAAAACTCATATAGCAACATTCTCCAACCAAACAGAAAGGAAAAGATTTCTTATACCTCTCAGAAGAGGTAAGAGACTAGGTAAGTAAATAGAGACAAAGATTTACTCTCGATGGAGATGAATTAATGAGTGTGTTAACTGGGAAGCTGGCTAGAGCATTAATCTATACAGGCAGGCTCACACCTCACTATCATGGGCTGGAGATATGGTGCTGTTCTACTTGATTCCAGCTATGACTTCGTGTATGCTGAAGGCAAATGGCACTGAAGAACATGCTTACTCTTGGTCCACACATAAGTAAATGCCTTGGTGGGGTGTTCCTGGTGGTCCAGTGATTAAGAATCTCCCTGCATCAAACCCTGGTCTGGGAGGATCCCACATGCCAACTAAGCAACTAAGCCTTCAAGTCACAACTACTGAAGCCCTAGTGCCTAGGGTGTGTTCCACAACAAGACGAGTCACTACAATGAGACGTCCGAGCACCACAGCTAGAGAGTAGCCCTTGCTCACTGCAACTAGAGAAAAGTCTACAAAGGGAAACAATGAAGACTCAGCTCAGCCAAAAATAAAGACATAAATACATAAAAGTTTAAAAATAAATACATGCCTTGGCTTAAATTTCAGTATTCTGTAGAGGAAAACAAACAAACAAACAAACAAACTTTTTTTGTTATTTGTAACTCCTGCCGCCTTCCAAGGCACACAGGACCTGATCCCTGGAGGATTTGCTAAACGCAAACTTCATTCTCAATGCAACTGTCTTTTGTAAAGCTTGGAGAAATATTAAATATTTGGTGGAAGATTGCAAATAGGAATAAGAGCAGCGTAACTTGATCTCAAAAATGACATCAAGTCTAGATGATTTTAAAAATGAGTTACGTGCTACTTAATATTTCTAGAGTACACACACACAAAAATCTTTCCAAGGAATCCTGAAGGCTAACCTTTCCTGAAACCTAAATCAAAGAATAGTACAGAGCCGTCTTACCTAATAATATGGATGATCAATTCTAAATAATATTGTATTAAAAGAATAATAAATTCCAAGCAAGTAAATTTCATTCCAGGAATGCAAGAATAGTTCAACATTAGGGAATTCATTAATGTTATTTCTAACACATAAGAAAGAAGAAAACCTGTATCATTCTCTAAATACATGAAACAAAAATATTTTATAAAATTCAATATTTATTTCTAATTTTCAAAAAACATTTAATGAGGTAAAAAGAAAAAGAAACTCCTTGATAAACAGTATCAACCTACAGTAAATACCATATTCTGAAATTTTCTAAGCATTTCCATTAAAGACAGAACAATGATGATTAGAATCACCAGAATTACTCAACACTGTTCTGAAAGACCCAGCCAATTCAATAAGACATGGAAAGGAAATAAGATGTGAATATTTAAATGAAAGAGATAAAACTTTATTTACAGATGACATAATTTTCTATCTAGAAAATCTGTATTGGGCCCTTGTTTTTACACCTAAAATGAATTACATGCAATTAGATTTCTGAAACTTTAAAATGTGTTAATAATATGATCTTGGGATAGATTATAAAACAAGAAATTATCCAAGTGGAAATTTGTTTCTAGACACATAAACTAGTTTCTAGGGACACATCCTATTATGTTTACATGTAAAATATGTAATAGAATTTGCTTCAAAAGATAAGTATGAAAGAGTTGGTAAAATTATAGTGTGCTCATAATGTAACTCAGAGAAGGCAATGGCACCCCACTCCAGTACTCTTGCCTAGAAAATTCCATGGAAGGAGGAGCCTGGTAGACTGCAGTCCATGGGGTTGCAAAGAGTCGGACACGACTGACTGACTTCACTTTCACTTTTCACTTTCATGCATTGGAGAAGGAAATAGCAACCCACTCCAGTGTTCTTGCCTAGAGAATCCCAGGGACGGCAGAGCCTGGTGGGCTGCCGTCTATGGGGTCGCACAGAGTTGGACCTGACTGAAGCGACTTAGCAGCAGCAGCAGCAGCATAAGGTAACTATTGAATCTGGGAGATGTGTACATATGGGAGTTAGTATACTATTGTAATTTTGTATATGTTTAAAATTTTTTATTCTTTATAATGAGCTCAAAAATATGAAGTCTGCATAAAAGAAGTGAGAGTTTGAGTTGGCCCCAAAGAATAGGATATACAAGGCCCCAGTTTTAATTCTCTATAACTCTTCTGGGAAAAAAATAAAGCTTTCATTTTTAACTTGTCTCATTTTTTTTTATCCCAAGTCTCTGAATTTTGAAGTTGCATTTTCTTTATTTCAATATGTCATTTTTCATGAAAGAAAACCAAGAGTGACTATACAGAATCTTCCTGGCTCTTCTTCCAACCAACTCACAGCTTCAGCATGAAGAAGTTCATTAAGTATCCTTTGGGTTGTTTTTATTCCCCCTTGAACTGCTTCTTTGAGTTCAAGATATACATTCATCCTTGGTTTATACAAAGCCCCTCAGTTTCTTTTATTTTTAATCATGTCACAAGCACCTACAAACTCATCACTCAAAACAAAAGGCAGGACCTTGAAGATAATCCACCACAAGTGGTGTTTCCTTATCTCAAACCCTTGCCTCTTCCACACCTGTCCAAAGTAACCAGCACCCTAAATTCCATGCTCATAGTTCCCTTTTTATTCAGTTCACTTGCACCATCTTACTTTCAACTTAATAAAAAGGTATAGTATGTTGGAACCTACTCTTTTCACTTAACCATACATCACCAAACTCAATACATATTGTGGCGTCACCCTGTAGTTTATTTAATCTATCACACAATGTCACTGTATGAAGATTCTCTATTGACTCAACCAGTCTGCAACTAATGGGCATTTGGATTGTTTCCGGACTTCCACTGTTACCAAGATGGTGACGAACCATCTGGTACACATCTCCAGTTGTACCAGCTTCAGAGTTTTCTTGAGAATATTCTGAAGAATAAAACTGCTGGGTGATAGGGAATGGAAATGGCTCCCCTTACTTTCTATCTGAAAAATCTTTCTGCAGAAACCCTGCCCCGTGCTTGTATCAGGAAGGTGACACTTCTATGCTTTGTTGGGATTTGTTGCTGGCTCTTCCAGCTCTTCTTTTTCCAGGCCTGTGGTGATCTAAGAGATTTGTTTTCACATTTAGTGCTTCAGAATAATTGGAGAAAAAGTCTGGCAGCATCATTCTGAGCTTGGAGAGCTCCAACCGTCTTTAATTGGCACAACTTTTGCAGTCAAAGTGATGGAGATTTGACTGCTAGCTATGCGCATTTCTCTTGGGGGTTGTAATCAAGAAAAAACTGACCCTTCTCTCCATATACATAGACATCAAATCTATTTCAACCTTCATTTTAAAGCACAGTATTGAAACAAATACATTCTAATCTTTTTTTATGTTGTGTTTACTCTTCCCCCACTTTTTTTGAGATGGACAAGATTTTTAAATCAGTGACTTCTTGGGAGCTACTGACTTTTATGAATTCCTTAAAGCTAAACTCTTCTCATTTTATGACATGATCAAAACTACTTGAGAAAATTAATAATCTGCTCCCTGACTTGAATGAGAAATTGAGCAAGGAATGTAGGATTTTTCTCCCTGTTTTCAGAGTATATAAACCATATGCTCACCTTAAGTTAACTATCATGTCTAGAATCAGGTGCTGGCTGGCTGATGTGTGGGCATTTTTTTCCCTCTTATTTTTAATCAGGGAAAGAGAACACGAGTACTTGAAAATTCATAATATTAACAGTCTAATTAGAGTTTCTTAAATGCTGTTTTAAATTAGGATAATTTTAAATTATTGGATGTGACAACTATATAAACATAAAATGCTTTAATTACAGACTTGTTTGTGTGAGAGAAAAAAATTCCACTCAAAGCATCAATCTGTCACTCTGCATTAATTTCCAGCAGTCATGGATCCCCACTGGACCACTCACTGAATTTTAGCAATAAGTCTGTACCTATCGTCCTCTGTCTGCAATTTAATCTTCACCTGCCGGTGGCCAGGTCTCTGCTCTTTAAAGGAAAAAAAACCAACAAATTCAAGTTTAAATCTCATTCAAATTCAGTGCAACTCCTAGTGTTTCTAAATGTGCTTAATGTTATCACTAAGCACAGTCCTTCTGGGCCTTCATAAATATCATGCCATGTTACCAAAGAAGCAAAAGGTCGTGTGAGTAGCTCAATCTTAAAGAATGATAAAATGAAGAAAAATAAGATCTCCAAGTCTCCCTTAAGTGCTGATTAACATGTTAAAGTCACTTTCTCTTTTTAGAACCTGATGAAAGTGATGCACTCTTTCCTATAATCACGAAAAAAACCCAGTCACCAGAGAGGCTGCATACCAATTCTGAAGGCCTGTGATGCTCCTGATGGCCACACCCATCAAGGAGGATTCTACCTTCCTTGAATCTATCCCCTCAACGTTAAGAATCACTGTAAGGTTCTTACAGTTCTAACTTCTGTGAGATAAAATATTCATTAATCAGTAAGTTTGTGTGGGCACCTACTGGGGTGTCAAACACTGTGCTAGACACGAGAAGCACAGCAGAGAACACAATCACCCCAGGCTCCTGCTTCCAGGAGGCTCACAGTATCATGGAGGATGCAGACAGTAACTAAAGGACCATGCCCACCTTGCAGGACAGGAGCGCAGTCAGAACAACAAACAGGAAAAAGACCACGTGCTCTAGGAGCCAACAAATGGGGATTTGGCCTGATCAGGAAGGCTCTAGACGTTCCCGAGGTTGTAACAACGGAGCTGAGATCTGAGTCAACAGGTGGAGGGATGGAAAGCGTATTTGAAGGAGTAGGAACAGCGGGACTGAAGGCTCTGTACTTAGAGGGAACAAGGTCGACAAGAAAGAATGGCCACGTTCAGAGAGACAGGGAGAGAAAGGCACAAGCTAGGCTGAAGGGACAGATTATCAGTCTTTATGATCATGCTTTAAGATTTTTTTTTTACTTAATTTTGGAGGGATAGAAAGTCACTGAACAGTTGTAAGCTGGAATATAGGCAAGATAATCAGATGTGAATCTAATAAATTCATCTTGCATCCAGTGTGGAGAACAGAGGGTCAAAAGACCATAATAGATGCTGAAAGATCAGGTTATGTACAGGTCACACTGGGAGTCTAGTAAGAACAATAACTAGACAAGGATGGTGACTGAGGAGATGAGTGTGGTTGGAACCAAGAAATATTGAGTTGGGAACATGAATAAGAAGCTATGAAAGACTGAGTTTTTCTTCATGTGCCAAGACATTGACCAGTGCCTGCTGCCCAGTAAGGTCTGAACGATTTGCTTTAGTCGTTTCCAACTCTGGGAGACCCTATGGACTGTATAGCCTACCAGGATCCTCTGTCCATGGGATTCTCCAGGCAAGACTGGAGTAGGTTGCCATGCCCTTCTCCAGGGGATCTTCCTGACTCAGGGATCAAACCTGAGTCTCTTACGTCTCCTGCACTGGCAGACGGGTCTTTACCACTAGCGACACCTGGGACACTCCCCTAGTAGGAGCTACATAGTAGGTGCTCAGCAAATATGTGTTGAATAAATAAATGACGTAACTAATGTATAAACATAAGAGTATAAATGAGTCAAAGAATTTTATATAATTGAAACTGCTGAAAGAATATGGGGTACACAAGTTGCTCAGGTGGAGGTAGGTAAGTAAAAACATAATATGTGAACAAAAAAAAAATGGGTTGTTTCAATCCTGAATGAGGATAGGGTGGTGCTGAAGGATCTGGTTTGACTTATACAGGTTCTATGAAGTGAAAACGAGTGAGTAAACTACTGGGAGCAGAAGGTTGATAGAATAACAAGGAGAGAAATTCAGCTTTGCTTAATATCAAAAGTTGTGCGTTCATAACTACCTTAGAATTTGGCAAAACAATAATGATTGGTGATTAAAATGTGCAAGAATACAAACAGGGCATTAATTACCAGCCCTGTACACCTTTCAACAATCTCCCAGTCATGCAAGTTTGTATGTTCTTCTTTGATTTCAAAAATAAAGAAGGATATTACTATCTGGAAATATTTTAGAATACTAACAACTGATGTGCAAATAGGACTCTGGAGTTTCAGTTCTCTAATGCAGTCACAGCCACTGGAATCAAACCTGGGAAAGTCTTAATAACTCACTGTGGGGACTTCCCAGGAAGTCCAGTGGCTAAGACCCTACACTCCCAAGGCGACACAAGTTCAATCCCTGGTCAGGGTACCACATCCCATATGCCACACATAAGACCCAGAGCAGCAAAATAAATAATAAAATAAAATATTAAGTAAACAAATCACTGTGGATATTGACCCGTTGGTGGTGGTTTAGTCGCTAAGTCGTGTTCGACTCCTGGAACCCATGGACTGTAGCCTGCCAGGCTCCTCTGTCCGTGGGCTTCTCCAGACAAGAATACTGAAGTGGGTTGCCATTTCCTTCTCCAGGGGATCTTCCCCACCTAGGAATCAAACCCAGGTCTCCTGTACTGTAGCCATATTCTTTACTGACTGAGCTATGAGGGAAGCCCTTATTATTATTGACCCTTTATCAACCCAAATTGTTCAGCACACATGTGATGAAACAGGACAAGTTCTATGTTTCTGTTCTGCAAACTATGTTTATAAATCCCCATAAGATTCTATTCAGCTAGTAAGAATGCAAATGAATGCGTCAGTTCAGTTCAGTTCAATCGCTCAGTCATGTCCGACTCTTTGCGACCCCATGAATCGCAGCACGCCAGGCCTCCCTGGCCATCACCAACTCCCGGAGTTCACTCAGACTCACGTCCATCGAGTCCATGATGCCATCCAGCCATCTCATCCTCTGTCGGCCCCTTCTCCTCCTGCCCTCAATCCCTCCCAGCAGCAGAGTCTTTTCCAATGAGTCAACTCTTCACATGAGGTGCCCAAGTGCTGGAGTTTCAGCTTTAGCATCATTCCCTCCAAAGAAAACCCAGGACTGATCTCCTTCAGAATGGACTGGTTGGATCTCCTTGCAGTCCAAGGGACTCTCAAGAGTCTTCTCCAACACCATAGTCCAAAAGCATCAATTCTTCGGCGCTCAGCTTTCTTCACAGTCCAACTCTCACATCCATACATGACCACTGGAAAAACCATAGCCTTGACTAGACGGACCTTTGTTGGGAAAGTAATGTCTCTGCTTTTGAATATACTATCTAGGTTGGTCATAACTTTTCTTCCAAGGAGTAAGCATCTTTTAATTTCATGGCTGCAGTAACCATCTGCAGTGATTTTGGAGCCCAAAAAGATAGTCTGACACTGTTTCCACTGTTTCTCCATCTATTTCCCATGAGGTGATGGGACTGGATGCCATGATCTTAGTTTTCTGAATGTTGAGCTTGAAGCCAACTTTTTCACTCTCCACTTTCACTTTCATCAAGAGGCTTTTGAGTTCCTCTTCACTTTCTGCCATAAGGGTGCTGTCATCTGCATATCTGAGGTGATTGATATTTCTCCCAGCAATCTTCATTCCAGCTTGTGCTTCTTCCAGCCCAGCATTTCTCATGATGTACTCTGCATAGAAGTTAAATAAGCAGGGTGACAATATACAGCCTTGATGGACTCCTTTTCCTATTTGGAACCAGTCTGTTGTTCCATGTCCAGTTCTAACTGTTGTTTCCTGACCTGCATACAGATTTCTCAAGAGGCAGGTCAGGTGGTCTGGTATTCCCATCTCTCTCAGAATTTTCCACAGTTTATTGTGATTCACACAGTCAAAGGCTTTGGCATAGTCAATAAAGCAGAAACAGATGTTTTTCTGGAACTCTCTTGCTTTTTCCATGATCCAGCAGATGTTGGCAACATAAGGGAGATTCATTCTCAATTCGGGAATCTATATGCATTGAATGGTTTGGCTGTTTATTATCTGTGACTTTTGCTCTTAAATGGAAAGTTAAATTAATGACCACATTCACTGTATATTTTGAAACCAACCTTTGAAATTTTTAGAAAGGGGATGGATTATATGGAGGCTTCATTTTCCCAGTAGAGCCCTGTGTCTGAAGCTAGTGTTTCATGAAGATTACAGGCTTAAAGACAGTCTCACCAATAAAGCTGCTGCTGCTAAGTCACTTCAGTCGTGTCCAACTCTGTGCGACCCCATGGCCTGCAGCACACCAGGCTCCTCCATCCATGGGATTTTCCAGGCAAGAGTAGTGGAGTGGGGTGCCATTGCCTTCTCAGATCAATAAAGCTAGAGGTAGTAAAATGCCTCAGAATTTTTCAGAAGTGGAAACAGAAGTAACAGAATGGGGGATTCAGCACTTGGTGAACATTTTAACCGAGAAGCGGAATCTCTTACATTAGGACAAGAAATAAAATGCAACCAGTTTTTCCCCATCATCATCTAGGCTAGGGTTAGCCAACTTTTTTGTGAATAGGTGTTATTTTTCATTTCCCCCAAGGTTTCATGACTTATGGGGTGTGACTTGGTAACTATGTGGCTAAAGAAAGAATATAGAAATTGAAATTCCTGATTAAAGATGATTATGGGAATTCCCTGGTAGTCCAGTGGTTAATAATCCACCTTCTAATGCTGGGGATGTGGGTTCGATCCCTGGTTGGGGAACTAAGATCCCATATGCCACAGGTCAACTAAGCCCATGCACTCTGAAGCCAGACTGCACAACTACACAGCCTGCGTGCCACAACTGAGACCCATTGCAGCCAAATAAATAAATAAATTTTTTTTTAAGATGATTGTGAGGCATTAGTCTGAATACAAATCAGGAAAAGACACTGTCATTTTTTTTTCTGCCTTTCTCCCTGACCACTGACGGCTTAACTAAAGCAACTGGCTTTGAAATTAATTATTAAGGAAATTTTTGATGTTCACTGACCTACCTGCTGGAGATTTCCTGAGCTAAGTTTCTTTGTTCTCTCTCTGGGCAGTAGCTTGATCTTTAGGCAGGTTGGGAAGAGCCTGAAGCTTTTGTGATGATAATTGATCGCAATGGAAACAGAATGCTAACTCAGCACCCAGACAGTACTGTTCGCAACCACTTCTCCCAAATGACTTGATCCTCAAAGTGGTCCAATCCCATCGGCTGCAAATGCCCAGCTCACTCCTTACTGCATTCCAAGATAGAGATGGCTAACCCCAAATATATGACAGAGGCTGTCTCAAAGATGAGTGCCAATAAATGGCTCTATTTAAACATGGCAAAAAGTAAGATTAGTTGACCATTCTTAAATACTCAACTCTTCATCATCCACATTAATAAAGGAATCAAAGGGACAAATAGTCCAAAATAAAGGATAATACAAAGCAGTTTATATTTGGCTTCAGTATTCATTATTAGATTTTGAGGGTGAGTCAATTAAATTTCTAATTATGGCTTGACTTTTCAAAATGAGTTCATATTCTCAACTGGTTTCTGTTGAAATTGAGCTAGTGGTATGCCAGAAGCCAGGAGAAATTTAACCTGGAATTTACAATTTTCTGTACAGGATGTATCCATATGTTATTAGTATCACAAGCTGATTTGTTCTGCCATTTGGAGAAGGTCTGTATCATTCCAATGGTCTCTGGAGAGCAATGGTATAATGCAAATCAGATAGAAACAAAATCAGATACTATATTAGACATTAGACATCAAGACAAAAGCATTACTAGAAAGTGTCATTTCCACAGGAAGACACAGCAATCCTAAATTTATAGCTAATAGTATAATCCTGAAACAGGTGAAGCAAAAAAAGTCCTCAGAACTAAAAGAAATAGACAAATCTTCCATCATAGTTGGAGAATTTAACACACTGTGCTCAGTAACTGATAAAATAGGCAGACAGCAAATCACTAAGGATATTAAAGACTTGAACAACTTATAAGAAAACTAGGCCTAATTGACAATTATGAAAGACCACATTCAACAATGGAAGAATACACAATTCTTTTGTGTTCCTATGAATCATTTACCCAAGCTTGAATTCCAGATGCCATCCTCACATGTAATCTTAGGTAAGTCACTTTGCTTTCATAATCTTCAGTTTTCTCCAATATGAAGTGGAAAGAATAAGACTTTTTATACAAAATTGCTAGGGATATTAACGGAGAAATAAAAACTAAAATAGCATGTTAAAGTGAAAGACACCATGGAGATGTTGGTTACCAATGTAACAAAGGATCAAGAATGTCTCATAGGAATAGCTTATGGACCACAACCAGGTTAAAAGAATAGGGCATTTGTTCTAATACTGATATTTGCATAGCCCAGCACTGTTTAACTTAGAGTGTAGGTTTCATGGAAGCAATTGGAGAATGAACTATTGACAAAAATGATGGGCCATTTTACAAATGCTGTTTTCCCTACCTCCACTGGCAGGCATGAAACAAAAATACTTGAGGTTAATTCCCATTTTCATTTCTTCCAGTTCACATCTACCGAGCTACTACCATTTGTTGACTTGAGCACAAAAAACCATTACATACACCACAAGATTCTGACATCTTAGAATCTATAGAAGACAATATTGCCACAGTCTAAAAAAGTCAAGTGGGCCTTAGAAAGCATCACTACAAACAAAGCTAGTGGAGGTGATGGAATTCCAGTGGAGCGCTTTCAAATCCTGAAAGATCATGCTGTGAAAGTGCTGCCCTCAATATGCCCCCAAATTTGGAAAACTCAGCAGTGGTCACAGAACTGGAAAAGGTCCGTTTTCATTCCAATCCCAAAGAAAAGCAATGCCAAAGAATGCTCAAACTACCACACAATTGCACTCATCTCACATGCTAGTAAAGTAATGCTCAAAATTCTCCAAGCCAGGCTTCAGCAATACGTGAACCGTGAACTTCCAGTTCAAGTTGGTTTTAGAAAAGGCAGAGGAACCAGAGATCAAATTGCCAACATCCGCTGGATCATGGAAAAAGCAAGAGAGTTCCAGAAAAACATCTATTTCTGCTTTATTGACTATGCCAAAGCCTTTGACTGTGTGGATCACAATCAACTGTGGAAAATTCTGAGAGAGATGGGAATACCAGACCACCTGACCTGCCTCTTGAGAAATCTGTATGCATTTCAGGAAGCAACAGTTAGAACTGGACATGGAACAACAGACTGGTTCCAAATAGGAAAAAGAGTCCGTCAAGGCTGTATATTGTCACCCTGCTTATTTAACTTCTATGCAGAGTACATCATGAGAAATGCTGGGCTGGAAGAAACACAAGCTGCAATCAAGATTGCCGGGAGAAATATCAATCACCTCAGATATGCAGATGACAGCACCCTTATGGCAGAAAGTGAAGAGGAACTCAAAACCTTCTTGATGAAAGTGAAAGAGGAGAGTGAAAAAGTTGGCTTAAAGCTCAACATTCAGCAAACGAAGATCATGGCGTCTGGTCCCATCACTTCATGGGAAACAGATGGGGAAACAATGGAAACAGTGTCAGACTTTACTGGGCTCCAAAATCACTGCAGATGGTGACTGCAGCCATGAAATTAAAAGACGCTTACTCCTTGGAAGAAAAGTTATGACCAATCTAGAGAGCATATTGAAAAGCAGAGACACTGCTTTGCCAACAAAGGTCTGTCTAGTTAAGGCTATGGTTTTTCCAGTGGTCATGTATGGATGTGAAAGTTTGACTGTGAAGAAGGTTGAGCACCGAAGAATTGATGCTTTTGAACTGTGGTGTTGGAGAAGACTCTTGAGAGTCCCTTGGACTGCAAGGAGATCCAACCAGCCCATTTAGAAGGAGATCAGCCCTAGGATTTCTTTGGAAGGAATGATGCTGAAGCTGAAACTCCAGCACTTGGGCACCTCATGTGAAGAGTTGACTCATTGGAAAAGACTCTGCTGCTGGGAGGGATTGAGGGCAGGAGGAGAAGGGGCCGACAGAGGATGAGATGGCTGGATGGCATCACTGACTCGACGGACATGAATCTGAGCGAACTCCAGGGGTTGGTGATGGCCAGGGAGGCCTGGCGTGCTGCGATTCATGGGGTTGCAAAGACTCGGACACAACTGAGCAACTGAACTGAACTGAACTGAAACCTAGTTAGCTTGGATAATGAATCAGGAATAAAGAAAAATTTTCTTCTTGGATGAAGAACAGTTCTTTCTTGAGGTTCTCCCTCACTTTAATCTTTAATAAGCACATAATTAGTATATAAAAGTACATCTGTAATCCTAACCAGCTTTATACAGAGAACTGCTGTGAGGACTGATTGAAAGAATAATATGAGGCAGAACTGTCCGTCCAAAAATGTGCTACTCAAGATGAGAGGGGCTGTTTTTATTTATTCGGCCATGTTACTGAGAATCTACTTTATCAGCACCTGTAGTCAACATACAAATGCACACAGGCTCTCTCTCACAAAGACACACACATGCTTTGTGTCGAAGTTCAAGAAGTAGAAAATGTAAATGACTGGGTAGATTAAGGGTTAAAGGGATGACATCAAGAAGTCCTAGAAGTAAGCATTATAGAGAGGTTGCTAAAATTATTTAACTCATTCTATTTGACCTAAAACACACACACACACACACACACAAAATCACTTAACTAAGTGGAACAGCCCAAGTTGATAAAGTTAAGGATATTGTCTAAGACATTGAAAAAGAATAAATGAAACAGAAATACTGGAGGAATAATTGAAGCAGAAAGAAGCTAAAAGGATGATCCAGGATTTACTTAGTGTCCAGGCACCTAACAGACCCAGCAGAGCATTGGGACCATAACATGTCCTCAAGAAATATTTGCGTATTTGTATTGCAATCAAAACTTGGCCAGAGTCAATTTGCTCTTTTCAGGCAATCAAAGCTCTAGCAAAGTCAGGAAAGTTTTATCCCTCTCATAAACGTAAAGTTGTTATAAAATAAATTCTACTTTGATCATTCATAAAACCTATGATCGGCTTGAGGGAGGCTGTGAGACTCACTTGACACGTATTTAGGACTCTGATGTGTTTCCTAAATTTCTATAAGCCTCAATCAAAATGTATCTAATCTCAGTCTTCAACCAACGAACAATATTTGTATCAGTAATCCAGAAAAAAATACACAAGAAATCACAGTACCTGATGTACCTGTTCAGTCATGACAGTTAACATCTTTGTAATGCTTCAAAGTTTATAACTTGCTTTCTTTCATAATTTCTCACCCTTGGTTATGTCTTTATGTCCTAGTTGTGTACAACAATATACCAAGACATACCTGATTATCCCCGAAATACATATTAAAAATAGAGGCCAAGTGATTAAATGAGGACGTTCTCAATATTTTATGACAAAGGGTAAGATTAAAGAATAAGATTAACCCTCAGAGGCTGGTGACGTAACCCAAAATAGTCTAGCAAGGCAAAAGTTACTCTGTGAGTCTCCTATTTATATTTTGCTCCAAATTCTGTAGCTATGAGGATGTAGTAGGTAGAATGAGAGCCACTGCAACAACCAGGCAAAAATCATATTGTTAAAGACACTGGATATCTATTAAAGCAAAGAGGACTAAATGAATTTAACATGACAAAGGATAGAACCTTTCTTACATGAACTGATATTGATGTCTATTCTCTTCCTTGAAGGCATTTGCTGAAATTACTTATTGATTATAAACTGGGCTTGCTGTGAGAGCGAGTCAGTCTTTGGAGAAGAAAGAAACAAGTGGAATTTTTGATGACATTACACGGGCTGGCATGTTGAATTAGAATCTAGAGAATCCCCAAGGCCCATGTCTCAGTTTTTCTAGTAAGAAAGCTGCTGAGTCTTGGAATATCATGGGAGGCAGGAGGGTAGGGATAAAAAGGCAAAATAAAATCACCCACAATATCTGGTGCTTAAGCAACAAAGTTCTAGTAGAAAAGAGGAGCCCACAACAAACATTTACCAGGCCTCGTCCTTCAGACATTTGGAACAAAAGGATAACAGATTCTAAGGAAAGTTTCCAGACATCCTAACACAGACCCGCATGGACTGAACTTACTCACCCATTACTCTGGGGAAAAATAAAGTCCACTTTAGCACTTATTCGTCTTTTGTATATAACATCCTCTACATTATTTAGAATTTCATGAGACACAGGAATAAGGTAAGGAATGTTACTGATAGTTAAGAGAAAAAAACAAAGAATTAGAAACAGTTGATACATATATCAGTGATACAAGATTTTAAAATAAATAGACAAAGAAAACAGAGAAGATGAACAAAATGAATGAATTTTGAAATTTAGATAATTTCAACGGATAACTGGATTCTGTAAAAAATTAAATACATAGTCTAGAACTGAGATATACAATTTATAAAGCTAAAAAATCATTCAGACATGCTAACAGCAGATTTGACAAAGCAGAAAGGATTACTGAACTCAAAAGACAAGTCAATAAAAAATATTCAAATTAAAGCACAGGTAGAAACAAATGAAAAAAAAATAGAACAGAAAAGAAGAGACATGCAAAACATCGTAAAATGGTCTGATGTGTATGCAATTGAGTCACAGAAGGAAAAGAGGAAGAAAATGGAGCTTCAGTAATATTTATAAAGATAATGTCTAAAATTTTTCAAAACATGTAAGAAATAAAAAAATCAACAGATTTCAGATGTGTCAGGAAGCATAAATGAGATAAACATAAAGAAAACCACACCAAGGTACATCATAGTATAGCTGGGGAAAAATGATAAACTTTAAAGCAGTTAGAAAAAAAGATGCAATACACTCAAGATAATATTGCAACTGATTTAACAGACACATGAAAAGACAATTAAATGATACCTTTAAGATGCTAACTGCCAACTTAGAATTACATCACCAGTGAAAATAGTCTTTAAAAATGGAGATGAAGTAAAGATATTTCCAGACATACAAAAATGTAAGAGAAGTTATACTTATCAGGCTGACACTATAATAAACATAAAAAGAAATTCTTCAAATTGAACCAAAATTAACCCAAACAGAAGTACAATAATACAGAAAGGCATAAGAACACTCGAAACTATAAGTATGTGGGTAAATATAAAGAATAAAGTGCTTTAAATCAGCAATCTTAATAATGTCCTGTGAAGTGTTTAAGATAGGTGAGATAAATAAAATATGTGCAACAGTAGTATGAAGAACGGAAAAGTCAACTATTTACATGGTTATAAAGTTCTTGCCTTAGAGGAGGAAGTGATAAAACTACCAATAAGATAGATCTGTTATTAGTCAAACATACTTTGAAGTGAAAGAAAGTGAAAGTCACTCAGTCGTGTCCAACTCTTTGCCACCCCATGGGCTATCCAATCCATGGAATTCTCCAGGCCAGAATACTGGGGTGGGCAGCCTTTCCCTTCTCCAGGGGATCTTCCCAACCTAGGGATCAAAGCCAGGTCTCCTGCATTGCAGGTGGATTCTTTACCAGCTGAGCCACAAGCCACAAGGGAAGCCCATATATTTAAAGATTAAGCATACTTTAATCTGCTGCAAATCATGGTCCATAGACCAAATCTGCCAGCAACGTGTTTTTTTAAATAAGGATATACAGGCATGCAGCCATATCTATATGTTTATGTTTTATCCACAGCAGCTTTAACATTAAAACTGCAGGGATGAGTGGTTTCTACAAAGACTATATGGCCCTCAATGCCAAAGATATTTACTATGGGACCCTTTCCAGAAAGTCGACATACTCCTACATGAAGTATCAAGTTTTTAAAAAAGGACACAACTCAAAAACTAATATAGAATACAAAATGGAACAAAAATACATTGTCGAGATCCAAAAAGCAGTCAAGGAAGAATAAACAGGAAAAGATGGAATTAAAAATAAAACAAATATTAAAATGAGAAACTTACACCTAACTAAATAATAGGCTAAATGTTTCAAATAAAAGACAAAGATTTTTTCGGGCTGGATTAAAAACAAAAACAGGACAAAGGGCTTACATTAAATGTAAGAGAACGGTTGTTTTGAAAGGATGGAGAATGACTAAACATGCAGTACAAACCAAAATGATGATATTAGGATCAAATATAATCAGCTTCAAGGTAAGAATATTACTATTGAGGAGGTCATTCCAACAGGAAGATGGAACAATTCTAAACTTAAAGCTAATAGCGTAGCCACAAAATATATAAAGCAAAAAGACCTCTAAAGTTCTTGAAGAAATGCTAAAGTTCGAGGAAATTGACAAATCTTCAGTCAGAGTTGAAGAATTTAACACTCCTTTCTCAGTAACGGAAAGGACAGGCAAAAATCGCTGAGGATACTGAAGATTCGAGCAACCCATAAACCAATCTGACCTAACTGAGGAATAACATTTCCCTAAAGTTTCTACAAAAAAGTAGCCAGAACAATCAATATGCCAGTCCATAAAGCAAGCCTCGACAAATCACACAAGTTCTCCCATCACAATGAACTTAACCTACAGATAAGTCACCAAAAACTAACTAGAAATAAAACAACACTCTTGTACCTAATTTGTGCCTCTAAAAAGAAATCACAATGGAAATTCTAAAATATGTTGAACTGAACCTTTAAGAAGATACAGCATACCAAAATTTGTGCCATGTCCTGTTAAGACACTTCAGGTGTGTCCTTCAGTTCTGTGTGACCCTATGGACTGTAGCCCACCAGGCTCCCCTATCCATGGGATTCTCCAGGCAAGAATCCTGGAGGGGGTTGCTAATTCCTTCTCCGGGGAATCTTCCTGACCCAAGGATCGAACCTGCATCTCTTAAATCTCCTGCACTGGCAGGCAGGTTCTTTACCTAGTGCCACCAATGTGTGGGATATAACTAAAGGTCTGATTACAGGGAAATTTATAGCTTTAAAGGCAAATATGGAAATAAAGATTGACAATGAAATTCTAAGCTTCCATCTGAAAAACTAGTAAAAGAAAATGAAATTAAACCCAAAGAAGAAAACAGGCAACTGTAAAAGTAGAAGCAGATGGCTAGCACAGCGAGCCCAGCCCGGCGCTCTGTGATGACCTCGATGAGCGCGGCGGGAGTGGGAGCGGGAGGGTGTGTGTTTACATAAGGCTGATCCATGATGCTGTACAGCAGGACCTGACGCGCATTGCCAGCAATTACATTCCAGTAAAAACAGAAAAAAAAAGCAGCAGAAAGCAATGATACAGAAAATGCGTATTATCTTTATCAGACAGGCAAACTGAGGCACAGAAAGGTTAAGTAACTTGCCCAAATCATAGAATTACCAATAGGCAGATCATGACTTGAATCCAGATAGCCCGAGGCCAGAATCCCCACCTTTAATCGTTATCTAAACAAACTCGCAGGTTCTGAGCAGGGCAGGTAAAACCAATACTGTTGACACGACTGTACACCACTGTGTACACATGCTATACACCACTGTGTACACACGCTATACACCACTATGTACACACCGCTATACACCACTGTGTACACACCACTATACACCACTGTGTATACATGCTATACACCACTGTGTACACACCACTATACACCACTGTGTATACATGCTATACACCACTGTGTACACACCACTATACACCACTGTGTATACATGCTATACACCACTGTGTACACACCACTATACACCACTGTGTATACATGCTATACACCACTGTGTACACACCGCTATACACCACTGTGTATACATGCTATACACCACTGTGTACACACCGCTATACACCACTGTGTACACACGCTATACACCACTGTGTACACACCGCTATACACCACTGTGTACACACCACTATACACCACTGTGTACACACCGCTATACACCACTGTGTACACACCACTATATACCACTGTGTATACATGCTATACACCACTGTGTACACACTGCTACTCACCACTGAAGCCACCAGTGCTCCCTCCCACTCCACGTGAAATTCTGCCTCCTCCCCTGCTCTGGCCCTGACCCCTGCTGACTCACCAGTTGCCGAGCTGCTCTCTAACTGCTCCAGATCTAAACCCAATCTACAACCACCTCCCAAACCCATATTCCAATCAGCTCTGTCCTGATCCTTCCTGTCAAGGCAGCTGCAGCCCTGCCCCTATTCATGTGTACATGACTGCTTGGACTATGCAGCCCACCAGGCTCCTCTATCCATGGGATTCTCCAGGCAAGGATACTGGAGTGGGTTGCCATTTCCTCCTCCAGGGGATCTTCCAATCCAGGGATCCAACCCATGTCTCCTCCATCTCCTGCACGGGCAGGAAGATTCCTTACCACTGTGCCACCTGAGAAGCTGTTCATGCCACGCCTTAAATCTGTCAGCCTGGCCACATCCTCACCCCAGAAGCCCTGCCAATGTCATTCTCCATCTCCCACTGCCTGGACCCAGTGTAGCCACATAAATGTCAGTGTGAAGCTAGACCCAGCCATCTCCCACTGCAACCACAAATATAAAAAATACAACAAAGAGAACGCTAAACGAGGCTTTCTCCTGAGCTGCTATAAAGAAATTACAAATATACTTGGATAGGAAGGCTTTTTTTAAAGTTTCATGGCTTTTTCTTCTGTGAAATACACATAAAGAAAGCAGCTTGTCGCAAGTTACCCAATAAAGAGTTGCTTTGCATTGCATTTATTTGAAATACAGTAAATATTAACAGTATGCTGGAGTCAGTGAAAGTGAAAGTGAAGTCTCTCAGTGGTGTCCGACTCTTTGTGACCCCGTGGACTGCAGCCCACCAGGCTCCTCTGTCCATGGGATTCTCTGTCCATGGGGTTGCCTTTTCCTTCTCCAGGGGATCTTCCCGACCCAGGGATCGAACCCAGGTCTCCCACATTGCAGGCAGGCACTTTAACCTCTGAGCCACCAGGGAGGCCTTGCTGGAGTCAGGACATATAGTAAAGAATTTGACATTAACTAAAGAGAAGGTCTGGCCTTTGCCCTTGGCCTCTGCAAGGTAATCTCTGGGTCCTTGGAATGTCAGCCCTGATAGGTGTGCCTCTGTTTGCCTAGGAGCACTGGGTCTCCCTAAACAGTCCAACAGCATGATTTGGAGGTGTGGACAGTGGGTTTGGGGATGTGGAGAGAATGCCCACATTCATAGAGAAGGAGGGTGGAGACTGGCCATCCCAGAAAGACCAAAACACATAACTTAGGGTGAGGGCTTTGGGTCACACAATATCAATCATCCTAGAAACTGAGGTCAAACACATGGGCTTTCCGTCAATCAATCATGCCTACATAATGGAGTCCCAGTAAAAAGTCTGAACACTGAGTATTTCCCCGGTTGGCAATATTCCACGTGTATTGCCATACATCAGAGGGAAGCTCCAAATCCGGAACTCTCCCAGGCTCTGCCCTATGTCCTTCCTTCGGTTGATCTGAATCTCTACACGTTCCCTGTAATGAACCACAGCCATGAGTGTGATTCAGTGAGCTCTATGAGACCTGGCAAATCACTGAATTGAAAGGGAGTTTGGGGAACTCCTGAAACTCGCACATGGTGCCAGAATGAAGGCGATTTGGGGGGACTGTGCCCTCGAGTCTTTGCAGTTGGCCTAGATTTCCATGTGGGCTTCCCTGGTGGCTTGGATGGTAAAGACTCTGCCTGCAGTGCGGGAGACCAGGGTTCAGTCCCTGGGCCGGGAAGATCCCCTGGAAGAGGGCACAGCGACTCACTCTGGTATTCTTGCCTAGAGAATCCTGCGGACAGAGGAGCCTGGGGAGCTGCAGTCCATGGGGTCACAAAGAGTCAGACGCGACTGAGCACCTAACACTTTCACACTCTAGACTTCATACAGGGGTACGTTCTGACTGCATTTGCTACTATTCAACTCCATTTTTTTTTTAATTGGGGAAAATGGAGTTCTTCCATCCCACTGTTTCTGCTACTCACCTGTTCTTTCATCTCTTTTCTCTTGTTGCAGACATGATTTACAATACTATCATTAACTTGTATATTCTGTTTCAACTTGGACCCCTATCATCTCCATGGACAAACATAAACATTTCCCCCTCAAAGAGAAAGAAAACAGAAAACTAAGATTTTCTATGGTTCTCAAAGTCCTCACTATCTGGTCATATCCCACCATCCAATTCCCTTCTCCTTCCAGACCTTGAACTGCATTTTGGCTGGCTCCCTTCCTGCCCTTCGACATCCTTTGCTTGTTTAGCCATCTGTAACTTCATGCACACAACTCCCTTTCCCAAGGTCCTCCTGCCATCTCCTTCTCCTGATCAAAACCAAACTACTTCAGTGACTCAGATCGCTGCTTCTCTGTGAAGCGTCCACAGTGCTGGCGTCAACTTCACAAGGTCGATGGGGACATTCAAAGAGGCAATATCCATAGAGGGCTCAAAGTGACGTGATTCACAGTAAGCCCAGTGTCAGCATTAGCCGCTGTTACTATCATTGCTATCACACCTTCTTGTTGCTATGATACTTGTCTTTTTTGATCCTATTTCATTCATAGAGTCTACTACAATCTAGCCTTTAACTACAACTGTAACAATTATTCTCTACTGTATGCTCATTAGCTTCTGGATTATTCTGACTTGAGGACAGGATCCATGTCTATGATTTCCCAGAGAATTTCAGACACAGAGGAAGTCCTGAATCTTTTTGACATAATGATAAATTCAGAAAACACTGGAATGACAGTACATGATCAAGGCATGCAAATAATGAACATACTCGAATCCCTATTGTGTGTCGGTGGGTATTGTTTGTTCCTCAAGGCCCTGTGTTTGGGAGTTTTAAAAGGATTTTGGATTGACAAGCATGACGATTTGTACTTGTCATTGGGAAGTAAGAAGAGAAAAGAAGTCATGGAAATTGAGCTATTTCGTGTTCAGTCTCATTATGAAAGATTTAACTCATGTTAACCAGCACCAAATTCTCCTCTACTCCTTAAGCACACAGAAAACTGTATGTCAAAGTCACTTAGTGCCGCTCCAAGCCTTCCTCCCATTCTGCCATGACTGGTGACATTGTAAATGATGGAGGCTCTGTCTGGATGGGACCTAGATTAGAGGCCCAGCCCAATTTGCATTTAACATGAGAGTGTGGGTGGTACTAAGCAACTAAGACGCAGGGATTAATTAGTTATAGTAGTATACCTTGTGTCTTCTAGTTGATGCCCTAAGCAAATAATAACAATGTCAAAAGAGTTTGCTCACACGGCTTCATTAAAGTTCTTAAAGCAGCAGGAAATCTAGCTAATTTGTCTCTCTACAGCCCAGTCCTAGTCTCATTTTACCTTCATAGATATTTTTATTACAAAGATATTCAAACAAGAAAAGCTTACAAAAGTAGAGAGTTAACACACATATACCCACCATCCAGATTCCATGATTAACATTTTGTAATATTTGCTGTATCATGTCCCTATTCATCTCTCCATCCCTCTCTCTCTCCATCAACTTGTCATTCACACTTTGACACGTTTCAGAGTTGAAAGTATCAGTGTCTTAGGTCGTCTTTATTACTTCCCCAATTCTCACACCACCCACGTGATAAACAATGACCCCACAACAAATATCCAGGAAGTACTGAGTTCCCTCATAGCTCAGTCGGTAAAGAATCTGCCAGCAATGCAGGACACCTCGGTTCGACTCCTGGGTCGGGAAGATCCCCTGGAGAAGGAAATGACAACCCAGTCCAGGATTCTTGCCTGGAGAATCCCATGGATAGAGGAGCCTGGCAGGTTACAGTCCATGAGTTTGCAAGAGTCGGACATGACTTAGCAAATAAACACACACATTGAGGGAAGTGTATCAACAATTATTTCTTGCTGAGTACCTCCTATGTGCTGTATGCCTCAGATACAAATAAAGGAGCCTAAGGGCCAGAAGAGCCTGGTCTCCATTCCCGGCACTGAAGTGCTCTCAGTGGCCTGCCCTGCAGAGCAGGGACGGTGCTGCCATCCACATGCAGCGTCATTTGCTCTTTCACAGCTGGCCGTGGAAAGTGCAGTCCTCAGCTCCAGACACTGAAGCCCGATGAATCAAACATAATGAGTCCGACATGTCACTGAATAAAACCCAGAAAAAATGCCGTGGGTTCCACACGAATGCCTCCCTTAAAGTCAGGTCTTAGATTTTTATTATTTTGTTGCTACAGACATTTTAACAGATTATTGGACACTGTGTTTCCAATAAAAATTTCTCTTTGTGCTTTTGCTATTTTCTTGGATTCACTGAAAAAAAATTCTTTAATGATATTCAGTTCAGTCGCTCAGCTGTGTCTGACTCTTTGCGACCCCATGAATCGCAGCATGCCAGGCCTCCCTGTCTATCACCATCTCCGGGATCAACTCCCCCAAACAAAATAGGTGGTGAAGAGTAATAAGAACCACTTAAATAGTTTAACATATAACATTAGGCAGACAAAGACATATAATACTAGTAGCACTATTACATATATTCCATTTGCATCCTCCCTTTGATCCTGTTAGGTATATAAGGTGAGTGTGGTTATTGTCATCACAGTTAGCAGATGATCAAATGGAATCTGAGAACAAGCCTCATCGGTAGCAAATGGTAGACCTGGGATTCAAACACCACACTCTGGCTCCAAGTCCCCTGTAATTTTCCCTCTGCATTTAACGTAAGAATAAAATAGTGTTTGGGGCAACAACTATTTCAACATTATGTGAAATAAATAGTTTTAATACATTAACTCAAAATAATAAGTATATACTGCCTTCTATATGCATATTGTCTTTACCATTTGAGCCACCAGTCAGTAAATCCAGCTAGCGATAGCACGTGCAATTGATGGAACTACCTTTTACAATAGTAATATACACTTAATCAACTGAGATAAGGAAAACTACATTCTCAAACATGAAGTAGAATAAATATGTGAAGGATTAGGAGTATAAATACTGCTTTGTTTAGGAATAAATATAACCCAGGATATGCTTCTGAATGAGCTGAAGATATGTCCACAGGCAAACAGACATGGATGATATGATCTTTTTAAAAACTATATTCATTCACTTATTTATTGGGCTGCGCTGGGTTTTCATTACAGCATGCAGGGTCTTCAGTTGCAGCATGTGAACTCTTAGCTGCAGCGTGTGGAATCTAATTCCCTGACCAGGGATCGAGCCTGGGCCCCCTGCATTGGAACCATGGACTCTTAGCCACTGGACCACCAGGGAGGTCCCTTATAACACGGTCTTCATGAAAATCCTGACAATGCTGATTCTCTTTTGGTAGTTTAAGTTGTTGGTGATTGATGGGTTGACGTCCTGCCTTCTCCCTGTAGCTTTGCCCGACTCCTTTGACCAGTAGGCATGGTCTCCAATGTCTCAGATTTCTTCTTGAAGCCTGAATTGCTCCACATTGCATTACATCATTCACAATGTGGCAGACAAGATTTTGCAAGCTGTGTTCTTCTCTTTGCTTCCTACTGCATTTCTTCTCCTTGCCCAGAGAGACAGGCATTATTCACGCATTGCCTCCGGGAAAGTCTGACAGTGTAGAAACTCAGAACTGAAGTGTCAGATTCCTTGAGATTTAAACTTTATTTCAGAAGATGTTTGCACAATATCTGGTCTAGTTATTAGTCCCTGTAGGAGACCTCAGTCTGACTCTGAAGATGACTGGCCTCTCCTTGGGTGAACCAGTCTTCACTTGAGTGAGCTCGGTTACACCAGCTATGCTAATTGCCCATGAGATCCTCCTCACTGCTGAACAGTGATGACGGCAGGACCAGGGATCACACAGCAGGAAGCGCACACTGGTTGGCCTCAAGGCTGCTCAGCTTACTTTCTAAATCTCCCCACGTGGACAACCACTCTCCCACAATTGACCAGAGTCCTAGAAAGACCCAGGAAAGCAGAGTTGGGTTGTGAACACCTGAAATGGTAATGGTGTTATGAGAATGCAGACCATCTGTGGGTGCTCAGGTATATAATATTCAGCAGACAGATACTGGAGGCAGTGCCATGAACTAGGAAGCACACAACATTCTATGAAGATTAAATCAGAAAATGGATGTGTTTCAGTTATCTATTCCTGTGTACAAAGTACCCCAACTTTAGTGGCTTAAAAACAAAATCGTTTCTCTGCTTATGATTTTGTGGCTTAGCAGTTTTAGTTGGGACTCTATCAGTAAGGCACCTGGAAAGTCCCAAAATAAATCCAAAGTCCAAACATTTCTTCCTGATTCCATTGCTACTACCGCAGTCCAAGTCACAACAGTCTTTCAACTTGTTTACTGTAAATGCTCTTCACTTCTTCCTTCCTTACCTCCTTACAGTCCATTCTCAACAAGCAGAGTGGTCTCTTAAAATCCTAACTCAGATGGTTCTGTTCATCTGCTCAAAAGTGGGGTGGCTCAGTGTCTCTTAGGGTAAAGACAAAATCTCAAACCAGTTAAAATATGGACAAAGGATCTGAGTAGACATTTCTCCAAGAAAATAAATAAATGGCTAAAAAGCACATGAAAAGATGTTCACCATCCTCAGCAATCAGGAAAATGCACGTCAGAACAACAGCAAAATACCACTCACATCCACTAGGATGACTAGAAGGAAAAAAAAGAGAGAGAGAGATAAAAATAATAACTGATGGTGAAGATTTGGAAAATTGAAGATCTCATACACTGCAGATGGGATTGTAAAATAGTGCAATTGTTTTGGAAAACAGTTTAGTAGTTCCTCAAAAGATTCAACAGAGAGTTGCATATGACCCAGCAATTTTACTCCTAGGTATATACACAAGACACGTGTTCACATAAAAACTTAAACATGAATATTCATAGCAGCATTTTTCATAATCAAATTGTGGAAACCCAAAGGCCCATTAACTGATGAATGGATACATGAAACGCAATATATCCATATAATGGAATATGATTTGGCAATAAAGAGAAAGTAGATTGATAATTTAGAATTTATCAAGACTCACGGCATATTTTTTCATGAATAAGAAATTTTGTTATGTTTAAGGGCACTTGTGGGTTTTCTTGTTCAGCTCAGTTCAGCCACTCAGTCGTGTCCAACTCTTTGCAAGCCCATGAATTGCAGCATGCCAGACCTCCATGTCCATCACCAACTCCCAGAGTCCACCCAAACTCGTGTCCATTGAGTCGGTGATGCCATCCATCTCATCCTCTGTCATACCCTTCTTCTCCTGCCCTCAATCTTTCCCAGCATCAGGGTCTTTTCCAATGAGTCAGCTCTTCACATCAGGTGGCCAAAGTATTGAAGTTTCTGCTTCAGCATCAGTCCTTCCAAAGAACACCCAGGACTGATCTCCTTTAGGATGGACTGGTTGGATCTCCTTGCAGTCCAAGGGACTCTCAAGAGTCTTCTCCAACACCACAGTTCAAAGCATCAATTCTTCGGTGCTCAGCTTTCTTTATAGTCCAACTCTCACATCCATACATGACCACTGGAAAAACCATAGCCTTGACTAGATGGACCTTTGTTGGCAAAGTAATGTCTCTGCTTTTTAATAAACTGTCTAGGTTGGTCATAACTTTCCTTCCAAGGAGTAAGCCTCTTTTAATTTTGCTGGGTTTTCTTGTTACCACAGCATAACTTAGTCTACCCTAATACATCTTCTAGTATCACTTACTTTTTTATTATCCATCTCCTCCCATAAAAATGTAAGAGCAGGAAGTTGTATCTGTGGTGTCACTAATATATCTCTAGCTCCTAAAACATTACTTGCCACAAAATGGGTGATCAACAGATATTCACTGAATGAATAGAACAAATTACTCTATCATTATAAAAAAAAAAAAATACAGGTACTATGAAAGAGCATTACTAATGAGCTTTAGTAGAGTGACCTCGTCAGTGAGTTCGAAAAGTCATCTCTGATGAAATGACTTTGAAGCTGAGTCCTGAAAAATGAATAGGAGTGACTCACATGGTGAGCCTGAAGGGATTCAAGAGGCACTGTCACACAAGGCTCTGGGCAATCACCACTCTGACCAGTGCTAGGAAGGTGCGACATAGTGTCATGGGAACCTATGATTTGAAGATCTGACATCAGCAGAGTAAGCAACAGTTTAACAAAATAAAAATAAAAATTGCTGGCTGGAGGGAAGCAAAAATTAAATTAGAAAAAAAAGATGCGATATTATGTACATCAGGATAGATTTGAGGTGCAATGATGTGTCTTAATGGTTATATGAGAATATAACAGCATGTATTAGAGTATTTACAGAAGGCGTAACAGAAGAGATGAGAAATGAGCTGAAATTTTAGTGGCAAATGAGAGCAAGAAAGCAAGAGAACACAGGACTGGAGTCAACACAGACTGGAGTCTGATGCGGGGCAGGGGGAAGACTTCACACACACACAGGCGGGAGAGTCTAAGGCATGGATGCAGAAGAGTGGGGGAAACAGCTCAACTAAATTTGAATCTGGGGACTTCCCTGGTGGGCCAGTGGGTAAGACTTTGCCTTCCAATGCAGAGGGTGCAGGTTTACTCTCTGGTCAAGGAGCTAAGACCCCGCATGCCTTGCACCCAAAGTAACCGAAACATAAAACAAGATTGTAACAAATTCAATAAAGACTTTAAAAAATGGTCCACATCCCCCCAAAAAAATCTTAAAAAAAAAACATGGACTCTGGAAGCATTCTGAAGGCTAACCTTGATCAGAAAAGCAGGTAGAAGAGATTAGATGGGGTCAGTTCACAATGAGCTGTAAATGCCAGGACTGTGGATATGATCAGGGCAGTGTGACGACAAAGTATTCAGAAAGATTAACTCAAACAACGCAACAAATGCAACCACCATTTAGCCCACTAACTGCACCCCTTGGACACTTATCCCAGAGAATGAAAACTTCTGTTGTTCAATCACTCAGTCGTATCCGACTCTCAGCAACCCCGGAGACTGCAGCATGCCAGGCTTCCCAGTCCTTCATCATCTCCTGGAGTTTGCTCAAACTCATGTCCATTGAGTCAGTAATACCATCCAACCATCTTGTCCTCCATCATTCCCTTCTCCTGCTTTCAATCTTTCCCAGCATCAGGGTTTTTTCCAGGAGAAGCTACCCTGAGTCCAAGGCCGGGGCGGCAGCTGGGAGGAACCACCCCATTTCCAAGGCCAGGGGCACCAGCCTGGAGGAACCACCCCGTGCCCGAGGCCAGGGGCAGCAGCCGGGAGAAGAAACTCCGTGCCTGAGGCCAGGGGAGGTGGCCGGGAGGAGCCACACCACGTTCAAGGAGCAGTGGCTGCATGGGCACAGGAGGGCCTAGACGAGCTATCCCACGTTGAAGGTCAGGAAGGGTGGCGGTGAGGAGATACCCCTCATCCAAGGTAAGGAGCAGCAGCTGAGCTTTGCTGGAACAGATGTGAAGAGATATGCCAAGCCCAAGGTAAGAGAAACCCAAGGAGATGGTAGGTGTAAGAGGACATCAGAACACACTGAAACCATGCTCACAGAAAACTAGTCAATCTAATCACACTAGGACCACAGCCTTGTCTAATTCAATGAAACTAAGCCATGTCCGCAGGGCAACCCAAGACAGGTGGGTCATGGTGGAGAGGTCGGACAGAATGTGGTCCACTGGAGAAGGGAATGGCAAACCACTTCAGTATTCTTGCTTTGAGAACCCCATGAACAGTATGAAAAGGCAAAATGATAGGATACTGAAAGAGGAACTCCCCAGGTCAGTAGGTGCCCAATATGCTACTGGAGATCAGTGCAGAAATAACTCCAGAAAGAATGAAGGGATGGAGCCAAAGCAAAAACAATACCCAGCTGTGGATGTGACTGGTGATAGAAGCAAGGTCTGATGTTGTAAAGAGCAATATTGCATAGGAACCTGGAATGTCAGGTCCATGAATCAAGGCAAATTGGAAGTGGTCAAACAAGAGATGGCAAGAGTGAATGTGGACATTCTAGGAATCTGCGAACTAAAATGGACTGGAATGGGTGAATTTAACTCAGATGACCATTATATCTACTACTGCGGGCAGGAATCCCTCAGAAGAAATGGAGTAGCCATCATGGTCAACAAGAGAGTCCGAAATGCGGTACTTGGATGCAATCTCAAAAACGACAGAATGATCTCTGTTCATTTCCAAGGCACACCATTCAATATCACAGTAATCCAAGTCTATGCCCCAACCAGTAACGCTGAAGAAGCTGAAGTTGAACGGTTCTATGAAGACCTACAAGACCTTTTAGAACTAACACCTTAAAGATATCCTTTTCATTATAGGGGACTGGAATGCAAAAGTAGGAAGTCAAGAAACACCTGGAGTAACAAGCAAATTTGGCCTTGGAATGCGGAATGAAGCAGGGCAAAAACTAATAGAATTTTGCCAAGAAAATGCACTGGTCATAGCAAACACCCTCTTCCAACAACACAAGAGAAGACTCTACACATGGACATCACCAGATCAACACTAAAATCAGATTGATTATATTCTTTGCAGCCAAAGATGGAGAAGCTCTATATAGTCAACAAAAACAAGACCAGGAGCTGACTGTGGCTCAGATCATGAACTCCTTATTACCAAATTCAGGCTTAAATTGAAGAAAGTAGGGAAAACCACTAGAGCACTCAGGTATGACCTAAATCAAATCCCTTATGATTATACAGTGGAAGTGAGAAATAGATTTAAGGGCCTAGATCTGATAGGTAAGAGTGCCTGATGAACTATGGAATGAGGTTCGTGACATTGTACAGGAGACAGAGATCAAGACCATCCCCATGGGAAAGAAATGCAAAAAAGCAAAATGGCTGTCTGGGGAGGCCTTACAAACAGCTATGAAAAGAAGAGAGGCAAAAAGCCAAGGAGAAAAGGAAAGATATAAGCATCTGAATGCAGAGTTCCAAAGAATAGCAAGAAGAGATAAGAAAGCCTTCTTCAGCGATCAATGCAAAGAAATAGAGGAAAAGAACAGAATGGGAAAGACGAGAGATCTCTTCAAGAAAATTAGATATACCAAGGGAACATTTCATGCAAAGATGGGCTCGATAAAGGACAGAAATAGTCTGGACTTAACAGAAGCAGAAGATATTAAGAAGAGGTGGCAAGAATACACAGAAGAACTGTACAGAAAAGATCTTCATGACCCGGATAATCACGATGGTGTGATCACTCATCTAGAGCCAGACATCCTGGAATGTGAAGTCAAGTGGGCTTTAGAAAGCATCACTACAAACAAAGCTAGTGGAGGTGATGGAATTCCAGTTGAGCTGTTTCAAATCCTGAAAGGTCATGCTGTGAAAGTGCTGCCCTCAATATGCCAGCAAATTTGGAAAACTCAGCAGTGGCCACAGGACTGGAAAAGGTCAGTTTTCTTTCCAATCCCAAAGAAAGGCAATGCCAAAGAATGCTCAAACTACCACACAATTGCACTCATCTCACATACTAGTAAAGTAATGCTCAAAATTCTCCAAGCCAGGCTTCAGCAATACGTGAACCGTGAACTCCCTGATGTTCAAGCTGGTTTTAGAAAAGGCAGAGGAACCAGAGATCAAATTGCCAACATCCGCTGGATCATGGAAAAAGCAAGAGAGTTTCAGAAAAACATCTATTTCTGCTTTATTGACTATGCCAAAGCCTTTGACTGTGTGGATCACAATAATCTGTGGAAAATTCTGAGAGAGATGGGAATACCAGACCACCTGACCTGCCTCTTGAGACATCTGTATGCAGGTCAGGAAGCAACAGTTAGAACTGGACATGGAACAACAGACTGGTTCCAAATAGGAAAAGGAGTACGTCAAGGCTGTCTATTGTCACCCTGCTTATTTAACTTCTATGCAGAGTACATCATGAGAAACGCTGGGCTGGAAGAAACACAAGCTGGAGTCAAGATTGCTGGGAGAAATATCAATCACCTCAGATATGCAGATGACACCACCCTTATGGCAGAAAGTGAAGAGGAACTAGAAAGCCTCTTGATGAAAGTGAAAGAGGAGAGTGAAAAAGTTGGCTTAAAGCTTAACATTCAGAAAACGAAGATCATGGCATCCGGTCCCATCACTTCATGGCAAATAGATGGGGAAACAGTGGAAACAGTGTCAGATTTTATTATTTTGGGCTCCAAAATCACTGCAGATGGTGACTGCAGCCATGAAATTAAAAGGCGCTTACTCCTTGGAAGAAAAGTTATGACCAACCTAGATAGCGTATTCAAAAGCAGGGACATTAGTTTGCTGACTAGGGTCCGTCTAGTCAAAGCTATGGTTTTTCCAGTGGTCATGTATGGATGTGAGAGTTGGACTGTGAAGAAGGCTGAGCTCTGATGAATTGATGCTTTTGAACTGTGGTGTTGGAGAAGACTCTTGAGAGTCCCTTGGACTGCAAGGAGAGCCAACCAGTCCATTCTGAAGGAGATCAGCCCTGGGATTTCTTTGGAAGGAATGATGCTAAAGCTGAAACTCCAGTACTTTGGGCACCTCATGCAAAGAGTTGACTCACTGGAAAAGACTTTGATGCTGGGAGGGATTGGGGTCAAGAGGAGAAGGGGACGACAGAGGATGAGATGGCTGGATGGCATCACGGACTCGATGGACGTGAGTCTGAGTGAATTCCAGGAGTTGGTGATGGACAGGGAGGCCTGGCGTGCTGTGATTCATGGGGTCGCAAAGAGTCGGACACAACTGAGCGACTGAACTGAACTGAAGCTCTTCGCGTTAGGTGGCCAAAGTATTGGTGTTTCAGCATCAGTCTTTCCAATGAATATTCAGAACTGATTTCCTTTAGGATTGACTGGTTTGATCTCCTTGCAGTCCAAGGTCTCTCAAGGGTCTTCTATAACATCACAGTTTAAAAGCATCAATGCTTTGGTGCTCAGCCTTCCTTATGGCTCAGCTCTCATATCCATACATGACTACTGAAAAAAACATTGCTTTGACCATATGGATCTTTGTTGACAAAGTATTGTCTCTACTTTTTAATACACTGTCTAAGTTTGTCATAGCTTTTCTTCCAAGCCTTTTCTTCTTCGTAGCTTTTCTTCCAAAACTTATGTTCACACAAAACCCTGTACATGAATACTTAAGACAGAGTCAAAATTCTGTCTATTGTCTTATTCCATTTATGCGACATTTTGGAAAGGAGAGAATTTTAGGAACAGAAAGCAGATTACTGGTTGCCGGGGGCTGTGAAAGAATTAGGAGTCTAATGGCACTGATCGCAAGGGTGGCTCCATCACTGAATGAACGGATCTGTTGAAGTCCATCGAATGTACACTGGAAAGAGTGAATTTTACCATATGTAAGTTATACTTTAATAAACCTGACTGTTAAAAATAGAAAGAAAAGAAAAGAAAGATGACACAAGGCAGCAGAGGCAGAAACACAGGTCACGCCCAAGAAGTTTGAATGAGAAGAGAAGTCACATGACCCAGATCGTAAATGTTTATCAAGTATCAAAATAAATGCAAGGTTATACAAGGGATTTTTTGAATGTTTAAAACATATTCTTTAATTTCTGGGTCTAATATTTGTAATACGTATGAATGTTCATAAGCGTGAATAATTACTCATACATGTGAATGTCAGAGACTAAAACTATAAATTGGGTTCAGATTGATTGCCCAAATTAAAGCAAAACCACTGGGCAATTTAATTTCTTCTGCAGTCCCTTCACCTGAAGAGATGCTTACTTAGAATTCTTTACTTTGAATTAATAAGGACATAGTTTAGCTGCCTCCAGGGATTTGGACGTTTAGAGGTTGTCTTTAGAAAGATTTGTCTTGGGGGAGGTCATCTGACCTGCAGCTCTAGCTGAAAAGTTTTATGGCTGAAGCTAATTAATTTCCTTAGTGTAATTTTTATTGGCTCCTTCCCTAATCTCCAGCTCTAATAGGCAAACACACTGGAAATGACTCCAATTCCACAAAGAAACAGGAGAGCTCCAGAGCCTTTGTGGAAAAAAGAGCTACAGGAGAAAGAGGAGAGTCAGTGAACAAGGACACAATGAAAAGCAAGGAGTACAACAACCTATGATCAGTAATGCACAGTCTGAATGTTGAAAACATCCTTAGATGAATTATTGTAGATGATTGTGAAATTTCTTCGCCCCTTCCACTTAAAAGTGGGCTTCCTGGTGGCTCAGTTGGTAAAGAATCCCAATGCAGGAGACCTGGGTTCAATCTCTGTGTTGGAAGATTCCTGGAGAAGGCAACGGCTACCCACTCCAGTATTCTGGCCTGAAGAATACCATAGACTGTATAGTCGATGGCGTTGCAAAGAGTCAGACATGACTAAGCAACTCACTTTTCCACTTAGAAGAATGACAAAATTGCTCTACGATCATAAGGAATTCTCTTGCAAGTCTTCAGAATGCCAAAATGATGGATAGTTTCTATCAGCCAAACTGTCTGAGACTGATGTTTTGAAAAATAAATATGTAAAGTAACACTTAAAAATTATGAGACAATTTCAGAAAGAACTCCATCCTCATCTTTTTCTGCCCCTAAGCTGACCTATCAAATCATCCTTAAATACTTACCCTGAGGAAAGTCTTATTTTAAAGAATTTAATGCAGATACTTGTCTCAAACACAAGATATACTGAACAGCAACAGAAATTACACACTCTAAGACAGTATGAAAATTGATGTCCTCTGTCAAAGTTAACAATTCATAAAGTGCACTGAGAAAAACTGTATAGAATTCTCTTGAAAAGGAAGATTCAGAGACTTCTGGTTCTGCCAAGATGGATCAGTCCCCATTCCTCCCAGATCAATCCCTTCCCGCAACCAGAAAACCCTGGACGCAACCCAGCAAGCACAGGAAGACACTGAAAATGAAAAAGAAGAAAGAACACATCCTACAAACAGGGGGGCAGCTGTGTGCCTGGGGTCTCTTTACTGCAGCCCTATAACCAGGCAGGAAGGCTGCGGTTTGCTTAGGGCCAAGCAGGAAGCTCCCCATCAAAGTACCCGCCCTACTCCCCTTACAGAAGCAGGCAGAGACCATCCACCTCCCCCACTGGATGGTATTGACTGAGCCAAGCAGAAAGGTAGTCTTCTATGCCCCACGTGGCAAAACTCAGTGATATTCTGATTCCCCCCTCCACAGTAGTGTTACTGGGGCTGAGCAGGACACGGATGGTCCATTCTCTGCCTGATGGAGACTGGTCTCCCCCAGTCTCCTCTGCCGGGTAGCACAACTACAATGAACTTCAGGAAATGATGCTGAGTAATAAGCCCATCCCAAAAGGTTACCAGCTATGTGACTCCATTTCTAGAGAGTAACGTTCTTCAAACCATGAAATTACAGAAATGGAGAGGAGATCAGCTAGAGGTCAGGGACTGGGGAGGGAGGCTTGGAGAGGAGGCGATAGCCCTGGCTGTCAACAAGCAACACGAGGGGTCCTTACGGTGGCAATGTTCTCTGCCCTGACTGTCAACGTCTTGGATCAATGGTTGTGGTACTGTACTATATTTTTTTAAAGAAGTGACTACTGGAGGAAATTGGGTACAGGTCACTTGGCCTCTCTCTGTGTTACTTCTGAAAGCTGCAACATGAATCTGCAATTATCTCAAACACAAAGTTCATTAAAAAGAAATTTAACCAAGACTCAAGACCCATCTTTTTAAAAGGATCTGCCCCTATCATTGAAAGACTCAATATTAGAATTGTCATTTGCATTCCAATACAGAATTGTAGTTTACTTCCAAACCAGAACAGTAAAGGCAGTTATGGCAATCTGGGGAGGGACGGGGGAGCCTGGTGGGCTGCCGTCTATGGGGTCGCACAGAGTTGGACACGACTGAAGCGACTTAGCAGCAGCAGACCAAAATTACCTTTCTTCATTTAATCCATAACTTGGATATTAAAATTCTATCACGCCATTAATCCTTCAACAGCTACCTGTGAGAGCCTACTATGGGCCCTATTCTAAGTTACAGGAATGAAGTAATGAAGGAAACAGACTGTCCGCTCTTCAGAGCTCACCTTTTGTGAGAGAAGTACACTTTCATTCACACTAGTCAACAAAGTCCTTTTCCACTCTACAGTGTAACTATTTCTCTCCAGCTTTGCCACCTATACATCATGCTGAATGAAACATTCTTATATTCCCTGCACACGACTTTGTTAATTGAAGGACTTCTTTCTCTGTATTAGTCGTCTTTAAACAGAACTAGAAACCTTTCACCAAAAAAAAAGTATAAGGTAAAAACTAAAAGAATGTGACATTCTGGGAGGGAAGGCAACTGGGATTTTACTGGAAAACCTCCCTAAGCTAAAAATGTTAGAGTGGAATCCGTTCTCAGGCTGCTGGTTTCTGTTTGTTTGTTAATATCTATGGCCAATGTGTGGGACATAATTCAATGGAGAGAAATTAAAAGTAAATCTGGGTCTGTTCTTAACTGAGACTGATGATTTCAGACCTTCTAGTGACCCATTCAGAAAACGAAGATCATGGCATCCGGTCCCATCACTTCATGGGAAATAGATGGGGAAACAGTGGAAACAGTGTCAGACTTTATTTTCTGGGGCTCCAAAATCACTGCAGATGGTGACTGCAGCCATGAAATTAAAAGATGCTTACTCCTTGGAAGAAAAGTTATGACCAATCTAGATAGTATATTCAAAAGCAGAGACATTACCTTGCCAACTAAGGTCCCTCTAGTCAAAGCTATGGTTTATCCTGTGGTCATGTATGGATGTGAGAGTTGGACTGTGAAGAAGGCCGAGTGCTGAAGAATTGATGCTTTTGAACTGTGGTGTTGGAGAAGACTCTTGAGAGTCCCTTGGACTGCAAGGAGATCCAACCAGTCCATTCTGAAGGAGATCAACCCTGGGATTTCTTTGGAAGGAATGATGCTGAAGCTGAAACTCCAGTACTTTGGGCACCTCATGCGAAGAGTTGACTCATTGGAAAAGACTTTGATGCTGGGAGGGATTGGGGCCAGGAGGAGAAGGGGACGACCGAGGATGAGACAGCTGGATGGCATCACTGACTCAATGGACGTAAGTCTGGGTGAACTCCGGGAGATGGTGATGGACAGGGAGGCGTGGCGTGCTGCGATTCATGGGGTCGCAAAGAGTCGGACACGACTGAGCGACTGAACTGAACTGAACTGAGTGACCCATTTAAAGCATCATTGTGTGCGTCATCAGAATGTAGTTTGCATCAAAACACTAGGCCTTTTGAAGGAAAAGCTTAACTATTATTTCTAAAAAAAACTGAATGTATCTTTAAAATAATCACTTACTTGACCAAGTCTATTCATTTTACAAATACCCATCAAATACCTACCACAAGCACTAGGAAGAGTACAAAGATGATTCTATCATGGTCTCTTTCATCAATGAATTCATAGTCTTGAAATTAATCTGAGCAGAGTATACATGCCTAGGGGGCTTCCCTGATGGCTCAGTGGTAAAGAATCCACCTGCCAATTCAGGAGACATGGGTTCAATCCCTGGGTTGGGAAGATCCCTGGAGAACAAAATGGCAACCTGCTCCAGTGTTCTTGTCTGGTAAATCCCATGCATAGAGGAGGCTGGCAGGCTAAAGTCCACAGGGTCACGGAGTCAGACACGACTTGGCAACAAACAAGAAAATACATGCATAGACCCATGTAAAAAGATGGCTCCTTAGGAGCCAAGTGGAATTGTTCTCCGATAGAAACTCTAATGCTGCTGCTGCTAAGTCACTTCAGTTGTGTCCGACTCTGTGCGACCCCATAGACGGCAGCCCACCAGGCTCCCCCATCCCTGGGATTCTCCAGGCAAGAACACTGGAGTGGGTTGCCATTTCCTTCTCCAATGCAGGAAAGTGAAAAGTGAAAGTGAAGTCGCTCAGTCATGTCCGACTCATAGCAACTGGACTGCAGCCTACCAGGCTCCTCCGTCCATGGGATTTTCCAGGCAAGAGTACTGGAGTAGGGTGCCATTGCCTTCTCCATGAAACTCTAATAACTTCTCCTAAATGGAACCAGTCATGGCATCCAGTATAGTTCTGTGACAGAAAACCAGGGTAAAATGTGAAAAATCAAAGAATATGGAAGTCAGAGAAATCACAAATATTCAGCCACATGAACTTCCCACATAGGTTTAAAAGAGCAGCTTCTTTCTGGCATATATTTACACACAGTTTCCTATTTTATGCATGTCCTAGATAAGAATACGAATGCACGCCCCATTACCATTCAAATACCAACTGGAGACTTTACAGATATTATCACTTTGCAGCGAGAGAGTATAAACAGAAAAAACACTTAAACTTTTTCTATTTCCACAGTGCAGCCATAAAGAGATTGTTTATCCAGCTAAAACCTTTCATGTGAGACACAAGAGCCCTGTAACTGAATATCCAAACGCAAAGGCAGGTCTGACTAACTTGTTACAGTAATCAGTAACAAGCTAACAAGCAAGACAGGGCACTTAACTTCAGCTTAGCTATTCCACAGCCACCGATCAGCCTTAATACTAAGTAGGTGGGCCTTTTCTTTGCCTTCCTGCAGTGTTATCAATACCCAGCCCCACGTGTCCATATTGGTTTTAATATTTCACCCATTTGGAATTCAGTTCAGTTCAGTCGCTCAGTCGTGTCTGACTCTGCGGCCCCATGAATCGCAGCACGCCAGGCCTCCCTGTCCATTACCAACTCCTGGAGTTCACTCAGACTCACGTCCATCGAGTCAGTGATGCCATCCAGTCATCTCATCCTCGCTCGTCCCCTTCTCCTCCTGCCCCCAATCCCTCCCAGCATCAGAGTCTTTTCCAATGAGTCAACCCTTCGCATGAGGTGGCCAAAGTACAGAAGTTTCAGCTTTAGCATCATTCCTTCCAAAGAAATCCCAGGGCTGATCTCCTTCAGAATGGACTGGTTGGATCTCCTTGCAGTCTAAGGGACTCTCAAGAGTCTTCTCCAACACCACCGTTCCAAAGCAAGTTAGTCACCCACAAAACTGAACTTGCAGATTGATCAGTGGGAATCATAAATGTCCTAACTCCAGAATTTAAGAGAAAAGTTAACTCAGTAGTTTGAATTTATATTAAATTTAGACAGTTTTAGGAATGCCTGGAAGTAAAAATAATGAAAGCAAATAAAAGTTGTATTCAATGAAATTGCGCCATTTACAGTAACGTGGATGGACCTAAAGACTGTAATACGCAGTGAAGTCAGAAAAACAAATATTGTATAATAATGCATGTAAGTGGAATCTAGAAAAATGGTGTAGACAATCTTATTTGCAAAGCTGAAACAGACACGCAGGTGTAGAAAACAAATGTAAGGACAGCTAGGGCGAACGGGGCACAGGGGGATGACCTGGGAGACTGGGACGGACTCGCGTACACCACTGCTACTACGTAGAAAATAGAGAAGTAGTGAGAACGGACCATAGAGCACACGGAAAAGTACTAGATGTTTTGTGGCGACCTGACTGGGAAGCAAGTCCATTAAAGAGAGGATCTGTACATGCCGCTCAGCTGACTCACTTTGCTGTACAGCACAAACACAGCACTGTAAAGCAACTGTATCCCAATGTTTTTTAAAAAGCTGTCCTGAAAAAATTCCACAAACATACAATATTATGACATGTACAAAATATATTCGTTAGAGTTGTATATTTTGACAACATACCCCCATGCATTTTAACACACCTTTCAAACCACAGTATCCGGTTGAGTGTTCCCTGATTAAAGTATAAGTAAAGCCACTCACTCACACATATTTGCTCTCCTTTAGCCCTCTGTTAAAACTATTCGCAAACCTGTCTCTGCCATAAGTCAGATCCTAAATCTCCTATGTGTCTGAACTGTTGGGACCAACACCAGTTAGAACGAACAGACAGAAGAGAAGCCTGCAGAGACTCAGTTTCTTTGTCTTGTTTGAAAACACCCTCTTCATCTAAAGACCTGTGAGAACTTGAACTGCTGGGTGAAGAAAACGTCTCAGACACAGCTGGTACCAGCATCAGCAGGAGGGACTATCACAGCCCACAAGAGAGATTTTGGCCCATTAGTTTAAATGACTTCTGAGCCACTTTACCAGAGAGCAAGCAAGAGAGTCTGGCGAAACATGACAGGAGGCGTTTCTCCAGAAAGGAGCTCTGACGCCAGATGAGCTAGAGAAAGGCTGTAGTGGACTCAGCCCCTCTCCTAAGATGAAACTGGTCCTAGAGTTATTCTGTAAAAAAGGTATTCACTCTCCTCCAAAGTCAGTCAGATGGAGGTTGCAACTTTTCCAGAAAATCTACATTACTAATTGGGCCAATTACGCATAGGAGGAAGATCATTCAGTGGAATTTGAGGCCCTTTGAGGTCTGGGCCTATGGTCAAGAAATTTTTTCCTGGAAAGTCCCTGAAGCTAGATAAGCATACTATCACCTGAGGAAATAAAAAGCGGTGTTATATGTATTTAGGGGACGATTGTATACACGGATTGACAGCAAATAAATGATCATCCCAGGCTGGTGGCAACTGAGCGATGTGGGGAACATCAGGGCCATTTCCCCAGACACAGGCAAGAGATTTGACTCACTCTAGGGGAAAAAGTACAGGATCTGAGCTGTACTAAACACAGGACAACAGCAGGGAAAAGATACACTGCGTGAGGACCCACGTGGTGTGCAGGCCGCAAAGAGTGAGGACTCCTTGGGCCCAGAAAAATCGGTCAGGTTGTGCAGAGATGCAGATTGCTTTAAGGTATGATAAGCTGCAGAGATCAGCTAAGTCAAAGCTTCACCTGCAGTTCAGTTCAGTCGCTCAGTCGTGTCCGACTCTTTGCGACCCCATGAATCGCAACACGCCAGGCCTCCCTGTCCATCACCATCTCCCAGAGTTCACTCAGATTCACATCCATCGAGTCAGTGATGCCATCCAGCCATCTCATCCTCTGTCGTCCCCTTCTCCTCCTGTCCTCAATCCCTCCCAGCATCAGAGTCTTTTCCAATGAGTCAACTCTTCACATGAGGTGGCCAAAGTACTGGAGTTTCAACTTTAGCATCATTCCTTCCAAAGAAATCCCAGGGCTGATCTCCTTCAGAATGGACTGGTTGGATCTCCTTGCAGTCTAAGGGACTCTCAAGAGTCTTCTCCAACACCACAGTTCAAAAGAATCAGTTCTTCAGTGCTCAGCCTTCTTCACAGTCCAACTCTCACATCAATACATGACCACTGGAAAAACCATAGCCTTGACTAGATGGACCTTATTGGCAAAGTAATGTCCCTGCTTTTGAATATGCTATCCAAATTGGTCATAACTTTTCTTCCAAGGAGTAAGCGTCTTAATTTCATGGCTGCAGTCACCATCTGCAGTGATTTTGGAGCCCCCAAAAATAAAGTCTGACACTGTTTCCACTGTTTCCCCATCTATTTGCCATGAAGTGATGGGACCGGATGCCATGATCTTCATTTTCTGAATGTTGAGCTTTAAGCCAACTTTTTCACTCTCCTCTTTCACTTTCATCAGGAGGCTTTCTAGTTCCTCTTCACTTTCTGGCATAAGGGTAGTGTCATCTGCATATCTGAGGTGATTGATATTTCTCCCAGCAATCTTGATTCCAGCTTGTGCTTCTTCCAGTCCAGCGTTTCTCATGACGTACTCTGCATAGAGGTTAAATAAGCAGGGTGACAATATACAGCCTTGACGTACTCCTTTTCCTATTTGGAACCAGTCTGTTGTTCCATGTCCAGTTCTAACTGTTGCTTCCTGAAATGCATACAGATGTCTCAAGAGGCAGGTCTGGTGGTCTGGTATTCCCATCTCTCTCAGAATTTTCCACAGTTGATTGTGATCCACACAGTCAAAGGCTTTGGCATAGTCAATAAAGCAGAAATAGATGTTTTTCTGGAACTCTCTTGCTTTTTCCATAATCCAGCGGATGTTGGCAATTTGATCTCTGGTTCCTCTGCCTTTTCTCAAACCAGCTTGAACATCAGGGAGTTCACGGTTCACGTATTGCTGAAGACTGGCTTGGAGAATTTTGAGCATTACTTTACTAGCATGTGAGATGAGTGCAATTGTGTGGCAGTTTGAGCATTCCTTGGCATTGCCTTTCTTTGGAATTGGAATGAAAATTTACCTTTTCCAGTTCTGTGGCCACTGCTGAGTTTTCCAAATTTGGGGGCATATTGAGGGCAGCACTTTCACAGCATGACCTTTCAGGATTTGAAACAGCTCCACTGGAATTCCATCACCTCCACTAGCTTTGTTTGTAGTGATGCTTTCTAAGGCCCACTTGACTTCACATTCCAGGATGTCTGGCTCTAGATGAGTGATCACACCATCGTGATTATCCGGGTCGTGAAGATCTTTTTTGTACAGTTCTTCTGTGTATTCTTGCCACCTCTTAATATCTTCTGCTTCTGTTAGGTCCATACCTTTTCTGTCCTTTATCGAGCCCATCTTTGCATGAAATGTTCCCTTGATATCTCTAATTTTCTTGAATAGATCTCTAGTCTTTCCCTTTCTGTTCTTTTCCTCTATTTCTCTGCATTGATCGCTGAAGAAGGCTTTCTTATCTCTTCTTGCTATTCTTTGGAACTCTGCATTCAGATGCTTATATCTTTGCTTTTCTCCTTTGCTTTTTGCCTCTCCTTTTCACAGCTATTTGTAAGGCCTCCCCAGACAGCCATTTTGCTTTTTTGCATTTCTTTTCCATGGGCATGGTCTTGATCCCTGTCTCTTGTACAATGTCACAAACCTCATTCCATAGTTCATCAGGCACTCTATCTATCAGATCTAGGCCCTTAAATCTATTTCTCACTTCTACTGTATAATCATAAGGGATTTGATTTAGGCCATACCTGAATGGTCTAGCAGTGTTCCCTATTTTCTTCATTTTAAGTCTGAATTTGGTAATAAGGAGTTCATGATCTGAGCCACAGTCAGCTCCTGGTCTTGTTTTTGTTGACTATATAGAGCTTCTCCATCTTTGGCTGCAAAGAATATAATCAATCTGATTTTAGTGTTGATGATCTGGTGATGTACATGTGTAGAGTCTTCTCTTGTGTTGTTGGAAGAGGGTGTTTGCTATGACCAGTGCATTTTCTTGGCAAAACTCTATTAGTTTTTGCCCTGCTTCATTCCACATTCCAAGGCCAAATTTGCCTGTTACTCCAGGTGTTTCTTGACTTTCTACTTTTGCATTCCAGTCCCCTATAATGAAATGGATATCTTTAAGGTGTCAGTTCTAAAAGGTCTTGTAGGTCTTCATAGAACCAAGGAAAAATAACACCCAGGCAATGAGAGATGAAACTCCTATATTTTGGCCACCTGATGCGAAGAACTGACTCATCTGAAAAGACCCTGATGCTGAGGAAGATTGAGGGCAGGAGAAGGGACGACAGAGGATGAGATGGTTGGATGGCATCACCAACTCAATGGACATGAGTTTGGGTAAACTCTGGGAGTTGGTGATGGACAGGGAGGCCAGGCATGCTGCAGTCCATGGGGTCACAAAGAGTCGGACACGACTGAGCGACTGAACTGACCTGAATGAGAGATGAGCTGTGCAAGAGAAGCTGGAGAGCGGCAGAAGCAAGTCTGGAACCTCTGTGCCCCCCTGATGCCAAGCCCCATGTCCTTTTCTTTATATTTGCCTTACTTCTGTCTTTTAAAAAGATTACAGAAGTCATAGCTATTCTTTATATGTTGAATTGCACCCCTCTCCCAAATTCAGAGCCTGAAGTCCTAGCCCCCAGCACCTCCAGATGGGACTGTATTAGGAATCAGGGCTGTTACGGGTATAATGAAGTCAGGTGTGGCCACACTGGAGTTGGGTGGGCCCCTTACCCAATGTGACTGGTGTTCTTATAAAAAGGGAGCCCCTGGGGCACAGAGACAGACATGCACAGACAGAAGATGCTGGGAAGAGACACAGAGAGTAAACCACCACCAAGACGAGGAGAGGCCCAGAGCAGGTCCCTCCCTCACAGCCCTCAGAAAGAACCCACCCTGCCGACCCCTTGATTTTGGACTTCCAGCCTCCAGAACCATGACGTAATAGATATCTGTGATTTAAGCCACCCAGTCGGTGGTACTTTACAGCAGCACCAGCAAACTAATACATCTATACACCACACAAATATTTACCCAGAAAAAGGTAATCCTTGTCCTCTTGTCTCTGCAACCTCCTTCCTGCCTTTCAGTTAACTGATGATAGTATCTTGGGGTGTATCTTTTCATACCTTTTTTATTCTATTCATGCACGCACACACACACACACACAATCTTTATTTACTTTGAATGCAATTATATGACAGAGCACTCTGCAATATACCTTTTTATTGTAACTAGCAATAGATCATCCAGAGTGTCCTTTCAAATCAATACATATGGCTTTTATTCTTTTTCTTTGTTGCTTAATATTCGATCCTAAATACACTTCATTCTCCTACTGGTTAACCATCAGGTTACTTCAGGTTTTATACCATTACAAATGATGCTGCAGGAAGCATCCCTGAACATATACACTTAGGTGTTTTCAACCGGAAAGCATAGATTTCTGAGGTTGGAACTTCTCATTGAAAGAGTGTATGCATTCCCTATTTTGGATTTTTATATTCTTATTTATTTATGGCAGTGGTGGGTCTTCCTTGTCACACATGGACTTTCTCCACTCGCAGCCCAGGGGCTTCTCACTGCAGTGCTTCTCTTGTTGCAGAGCACAGGCTCTAGGGAATTCGGGCTTCGGTACTGTGGCACACGGGCTTAGTCACCCCAAGGCATGTGCAGTCTTCCCAGATCAAGGACTGAATCCCCATCTCCTGCATTGGCAGGCAGATTCTTTACCACTGAGCCACCAGGGAAACCATTCCTTCATTTTTTTTTTCACCCAAACTATTGCAAAACTCTCAGATAATTATTGTACATAAATACAGATATCAATATTGGGAACAAAAGTCTATACTAGAGAGGAGCTATGGTCACAGAGTCTGACTAGACCCTTAGATCAGTTCAGTCTCTCAGTCATGTCCGACTCCTTGCGACCCCATGGACTGCAGCACGCCAGGCCTCCCTGTCCATCACCAGCTCCCGGAGCTACTCAAACTCATGTCTATTGAGTTGGTGATGCCATCCAATGATTTCATCCTGTATTGTCCCCTTCTCCTCCCACCTTTGATCTTTCCCAATATCACAGGGTCTTTTCAAATAAGTCAGTTCTTCGCATCAGGTGGCCAAAGTATTGCAGTTTCAGCTTCAGCATCAGTCCCTTAGATAGAGTCAACAAATACAAATCATGACCACTACATTCTCAGCCACACAGATGGAGAGCCCACTCACAGACCCTTTTTCTACTTTCAGTTCAGTTCAGTCGCTCAGTCGTGTCCGACTCTTTGCAACCCCATGAATCGCAGCACGCCAGGCCTCCCTGTCCATCACCAACTCCTGGAGTTCACTCAGACTCACGTCCATCAAGTCAGTGATGCCATCCAGCCATCTCACCTCTGTCATCCCCTTCTCCTCCTGCCCCTAATCCCTCCCAGCATCAGAGTATTTTCCAATGAGTCAACTCTTCGAATGAGGTGGCCAAAGTACAGAAGTTTCAGCTTTAGCATCATTCCTTCCAAAAAAATCCCAGGGTTGATCTCCTTCAGAATGGACTGATTGGATCTCCTTACAGTCCAAGGGACTCTCAAGAGTCTTCTCCAACACCACAGTTCAAAAGCATCATTTCTTTGGTGCTCAGCCTTCTTCACAGTCCAACTCTCACATCCATACATGATCACAGGAGAAACCATAGTCTTGACTAGACGGACCTTAGTCGGCAAAGTATTGTCTCTGCTTTTGAATATGCTATCTAGGTTGGTCATAACTTTTCTTCCAAGGAGTAAACGTCTTTTAATTTCATGGCTGCAGTCACCATCTACAGTGATTTTGGAGCCCAAAATAATAAATTCAGACACTGTTTCCACTGTTTTACCATCTATTTCCCATGAAGTGATGGGACTGGATGCCATGATCTTAGTTTTCTGAATGTTGAGCTTTAAGCCAACTTTTTCAGATACCAAGGGAACATTTCATGCAAAGATGGGCTCGATAAATGACAGAAATGGTCTGGACCTAACAGAAGCAGAAGATATTAAGAAGAGGTGGCAAGAATACAGGGAAGAACTGTACAAAAAAGATCTTCACTACCCAGATAATCATGATGATGTGATCACTAATCTAGAGCCAGACATCTTGGAATGTGAAGTCAAGTGGGCCTTAGAAAGCATCACTACGAACAAAGCTAGTGGAGGTAATGCAATTCCAGTGGAGCTATTTCAAATCCTGAAAGGTCATGCTGTGAAAGTGCTGCCCTCAATATGCCCCCAAATTTGGAAAACTCAGCAGTGGCCACAGGACTGGAAAAGGTCAGTTTTCATTCCAATTCCAAAGAAAGGCAATGCCAAGGAATGCTCAAACTACCACACAATTGCACTCATCTCACATGCTAGTAAAGTAATGCTCAAAATTCTCCAAGCCAGTCTTCAGCAATACGTGAACCGTGAACTCCCTGATGTTCAAGCTGGTTTGAGAAAAGGCAGAGGAACCAGAGATCAAATTGCCAACATCCACTGGGTCATGGAAAAAGCAAGAGAGTTCCAGAAAAACATCTATTTCTGCTTTATTGACTATGCCAAAGCCTTTGACTGTGTGGATCACAATCAACTGTGGAAAATTCTGAGAAAGATGGGAATACCAGACCACCAGACCTGCCTCTTGAGAAATCTGTATGCAGGTCAAGAAGCAACAGTTAGAACTGGACATGGAACAACAGACTGGTTCCAAATAGGAAAAGGAGTACATCAAGGCTGTATATTGTCACCCTGCTTATTTAACTTCTATGCAGAGTACATCATGAGAAACACTGGGCTGGAAGAAACACAAGCTGGAATCAAGATTGCTGGCAGAAATATCAATCACCTCAGATATGCAGATGACACCACCCTTATGGCAGAAAGTGAAGAGGAACTCAAAGCCTCTTGATGAAAGTGAAAAAGAGTGAAAAAGTTGGCTTAAAGCTCAACATTCAGAAAACGAAGATCATGGCATCCGGTCCCATCACTTCATGGGAAATAGATGGGGAAACAGTGGAAACAGTGTCAGACTTTAATTTGGGGGGCTCCAAAATCACTGCAGATGGTGACTGCACCCATGAAATTAAAAGACGCTTACTCCTTGTAAGAAAAGTTATGACCAACCTAGATAGCATATTCAAAAGCAGGGACATTACTTTGCCAACAAGGTCCATCTAGTCAAGGCTATGGTTTTTCCTGTGGTCATGTATGGATGTGAGAGTTGGACTGTGAAGAAAGCTGAGCGCCGAAGAATTGATGCTTTGGAACTGTGGTGTTGGAGAAGACTCTTGAGAGTCCCTTGGACTGCAAGGAGATCCAACCTGTCCATTCTAAAGATCCACCCTGGGATTTCTTTGGAAGGAATGATGCTAAAGCTGAAACTCCAGTACTTTGGCCACCTCATGCTGACTCATTGGAAAGGACTCTGATGCTGGAGGGATTGGGGTCAAGAGGAGAAGGGGACGACAGAGGATGAGATGGCTGGACGGCATCACCAACTTGATTGATGTGAGTTTGAGTGAACTCCAGGAGTTGGTGATGGACAGGGAGGCCTGGCGTGCTGCAATTCATGGGGTCACAAAGAGCCGGACACGACTGAGCGATTGAACTGAACTGATAGTTGATTTACAATATAATCTTAATTTCAGGTGTACAGCATAGTAATTCAAGATTTTTACAGATTATACTCCATTAAAAGTTTTTACAAAATCAAGTAAGGCACTCCAAGCTGGTGCTCAGGGACAGCCCAGAGGGATAGGGTGGCTGGGGGAGGTGAGAGGGGAGTTCAATACAGTGGGAACCATGTACACCCATGGCTGATTCATGTCAATGTATGCAGAAAACCACCACAATATTATAAAGTAATTACCCGCAATTAAAATAAGTAATCTTTTAAAAAAGCTATTACAAAATAATGGCTCTGATTCCCTGTGCTATACACTACAGCCTTGTTTCTTACCCGTTTCACAGATAATAGTCTGTTTCTCTTCGCTCCATACCCCTAATCTGTCCCTGCTCACGTCCCTCTCCCCTTTGGTAGCACTAGTTTGTTTTCTCTATATGTGAGTCTGTTTCTGTTTTGCATAGTCACTCATTTGTATTATCTTTTGGTTTTCACATATAAGTGATATCATACAGTTATTTGTCTTCCTTTGTGTAACTTATTTCACCAAGCATAAGATTCTCTAGGATGATATGTGTTACTTCAAATGGCAGAATTGCATTCTCATTTTTTTTTACCTTTCCTTTACTTTCTCTCTCTGATCACTTCTTTATGCATTTTTAAGGCAATCCAGAAATGCCAGTGCAAAAGGCCAAACTTAAGCTGACAGTTGCTAGCTAGCTGGTGATTCTTTCAGTTCAGTTCAGTTGCTCAGTCATGTCTGACTCTGCAACCCCACGAACCACAGCACGCCTGGCCTCCCTGTCCATCACCAACTCCTGGAGTTTACCCAAACTCATGTACATTGAGTTGGTGATGCCATCCAGCCATCTCATCCTCTGTCATCCCCTTCTCCTCCTGCCCTCAGTCTTCCCCAGCATCAGGGTCTTTTCAAATGAGTCAGCTCTTCACATCAGGTGGCCAAAGTATTGGAGTTGCAGTTTCAACATCAGTCCTTCCAATGAACACCCAGGACTGATCTCCTTTTCGATGCTGGATGGATCTCCTTGCAGTCCAAGGGACTCTCAAGAGTCTTCTCCAACATCATAGTTCAAAAGTATCAATTCTTCAGCTTTCAACTACAGAGTAATTTCCTGATTTTAGCAAAAAGAATAGCAGGGCCTCTGCTTCCCTATATCTACTTTTAATTAACTACTTGAAGCTTTCGAACCTCATGAAGGGATGGGCATGGCCAGGCATTTCAACTAATTTGGACTCCAGTGGTGAACTAGGGAGCGAGCTGACAGTGAAAGAGGCTGCAGCCTGTGGGGATGACAAGCTTGTACTGAGATTCTGAGGCCATGTTCAGGGGCTATTACTAAGGTAACTCTGCTGAAGGCAGGGCTCCTGGGAGAGAGGGCCATGTGTCAAGCATTCCTATGGCTGGGCAATTTGGCCACGACTTACTATACAGATCTGCAGGAAAATGAATGAACAAAGATGAACCTGAAAAATGCACTGTGCTTGCAAATGCTTTGCTGTCAAGTCAACACAAGCTGAGATTGGCACCTCAAGAAGAACGGCTCATGTCTAACAGATTGTTTATGTGTTCCTTAAGAAAACAAGAATTTAGTATGAGATTCAGTGACAAATTATTCATTTGGGAGATCTTTTTTTTTGTTGTTTTTTTCATTTTATTTCAGAACATCCTTCAGGTATTTCTTAAGTGAATTTCTCCCTGGTTCTTTCATTTCCAAATGCAGACTATTTTCAGTGAAGGAGCTAGGTCTTAAGCAGGGCTCCATGGGGTCTTACCTCCAGGGGAGTCTCTCTGGTCCTCAGTTGCTCCCCTTTTTCTAGGCCAGTTATACCTCCTGCCCAATTAAAGCTATACAGTGTGCACATTAACATTTGAAATAGAAAACCATCTTTATATAAAATTGTAACAACGGCATTTTTCTTTCATCACTGCCAAACCCCAAACACATCTAGATTTTCCTCTTTGAAGAGGCTGCATGTTTTATATGCCATATTTATGTCTCACTGTAAACTATTCATTGGTTTATAGACCTCGGGTCCTCTAGGAAGCATCGCACATCCTTATTATACTCGTGGATATTAAGTTTGGTGTTAGGCTTTCTGATTTATCTTGCCAGACTAACTCACATGTAAACAGACATCTCTCTTAAAACTATCTACTTCAAGAGCTAAAAAATTAATTCATGCTAAAGCTCTAACCTTGAACCTCACTGCAACTGCAATATTGACAAAGGTAAGGGTAAGGATAAAGATGGTAATGATGACATCAAACACAATGATGGCGATAATGAACAAAATGCTTTCAGTTAGTTCCTTCCTCATTTTGTTAACTTTCCCTAACACAAAAATTAAACAAAGCTAGAGACCAAAGAAGTATGCTTTGGGAAGCTTTCGAAGAACCAAGTAGGATTTCTATGTGAACACAGTAATCTTGAGATGAAAGAATGAGTCAGTTAACAGGAAATGACTAAGATGTGCCACAAACAAAGCAATAAATAACGGCCATCTAATGACTGCAAATCAAAGACGTTCCTTCTTACAAGCTCTTACCTTTCCAAGAAGCCAAGCTACAAAGAGCACTCCGTATGAGTTTATGTGATAATTTTTTATTTTCTAAATGCTACATAAAATTCTTCTGCTAGGAATCTGCACAAAAGAAATTATTATCCTGACTCAGGTATCTTTTGAGAAAGTATGATCGCATGAGTTATTCCAAAGGTTTCTGAAGATGTCATCGTCTCAGATGTTCTCCTTTGAATCTTAGACACATCATGCTGCCAACTGCAGAATTACAGAAGAAATACTTTCCTCCTCTGACATTTTCAAAACAGTTAAAAAAAAACTTATTTTTTTAGACAGATGACATTTAGTAAGAATGATCATGAACTACTAAAATATACTGCTAGATATATATTGAATTGAAATTCATATTATATGTGGAAAACCAATGATAGTTAACTTAATTCCCCTTCAATACAATTTAATACAGTTTTACTGTTTGTCTATACTGTGCAAAACACAGTGGTGGGTAATGAGGTCAAGATACCTGGTGTGTCACCTGCCTTCAAGGCTCTTCCAAATCAACTTGCCTTTTTTATTTTTTTGCCTCTCATGTGAATGAAATGGTCTTAAATTTTCAAAATAGAAAGAAATTTTACTTTATATATGAAGGCCCTGCTTAATAACATGATCAGTTCTCACATTCAAGAATGAGAAAATGGTAACCATTAAAAACAACCCCCCAAAAAAATGAGAAATAGAAACAAACCACAGGACTTCCCTGGTGGTACAGTGGATTAAGAATCACCTGCCAGTGCAGGGGCCACGAGTTGGGTCCCTGATCCAAGAAGACCCCACATGATGCGGAGCAATGAAGACTGTGAACCACAAAGATGGAGCCCATGCCCTAGGGCCCACAGGCTGAAACTACTGAAGCTCACGCACCAAGTGACAGAGAAGCCATCTCCACGAGAAGCCTGAGCACAGCAGCAGAGAGCAGCCCCTGCTCGCCGCAACTAGAGAAAACCCTTAAGCAGCAACGAAGACCCAGTGCAGCCAAAAAAATTTTTTAAACAAAATAAAACAGAGGAATTTCATTTTAAAAAGCATACCTTTTAGGTAAATGTACGCTATGTGTAGAGTTGTCTCAATCAAACAAAACAATACTTTTAAAAATCAAGATAGGATAATATATGTAAAAAAGATTAAGATTCTAACCTTTGCTCTTTGTTGGATCTGAAGGTATTTTTATCCCAGAGGTCGTAATGCAAGGAAAGAATCTGATGCAATCTTATTCATTAAAAATCTTAAGAAAGCAATCAACTCTGCAGGCTCAAGACATAAAAAAGCACAGAGAAATGGCAAAATGGTTAAATAACAGAATATTAATATCATTGCATTTCTGGTTTTTTCCCTGCAGAATCATTCTAAGGATGATAGGCAACATTCTTCCTCCAGAAGATCAGGGATAACCTTTTAGAAACTTGAAATTATGAGGTCAACCATTAAAATTTTTTCCACAAAATTTTAATGAATTAAAGACATATTCCCAAGGGATGCTTATAATTTATTCTTTATATGTGCAGAATGTCCAAGGCCTTTGAATCCAATGGGTTATTAAAATTCTCTCACTTGATACCTTGTGAAAAGATAACTGAAAAAACAACATAGTTCACTGGATTTAAAACTGCCTGCAACACAGTACCCAGAGTATTGATGAGTAGATCGGTTTCAGACTAAAGGGTGGTTGTCAGTTCTATGCTAAGGCCTTATTTCTGTGCTGTCCAAATACTAAGAGTGACTTGAAAGGGTACACGACGATCTGCTTATCAGGTCCATAGACGACACAGAGCTGAGGCAGACAGTAACTCCACTGCTTGGTCAAGTCAAGAGTCAGTAGGTCTCAATGGAATGAAATGATGGATAGGATTTACATGAAAATACATAGGATAAATGTGGAAATGTGGCACATGAGTTTATGACAATTCACACATGTAGAAGAAAGATGGTGTGACAAAACTATGCTACGGTTTCACAGACAACCTGGGGGTCAGGGTGGGAAGAGGGAGTGGGGTTCAGGATGGGAGGGACACACTGATACCTGTGGCTGATTCATACTGATGTATGGCAAAAGCCATCACAATATTGTAAAGTGATTATCCTCCAATTAAAATAAATAAGTAATTTTTAAAAGGGGGTGGGGAGGGAAGCAAGTGGGCACATGTGGATAGGAACTAACATTTCTTGAGACCCATAAGCTCCTAACCATGGACAAAGAGACACAGGCATTATTATTATTACCTTTTTAGAAACGTACAGAGACAAAGTAATTTCCCTATGTCCTCTGGATTAAAAGAAGCAAATCTGGGATTTGAATCTATTGCAATCTTGCTGCAAAGCCCTGCTGTTTTCAACCCATCATTATACAAACAGGACAATAATGATAGTCTGATAACGAATGCAATCTTAGGTTAGATCAATAAAAGTACAATGCCAGAACAAAGGAGGTCAGATTACTGATGGGAATCAAAGACAGAGAGGGATGCATACACCTCATATCAACAGGAGAAAGAAGCAAGTAGGGGTGATTTCACACAATGAAATACTACTCAGTGTGAAAAAGAACAAACTGCTGACACATGCACCACCCTAGATCAATCTCAAAACCAGGTCAAATAAAAGAAGCCAAACGAAAAAGACTGCATGCTGTTTGATTTCATCAATATGAACTTAAAATTAAAGTCTATAGTGATAGGACTTTCCCGGTGGCTCAGTGGTGAAGATTGCACTTGCCAATGAAGGAGACATGGGTTTGATTTCTGACGTCGGACGATCCCACAGGCCACAGTGCAACCAAGCCCATGCACCACAACTGCTGAGTCTGTGCTCCAGAGTCCACGAGCCACAACTACTGAGCCCGTGAGCCGCAACTACTGAAGCCCACACAGCCCAGAGCCTGTGCTCCCAACAATAGGAGCCACCACGAGGAGAAGCCCATATGCCACAACCAGATAGGAGCCCCCGCCAACCACAGCTAGAGGAGAGCCCGCGCGCAGCCAAAAATAAACAGAGAAGTATTGCTAAGTCGCTCAGTCATGTCCAACACTTCGGGACCCCATGGACTGTAGCCCACCAGGCTCCTCTATCCATGGGATTCTCCAGGCAAGAATACTGGAATGGGTTGCAATTTCTTTCTCCAAAGCAAGTATTAAAAATAAATAAAGTCTATGGTGATAGAACTCAGAAGAGCAGTTGTCCAGGAAGGATTTGCCATGAAAGGGCAGAAGGGAATGTTCTGGGATGATGAAAATGCTTTATATCTTGACTTGGAAAGTGTTCACAGGCAAGGGGACACAACTGTCCAAATTCAAACTATAAACTTGAGATGTATATATCTTATAGCTTGAAAATTCTCTCTATTCAAAGAAAAAAATAATGCATAGAAACTGGAAACTGTGGATAAGCGAGTGGACATGAAGAGGAAATCGTGACCGATGTGAAACATATGATCCAGGAAATACTATGCCCAAACATTAATTTCACTAGCAAGAAGGACAGGACAAGACAGCTGGAATGAGATATGGCAGTCATGTTAAAAGGACAGCATTCCATAATAGAAACAGTGATTAATACTTTTTAGGGAGTACAGTTAGGACGGATAAGTAGACATTTTACCTGAATGTAAGAAAGGACCTCCTATAACTGGAGCAGTCCAAAGTGGAATTATCTGCCCATGAGTAATACATTCCCCACTGCTCAAAGTGCTGCCTGAAGGTGGATGGCCTCCTGTTGGAATGTGTGCAGAGGGTGTTCAGCATTTAAGGCGCCTCTCTCCGTTCCAAGGCTCCCTGCATCTGGGCTCTGAAGCTCACTCTGACATGCATGGATAAAGCTAACCTTCCACATACATCGTCCAAACTCTCAGCCTCATTCTCAATCTACCTTCAACACCCAGGACACACAAGTGCACCCATGTCCACAAATCCATGCGCCAGTGAGTAACAGAAGCAACATCTACCCAGCTTCCCCCACTCCAACGCTCTAATCTCAGATCCTCCTCCTGAACGTAGGTTAAAAAAAAAAAAAACCACCACTTTTACCCTTTCAGGTGTGAAAGTACTCCATGATTTTGCTGAAGCAAAGGAATATTCTTTAGTTACTTATTTATTATTGACAGCCTAGTATGTAGCCAGCATGTTCTGGATACTAGAGAGAAAAAGACAACTCCCATCTTGGTGAAGCTTACATTCTTCTTAATACACATCAAGTTGCTTAGGATAAGAACATCCTCCTACTGCTTAACCCTGATGGGTATTTTGTGAGTGATGAATGAACACCCACTGACTCAGCTTGATGTGAGAATATCACATAGTATGAATGCACAGAAGCCTCAGGAGAACACAGGGCTTATCCAAGACTTAGGGTATTTTGTTCCTCCACCCAGTAAAAATCTCTACTGAAATGTCAGATGGTTGAAGAAATGCTCATTTTCACTTCTGTTCTTACACTTGAATGATAAGCCAGTGCACTGTGGCTCCATAGGTTTACTCTGAATTTACAATTAGTCTAATGATCTGCCCAGAGGGACTCCATGAGCCTCAGCAGGACTTAACAAAATTGACTGAGCTCTAGCCAATAAATCACAGCCTGTTAGCTGACATTAATTTATAATCTCAGGCACAGGGATAAAATTATTCACAACAGATACTTTTAAATTGAGACAGAAGTCCAGGTAACAAAATCTGAATGCCACAAACCCTTCTAGAATAAAAACTCAGAAAACCACCTCTGCAGCAATACTTTTGGGGGAGTTGCCTTCAATCTTGCCTAATGAGCCAAGAAAATATGTTTCAAGTAGGCACCAGTTCCAGACCTTAAATTGATGAGACCACATTTTTAAGTCCTACCCAAATGCTAGCCCTAAACTTCAGGTTAGTTCTCAAAGGAAAACTAGGTATTTGTTTCATACGTATCAAAGGTGGGGAGCTCCAAAGGGCAACAGACACAAACTCTGCACACTTGAGGATGAGAACCACCAGCTCTGTGGCCATGTCCTCCACGTGTAACAAACTTTGCTAATCTCTGCTTTCTTCTCCTTTCACCATTCATGTCTCCAGTTAACCTCCTGCCACATAGAGACATATAAAATCGTCAACAGAAAAAAACATAAAAGTGCATTTCCTCAAAGGCGTAAAATAAACAGAAGGGTGAACAGGTGTATCTGTGTGGTTGTCTGCTTGCAAATCAACACACTGCTACACTGGGAAAGGGTGGAAAGGAGAAAGAAGAAGATCGTAATGTAGACAAGTCCGACCCTAAAGTGATCCGAGTAAGAGGCTGCACTGGCAAACAGAAAGTGAAAGCGAAGTCCGAGTCTGACTCTTCGGGACCCCACGGACTGTAGTGTACCATGCTCCTCCGGCCATGGGATTTTCCAGGCAAGAGTTCAGGACTGGGTTGCATTTCCTTCTCCAGAGGATCTTCCTGACCCAGGGACTGAACCCAGGTCTCCCGCACTGTAGGCAGACACTTTACCATCTGAGCCACCAGGGAAATCCTTGACAAACAGAAGCTCTGTTCAGAATGGAAAACGGGCCCCTTGCTGAAATGGAAAATCTGGGGAAGAGGCGTCACTATGGCAGAAAAGAGCTTTGAGTTTTATCTGAAAATCCTTCTCAAGAAGCGTGGGCTACGGAATCCTAGAGATACTCTGTTAAGAGTTAGGGAGTTTACAGAGAAATACCAGTAAAAACCTACTTAGAATCAAGAAAAAAAAAAAAAAAAAAAAAGTGGATATGTCCCTCCCCCAGCACCGGAAGCTCAGCTCAGCACTCTGTGACGACCTAGATGGGTGGGATGGGGGTGAGAGATGCAAAAGGGAGGGGCTGTATGTATGCATGTGGCTGATTTATTCACTGTCTAACAGAAACTAACACAGCATGGTAAAGCAATTATACTCCAATAAAAAAAGAAAATACTGAAAACAAGGTGGATCTGTGTATAACTGATTCATTTTGCTGTACAGCAGAAACTAACACATATACTATATTCCAATAGAGATGATTTTCAAAAAAATCCTTTTTCTACTTAATATTTGGGAAACCTCAGATTTGGATAATTTATTACAACCTAGCTGAATACCTAAACTTCACAGTGGGGGGAAAAATAGTAACAGCAAGGTGACAAAACTGCCTCCTAAAGGTGAAGAAATGACTGTATTCACCTTTGGCGACTTTGCCTAAATCATCCTGTATTATCTAAGCCTCTTTGTTTTTTTGTTGTTTTTTAAGGATTAAATAATTTATTTCTAAGAAATTTTGAACTGCTTGTTCAAAATTGTTCTTAAATTTACTTATTAAAACGTTCTTCTTTAAGTTTCTCTGCAAGCAATCTCCTCTTTAGTAATGTTTGTTTCTCCTCTGCTGTCATTTCTGGTCTCTCTGTCATTTCCTCCACCTCCCCAGCAGGTTTTCCTTTCTGCTCCGAAGTTTGATTCTGCTTAGTCTTCATGTCCTTCCTCCTGGACATCAATTTATCTCTCTTCTGTTTTAGATAGTGTTCCCGCTGGCGGAGCGCTTCTGTTCAAAGTGTTGATAAACTTGCTATTGGTTCCTCCATGCTTGCATGTTGGAAGCCAGGAATCTTCAGGCCTTTTTGTGGGAGGCAAGAAGTTTCAGGTAACATTTCCAGCTTTCTTGTCAAAGGTTGGACTGATTGATTAGCAAAATGCACTTTAACTTCTGATGCTGCGTGTGCAAAATATTCACCATCCCCTTGGGAATTATTCATTTTTGCCGTTTCTTTGGCCTGCATCGGAGGCTCTTCTGTTTTGGCCTCTGATAACTGCTTTTTTCTCTTCCTTTCTTCCTCCTGGTCATACTCCTCTTTTGATTTTCTAAGAACTTCCTTCAGGATTTTCATCTCTTCCTGTTCAAGGTCACTGACCACATCAGAACCATCTGTTAAGCAGTCAGGTAATACACCTGTGATGTACAAGTCTTTGCAAGAGAAGTACATGCTTCTTGAAATTGACCTTCATTAATTCTAATTTCTTTAAGGTAAGTTTCTAACAGCTTTTCAACTAGTTCTTTATATTCCTGATGTATCTCTGTATAGGTCAATTTGCTCTCTTCTTCATCATCAAAAACTTCACATTTCTGCTCCACGATGTCCAAGATGGGGATGGACCAGTCTGGGCCCCGCAGGAACCGCGTGATGCCCTCCACCACCCATTCCACCTCGGCCTCTTCTTCCGTGGCCATTCCACCCCCGCGAGGCGCCGCGGAAGCCTAGGCCAGATTCCCGGATCCTAGAAGGCCTTTCGGCCACAGGGAACCGAGAGGACAGGAAAATGATGTGCCCCAGCAGTCTCCGCAGTCACCTGGCTGAAATCTCTAAGTCACTTTGTATGACACCAAATTAATCAAAGAAAGTGTAATGGCTGCAGGGAGCGGTCATCTGACCCTTCAGGCTTCCCTGGGGCAGATGATATTCTCATAAAATGGCAGCATCACTGGCTGACCAGTTCCAATATTAACATCAAAGTTTTGAATGAAGGAACTTGTAAATAGAAACTGGGGAATATATAACATATACGTATTTATGTGGAAGAGACATGAGGGAAAATGTGAGGATAGCGTCTATAAATAAACACTCCACAAGGAAGAAACAGTAAAACAGGACAAAAAAAAAAAAAAAGCAACTAATTAGAAATTTTAACCAAATAAGTCATTTTTCTAGAGAAGGGCAAAAAAAAAAAAAAATTACTCTTCCACTTATAACTTTTCAAATTTTGAGAAAAAGAAGAGTGTAATATAATTTGACGCTCATCTGAATGTTATGTGTAAGGCACTCTGCTAGGTGTCATCAAGATATATAAAGACGTTTTAAACATAAATATGCCTTCGAGGGTTTTGCAGTAGAGGCAGGTGAAATCAGGCAGGCAGATCCCACCAGGAGCATGCCAGTCCTAACGGCTCAATGGTGAACTAGCTCATGAAACACAGAGGAATCCCCCTGGGTGGGGGAAGGGTGGGGAGAGGTTAAGGAAACTTCACACTCCTTAATGTCTACAGTTTACGGCTGAACATTTCAGGCTAGAGGAGGGAATGAATGCAAGATAAATTGTGAATTTACGTTCTGAATCAATTAGAAAGGTAAGCTGGTAGTTACAACTCCCTAACTCTAATCCTAACCCTATGCTAACTTGATGGGAATTTTCTTTAGAATAATGTCAGATTGATGGACTTTTTTTTTTTTCCTTTTCAACTGTGGGGCCATATGTTGGTTCAGCGCCCTCCAAGACCACTGAGTACAACTCCATCATGGGTTGCGTGCATGAGTGCTAAGTCGCTTCAGTTGTGTCCAGCTCTTTGCGACGCTATGGAGTGTAGCCCGCCAGGCTCCTCCATTTATGGGATTCTCCAGGCAAGAATACTGCAGTGGGTTGCTATGCCCTCCTCTGGGGGATCTTCCCCACCCAGGGGCTGAACTCTCCTCTCTTGTGTCTCCTGCACTGGCAGGCAGATTCTTTACCACTAGCACCATCTGGGAAGTCCTGAGCAATTTCTACACTGCACAAAACCCCAAGCCAGGAGGGTCGGCAAAGACTGAAATCCAGGCAGCAGTCACAGGCCAATGTATTGTCCTACCCAAGGGCTGTGTTCCAGAAAAAGCTGCTTCTCTGCCATTCTCCCCAGGACAAAAATCCCACAAAGACGAAAAGTCATGGGGCTCATCGGGGGTCATCCACCCTGAGATGGTGCCTTTCCCTAATTCAGCTCTTCCTAAGTCATACAAAGGCATTACCTTGATAAACACGACTGTTTAGACAAAAATCTGGACCCAAAGTGAGTACCATTTCATTTCACCATCATCAAACAACAGAAAAGAAACTATTTCCTTAGTAATGTTTGCTGTGTGTAAAACTCTGTAGAGAGAAAAAAAATGTTTAGCCGGGAAAACTGTGCTATCTATGTATATTATACACAGTAACCAAGCAACAAGAGGGAATTCCCAAGTTTTGTATGCTTGGTTTTACTCCCTGGGAAATAAGTACTGAGGAACTTAAACACAGTAAAGACCATGGACTTTGCAGCCAGATGCCCGGATTGCATTCCAGCTCTGACTTCCGACCCACACAACTTTGCTCAAGTTAGTTAAATTCTAGGGGCCTCAGTTTATTCCGTTGTAACTAGAGTAATAATGGTATATGGCAAAATCTTCACAGATCAAATATATCCATGTCAAGAGCTTGAATACAAAGTGTGCAATAAATGTTAGATACTATCTGGACACACAATCAAATACTATTAAAACCTGAATAACCAACTTTTCCAAATAGAAAGTAGCATTTTTAAGAACAGAAATGGAAGTACAGTGAACAAAAGACAAATTCTGCTTTCCAAAGATGCCTGCATAAAGACTTCTGACATGAGTAAAAAGCTTCAGAATGCGCTTTTATTCGTTTTAGCTAATTTCAGATATTTAACGTCATTAATGTGAGCTGCCATAGCTTTTCAGCATCAAATTTCCTTGAATCTTATCTCTATTCCAACTAAGACTCAAAAACAACAACAAAAAAAAATCACAAAAGGTCACATTCCCTTCTTCTTAAAAGAAATACAAAAGAAACTAGAACACAAGCTGACTGTTCTCATGAAAATAGTGTATCCAAAATCATACATCCAATTCCACTTTTGATCCCTATTCCAGATAAAATACTTATAAAAAGGCACAAATGCATTATGGACAAGGCATTAATTACAACAGTTTGCATATTTCATTATGGGAAACTTCAAATACTAAATAGGACAGAATAGGATAACGAAGCCCCACGTGCCCATTCCTTAGCTGTTATCAGCTAATGGCCAGTCTTTATTTCTCTCTAGTCTCACATACTTTCTCTCTCCAACAAATGTTTTAGCACAGCTCACAGGTTATCATTTTTGTCACATTATTTTAACAGGTTTATTGAAACATAATTGACACACAATCCAATGCCTATGTTTAAAATGTACAGTTTGGTAAGTTTTAACATAGGTATATACCCCTGGAATTATCACCACAGTCAAGATAATGAACACTTCCATCACACCCAAATGTTCTCTTAGGTCTGACAGTAATTTCTTCCTCTCAACCCTCCTGCTCTCCCAACCAGGCATTGACATATTTTCTACCACTTTAGATTAATTATCAGAATTTTGTATCAGTGGAGTCCTATGGCATGTACTTTTTTGGCCTATATTACATCACTCAGCATAATTATTTTGTTGTTATTTCTATCAATACTTTCATTCCTTTCTGTTGCAGAATAGTCTTCCATTGTTCAGATACACCATGAGGTGCTTATCTACTCATCTGTTGATGGACACTTGGCTTGTTTTCTATCCGAAGATGTTACAAATTAAGCTGTTGTGAATATCCATATCCATCGACAACTCTCTGTAGAGACCCATGCTTTCATTACCCTTGGAGAAATGTCTAGGAATAAAGTATCTGGGTCATAGGGTAGACATGTGTTTAACTTTTTAAAATTCTAAAACTTTTTCCAAAGTGGTTGTACCATTTTTTATTTCTACCAGCAATGTATAAGATTTCCAGTTGACCTACATCCTTAAAAATATATGGTACTGTCAACCTTTTTAAGTTTTGACATTTTTATAGTTGTTTGGTGGTAGTTCAATGTGGTTTTACATTTCATTTCTCTTGTTGCACTTTACTGCCATCCATATATCTTTGGTGGAGCAGCTATTCAAATCTTTTATCTATTTCTTTAATTAGATAGTTGTTTTAAGTTTTGAAAGTTCCTTATCTATTAAAGATATGATTCCTCCATCAGATATGTAATTTACTACATATTTTTGTCAGTCTATGACATGTTTTTTTGTTGTTTTCTCTTAAAAGTGTCTTTCAAATAGTAGAAGTTCTAAATTTTGATGAAACCTAATTTACCAACTTTTTCTCGTAAGGAATATGCTTTCAGTGTCCTATCTAGGAAGTCTTTCCCTATCCTTGAAGTTGCAAAAGTTTTTTCTCCTACAACTTCTTCTAGTCATTTTACAGTTTTAGGTTTTACTTTTAATCTGTGATGCATTTAGAGTTTGTGAGTTCAGTTTTTACTTATGAGAATCAAATTTGTTGAAAATGCCTTTTCTCCACTGAATTGCTTTTGCACTGTTGCTAAAAACTGACCATCTATGTGTGGGTCTATTTCCACTCCTACTGTTTCACTGTTTTATTCCTTTCTTGATTCCTAGACCACACAGTTTTTCAGTTAGGTAATTTAAATCCTCAATCTTTGTTCTTTTTATTCTGCAAAGTTATCTTGGCTAGTCTACATTCTTCGATTTTCACAAGAATTTAAGAGTTACCTTGTCGAGTTTTTGAAGTGTCTGTTGATATGTTCATTGGGACTGCACTAAATCTGTGATGAATTTAGAAAGAATCAGCACCTTAAAAACTCAGTTGCATTTTCCAATCCATGAATATGGTTTATCTCTCCATTTATTTTAGATCATCTTTCATTTCACTCAGGCATGTTTTTTTTAGTTTTCAGTGCACAAGTCTTAAACATTTTGTCAAATTTATCCCCAAGTATTTCATATTTTTGATGTTATAAATAGTACTGCTCTTTTAAGATCAATTTCCCTTTTACATTACTATGACAATTTTTATTGATATAATTGACGTTAAACGTTCTATTAGTTTCAAGAGTACAACACAGTGATCCCCATTCTTAGTCGCCAATATAAAGAACAATTATTTTCATATTGGTTATGTATCCCACAAATTTGACTAAACTCAGTTCTAGAAACTTTGATGATTCCAAAGGGCTTTCCACTTAATCACTGTCATCTGCAAATAGTTTTACTTCCTTCTTTCCAAACAGAATCCCTTTCATTTAATTTCTTTGCTTTTTATTATTACACTGGCTAGAGCCTCCAGTACAGCAGTGAATGACAGTGATGAGAGCGGCCATCTTTGCCTTGTTTCTAACAAGTATGGTTCAGTTCAGTCTCTCGGTCGTGTCCGACTCTCTGAAACCCCATGGACTGCAGCACGCCAGGCCTCCCTGTCCATCACCAACTCCCGGAGCTTACTCTAACTCATGTCCATTGGGTCAGTGATGCCATCCAACCATCTCATCTTCTCTCGTCCCCTTTTCCTCCTGCTTTCAATCTTTCCCAGCATCAGGGTCTTTTCAAATGAGTCTGTTCTTCGCATCAGGTGGCCAAAGTATTGGAGTTTCAGCATCAGTCCTTCGAGTGAATATTCAGGACTGATCTCCTTTAGGATGGACTGGTTGGATCTCCTTGCAACCCAAGGGACTCTCAAGATTCTCCTCCAACACCACAGTTCAAAAGCATCAATTCTTAGGCGCTCAGTTTTCTTTATAGTCCAACTGTCACATCCATACATGACCACTGGAAAAACCATAGCTTTGCCTAAATGGACCTTTGAGAGGAGACATCAAGTCTTTCCCCATTAAATACAACAGTAGCTATAGGTTTTTCATACATGTGAGTTTTTTTAAATCTCAAACACTGAAGCTTTTATCTCCAGAAGTTTTATTTTGGTCTTTTTCAACCTTCCATGTCTCTACTTCACAGTCCATATTTCCTTTAGTTTCCTGAACATTTGGAGTACTATGTTAATAGCTTTTAATGCCCCTCCCTACTGATTCTATCACGAATCATTGCTGAGTTAGTTTCACTGGACTGATTTTTCTCTTCATTGTGGGCTATATTTCTCTACTTCTGTATATGCCTAAAACCTTTAGATTGGATGCTGGACACAGTATATATTACCTTATTTGACACCAGGTACTTCTCTAGTCCTGTGTATATATATTTTAAATTATTTGACTGTATCGGGTCTTAGCTGTGGCATGGGGGATTCCTCGTTGCATCATGCGTAATCTTCTGCTATAACACAGACTGCCTGGTTGTTGAGCGTGGTCCAGTAGCTGTGGTGCATCGGCTTAGTTGCCCCAAGGTATGTGGGATCTTAGTTTCCCAAACAAGGACTGAACCTACGTACCTTGCGGTGGAGGGTGGATTCTTAACCACAGGGCCACCAGGAAAGTCCCTCTATATATATTCTTGAAATTTTCTCTCAGACATAGTTAAGTTACTTGGGAAGAATCTGATGCTTTTGTGCCTTACTTTTAAAGCTTTGTGATAATCAGACCTGCATTTAGTCTGGAGTTCATTTTTTCCCAGCACTGACCCTTCCTGGAATTCTATCGAAGGCCCTGTGAAATATCACATTTTCTACTTTGGCTGCTGGGAGCAAGAAACAAGAATATTCTGGAACCTTCATGAGCTCTGGACGCCGTTCCCTCTGGCACTTCACAGAGGCTCTCTCCCCTGCCCCAGGGTGGTTCCTTACAAGCCCACACTCGTCAGTGCCCATCTCAGCACTCAAGAGAGACACTCCGCTCATCTCAGGATTTCCCTTGGTGCAGCGCTCTCTTTATTCTGTCCTGCAAATTTTCATCACCTTGCTTTCCCCCAGACTCAGGAAGGTAGTTACTCTGGAAGACAGGTTTTCCCTGGCTTACCCATTCCTACACTGAGGCCTGAAAACCTCCCTTACCTCGAAAGCTGCTGCAATTCTCAAGTTCATCCCGTTTCCCATTCTCATATATACATATATATTTTTTAGATTCCATCCATAAGAATATCATACAGTATTTGTCTTTCTCTGACTTCTTTTACTTGGCATAACGCCCTCCAAGTATTCCAGCTGGAATACTACTCAGCTCTAAAAAGAACAAAATTTTGCCACTTGCAGCAACATGGATAGATACGGAGGGCATAATGCCAAGTGAAATAAGTCAGACAGAGAAAGACAAATACTATATAGTGTTGCTTATACATGGAATCTAAAAAATACAGCATACTAGTTCAGTTCAGTCCCTCAGTCGTGCAAACTAGGGGATATAATAAAAAAGAAGCAGGCTCAACCTTTAAAACTGTAAATCACTATACTGCACAACTGTAACATACAATATCGTACATCAATCACATTGCAATTAAAAACATAGAATAAGATTCTTAAAAAGGAAGAGGCAACTCTATGTTTGAGTAGTTTAATAAATCTGACACAGAAGGAAGGAGAAGCAGAAAAGCAGCAGTCATATTATCCAGGGCGGAGGGATACTGGGTCCTCTTCGGGGCTTGGACAGGGATACGTGTTTCCTATGCTCAGTGGTTCCATTTCTGACTTGACCCATCACACTCAGAGTGACCCTGTCTGACGTCAATGTTCCATGAAATTGCCTATGTTACACAGGACACCATGGCCAGTTCCCCCAGGTCAGGTCTGTTTTTCTCTTTTTCATGACTAGAGAACCAGAGCCTCACAGCCCTACTGGTAAAAAGTTCAGTCTCTCAGTCGTGTCCAGCTCTTTGTGACCCCATGGACTGCAGCACGCCGGGCTTCCCCGTCTGTCACCAACTTTGAAATGACTCAAACTCATATCCATCAAGTTGGTGGTGCCATCCCACCATCTCATCCTCTGTCGTCCCCTTCTCCTCCTGCCTTCAATCTTTCCCAGCATCAGGGTTTTTTCCAATGAGTCTGTTCTTCACATCAGGTGGCCAAAGTATTGGAGTTTCAGTTTCAGCATCAGTCCTTCCGATGAATATTCAGGACTGATTTCCTTTAGGATGGACTGGTTGGATCTCCTTGCACTCCAAGGGACTCTCAAGAGTCTTCTACTGGTAGAAAGACTAAACTAAGTAATTAGAAAGTGGATTCCCCATTGCTTACAGGACTGAAGAGGCTTTGAGACCCAGTGAAGGAGAGCCACTCACCAAGGAAGCCACAATTTCTTGGAAAATGAAGGTAATGGAGTCTCAGAATCAACTTCCATATAAAGAGGAGAGTTGTGTTGCTGGCTAGAAGGGCGGAATGGGCATTTTGAAAATGAAGATGGAATGACTTGATAGGGGAGAACAGGACTGAAGAGAGCAGCGGTGGGCACCATCTTCCTAGTGAAGATCTCTGCAGTGCAGAATGCAGCCTGTGTGGCTCAAAGGGAAGCCTGGTCTTAGCTCTGCGTTCAACCTCTCATGCCACAGTATTCTTACAGGAGTGCTTGACCCTTGGGCAAAGAAACATACACTGCAGAGTCCATAGCATACACAAAGGCCCTGGGGTAGAAAGGCCTCAAACCCACAAGAGGGTCTAAGAAGACCCAGCCTGTTCCGCCCTGGGAGTCAACACCCTCGGAGGGGTAGGAAGAGATGAGGCAACACTAACTCCTCCTAGAGCCTCTGAGGGGCTTCCCAGGTGCCGCTGGTGGTAAAGAACCCACTGGCCAATGCAGGAGACGGGACAGATGCAGGTTCCACCCTGGGTCAGGAAGATCCCCTGGAGGAGGAAGTGGCAACCCACTCCAGTATTCGTGCCGGAGAATCTCACGGACAGAGGAGCCTGGCGGGCCACAGTCCATGGGGTAGCCAAGAGTCTGACACAATCGAGCTCACACACACACACCATGATTCGGGGCCTGCCCTACTCCCGCATGGCCTCATCTTAACGGATTACATCTGCAATGACCATTGATGCTTCTCCCAAATAAGGTCATGTTCTGAGGTTACTGGGGGTTAAGACTTCAACATATTTTAGGGGGTGGGTGGGACATGATTTAATCCCTAACAGTGTATGTTGTATATTGGGTCATAAGTAAAATGTATATCTTACTGTGAGTCACAGTCAGGACAGTTTGAAAACTCGGCCTTAAGCCCCTCTAGCCTCCTTGCTTATCACTCCGCAAAACAAGCACGCTCCCAGGGCAGGACCTTTGCACCTGCCACTCTCTCCATGTAGCCACGTGCCCAGTCCCATTGTTTATCCAGGACTCCACTGAAGTGTCAGCTCCCCAGAGAGCACTTTCCCATCCATGGGACTTAGATGGTACCTTCTGTCACTCTCCATCCTTTGACCCTGCTCTATTTTTCTTCAGAACACGAAGCACTCCCTAACAGTCTTTTATGAACACATTTACTTTTTTCTCCTCCACTAAAATGTAAGCATCACATGCGAAGAAACTATATCTGTGTCCCCAGCTCTTTGAACAGCAGGCCCTCAAATATGTGACGTTAAATGAATGAATCTCTCTCTGGTGAAAATAAATGAAGCCCAGACAATTGAGAACACGATGAGGCTCTTTGCTTTCAGATCCTGCCATTGCAGAGAGTCAGGCGCCATCCCCAGTGTTTGGCAGAGACTCGGAGGCAGGCAGAGGAGCAGGAACGCTTTCCAGGAGAAAACCAGGGAGAGACACAGGTGTGCTCTGACTGCAGACCCTGGGCGCGGGGCAGCTGCCGGCAGACCAGCTGAGGAGGAGGCAATCCCATGACACTGTTTAGGGGCGCATATTTGGCTTTCTCTGGGGAGCCCTAAATAGTAACCTGGGACAGAAACTAAGGGCTCTAACGGTAATTAATCAGGTCTGGGCTGACTGTGTAGACGTGACTGTTTTGCTTTCTGGACAGGAGGCTAGAGATAATGGTCTGACTTCCTACATGTGTGACTTAGAGGAGAAGCAGGTTGGCTTCCTGGCTGGTTGCTGCAGACTGCAGGTCAGAGCTCTGTTTTTACGTGTGGTCTGGCCATTCTCCATTTGCATATCCATTCTCTCACTATAAAGAGAAATACGCTTGTGAATGTACAGCAAAGGAACTGGGCGGGCTACACCTGGGGGTAGGAGTAAAGAGACTCACTTTTATGTATAGAAAAAGCATTGTCTCTCTCTCTATATATATATATTTATACAGTAAACTTGTACTTTCAATTTAGAAAATTTAACCAAAGATGACAAGCAAACACAACTTCAAGCCACACTGCCTCCTCTGATGTTTGCAAGTCCATATGGCAAAACTATTTGCTTAGTTACTGACCCTCCTGTGTTGTGGGTTTTTATTTTCTCACTTTTCTAATGTTATATTGTTTAAAAAAAAAAAGTTAAAACCTCCCTTGGAATTTCAGTTCATGAGTTCTGAGATCACGTCTGGTGATCTCTCATTTTTAACTGAACCCTTAAAAGCTCAATTTTTCATTCAGTATTCAGCTTTCCTAAAAAGCAAGGGAAATGTCATGATTGCAAGAATGCCAAGAATTCAAATTTGAGTCGTGTGACTTGAAACTTTGTTTTCCTAGAGACATGGCGCCACCTAGTGGACCTTTGGTGTATTTTCAGGGATGAAAAGGTCCACGTTGCATTTTCACAACTCTCAGCTGACTGAAAAATCCCAGAAACCAAAACAATCCCTTCACCAAGCATTCTGTCTGTGGGAGGCTTTCGTGTAGTAATTTACTCTGGCTCTTATCAAGGAAAATAACCTATGTGGGTCATTTACTAACACGCTATGTGAACTGATTCATTTTCTCTTACAGGACTTGATGTGGTTATCTGCACCTACTGTGGTTATCTGCACCTATTGTGGCTATCTGCACCTTTGTCAGGTACCAGAGCCCAAGGACATCGCTATACCCCTATAGCCAGCTGAGTCCTGACACGCAGGTGATGTTCAACGTTTTGAAGGATCAGCAGACACCTACCTCCCCCGACCCCACCACCTGGCATAAGACAAATCAGAAAAAAATTCACTTCACAACACATTCATACACAATTGTCAAGGATACAGTGCTTTCCAATACAGTATATTAATGCATATATATGGAATTTAGAAAGATGGTAATGATGACCCTATATGTGAGACAGCAAAAGAGACAGATGTAAAGAACAGACTTTTGGGCTCTGTGGGAGAAGGTGAGGGTGGGATGATCTGAGAGAATAGCACTGAAACATGTATATTACCATATGTGAAACAGATCACCAGTGCAGGTTCGATGCATGAGACAGAGTGCTCAAAGCCAGCACACTGGGACAACCCAGAGGGATGGGATGGGGAGGGGGGTGGGAGGGGGGTTCAGGATGGGGAACACAGGTACACTCATGGCTGATTCGTGTCAATAGGCAAAAACCACTACAGTGTTGTAAAGTAATTAGCCTCCAATTAAAATAAATTAACTTTTTATAAAAAAAAGAAAACAGTGCTTTGTAAAAATATATATATAAGCCCTCATAGGGGAGAGGGAAAAAGTACAGACATCCAAACCGGACATAGTATTAATACATTAGGACAAACAGAATGAATGGTAAGTTCTGAAATAGTTCAGAGGGGTGAAAAATTACTTCTTGTAGGGATGATTAAGAAAGGCCTCACTCTCTAAATTCATTTGAGAACAGACCCTGAAACCACTCAGATCAAGGCATCACTGTAACAGACACGGTATTCTGTTTGTAAAAATCATGGTCCTCACAGGAACGCACCAAAAGTGAAGTTGCTCAGTTGTATCTGACTCTTCGTGACCCCATGGACTATAGTTTACCAGGCTTCTCTGTCCATGGGATTTTCCAGGCAAGAGTACTGGAGGGGGTTGCCATTTCCTTCTCCAAGGGATCTTCCTGACCCAGGGATCAAACCCAGGTCTCCTACATTGCAGACAAATGCTTTACCCTCTGAGCCACCAGGGAAGCCCGTCACAGGAACACACCGAACATACTGCCAAAGAAAGCATCGTCTCAAGGTTTTCCTGACCACATGCCCGTTAGAATTTTAGTTTTTACTATAAAGCCCACCACATTCTAATTTTTTAATCAAAATAAGATGACCAGAATCATAAAACTTAGCATTTACAGCATTAAACCTAGAAAATATATACATAGTTAACAGAACATTAAAGCCAAGAGTATCTGACAGAAAGGTTGAGACTTTTTTTTTTTTAGATACAAACAGATTTTATATCTATTAAATCTATATCATATTTAAGATACAACTAGATTACTATACAAAGAATATGTTAATATAGTTTATCATGCACAACTAGAAATGAAATGTGAATCACCAGTGTTGTGGGTTCAAAACAGCATGTTTGGACCACTGGAAAGCAACATCTTATAGGAATTAAAAGTCGCTCAGTTTCTCCACACACACAGTAGCTGATATATTGCTTTGTCATTCTTCATGTCAGGTATTCAGAAACAAACATTTAGTACTGCATTAGGAACACTGAAAGAGAACCTACTAACATATGTGCATTACAGTTTCAGTGATATGTTCGTGATAAATGAAGATCATTTTGAGGAAATGAGTTTAAATAATATTTTGTGAAATTTCAGGATCCTTTCTTCCTTCAATACATCCTCTACTTTTGCTCTGTCCATTTTCTCTTTAGTCCCATGATTTTCCCTGGGTAGATGGGTAGGCTGCGTGGGAATGGTCATGGATCTTATCTCAAAGAAGAGCTGTAAGAGAAGAAAACGCACTGAGCTTTTTGCATCCAGGTGGTAATCCTGATTTTGTCGTTAACCAGCTCTGGGATGCTGACGGAACTGAAGTTCTTCACCTCGCTCCTGTCTGTAAATTTGAAAATAAGAGAAACGAGACTAGAGAATTTGCAGGGCTCCTTCCGGCTCCAGTTCCCACAAGCTTTTCTCTTCTAAACTGAACAGTCTCCAGCACAAGGCCACTCTGGTACGTCACCATGCCTGGACTGTTTTGGTGCTTTTTGGTCTGATGACAGAAGACGGCCGGCAGACAACACATCAGCGATGTAACTCGAAGCAGATAATGAAGCTGGCTGGCTCCATGAATGGACAGGAGGCGACTGGAAAGGAAAAGTTTACCTCTTTCACATGCCCCTAAGACCGAGATGTGTCAGACTGTGAAGGAGGTCAACTCACTGAACCAGAAGGAACTGATTATGTGTGGAGCAAATGCTCAAAGTTGTAGCTCTCAATAACCATATCTGCACACACACATATTCATTTTTTCATGCTAGTTATCAGTTATTCAGGATGGAAGTCCTGTTAAATTATACTGATTCCTAGTTACTGGCTTAGTAACAAGAATTTACCTAGGGTCATAATGCGCTGATAAAGATAGGAGTACAGAAGACATTTACCACAGTTACCTTTAATTAAAGTAACTTCACAATTTTTCACATGCCTTCTGTGTTTTGTGTTTTCATTACAATTATGAAAGGCAGTGAGGACAGCCAATACATCTCCAGGTTACAGTGAAAGAAGCTGAGACTCAGAAAAATTAGGGAGCAGCTTTTGCGTCAAAAGGTCAGATGTTTGTAGATGATGAAGCTGAGGTCAGGTCCAGCTACCCTTCCTGCTAGTCCAGTGCTCTGTGCAAACTTACAATGCATGATGCTGATTACAGAGACCATGCGGATGGTTCCCCATCTTACATCATCACCATCTGAAAAACACTTGTCGCGATGTTCTGACTCAGACCTCTTAGATGACTTTAAAAAGCGGACTTCTAGCCTCTGGGATGTGAAAATGGTAACGGATAATGAGAGGGCTGTAAAAACACACTGACAGCACTAAAGAGAAAATTATTTTCACAAGTACCTAGTGATGGAAAGCGTTACTTACATGCCCAGGCACACCCATAGAGCAACCACAGTCAGCCTGTCTTTTGACTATCTGCTTTTAGAACATGATTAAGCCTGCTTAAAGTTTTTGTTCTCTTAAAGGATCATTAGAGGTATTCAAAAAGTTTATCCACAATATTGTTTGAATTTAAATGTACCAGAATTTTTTTGTGTTTCCAACATATCAGAACAATTCTAAAGTGCCAATCAATTATTAGTCTTCCATTTTTTTTTTCAACATTTGTTTTTTCTAAAGGGAAATTCTCTTTCCTGGTTTCTAAAGTAACCAGACAAATAGAATTTTTAAAATAATGGATTATACCAAAATTAAAATTGTTTCTTTTCTTTCAGAATTTAAGCCCAAACTCTAATCTAAAATTTTTACATTTAAACTATATAAGTTACCATTTAGGTAACTTTGCCTTTTTCCATTGAAATAAATACCTTGGCTATATGTACATACTGCTGAGGGCCTTGCTTATGGATAAGCAAGGGCCTTGCATGAGGATCAATTCGGTTCAGTTCAGTTGCTCAGTTGTGTCCGACTCTTTGCAACTCCATGGACTGCAGCAGGCCAAGCATCCCTGTCCATCACCAACTCCCAGAGTTTACTCAAACTCATGTCCATCAAGTCGGTGATGCCATCCAACCATCTCATCCTCTCTGTTGTCCCCTTCTCCTCCTGCCCCCAATCTTTCCCAGCATCAGGGTCTTTTCAAAAGAGTCAGGATAAGCCTAACCTTATCACAACAAGGAATGAGTTCAGAAAAGTATTAACATATGAAAGTATCTAACCATTTTATACAAAACATCTTTAATTTGTACAGGTGTGGCATTTTTGGAATAATCGTTCCACAGACGATAGGAATGCCACTTCAAACTCCTGATCGGAGAATCTGCTTACGGACGCACGGGCATTGTTTCTGATTTGGAGCCTCTGTTCTGCAGACATGGAAAGAATATGGGCCATAGTTTCAGCATAGCCCTCTTCACTTTCAGCCAGGAACCCAGTCCTCTCGCCGTGGTGAGGAACGACAATGTCGAGCTTCGGGACCCCCGAATCGTGTGCGAGGACAATCGTGCCGGCTGCCATACACTCAACAATTCCAATCCCAAAATGCTCGTTCCACATGGTATGCAGACCGACTGTTGCTTCAGACAAGTAATTCTTTAACTCATCAAACGGAATGTTTATTTTAAATTCCACATCTTCTTGAACTCCAAGGTCCTCAGCAAGCCTTCTCAGTTGGTTTACCCTGAGTTCATCATCTTGGTTACGACAACCTCCAATGAGCACAAGTTTAAGTGGAGGAAGAGATTCACTCTCCTTCTTATTCAACAATTTAGCAAAGGCTCTGATCTGCAAAGGATGGTTCTTTTCAGGCCTGAACTGGCCAATCGAAACCACTAAGTGTTCTGAGGTTGCCTTCTCTTCATGTAAGGGAAGATCCAAGAATGTTTGCACATCACAAGGTGGATAAACAATATTAGTGCAGTTCCCAACCTTCCACAGTGAGAGAATATGGTTCAGTGTCCAAGAAGAATTGACCATGACGATGTCACTGCAAGAACCAACAAGCCCATACATAAAAGCAAATAAATAGTAGTAGATGAGCTTTACTTTGCTGAGAAAAGGATTCCTGGTAATGAAGGCTGCGTTGTTAAATCCCACATTCTGATTCTTCACGATGGAGAGCATGTCAGTGCTGATGGTGGGGTAATGAACATAGCTTCCAACTCGGCAACCACCTAGGTACTTAAACAGAGGAAGCGTGAAAGCGTAGCCCATTGAATCAATGTAAACATCGGGAACACACTGCATTAGAGCTTCCCAGCCCAGAAAAATGGATCCCAGACTTTGGCCCAGCAGTGTGAAATGAGGATAGAGTGAATCTTCCACAAGGTAGCGCTTCCTTAAGAAAACAAACTTCACTGGGCGAGTTAACCTGATGTTAAATCTTCTGAATGCGCCTTCCAGTATCTGTTGGCCACTGACATCAGCATCACCAGTATAAACAACATAAAGTGCTTCTGGATACCTACTTTTTCTGTAGAGCCCTTAAGGCACACCATAACACTCTTTCTCCTCCTCCGCCAGCATTGCAGTATGGATGGAAAAATGCAATCACCGTTTGATATGTCCCAGTTTTGCTAGATGACGCTGATTTTTTCTTTCTCTGTAGCAGCAGTCGGAGCCTCCAAAGGACAATAATAAGTAAACACACACACAAAGTTCCACATACAAATAGCCAGGGGAAGATTAATGAAAAAAAAAAACCTCAATAACTCACACAAGCACCAGCCCTTTTCAGCAGCCGCCATCTTCCACCGACCCTCGAACTCCGAGACTTCTTATGAAGTATGTTTCACAGACAATGACTTTGTAACAACTGTGCACTCAGAAGAATGTGATAATTACTGTCTCTGGCTTGAAAATATTAAAGAAAATTTTAATAATTCACACTGCATATATGGACAGTTTCTGATAATATGTGTATCAGAAGAGATTTAATGTAAAAAAAAAAAAAAGCCCATCACAAAAATAAAGCCATTCAGTGACATGAAAGCTGAATTCCTGAGTAACATACAGCCAGTGTTCAGTCTGTCCTCAGGGCTGGATGAAGCCCTGCCCATCCACTGCAAATTTCCCTGGAGTTACTACACTCACAAGGGACCGGCTAGGCTATCAGGATCCAAACGTCTTCTGCCTCCTTGCCTACCCTTCAATTCACAGATCAACCCTTTGATGACATACGTGGATATTTTTTAAAACACGTATTAAACTACTGTGATAAACACTTTTACATAATTATTTTATATCATCCTCACACACTCTGAAGGAGGAATTGATTCCTCCCATTTTATGAATGAAGACACAAAGCCTCCAAGGAAGAATTCCTCGTGGTCAAGCAAGTACGAAGTCTCAGTGTGGATTTCAAGCCCCGTCTCTTAACCCAAGTCTAAGGCTCTCTGCACCAAGCAGAGCTGCCTCAAAGCTACTTGATTTCAACAGCAAGGCTCCCAGTAACCACCCGTCCTGCCATTTATACATGGTTATGTACTGTATAAAAAGCCTATGTGCATAAGTATCTCTGTAAGCTGAGAGGTCACTTCAGCCCACTGTCCCTTCAGTGTACTCACCTGCAATAAAAGGGAGAAAAATAACACCAGTCTGGCCCACTTTCCAAGGTGCTCCAAGAGCAAAATGAGATGCAGGAAGTTTAAGAAAGTTGCTTATAAGTACGGACCTCAGCATCGACTGCCTGGAGGTAAATGCCACACACGCAACTTACTCACTGCCCAGCCTCCATCAGGCGCCACATCACTCTCGATTTCTGTTTCTTCCTCTGCAACATGAGAATAATAACCAGGAAGCCGACCTCCTAAGGTTGTTCTGAGAATTAAATAATTTAGACGAAGTTCTTCATAGGGTACTTGGAACCTGGCACTTGTAACTGTTGTTACTGACAAATGTATCTGAAAGCACTTGGAAAAGACGACTTCTTAACAAGTATAGGATTATTCTTATTATCTATTCCAAGATGACAAGATAATAGGCCTGCCTGGCCTTACCCTGAATTTTGCTTTTTTTTTTTCATTAATTTTTTTGCAAAATTATTCTAAAAATATCAAGTGTTTCTGAATCCTGGAGACTCAACCAGAGGACAACAGATGAACTCTCAGACGAAGCCTATGTGTGTTAGAATTCCTGCAGGAAGAGACAACAAATTCAAAGTGTTAAATTTTAATGAAGGGTCTTTTACAAAGATGCAGGCAGGGCGCCAAGAACCTCCCTGTGATGGTGAGGCACCGGGACTGCATAAGCTGGAAGCTTTGATCCTCCTCTGCCTGAATAAAGGAGGAGACGGTAGTGTCACCAGACCTGAAGAGCTGGGGCCACCCCGCAAGGGTGCAGAGAAAAAGCGGCCACAGCCAATAAAGGCCGGCCTCTCCTCACCTGGTGCCTTCCGATGGCCAAATCAGAATGGAAACCGAAACCCAGGAAGCTCAGGATGCAATCCAGAGACGGCAAGCCTCTCCAAGCCGGCACAGGATAGAGGATGGATTAGCAAAAGGAGAGAAGCAGCGCACAGTCCTAACTGAGGACCAATCCTAAAACACACTGTCAAGTACAGAGTGGCCCGCATGAGCACAGGGGCAGTCCTAGCCTGTTACTGAAGCAAGACAGTGAAAGTGAAAGTCGCTCAGTCATGTCCGACTCCTTGCGACCCCATGGGCTAAACAGTCCATGGGGTTCTCCAGGCCAGAATACTGGAGTGGGTAGCATTTCCTTTCTCCAGCGGATCTTCCCAATCCAGGGATCAAACCCACGTCTCCCACATTGCAGATGGATTCTTTACCAGCTGAGCCATCAGGGAAGCCCAAGAATACTGGAGAGGATAGCTATCCCTTCTCCAGGGGATCTGCCTGACCCAGGAATGAAACCAGGGTCTCCTGCATTGCAGGCGGATTCTTTACCAGCTGAGCCACCAGGGAAGCAGGACAGCCTACTCCCAAATCCCGGCTCTGGCCACTTATTCATCGTTACTTATCTTCTCTCTGCTACAGCCCCCTCATCTGTAACACGGGGATAATAGCAATACTGATCCTCTAAGGTTGCTGTGGGAATTAAGCAAATTACTATTGAAGGTATTCAGGACAGTGCAGGGTATTCAGCACTGGGTGAATTTTAGTTACTACTATTATATTATTATCATCCCTTGAGCCTGGGGTGGAATTATGGAAGTTGAGAGGTTTACATCATACATCAGTGAACCCTTCAGGCACCAAGAAAAGCACAGGGTCATGATTTTATTTGCTATGTACACCAACAAAACACACGGACTGTACTGTGAAGGAGGTGGACTTGCCAAGTACACACACAAAAAGTGAAGTGAAAATGTCAGTCACTCAGTCCTGTCTGACTTTCTGCGACCCCATGGACTATAGCCCACCCGGTTCCTCTGTCCATGGGATCCTCCAGGCAAGAATACTGGAGTGGGCTGCCTTTTCCTTCTCCAGGGGATCTCCCTGACCCAGGGATGAAGCCCAGGTGTCCTACATGGCAGGCAGATTCTTTACCCTCTGAGCCACCAGGGAAGCCCTGTAATACACAACCTACTGTCAATCCATCATCACAACCTGTCCTGGGGAACAACCTCACCTTGCGGACTTCCTTCAGTCCTCATCAACCTGACTGAAGACAGAAGGGTCAGTGTCCTCAAAGCCTACACTTCTCCATGTGTCCCCTGAGGAAAGCATCCAAACACAGGAACATATATCAACACACATCCCTGTCCACTTTTCCTTTGGAAGCAGCGAACACATTTCCCCAGTGGGCTTCCACTGGCTCGTTTCCTTCTCTTCAGACCAAAATTGCTTCATTTTAATCTCTGCAGCTGGTGTCAAGGTTCCCGTCAGCAAAGCCGAACAGAAGCTGCAGGGGCCAAGGTGCTAAGCCCCTGACACACACTCCACTAGCCTGACTTCATTTCCAAAACACAAAGATAAAATGATTAAGAATTTCAAAATGGCACCCTCTTGGGCATTACTCTCCAATGGTGGGGCTATTCTGAGCACACGCCCAGTACAACTGCCCTGGTCACACGTTCACGAAGCAGGCCCACCCTGCTGGGCAAGAGGAAGCCGGCAGCAACAGGCTGCAAGGTGGGTGCCCACTGTGGGGACTGGGAGCTGGGAAGGAAGAGGTTAAGGTTCAGGAGATCTCTCACAGTACAGGGCTTTACCAGGGGGAGGTTGCCTTGAAGAGTTTTCAGACGCAAAGGATGAGCCGTGAAAGAACCAGCTTGTGATACTCACCCTCCGAGGGGTTTGAGAGCTGGACAGAGAGCTGAGATGGGGCCACCCAACGGGTAGAGGATGTGACCTTGCCGCCTTCAATATGAAACTGTTCACAGAACAGAGCAGCAACTTCAAACACCACACTGAAGACGGCCAGTTCTCCACCAGCAGTTATGCGAGAGGATCCAGCACTCGACACTCAGGCACCAGAGGAAACAGCAAGGGAGAAGGGGCTCCTGAGAGGGCAGACTATATAGTCCCAGTTTCCAGAACTTGCTGGGTTCGGAGGCAAATGAGAGAAAGTGGGGAAGCCCTGAAATGAGTAGGTGATTGAGGTTTTTAAAAGAACAGGAGAAAATTTAAGAACAGGAATGAGACTCCGTTCATGTCCAAAAGAAAGTGAAATATTAGAGACTCAGCCCAAACTGTCATTAAGGATGTCAGCTTTGCGGCAGGAAAGAGAAGCCTGACTGACACAATCTGATATGGGAGAGGTAGCGTCGTTGTGTGTTGACATCTGACAAGTCGAAACTGTTCGATCAAAACGATTATGCACAACCTCAGTGACTGCTCCAAGAAATGGAAAAGAGATCTTGCCCCTACTTCTAAAAGGATTAAGTTCAAATTAGTTACAATATTCTATTAGTTTCAAGTGTACAACACAGCGATTCAATGTCTTTATACATCATGAACAATATAAAGATACTACAATATCACCAATTATTTTCCCTGGGCTGTGCATTAACTCACCATGACTTATTTATAACTGAAAGTCTGTGTCTCTTAATCCCCTCTACCTATTCCATCGACCCCTTCCCCCTTGCAACCACTAGTTCATTCACTGTATCTGAGTCTGGTTTTTTTTCTCATTTTAGTTTTTTTTTTTTTTTTAATATGGATCATTCTTCTCAAAGTCTTTATTGAGTCTGTTACAACATTGCTTCTGTTTTATGTTCTGGTATTGTGGCCACAGGGCACGTGGAAATCTTAGTTCCCCAAGTTCTCTGACCAGGGATTGAACCTTCGCCCTCTACATCGGAAGCTCGAGTCTTAACCACTGGATGGCCAGGTAAGACCCTGTTTCTGTTTTGTTTCATTTATTCACTTTGCTTTTTAGATTCCACCTCTAAGTGAAAACATATAATATTTGTCTTTAACAGACTCATAGATACCGGGGGTTCAAAAATGCAGTTTCCCTAAGTACAAATCACTGTTCCCTTCCTTGCATCTTTAGGCCACGTACCCACCGTGTGACTTCCCAGCCAAAAATAGATGACCTGTGTCTACTGGAATACGAATGCTTAGGCAATTTGCAAATGACTTCCTGTTATTACCAATTTTTGCAACAATTTCAGAAAGTTTCTAATTATTTGGTTAAATTATTTCTAGGGCAAGCTGTGCCCTCATTCAGAGTGTGATTTAATTGGATGTTGTCATAGTAGGCTCAGTGAGAAATGCAAACTGCAGGTAGACCAACTTACAGGTAGATTGGCTCATGGGGGGTTATCTGTCTAATTACATCAAGGTTACACCTTGGCAAGAGCAGGCTGCTTTGACTGCTTGACAGATCAGTTCAATGAAATAAACCGTGAATCTGCTTAACATATTTAATATACTAGCTGTGATCAACTGACTGGGGAATAAGTAGTTTTCATATCACGTAAACAAAGTGAAGGCCATGACTTGAACTTCTGATTTGGGGGAAAAAAAAATACAAATCCTTGAATCTCATTTGAAACCCATGTGGTCCTTCTCAAAACCACTTTTAAACTAAAACTTCAATCAGAAGATCAATCTTTGGGAAGCCTATAGCCAGGGCAAATTACACACCACAGGTCAGACTCTGCCTGCTTCCTACTTTTGTAAATAACTTTTTTTTTGGAACAGTCACACCCGTTTATGTATTGTTTACAGCTGATTTCACACTGCAATGGCAGAGTTGAACAGTTAAAAAAAAAAAAAAAAAACAGCTGGCCCTTTGACCTGCTGTTGGTTTAGGATTCCTAATTCCAGTCAATGAGATGTCTGAAGAAATCAGGTTAAGTGGAGGAAAGAAGCAGATGCTTCAGAGAAAAATCTAAGGAAGAGACAAAAATCTCTTCTTTCTCTAGCACCTGTCATCACAAAATGTCCTGCTGAAACTCTGCTGCTTTCTTATCACTAATCTGAGGAGGCAGCCAACCCAGGAAAGGGGCAGAAAAGCAGAACTGGCTCTGCAGTACAACCTCTGAAGCCCACCCTAGCCTTGGATTTTTTGTTACTAAAAGAAAATAAATGTTCTTACTGTTGAGGCCAATTTGATTTATTCCCAGTAACTGACAAAATCCAATTAAAACTGCGGTAGAATATGGAGCCAGGATGAATGCAGTTTTAGTAGGGGTAAGGACAGCTGGAGTTTTGGAGAAATTACCTCCCCCCAAGTAAAAACTAAGTAGCCAAACTCTGTTTTCCTAAAATAAACTTCTCTCCCACTGTGACACAATGGACTACTATCCAGCAGAGGATGAGTAACTAATTTGAACATTTCATTCAAAAACAATTTGAGAGTGTTCTTATATTACAACAGAAACAAAAGTATTTTCAAAACACAAAGACACTTTTTGTCATTGGCTATTTTAACATGGCAAACATACATAATGCGATATTTGCTGAGTTTTGAATGAATGGCAAAGCATTTTCTTACTCTTAAGGCCTCAATGCTAAAGAAACTCCAAGCTAGTAACACTTTTGTGGAGAAGGCAATGGCAACCCACTGCAGTACTCTTGCCTGGAAAATCCCATGGACAGAGGAGCCTGGTAGGCTACAGTCCATGGGGTCGCGAAGAGTTGGACATGACAGCGACTTCACTTTCACGCATTGGAGAAGGAAAGGGCAACCCACTCCAGTGTTCTTGCCTGGAGAATCCCAGGGATGGCGGAGCCTGGTGGGCTGCTGTCTATGGGGTCGCAGAGAGTTGGACACGACTGAAGCAACTTAGCAGCAGCAGTAACACTTTTGAGACTAAGGAAGAGACAGAGAAGTTGCCAGCATGTGGCCAAGAAACAGTGGCATCCCCAAGGTCAAACTCAGAACTAAACATCTTAGCACCAAAGAATCCCAGTCATGGAGGGACCAGGGGAAGGAAGGACCTCTCCAGTCGCTTCTTCAGCCATAACAACTGTCCCATTTCCTCTACTCAGATGCCTCCCTTCAAAGGGGTTCACTCTATCACAAGGCTAAACACACCACGTGTTCACACACCGAAATTCACCACAGCTGAACTTTGGAAATGTCTCTCTCTCAAAACGTCCTCACAAGGCTCAGATAAAGTCTTCTCCTACCCTCTCATTTTCCAATGACAATTCACCATCATTTCAATTACAATCAGACAGAGGTTCAGTTGGGAAATTCACTACCACATGACATCTGTGTTCAACCACTTCACTGAACAAGCCCAATCCACGAATCATCAAGCAACTTAATCTTTGTCCCTTAAAAATGTGCTCCATAGGACAGAACTGCCCTTGACAAAAATGAAACTTGGCCCTATGAATTATCTGGTTTCTTCTGGGTCATTAAATTGAGAAACTGAAACATATACATTACGTATGTAAAACAGATAGCTAGTGGGAAGTTGCTGTATAACATAGAGAGCTCAACCCAGTGCTCTGTGACAGCATAGATGGGTGGGGTGGGGTGGAGGGAGGGGACATGTGGATACGTACGGCTGATTCACATTGCTGGATGGCAGAAACCAAAACACCATTGTAAAGCAATTATCCTCCAATTAAAAATAATTTTTTTAAAAAAGTCCAAACACTTGACTTGAGAAAAGGCAGTTTCAACTTGGTAATTCAAGTCTTCAGTCACATATAATGATCAAACTCAGTCTTGATATAAAGTCAAAGCATCTTAAATCCTTTGTCGCCAACGAGAAGCAAGCAAGCAAGGCAATGCTATCACCTGCTTCTTGTCACTTCCAGCTTAATCTTCCACCTCCCTCTGTTCAGTTCAGTTCAATCGCTCAGTCGTGTCCGACTCTTTGCAACCCCATGAATCACAGCACGCCAGGCCTCCCTGTCCATCACCAACTCCCGGAGTTAACAGACTCACATCCATTGAGTCAGTGATGCCATCCAGCCATCTCATCCTCTGTTGTCCCCTTCTCCTCCTGCCCACAATCCCTCCCAGCATCAGAGTCTTTTCCAATGAGTCAACTCTTCGCATGAGGTGGCCAAAGTACTGGAGCTTCAGCTTTAGCATCAATCCTTCCAAAGAAATCCCAGGGTTGATCTCCTTCAGAATGGACTGGTTGGATCTCCTTGCAGTCCAAGGGACTCTCAAGAGTCTTCTCCAACACCACAGTTCAAAAGCATCAATTCTTCAGTGCTCAGCCTTCTTCACAGTCCAACTCTCACATCCATACATGACCACAGGAAAAACCATAGCCTTGACTAGACGGACCTTAGTAGGCAAAGTAATGTCTCTGCTTTTGAATATACTATCTAGGTTGGTCATAACTTTTCTTCCAAGGAATAAGCGTCTTTAAATTTCATGGCTGCAGTCACCATCTGCAGTGATTTTGGAGCCCCCAAATATAAAGTCTGATACTGATTGCACTGTTTCCCCATCTATTTCCCATGAAGTGATGGGACCGGATGCCATGATCTTCGTTTTCTGAATGTTGAGCTTTAAGCCAACTTTTTCACTCTCCTCTTTGACTTTCATCAAGAGGCTTTTTAGCTCCTCTTCACTTTCTGCCATAAGGGTGGTGTCATCTGCATATCTGAGGTGATTGATATTTCTCCCAGCAATCTTGATTCCAGCTTGTGCTTATTCCATCCCAGCGTTTCTCATGATGTACTCTGCATATAAGTTAAATAAGCAGGGTGACAATAGACAGCCTTGACGTACTCCTTTTCCTATTTGGAACCAGTCTGTTGTTCCATGTCCAGTTCTAACTGTTGCTTCCTGAAATGCATACAGATTTCTCAAGAGGCAGGTCAGGTGGTCTGGTATTCCCATCTTTCTCAGAATTTTCCACAGTTTATTGTGATCCACACAGTCAAAGGCTTTGGCATAGTCAATAAAGCAGAAATAGATGTTTTTCTGAAACTCTCTTGCTTTTTCCATGATCCAGAGGATGTTGGAAATTTGATCTCTGGTTCCTCTGCCTTTTCTAAAACCAGCTTGAACATCAGGGAGTTCACTGTTCACGTATTGCTGAAGCCTGGCTTGGAGAATTTTGAGCATTACTTTACTAGCATGTGAGATGAGTTCAATTGTGTGGTAGTTTGAGCATTCTTTGGCACTGTCTTTCTTTGGGATTGGAATGAAAACTGATCTTTTCCAGTCCTGTGGCCACTGCTGAGTTTTCCAAATTTGCTGGCATATTGAGTGCAGCACTTTCACAGCATGACCTTTCAGGATTTGAAATAGCTCCACTGGAATTCCATCACCTCCACTAGCTTTGTTTGTAGTGATGCTTTCTAAGGCCCACTTGACTTCACATTCCAGGATGTCTGGCTCTAGATGAGTGATCACACCATCGTGATTATCCGGGTCGTGAAGATCTTTTTTGTACAGTTCTTCTGTATATTCTTGCCACCTCTTAATATCTTCTGCTTCTGTTAGGTCCATACCATTTCTGTCCTTTATCGAGCCCATCTTTGCATGAAATATTCCCTTGGTATCTCTAATTTTCTTGAAGAGATCTCTATTCTTTCCCATTCTGTTCTTTTCCTCTATTTCTTTGCATTGATCGCTGAAGAAGGCTTTCTTATCTCTTCTTGCAATTCTTTGGAACTCTGCATTTAGATGCTTATATCTTTCCGTCTCTCCTTGGCTTTTCACTTGTCTTCTTAGCTATTAGTAAGGCCTCCCCAGACAGCCATTTTGCTTTTTTGCATTTCTTTTCCATGGGCATGGTCTTGATCCCTGTCTCCTGTACAGTGTCACGAACCTCATTCCATAGTTCATCAGGCATTCTATCTATCAGATCTAGGCCCTTAAATCTATTTCTCACTCCCACTGTATAATCATAAGGGATTTGATTTAGGTCATACCTGAATGGTCTACGGTTTTCCCTACTTTCCTCAATTTAAGCCTGAATTTGGTAATAAGGAGTTCATGATCTGAGCCACAGTCAGCTCCTGGTCTTGTTTTTGTTGACTGTATAGAGCTTCTCCATCTTTGGCTGCATAGAATATAATCTATCTGATTTTGGTGTTGACCATCTGGTGATGTCCATGTGTAGAGTCTTCTCTTGTGTTGTTGGAAGAGGGTGTTTGCTATGACCAGTGCATTTTCTTGGCAAAACTATTAGTCTTTGCCCTGCTTCATTCTGCATTCCAAGGCCAAATTTGCCTGTTACTCCAGGTGTTTCTTGACTTCCTACTTTTGCATTCCAGTCCCCTATAATGAAAAGGACATCTTTTTTGGGTGTTAGTTCTAAAAGGTCTTGTAGGTCTTCATAGAACCCTTCAACTTCAGCTTCTTCAGCATTACTGGTTGGGGCATAGACTTGGATTACTGTGATATTGAATGGTTTGCATTGGAGATGAACAGAGATCATTCTGTCGTTTTTGAGACTGCATCCAAGTACTGCATTTCGCACTCTTTTGTTGACCATGATGGCTACTCCATTTCTTCTGAGGGATTCCTGCCCGCAGTAGTAGATATAATGGTCATCTGAGTTAAATTCACCCATTCCAGTCCATTTTAGTTCGCTGATTCCTAGAATGTCCACGTTCACTCTTGCCATCTCTTGTTTGACCACTTCCAATTTGCCTTGATTCATGGACCTGACATTCCAGGTTCCTATGCAATATTGCTCTTTACAACATCAGACCTTGCTGCTATCACCAGTCACATCCACAGCTGGGTATTGTTTTTGCTTTGGCTCCATCCCTTCAATCTTTCTGGAGTTATTTCTGCACTGATCTCCAGTAGCATATTGGGCACCTACTGACCTGGGGAGTTCCTCTTTCAGTATCCTATCATTTTACCTTTTCATATTGTTCATGGGGTTCTCAAGGCAAGAACACTGAAGTGGTTTGCCATTTCCTTCTCCAGTGGACCACATTCTGTCCGACCTCTCCACCATGACCCGCCCGTCTTGGGTTGCCCTGCGGGCATGTCTTGGTTTCATTGAGTTAGACAAGGCTGTGGTCCTAGTGTGATTAGATTGACTAGTTTTCTGTGAGTATGGTTTCAGTGTGTCTGCCCTCTGATGCCCTCTTGCAACACCTACCATCTTACTTGGGTTTCTCTATCTTGGATGTGGGGTATCTCTTCACGGCTGCTCTAGCAAGGCGCAGCCGCTGCTCCTTACTTGGATGAGGGATATCTCCTCACCACCACCCTTCCTGACCTTCAATGTGGGATGGCTCCTCTAGGCCTCCTGTGCCCGCGCAGCCATCGCTCCTTGGACCCCACCTCCCTCTACAGCTTTGCTAATGGCAGTTTTCGACTCCTCCAGAGTTTAAGTGAGGAAAGAACAGACCAGGACAGTTCCACCCTGAAATACTGTCAGGAGCGGATATTACCACTATGCAAGGGCAGCTGGCAAATACACGTGTTAGGTCTCTAGATGGTCTACTTAGAGCCCCTAAGGGTCCCCTTAGACTTCAGAAAACAGACTAAGCACAGCTTATACCTCTCCAAAGGTTTTAGATAGACTTGTTCTCCTTATAGGATCAAATCAGCAGCTCTCGTCACCACCAGCACACTCCAGAAAGCCATGTCTGATATTCAATCCCTACCCTTTTATTATACCCTCTATGTGAGTCAGGTCATTAGGAGTCATAGTTCCCCCACTTTACACCCGTTAGGATGTCTACTACAAAAACAAAAAGAAAACAGAAAATAACAAGTGCTGGCAAGGACGTGGAAAAGTTAAAATCCGTGCGCACTGTTATTCGGAAGTACAAAATGAAGTTATTATGGAAGAGACTAGGATGCTTCCTTGAATAATTAAAAACAGAACTGCCATGTGATCCAGGAATTCCACTTCCACTAAACCCCAAAGAGTCAAACACAATTTCCCAAACACATATTTATACATCCATGTTCATAGCAGCCTGATTCACAATAACCAAAAGGTGGATACAACCAAGTGTCTGTCAACAGATACTTGGATTTTAAAATGTGGTATACACAGCCAAGGAAGTATTAACTAACCTAGACAAGGAAGGAAATTCTGACACGTGCCACAACACAGAGGAACCCTAAGAACATTACACAAAATAAAATAAGCCAGTCACAAAAAGACAAGTACCGTATGATTCTACTTACATGAGGTACTTAGAAAAGACGAATTCGTAGAAATAGAAGGATGGTTTCCAGGGACTGAGCAGAGGGAAGGAGGAGGATGTATTGTTTAAAGGGTACAGAGCTTCAACTTGGGAAGATGAAAAAGTTCTGGAGATGGATGGTGGTGATGCTGCACAACCACATGGAAGTATTTAATACCAACTGTACACTTAGAAAGATTAGGATGGTAGATTTCATATTATATATATTTTGCCACAATTAAAATTTAAAAAAAAATTTTGATTCCTTTTGTTACCATCTTCTTTGCAAATATAATTTATATTCCAGTCTCAGCTAAAACCCCCATGTTATCATCTTACCATATAGTTACCAACCACAGAGTGCATTCTGATTTCATAAATATTAAAATGTGAAAAAGTGACTTGTCTTAGAATCAACAAGATGTGATATTCAGGATTTTCAGGCAAATCAACCACAGCTCCAGAAGTATTACTAAACCTTGGTGGCCAGTATACTGCTGAACCTATCACCTCAGGATTGTTCTAGTAAAGTACAAAACATTTTTCCTTGAAAGCATGTTCTGAGCTCCAACTCTCACCGGGCTGATTTAGATAATTAACTTGTCTCTCTGGCACCACTTCTGAATTAAAATTTATGTTCCAAGTCTCTTTGACCTACACCCACTCACTCACTCACGCCAAAGAGAGGATTTTTATGCTATAGCACTATTTTCACACTTGGAATTCAAAATAGCATCATCTAACATTTCCAATTACAGAAAACTTACCACAAGCAAAACCAAGACTAATCACAGGCTTGCCCTGAAACAACACTGGAGCTGATTCAAAATCACCTGGTCTCATTATTTTTACCCTTGTCCTCAAATGAAATAGGAGGCACCAACACAACTCAAGGAAACCCTTGAGAGGAAAATTGTAAATCACTCATATTATGACAAGGAAAGATTTACAGGTGTAATAGAAAAGCATAAATTTAGCAAGTGCAAGATTAAAACATAGTATTCCGAAGTGCACTTAGCATTAAATTGTGAGTTCAACTGCATACAAGTACGTAGAAATTGTTGACTCTAAAGAGATTCAGTAAGTTAGCGATAACAGGCAAAATACCAGTTTTACATCATACCCACAGCAGGAAAATAGTAATCAATATACATTACCAATCATGCATGGTCCACAGTCCTTCACGGAGGAGAGTGTAATGGGAAATTAAGAATATGCAGAGTGTAGCTTAGCAGTTAAGAAAGCCAAGCTCATTTTATGAAACTCCCTGAACTCAAATTTCAGCTCTGCCACTTATCAGCTCCAAAACCTTTAATGAGATTCTAAATCCTCTGTCTCGTCATCTGTAAAATGGAAATAAAAATGGCACTTCATTAATAGCGAGGATGGGAAAAGTCAAGAAAATAATGTAGCTAAAATACTAAGCATAGTGCCAAGTGTATAGAAATGTCTCAGTATTTTTTATGTAACAGAGGAAAATATAAAGTTTTCAATAGCAAACGTTTAGAAGAAATTTAGAATTGATTTAGCTAGAACTTTTAAACTGGAAGATAATTGCTTTACGATGCTGTGTTAGTTTCTGCTGTACGACAACAGTGCAGCTGTAAGCATGCGTATAAGCCCTCCCCCTCGAGCCTCCCCCCCACAACCCCCAATCCCACCTCTAGGTCATCCAGAGCACCGAGCTGAGCTGCCCGTGTATGCAGCTGGTTCCCACTAGCTGGCTGTTTTCCACATGGTAGTGTGTACATGTCAATGCCACTCCCTCAGTTCATCCCCTTCTCTCCTCCCCGACTGTGTCCACAAGTTCATCCTCGCATCTGCATCTCTACTCTTGCCCTGCCGATAGGTTCATCAGGACCATCTTTACCTAGGATTTTTGACTCAGATTTGTTATCAACCCTGCTGGAGTAATCTCCAGTTAACAGTGAAAGCCACTCAGTCGTGTCAGACTCTTTGTGACCCCATGGACTATACAATCCATGGAATTCTCCAGGCCATAATGCTGGAGTGGGTAGCCTTTCCCTTCTCCAGGGGATCTTCCCACCCAGGGATCAAACCCAGGTCTCCCGCATTGCAGGCTGATTCTTTACCAGCTGCGCCACAAGGGAAGCCCAAGAATACTAGAGTGGGTAGCCTAGCCCTTCTCCAGGGGATCTTCCCGACCCAGGGATCGAACCCAGGTCTCCCGCATTGCGGGCAGATTCTTCACCAGCTGAGCCACAAGGGAAGCCCAAGAATACTAGACTGGGTAGCGTATCCCTTCCCCAGCAGACCTTCCTGACCCAGGAATCAAACTGGGGTCTCCTGCATTGCAGGTGGATTCTTTACCAACTGAGCTATCAAGGAAGCCCTCTCCAGTTAACAGGTGGATAGTTAATCCACAGCCGTGGTTCACCAACTTCAGTGATCAGAATTACTGGAAGAGTGTGTTAAAACCCAGGTTGCCAGGCCTGCTCCCAGAATCTCTGATTTGGTAGGTGTGGAGTACACCTGAAATTGTGCATTTCTAACAAGTTCCCAGGTGATCCTGATGCTGCTGGTTTGGTAACCACACTTGGAGAACCACTGGTCTACACTCTGCTAACCCCCAGGACTACCACCATCTCCCGTTTCAACTTTACCTTTAATGCTCCTTCTGACCTCAAGGACTAACCTGAGTGCCTCATTCTAAAGACAGGCTGCCAGTCTGTTCTGATGGCTGATATATTATCCAAACAGAACTACTCAAAAAGTTCAGCCACCTTCAAGGCTTCACCATATCTGAGTCCTGAGCCCAAGGACCATTAGGACTGATCCCACCAAATCCTAGGCTTCCCTTGTAGTTCAGAATTTGCCTGCAATGCAGGAGACTTGGGTCCAATTTCTGTGTTGGGAAGATCCCCTGAGAAGGAAATGGCTACCCACTCCAGTGTTCTTGCCTGGAGAATTCCATGGACAGAGGAGCCTGGCGGGCTACAGTCCATGGGGTCGTAAGAGTCAGACACGACTTAGCAACTAAACCACCACCACCAAATCCTATGCAAGTGTCCCTTAAAGCTGTAGAGAGTCTTCACATGCTGGAGAACCAAGAAGGCAGAGCCCATGTGTAACTTCCTTCTGCCCGGGTCTCTGGTACCTTCCACCTCCAGAGGCTGCACCATCTGCACACCTGCACTGAGTTAGCCAGCAGATGGACAAGACCTGACTTTCTAGCGTCTTACAAGCTGCTCCCAGGTGTTTTCATTTACAGCCACAACAGCGCAGTTCACATGTGCACACAGATGCAACAAGTAACACCAGTAAGTGATACGTGGCTGGAGGAACGACCCTAAGGGTGATGTTCATCAATTACACCTCTGAAACAGGATCGCCACCTGTTCCTCTCCGTCTCTTCCATCTACCACTGCCTTTATACTTTGAGTTGTCTTTAAATATATTCTATAATAATACTGAGTTCAGAATAGCAGCCCACTTTAACTTTTTATCCATTCCAAACTCAGCATAAGCACATTTTTTTAATGCAGGAAACATTTTAGTTGCCTAACCCAAGCAGTTTTCTTTAATAGAAAGTCCTATTGAAAACTCCCAATTTGATTTCTATCAGTGCCTGCACTATAAACCCTTCCAACCATCAAGGTCAGAAGACACCCCCACCCTAGAACCAAACTGGCTTCGGCTGTCTCTGATACTGATTAACTAGCTCACACTGACACCAGTACACCTGAGCCCAGAGCCTGCCTCTCTTGCTCAGAATGAACCTTTAGAAATTTGGAATCCATCTGAATTTGTCTTGAGTTTCCCACCTGTCACTGGATTCCATATCTAGGGTGTTCTCCAATGCTCTTGTTAAAACGTGGACCCTTCTCTTCAGAAAGCACTCCAGTAATTCCAAGACTAGGCTGGATCACTATAAACAGGCATAAAACTGAAGCTACACAAATTCCCCTCAGGTAATGTTTCATAAAAAAAAAAAGGCAGACTGAAATTACCCCCTCCCCTCTATCCCGCCAGTGTTAAAAGTCTTTGAAATATAAGAAAAGTATCATTTCTAAGGGCTTCCCTGGTGCCTCCGTGATAAAGAACCTGCCTGCCCATGCAGGAGACCCAGCTCTAATCCTTGGGTCAGAAAGATCCCCTGGAGAAGGAAATGGCAACCCACTCCAGTATTCTTGACTGGGAAATCCCATGGACAGAGGAGCCTGGTGAGCTACAGTCCATGGGGTCACAAAGAGATAGACAGGACTGAGCAAATGAACAACAAAAATATCATTTCTAAAGGAATACATCAATAATTTTATAAAACAAGCAAATATTAAATCTGGATACATTCAAATCCATAATCTAAGAAACTGTCATTGTCCCCATGCCACTGAATTTCAGACTTGTTTATGTTTATGGTAACCAGTCAACAGATACTGTCCAAAGCTGATAAATCAGTACACAGAAATACACAAATTAGAGTTACAGTGGTAACCAGCAAAAGAACAAAACCGAAACCTATGCAAAGCGGTCACTTACAGGGAATTTCATTTAAAAAAACGGTAATAGGTCAGAAAAAAGGTTTTGCTTTATATTTGATATCTTTCTGCAACGCTCATGGTTATTATCACACGCATATTCCATAACTGTAAGAAATATAAGTAAATAACATCCTCATTTACAAGTGACTAGTGAAATAATCTAAGTTGATGCATGCATGTTGGTCTGCAACCACAAAAGCTTCCTGGATAAACTCTGAAACTGGTCCTCAGGACACGGAGGGTAGAAAGAAACCAAAGAAAGAGATGGATCACTCCAGATAGGTGGGGTGGGGGGGGCAGGTTTGATAAGAAAGGGAATTTACTTACAAGGCTTGTTTTAGGTGGCTGCCAGTCAAGTAGATCTTCATAGCCTCCCACCAGAATCTCAAGTTTCCTCCAAAGGCCTTGGTGGGGTGCAGGCACGAATGCAGTTCAGAGTCTTAACACACTGCGCTCTCTAGGCTGCGAGCTTGAAAGTGGGTCCCAAGATGGAAACCGTGGGCAGAGCGTATATTTCACGGAGGAGGGAGGGGCAAGGAGCCTCCTATTGCGGGGTCAACAGGTGGTCGTGCTTACATCCTCTCAGTGGCCTCCTCTAGCAGCCTCATGCAGATACGAAAAGGGATAAATAAAGCAGGATAGGTATATAGTGATATATAAAGGAACTTTGGAATGCTGCTAAAATTTTTTTTTAATGGTTGCAATAGGCAAACAATGTAGCCTGATCAGGGGCTTCCCTGGTAGCTCAGCTGGTAAAGAATCTTCCAGCAATGCCGGAGACCCCAGTTTGATTCCTGGGTTGGGAAGATCTGGAGAGGGGATAGGCTACCCACTCCAGTATGCGTGGGCTTCCCTGGTGGCTCAGATGAGAAAGAGTCCACCTGTAATGCAGGAGACCTGGGTCCTATCCCTGGGTTGGGAAGATCCCCTGGAGAAGCGCATGGCAACCCACTCCAGTATTCTTGCCTGGTGAATCCCATGGAGAGAAGAGCCTGGCGGGCTGTAGTCCATGGGCTCCCAAAGCGTCAGACACGACTGAGTGACTAAGGACAGCACAGCATAGCCTGATCAGACTAAAGTAAAAATTACACACACTCATGCATTCACACAGAGAGAGACTTGTATAAGCATAGAGAAACATGGGTAATACATCAAGCAGTTAGATGAAAGATATGGAGAAAGCCTTATTTTCCATGCTTTTGTAATTTTTGAGCTTCACATGGTGAGCATATATTACCTTTGCAACTTGAAAGATAAGGTTCTTTGTTAAAGGTTTATTTTATTAACTTATTTATGGCTGCACTGGATCTTCTTTTCTGCATGCAAGCTTTCCCTAGCTGCAGAAAGCAGGGGCTATTTTCTAGTTGTGGTGCACAGGCTCTTCAGTGCAGCACTTTCTCTTGTTGCAGAGAACAGGCTCTACAGCACAGGCTCAGTAGTTGTGGCACTGGGGCTTTGATGTCCTGTAGCCTGTGGGATCTTCCCCGACCAGGGATTGAACCCAAGTCTCCTGCGTTGGCAGGAGGATTCTTTACCACTGAGCCACCAGGGAAGCCCAAGATGAGATTCTTTAAAAAAAACATGCATACATGTATGCTTTTTGAGACCTAGCAAATATAAAGCAGTGGGCTTAAATTGTATTTGTAAATTCATGGACCCTTGCAGAGAAAGAATCTTAATGCCTAGTTCAGAATCACCCTGCTGAAAACTGTCAGAACCAGGTTAGACTACAGGCATCCTGGAACAGGAGAAAGATCAGCGCATTAAACTTTCCAAGTTTTTCTAACAAAGTAAGGTGTAACTATTGTGCCTTCTCTGATTCCTTTATCAAATACTGTCTCCATTCGAGCTACTATAACAAAATGCCGTAGACTGGGTAGCTTAAACAACCAGCATTTACAGTTTAGCCTCAAACAACACAGGTTTAAACTGTATGAGACCACATTTTTGTGGATTTTTACCAATAAATATCTTGGAAAAACTTTTAGAGATTTGTGACAACTTGAAAAACTTGCTAAGCCATGAAGTTGAAAATATAAAATAAAAAAACTGTGTCATGAAAGCATTAAATATATATAGGGATACATATAACACACAAAATGTGTTCACTGACTGTTTATGTTATTTTTAAGGCTTCTGGTCAACAGTAAGCTGTAAATGGTTAAGTTTGGGGAAGTCAAAAGTTATACATAGATTGTTGACTGTGTGGGTGATCAGTGCCTTTAACTCCCAAGTTGTTCAAGGGTCAGCTGTATTCCCTCTCGCTTTGGAGGCTGTGAAGTCTGAGCTCAGGGTGCCATCGTACTGGAATCTGATGAATCCTTCTTTCAGGTCTGCAGATGGCTGGCTGCCTTCCTGCTGCATCCTCCCCTGGGGTGGGCAGGAGCGGGGCAGCAGAGAGAGCCCTGGCCGCTTCTTCTTCTTATAAAGGACACCAGGTGGTGCTTGTGTTAAAGAACCCGCCTGCCAATGCAGCAGATGTAGGAGATGTGGGTTGGATCCCTGGGCAGGGAAGATCCCCTGCAGCAGGAAATGGTAGCTCACTCCAGCATTCCTGCCTGGAGAACCCCATGGTCAGATGAGTCTGGCAGGCTTCAGTGCATAGGATCGCAAAGAACTGGTCACTAAGACTTGGCACGCACACAATCCCACCATGGGACACCACGTTCATGACTTCATAAAAATCCAATTCCCTCCCAAAGATCCCACCTCCAAATATTGCATCCAGGCTTGGGGCTTCAACACGTGAATTTGAGGCAGACACCAAACATTCGGTTCATAGTCAATATGTTCTAACAGAAACAATAGGCAGGACCAGGCACCATCCACTTTCAGTTCAGTTCATTCAGTGGCTCAGTCGTGTCCGACTCTTTGCGACCCCATAGACTGCAGCACGCCAGGCTTCCCTGTCCACCACCAACTCCCAGAGTTTGCTCAAACTCATGTCCATCGAGTCGGTGATGCCATCCAACCATCTCATCCTCTGTCATCCCCTTCTCCTCCTGCCTTCAATCTTTCCCAGCATCAGGGTCTTTTCCAATGAGTCAGTTCTTCACATCAGGTGGCCAAAGTATTAGAGTTTCAGCTTCAATATCAGTCCTTCCAATGAACATTTATGAGTGATTTCCTTTAGGAAACCATCCACTTTACCGATGAGTAAACCAACATCCAAAGAGAACACAGATTCCCCGCCAAGTCATGCAGCTGTCAATCAACAGAACCCACAACCCCAGAGGTCAGTTCACCTTTGGTTGAATCTTGCTCAACTATTACAGTGAAAATTTCCTTTAAAAACAGAATACTGGGGCTTCCCTGCCAGCCTAATGGTTAAGGTTCCTTGATTCTACTGTAGGGGGCGTGGGTTTGATTCCCTGGCCAGGGAACTTATAAGATCTTGCATGCTGTGCTGTGTGACAAAAAAAAAAAAAAAAAATTAAAATATTACCCTTCTCCTGTAACATTATCCTTTCTTCAAAACAAAAAAAAAAATTTTTAATGAACCTTGAAGGAGAGCTTTCCACACAGCCACTGGTAATTAAAAAGGAATACTTCTTTATAGTTTATAAGCAAGAGCAGGAGAAGGCTTATTAAGCCTTGATTTGCTCACAAACGAGCTCATTGTAACAGTCCTGTATCACTAACCATGTCAAAACCAGCAATCTGTCATCCAAGGAAGTCTGATTAGATAATAAATCTGACAAAGGCCCCATCGCACTCAGAGTGCGATACCACCACAATACCTTACAAGCAGCTTTCAAAGGTGATCTGACCCCACAGGGTCCTGAAGAAAACAGAAGTGGTTCCTACAGTGTAGCCACCTTCCTCACAAGAGCCAGTGATGCAAACGAATTGGTCCATGTTTAAGATGGGGGGACCCACTCTGCAGGAAAAGTTCATCCCCACATATGCCACCCACTCTCCTGTTTCATCTTCCCTCCATGTTCGGGGGCTGTTATGCTGAACCAGAACCTTCTTGCAGGTCAGCCCTCTTGGCCTTCTCACTTCCTCCTCCTGATTTAGGTTGGGGAAATATAGTGATGAGACTGGGGAAGGGACAGCACTGAAAGGCAACAAGGGCCTTGAATCCAAATCACACATTGTGACCCAGCTTTAAGAGAAACGTCCTGTCGGAGATTTGGGAATCCGCTGTGAGAAAATGTCTCATCCACTCCCTGTGTGTACCAAATATCCATACAAGAAGTCATAGACCATCTTTGCCCTCATGGAACTTTGCTGTCCTTTGCTGTAATTGTCTCCCGTAGGAACTCATTGAGAGAAAGAATTAGCTGCTGGGCAGGACCAGGAAATTCCTAAATTCTTAGCCATAGTCCTATCATAGTACCACAGAAACCCCACCATATAATTTCCAGCATCAAATATTAACTTGTCATTTTTAATCATTATCTGGTTACCTCTTATAACAAACCCCCTGAAGTTAGGTATTAGTATCCCCCCCCCCCATTTTATGGATGGGGAAACTGAGGCACAAGAACCTGAGTATATGACCAAGTTCAGCAGCTCACGAATGCTGAAAGTGGATTCAACACCAAATCTGACTAAACAAGTACAATAAGCCACCTGGAAGCCCCAGCCAGACACATCCCTGCATCCCCCCGGCCTGTTTATCAGTGCTCACACTGCCTGACGTTTCTTACACACTCCATATCACTGGGCTCTCTCCTGTCAAAATGGGCACTGATTTCCCCAGAATGAATGCAGCCTCTTCATGACATGTACCAGTGGCCACTAAGTAAGTCCACAACTTGTAACAGACCTGTAATAGCCACCTAAGGAAAGGAGGAACAAAGCAAAGATTCTAAGGAACACAGGAAAGTTCTAAAACGAGGACTTGTTGAGCACCTACTCTGTGATAGGCCTGTATGTATGCCACCTCTCATTTGGGTGGTTTGCGGCAAAATTCTCAAAACTTTGGTGGATATAACGGGGATCCAGGGGGTAGAGGAGCCATGAGAAGGGCCGGCTGCGGTTCAGATGAGGCCACTTTTGAAAGAAATCATGCAAAACCACAGCCCGAAAGCTCAGGCACGAGAGCCAGGCCTCCTGATTCAGAGCTGGAGGACAGCTCTACGCAAGTCCCCTCGGAACTCACTGAATGGTTGAGAGTAATTTCAGCCGATGTTAATGACTGAGAATGGCAGGAGGGAATGTGCATTTTGAGGAGAGTCCCCAGAAGAGAGACACATTCTGGTGGGGATGAGTCATCCAGTTTCTCTCCCTTCCCAAGAGCTATATCAACCGCTCAAGGGTCTGCTCTAGCGCCTTCTTAACGTCACAAGACCAAATCTTTCTGAAACCTCCATTATCTGAATGTATCCAACAACCTGACATACCTTCTTCCATTCATTGTTGTTAGGTCAGTCGTGTCCGATTCTTTGCGACCCCACGGACGGTAGCCTGCCCAGCTCCTCTGTCCAAGGGATTTCACAGGCAAACATACTGGAGTGGGTTGCCATTTCCTTCTCCAGGGGATCTTCCGGGCCCAGGGATGGAACTCGGGTCTCCTGCATGGGCAGGCAGATTCTTTACCACTGAGCCACCTGGGAAGCCCATCCTCTTCCCTTGCATTCATACGAATCTGCTCATTAGCTTGCCGCTGAGTATGTATATGTCTGTCCACCTTGCTTTGCCTTGCCTGCTGTGCTGAGTCTCTGAATTACTCTAGGTTCTTATCACTAACCTCCAAAAATTCAGCTCTGACTTCTCCTTTGTCTTCTTTCCTTTCCCAGAAGGTTTTTGAGGGTCAGGACCCTATGCTGTGCTTTTCTTAGGTGTTCCTCATAGCATCTCGGAGAAGGCGATGGCACCCCACGCCAGTCCTCTTGCCTGGAAAATCCCATGGATGGAGGAGCCTGGTAGGCTGCAGTCCATGGGGTAGCGAAGAGTCGGACACGACTGAGCGACTTCACTTTCACTTTTCACTTCCATGCATTGAAGGAAATGGCAGCCCACTCCAGTGTTCTTGCCTGGAGAATCCCAGGGACGGGGGAGCCTGGTGGGCTGCCGTCTATGGGGTCGCACAGAGTCGGACACGACTGGAGCGACTTAGCAGCAGCAGCATAGCATCTAGCAGAAGGCGGGGCTTGCAGTCCATTAATGGTCGTATGTGCTGCTAGACATAGATGGTTAATAAGGGAGGGAGAGGATGCTCTGAAATGCTTTTCTGAGGGGTCCAGAATTCAGGCTTACCACACTGGATGGATGCACACCGATTCTCGTGTCCTTAATCCCTGGAATTAAATTCAGCCTTGTCTCAGGCAATGAAGATTTACACTCTAGCTCACACTCAGAATCATTTTGTCGCAAATTATGTGTTTTGTTTTGTGTTTTGTTTCTTGTCAGTATTCCCAGAAACTATTAACATTTTAAGAAGCTTGGTAAATGCAACGAGGCAAAGACCATCCTGGGAGGATATAGCCCTATCAAGGGCCCCTCTTGGGCAAGGATAAATAGAATCCAACATTTTCTTTGCTTCTATTCTGTTTGTGCTGTGCTTAGTCACTCAGCCGTGTCCTACTCTTTGCGACCCCATGGACTGTAGCCTGCCAAGCTCCTCTGTCCATGTGGATTCTCCACACAAGAATACTGGGGTGGGTTGCCATTTCCTTCTCCAGGGGATCTTCTCGACCTAGGAATAGAACCCAGATCTCCCACACTGCAGGTGGACTCTTTGCCATCTGAGCCACCAGGGAAGCCCCTATTCTGTTTAGCTATCAGATATTCATCCCCTTTGTTACAGAGGTCTGACAACCTATTTGGGCTTCCCTGGTAGCTCAGTGGTGAAGAACCTGCCTACTAACATCACTCAGTTGTGTCCAACTCTTTGCAACCCCATGGACTTTAGCCCACCAGTCTCCTCTGACCATAGGATTCTCCAGGCAAGAATACTGGAGTAGGGTGTAGGCTTACCTTAAAGCATTCTACTTAAAATGGGAAGCGGGCTTCATTTTTACCACTTTTCAGATTTGGTGCAATATAAGGCTATGAGTTTGTCCTCAGGGAAATTTCCCAGAACTCTGCACTGTGGGGAGGGACCCCACTCTGAGGTCTCCCAGAATACATGCCATCTGGGATTGCTCTCAGCCCCCTCCTCTCAAACAGCATCCCAGGAATGTCCCTCCATTAAAGAAAAAAATAAGCCCCTTTACATTGTTTTCCTTTGCATAGAATACATAACCGAAAGGCAAGCTGGAAGGAAAACATTTGGATTTGTTAATCATATACAAAATGACAACAGACCCAAACTCAACAAATTAATAATGCTAATGGTAAAGAAAGATGACATCTATTGTACGTTCAACATGTAGCAGGCTCCACGCTAGATGTTCTGGGTAAATAACAAGATCCTGAAGAGTCTCTGCTGTTGTTTCTGTTTTGTTTTGTTTTGTAGTAGGGGAGGGAGGTGGTTATCTGATTTTTCTCCTATAACTGCCCTCATTATGCTCTGTTGGACTCCATGGGGCGATAGTGAATCTTACCAAGATGTCGGTCTTATCCTTTACCTTCCTGGATGGCTGATCACAGGCATCAGTCTCAAGATGATCCTCAAAGACCTCACCCTTTTCATTTTTATAGTGTAGACATGCATTAGAACCCAAGTTGTCTGCTCTGCAGGCTGGAGGTGAGGCTGCACCAGCTGAGGGTGGGGGACCTTGGTCTGTGCTCGCCTCTTCCCCCTGACTCTTCCCTATGCCTTGTCCCGTGGGTTGGGGTGTATGTAGGAGGGGCGAGAGTAAAGGCATGTTTCCCCAGTAATGGCCCCACGACATGGTGGTGTCCCCTCTGTATTTCATCTGTGTGTCCCTGGGCGTGGCCTCTGTTCAATGCCAGCTCTCTTGGGGGACATCTGTAGTTCTTCCTGGGCCTCCTGGGGCCTCCCTTGGCACAGATCCTAGCCTAGAAGATCCACTTCAGGATGTCTTCTCCTTCCCTCACCCATCTACCTGTCAGGGGCAGCCCACTGGGAAGATCCCAGCAGGAAGACTCCAGTATAACCATCTTCTTGGGGAAAACGGATACTTGAGAAAATTGATACTGAAACAGAAAGGAGTATTAGTGGAAATACTGGTGAAAAATGGAAGAAAAAGTCTACGGTTTAGTTAATAGTAATGTGGTAAGGTTGGGCTTCCCAGGTGGTGCTAGTGGCAAAGCATCTGCCTGCCAGTGCAGGAGCAGTGAGGGATGAGGGTTTGATCCCTGGGTCGGGAAGATTCCCCTGGAGAAGGAAATGGCAACCCACTCCAGTACTCTTGCCTGGGAAATCCCATGGTCAGAGGGGCCTGGCAGGCCTACAGTCCAAGGGGTTGCAAAGAGTCAGACACGACTGAGCATCTGAGCACAATGTGTTTATATATATGTGAGCCCATATAAGTGTGCTTAGAAATCAACTAAGAAAGGCTAGTTTCTTAGTTTTGGTATATGTATTATATTAATGGAAGTTAATAATAGTAAAGGAAACTGGTAAGGGGTAGACAAGAATATTGTATTATCTTTGTAACTTTTCAGTATACCTATAATTATTCTAAAATGAAAAATGCTATTTTTGAAAGCTAGCTAAAGTGAAAATGTTTCAAAAATAATGCAAGTATTCTTAAACGTGTAATTTCCTCTTAAATATATAAATATGCATTCTTTACCTATTTTTAGAAATAAAGCTCATTCCTTCATATATGGATACACTGACTGAACTGCACTTCAATTTTCTTATATAAACTAAACCCAGAGGATAATTAGTCATCTGTGATTTTTAACTTCAGTTCCTTTTCTTAAAAAATTGATAATATAAGGGAATTGGAAAGCATTCTGGTGACAATGTTTTTCTATATTTATTATTTTTCCAATCCTTTATAGATAGCATGTTGTATTAAATAAGATTATGTTTCAACATTCATTAAAATTTGTAAGCATACACAAAAACAGAGAGAATGTTATAATGAATATTCATGTGCCTATTACTTGGCTCAATAATTATCACTATGTTTCCAATACTGATATACATTTTTTTCTGAAGCATTTTAAAGTAATCCTAGTCATTTGCTTTGCTACCCGTACTTCTAGAGCATCTCAAACCAGTAAAGATATCTGCTCTACATAACCATTGTGCCTTTATCACAAACAACAAAATTAACTATAATGCCTTCTTATCCAACATCCACTCCACACTCAACTTCACACAGCTGGAAAGTTTGTTCCTTTTTTTAGCAACTCACTTGGAGAAGGATTAAATTTGGCTTTCCTAAAAACTAGAACTTTCTTCTCACACTCATATTAAGGCACTGTTGTTCCAGCCACATCGTGACATCACTGACAGAAAGAGACAGACAAAGTTCAAACATGTAAGATGGTTATGTTGGTAAAGGACGTGACACTGAACTGATTTGGAAACCATTGCCCGAATCAGTAGTGGCATTGATGGCGGTGGTGGCGGTTAAGTCGCTCAGTCGTGTCCACCTCTTGCGACCACACTGATTGTATCCTGCCAGGCTCCTCTGTCCACGGGATTCTCTAGGCAAGACTACTGGAGTGGTTTGCCATTTCCTTCTCCAGAGGATCTTCCTGATCCAGGGATCAGACCCAGGGATCAAACCCGTGTCTCCTGCACTGCAGGCAGATTCTTTATCAGCTGAGCTATGAGGGAAGCCCAGTAGTGTTAATGATAACACTTAAAAAATGGAAACAACCAAATGCTTATCATGGTTAAATTTTCTTAATTTATTTATTTTAATTGGAGGATTATTACTTTACAATAAGACTATTTTGGGGGGCTCCAAAATCACTGCAGATGGTGACTGCAGCCATGAAATTAAAAGACGCTTACTCCTTGGAAGGAAAGTTATGACCAACCTAGATAGCATATTCAAAAGCAGAGACATTACTTTGCCAACAAAGGTCCATCTAGTCAAGGCTATGGTTTTTCCTGTGGTCATGTATGGATGTGAGAGTTGGACTGTGAAGAAGGCTGAGCGCCGAAGAATTGGTGCTTTTGAACTGTGGTGTTGGAGAAGACTCTTGAGAGTCCCTTGGACTGCAAAGAGATCCAACCAGTCCATTCTAAAGGAGATCAGCCCTGGGATTTCTTTGGAAGGAATGATGCTAAAGCTGAAACTCCAGTACTTTGGCCATCTCATGCGAAGAGTTGATTCATTGGAAAAGACTCTGATGCTGGGAGGGATTTGGGGCAGGAGGAGAAGGGGATGACAGAGGATGAGATGGCTGGATGGCATCACCAACTGGATGGACGTGAGTTTGAGTGAACTCCGGGAGTTGGTGATGGACAGGGAGGCCTGGCGTGCTGCAATTCATGAGGTCGCAGAGAGTCGGACACGACTGAGCGACTGAACTGAACTGAATTACTTTACAATATTGTGATGGGTTTTGCCATACATCAACATGAATTAGCCATAAGTATACATGTGTCCCCCCCATCCTGAACCCCCCTCCCACCACCCTCCCCACCCTATCTATCATGGTTAATTTTATGTGTCAACATTACCAGATCAGAGTGCCCACATATCTGGCTTGATATTGTTTCTGGGTGTGTTTATGAGGATGTTCATGGACGAAATTAGCATTTAAATCAGTAGACTAAGTGTACCAGTTTGCCTTCCCCAGTGAAGGTGGATCTCATCCAGTTTGCTGAGAGACTAAATAGAACAAAAAGCTGAGCAAAGGAAGAACCTGTTTGTTTGGCTCAACTTGAGCTGGGACACTGTTTTTCTGCACTCAAACTGGGATCGACCCCATTGGCTGCCTTGATTCTGAGACCTTTGGACTTGGACTGGGACTACACCACTGGCTTTCTTGGACCTTCATCTTGCAGCTGACAGACTGTGGAACTTCTCAGACTCCATACTCATGTGAGTCAATCACTCATAGGAGACCTAATTCTATATATCTGTATAAAATAAAAAAGGCTCTGTTTCTCTGAAAAATCTGACTAATACAGTGTCCAACAAAAAGGAGCTGACCAAATAAACCATGATGCAATCCTGTAGACAACTGGGAGCCACAGGGGGATTTAGGGCAGGGGAGTAGTAAAGCGAATTGATTGGAAGGAAGAAGAGGTATTGCAACACTTTAAGGCGAAAAACTGATTTCCTATCCGCAATTATTTTTCTCCAAGTGAAGTCAGTTCCACTAGCTAAAACTAACCTTGAACTCTCTCTAGCCCCTCACTCACTCCTCCCAAGGGTAAATTTGACCTCAGAAAGACACCCGAATCCTTCCTTCGCTCATCTTGAGAAAAAAGCTATGTGTGGCAGACATGTGATCTCAGTTTCAGCCCATGGTGAGTTTTACAGTGAAATCTCTGTCCCCTGTAGGAGGAGAGGCAAGCATAAGGTAAAGTCCCCAATGACTGGTAGATTACCTAGGAACAGACCAAAGGAAAGGGAGTGTCTGAGTCTTTTCAACAAATGGTGATGAGGCAACTGGATGGCCACATGCAAAACACTGAGCCTGGACTCCAACCTCACATCACTTACAAAAAACAAACTCAAAATATATCATAGACCAACATGCAAAAGCTAAAACTATAAAATTCTTTGAAGAAGACATAGGAGTAAACCTTCATGACCTCGGATTAGGCAATAATTTTAGTCTTGAGAACACAAGGTGCCAGGTGCTTTTAACCATGATAGTGGAAAAGTGGAAATTCTCTTTAGTATTTTAGCTGCAAGAAAGAACACTTACCAAATTAATAATTCTTATCTAGGTGTTCTTCAAATGAAACGATCTATGACTCTCCACTTGTGACCATGTGACCAAAAACACAAGTGACACTGTTGTGCTTATTTATGTCTTCGGCTCCTTGCTGAAAGAGTCACAGAATTTCATTTTCTCATTTCTAGAAGGGAAATATGATGTCAGCATAAACACTGACTTGCATCAGCTGTCATCAATCTTTGGAGAAATGGACTTATAATCTGTACCAGATCACATGACTTTCTTTGCCTAGAATCCTAACATTGTTGCCTTTATGCCCAGCAAGGCTATATAGACAACACTGCTTGAGTCAAACTCAAGACCCATTCTGCCATAGTATTTATTACTTTTCAATCATATACATGCTTACCACCCCCATGCTAGGGGGTGTAATGGTAAAGAATATGCCTGCCAATGCAGGAGACGCAAGACACACAGGTTCAATCCCTGGGGCGAGAAGATCCCCTAGAGTAGGAAATGGCAATCCACTCCAGTCTTCTTGCCTGGAAAATTCCATGGACAGAGAAGCCTGGTGAGCTATTATCCAGAGGTTGCAAGGAGTCGGACACAACTGAGCACAGAAGCTTTAATCACATGTATCTTCAGGTCTCATTCATTTTAGCACCTACCTATCAATTTAATGGGCATGTGTATATGTATAATGATATGTATAATTATATATATATCACTTAAATTTTCTTCTGCCTGGGATTATTCTCTAACTATTCCTCTGTCATAGTATTCTCTTGTTCTCTGTCAAAGTGTAAACCACTTGACTCTCAGGATCATCTTTCACCCATTTTGTTTTTCCCACGATGCCTAGTCCAGCTCTAAGTCCACACTATATCAGTGTTTCACAAAATGTGGTGGGAATTCCCTGCTTCAAGATCACCAAGGGTATTTTTTAAACATAGATCCATCTAGAGATGGATAGTGGTGATGGCTGCACTATAATATGAATGTACTTCATTGAGCTGTACACTTCGAAATGATTAAAATGGTCAATTTTGTTACGCATACTCCATCACAGTTTAAAAAATTCAAATGCTTAAAAAGCAGATTTTTAAGCCCAAAAGATCAGTGAATAAGGACCTGAGGGAATGATGCCTGAGAATTTACATTTTCCTAGTTCTTCTCCAGGTGTTTCTTATGCAACTTGGTTTGAATAATCGTCACACTAGATAGCAGATAAATGCCAATGGTTTTCTTGTGTAATTGATTAATGGGGACATTAATCTATATTCAGACTATAGACAGTGCTGACTTACAAGGTCCGATGACTCAGGAGGCTTAATAAAAACCCAGGAGAAAAAAGTCTATATCTACTATCTAGAAATATTAACTCTTTACCAGCCCTTTCTCTAAAAAAAAAAAAAAAAATCGTTTCTAAAAACAGCTTCCTGTACAATATTCTGTACTTCATAAAGAGTTTATGAGGAATCATGGAAGAGGTATAAACCCTATAAAATAAAAATGTGACATAAATTATCAGCTTCACCACCACAAGTACCTGACAACCCCTGCAGGTTTGGGGCCAAGTTCACCAACCTTGGAACATTCAAAGGAAATGTTCTCAGTAGGAACAAAGCCATTCTAAAGCTCGCTCATCACTCAAATTGCTATCATGAGTGCCACATGAGCAGCGGTTTGTTGAATTGAATGATCAGAAGCAGAGGTTTGCTGAATCGAATGATTCAAGGTTTTCTGAATATGCCTGATAGAGATTGACTACCGTATCAAACCCAGCATCTATTTTAAGTGATTGAAAACCCTGAAGCACTGCTGAGACCATATTACTCTCCATCAAGCATACACTCAGGCAGGATTCCATATGCTTAACCTTCCACTAGGCTTAACCACTTCTAACCACTAAGGAAAACAACCAACCTATCTGTCAATGTGTGGCTGCAAGAAATGGCTTCAGCCTATACCTGAAGGTGGCTGGTAGTCCAGGGTTCCTCATCAGCAGTTTTCAAAAGCAAGGTGGGAAAATATTGGGAAACCTCTGGGACAGGTTACCACTAAGAGTGGGGCTGCAGATAAGAGTGAAAAAATACTGTTCTGGAAAGCAAAATGATGAGGCTTTTCAAAACATGGAACTATACAAAGTTACTTGATGTGCGTGATAAAGCCAGCGTAGGAGGTGAGGATAAATTGCATAGACTAGATGAATAGAGGTATGATCGTGGACACGAGGAAGCAAACACATGGTAAAGACTAGGGTATAAAAAAAAAATGGAGAAGGCAATGGCAGCCCACTCCAGTACTCTTGCCTGGAAAATCCCATGGATGGAGGAGCCTGGTGGGCTACAAGCCATGGGGTCACTAAGAGTTGGACATGACTGAGCGACTTCACTTTCATTTTTCACTTTCATGCATTGGAGAAGGAAATGGCAACCCACTCCAGTGTTCTTGCCTGGAGAATCCCAGGGTCGGGGAGCCTGGTGGGCTTCCATCTATGGGGTCGCACAGAGTCGGACACGACTGACGCGACTTAGCAGTAGCAGTAGCAGGATATAAAAATAACAAGGTTATTGAGAAACAGAAAATAGAACAATGGTTGCCAGGGGTTAGGGGGAGAGAGGAAGGAGGGGTTGTCCAATGGATATAGAGTCTCAAATCTGCAGGATGAAAAACTTCATTCCAGAGGTTTGTGGCACAACAAAGGGCATGTAATTAACACTACTGTCCTGCACATGTGAAGATGGATGAGACGGTAAATTTTACGCTGTGTGTTTCTCACCACAATAATAAAAGTAATAATAAGCCTGTATAGATGGACTTAGGGACAAGATATCATCTTCCTCGTATGACAGTTCAGTGTTCAACAGATTGATCTCAGCTTCATAAGCTAGCCTGAAAAAAGAAAAAATAGGCAATCTTAAATCACTGTGATTTGACAGGGGTAAACACTTAGAGAAATTCATCCTCATCATCCACAAATATATTGAGCATCCAGAGATGCCTGATCACTTAGTGATACAAGATATATGATATTTGATTAAAAATTGATCTGACACTCAAAATATGATTTTTAAAAAATCATAGTTTACTATTCATCTGGCTAAAATTATAACCCATCCCTGGCAAGTGTTAACTTGGCCTGAAATGTGATGCCACTTGAAACTAATTAACTCTCAGCCACCTCATTCCCACTTGAAACAGATGTCTTGATTGAAAAAATATTCCTGGCTATGTTTCAAGTATGTTCAAGCACTAAACCAAAAATATTTATGAGATAAGAATATAGTAATAACCCATGCTTCTATGCTAGTTATAGCCTGCTGCTGCTGGTTGCTAAATTTAAACCCTTTGCTTTAAAGCCTCAGTTTGTCAATAAGATACCAGAAAAAAATGAAAGTAATGAGAGTAGGAGATAAAATTTATTGGCCACTTACTAGGCTGCACTATAATTCTTCAATGAAATTATTTGAGAGATTTGTCCTATTTTACAGGAGGAAATTGAGGTTTAGGAAGATTACGTAACTTAGTCAAGTCATACAGCCTAGAGGCAATAGATCCTAACCTGAAACCTGTATCTGGCTAAATTCAAAGCCTGTGCTCTTCCCATTTCTCAACCTGCTTACAGAGAAGTCAAATAGAAATTTGAGAACTGCCGAGTCATTCTCCAACGCGTTGAGGACATTAATCTTTTGTCATTTAACTCTGTGATCACCAAACACTCTTGATTATGCATCCCCTTTGATTAAAAAAAGGCACACCTCCTGTATAGTGATGGTTATCTATTGTTATTCCAAACTACTCTAAAACTTAGTGCTTTTAAACAACCACCGTATTATTATGACTCACGAATTTGTTAGTCCGGTGTTAAGACAGAGCTCAGTGGGTGATTCTCCTGCTTCTTTGACTAGGGTCTCTCAGTGGTCTTCAACTAATGGTTCAGCCAGGCTGGTTTGGAGGATCCAAGACCGCTTTGCTCATAAGCCTAGTGTCTTAGAGGGGACAGCAGGAAAGTTAGGTTCAAATGGGGCTCTCTCTTTCTTCATGAGATCTCAGCGCCTTTCCACATAGTCTTCCCAGAAGGGAATTCCCACTTCTTACATGGTGACTCAGGACTTATGAGAAGTTCTCTGTAAGATGAAGTAGAAGCTGCCAGTGTCTTAAGGACTGGACACAGAAATGAATACAGTATCCCTTTTGTCATATTCTGTTAGTCAAAGCAGTCACAGAAACAGCACAGATTCAAGAGAAAGTCATATAGATTCCTCCTTTTCAGTGGAAGGATTATCAGAAAACTTGAAGCCAGCTTTAACCCGCTATGTGTGTGTGCTCAGTCGTGTGCAACTCTTTGCAACCCTGTGGACGGCACCCCTCCAGGCTCCTCTGTCTGTGGAATTTACCAGGCAAGAACACTGGAGTGGGTTGCCATTTTCTTCTCCAGAGGATCTTCTTGACCCAGGGATCGAACTCACATCTCTTGAGTCTCTTGCATAGGCAAGCGATTCTTTACCACTGAGCCACCTGCTGAACTATTATAAATACAGAATGAACATCGCAAAACACACAAAATGGAAAATGTTAAGAAATAAACACATAAATAAATAGGCTAATAATTCCCTCCCATGGTCTTTGAATCATCTTGTACAACTTCTAAGGAGAACACATTCCTATTTTAGATACTCGTACTCTACCTTCCAATATATTCATTTATTAATTCAGAAAAGGCATATGAAGAGAGCAACGTCTGTGCAATAGACATTGTATTAGGAACTGACGGACAGACATGGCCCTCACTCTCTAGGAATTTACAACGCAATGGGGGAAACAGACAATAAACAAATAATTATAATTCGAGTTAGAAGTGCGATCCTAGAAAAGAGTATTACAGGCCACGGGAGCATGAGGAACATTTTGAACTTGACCTGGGGACTCAAGGAAGCAGGCATCTTTCTGGATCCTGCTCGTTTGCCATTGTCTTCATGAATGGGCCGCAAAACCCCAAAGACTGCAAAGTCTCTGAAGACACAACAATATATATATTCCTTTTATTGTCCTAAATACTCAGTTTAAATTTGAAGTGATGGAACTAGCTGATTAGATTTTCATGTGCCTAGGATGTAAAACTCTACCTCTAACTACAGTCGGCTTATTCATCAAAAGGGTAGGTGGGTAAGAAAGAGAACAGAGGAAACCAGCCCAAATTTATCAACACCGCTGGACATTAATTAGTAATCATAATACCTGTACAGAACATAACAGGATACAAAAGCTCTCATGTTCCTTATCTCATTAAATAACAAAGGTATTAACAACAATTTTTAGAATAAGAAGATCAGGGTTTTATATATTCTCCCAAATGGTAAGTCACAGAGCGTTCCTTAACACATCATTCGCATTGCCTTATTTGATCTGGCTATTTTTTGAAATGTAAAGACACAAGCAAAACCTCTCCAAGAATCAGGGACAGAGGTGGGGTGGAAATCATTCCCTTCCTTTTCATGAATACAGGCCCCCTTTTGTAAGTAACCATCTTTACTTTCTGAGTCTGTGGATAACAAAACCTGACAAAGCGGAGTTTGACCGCACCCTGAGGTCCAACAGGCAGACTATGACGAGCATTATCAGCCAGTAGTTAACTGAGAAATTACAACATTCTGGGTACAGTGTCGCTATAGACACTAAAATTCTTGAGACAGATAGGTGGCAGAGAGGATTATCAAGCATGGTCCCTGGTGATCTTTTAGAAGAGTTTAGATAAAGGATCCGTCCAGAGTGATTTAGGTGGAGCCCTGCCTCCGAGCCCAGGTGAAACACACACTGTTTCAGAACACCATCCTTCCCTTTCATTCTTTCTATAATGTTTATGAAAAATGAGATCAGTTGTTGACTTATAGGTGGAGAGGCTTTAGCGATTATTATTCCAACCCTCTTGTTTTAAGCTAAAGAGGTTGAGACCCAAGCAATGAATTGACTTCCCAAAGATACATGGCCCAACCTTACCAAATTTCCTACTTTTCACTAGTTGTTCACATTAAACTGGGTACATGACTTTGAAATTATGCTAAAAAAACTAGACTCTAACGAGAATGCTTATACCAGAGCAGAGAATTAACACATATATTAGTTATACCAGGTTTTACAGGGCCCTCCTATCACACCATGGAATATGCCTCCTCAGGAAGCCTTTGTTCAGGGTTTTTAGAACCAAGCACTGTTTTAAATCCTGCAAACACTGCGAATAACAGAATCTAAATACGCATGTAGCATATTACAGTGTTTCCTGCTCCAATTATATCCTAATAAATGTCTTTACATTCTCATTTTTATTCATGGATTTCATGACTGAGGGATCATTATACAGACACCAAAAGTCTGTGCACACACATAGACACACACACAGCTGGAAACCATTTTAAAAGGCTTTTAGCCCATTAAGTTTACTCCAGAAATATGAGTTAGGAAATTTATAAGTAAGAACTACTAAGCTATAAATTTCTGCCAATGGCTATAAAATTTACCTACAAATCTATCTCTAAAGCAGTGTGAAGGAAAAAAGGAAGAGTGAATTACACTAAAAAAAAAAAATTACTTACCAGTTGTTTTCTGTTTGTTTTTTTTTTCACCATTCAACCAACTCTGTGTTTATTTCTATTTTGTATAGTTTGTATTTCAGATACTATTTAAGGTCAGTAAAACACCAACATATCCGCTGACTATTATTTATAAAGAGGCAGAGAACTTCTAGGTTTTTTAAGATACAATATAGGGTCACAACAGAAAGATCCCCTGGAGAAGGGCATGGCAACCCACTTCAGTATTCTTACCTGGAGAATCCCATGGACAGAGGAGCTTGGTGGGCTACAGTCCATGGGGTCATAAAGAGTCAGACACAACTGAAGTGACTTAGCATGCATGCACGCATGTATTTTTTAGCTTATTTTTTATGCTTTTAGAACATTCTTGACTGGTTTGCTGGCTTTGTAGTCAGTGTTAGCCAATGTGATTCTTACCATTGTCTCCCTTGCTTCTTGCCTTAGTTCCTCATTTAAACAACTAAGCTATTCTGTGCTCACTGCCTCTGGGAAGTAATTCAAAAGCAGAAAATGTAGAGGGAAAAGGAGTCTCATTAGGTTTTGAGCTTCAAAAGTCTATGGCTTAAGAGAACAACAAAAACAACAACAACAAAAATTCAGGGCAGGAGGGAAACATTTAGTAGAAAATGTGAATGAAAGTGAAGTATACTAATGCATATATCTGGAATTTAGAAAGATGGTAACGATAACCCTGTATGCGAGACAGCAAAAGAGACACAGATATATAGAGCAGTCTTTTGGACTCTGTGGGAGAGGGCAATGGTGGGATGGTTTGGGAGAATGGCATTGAAGCATGTATATTATCATATGTGAAATGAATTGCCAGTCCAAGCTGATGCATGATACAGGATCCTCGGGCTGGTGCACTGGGATGACCCAGAGGGATGGGACGGGGAGGGAGGTGGGAGGGGGGGTTCAGGATGGGGAACACATGTACACCCATGGCAGATTCATGTCAATGTATGGCAAAACCAATACAATATTGTAAAGTAATTAGCCTCCAAATAAATAAATAAAGTGAAAAAAAAAGAAAGTGAATGTTAGTCACATAGTCATGTGTCTGACTCTTTGTGACCCCACGGACTATATAGCTTGCCAGGCTCCTCTGTCCATGGAATTCCCCAGGCAAGAAGACTGGAGTGGGTTGCCATTTCCTTCTCCAGGGGATCTTCCTGACTCAGGGATAGAACCCAGGTCTCCTGCATTGCTGGCAGATTCTTTAACATTTGACCCACCAGGGAAGCCCCCCAAAAAATATGAATAAATCTCCCCAATCACTCCCAACTCCCTATCACCACCAATCCTCACACAATTGCCAGACTGAAAGCAGGTGGAATAGGCAGGTGGCACCCAATAAGAGGAGACTGGAAAGCTGGTTCACAGTCAGTATCCACAGGGCCCCAGTGGAACAAGTCCCATCCATCTCCAGCTCTCCATCCCCAGTCCTCACCCTTGTTCTTCACATTATCCTTCCAGTGGACATCCAGCCAGAACTTCCCTACACCTGCAGCCAACAGGACACTTGTCTGCATTCTAAGATTTTGTTTGACGCCTATCTGACTTACCCTGTGTGGACCACTCCTTGAAATAACCAAGTACACTTGTAATTTTCAGAAGTGAGCAGAGCCCAGGAGGCCTAAAGGAGATGCAGAAGAGAAAGTTCTCCTTCTACCTGAATACGGGATAAGCCAGGTCTAGACAGTTTCCAGCAATAGTCAGCTCTAGTTTAATTAAAGGGACAATACTTAGAAATTAAAAGTAAACTAAATTGTTGAGGGTAAGACCTGAATAGTCTCTAAGTTTCGTACTGATTCTAAATTTCAATGACTCTATGAAGTAGTCCCATAAAGCTTTGCCTTTACCAAGGAAAATGTTTATTAAAGAAAGCTTTAAGTCTATTTTCAAGTAAATAATTTGGTTTTAGAAAAGGCAGAGGAACCAGAGATCAAATTGCCAACATCTGCTGGATCATGGAAAAAGCAAGAGAGTTCCAGAAAAACATCTATTTCTGCTATATTGACTATGCCAAAGCCTTTGACTGTGTGGATCACAATAAACTGTGGAAAATTCTGAACGATATGGGAATACCAGACCACCTAACCTGCCTCTTGAGAAATCTGTATGCAGGTCAGAAAGCAACAGTTAGAACTGGACATGGAACAACAGACTGGTTCCAAATAGGGAAAGGAGTACGTCAAGGCTGTACATTGTCACCCTGCTTATTTAACTTATATGCAGAGTACATCATGAGAAATGCTGGACTGGAAGAAACACAAGATGGAATCAAGATTGCCGGGAGAAATATCAATCACCTCAGATATGCAGATGACACCACCCATATCGCAGAAAGTGAAGAGGAACTAGAAAGCCTCTTGATGAAAGTGAAAGAGGAGAGTGAAAAAGTTGGCTTAAAGCTCAACATTCAGAAAACGAAGATCATGGCATCTGGTTCCATCACTTCATGGGAAATAGATGGGGAAACAGTGGAAACAGTGTCAGACTTTCTTTTCTGGGGCTCCAAAATCACTGCAGATGGTGACTGCAGCCATGAAATTAAAAGACGCTTACTCCTTGGAAGAAAAGTTATGACCAACCTAGATAGTATATTCAAAAGCAGAGACATTACTTTGCCAACTAAGGTCCATCTAGTCAAGGCTATGGTTTTTCCTGTGGTCATGTATGGATGTGAGAGTTGGACTGTGAAGAAGGCAGAGTGCCAAAGAATTGATGTGTTTGAACTGTGGTGTTGGAGAAGACTCTTGAGGGTCCCTTAGACTGCAAGGAGATCCAACCAGTCCATTCTGAAGGAGATCAGCCCTGGGATTTCTTTGGAAGGAAAGATGCTGAAGCTGAAGCTCCAGTACTTTGGCTACCTCATGCAAAAAGTTGACTCATTGGAAAAGTCTCTGATGCTGGGAGAGATTGGGAGCAGGAGAAGGGGACGACCCAGGATGAGATGGCTGGATGGCATCGCTGACTCGATGGACGTGAGTCTGAGTGAACTCTGGGAGATGGTGATGGACAGGGAGGCCTGGTGTGCTGTGATTCATGGTGTTGCAGAGTCGGACATGACTGAGCGACTGAACTGAACTGAACTGAACTGAGGTATCAAGTCATCAATAACAAGAATTCATCCATGATATTAATATAAGTCATCAGTGACAGCAGGAATTGAAACCTCTAACTCCCGAATCTAGAACCTGTGATTAGCATCTGTCACAGTTCCAACACAGAACAGTCTATCCAACTGCCCAAAATTAGGGGACTGTAGCAGAGAGGGAGGAGAAGGCAATGACAACTCACTCCAGTGTTCTTGCCTGGAGAATCCCAGGCATGGGGGAGCCTGGTGGGCTGCCGTCTCTGGGGTCGCACAGAGTTGAACACGACTGAAGCGACTTGGCAGCAGCAGAGAGGGATGAAGGTAGCCCAGCCCATTCAGGGGTGGGAGGGGTCAGAATGGGGAGGCAAGCTGAGAGAGGAACGCTCTGACTCCAAAATACGGTTTCAGCTCTCTAGTCCTCCTGTATTTTCTTCCCCCTTATGTGGCACCTAGGTCTCTTTTAGCCTGTAAGACAATAAGCTGAATATCTCCTCCTTCCTCTTTTAGAAACCATTCTCAGACAGGTTCTGTCGGTAAAAATATTCTTCACTTACAAGAATATTTACAAGAATACAAGCTCTGACTTATTCCTCCCACTGTTGCTGAGAACGAAGCATGCGGGCCTGCCTCCTCTTCTGCTCTCTCAGCACCACGTGGAGTCAACTGCAGGTGATGCATAGAGCATCCCGGCCCTGGAATGCCAGAGCCATTTTGGTAACCAGACAACTATGGTGAAGCTCCGTGAGATGTTACAGACTCTTTAATGCTTTCTTCCCTGTCGCTGGCCAGTGCCCAGTGAAGTTCCAGTTAGTGACCCATCTCCCACAGCCCCCCTATCCCACTGACCTGAGGCTCAAGCCTCCCACTCCCATCCTCCCCTCCTCTGTTCTCACTGTGTCCTTTTAAACTCCTATTCCATCACCAACAGATTCATTTACGCCCTCAGTCTCTTTGAAAGACACACAACATGCCCTTTGCTTTAATTAAATCCTGACATTTCCCCCAATTTCCATCTCCCTTGAAGATCTCTCAAGTGGAGTCTGTTGTTTCTCCCATGCCTACACGGTACAATCAGGATTCTCCTAGTTGCCTGTTTCCAGTTCAAGGCCATTACCCATCAGCTTTATGAAAAACCCTCTCATTATTTGCTATATATACCATTAGAGATCTGCTTTGCTTCCAAGATCTACAGTCAATCCCAGCTCTGCCCAGATTGACGGACTGCTGAATGATGCCCAGCCCTTTCACTATTGGCTGGCTTTCTACCTTAACTCCTCCACCATCTCGGAAAACTTCAGAGGTGTAATGGATAACTTACTGGGATCTCACAGTTTCTTGAACTTCTGCACTCAAATGATTTCTATCTTCACATCTCTCTACCACACTTCCCCAAGTCCACACCTTGGATCTTTGAGGATAAAAGAGGAAATACTAAATAAGAGTTTAATGAAGTCCTAAAACTAAACAAATAGTATTTTAAATAAAACAATTTATTGGATGGAATTGAGAACATTGCATGCTACAAGAGAAAGAGTTGATGAACTTGGTAAAAGCACAATAGAAGTTATCTAACCTAAAACAGGGTGGGGAAAAAATTTAAAAATAATGACCATAGCTTCCATTGGTTGTAGGACAAAATTGAGTAGACTAATATATGTATAATTGGAGTTACAGAGAAGAGAGACAGAAAATAAATATTTGAAGAAAAGTGGATATAAATTTTTTAATTGTTATTAAAATATCAATATATTTTAATTTATTTATTAGTTTATTGATATATGCAATAAACTAAGTAACTCAAAACATGGTAAACATACCAAAAAAAAAAAACCTCACACTAGGCCAGGTATACAATAGTCAAACTACTGGAAATCAGAAATAAAGAAAAAAAATCCTCAAAGAAGTGAAAGAAAAAAAGATACACTCCACACAAAGAAAGAAATATTAATATAAATTATGAACAATTTCTCATCAGTAATAATTGAAGTCAGAGGCAATGGTACAATATTTTTAATGAGTTGAAAGAAAAAATACAATCAACCAAGAACCCTATATCCAACAAAAATATCCTTCAAAATTGAAGGTTAAATAAAGGTATTTTTCATATGGTATTATTTGACTTCAAGAGGTCAAAGTAAAATAATACCATATGGAAATGTCAATATACAGAATGGAATAAATCAGAAGAACTAAAATTACAATAATTTTGGCTAAATATATTTTCTTAAATATATTTAATTTTATATTCTTAATATATCTTTCTTAAAGAACAAAGAACATTTTAAAGCAAAACCAATGACTTTATAAGATGATGTTTATAATATATGAACATGTAAAATATATATAAACAATATCACAAAGTTCTGGAGGGTATAAATTTATTATCTTACCATAAATTTCTTATTTAAGTAGTCTAATAGTCAGTCAAGGTAAACCATGATAAGTTATATTATAACTCCTATACCCAAATGGGTATAGCAAAAAAGCCAACTGAGAGATTAGGATAAAAGACTAAAAAAATACTCAAATAGGACAAAAGAAGAAATAAAGAGTAAATGGGCTATATAGAAAACAAGTAATATAAATTCAAATATGTCAACAATTATATTAATTATAAACATACCAATTAAAAGGCAAATAAGATGAGATTGGACTTATTAAAAGTAGCATGGCATCTGGTCCCATCACTTCATGGGAAATAGATGGGGAAACAGTGGAAACCGTGGCTGACTTTATTTTTCTGGGCTCCAAAATCACTACAGATGGTGATTGCAGCCATGAAATTAAAAGACGCTTACTCCTTGGAAGAAAAGTTATGACCAACCTAGATAGCATATTCAAAAGCAGAGACATTATTTTGCCAACAAAGTTCTGTTTAGTCAAGGCTATGGTTTTTCCAGTGGTCATGTATGGATGTGAGAGTTGGACTGTGAAGAAAGCTGAGCACCGAAGAATTGATGCTTTTGAACTGTGGTGTTGGAGGAGCCTCTTGAGAGTCCCTTGGACTGCAAGGAGATCCAACCAGTCCATCCTAAAGGAGATCAGTCCTGGGTGTTCATTGGAAGGGCTGATGTTGAAGCTGAAACTCCAATACTTTGGCCACCTCATGCAAAGAATTGACTCATTGGAAAAGACCCTGATGCTGGGAAAGATTGAGGGCAGGAGAAGAAGGGGACGACAGAGGATGAGATGGCTGGATGGCATCACTGACTCGAGGGATGTGAGTCTGAGTGAACTCCGGGAGTTGGTGATGGACAGGGAGGCCTGGCGTTCTGTGGTTTATGGGGTCGCAAAGAGTCAGACACGACTGAGCGACTGAACTGAACTGAACTGAAAAGTAGCATAATTATATTCTGTTTTCACAATACACAAATGTAAAGATATGGACAGGTTGAAAGTAAGTAATGGAAAAACACATCATGCAAACACTAAGCATAAAATCTTCTGTGGCTCCATTAAGATCACACCAAGTAAGCAATGAGCATTAACAGAGGTAAAGAGGGACAATTCATAATCTTAAAAAAAATCAGCTCATCAAGAAAGACATAATTCCTGAATGCATATGCAGCAAATAAGTTTCAAGAAATACTAAGAAAAATTTAACAAAACTAAAGTAAGAAATATACAGATTTTACATCAGTTCAGTTCAGTTGAGTCACTCAGTCATGTCCAACTCTTTGAGACCCCATGGACTGCAGCATGCCAGGCCTCCCTGTCCATCACCAACTCCCAGAGTTTACTCAAACTCATGTCCGTTGCAGAGAAGGCACTGACATTCCACTCCAGTACTCTTGCCAGGAAAATCCCACGGACGGAGGAGCCTGGTAGGCTACAGTCCGTGGGGTCACTAAGAGTCGGACACGACTGAGCGACTTCACTTTCATGCATTGGAGAAGGAAATGGCAACCCACTCCAGTGTTCTTGCCTGGAGAATCCCAGGGACGGGGGAGTCTAGTGGGCTGCCATCTATGGGGTCGCACAGAGTCGGACACGACTGAAGCGACTTAGCAGCAGCAGCAGCATGTCCATTGAGTCGGTAATGCCATCCAACCATCTCATTCTCTGTCATCCCCTTCTCCTCCTGCCTTCAATATTTCCCAGCATCAGGGTCTTTTCCAATGAGTCAGTTCTTCGCATCAGGTGGCCAAAGTATTGGAGTTTCAGCTTCAACATCAGTCCTTCCCATGAATGTTTAGGAATGATTTCCTTTACAATGGACTGGTTGGATCTCCTTGCAGTCCAAAGGACTCTCAAGAGTCTTCTACAACACCACAGTTCAAAAGCATCAGTTCTTTGGCCCTCAGCTTCCTTTATAGGCCAACTCTCATATCCATATAGTACTATTGGAAAAACTATAGCTTTGACTAGATGGACCTTTGTTGGCAGAGTAATGTATCTGCTTTTGAATATGCTGGTCTAGATCAGTCATAACTTTTCTTCCAAGGAGCAAGCGTCTTTTAATTTTATGGCTGCAGTCACCATCTCCAGAGATTTTACATAGGTGCTTATTTAAATGGCCTAATAAAGACTTCATTTTTGTACTTACTGATAAAAGTCTGTCAGTTTCTATGAGGTTCTGATACCAAAGTTTCCATACCCCCTTACTGTGCAAGTAAAATGCAACATCATTTAAAATAGAGGGGGAATATGAAAATATTACTTAAGGATATAGTCTACACATTGCTTAGGCAGAAGTAATGCCTTTCCCTGTATGAAGTCTCTATTGATCGCACTCAGATATAGACTCTGAGAGCTTTAACGTGAAAGCTGGGTTTAATAAACTACTCTCTAGCTTTTATTTCTTAAAACAAGACCTATGTTATATTTTAGCAACCCTTAAAGTATCATCATTCTTTAAATTGGAGTCTCTACACAAAACGTTTTTTAAATTAGCCTTCCTTTCTTCATTTCCAAAATCTAACACACAATTACCACTGTTTTACACTAGCATATTACATCTGATTTTTAATTTGGAATAATGTGTCTTTCAACCCCATTTATTTTATATGATTTGTTAAGAACATCAGTCTCATCAAACTAATTATTGAAGGCAAATGGCTTACCATAAAATTAATGTACTCAGCACCCCCCCCCAAGTTAGTTATTATTCAAACGCACCAATTCTTTTCCTTCATGTATAATTAGTTTTAGACACGTAAATGAAGATGATTAAAAATAAGTAAAGAGTGAAATTATGAAATTGATTCATATATTCTACTTTTCAGAATCATTATTCCTTAGTCCCTTCAAAGCTGAAAGGATGCTTCTGCAGGCAGCACTATGACAGATGGCAATACAGCCAGCCCAAGGCAAAACTGTCTTTTAACTCATCTTTCTAATCTCCTTCCCTCTTTTCACAATCTGCTTGTACTTCTCCTTCTCTTCCGAAGCCCAAGACCCTCCACAAACATTTTTGTTTGATCAAACCACATGTCAACCTTTGAAGAGGCAGATGACATCCCGTAGGCTGAGCCCTGAAGCACAGAAAGTATCAAATTTCCATTAGGATACAGGACCTAGGAAATGGCTAGCTACACTGACTGCTTAAAATTTCACCTTTATAAAGATTTCATGCCTTGCTCATTTCAAACATATTCACAGAAAGATGAATTCCAGTTCCCCAGCTATGCACCAACTATTTGACTGTGGCAGGTTATTTAGCTCATCATCTGTAAAATGGTAATATCTAATCTAATTCACAAATGTTTGATTGAAGTCAGTATGAGTTAAATGTTTAGTCAAGAGGAAAACATCATACAATGTAAAAAAATTGTATTACCCAGCAAAAATTTTTTATAAAATCCTATTCCTTGAAAAGTTTATGGTGACAGTTTTATAACTCAGATTTATAGCATTCAGCAAGCATTATGATATTTTCCTGTGCCTTTTCTCTGTCCAGTTTTGATGTAAAAAGTAGGACCAGTCTGACCAGGTCAGTCAGATCTTACTAACCCAAGCTGTTATATTATAAAACAAAAACAACAATCCCAAGTCTCTGAAGTTGTTCCAAGTGTGACATAAGGTAATGTGCATAAAGTGTCTAGTTAAATAAAGGTCTAGTATACAGTAAGTTCTTGATAAATGATAGCTTTCAATATTATTTCCATTTGTTCCATTTCACCAAGGGTAGAGTATATAAAAATGAGGATTGTGCCTTAGTCTTCTTAAAAAATCTCAGTCTTAGTTTTCTCTAAATACCTCCTCAGAGCCTGGAAAGTTGCCAAGATCACATCCGGCCCAAAATGAATCTGGAAGAAAGATGGATGAAGGAAACAACAAAGACATTAAGGGAAAAACAAATTTGCTCTCAAGTAATAGTAACAAGAGTGGGAAGACCTAAGGACGAGAGCAGAGGCAAAAAAGAAAGCAACCATCCAGATGACTCACTTTTGCTTCTGATTTTCTTTTGTAAAAATGCAACTTGTTTAAAAGAAATGAGCTATCGAGTTATGACAAGACAGGGAGGAATCTTAAATGCATATTATTAAGCAAAACTAGCCAATCTTGAAAAAGTTACACGCTGTACGACTCCAACTACATGACTGGCATTCTGTAACAAGCAAAATTATGGAGACAGGACAAAGATTAAGGTTAGCAAAGGTTGTAGGGGATGGAGGGGTGAACAGGTGGAGCACACAGAATTCTGTGGGTAGTAAAACTAAATTGGTGGGTACATGTCATTATAAGTTTGTCCAAACCCAGAGATTGTACATCACCAGGAGTGAACTCTAATGTGAACTAGGACTCTGGCTGACAATGATATATCAATGCAGATTCATCAGTCGTAACAAGTACCACTCTGGAGGGGGATGATGATAATCGGGGAGGCTATGAATATGGGAGCAGGAGACATATAGAAAATGCCTAGGCCTTCCTCTCAATTTTGCAGTGACCCTAAAACAGTTCTAAAAAATGAAGTCTAGGTTTTAAAATGCCACAGAAAATTAAATTTCTTGTTATTTTCCTTTGATTATTGTTGACATAGACATGGAACACCAGAGCCTGATACTTTATTTTTAGTTAATTTCAGGCTAATTGTTTGGTTCAAAAGCAACAATCTTGGATAAGCAGCAGGTAAAACAATTTTCCCATGCCAACCTGCTATCCTAAATCAGTTCGTTGTTTCTGTTGCCTGAGGCAGAATTCTCATTTGGATAAAACCTGGGCCTCCGCCAGGTGGCATTTCTCACCTTGCCAAGGTAAACGTCTCATCAGGGATGCCTCAGCATGTTGAACCTCTGGGCAGCTGTTTAGCAGCACAGAGAAGAGCCACGAGTGGTGCCCAGAAAACTTATTCTTCTCAAATGAAAAGTGACATGTGTGCAGCTTAGGCTCCACGAGGCCAAAACACCCTATTAAAGCACTGTCAAGATCAAATTGCCTACTCGGTGTGCACGCGTGCGTGCACAGTCACCTCACTTGTGTCCGTTTCTATGCGACCCTGTGGACCACAGCCCGCCAGGCTCCTCTGTCCATGGGATGGTCCAGGCAAGAATTCAGGAGTGGGCTGCCATGCCCTCCTCCAGGGGATCTTCTCAGCCTGGGAACCCAACCTGCAGATCGAACCTGTGTCTCCTGCATTACAGGGGGATTCTTTACCCACAGTGTCACCTGGGATGCCCTTATTCGGTATATTAAGGAACATATCCCTTCCCCTGCCATCCAAAGTAATCACTTAACTGAATTTAATCACCTCTACTAACATCATTGGATGCCCCTTTTTTGTGTGTAGAAATATTCTTGCTAAATTTAACTGGGAACTTCAAGGAAGGATACAGAAATTCTATAAATTCCTTGGAAAACATTTTCCAGGTTCTTGTGTCCCTAAGTCTACATCAATCTCCCGTAAAGTCATTAAGTGATTTGGGTTCATTGAGGGAGTTGTCGGAATAATACAAGTTTCTTAAAAATTATTGTTGACATGACTCTCTGAATAGTTCGAGTAAATGATTTTTAAACGCTTAACTTATCCTGACATTTGCTTTAAGAATGCATTTTGGTTTTCAAAAGGATACAGAGTTTTATATTAACATCCAGATTGAATGCATCCTATTGAAATCTGTTTTCTCCTGTTCCTCCTCTCTTAAAGAAATAAAGTTAGGCTATTCTCAAACATTTAACTGAAAAGATCACTTTGTATATGATATCAGACTTTTAAGGAAGTAACCAATCAGTTCATTTTCCTATCACTTATAATAGCCAAAGTTTTAAATTTTGATTGACTTTTTCACATCCTAAAAATAATTCTTTTTTTCCAGAATTCTTTATCCAGGAATGTTTATGCCATCTGCCATGGACTGAGTTCTAGGGTACTAGAAAAAAATAGTTGCAAACAAGCCTAAAGTTGCAGAGCTGTGGATGTATTCTTCATTTTAAGAAATTGCTATTTAAAAGCAATTTTTGAATTAGTAAATAAGTGTTAGTCAGTCACTCAGTCGTTTTCGACTCTTTGTGACACATGGACTGTAGCCCACCAGGCTCCTCTGTCCATGGGATTCTCCAGGCAAAAATACTGGAATAAGTTGCCATTACCTTCTCCAGGGGATCTTCCCAACCCAGGGATCGAACCCAGGTCTCCTGCATTGCAGGCAGATTCTTTACTGTCTGAGCCTTTTTGAATTAGTGGTTTCAAATTTTATCATGCCTAATATTTATACTTTAAAAAATTGATAACCTGGAGATTTCTAAGCTGTATCTCCAGATATCTTGATGGAGTAGGCTGGGAATCTATATTTTTAACAAACTTCCCAAATAACTCTAATGTAGACTGTCATAGACTGAATTTTGAGAAACAAGCTATAGTGGGATGGAAATATAGATTCATTCTTTTTTTTTAAGGACTTGCATTATGTTTTTCTCTTTTTATTGAAGTACAGTTGGCCTACAATACTGTGTTAGCCTCAGGTGTAGATCAAAGTGATTCATATATATATATATACACACACACGTTTATATTTTCTTTTTCAGATTCTTTTCCATATAGGTTATTACAAGATATTGAACATAGTTATCTGTGCTATAGAGTAGTCCTTGTTTATCTGTTTTTATATAATAGTGTGTATCTGTTAATCCCAAACTCCTAATTTATCTCTTCTCTTCCCTTTCCCCTTTGGTAACCCTAAGTTTGTTTTCTATGACTGTGAGTCTATTTCTATTTGATAAATAAGTTCATTTGTATTTTTTTAGATTCCACAAGTAAGTAATATCATATGATATTTATCTTTCTCTGGCTTCACTCAGTACGATAATTTCTAGGGTCATCTTTTTGCTGCAAATGGCATTATTCCATTCTTTTTATGACTGAGTATGGTTTTTCCAGTGGTCATGTATGGATGTGGGAGTTGGACTGTGAAGAAGGCTGAGCGCTGAAGAATTGATGCTTTTGAACTGTGGTGTTGGAGAAGACTCCTGAGAGTCCCTTGGACTGCAAGGAGATCCAACCAGTCCATTCTGAAGGAGATTAGCCCTGGGATTTCTTTGGAAGGAATGATGCTAAAGCTAAAGCTCCAGTACTTTGGTCACCTCATGAGGAGAGCTGACTCATTGGAAAAGACTCTGATGCTGGGAGGGGTTTGGGGCAGGAGGGGAAGGGGACGACAGAGGATGAGATGGCTGGATGGCATCACTGACTCAATGGATGTGAGTCTGAGTGAACTCCGGGAGTTGGTGATGGACAGGGAGGCCTGGCGTGCTGCGATTCATGGGGTCGCAGAGTCGGACACGACTGAGCAACTGAACTGAACTGACCTGAATATTCTACTATATATATATATATATATACACACATACATATATATATATACATATATATGTATACTACATCTTCTTTGTCCATCCATCTACTGATGGACCCTGAGGTTGCTTTTAAGTCTTGGTTTTTGTAAATAGTGTTTCTACGAACATTGTGTTATGCTAAGTCACTTCAGTTCAGTTCAGGTCTGTCGCTCAGTCATGTCCGACTCTTTGCGACCCCATGAATCGCAGCACACCAGGCCTCCCTGTCCATCACCAACTCCCAGATTTTACCCAAACTCATGTCCATCGAGCCGGTGGTGCCATCCAGCCATCTCATCCTCTGTCATCCCTTTCTCCTCCTGCCCCCAATCCCTCCCAGTCACTTCAGTAGTGCCCAATTCTGTGCAACACTATGGACTGTACATGTATCTTTTTTAACTACAGGTTTTGGGTTTTTCTGATATATACCCAGCAGGATTGCTGAAGCATATGTTGACTCTATCTCTGTTTTTTTAAGGAAACTCCATACTTGTTTTCAGAAATTGAATTCGTTGTTGATGGTTTTGATGGGGTGAGCAAGGAGCCTATAGAATCCTGCAGAGAGGGGCATCAATGGAGCCATGAAGACTAGAAATCAATTTAGAACTCAGAGCCTGGAGGAATGATGAAGACGTATTTGCTTGCATCAGAAGCTTGCCTAGTGCTGGCTAGACCTGCAACTGGACCTCACAGTTCCAAGAGGCTGACCAATGAAGCTCTGACATCATCTTTGACCACACCTTTCATTCCAAATTTGAAAGCCAGGATATCTGAAGTGTCAAAAAATCTGGTACTCAAATACAGAGTTCAGCAAACCTCCACATGTATAATGGTTTGGCTCCTTATATTAGAGTTTAGCACCATATACAAGCCTAAGCAAGCTTCTCTTATTTATGAAGAAAAATATGGAGACACATAGGGACAAAAGTTGTAGCCAAGACAGTCTGCAGGTAAGATTTGTTTATGGAGGAGACTGAATCTGCCTAAGTTATTGTCCTCTAAGTGCAGCAATATTTATAGCACTATTCATGTTCTGCAACTAATAAAAATGACCTAAACTCATCCTGCACCAAAGTTTATATTAATGTAAAGTTATTGGCGAAAAGCACAGTGCATATGAGTTCAGAAAGTCAGCATTAGACAATAATCCCAGCAGCACCTGGATATTCTGTCCCTTCTAGAGGTGGTTTTAGAAAAATCTGTACTTTGTACATAGAGAGACACTATATATCCTCTGCAGGTAATTGTGAATGATTGCCAAAGTAAAGCATAAATTCACAGGAAGCTTGGGCCAGGAGAAGGCACGGACTGTAAATCTGAACTTTCCGACACCTAAGGTTGAATTCTCAGCCATTGTATTCCATAGATAATTTTACAAAGGGAGGAATTTTTTTAAGTTTATTAACTTTAAAGTGTTGCAATTACATGGCAACTAACTCTCTAGTCTGGCAATTAACCAAAAATACAAAATTAAAGAAAATTAGACTCTGAAGCAACTAATTCAGGGATTCTTGTGTGGTTTTTTTCCCTATTGATGTTGATTATATCCTGAAACAGGTGTCTCTAGAAACTTAACGTGCAAATTAAGCTAGTTATTAAGCCACAACAATAGTAATATCTATTAGTGTTCATTTGTTATGGGCAGCCCTGAAGTTTCTAATATTAAAAAAAAAAAAAATAGCTGGAGTAGGAAATGGCAACCCATCCCAGTATTCTTGCCTGGAAAATTCCATGGATGGAGAAGCCTGGTGGGCTTCAGTCCAGGGGAACACAATGAGTCAGACACGACGGAGCACACACACACACACACACAAGCACACACACACACACACACACAAATCAAGCACCTACTATTTACCAGATGAAGGACTAAGAGCTTAAAATGATTTAACTATTCCATTTATGATACATTATATATTTATACTCACGCTTCCTCAATGTAGTGAAGTTACAGGGTTCATGGGTCCTTTAAATAAATGCTTGGGAGGAAGAGGGAGAGGGCAACAAAAAAGACCACAGTAAATAAATCAAATCCTTTCGCAACTAAAAGGTGTGTCTATCCTGAACAACTTTCAAATGTGAAATAAAGTGTGCGTATCTTAAAATGGAGAGCTACGGCCACTCTTCCTCGTTCACTGAAGACCACACATGCGTGCTCAGTCACCTCAGCTGTGCTGGACTCTTTGCGACCCCCATGGACTCTAGCCCATTATTCTCCTCTGTCCATGGGATTCTCCAAGAAAGAATACTGGAGTGGGTTGCCATGCCCTCCTCCAGGGTTCTTCCCGAACACATCCCCTTCCCGAACACATCTCCTTCCCGAACTTGTCTCCTGCGTCTCCTGCGTTGTAGACAGATTCTATACCCACCGAGCCACCTGGGAAGCCCATGGAAGACTTCAGTACCTTGCTGAAGTATTTAGCTCATGCCCAGCCACCATCCTGGGTGATTTCACTGTACACAGGAAGGTCCCATGGCTTATTTTTCACCCAGTCTCTTGGTCCCCAGAGACCTCCCCCATCACTGGTTTTCAGCCATTCATTTGCAAGGTCAGACTCCTAACAACTCCACCTCCAAATCACTAACTCAGATACACCACTCCCTGACCCCACCTCTTCTGCTTCACCCTCCAGACCACTGACCCCTCTGCTTTCCTCCAGCCCATAAACCCTCTGTGTTTTCTCATCCCTTTGCTCCTCGCTTAGATTACCCTGCACACCACTTTGATAACGCCCTTGACATGACCCTAAGTGCGCTGGTCCTCTGTCCTTTCATCGCGTTATCTGGCACAACTCCAACCCTGGACAGCCACGAGTATCTTTTGTCCCACAGCTAGACCCAGGCACCTGAACACTACTGAAAAAGATCCACAAGGAGAATCAACTCATAATCACTCACCTCTTCCCAGGCATCCTGTGAGGCTGCACTTCCTATGCCTACTTTTTCATACCTTTGCTCTCCTCAAATCTCTAGACTCTCTCCTCAAGCTCTCCTTTTACTTCCATCTGACCTCCTCCTACTTTAGAGAAATGATAGGCCACTGGGCAAGGACTCAATCATCCTCCCAATAGCGAATATACAAACCAGCCATATATGCCCTCTTTTCATCATTTTTACCAGCCACCATCCCTCTTCTGGTGGCTCAAATGGTAAAGAATCCACCTGCAATGACGGAGACCGGGGTTCGATCCCTGGGTTGGGAAGATCCCCTGGAGGAGGGCATGGCAACCCACTCCAGTATTCTTGCCTGGAGAATCCCTATGGACACAGGAGCCTGGCAGGCTATAGTCCATGGGGTCACAAAGAATCAGACAGGACTGAGCAACTAAGCACGGCACATCCCTGTTCCAGAGTAATTACAATCCTACCTCTATCAAAGGATGGGAAAGAAATCCCACCCTTTCCCACCTTCTCAGGAACTCCATAGAATCTTCGATTTTTTTCTTTATATATTTGACTTCCTTCTCCCCAAAAGATTCTTCTCCCAGTGGCTTTTAAGCACTTTCCATTCTCCCCCGACTAAAGGAGATTTTACTTGGACGAATCATTCCTCTCCGCCCCCCACCCCTAGGTCTTATCTTCTTATTCCCCTTCAAAGCCAGCTCTCAAAAGAGTTGTTCACGTTTGCGGTTTGTTTCCTCATGTCCTCCTCACTCCTCAGCCTCCCCCGACCTGGCTTCTCGTCTCTTTACTCCTCAGAAACAGCTCTTATGCAAGCTGTGTAACTACACGTTCTTACTTCCTTGGCTTCCGAGCATCACTGAACTTCCTCCTTACTGAAATCCTGTTTTTTGACTAACAGGATGCACACTTCTCTAACTTTCCTCCTAACCCTCTGACCACCCGTATATGTCTTCCTTACAGTTCCGCACTCCCCTCCTGACCACAGAAATCCTCAAGCATTTCTCTTGACCTCGTTCAACTGCGTGACTTTCGTTGCCACCTACATACAAGCAGATGGTCTACGACTTTATTTTTCCACCCCTCAAAAATGCCTCTGAGTCCCATACTGTATGTCCAACTGTCAAATAGACATCTACATTTGAGCATCATGAAAGCACCTCAGATTCAACGTTTTAAAAATGGAGGTCACAGTAATACTCAACAATGTTCATTGAACGAATGCATGAAAGTAGCAATACCCACACAAAATTCTGTCCATGCAAGAAATTTGAGCCCAGAAAAGAGAGAGCAAGTTGTAAGAATCAACCGTTGCAACAGCAAATCTCTGTGTACAGGGGCGACATCATAGACTTAATTGAGTGAGTTATGCACATCTCAATTTTAATGAAAACAGTAAACAGATAATAAAATAGTGGAGATAAGGAAAAAGAGAAATGAATGGCTGTAAAAGAGGCTGGACCTTGAGGAAAAAACTCTACCCCACTAAAGATAGAGCAGCTCATTGATATTCGTCAGTTGATAATCGAGTGAGCATTCAATTAATGTCAATTAACAAACACTGTCAATTAGATTAACAAAAGAAGAGAGCTATAAATATGGAAAAGAGCAGTCTAGAACATACCTTCTGGTGTTGGATTAGAATTGGAGGTGCGGCTGCTGCTGCTAAGTCACGTCAGTCGTGTCTGACTCTGTGCAACCCCATAGACGGCAGCCCACCAGGCTTCTCCATCCCTGGGATTCTCCAGGCAAGAGCACTGGAGTGGGTTGCCATTTCCTTCTCCAATGCATGAAAGTGAAAAGTGAAGGTGAAGTCGCTCAGTTGTGTCTGACTCTTAGCCACCCCAAGGACTGCAGCCTACCAGGCTCCTCTGTCCATGGTATTCTCCAGGCAAGAGTACTGGAGTGGGTTGCCATTTCCTTCTCCAGAGGATGTTCCCAACACAGGGAATCGAACCCAGGATTCCTGCACTGCAGGCAGATTATTTATCGACCGAGCTACTAGGGAACATTTAGGAGGTGCTAATCGAGATTAACGCCAAGACAACTGCCCTCTGCCCAAATTAACCCCTGGGAAATTAACCCCCAAACTGGAGCATGGAGTCCCGCTCTCCAGGACTCGCCCCTGAAACCCAAACCTCACAGTGTCGGCATCGGCCCGTAGCCCATAGAGTAGTTTGTTTTTAACCACACCATGCAACTTGGGGAATTCCCCCACCAGGGATCACACATGGACCCGGCAGTGAAAGGGCCAGCTCCCAACCACTGGACTGTACTAGTTTTTAAACTTCAGTATGCATTGTCAAAATCACTTTGAGGGCTTATTAAAATATAAACTTCTGGGCCCCACCCCTACCTCCACCCCAGAGTTCCCGGGCTTCCTAAGTGGCTCAGATGGTAAAGAATCTGCCTGCCAAAGCAGGCGACTTGAGTTGAATCCCCGGCTCGGGAAGACCTCCTGGAGAAGGCAATGGCAACCCACTCCAGGATTCTTGCCTGGAAAATCCCATGGACAGAGGAGCCTGGCGGGCTACAGTCCCTGGGGTCGCAAAGAGACATAATCAGCAGCTAGACCAACAACACTGCGGTCATACAGGACAGTCTTTGTGGGAAATCTACCCGAAGTACTAGCGGTGACACACCGCATGCTCTCCGTTGCTCAAGGGAAATCATGGTGATACTATGTACATGCATCTATAGAAAGAGCGCTAGGATGAGAACGCAAATGAGATAAAATGGCAACAGCTCAGAACCTTCCTGAGAATATCCCAGAGTTCTTTGCAACCTTTACGTCAGTTTGAAACTTTCCTTTTAAAAAGTAAAGTAACTCATGAAATCATTATGAAAAGAAATGTCAATCTTTAGTTCACTCCAAGCTAGACCGTCCTATTCTTGATCAGATTTTGTTGAAAGCCACTTTCAGCAACAGCGTAAGGCTAGCGTGTCACCTTGACATTTCATAGGAGGTGTGAGTTTTAAGCAGAAACCTGATGCTAACTTAATTTCTTTTAATCTTTTAATCGTCGTACCTCGATTTATTCTGAGGCAGAACACTAATGGTATTATTGTCATTAACATTTAAATGCTTATCCTTTCCAACTGTGAATCATAATTTGGAAGATATTTCTCTCACACACATTTTCCCCTTATTAACAGTGTAGTTTTGTGGCAGAACAAGAAACATGTGGCATACAGATGGAGAACTCATTTTCATGGTAGGCAGAAAAAGCACCTAATCTTCACTTATTTTTGGCACTGTGACCATTTAGATTTTTCTCTCCCTGTGAGGAGAAATAAATATGTTTCTGAAAACAAACCCAAAATGCACACACTGCCAAATCCTGAATATCTTGATGATTTGCTAGTTTTCTCCTAATCATGTAGACAAATTTGTTCATTCTGCTTGCCAAAATACAGGTTTATTATGACTTGTAATGTAGTAACTTTTCACCAAAAAAAAAAAAAAAAATTGTTTACAGCCTTACCCAACCATACATCTTTATATACCAAGCAACCACACAGACTCCCTGTCTGGGAGTCACTGCATAAATAGAGATGTTAACACACTGAGTCAGAGATGCCACTGACTTAAACATTTCTTCCATCCATCTTTTAGATCCTGCCCCTTTTTCTGGTGCCCTCATGTCTGCAGATTACATTTCAGTAAATTTCACATCATGGCACATACTAAGGAATAATATATGCACCCGTGCATGCTAAGTTGCTTCAGTCATGTCTGACTCTTTGCAATCCTATGGACTGTAGCCTGTGAGGTTCCTCTGTCCATGGGATTCTCCAGGCAAGAATCCTGGAGTGGATTGCCATCCTCTACTCCAGGGGATCTTCCCAAACCCACCCCGCCCCCAGGGATGGAACCCACATCTGTCTCCCACAGGCAGGTTCTTTACCACTAACGCCACCTGGGAGGCCGAATATGTGCATATATAATTGTGATTCATTGGCATAGCATCTCAGTTGGGAATATCCCCTCCTTCATTGCTGCTATAGCTATTAGTCTCAGAGAAGGCAATGGCACCCCACTCCAGTACTCTTGCCTGGAAAATCCCATGGACGGAGGAGCCTGGTAGGCTGCAGTCCATGGGGTCATGAAGAGTTGGACACGACTGAACGACTTCACTTTCACTTTCCACTTTCATGCATTGGAGAAGGAAATGGCAATCCACTCCAGTGTTCTTGCCTGGAGACTCTCAGGAACAGGTGAGCCTGGTGGGCTGCCGTCTGTGGGGTCGCACAGTCAGACACAACTGAAGCGACTTAGCAGCAGCAGCAGCATAGCTATTAGTCTAGTATTAATAACATTTACTATTTTCATGGCACTTGATACATGCTAAAGCTTCTCTGTTCCCAAACATTCTCCTCTTTGTGTCCTGGGTTTCAACAAATTTTTCAAACCAGTTGCCCATAAAGAAACTTGGGAGTCATACACATTTTCTTTCTTCCTCTCCATCACCATGTCAGAAAAGGCTAATTTCTGTTGGTTCTGGCTTCACAATAGCTCTCTCATCCAGTCCCTCTCCTTTATTCCCTTGTCCTAACTTTACTCAGACTCATTATCATGCCCCTGACTTAGTCTTGCCTTTCATCTCCCTTCCAGGAGTCTGCCCACCTCCATGCTGGCATAAAATCCACAGCATTCTTTTTTCTATACCTTTATTTAGTTGGCTGCTCTGCGTCTTCATTGCCCTATGCAGGATCTTTAGCTGCAGCATGCCAACTCGTGTTTGTGGCATATGAGATCTAGTTCCCTAGCCAGGGACCAAACTTGGGCCCCCTGCATTGAGAGCATAGAGTCTTAGCCACTAGACCATGAGGGAAGTCCCAGATTCACAGCATTCTAATGATCCTCTCGGTCCCTTACTCAAACCTTTTAAGGATTCCCTTTCTCTACAACCTATAAACTCCTTACCTGCTCTAACGTGATTTCCATTTTCTTCTCCAAATCTGGTTCTTGCTATGCATAAACACGTAATGCCCGGTACCTTAGACCTCTGCCATGATGAGCATCTGGCTTCTCCCAGAATCTGCTCTACGTCCATGACTGTGCTAGTCTCTCTGCAAAGAAACGTTACCCTCTGTCTTAGTCTAGGTTGCTATAAAGAAAAATCTACAATAGACTGAACAGTTTATTAAAAACAGTAACTTATTTCTCACAGTTCTGGATGCTAAAGTCTGAGGTCTGGGTGCCACCATGGTTGAGCTCTAGTGATGACCCTCTTCGGGGTTACAGACCCCTGTTTCCTCTTTGCATCCCCACTTGGCAGAAAGAGATTGAGAGAACTCACTGGAGCCCCTTTCATAAGGTCACTAATTCCATTCACAAGAGACCCACCCTCATGACCTAATCACCTCCCAAAGGCCCCACCTCCTAACATCATCACATTAGGGGTGAGGATTTCAATACACAAATTTTGGATGAGACACAAACATTCAGTCCATTGCACCCCTTATCGCCAATCCCAGTTCACTTAAACAGCTTTATATCACACATCTATTCTACTTTCTTGCACCTAGAAGGTAATATTTCATTATTAACACTCTTAAATCCCTAACATCCATAACAGTACCTGGCATATATTAGTCATTCAACACATGTATGTCAAATTAATAAATTCTGGATCTCAATGCCCAAGGTAGTTATTTTCTAAGTAAAACTCGGGCCAGTTGGGAACCTCGAGAGTGGCAATGTGAAAGGCGCCAGAGATTCTCAACCGACAACGTTCAGGCAGGAGCCAGGACACCCGAGATAACAGCTGAAAAAGTTCAAATGAGGAACAGAAACCCAGAAATAACAGTCAAGAATTTTCCAGGCAAAAATCTAAATGAGAAAGCTGGTGGCAACAGAAATTAAAATACCTGCAGAAGGTAGAAGTCATGGAATTGTATCAACCTGGGGACAATGACCTGAACCCACACACGTGGCACAAGACGAAGCATGAGACAGAGCTAGGAACGGTGTGTATCCAAGAGCCAGGAAACTGACGCCAGGAGATGGTCAGAGGCAGCCAAGTGGTCAGGGAGCCTAAGAAATCTACTGCAGCATTTTTAACACATACATATACATATAGAAAATACTTATTCATTTGGCTGCCTCGGGGGTGACTTGCAGCACACGTCATTGTGTCATGAGGGATCTTGGGTTGTGGCCCATGGACTCTAGTTGCTCCACCACATGTGGGACCTTATTTCCCCAAGCAGGGATTGAACCCCATGTGCCCTGCATTGCAAGGCAGATTCTTAACCACTGGACCACCAGCGAGGGCTCGACATTCAGCATTTACATACATAGCTGTTAAGTGAACTGGCTAAGTGATTTATTTCAGACTGGTCCCAGCCAGGCTAATACCATTGCATGAAAGTCAGCTGCAGGTCAGCTATCCCAGGCAGGCATCTGCTGGAATGACTGGGACAACCGGGGCCTTCCTCATAGACCATCCTCCAGTAATTGCTCATGGGAGTCAGGGCAGAGGGTGGGCAGAGAATTAAGACAGGCAACAAAAACACACTATGGACCTTTTGAAGCCTATTTGAACATGTGTTCAGTAGCTAAGTCGTGCCCAAACTTCCACGATCCCATAGACTGCCAGGTGCCTCTGTCCTCCACTATCTCCCTTAGTCTGCTCAAACTCATGTCCATTGAGTCAGTGATGTCACTCAACCGTCTCATCCTCTGTCGTCCCCTTCTCCTCCTGCCTTCAATCCTTCCCAGCATCAAGGTCTTTTCCAATGAGTCAACTCTTCTCATCAGATGGCCACAGTATTGGAGCTTCAGTCTCAGCATCAGTCGTTCTAATGAATACTCAAGGTTGATTTCCTTTAGGACTGACTGGTTTGAGCTCCTTGCAGTCCAAGGGATTTTCGAGAGTCTTTTCTCCAACACCACAATGTGAAGGCATCAATTCTTCAGCCCTCAGCCTTCTTTATGGTACAACTCTCATATCCACACATGACCACTGGAAAAACCATAGCTTTGACTACATGAACTTTCCTGGCTAAGTGATGTCTCTGCTTTTTAATATGCTGTCTATGTTTGTCACAGCTTTCCTTCCAAGGAGCAAGCATCTTTTAATTTCATGGCTGCAGGCACCATCCACAGTGATTTGGAAGCCCAAGAAAATAAAACCTGTCACTGCTTCCACTTTTTCCCCTTGTATTTACCATGAAGTGATGGGATTGGATGCCATGATCTTAGTTTTTTGAATGCTGAGTTTCAAGCCAGCTTTTCCACTCTCTTCTCCCAAGCTCATCAAGAAGCTCTTTAGTTCCTCTTCACTTTCTGCTTTTAAAGTGGCATGAACATGCCCTGTGGTGAAGGGAACTGCAAGGTCACGTGGCACAAGGCACAGGTAAAAGCAGGGCGAAGAATTGAGGCCACAAGGCCTGAGTGACGACTGTAACAGAAGCTCTGATCATCTGTGGTGTGCACGGCACTAGTCTAAGCACCTCTCATAGTCTCTCTAATAATTCTCAGGGCTATTCTATGAGGGAACAACTACTACCCCCATTTAACAGATAAGGAAACTGAGGCTTAGTAAGGTTAATAATATAGCAGTTAGTAGCAGAGGCCAATTTAAACACTGGCACTCTAGCCTGGAAAATCCCATGGACGGAGGAGCCTGGTAGGCTACAGTCCATGTAGTAGGGAAGAGTCAGACACGACTGAGCGACTTCACTTTCACTTTTCACTTTCCTGCTTTGGAGAAGGAAATGGCAACCCACTCCAGTGTTCTTGCCTGGAGAATCCCAGGGAGTGGGGAGCCTGGTGGGCTGCCATCTATGGGGTCGCACAGAGTCAGACACGACTGAAGTGACTTAGCAGCAGCAGCAGAGACTAATTTAAACACTGGCATATCTGATTCCAATGCACTTTTTTTTTTTTTTACCAATTTGGAATTTAGAGGAAAATTATTTAAAAGAATTTAAAAATTTGTTTCAGGCTTCCCTTGTGGCTCAGCTGGTAAAGAATCCGCCTGCAATGCAGGAGATCTGAGTTTGATCCCTGGGTTGAGAAGATCCCCTGGAGAAGGGAAAGGCTACTCACTCCATTATTCTGGCCTGGAGAATTTCATGGACTGTACAATCCATGGGTTTGCAAAGAGTCAAACATGACTGAGTGACTTTCATTTTCATTTAAAAGAAAGGTAAGAGGCTGCGATTCATGGGGTCACAAAGAGTCAAACACAACTGAGTGACTGAACTGAACTGAACTACTCCTTGGAAGGAAAGTTATGACCAGCCTAGACAGCATATTCAAAAGCAGAGACATTACTTTGCCAACAAAGGTCCGTCTAGTCAAGACTATGGTTTTTCCAGTGGTCATGTATGGATGTGAGAACTGGACTATAAAGAAAGCTGAGCGTTGAAGAATTGATGATTTTGAACTGTGGTGTTGGAGAAGACTCTTGAAAGTCCCTTGGACAGCAAGGAGATCCAACCAGTCCATCCTAAAGGAGATCAGTCCTGGGTGTTCATTGGAAGGACTGATGTTGAAGCTGAAACTCCAGTACTTTGGCCACCTGTTGCAAAGAGCTGACTCATTTGAAAAGACCCTGATGCTGGGAAAGATTGAGGGCAGGAGAAGAAGGGGACAACAGAGGATGAGATGGCTGGATGGCATCACTGACTTGATGGACTGAGTTTGAGTGAACTCCGGGAGTTGGTGATGGACAGGGAGGCCTGGCGTGCTGTGGTTCATGGGGTCGCAAAGAGTTGGACACGACTGAGCGACTGAACTGAACTGAACTGAAGAGGCTGATTTAAAACAAAGTTTGAGAAACAGTGAAATTTTGTATGAAGTCCAATCATAAGCTCTATATTTAGGAAAAAAGGCATTTCACAGCTATTCTTTAGTAATATTTGTTCAATAGACCAAACCACTGAACATTACTGCTGGATGTAAATGCATCATCCTATTTGCAAAACACTTAATGAGAATGTGTAAAAAAACAATGGTAAACCTACCATAAATACCAGTTCTTTTTTGGCCTGGAAACTGAGGACTACCTTGAGCTTTATATTCTTGGCAAATGATTAAAAAGAGCCTGAGAAAAGGTGCTGAGAAGGTTTTACATATACAGATTCAAGAAGATATTACAATTTATCTTTATACACGAAATTAGAGCTTCTCGAGGAACCAGAGCAGCACTGCATTGAATTTAAAAAAACCTTAAGTGGGACAGTCACAAGCCACGCCACTTGCCAACACAGTCCATTACGTTTTGTTCATTACTGCAGCGCATCTATTACCAACAGTAATAAATCACTGAGAAGTACAGGCAAAGCCGGCCTCAGAAACAGTCGCAGCAGCAAGATTGCGTACACGCTTTGATCGAGAAAATTCCCAAACAGTTAAGAAATTGTAAGTCACCTTAGACAATAGTATCCTTCGGTCTCCTTTCCATCCCACTGTGTCTTATAGCTCCAAACTGGGATCGCATCACTTAGGTTTGTGTTCCTCTCCTCCAGTCTACCTACCAACAGGCTAGGGGAGTTGGAGGAATAAACCCTAAGAGACACGAAGTACAAGGTCTTGTAAGGAGTGCTGGAGCCAGGAAGGAGCCAAAAGGACTTTTAAGAAAGGGGTTCAGGCTTTGGTTTCTCTGGTTGGACAACAGCTTAGCCAAGAGACTGGTTGATATACCCTGTGTTTCAGATGGTGGGATAAAGATAAGTCTACTGCAGGCCTTCCCTGGTGGCTCAGAAGGTAAAGAATCTGCCTGCAATGCAGAAGACCTGGATTCAGTCCCTGGGTTGGGAAGATCCCCTGGAGAAGGGAATGGCAACCAACTTCAGAATTCTTGCCTAGGAAGTCCCATGGACAGAGGAGCCTGGCAGACTACAGTCCTTGGGGTCGCAAAGAGTCCAACAGGACTGAGCAACTTTCACTTTCTCTGTGGGGCAGTCTGCATTCCCAAGTTTTAGTGGGACAAAGAAGACCCGTGTCCCTTGGGCAGCATGGACCCTCAGATGCTAACCAGCAGGAGCACTCCAGTCATACTCCACCCAAGAGCTTGCTCATCAGCAAAGAGATCGCATCAAAAAAGTCTGTAGAAGACTTAGAAAATGAACTGATGGTGGTCAAGGGGGAGGGATAGTTAGGGACTTTGGGAAGGTCATGTACACAGTGCTAATGTGAAATGGATAACCAACAAAGACCTACTGTGCCACACACGGAACACTGCTCAAAGTCATGTGGCAGCCTGGATGGGAGGCGGACTTGGGGGAGAATGGATACATGTACATGGATGGCTGAGTCCCTTCGCTGTTCACCTGAAACTACCACAACATTGTTAATCAGTTATTCCCCCAATATAAAATAGAAAGTTTTTTAAAAAGTCTAAGGAGTAGACACCAGCATTGGAAGCTGGGTGTGCTAACTGTACATACATAGCAATGGACAGATCCCACACGATCTGTCAGGATCTCGCAAGATCTCCTTAAATCCCCCAAAGAACTCCCTGCCCTCAGGGAGCCAGCCCATGGACATCTGCTGTAGACAGCACATCGCAAACCCACACCCAACACAGGACTGCAACCCCCTGCCCAGTTAAAAAAGTCCTGTTCCCTTCTTGCCGTCTCCAACCCCTAAGGAGCTGGGCACACTGTGGGGGGGGAGGCGGACGAGAGCTTGTAACAGTCAACTGTACCCAATCTCCCTTTCTCAAGCCCTTCAGAACCATGCCTTATTCATGCTAGGAGGACAGGGGAAAGATAGCCAGCTGAACTGTATCAAGATTATTTTCAATTGGCCTAGACTGAACTGGAGTTATTAATAACTGGAAGTGACTGGAAAGCTCTGGGATAAATTTGTGACATCAGAGAGGGATGGGAAAGGAAGATCCAGCTGAACATGGTCAAAGGCAATGATTGAAAAAAAATTAAACAATTGCGTCTCTGTACTCTTCCTAAATCAGACATTTCAACTAATGAGTTACTCTTATCTGGGTCTCAACATTCTCCTCTAAAAACTAGAACCCTTCCAGTTCTAGCATTCTCTAAGGGCCAAGCTCTACATGACCGGATTTTTCACGTGCCGATGGGGCAGTCTAACACTGTAGATGAGGTGTGAAGTAGCCAGGTTTCATCTTCCATTTCCGGTTCTGCTCTAGTCAATGAAACCACCAAAATTCATATTCAAAACCATCAGAAATGAGTAACGAGCTTTCGCTAGTGTTTCCATCATCACCACGCACCTCCCTCTCTTGCAGGGTGAGGCATTAGTCCAGGTGTCAAAACATGATTAACTTTGGTCCTGCTTCAGAATAAAATTGTCTTAGTTTCTCTTTCTCTCTCTTCAACCCAATACAGGCCGTCAGGCTTCTGACAGTGACGTTTTACAATAGTCTGTTTAAGTAGCTAATAATGTTTCCTGCCTTGACTTTTCCTTTTGAGAGTATTTTTAGGCTTCACGAAAGACAGCAATGGGCCATTGGTCTCCTACAAGTTATTAACAAATTACCTATGATTTTGCTTATGACTATTTCTGTCTTTATTAAGCAGCAACAGCAGAAATTTTGTTCTGAGTTCTAATGGAGCCCTTTACTGGGTGAGAGTGGGCAGCTTTTTCGGTAAAAGTCGAGCTAATTTAACAATGGATCAAGTTTATGTCCATGGTTGTGATTAAAAGGAAATTCCAAATAAAATAATCTTATAGAGGAAACCATTCCTCGTTCATTTTCTTTTCTATAAATCCTACTTCCCATTCATTGCCTGCATGCTCAGTTGCTCAGTTGCTCAGTCATGGCCAGCTCCTTGCAACCCCTGGACTGTAGCCCGCCAGGCTCCTCTGTTCGTGGAGTTTTCCAGGCAAGAATACTAGAGTGAGTTGCCATTCCATCCTCTGGGGGATCCTCCTGACCCAGGGATCGAACCCACGTCTCCTGCACCTCCTGCTTTGGCAGGCAGATTCTTTACCACTGAGCCACCTGGGAAGCCCTTGCATTCCTTAGACTGCCAACAAAGGAAGTCCAGCTGCTTTTTAAACGTGTTGCTATTGGTCGAGCTAAGAAATACCAACACCTCAATTGCAGAGGAGGTGGTTCTGGAAGCAGGGTTCCCCTCAGGGTCTGGGGTGAATAAAACAGAGCCCACTGGAGGGATAAACCTGAGTTGTCTGTCCTTTCCCATACCTAAAACCTAGGACCTGACAAGGAGTTCACGGTAGTTTGGAGGACAGATCTTTGCAGCAGGCCAACCTTTAAACCGAAAAGAACTGAAGGGCTTAATGAGACTAATGTGAACTTAATGAGATAGGACTGAGTTAATAGACAGTCGCATCCAGGGAGGCATCAGAGCACCTTGGGGGCTGTGTCCAGGCGGAACCCACAGAGCCTGGGGAGGGATGGAGCACTGTTTTCACTCAGGGATAGACAGGATGTGTCCTGCGTAGTGTGAAACAACCCAGTTTATAGAGCAATCTCAGTCTTTTTTTTTTTCCTTTAAAATTCCAATCTAAATTTTACTTGTTATGTAAGTGGACTTTGGTTTACTTCCTACCGTTTAGGACATTTTCATTGAATGAACAGCTCACCCAACCCCAGATCCTGAACCCAAAAGCCTTTCTCAAGAGTTAACTGGGGAGAAAAAGATCTGTGTTCTTGGAGCTGTTGAGAGATAGAATGGCATATGCTCACCGCCAACACTCTCTGGGGGCTGAAAATTCTTTTCATCATCAAAAATCAACGCAATCAAGAAACCCATATCTCTCTGGGAGTATCAAACAGTTCCCAAACAGATAGCAATAGCAGGAAAAACACAAAAAAATTTAAAACAACTTTAGTATGATACTATGTCTATTACTGAAGAAAACTTCAGGTTCAGTAGATTAAGACAGTACTTCAGCTTACATGGCCTTCCCAGGCGACTCAGAGGTAAACAAACCACCTGCCAATGCAGGAGACTCAGGTTGGACTCCTGGATTGAGAAGATCCCCTGGAAAAGGGAATGGCAACCCACTGCAATATTCTTGCCTGGAAAATTCCATGGACAGAGGAATCTGGCAGGGCTACAGCCCATGGGATCTCAAAAGAGCCAGACACGACTTAGCGACTAAACAGCAACAATAACCAACCTATACAAGACTTGCTGTTTACTACTGTAAACTCAAGGGCTATCTTTGAATCCAAGGAGACCAGATGTCAGCTCAAGGTTGTCCTCTGGCTGTCTCTTTTTGAGTTTCCATGGGTCACTCTCAATAGACACAAGGGAAATATTTGCACATGCTTTAGACCCTGTGTATGTGCACGTGTGTGACTCAGCTGGTAAAGAATCCATCTGCAATGAAGGAGATCTGGGTTCCATCCCTGGGTTGGGAAGATTCCCCTGGGGACGCGAACAGCTACCCACTCCAGTATTCTGGCCTGGAGAATTCCATGGACTGTACAGTCCATGGGGTCGCAAAGAGTTGGACGCAACTGAGCGACCTTCTCTTTCACTTTTTTTTTCACGTGCACACGTATACTCAGTCACGTCTGACTCTTTGTGACCCCATGGACCGTAGCCCTCCAGGCTCCTCTGTCTGTGGAGTTTTTCAGGCAACGATACTGCAGTGGGTTGCCATTTCCCACTTCAGGGTTAGACCACATGTCCAGGTGCTGCTTTTCAGTCACCATAGTTGAGGCTAAGCTGGAGTCAGGTGGACAGAGAGCGGGGGAAGAAAGTATACTGTGAACACAGAACCAAGGGGATCCCATCCCCTTAAAAGTAAATGAGCACACAACAGCAGAGATCATAAAAATCAACGCAGTCACCGCACGTTCCATGAATACTGCTAGAGTCCTGCTTCCAGATTTCCGACATGATTTCTCCTGGTATCCTGTGTTTGCTGGGAGTATGTGACGTGCTGCCCCATCTCTATTCAGTTAGTGCCCTTGCTTACAGCAACTGCGGCTGCCAGCCGCAGTTTAAGGGGCTCTGCGAGGCTGGAGAAACCATGCCTTCAGGAGGCCTGTGTGCAATTGATAACAGAGCAGCTACGTGTGTTAGGAAGGTAGTGAGGAGACAGATCGGTAGTTTTCGGTTCTGCACTCGCTGATACCATGAGCTAATGGGAACAAGGTTTAGGGGGTTTTAGTGTGCTAATGGGCTTCCCAGAGGGCTCAGTGGATAAAGAAACTGCCTACAATGCAAGAGACGCCAGAGATGTGGGCTCGATTTCCTGGGTTGGGAAGATCCCCCGGAGGAGGGCATGGCAACCCACTCCATTATTCTTGCCTGGAGAATCCCATGGACAGAGGAGCCTGGCGGGCTACAGCCCATAGGTCGCAGAGTCGGGCGCGGCTCAAGAGACAGTGCAGCTCTGCTTCCTGAACCGTGCTGCTCAGCAGTCACCACTTGGGGGCACCCTTTTGCCATGAAACAGCAAAGCCCCACCCAGTGGTCTTGCAGAGTTGAGGAAATGTGTGATTCTTAGCTGTCTGGCCTGAGCCAAAGACCATGGACCAGTAAGCCTCATGGCCTCTCTCACTTCCCAATCTAGAATGCTTCCATGCCATGACCATCCACCTTTACCAAAAATGTCTTCTCTAAGTGCTGTTTAAAACTAATTTTTCAAAGCTTTTCATTGATTTCTCAAAGTGAACCACAAAGCAGCAGCAGCAAGCCCATCCTTCATCAGGGGTGAAGCATGAAGAGAATGTGGCATCTAATTTGCGTGAAAGCCACGCTTTAGTGCTCTCTGGCTTGAGTGCCAACAAAATGGAATTGAGTTTGAGAGCTGGAGGGGACGCCCTCATTTTCCGTGTGAGAAACCCATGTTCCAGGGTGTCTGTGTAACGAGGCTCAGCCAAATGAGCGTGTCGAAGACGCAGAGCTGGAGCTTTGCTCTATCCCCATTGCCTCCCTTTGAGGCTGGCTCCACCTGTTCTCAGGGAGGACTAATGCGTGTTCGTTGAGAGGTTGGTCTGCTTTTAGGGAAGTCCACCCTGCCCTGCAGGATATGCTGGGAGTTACTTTACAGGGTCACCCTCTCCCTTTATGGCCCCTGATCCGATCACGTTTCCTGAAGTCTGCAGATCAGCACCTGTAGGAGATGCAGGGTCATCCTTGATCGCAGCCTTCACTCCTCACCTGGCCCCACCGGCGTTTTCACAATGAGGTGATTTAGCAATACCTTCATGTATTATTCTCTCATTATACCTTATTTTGACTCTTGGATTCATTTAATGAATATAACTTTCCTAATCAGTTTCTGATTCCACGTGATGGTACGCTTCCGAGGGTTGCCTCAAATTAATACTCTTCTCAGACTGCCTCTACCTGCGCCTCGTGTATCTGGCCTTCCCAGCCTGGCATTTTTACGGACACCCCACCCAGATCACCTGTGCTGGCTGATGGGCCCATCCTGGCTGCTGGGAGTTCTAGAAGCTAATGGCTCACAGATGCCCCCTTCTCTGGATTGTTGTTGTTGCTCCATTGCTAAGTCATGTTCAACTCTTTGTGACCCCCTGGACTGCAGCACGCCAGGCTCCTCGGTTCTCCGCTATCTCCCAGAGTTTGCTCAAATTCATGCCCATTGAGTCCGTGATGCCATCCAGCCATCTCATCCTCTGTCGTTCCCTTCTCCTTTTGCCTTCAATCTTCCCTACAGAGCCCCCCAACCCAGAAGGGGGGAAGATGGAAGAGGAGCCAAAGGCAGAGACTGACTGATTCAATGGGCACATAGACCAGCCCGGTTTACCTTTGGGAGGGACAACGCGGATGCATGACTTGATTTTTTTGTTGACCGTCTCTCCCCACCGTGGACCACGCCAAGACGAGAATTCCCCTGAGACGACATCCCCAGTGGGCGCCCTTCTTCCTCCAGTTTCCCCTTCTCCCTCTCTTATGGGTTCTTTCCTGAAAGGTTCTCCTGAATTCAGTCTCTCTTATCCACATTCCCATCTTGGACTCTGCGTCCCAGGAACTCAGCCTAAGACACCGACCTAGAGGGTTGTGCAAGGTCCTCATCCCATGCAGAGAACCTCGGAGGGATTCAGATTCCCAATCCATTCTGGGATTTCCTAGCTATTAACACCTCAAAGTGGCCAATTTTTGTAACTTTCATAAGATCCAATGTCCTTCCCTCTCTAAAAGAGGACAGTGGCAAAGAATTGTTATAATAATTAAAAGTTATAATGTTGCTAAAAGTCACCACTTTAAGCATTCCTAGGTTAGTGCTGAACATATTTCCTCTAATATACTAACATTAGTGTTAAGAGTGCTCCGTCCCTCGGTCGTGTCCCACTCTTCGAGACGCCATGAACTGAAAGCCCACCGGGCTCCTCTGCCCATGGAAATTCCCAGGCAAGAATACTGGAGTGTGTTGCCGTTTCCTACTTCAAGGGATCTTCCTGACCCAGGGACTGAACCCATGTCTCCTGCATCGGCAGGTGGATTCTGTACTACTGAGCCACCTGAGAAGCCCAGTATTAAGTGTAGCTAGTATTTATTGGGCATTTACTATGTTCCAAACTCTGTACTAAGCATATTACATTCAGTAGTTCATTTATTCCTCACATAACCCTGAGAGATAGCTCTGCTATTACCCACACTTTACAGATGGAGACACTAAGTCTGTAACCAGGCCAGTGTCTCACACTTTGCAAGTGACAGAGCTGATTTGTACCCAAGTAGTCTGGCTCCAAAATCACTGCAGACGGTGACTGCAGTCAAGAAATTAAAAGACGCTTGCTCATTGGAAAAAAAGCTATGACCAACCTAGACAGCAAGTTAAAAAGCAGAGCCATTAGTTTACCAACCAAATTCTGTCTAGTCAAAGCTATGGTTTTTCCAGGAGTCATGTATGGATGTGAGAGTTGGGCTATAAAGATAGCTGAGCACCAAAGAATTGATGCTTTTGAACTGTGATGTTGGAGAAGACTCTTGAGAGTCCCTTGGACTGCAAGGAGATCCAACCAGTCAGTCCTAAAGGAAATCAGTCCTGAATATTCATTGGAAGGGCTGATGCTGAAGCTGGAACTCCAATACTTTGACCACCTGATGCAAAGAACTGACTCATTGGAAAAGGCCCTGATGCTGGGAAAGATTGAGGGCAGGAGAAGAAGGGGACAGCAGGGGATGAGATGGTTGGATGGCATCACCGACTCGATGGACACGAGTTTGAGTAAGCTCCAGGAGTTGGTGATAGACAGGGAGGCCTGGTGTGCTGCAGGGGTCACAAAGAGTCGGACACGACTGAGCGACAGAACTGAACTGAGCCTGGCTCCATGAGACGAGGCTGCACGTTGCCATCAGTAGCATTACATCAGCTTTCTTACAGCCACATCTTCCCTTTCACTCCCATCCTGAGCCCTTCAGTTTCTGCTTCCCTTATGACACCCACTCACCTGTAGCATTTCACAATTAAACGCCTCATACACTCAGTCCCCATCACCCAACAAAGCTTAACCCTCCTGGGCTGTGTTATGCATTAGCTGATTCTGATGGTCCCAGGCTCACACAGTTATTGCATGACTGAAGATAATGGTTATATGTACAAGGAGCTCAGCTAATATCTGGGCTTTAAACTTGCCCTTCAGTGACATCGTCCCGAGAAGTACATCATGTCATAATTGCAGGCATCTTGGTGAGTCAGTGGGAAAAACTTATTTGTGGGCAGGAAGCTTATTCCCAGTGTCTCATAAATCCTCTCACCTGGATGATTGCCACCATCTCTTTGTAAAACATTCAGAGCCAAGCCCCTGTCTCAGAGGGATTATGCACCTGATCACTAGGGGATCAATTTTCCATTAGCCCAGCAAGACAGCTCCTATTCAGTCATCACTACCATCACAAACACTATGTATTCTCACTAGTTTTTCTTTGGCAGAAAACACATTCCTATTTCTGAAAGCCCCAGGGTCAGCAGGAAAAGGGAGAGAGAGAAAGATGGAAAGTAAAGATTAGATAAGATCTTCTCTTGTCTAATGCGTCTCATTTTATTTTAGTGCACTTGCACAAGTATCTAAATTATGCTTAAACAGCAAAGCTTCCTTCTTTTGGCTTTTCCTTGCAGACTTTTGCAGTAGGTAGAGGAAAGAAAGGTTCAGAAAAAGTTCCTCTGAACAAACGAGCCATTAGATGAAGCTTTTCATTAGGCACACAGCTCACTGAATCTAATTTGAGAGGTTCTGACGAGGGTCACACTTGACCTCGGCCTCCTCCACTTGGTGGAGAATAGAAGCTCAGCCTGGCCCTGGATTCCGGAATGTCAGTTAGAGCCGAAATGTCCAGGAGACATGCTTACGTGGATTTTACATAATGAAATGGGGCCTTTAAATCTGTTTCTCTTTTCTTTTTAATCCCCACAGGGAACCCAACAACTTTCCTTGATAATCAGAAAATATGCTTAGCAATTCAAAACAGCATTACAGGATCACATTTAAGATATAAAGGCTAAAAACCCCTGGAAATAAGCCTGAAAACAAGGGTTGCAAAGTGAAAGAAAAGAAATCAGATAATAAAAGTTAATCTCCTTAGATCATTAATTGAAAAAAAAAAGAAAAACAAAAAGGCAGGCTCATGAAATAGCATATAGTATGATCTTATTTTGGTTAAAAACTGCATATATGTATATGTGCATTTCTTAAATTGAGGGAAAATATATATAGGTGTGTGTCTGGATAGATATAAATGGGACTTTCCAGGTGGCGCTAGTGGTAAAGAACCTGCTTGCCAGTTCAGGAGACGTAAGAGAGGAGGGTTCGATCCCCAGATCAGGAAGACCCCGTGGAGGAGGGCATGGCAACCCACTCCAGCATTCTTGCCTGGAGAATTCCATGGACAAAGAAGTCTGGTGGACTACGGTCCATAGCGTCACAGGACCAAAGAGACTTAGCAAGCATGCCTAGATATAGAAAAGTGCTTTCTAACATGTGGGGGAATGTATGATAAATTATTACCATTGGTTATCTCTGAAGGATAGAAATATAATTGTTATAACTTGAATCATTGTGTGCCCCCCAAAATTGTTGGAGTCCTAACCCCCAAAACCTCAGAATGTGCCCTTATTTGGAAATAGGGCTCGTCCACATGTAATTAACTTAATATAAGTTAAGAGAAGTTTATACTGGAGGAGGGTGTGCTCTTAATCCAATCTACTGCTGTTCTTTGAAGCAGAGGAGAGGGCCTTCCCTGGCAGTCCAGTGATGAAGACTCCAGGCTTCCAGTTTAGGGGTGTGGTTCAGTTCCTGGTCAGGTACTAAGATCCCACATGCCAGGAGATGCATCCTGAAAAGAAAAGAAAAAAAAAGAGGAGGCCCAGAGGAGAGAGACACGGAGAGAATGCCAAGTGATGATGGGGGCGGATTAGAGTGAGACAGCTGCAAGCCAAACAAAGCCAGGGATTAACGAGCAGCTACAGCTTCCCGGAGGGCACAGTGGTAAAGAACCCGCCTGCCGACGCAGGGGCCGCAGGAGACTCGGGTTTGATCCCTGGGTCGGGAAGAGCCCCTGCAGGAGGAAATGGCAACCCGCTCCAGTATTCTTGTCTGGAAATGTCCATGGACAGAAAAGCCTGGCGGCTACAGTCCATGGGAGTCCCAACAAGTGAAACATAACTGAGCCACTGAGCACAAGAACGGTCTGAAACCAGGACGAGGCCGGGAAGGATTCTCCCCTATGGGTTTCCCTGTAGGGTTTGAAATCTTTGTCAAAGGGACTTCCTGCCAATAGCTTGATTTTGAACTTTTAGACTCCAGACTCCAGTACTGTGAGAAAATTCATTTCTGTTGTTTTAATAAAGCCACCCCATCTATGGCGTTTTGTAGCATTAGCCCTAAGACACCAGCAGAGTGGAACTTTTCAGACTTTGGCTGATATGTTAAGTTTTTGCTTTCAACAAAGCACAAATGTCATTCTGTAAGCTTTAAAAGATCATGTTAAGAAAAGAAAGAAGGAAGGAAAGATGGTGAGACTGATTTTTTTTTACTCTTAGCCCCCTTGGATGAGGCCATGGAACATACTGAATAGAAGAGGAATAAAAACTATGGCTGATCAATTGAGCACGGAGATGCCAGCAACACAGCTCAGAGAGCTTCTCTCCACGTCGCTTGGTCCCTTGACTGGCTCATCGTGGCGTCTTGCCGTCTGCTATGTTCCCCCAACGACTGGCAAGGGGCCCCCTGATCTTCAAGTCCCACCCCCTGCTCCTCCATCAGCCCGGCCCTTCCCACCCTGAGTCCCACAGCCCCAGGGCCCTGCTCTCCGTATGACATCCTTCTATTTATTCGTTCATCGGTCATTGCCTGAGCACTACCATGGGCCAGGCAGTGGGCTGGAAATGTAAAAATAAATAAGGGCAGTCCTTGCCTACTCAGAGTTCAAAATCTAGTCGAACAGAAAGATAAGAAATGGAATGTTCTTTAGCATGTGGGCAGCACCTCAATGTGGAGAGCCTTTTGGGGCTGGGGTGGGGGAACGCTTGCTCGGACAGCAGGCAATAATGCCCAGAGTTGGGAGGGATTGGGGAACTAAAGAAGGAGACCAGCTTTGAAGCACATGTAAGAACCAGTCCAACAAAAGGGGGACGCGAGACTGTGCTGAGCCACTAATGCAAGAGGGTAATTTCATAGACTGAACACATAGTGTTAGTCGCTCAGTCGTGTCCGACCCTGCGACCCCGTGGACTGTAGCCCATCAGGCTCCTCTGTCCATGGGATTCTCCAGGCAAGAGTACCGGCGGGAAAACCTTGGGATGCATGTGGAGAGCATCGATGCTAGGGTGGGAACTGGGGACCCGTTGCCCATGAAGGGTCAGAGGGGCAAGATGAGAGCTCTGAACCTGACTTTTCGGGCTTGGAGAAAACACTGCAGAATGTCAGCAGAGCAGGGCTGTACGATCAGAGTCATCTTTCAGGAAGATTACCCCAGGGATGGTATAGGGGGTTGTGTGGAAAGAGCAAGAACGCCAGCAGATGGCATCATTAGGAGGCGAGCGAGCACCCTGCAGGAGAATGCTAGGGAGGGGGAGGGGGGCTGGACTGGAGAGGGAGACGGAGCAGAGTGCAGGAGGGTGGTAAGTTCTAGAGCCCATCCCGGGCGGGAACCCTGGTGCTGCCGTTTCCATGACGTGTCGCATTTACACAGTTACTTAACCTGTTTCGTGTGCCTTGGTTTTCTTACCTATAAAATGAGAACAGCTCTGGGGCTTCCCTGGTGGCTCAGCAGTAAAGAACCACCCGGCCAGTGCAGGAGACACGGGTTCGATCCCTGGGTCAGGAAGATCCCACATGCCCAGGAGCAACTAAGCCCGTGCACCGTGTGAGTATTGAGCTGCGCTCCCGAGCCCGGGACTGCAACAGCTGAGCCACAACTCCTGAAGCCCGTGCTCCGAGAGCCTGTGCTGGGCACTAAGGGAAGCCACCGAAGCTAGAGGGTAGCCCCCACTCACCACAGCCAGATAAAAGAGCCTGCACGGCAACAAAGACCCAGCACAGCCAAAAAGAAAGAAAGAAAAATAAAACTGTTTTAAAAGTTTCCTCTCTTAAAAAAAAAGTGAGAATAGTTACAAGTTTTACCTCGTTAGTTGTGACTACTGAATGTGTCAAATGCTAAGAAACTGCAGCCTGTATTGTTACTATTGGTTAGTTGCTGACTCTAAATATGTCTGTCTCTTTGCGACCCCATGGACTGTAGCCCACCAGAATATCAGAGCCTCTCTCCATGGGATTTCCCAGGCAAGAGTACTGGAATGGGCTGTCTTTACCACTGAGCCAACTGGGAAACCTGTGGATGCAAAGAGCCGATTCATTGGAAAAGACCCTGATGGGAAACATTGAAGGCAGAAGGAGAAGGGAACGACAGAGGACGAGATGGTTGGATGGAACCACTGGACATGAGTTTGAGCAAAGTCCAGGAGATGGTGAAGGACAGGGAAGCCTGGAGTGATGCAGTCCATGGGGTCACAAAGAGTCAGACACAACTGAGCGACTGAAAAATAACCGCAACATACATACACACAAACACAATCACACCATGTGCATATGAGTCAAAAGGCTTTTTGTGAATACACGTGAGAAATGAGAGAGAGGGAATAAGACCAGAGCCGTTCTGTGCTAGCCTGGGCACTGGTGCTGACTCGCCCTAATCTGCCCAGCTGACTTCATGCAGGTCTGTTCTTAAACTCGGCTTCCTCAGGAAGTCCTCCAGCCTGCTCACATCCAGATGAATTTGTTTTCTTGCCAGGGCACTGATTTGTCCAAACACTCTACAGGACTGAAAGCTCCAGGAGGCCAGGGAGCAAGTCCCCGGTGTGCAGCACTGTGCTCCCAGCACCTCACATAGCGCTGGCACTGAGTATATTTATGGTGAGTATACGAGTGAAGCGTTGGTTAGTCCAGGAGGAGGGGAGAAGATGATGAAGTCAGGTTCAAACACGTCCAGCTTGAGGTGTCCACAGGATATTCTACTAAAGTTACCTCATCAAAAGTGAAAGAGAAAGTCGCTCAGTCGTGTCTGACTCTTTGCAACCCCATGGACTATACGGTCCACGGAATTCTCCAGGTCAGAATACTGGAGTGGGTAGCCTTTCCCTTCTCTGGGGGATCTTCCCAACCCAAGGATTGAACCCTTGTCTCCCGCATTGCAGGTGGATTCTTTACTAGCTGAGCCACCAGGGAAGCCCAAGATACCTCAGAGAGTTGGATACGGCTGGATGAGGCTCAAGTGCACGTGTCTAGACTGCAAAGAGACAGTCTCTACAAGGTAGGAAGACGGAGCTGACGTGTCAGAAGACACTGAGTTGCAATAGGTTGGTCTGACATCCTTGCCCTCCAAAGTATTGCCCTGACATTTGACAAAACGGACAGTAAATCTCTTAGGGATGATGAGGGTTGTCACAAATTCTTTTCGTAGGTGGAACTCTTTCTTGGTGCTGCTCAAAAGATGCCATGTGGGCAACCATATATCTACATATACATCAGCCTATCTCTGCTCGCTAATACTGAGTGCTGACTGTGCATCAGGGACTATTCCAAACCATGAACTAACTATCTCACTGAATCCTCACAACAAGATCTGGAGGCGCATCTAATCATCAATCCCATTTAACAGATGTGGAAACTGAGGCACTGAGATCCAGTCTGTGTCACTTCCCCTTAAACCATAACAGTAACTCTCTAGAGACATCAAAAAACCAAACAATTTAGTTGCTAAAGCCAACTGTCCAGCATATGAAGAGAATCTCCAAGTTGATGAAACCCACATGGTTTATATAAAAGGTCTGGCAGTTTTATCTTATAGGAGCAAGCCCTATCCTCCCGTAATAGAAATGCCCCTTCCTGACCTTCTTCACCATCAATGCTTCTCTGGCACTCTTTCCCGGCAGCTGATTGAACACATTAAATCAGCCCACAGGAATAAGTCAAACACTATTAGTCACTCTGTAAAAATGCTGTCTATTTATTTATTATGAGTTATTCATAAACATCAAGACTAGACTCTGTAATTTAATACCACCTGCAATGATTCCTGAAAGTGGCGATATTTTACCACTACGATCTGATTAACTGACCTGTTCAAACAGAACTCTGAATCAAGCATAACTTCCCTTTGACAGAAGTGCATTCATCTCCATCTAAAGGCAGACTTCTTGACTCATCAGGGAGAACAAAACAGCTCGTCACGTGGAACCAATTAACATCATCCAAGGTAGCATGTACCTCTACAGAAATATTCGTAAGCTAATATTTCCTTAATATATGTTTGTATATATATATACACACACATACACAAGGAAATACATACCTTATGATTTCAGCTACATGATGTCTGAAAACACAGGCGTTTAACACAGTACATGATATCGAAGGACTGGACAGTGGCTTTTCTTGGTGGCCGAGGTAGGGAGGGTCCAGACCTGGGATGAGGCGTGTGGGGGTCCGCTGAAGGAGTGGGTGGGTTCCGGTGCTGACTTCATGACTGTGGTCACTTTGTGAAGACTCTTCATGTCAACACTTTATTTATATATGTTATCCTTTGCTAAAATGCTTGCCAAAAATTAAGCGGACAAAAAAAGAAATTCATACTTAGGTAGCAACATCAAGCAGGCATTTAACTACAAATGACACTATCCCAACTCTTCCACATTTGAGATGCATCTGGATGGGCAAGTCATATTAAATGAGCCTTGACGTGAACAATCTAGAACCAGAAAAGAACCCCTGGCATTTCAGAGACTGAAGGGATATTTAATTCATATGACAAAACGCGGATTCCACAAACAAAAGGAATATCAGGGAACGTGAAGGAGCATTCAGTAAACAAAAATACGATCGTCAAACGAAAGACTGGCTATACGTAGAAGCAGAGTGGAATCACTTGGCTGCACGCCTGAGATTAACACAAGTTTGTAAATCAGTTATAGTCCAAATAAAAAGTTTTTAAAGAGCCTTGATTTACTTACTTACAAGAATAACATGTACGTGATAGATGGGTTAAATATGGCTAAGTATATAAGCAATATATGTATATCTATTTACATATATAATCAATGTATACACACAGTCTGTCAATTTGTAACTTGCTATGCAAATTAAGCATCGTTACTACTATTATTCATTGGAAGGACTGATGCTGAAGCTCGAATACTTGGGCCACCAGCTGTGAAGAGCCAACTTGTTGAAAAAGACTCTGGTGCTGGGAAAGACTGAAGGCAAATGGGAAGTGGGCGGGAGGATCAGATGGTTAGATAGCAGCATTGACATGAATTCGAGCAAACTCCAGGAGATGGTGAAGGACAGGGAAGCCTGGTGTGCTGCCTTCCATGGGGTTGCAAAGAGTCGGGCATGACTTAGCGACTGAGAAACAGCAACTAAACAACTATTATTGTGATTGCTGCACAAGCCTCTCTGTCACCCTCCCTGACACAGTCTGAGCAGAGTACTCAATATGTTGATTTTTTAAGAATTTTTATTTGGTTCATCGAAATAGTAGTAATAGGAAGAGGGTAAAGCTAATTAGTTACCGCAGTTCTGTTCCTGTCTATGACTCCCAAAAGCCCATTGTCCGTGAAATTTCCAGGCAGGGGTAGCCTTTCTCCTGGATGACTTAGCAGCCTCTTACACAAACTCTTCCTGATCTTTTCCTCAAGCCCAGAACTAAAATTCAAAATGAGTCGTTTCCTTGATTGACAATAGAGAACACTACTTGGAGGCAAATCTTTGGAAGAGAGAACTTAACAGACCATTCTGTCATTAACACCCTTTCTTACATTACTCACTTTTCCAGCCTCTCACCAGGGGATCAGAATCCTGGGGAAAAAAAAAAACATGAAAAGTGGGTTTATAACTTTAGAAGATCAGCCATTCCACCTTCGTATACAGGATGCATAGGGACAAGGATCTTGTTCTTTTAGTTTCTAGGTCACCAGTATCTAGGGAGCCATATACAGCTCTGAGGGTGAACATTGTCAACTTCTAGGATATTTTCTCCCAGTAGGAAAAAAAAGTAGCATTTTATGTGACTTCGTTTCCGAAGAATCGCCAAGAGTTCCCAGGTGACACTAATGCGAATAAATGCAAGGCCATTTGTGAAACACCTGCCTGCTTTGTTGTTGCTCAGTTGCTAAGTCGAGTCCAACTCTTCGCAGCCCCTATGGACCACAGCGTGCCGGGCTCCCCTGTCCTTTACTCTTCACATCAGGTGGCCAAAGTACTGGAGCTTCAGCTTCAGCATCCATTCTTCCAGTGAATATTCAGGGTTGATTTCCTGTAGGATGGACTGGTTTGATCTCCTCGAAGTCCAAGGGACTCTCAAATTCTTCCTCCGGCATCACATTTCGAAGGCATCAGCTCTTCAGCACTCAGCCTTTTTTATCGTCCAGCTCTCACATCCGTACAAGACTACTGGAAAAACCGTAGATTTGACTATACGGACCTTTGTAGGCGAAGTAATGTCTCTACTTTTTCATTACATTGTCTAGGTTTGTCATTGCTTTTCTCCCAAGGAGGAGACTGTAAAAGGGTTTCATGATCAGGTAAGTATGGTAAATACTGCATCCAAGAGCCCCTTATCAGAGAGTCACAATGTTCGTTAGGAGTAAACAAACCTGTTCTCTTTTATCACTGTGGTTCAAACTCATGAGATTTTTTTTTTTTTGTATGGCAGACACAAGAACTCTTCTGGAACCCTGAGAAACAGTGATGTGGATTAAAATAGCTCCAAGAATTATTAGCCAACAGTAAAGACAGTGACAGAAAGGCTTACACAGAGAAAATGAGACATGCCTGAGCAACTGGGTAAACGTCGGCCTGCGTCCTACCAAATCCTTTGATGTAAAAAAGATGGAGCCTAACTGGCTTCCCGAGAACATGCTTTGCCTCAAAGTGAAAGTGAAGTTGCTCAGTCGTGTCTGACTCTTTGCGAGTCCATGGACTGTAGCCTGCTAGGCTACTCCATCCATGGGATTCTCCAGGGAAGAACACTGGGGTGGGGGGTGGGGGTTGCCATTTCCTTCTCCAGGGGATCTTCCCAACACAAGGATCAAACCCAGGTCTCCCGCACTGCAGGCGGACTCTTTACCGTCTGAGCCACCAGGGGCTCCATGCTCACCTGCAATATACAGGGACCATGTCTCTCTCTTGGACCTTCTAGAATGAAGCAGGAATTGGAGGAGGAGCCAGGGGTAGAGGAGAAGATTCTGCAAATGAATGTGTCCCGTTTCAGGATTTCAACAAAAGCGGGCCTGGTGGCCAGTGAGCAGCCACTAACATCCAGGCTTCCAGGAGCTAACACACCTCCCATCAAAGAGAAGATGCAGAAATTCACGTTCTCATCTGGCAAAATCTAGTTGATGACTTCAAATGTGCTGCCAAGCCTCACAGAAGGAAAAGAGCTATTCATTTACTGCAAAGAGGTATTTGCTTACCTAAGAGCAATTCCACGATCCCTCATTAGTCTACTTTGGTGTTTTTCTACCTAAAATTAGACCTTAATCACTCTCTCCAGCCCAGTGTTGAGGAAACTTGATTGCAGCCAACTATGAGTGAAATGAATTCAGTGAGTCTCAACCAGCATTTGCTGTAAATGAGATAGAATGGAATGAAATGAATTAGATGATATCAGAGCATCAGACACAGCAAGAGTGATTATTATTTTTTTACAAAATTTTAATTTATGTTTGTACATCTATTCATATATGTGAATATACACACTGTGTTATAAAATAAAATGTATTTCTTACTTCAAGCTGTAACCAGAAACATCTAACCACCAGTGATGCAACCTAATGCCCCCATTTTATGACTACTGAACCCCAGAGAAGTTTAGCAGCTTGCCCAAAGACACACAGCTAACACGAGCTATACTTAGAATCTAGCAACTCTGACCCCTTGTTCAATGCTCTTGGCATTCTGCCCAATAATCCTGTTCAAAAACAAAAATTACACCTCCTTTCTGCCTTTTAAGATTCCTACCTATAAGACTTATTTAAAGAAATCTTTTCAATAACCCTCAGCTCATTGCCTTAAACAAAACTCTACATAAAATACAGTAATATTGACCTCTGCTGAGATCTGTGCCAGAGAGACATGAAGCCTGAGGCAAAACCTGAAGGAGTTTAATGCTTGCCTTGTAAACTTCCTGACTAAATACGACAGGAGAGAACACAGCCAGAAGTGCTGTAAAATTCCTATTAAATAATGTTTCTCTTAAGTAGGTACTGCTGACAAAATAAACCATACTGTCCCATTTTGTGCATTATGATCTAATTCTCCTGTCAACAGAGCTAAGATATTTTTTCCCCAAAAAAGAAGGAAAAGATGACTTCAGCAGTAGTAGGAAACTTGTCCCCCAACTAATGAGAGCTTGTTATAAATAATAACAACAGGATCCTAAAGCTTTGTAATAGCCGTGAAATTGCACAGAACCCTCTCAAGGGCAGGGCTTCCCAGGGAGTGCAGAGGAAAAGAACCTGCCTACCAGTGCAGGGGATGCAGGAGACGCAGGTTTGATCCCTGCGTCGTGAAGATCCCCTGGAGAAGGAAATGGCAGCCCACTCCAGGATTCTTCACTGGAAAATTCCATGGACAGAAGAGCCTGGCGGGCTACAGTCCACGGGGTCACAAAGCATCAGATGTGGCCAAGCACAGCACACAGCACGACTCTCAAAGGCTTTGAGTCAGAAATGAAGATCTAAAAGCATAGCATTTTCAGTGAAGCTGCAGAGTGGCAGAAGTTGGTAGAGAAGAGGAGGAAAGTGGATGAGGGGGTTGGTTTTCTTCTTTTTAAATAATTTTATTTTATAAAAATAAAGGACAGAAATGGCAGGGACCTAACAGGAGCAGAAGAGATTAAGAAGAGGTGGCAAGAATACATAGAAGAACTATAGAAGAAAGGTCTTAATGACACAGATAACCATGATGGTGTGATCACTCACCTAGTGCCAGACATCCTGGAATGCGAAGTCAAGTGGGCCTTAGGAAACTTTACTATGAACATAGTTAGTGGAGGTGATGGAATTCCAGCTGACCTATTTCAAATCCAAAAAAGATGATGCTGTGAAAGTGCTGCACTCAATATGCCAGCAAATTTGGAAAACTCAGCAATGGCTACAAGACTGAAAAAGGCCAGTTTTCATTCCAATACCAAAGAAGGGAAATGCCAAAGAATGCTCAAACTCCTGCACAATTGTACTCATCTCACATGCTAGCAAAGTAGTGCTCAAAATCCTTCAAGCTAGGCTTCAACAATACATGAAACAAGAAATTCCTGACACACAAGCTGGATTTAGAAAAGGCAGAGGAACCAGAGATCAAATTGCCAGCATGCACTGGATCATAGAAAAGGCAAGGGAGTTCCAGAAAAACGTCAACTTCTGCTTCATTGACTGTGTGGATCACAATAAACTGGAAAATTCTTAAAGAGATGGGAATACCAGACCACCTGACCTGCCTCTTGAGAAATCTGTATGCAGGTCAGGAAGCAAGAGTTAGAACTAGACATGGAACAACAGACTTTCCAAATAGGAAAAGGAATACATCAAGGCTGCATATTGTCACCCTGCTTATTTAACTTATATGCAGAGTACATCATGAGAAATGCTGGGTTTTGGATGAATCACAAGGTGGAATCAAGATTGCCAGGAGAAATATCAACAACTTCAGATATGCAGATGATACTACTCTAAAAGGCAGAAAGTGAAGAGGAACTAAAGAACCTCTTGATGAGGGTGAAAAAGGAGAGTGAAAAACCTGGCTTAAAACACAACATTCAAAAAATGAAGATCATGGCATCTGGTCCCATCATTTCATGGCAAACAGATGGTGAAACAATGGAAACAGTAACAGTCTTTATTTTCTTGGGCTTCAAAATCACTGTGGATGGTGACTGCAGCCACAAAATTAAAAGACAGTTTCTCCTTGGAAAGAAAACTATGACAAACATAGACAGCATATTAAAAAGCAGAGCCATCACTTTGCCAGCAAAGGCCCATCTATCTAGTCAAAGCTATGGTTTTTTCAGTAGTCATGTACAGATGTGAGAGTTGGACCATAAAGAAGACTGAGCACCAAAGAACAGATGCTTTCAAACTGTGGTGCTGGAGAAGACTCTTGAGAGTCCCTTGAACTGCAAGGTGATCAAACTAGTCAATTCTAAATGAAATCAACCTTGAATATTCACTGGAAAGACTGATGCTAAAGCTGAAGCTCCAATACTTTGGCCACCTGATGCGAAGAGCCAACTCATTGGAAAAGACCCTGATGCTGGGAAAGATTGAAGGCAGGAGAAGAGGGCGACAGAGGATGAGATGGTTGGATGGTGTCACCAACTCAACAGACACCAGTTTGAGCAAATTCTGGGAGACAGTGAAGGACAGGGGAGCCTGGCTTGCTGCAGTCCACCGGGTCGCAAAGAGTTGGACACGACTGAGCAACTGAACAACCACATTTTCATTTTATATTTTTGCCATGTAGCGTGTAGATCTTAGTTCCCCAACCAGGTATCAAACCCACACCCTCTGCTGTGGAAGCACAGAGTCTTAATCACTGACCGCCAGGGAAGTCCCTCATTTTCTTCTTTAAATCTTTTACAAATAATTATGCAAGGAACTTGGAGCTGCTAAAAGGGAAATCTGAGATAGCAAAAATATATATATATTTTTTTTGCTCATGGTTTTGAAAACAATTCTCTAAAACAATAACTGGTACATAGGAAAATGCATGCTGACAGGCATTTGCAAAGACCACTTTTATTTTTTGTCTTGTTTTTTCCCCCAGGGCAACTTTGCCAGCCATCATTTTTCTTGAAAGATTTCTCTCCCCCTGAGGTGCTCCACATATAAGCCATAATAAGACAATGAAACAGATGCAATTCAAAAAGTAGGTAAGGGAGAATGTGGACAGAATAGATTGTATAGCGTCCCTTGGTACTAACTTGAGTGATGGGAAACTTTTCCATGGAAATGCCCTAGTCCTCTGAGTTTATGTTATATTCAGAGGAATAAGAAGCTCTCAGGATCCATTCTGTACCTAGTTTGTGGGCCCTCAGAGCAATCAGGTTAATCAGTATGACAGAATGATTTCATCTGAATCACTCATTAGGCCCTGACACAGCTCCCATCATATCAAGTCCTGGCTTCCCAACTTTCGTCAACACTCTTCTTTTTTTAATGCAGCTATTTGCTCTAAAGCTCTCATTTTCCCATTACAAAACAGTACAGTGCTCATAACAATACTTGTAGCTATAATGTTTACTAAATGCTTTCTTTGTGTCAGGTTCAGTTTCAGTTTCAGTTCAGTCGCTCAGGCTTGCTGTCCGACTCTGCAACCCCATGGACTGCAGCACGCCAGGCCTCCCTGTTCATCACTAGCTCCTGGAGTTTACTCAAACTCATGTCCATTGAGTCGGTGATGCCATCCAACCATCTCACCCCCTATCGTCACTATCCGATTTGCTTTACATGTTTTAACTCAAATTTCACAAGTTGATAAAGTAGACAAGGGTAGGATCTAAGAAGGCAAAGGTTTCTGTTGGTTTTGTTCACTGTTTTATGACTGTAGATGGTTTCTGGCATACAGTACGTGGTCAGTAAATGTCCCCACCATACAGTTCAGAAAAGTGAGGCATAGACAATTCTCTCGTCCCAGGTCCAAAAGGTATGAAGTAGCAAAGCCCACATGTAAAATAAGTGTGCCTAATGGCTCGTAGTGTTATTCATGGTGACTTCTATTCAGTTATTCTTTGCATGATGCTTTTCAAAACATCTATTTAATTGGGTTTTTCTAACTTAAAATTTCTTTTCATTGAAAAGTTTTAAGATTCTGAAGATATACACAAACAACAATAAAAATATATCCCACTAACTGAATGCTAACCACTGTTAGTGTTTTGGAGGGTTTCAAAATCTCTGATAAATTTCTATGAATGTAGTTACTGGATTAAAGGATACGGTCTCCAACGGGACTTCCCTGGTGGTCCAGTGGCTAAGAATCTGCCTTACAATGCAGGGGACGTGGGTTCCATCCTGGATCAGGGAACTAAGATCCCAAATATCTCAGAGCAGCTAAGCCCGAGAGCCACACTATTGAAGCCCACACTCTGGAGCCTGCAAGTCCAGGCACTGCAATCAAAGCTCCTGCAGGATACAACAAAGATCTCACATCTTGCAACTCAGACCTGATACAAGGCAAATAAATAAATAAATACTTTAAAAAAAGAATATGATCTCCATAATACACATTCTGAGTTTGGAAACTATATGGCTCATCAATTTTTATTCAAACATTAAAAAGCGGGCTACTCTTACCCAGTGATGAATGAAAAGGTGTGTAGTTGCCAATAATTAGCTAAAAGTGCATTATATAAAATGTTATAACAAGATATTACCATTATATAACAATATTACAACTTGTTCTACCTCACACACACAAAATTACCTTCCCCTATAGTCAGGACTCAGGGGCTCCCAACAACCATTCATTTATAGGAGCCAGAAAGTTCAGCTGTCAACAGTGACCCATCAAACCAAAAAGATGTGAACTTGGATGACCAAGCAACTGGCTTCAAGTTACACGCAAATTAAATTAGTATGGAGATGTGCCCCCAAATTAGGGAAATGCATGAGAATGACCAACTGAGACAGCCTAAAACAAAATCAGACCAGTGGCCTCCAATTTTTTTTCTTTTCACCACAATCAAGAAAGTATTTTAGCATAACCTTTTAACAGGGATTTTTATTATAACATATATACATGTATCACTGCATTGACATATTCTAAACCATAAGAAAAAATATTTTTAACCAGAGGAAATTAGTTTAAAAAATAAACGTTAATGTTGTTTTTCCACACACTAATGGATCACTGCACATCCTGGAATACTTTCACTCTCTTGTTTGAAACCCACTCTCGAGTTGACTGAGGAGCCTATGTTTTTAAGGATGGTGACTGCTTCTTTTCAACTCAAGCCATATTTGTCTTATGATGGTTTTGCTCACAATAGTAAGTAAAGTCCAATATTTTCTCTGTCCACAATTTTACCTGACCTAGATTGTTCTTCACACAACAGTAAATAAAAGATGCATAATGCCCAAAGTGCTATGCCGAGTCCCGCATCACAAACTCATTTCATGTCATTCTCCAAAACCAAGAGAGATTAAGAAATTTCTATTTTCAGATGAATGAATAAAGAAGATGTGGTGTATGTATATACACACCACACACACACACACACACACACAATGGAATACTACTTGGCAATAAAAAAGAATGGAATAATGCCATTTGCAGCAACGTACATGAATCTAGAGATTATCAGATTGAAGTCAAAAAGAGAAAGACAAATACTGTATGACATCACTTATATGTGAAATCTAAAATATGACACAAACGAACTCACATATGAAACAGAAACAGATTCACACAATCATCCTTTCAAAAAAATTGATAACAATACCACGTTGTATATGTGAAGATGCCCATCTGAGCATTGTAAGGAAAAAGAAAATCAGAAGTAATGTAAATGTCCATCAGTTAGGGCACTGTTTTTGGTTAAAACATATATCCAGCAGGATAATAAGCAGCCATTAAAATTGTTGATGAATACCTATATTTTATTGAAATGGAAAGATGGAGACAATTTATCGTTAAGGTTTAAAAAAAGGTAGGCATTGCCAGGCCAGATGGGGAACATAAAAAAGGGAAATAAACACCCAAAGAGACAACCCAAGGTGCTAAAGCTGATTTTTGTGCTCCTTTCTGCTTTTTCCATGAGTCACCCCTGGCTGTATACACCTTCCAATATGCTAAAGCTTGATTTTTCTTTTATCAATATTTCCAGGAAGTACATCATGTACTCCAAACAGCTTCCTAGCTGGAAACAATTTGAACATTGAGACCAACAATTATAGACAAATGTAGTAATTCTAGATTGGCTGGCAGATTGCCAAAGAACCTGGATGCATGATTAGACACCTCTTCCAAATATTCTACCCAATGGCAAGAGGTTCTGCTGTTTGGATAACTGAGATTGATGACCCTAAATTACTGGATAATCCCAAAGATTCTAAATCTGTTTTAGCAAAGGAAATAGTAACAGCCAACATTCTCAATGAAGTGGTGGCAATCCTTTGTAGTATAAAACACAAAGTCTGAGGGATATTTCCATGTTGGCTCTTAATTAGAACCCTCTAGAGAAAGGGCCTGTCAGATCCAGAGATGTATATATCCTGCTGACAAGTTCCCATGGGAAAAGTATCTGTCAATACAAGTCCAGTCTCACCTCCCCCAGATGGAGCAAAAATCAATATCTCTGCTTCCTACCTCCTTCAAGAGAGTGCTGAGAGTATTCAAACAGCCCCTGAAAGATTAGAGATTGACTGTGTTATCACCGGTCAGCTTCCTGAGCTACATTTCGTAACAATTTGGGTCGTCCTCCGACAGCCACCAAAAAAGTTCCCTAGATGTACAAGCTTATTCTAAAGTACATGGAATCAAGCAGCTTGGAAAGACCGGAGTGAGAAGATGCTGAGGACCCAGCCACGCATCTCAGATGCGCCCCCTCCCTCCCAAGTCTTAGCCTAGAGCACACGCTCTCATCCTTTACCCACGCATCACCCAAGCGAAAAGGAGACTGACATTCCAGGGAATCTATCAAGTGTATGTTTAGTTTCACTTCTGAAATGCTCAGTTAAAGGTGGCTTAAAAGTTCTTAAAATAAAAAAATAAAAGAAAGAAACCCAGACCTGAGTAAGGTGAATATTCCCAGTGTCACGTCTTCAGGTGTCAGATTTCCCAAGGGGAAGGAAAAGGACTGCAGGTCACGTAATTCCAAGAATCACTAATGAAGAAGCTTTACCTTATTATTCTGCTTATTTATTTACTCCTATTATATTTTATCTTCTTCTGTATTCCGTCATTCCTAATTCTTCTTGCCACCAACTCCATTTTGAAACCCTATGGGATATTACTTGTTTGCTTGCTCAGTCACTCAGTTGTGTCTGACCCTTTGTGACCCCATGGACTGTAGACCACCAGGATCCTCAGCCCACAGTATAGCTGCTGCTGCTGCTGCTAAGTCGCTGCAGTCGTGTCCGACTCTGTGTGACCCCATAGAGGGCAGCCCACCAGGCTCCCCCGTCTCTGGGATTCTCCAGGCAAGAGCACTGGAGTGGGTTGCCATTTCCTTCTCCAATGCAGGAAAGTGAAAAATGAAGAGGCCGCAAAAACCCCAGGCAAGAGTACTGGAGTTGGTTGCCATTTCCTCCTCTAAGGGATCTTCCAGACCCAGGGATCAAATCCTGTGTCTCCTGCCTTGCAGGTGGATTCTTTACTGATTCAGTTCAGTTCAGTTCAGTCGCTCAGTCGTGTCCGACTCTCTGCGACCCCATGAATCGCAGCACACCTGGCCTCCCTGTCCATCACCAACTCTCGGAGTTCACTCAGACTCATGTCCATCGAGTCAGTGATGCCATCCAGCCATCTCATCCTGGGTCGTCCCCTTCTCCTCCTGCCCCCAATCCCTCCCAGCATCAGAGTCTTTTCCAATGAGTCAACTCTTCGCATGAGGTGGCCAAAGTACTGGAGTTTCAGCTTTAGCATCATTTCTTCCAAAGAAATCCCAGGGCTGATCTCCTTCAGAATGGACTGGTTGGATCTCCTTGCAGTCCAAGGGACTCTCAAGAGTCTTCTCCAACACCACAGTTCAAACACATCAATTCTTCAGTGCTCAGCTTCTTCACAGTACAACTCTCACATCCATACATGACTACTGGAAAAACCATAGCCTTGACTAGATGGACCTTAGTCGGCAAAGTAATGTCTCTGCTTTTGAATATACTATCTAGGTTGGTCATAAATTTCCTTCCAAGGAGTAAGCATCTTTTAATTTCATGGCTGCAGTCACCATCTGCAGTGATTTTGGAGCCCAGAAAAATAAAGTCTGACACTGTTTCCACTGTTTCCCCATCTATTTGCCATGAAGTGATGGGACCAGATGCCATGATCTTCATTTTCTGAATGTTGAGCTTTAGGCCAACTTTTTCACTCTCCACTTTCACTTTCATCAAGAGGCGTTTTAGTTCCTCTTCACTTTCTGCCATAAGGGTGGTGTCATCTGCATATGAGGTTATTGATATTTCTCCCGGCAGTCTTGATTCCAGCTTGTGCTTCTTCCAGTCCAGCATTTCTCATGATGTACTCTGCATAGAAGTTAAATAAGCAGGGTGACAATATACAGCCTTGATGTACTCCTTTTCCTATTTGGAACCAGTCTGTTGTTCCATATCCAGTTCTAATTGCTGCTTCCTGACCTCACTAGTTAGCTGCCGCCTTGGGGAGAGGAAGGTATTCAATGCTGCCTGGGAAGTACTTGGGGACCCCTATTTCTACCCAATCTAAGATTCACTTTCAGCTCTACTTCTTATCAGAAAGCTAATTTTTCTGTCAACAGTAATGAAATATTCTTCTTCTAAGCACTAAAGTGAAGCTCATGGAAAACACAAGAGCAAATGGCCAAAGCCTTGAGAACAGCTGGAGCAGAGGGTGAGAAAACTATAGGAACAGACAGCTATTATCTCATTCTTGGGATAATAATAAACAGTAACCAACAGTTTTCTGAAAGTAATATTCACTAGGAATATAGTAGATAAATACTCTAAGTAAAGTAATTTGGGACCTCTTCTTAAAAGCAGAAAGAGTATTTTCTACCGGCAAGCATCATGATAAAATGAAAGCTCTGGATATACCAATATGGGAAAAGTACAGTATAAAAAATACATTAGAGGATGACCACAGTTTATGTCATAGTGGGAGAGATGTCCGGATTTGACCAGAGCAGGGCCACTTCTCTTCACACTCACTTATCATTTCCTTTAGAGAAAGAATTAGGCCACAACCCTACTATATATATAGGCGTCCCAGGTACCACTAGCAGTAAAGAACCTACCTGTCAGTGCAGGAGATGCAAGAGACACGGGTTCGATCCCTGGGTCAGGAAGATCCCCTGGAAGAGGGCATGCAACTCACTCCAGTATTCTTGCCTGGAGAATCCCCTGGAGAGAAGAGTCTGGAGGGCTATCGTCCATAGGGTCACACAGAATTGGACAAAACTGAAGTGACTTAGCATGCAGACACTACTATACATATATATATATATACACTTTTGATTTGCTATATATATAATTTTTTTAAGTCTAGAAAACTTGCATAGCTTTCATCCAAAAGTATAAGTTCAGTAATTATTAATTAATATATCTTCACATATTTATGAATTAAGACTACCTCCAGATGGCATGAAAAGGAGATATCTTGAATATGGTGGACCCACAGAAGTCAGGATTCTAGCACCTGGTGGGGAAGGTATCAAGTACCTAAAGAATAATGTTCCAGAATGTCAATGCCTTCTAAAATGTTACCTTGAAAGTGATAGTGAGAGTCGCTCAGTCGTGTCCGACTCTTTGTGATCCCGTGGACTGTAGCTCCCCAGGCTCTTCTGTCCATGGAATTCTTCAGGCCAGAATACTGGAATGGGTAGCGGTTCCCTTCTCCAGGGGATCTTCCCAACTCAGAAACTGAACCCAGGTCTCCCGCATTGCAGGCAGATTCTTTACTGCCTGAGCCACCAGGGAAGCCCAAGAACAGTCAAGTGGGTAGCCTATCCCTTCTCCAGGGTCTTCCAGACCCAGGTATTGAACTGGGGTTTCCTGCATTGCAGGCAGGTTCTTTACCAACCGAGCTACCAGGGAAGCCCATATGCTGCCTTAGCAGGAGTTTAAGAATCCTCTCTGCATTTAGTTTGGTACTTAGATGACAAAGATGAGGTTCTGATTCTTCTTTCTGAGCAAGGCCTAGAAAAAAAGTTCTTTATTTTAAAACCTGATCTGCCTATATGAACAGGTTTTCAGCAAGTGGACTTCTGTGTACTGACCTAAGAAATGACTCAGTTCACAAAGGGGATCAGCCCCTGAGATAAAGACAGTCTCCAGGAGTAACTGAACAGGCAAACCTTTTCAATGAAACAGCCATAGCTTCCTTCTTCCCTTTCCTTGTCCTCCTCCTTCTTGTCGTTTAGTGTTTCCAGTGCTTCACAGTCAGTCATATTCAAATACAGTCACAATTTCTAAGCCAAATACTAATGTTTGCTATCTGATATTTTAGAGGAACCATGTTACTCCTGCCTGTCTGAAAAGAAAGAACCTATCATTGTTTCACCCGCTGGTGTAGAGGCTCTCTCAGATGTCGAATCCTGGCTCCTTTCTAAAGGTATCAGTAACTGTAAAGTTGATTCCCAAATCCTTCATCCGACAAGCTTGTGCCTACTACTACCATGTGCTAGGCACTGGGTGCATAAAGATGAGAAAAATAAAGTCCCCATTGTTCAAAACTTTTAAGGAAAAGCGTCAAAAACACAGAATGCACTAAAGAAGCATCAGTACCATAACAGGGGTTTCCCTGGTGGTTCAGACGGTCAAGAATCTCCCTGCAGCCCAGGAGACCCAGGTTCAATTCCTAGGTCAGGAAGATCCCCTGGAGAAGGGAATGCAACCCACTCCAGTCTTCTTGCCTGGAGAATCCCATGGACAGAGGAGCCTGGCGGGCTACAGTCCATGGAGTCACAAGGAGTCAGACACGACTGAGTGACTAACACCGCAATAGAGATCTGAACAAAGACATGAGCACACGGAGAAGCTGGTGATCTGAGCGGCTATTCCAATGTGGTTTCCCAATTATAGATAACATTTTTGGGTCTGATAAACAGTTCTGGGCTGTTGCTCATTGTTTTGCAGGAACATATCCACTTTCTCTGTGCAAGATTTTACTACCAGAGAGGATTACAGGCTCAAGCCAACCATAATATCACTATTACTATTCAGCAGGCTAAAGGGTCATTTTTCTTGGAGTCATCTTTTAGGTGTCTTCTCTGCTAATTCAATCTCAGTGAAGTCTTTGACTTCATAGGGATGTGAAGTGATAGATTTATATGAGTTTGGAGATGAATAAAAAGAAGTCATTCCATATTGTAGACTTAAAGAAATTAGAATGAAATGGTGAAAAGAAATGAGAAGGGTGATCAAGAGCTCTTTCAGAAATGTATTAATAAGATGTCCCCAAACTACTATCTGTGCAATCATGCCTTAATTTATATATTACATGCCATCTAAGAAATTGGACTGTGAATCAATGTTTGAGTCAAATTCTATTTCAGATGTACCCCCGGGCAATTTAAAGAAATAATTTAGTAAATCTCCTCCTAAAGCAGAGACTGTTTTACAATGTGAATAATCACTTCCTCATTTTATGTCTTGTAAGTTGGAGTTTTGTCAAGTCTACCTAATGCAAGGCAATCTACGCCTTCTAGTTTATGAGAAAAAAATAATTACTATGAAGGAAATGGTAGCACACTGGCTGACTTTATCTCCAGATGCATTTTAGTCATTAAGTTGGTGAGATCAGCTGTTCTAGTTTTAAATAACTTGCATGAGGTAGACCAGTATCTCAGGACAGAGGCAGACTAGGAAGGGGAAGACTGGGGTGCAGACAACCCTGGAAAGAGAGAGAGAGAAGGAAGGAAGAAGGGAAGAAGAGAGGGAGGTGGGGAGGAAGGGAGGGAAAGAAGAAGGGAAGAAAGAAAGGCAGAGAAACAGGGGCAGAGGAAGGAAAAGGGGCCATCTAGCTCATCACTTAAAATTTAAGGCACACATGAGTTACCTCAGTTCACTTCAGTTCAGGCGCTTAGTCATGCCCAACTCTTTGCAACCCCATGGACTGCAGCAGGCCAGGCCTCCCTGTCCATCACCAATTCCCAGAGTTTACTCAAACTTATGTCCATTGAGTGATGCCATCCAACCATCTCATCCTCTGTCGTCCCCTTCTCCTCCCACCTTCAATCTTTCCCAGCACCAGGGTCTTTTCCAATGAGTCAGTTCTTCTCATCAGGTGGCCAAAGTATTGGAATTTCAGCTTCAGCATCAGTTCTGCCAATGAATATTCAGGGCTGATTTCCTTTACGATGGACTGGTTGGATCTCCTTAGAGTCCAAGGGACTCTCAAGAGTCATCTCCAACACCACAGTTCAAAAGCATTCTTCGGTGTTCAGCTTTCTTTATAGTCCAACTCTCACATCCACACATGACTACTGGAAAAACCATAGCTTTGACTAGACGGACATTTGTTGGCAAAGTAATGTCTCTGCTTTTTAATATGCTGTCTATGCTTTTAAATATGAGTCACCTGAAGTTTGCAGATTCTGATTTGGGAGCCTGGGGTGAGACCCAGAAGTTCTGCTTTCTGCCAAGTGAAGTCTCTAAAACAGATGGTTAGAAGCATGCCTCGGAGAAGGCGATGGCACCCCACTCCAGTACTCTTGCCTAGAAAATCCCAGGGATGGAGGAGCCTGGTGGGCTGCAGTCCATGGGGTCACTAAGAGTCGGACACGACTGAGAGACTTCACTTTCACTTTTCACTTTTATGCTTTGGAGAAGGAAATGGCAACCCACTCCAGTGTGCTTGCCTGGAAAATCCCAGGGGGAGCCTGGTGGGCTGCCGTCTATGGAGTCGCACAGACTCGGACACGACTGAAGCGACTTAGCAGCAGCAGCAGCAGCATGCCTGATGCTATGCAGTTTATCAGCAACTTGAACCTCCAGGCAAAATGACTTTCAGGTCTTCAAACCAAATTAGTGAAGGAAAAAGATCAAGAGAGGAAAGGAACTCGCTGCAACAGTATTTCCTGTTCCTCAGGGTTTGTTTTTTCTCTACTGCACTCCCATCCCCACCCTCTCTTTGTCTGGGGATGGCTTTATTTGGAGCAGGGAATCTGCTACCATCACATTTTTCAGCAGCGTCTTCGTGGTTTTTCATAGCAGCCACGAAAAGCCAGGGCACAGTGGAGCTGGTCAAAGGTTTTAGCTTTGATCTCACACAATATCATTTCTCTAAGACATCCAATGCTCATTTTTTGAGCAAAATTAATGCAGTGTCTTTCACTCTGGCTCTCTCCCTCTGCTGAGATGTCTCTGGGAACAATAGTGCTGTACAGGAAAAGTTTTTCCTTTGAACTAAGGCAAAGGGAACACGTAAGCGCCAGAACACCTTCGGGCTCTAAACACAGCATCAGCTTTGAAACGAATGATGAGACTAGAGCTCTATATTTTTAGAAACACATATTTACTGAAAAAAATTGCAGGTATGCTATTGCACAAGTTTTTTAAAAGCCCGGGCCCAGAACTTCACTGATGGTGCAGTGGTAAGAATCCGTGTGTCAGTGCAGAGCACGTGGGTTCGATCCCTGGTTGGGGAAGATTCCGCATGTGCCACAATTACTGAGCTCGCGTGTCACAGCTACTGAAGTCTCTGCACCGAGAGCCGGCACTCTGCAAAGAGAAGCCCGCTCATCACGGTGAAGAGTAGCACCCGCTCACCACGACCAGAGGGAACCTGAGCGCAGCAAGGAAGACACCAGCGCAGCCAACACATAAACAGACAAAGCCCTGGCCCAAACGAAGGCAGAAAAGACCCTCCCCTCATCTGGGCCTCAGGATAATTTCTACACCTTGGTTTCCTCAATTGTGTAGGAGAATTACACAATTAGATGTGCTTCACGTTGCCATTATAAGGTTTCCATGTGTGCATGGTTTAGATAATTTCCTAAAGCCACAAAATCAGCTATAACGTTCCCCAGGATTTAACTTCCCAGATCATAGAAGTAAATTAGCGAAAAGGACACTCAAAATCAAAATACTCCCACATAGAAACTGCACACAAAAATCTTGAGGCAGAAATAAATCAGTATATCAGAACTGTTGCTTCAAATATACATTAGGCAAAAGTATGGATAGGACAGTTGATATTCTTGCAAAACGGCATGCCATACCAGTTAGTTCTACATTCTTGTCTTAAAATCTCCAGTGGGATGTATGTTCTATGCTTCAAAGGAAATCTGGGTAACGCAAATCATTATCTATTCCTAAATACTATTTCCAGATCCATAACACCGCTATCAGTGAAAGTACAAGTAAAATCACCATAAGACTACACACATTCACTTAGGAGAGATATCAGTTTTATATGTATTAATATGCCCTGTGCATGGGTGTGTGCTAAGTTGCTTCATCCTGTCTGACTCTTTCCAATACTATGGACTATAGCCTGCCAGGCTCCTCTGTCCATGGGATTCTCCAGGCAAGAATACTGGAGTGGGTTGCCAAGCCCTTCTCCAGGGGATCTTCCCAACCCAGGGATTAAACCCGAGTCTCCTGCATTGCAAGACGCTTCTTAACCGCCGAGCCTCCCGGGAAGCCCGAGAAAGACACAGGAACATAATTTTTATGGTACATTTTGTATTTACCTGGTCTTTCTTTATTGGAAAACATCATCTGAGAGTTTCAATAGCTATGATATACCTGCCCTCTGGTGGAAAGGTGGGTTTAGCACGTCAGGCACCACTCTTCCAGATCCCGCCTCAGAAATCTGCCTGCAACAAGAGAGACATCTTTATGGAGCCAATGGCAGAGTGTGATTCCATCCTGAGTTGATGTCAAAGACACAGCTGGGGGTGTCTTTCAGAATAATCGAGTCAGCTCTGCGGAGATAGAGTTACATGAGACATGAAAAAATCCTGCGTGAGAAACAGCGAATGCTGTGGGAAGCTCGCAGGCCCTACACTTGGTCACATGGAGGTGTCCTAATCCGACGGGAGGAAGAATTTTGAGTTCAGCAGAGATCCTCCACTCAGATGGTCTTATGGACCAGGGAGCTCCGGGCTTAAGTTAGGGTCTTAGAAAGCAATGTGTTGCTTACAAAAAGTGAAGGATCTATCCTCCATATGGTTTGGGAAGCGGAAAGTAGCAGTGCCTCGGAACCAAGAGGATGTGGCAGGGAGCTAGAGGAAGGTCCTCTCGCTTCACCTGTCCAGGCAGCACGGCCCCGTCACGTCGAGGGGCCTGGGCAGCAAATGGCTTCGGTAGCATCCGTGCTTTAGCAGAAGGCCATGCTGCAGGCCCCTTTGAGGCTGGCACAGCACAACTCCAGAGTCATCAGCAGGTGTTGGTGCCCAGAGCAGCCCTGCCAGCAGCAACACTAGAAACTAGAGCATCACCCGAAGCCTGGGCAGAAAACGTCTGGGTGTGTGTTCAGAGAAGAGACGTGAGGGTGTCTGCAGGGGCTGAAAGGATTCTGCTGCTGTGCTGGGTTTAGTCGTTCTGTCGTGTTTGACTTTTTGCAACCCTCTGGACTATAGCCAGGCTCCTCTGTCCATGGAATTCTCTAGGCCAGAATACTAGAGTGGGTTGCCATGCCCTCCTCCAGGGGATCTTCCCAACCCAGGGATCAAACCCAGGTCTCCCCGCATTGCAGGCGGATTCTTTACCATCTGAGCCACCAGGGAAGCCCAAGAATCCTGGAGTGAGTAGCCTATCCCTTCTCCAGGGGGCCTTCCTGACCCAGGAATTGAACCAGGGTCTCCTGCATTGCAGGCGGATTCTTTACCATCTGAGCCACCAGGGAAGCCCAAGAATCCTGGAGTGAGTAGCCTATCCCTTCTCCAGGGGACCTTCCTGACCCAGGAATTGAACCAGGGTCTCCTGCATTGCAGGCGGATTCTTTACCAGCTGAGCCACCAGAGACGCCCCAAAAGGATTCTACTCATGAGCAAGGTGAGAGTCTCAGAAGACCCCTTGGAATAACTGGCTGTGGGAGATTTTTAAATTGAAGGCTAGGAAAGAGCCAGAAGAGTAGTATTTACTATTATCATCGGCATCTTTTTAAGCTCCAACTGCTGTGACCTGATAAAGTGACATCAGTCGTGTGCACAACTGAGAACCTTTAGATGATGTCATGGAATTCAGCCCTGTCACGACTCACTGGTAGCCAGCACAAATATTGTTGCTGATAAAACAGCAATAGTTCTGATGAGCGAACCTAGATTAAGAGTAAAAAAGACAGGGACTTCTCTGGTGGTCCAGCAGTTAAGAATTTACCTGCCAATGCAGAGAAGTCAAGTGAAGTCACTCAGTCTTGTCCGACTCTTTGTGACCCCATGGACTGTAGCCTACCAGCCTCCTCTGTCCATGGAATGGAATTCTCCAGGCAAGAATACTGGAGTGGGTTGCCATTTCTTTCTCCAGGAGATTTTCCCAACCCAGGGATTGAACCCAGGTCTCCCACATTGCAGGCAGACGCTTTACTGTCTGAGCCACCTGGTAAGTCTTAATGCAGAGAACATGAGTTCAAATCCCTGGTCTGGGAACCGATATTCCACACACTTCATGGCACCAGAGCCCATGTACCATGACTCCTGAAGCTGAACGCCCTAGAGCCCACGCTCTGCAACAAGAAAAGTCCCTGTAACTAAAGAAAGCCCATGAGTAGCAACAGAGAGCCCGTGTACCGCAACAGTGACCGGCACAGCCAAAAATAAATAAATACAATAAACTAAGCCTCTATTTTTTTAAAATGAAGGAAACAGAAGGCTGGAAGAAACTAGTTTGGTTAAGGATGGAACAACTCAGGCTTCACAGAAGCTAAACCCTAGAGAATCTCCTGTTGTCTAAATCTCAAATACACAAGCAGCCTGTCAGAATCTTCCTTGTATTTAATTGTTCCCACCCCTGGGATTCATGTCTGGTGAGCGCATTTCAATAGAACTCTCCGCTCTGGTACCTGATTCTGTAAACTCGATCACCATTCCTGCCATACCGGCCCCCACATTTCCACCTGTAAATCTTCCATGCTACTTTTTTTTTTTTTTTTTTTTCCCTTTTTAACTTTTTTATTTTTTTTTTTATTTATTTATTTATTTTTTTTTTTTTATTTTTATTTTTTTTTTAATTTTAAAATCTTTAATTCTTACATGTGTTCCCAAACATGAACCCCCCTCCCACCTCCCTCCCCATAACATCTCTGTGGGTCATCCCCATGCACCAGCCCCAAGCATGCTGTATCCTGCATCAGACATAGACTAGCGATTCAATTCTTACATGATAGTATACATGATAGAATGCCACTCTCCCATATCATCCCACCCTCTCCCTCTCCCTCTGAGTCCAAAAGTCCGTTATAGACAGCTGCGTCTTTTTCCTGTCTTCCATGCTACTTTTAAATGCCATTTCCTCCGCAGTACCTGGTGCAGAGTCAGGGACCAATACATTTTAAACAAACCTATTTTTATGAGTGAAATATTTTTTAAGGCACAGAAGGCAAACCGTTTGAAAAACTCCCACAGAAATAGGCTTTACCTTCACCCCTACCTCCTGCTGTCCCATCTGTTTCTTTAGAATGAAGAGGCCATCAGGAATATTCCAGGAGTGGGAAGCATCAAAATCTCAAAATGCTGACATTTGCCTCCATAACTCCTGCACTCAAGTTTTCAAAAGTAAGCATGCAGCTACTATGAACACTGAAAGCAAAAATATTCCCAGTTCTCCCAGCTTAATTGTTTTTCCCCAAAACCATTTCCATCTCCTTTTTTATTCTCTGTTAACTTGGTGCCACCACCCCCCGAGTCACTTATTGTCGAAACCTTGACTTTGGGACTTCCCTGATGGTTCAGTGGCTAAGACTGCCTGCTCCCAGGGCAGGAGGCCCAGGTTCGATTCAGGGTTGGGGAACTAGATCCTACATGCAGCAACTAAAGATCCCTCAGGCCACAGCGAACATCAAAAGGTCCAGCATGCCGCAACTGAGACCCAGCACCATCAAAAAACAACACGAGAAAACACTCCTCCCCAAACCTTGACCTTTCCTGGATTTTCCCCATTGCTTGCCTCCCCTATGCAGACAGTCTTCAGATTTCATCTTTTTTTCTCCTCACAAAGTTTGTTGCAAACATCTATCTTTCCATTCCTCTGCCATGTAACACCCTTATGACCTTAGTCTAGACAGTTGCAACTTCGTTTCACCTCTAGCTTAACCCTGCTGCAGCTAAGTCGCTTCAGTCCTGTCTGACTCTCTGCGACCCCAGAGACGGCAGCCCACCAGGCTCCCCCATCCCGGGATTCTCCAGGCAAGAACACTGGAGTGGGTTGCCATTTCCTTCTCCAATGCATGAAAGTGAAAAGTGAAAGTGAAGTCACTCGGTTGTGTCCGACTCTTAGGGACCCCATGGACTTCAGCCCACCAGGCTCCTCTGTCCATGGGATTCTCCAGGCAAGAGTACTGGAGTGGGGTGCCATTGCCCTGCTACATCCTAAAAAAAAAAATCGTTAAGTTAACATTAATTTAAATGTATACATTTGATTTGAGCAAAGCACTTCACTCAAAACTGTCACCACCTTGAGTAAGAAACCCGGATGTTCTAGTCTGAAAGCCCAAGTCCTCCCGCCAACACGGTTTTCCCCTTCCCCTCCGGTTTCTATGCAGCCCCACTCCACTCCACGCATCACCACCTCCCGGGGACCCTCTGATCCAGACAGATGCACCTGCTCTTGGTTCCCTTACACAAACCCCTGGATCTTGCACCATCATATTCACACTCACTCCCTCTTCCACACTTCAACATTGTCTCCCACCTCCTCTCCCCTCAGCAAAGCCTCCTCCTGCTTCAAGGCCTAAACAAACGGACCCTCTCCAGAGAATCCAAGACCCCCAACCTCCTTACGATTACATCCTCCTCCAAAACTACGACATTTACAGGCCGCATTAAATATCTGACAGGCTTTCTGAGTGTGACCTGGCGTGTGGGGGATGCTCGTGGTTTGCATCTTTATTCCTGGTGAAGTATTCAATATTTCACTTAATAGTGCTGCCCCCTTTTACACTCAAAAAAAGTCTCCAGCTAGATGATGAAATGTGATCATCCTACTTATCGAACCTGCCTTCGCAAGAATCTTGCTGAGCAGGACTGTCAGTGACTCAGAGATGAGAATTTTATCACGTGCCCCTGCAGTTCAGATGGTAAAGTGTCTGCCTGTAATGCGGGAGACCTGGGTTCAATCCCTGGGTCAAGAAGATCCCCCTGGAGAAGGAAATGGCAACCCACTCCAGTATTCATGCCTGGAGAATCCCATGGACAGAGGAGCCTGATAGGCTACAGTCCATGGGGTCGCAAAGAGTCAGACACCACTGAGCGACTTCACTTTCACTTTTTCACCTGACCCCTCTGCAGGTAGGTGCTACACATTTGCCCAAAGTGGCAGCTCAAACAGCCCTTGAAAATCAGGATCTAATTGGGCAAAGGGCAAGCCAGGAATGCCTATTTTGTCACAGACGGCCTGCCCAACAGATCACTCTGTGGGGAATTACCTACTCTACTCATCACCACACACACACACTCACAGGCACACACACTTACGGTGCGACCAGAGTACATGTCCCAGCTTCACCTGCAGACCCGTGTTCACGGCGCACCTCAGTCCACATGGGTGGGGCTCCTATGAGTCCTGCAAAACCTACAACGTTTCGATTTTAAATGTCTGTACTAGGGATTGGTCTGAAACCAAGTCCTAACAGTTTGTCACTGATGACGTGCAGTTTCTCTTTTTTAGCACATCCACTGCCTCCTTTGGGCTTCCGCGGTGGTGCTAAGTGGTAAAGAACCCATCTGACAATGCAGGAGACAAGAGATGCAGGTTCCATCCCTGGGTCAGGAAGATCCCCTGGGGGAGGGCATGGCAACCCATTCCAGTATTCTTGCCTGGAGAATCCCATGGACAGAGGGGCCTGAGGGGCTACGGTCCACAGGGTCACAAAAAGTCAGACAGGACTGAAGCACCTGAGCACACACTGCCTCGTTCATTCACAAAACAATGCATGAGCATCAGCTCTGTGCCAGGCACGATGCAAGATGCTGTGGACTCAAGAAAATAAGCAGACCTCCTTCCCTGTAGGAACTTAGAATTCTGGTAGCAGAAAGACGCCCACTCAGGATTCTGCGCGGCATGTTCTGTTGAGAAATGTATTGTGTGCTGGGGGACACAGAGCAGAGAATACCTAATTCTGATTTTGGTCTGCTGGGCTGAGTTGGAGAAGGTTTCACAGAAGTGACATTTGAGCTGAGTAACCAAACAGAGGATTAGGAAGAAAAGCTACAGCAGCAGATACTGCAAGAACAGTGTCCTGGAAACAGGAACTAACTGAGTGTATAATAAATATGCCAGGCGTGAGGGCTGGATATGGAAGGGGAAAGGGCAGAAAACAGGGCTGAAAAAGTGGACTGGAGCCAGGAAAACATGTTTAGAGTTTTGGGCTTTATCTTATGGGCAAAGAGAAACCAGTAAAGGTTTATTAATTGGGGAAAGATGTGATTAGATTTAGGCTTTCTTGTAGAAAACTCAGAAATTCATAAACAAGGGGGGCTAAGGGCTGCTTTCCTGTAAGGAGAGGTTGGATATGAACTATACCAGTAAGTACACTTAGAGTGTTTGTTCAGGGGATGGCAAGATGGGAGTGATGGTTTAAGAAGGACTGTGGAGAAGTTAAAGCCCTTCCCACCACAGAATTATCCATGAGGTAATGATGCACTTGATAATTACCCAAATACCCATTTGTTATTTATCACACATACAATCTGTGCTACTGGGTGGATTTTGAGAGGATAGCAGAAGTGAACAGGGCAGAGGTTGGGGGGTGAGGATTGAAAGAAACAGAGAAGCTTCCAGCTTGGGCTGCCAGGTGGATTACGCTGCTTTTAACAAAGCTGGAGAAGGTAGTGGGCCCAGATTTGGGGAGGTGTGACGATGTGTTTGGCTTGGGACACGCTGGGTGAGAAGTACTTGTAGGCATTCCAGATGGGACTATTTAATAGGTTATAGAAATATCAGTGTTAGTGATGGGGGAAGATGTGTTCTGGAGATAGAGACTGGGGTGTCTTCACCATATGAGTACTCATGGGAACTGTGGAAAGAGACGGCGTCACCCAGGGAAATGATGGCTATCGAAATGGAATCAAAGACTGTTGGAGAGGCAGGACTCAGGCAGGCTGGATGGGAGGTATCACTGGTTCTGTCAACTTTGATCAACGGCTGTGGCAGCTGCAGGCCCCACGGGAGGGTGCCAGGACCACAGACAAGAGCTGGGGTGGATTTACAAGGCCTTGAGTGGTGGCTCCAATACCACGTGGCCACCATCCCAGGTTTAGGAGGCTGTGAGACACAGCAGTGCAGAAATCCAATGAGAAAGCCCTTCCGAAAGAAATGTTCGACATAAGCAAGTCCCCCGGGGAGAGCTAGTAGGATCAAGGGCTGAAACGAGAGCGCTAATAGAATCAAGGGCTGAAAAGGGGATGCTGGAGTTTGGACACCTGTGACTTGAGAGCTCTCAGTGATGCAGTGGAGGCAGAACTGAGAAAGGCTGAGGAGGAAACCGAAGGAGTCGTAACTACCCCAATAAGCAGGGACCATGGCTCAAGAAATTCCCAGAATCCTTTGCACGCTGCAGGGTCTCCAGGGATCTCAGCTCTCCATCCCTGCTGACCATTCCAGGATGTCTTGTGCGTTTCTACCATTCTCTCCCCGATACCCCACACCGCCCCCACCAGGCCTGAAGACTGAAATATCCTCCCATTAAAAGACAAAAGAAATTAGGACTTTTCAACTTTGAATGGCAACGGCCCAATTGACAAATGTATACAAAAGCACAGGGCTTCCCTGGTAGCTTGGCTGGTAAACAATCCTCCTGCAAAGCAGGAGACCCTGGTTCGATTCTTGGGTCAGGAAGATCCCCTGGAGAAGGGATAGGCTACCCACTCCAGTATTCGTGGGCTTCCCTGGTGACTCAGACAGTGAAGAATCCACCTGCAATGCAAGAGACATGGGTTCCATCCCTGGGTCGGGAAGATCCCCTGGAGGAGGGCATGGCAACCCACTCCAGTATTCTCGCCTGGAGAATCCATGGACAGGGGAGTCCAAGGAGTAGCAAGGAGCTGGACACGACTGAGCGACTCAGCACAGCACAGGATGCAAAAGGACAGGCTCTCTCTCTCTCTCTCACACACACACACACACACACACACACGCACACACGAGTTCTTTTACTACAAGGCAAAAGGGGGAGTTAAAGTGAGGTGAGAGGACAGCAGGCTTCTGCCCATCCTGGGATGAAGCTTGCAAAGGACAGTGGGCACAGAGAACCTTCTGGGTCCAAACAGAACAGCTGAAAAGCTACGATGTCTTTAAAAACAGCACAAATAGTCCTGAATTTCAAATCAGAGCTGCTTTTGATTGCAGATGTTTGAAGTTACATTAAAGGAAAGTGGCCATCAGGAGGACTGTTCTGGAGCCAGTTTAGGCAGGAAGGAATAGGACTTCGTTAGGATGGAATAGGGATAAAGCTGTGACTGAAACCTCCAGGTTCGGCTCAGTTGCGAGGCTTGGCCATTTTTTACGCTGCACTGACCCCTAGAGGTTTTTCATTTGCTTCAGAACGCGCTGGGCATTTGGCCCCAGGGAAAAGAAAGAAAGAAAATAAGAGGGAAAGGTTGTTTTACTTTCTTAAAATCAAAAATGGAGGAGAGATGAGCGGTAAAGCAGAGAGCCGGATCTCAATGCTGCTGCTGCTGCTGCTAAGTTGCTTCAGTCATGTCCGACTCCATGCAACCCCATAGACGGTAGCCCACCAGGCTCCCCCATCCCTGGGATTCTCCAGGCAAGAACACTGGAGTGGGTTGCCATTGCCTTCTCCAATGCATGAAAGTGAAAAGTGAAAGTGAAGTTGCCCAGTCGTGTCAGACCCTCAGCGACCCCATGGACTGCAGCCTTCCAGGCTCCTCCATCCATGGGATTTTCCAGGCAAGACTACTGGAGTGGGGTGCCATTGCCTTCATCTCACTGCTAAGAGCCATCAATTCAAACCGCCTTAACAGGAGCAAACTTTGCAGCGAATTTCTCCTGCCCAGAGCACCAGCAGTTCAGCTTGTTGCTGTATGCGTCAGAGAGATTGGAAACCAGCGCTTGCATTTTAAAAGTGTATCCTTGATTTCCTGCCCCCGAATGGCAGCTGAGACCCCAGGTCGGCTGCCCGCTGCTCCAGTCCCCTCCCCGCTTAGGGAGGGGAGCTGCGAACCCGGGAGGGGGCCCCGGGCGGGGTTGCGAGGTGATGCAAGCTGCGACATCGCCACGGGGTGGAGGGAGGCCTGGGGCGTGTCAGCATCTCCTAAGAATCTTAATGACACACTCTGGCAACTGAATTTTTCGAATTTTTATTAACACGCAAAACGGCTTCCCTGGTGGCTCAGCAGTAAAGAATATGCCTGCCGATGCAAGAGACACAGGTTCGATACCAGAGTCGGGAAGATCTCCTGGAGAAGGGAATGGCAACCCCCTCCAGTATTCTTGCCTGAGAAATTCTATGGACAGAGGAGCCTGGTGGTCTACCGTCCATGTGGTCGAAAAGAGGTGGGCGCGCTGAGCAACTAACACGTGTATGGGGAGAAGGAAGGAAAGCAAGGACATGGAACATTGAGGGAGCTGAGATCCCAAGTCTGCAGCTCTGAGGGACAGGAGAGCTGGGGGTGGATTGGAAGGTTGCAGAAAGGAATGAACCCCTCTATGGGCAGACGGCCCACGCCCATCTTCCCAGAAGGGGATGGGACCATATGCTAACATTCAAATGATCCTGCGCCAGGGTCAAGACATTTACATAGCAGCGCAAATAGGAGCAAAAGAAAAATATAAGGAAGTTTGGAAACAGTTCTGAAACAGTAGTTGCATCACTCTCTAAACATCCTATAAAGCCTCTTAGTCCTTGAAGCAGCACTGCTGCTGCTGCTAAGTCGCTTCAGTCGTGTCCGACCCCATAGACGGCAGCCCACCAGGCTCCCCGTCCCTGGGATTCTCCAGGCAAGAACACTGGGGTGGGTTGCCATTACCTTCTCCAATGCATGAAAGTGAAAAGTGAAAGTGAAGTCGCTCAGTCGTGTCAGACTCTTCCCTACCACATGGACTGTAGTCTACCAGGCTCCTCCGTCCATGGGATTTTCCAGGCAAGAGTACTGGAGTGGGTTGCCATTGCCTTCTCCGTGAAGCAGCGCAGACCCACCTAAAGGGGCCTTCCCCTTCCAGAACATCCCAGGTTTTTCAAGCAGCTTTATAAATTGCACCTGGGCGTACCAGGGTGCTCAGGGCCCCTGATAGGAAGTGGAGGATGCTCCCCAAAGGGCTTGCCAACTAACCTGGACAGGTCATGGCTGCAGTGGGAGACACCGCAGCATGGTGTCCTTGCCTCGGTCCTCGATTTTCTGGGTCTGAGAAGGCAAGAGTTGGGATGAGGCTTCTAATCGATTTTCTGCTGGGCAGTAATAGCCTCATCTACAGTATCACTACCCTGAGACTCCTTTCCTCAGCGGTGGTAATCGTTAGCATCTCGAGCAAAGCCAGCCTCTCCAGAGCATACACCAGGGAAGAGGCTGAATTTATTGAAAAACGGTGGGCCTGAGAAATGTAATCTTAGATAAGTCTCTTTATCCCTACGAATTGTGGAAGAAGGAATTTTAAGCCGGCAAATTACCTGGGTGACTTTTTTCTCTTTTTTGAAAAATGAAATACCTGTATAGTATAGCTGATTCACTTTACTGTACAGTAGAAACTAACACCGCATCATAAAGCAACTATACTCCAATACATTTTTTAAAATGAGTACCTACGAAGGGGAAGGGGTGACTTCTCTTCTAGACACTTGATTTGACACCAAAAATAGTAACATAGAATGTAATTAAACAATTCCTGTTTTCTGGCTAAACCAACTGCCCATTTCCTGAAAGTTACAACTGTTTGGATCACTGTCCTTGACACTAGCCATTTGGAATTTCAGGCTTTACTACTGATAGCGTAGTAATTGACCAGGCAGTGATCTGATTTGATGGGTGACTAGCTGAAATTACTGGACTGACAGTTTCCACAGATGACACACCATCTTTTGTGCACGAGGATCTCATGCATTTCCTTCAATAGAGTCATACAGCACCATAATTATTCAGTGCCCCACCGCAGTTGTCACTCAGAAAGTAGGTCAAGAAGCCAAGCCAAAGAAGTACATAAGCATGTGAGCCTTTGTGAAATGTATCCACCTTCCCGCCAGTCTGAGTTTCCGCCAGTCCCATTTTCATTTACAAGGAAACTTGACATGGTCAGCCCTAAGGTTGATAGCACTAATTGTGCCTTCAAATACATCCCTTTTCCCCATGTGTATTTTGAGTTTTTAAAAAGTATCAGAGCAAGCACCTGCTACCAACTTGTAAGGCTTCATCGCTATATCTATAATTTCTTTAAAAAACTGGGAGAATATCAGTCTTCCCAAGTTACAAGAAGAGGTGATTTATACTTACTTTCCTTTTCCGTTTTGTTTTATTAGTTAAGTGCCTTTTGTCCAAGGGAATAAGGCATTCCCTGGGTTTGGAAGTTTGAAGAAAGTAGAAGATAAAGCTGCCGACAGCAAGGGAAAGCAAGTGTTGGCTGGCTAACTCCTATTCCTATTTCCATCCCAGCCCAAGGATCCAATTGCTCCTTTAATTTCATCTTTCGCCTAGAAGTGATAGAATGTCATTTATCTGCATCTTCTGGAGTTGCCCTGGTGAAATTCACAACCAGCCCCTGAATGCAGAGCACAAGGAGGGGCCACAGCCAGGTGACTCCAGATTGGCAGGTGACAGGCGTAATAAGCAAGGAAATTTACCTACGAGGCTTATCTCGGCACTGCCCACCAGAATCTTAAAAGTTTTTATAGAGCCCTTAACGCAGTTCAGTCACATACAAAGTCCAGGTGATCTCAATAAGACATTATTCTCTCAAGACTTTTTTTTTTTATTTTTTGCAATGGCTGTTAGTATGAGAACAGTGGGTGGAACATACACCTTCAAGGACTGGGGCGGATGAGGAGCCTCTGCTTGTCTTGGTTAACTGGCGGTCACACCCTCTCTCTGACCTCCTCCAGTTGTATTTAAAGAAGCCTAATGACAAAACTATTGTTCTTCCACAGCCTACGGGAAAGTAAGAATTCTATTGCAAATGTCTTTCTTTCCCTTCACAAAGTTGGGTGAATACCAAATGATTATGACACAGTAGAAAGCCTGGTATAATTTTCAAGATTACTATTTGTATTATTAACACGATCGCTGACTGTTGGTCTGTTTAGAATCAATTATCACTGTCTATACATCCTAGTCCAACCGAAGAGTTTAATTTAAAAGATACGAGAATTGCTTGAATGCATAATTACAGAAACACACATAGAACTATTGACTAAACGGTATTAATGCTAAAGGCTATCCAGAGTGGCAGGCATACACTGCAACGCCTTCTCTATAACATTCAGTCTCCTTCCCACTGTGTGTTCTGGGTAACAATGTAAGTTACCCCGAGGATTGTGAAGATAAGAAACACACGCTGGAATCAAGATTGCCGGGAGAAATATCAATAATCTCAGATATGCAGATGACACCACCCTTACGGCAGAAAGTGAAGAGGAGCTAAAAAGCCTCTTGATGAAAGTCAAAGAGGAGAGTGAAAAAGCTGGCTTAAAGCTCAACATTCAGAAAATGAAGATCATGGCATCCAGTCCCATCACTTTATGGGAAATAGATGGGGAAACAGTGGAAACAGTGTCAGACTTTATTTTGGGGGGCTCGAAAATCACCACAGATGGTGACTGCAGCCATGAAATTAAAACACACTCCTTGGAAGAAAAATTATGACCAACCTAGATAGTATATTCAAAAGCAGAGATATTACTTTGCCGACTAAGGTCCGTCTAGTCAAGGCTATGGTTTTTCCAATAGTCATGTGTGGATGTGAGAGTTGAACTGTGAAGAAGGCTGAGCACCGAAGAACTGATGCTTTTGAACTGTGGTGCTGGAGAAGAGTCTTGAGAGTCCCTTGGACTGCAAGGAGATCCAACCAGTCCATTCTGAAGGAGATCAGCCCTGGGATTTCTTTGGAAGGAATGATGCTAAAGCTGAAACTCCAGTATTTTGGCCACCTCACGAGAAGAGTTGACTCATTGGAAAAGACTCTGATGCTGGGAGGGATTTGGGGCAGGAGGAGAAGGGGACAACCGAGGATGAGATGGCTGGATGGCATCACTGACTCAATGGACGTGAATCTGAGTGAACTCCAGGAGTTGGTGATGGACAGGGAGGCCTGGTGTGCTGCGATTCATGGGGTCGCAGAGAGTTGGACACGACTGAGTGACTGAACTAAACGGAACTGACTGGTTTTATGAGTGCAAATAACATGGCTTGGAACTCGCAATGCACAAGATGAGACCAGAGGGTCAGTGGAGTGTAGCAGTTAGTACTCTCAAACCAGATCACCTGGGTTTGAATCCTGGCTCTGCTGATTGTTAGGTTTATGACCCAAGTTACTTAGCCTTTGTGAGCCTTGATTTCTTCATCTCTAAATATTGCCTTTCTCACAGAGTGCCTGCGAGGATTAACTGAGTTCACAGTGTGAAGTGTTTTATCATCATCAGGGCTGTTCTGTGTTCTCTCTGTGCATGTTGAATGTGGAGACAGAACATGCCCAGCCTGTTAGTTAAAGGAAAGGTATTCTGCTGGCGACATTATAGCAGCAAAAACAAACAGCCTTTGGCACAGACCAGCCAAACAGGCTCCCAAGTGTTGTACAATCTTGGTTATTCTTTAGCTGTTACTACTCACAAACACTTGCAGCTGGGCTTGTCCTTCACCAAGCCACTTACTCTCTGACTTCATATAGATTATACTTTGCACCTGGCATTCTCCACCTACATGCCCTGGTAGGATTCTGCATCTCAAAGGAAAGAAGCTCACAGCAAATAACTTCAGGGATACCAGACCAGGTTGCTGAGCCACATGATGCCAGCTTTTGGCTGTAAACTTGCAAAAAAAAAAACATACAACACCTTCCTGAGGATATATTAAGAAACCTCTCCCTAGTCCCCCGGGGAGAGAGACAGTTCTAGCCTGCTGCGTACTGCCCTTTGACAGGCAAAGATAAAGCCATTTTTCTGTTTCCTCTAAGCTCTGTCTCTGTATTTTTTTTAAATTCAGCATTGGAGGACAGGGGGTCAAGATTCTGGCAACAACACCCATATGTTAGCCATTAGATCGTAACATTTGTCACACTACAAATGTATTAAGAGTCTGATGGAAGTATGCTCATAATACAGGACACAAGTTCTGGCCTATGATTTTAGCTTGTTTATGAGCCCCACGTATTTCATGGGCTCTAGATAAGAAGCCTTGCCTTAAACTGGAACCAGGTTTACATTGAAAACATACTGGCACAGTGAACATTAACCTATTTTTTTAAATTTCAAAATCTAAGATGTGTTATCAAGGATTTAGGGAGTCGTGGTCTCTGTCCCTTTCCCCTAAAATTCACTGGTCTGTATGTGTAGACGCAACCCTCTATTAACCTCAGAATGTACTCATTTGGAGGTAGAGTTTTCAAGAAGTAAATTACTTAAAATGAGGTCATTTGAGCGGACCCTAAGCCGGTGTGAACTGGTGTCATTATAAGAAGAAATTGGAACTCAGCCATGTAGAGAGGGAAGATTATGGGAAGACACAAGGAGACAGTAGCCAGGTACAAGTCAAGGAGGCAAGCCTCAGGAGAAATCAACCTGCTGACGGCTTGATCTTGGACATCTAACCTCCAGGACTGGGGGAAAAACAACATTCTGTTGCTTAACCACCCTCCCCCTGCCCAGTCTGGGGTGCAGCCCTGGCTAACTGACACACAGGGTAACAGGAACAGGGAGAGCACTGGGGCGTGCCAAACTGGCGAGCTAAAGGGGCTGCAAAGAAAGAGGAAGAACTCTTATTCTCCTACATTTTTTTTTAAAGAGTTTGTTTTGATGTGGCTTCCCAGGTGGCGCAGAGTGGTAAAGAATCTGCCCACCAATGCAGAAGACACAGGTTCAATCCCTGGATGGGGAAGATCCCCTGGAGAAGGACATGGCAACCCACTCCAGTGTTCTTGCCTGGGAAATCCCATGGATAGAGCAGCGTGTATCCATGTACTGGATAAACACAATCCATAGGGTTGCAAAGAGTCAGACACAGCTGAGCACACACACACAGAACTTTTTAAAGTCTTTCTTGAATTTGTTACAATATTGCTTCTGTTTTATGTTTGGGTTTTTTGGCCCCAAGGCACATGGGGTCTTAGCTCCCTGACCAGGGATCGAACCGTACACCCTGCATTCTTAACCAATGGACCACCAGGGAAGTCCTCCTTTACATTTTGATGTATGGATATTGAAAAAAGGTAAAGAAAAACAGTTGCTCTTGTGAATTCTGCTGAGATCCTGTTTTGAAGCACATCCTTTGGAATTCCTAATCTATCATATCATGTGAGACCCCATGAGACCCTATGTCCTGATAAGCCAGCAGTTAATTCAGAGCTTTCATGTCCAGGTGAATTTAATTATGTAGTAAGAGGAAAAGATTCCATAGGCAGGCAAGTGCATGTAAACATGAATGATGTAGATATAGGTACTCCTGGTGGGGAGACACTGTAGCTGTCCTTTGTCAAAACACTCATCACGTTTGACCAGGGAGCAGAAATGGAGTCTCCCTGCAGAATAGCTGAACTCTGGCCACACATACTTGAGGGTCACGGGAGGGCTGCTCCCGCAGGCAGACAGGACGTAAAGTCACCCCAGACGCTGCTTCTGAGAAAGTAACAGCCCAATTCTGTGAGCCAACGCTGGCCATTTTCGTCTCTTTTAGCGCAGGCCCTGAAATGAAACTTTGCATGTTGTGGTGATGACTGATGAGAAGGAAGAGAAAGAGACAGAAAACAGAAAAAGCAAAGAAGGATGAGCAACTCCATCATGGAATCGCTTCCCTTCGATCCAGCCTGGGCAAGAATTGCTACCAGCTCCAGAGAGGACTCAGGACAAAAATCAGAAAGTGTCTGGTCCATAGCATCTCAGAAGAGGTCTCTTGGAAACTCAGCACTTGTCAACACCTGCCTCTTGGAGCACATTTGATTGTAAATTTTTTAAAATTAATTTATTATAATTGGAGACTACAATATCATGGTGGTTCTCAGATGTTGATACATAAGCAGGCAATGCTGCTCTTCAATTTTCTTGAATAAAACAATTCAGGACCTAGCTTGCATAGATTTTGTATATCATTTTTAGGAAGAATGTAGCATTCAGGAAATGTTTTAAATTGAGGACTTATTGCCGAGAGTACAGAAAGCTTCCCATTTACCCTGCCTGGGTCATTACCTCGGCTTGGTCCAACTGAACCTGAGCTATCTCGACAGCCAGTAAAAAATGAAGGTAATGACGCTGCCTCTCCAAACAAAGGCTAGGCAAAGTGAAGCATTAAAGAAATAAAGCAGGCCATTTGAGCGAAGATGCAAAACGCTGAAGAAGCAACATTTTCTCAAGTATCTAAATGCGGCTTCTTTCAACATGGGACTCTTCTATTTTTTTTTTTCCAGATTTTGACACGGGCTTTTTTCTTTATAATTTTCTTTACCATTCCCTGTTTTAAAACATATACATAAAGTCAGACAGGGAAGGAGAAATATCATAAGACATCCCTTATATGCGGAATCTAAAAAGAAATGCTACAAATGAACTTATTTATGAAACAGAAACAGATTTACAGACTCAGAGAATGAACTTACAGTTGCCGGAGGGGGAGATGTGGGGGAAGGGAAGTTAGGGAGTTTGGGATGGACATGTCCACACTGCTGTATTTAACATGGATAACCAACGAGGACCTCTGATCAGTGTTTTGTGGCAGCCTGAATGGGATGGGAGTTTGGGGTAGAAAGAATACACGTATGTGAATGGCTGAGTCCCTCTGTTGTCCACCTGAGTCTATCACAACATTGCTAATCTGCTATACTCCCATTTAAAATTTTACAATTTATAAAACATTAACACAGAAAAAGGTAAAGCAAAATATAAACATATTTTAATTTCAAGCCATATTTTCCAAATTTCTCATTTTTTTCCCTCATTCCCAGGTCCACTACTCCACGGAAATCTCCCAGCTTTCGCTCGTCCGAGTTCACGCCATTGCTCTCAGTTCAGGGATTTTCACAGGAATGTTGCCAAACTCTCACTTTAACATAAGCCATCCCTCTCTAGTATAGGGTCACTACCTCATGCTTCTTTCTGTGAATAGGCTAACCGGACCCACAGAGACAGAGTGGAAGGGTGAAGGTGTGACCTCATGGACTCTGGCACAAGACTGCCCCGGCCCAAGCTCTGGTTGGGATGCTCCCCAGCTGGGTGGCCTTCCTGACTCCTGTAGGACTCCATTTCCCCGTCTGCAGAATGGGGACACTATTGTCTCTCTCACAGTGGGTACTATGAGTCTAAAACGAGTATATGAATAGTGAATGAAAGCCGTTCAGTCGTGTCCCACTCTTTGCGAACTCATAGATTATGCAGTCCATGGAATTCTCCAGGCCAGAATACTGGAGTGGGTAGCCTTTCCCTTCTCCAGGGGATCTTCCCAACCCAGGAATTGAACCCAGGTCTTCCGCATTGCAGGCAGATTCTTCACCAGCTGAGCCACAAGGGAAGGCTGAGTATATGTATACATTTGTTTTTATCTTCTGGCTGCCCCGTGGGGGATGCGGGATACCAGTTCTCCCACTAGGGATCGAACCCCCGCCCCTGGCATCAGCAGCGTGGCATCATAACCACTGGACTGCCAGGGAGGTCCCTACTTCTGTCATTGTTGTTTCATAAGCTGTTTTCTGAGGGTTCTCCAGCTCAGTAAGAACTGATAAGCCTTTTTCATGGAAAGAAAAATGGATTGTAACATGAAACAAAGTAATGCTTCTCCTGGAAGTGTCTGATCTGCTACTTCCCTCTGTGCCAGCACAACCACCCGAGAGAACGTCCAGTCCCTGCAAAGCTCATCTCCCTTCTATCTGTGGCCAGCGAAATTCCCACATTACGTCGGGTTAGGCCTGAGAACAAAGGTGATATCTAACTCACGTGTTGCATTTGAAGAGTATTTCATATTTTCATTATTGTATCCAGCACAGTCCTGAGCGTACAAAGTGCAACTCTCTGAAACAAAACCTAAAATGATTAAAAACAGAGCAATTGTCTCCTGTTTGTATTTGACTTACATTGAATGTGGAACCTTATAGAGTAGCAGGCTACTCTTTTGTGGAATTGTCTCAACCATAAGATGTGTTAAGATGATCAAGTTTTGATACTAAAGTGAAGTCGCTCAGTCGCATCCGACTCTTTGCGACTGTAGCCTACCAGGCTCCCTTCTGTCCATGGGATTTTCTGGGCAATAGCAGAGTGGATTGTCATTTCCTTCTCCAGGGGATCTTCCCAACCCAGGGCTCGAACCCGGGTCTCCTGCATTGTAGACAGACACTTTACCGTTGGAGCCACCAGGGAAGTCTAAAACATAGTATCAGAAGGAAATTCCTTCAACAGATGAATGGATAACCAAGGATAAATAAGCATCCATAACAATAAAAGTATGAACTTTCAATATTTATTCTCAAATGCATTATACTAGGTGGAAGAAGCTGGTCCCGTAAGCTTACGTGCTGTATGATTCCATTTATAAGACATTCTGGGAAAGGCAAAAGATTGTGGAGATGGGGCACAGATCAGCGGTTGACAGAGGTATGGGGTTGTGACGTGGCTAAGAACAAAGGGACAGCACAAGGAATTTGGAAGGGCGAAGATGGCAGCTCGCGTCTGTGTCAGCTCTGGTGGCAGGCCTATGACTTTAGTCCTTTGCCAATTCTCATAGGCCTGCACATCAAAAAGACTGAATTTTGGTGTATATAATTTTTAACATAAATATTTTTTTAAAAAAATGATAATGTAATCTTCCAGGCAAGCAGGAACACTTCAGAATTCTCTACGCACCCACCCATCCACCCACCCCTTTTCACGTCTAGAGAGAGACATTTACTTGAAAGGCAAATTAAAATGCTCAGATATCTCCACATTTTGACGCTCTCTCCCTCCCTCCCTCCCTCGCCCCACCCCGCCATCTCTCTTTCTCTCTCTTTCTCTATATTTATTTATCTATTTATGTGGCTGCACCAGGTCTTTGTTGCGGCATGAGGGGTCTTTGATATTTGTTACCTCTCATAAGATCATTAGTTGCCTGTGTGATCATGTTCCCTGACCAGGGATGAAACCTGTGCCCCCTTCATTGGGAGCGTGGAGTCTTAGCCACTGGACCAGGGAAGTCCCTTGACACTATATATTTTGGAACCTCAGGGTCCCCCCAGAGATTATGACTCTGTGGTAGAAATAATATGTCAACAGTTGTTCTCCTTTCCTATAACCTCACTTAGTTGGTTTATCTCTTTTACTAGATTTTTATGACCAGCATCAGAAGATTAGCATCAACAAGGCACTAACTAATGTGACGTAGATAAAAGGACAGATTTTGTAGAAGGTCTAAAAATATTAAGTTAGAGGTAGGAAATATGGATAACTTGGTAATTGCTCCAATAATTAAGCATTGTTGCTAAAGTTTAATGGAGATTACTGCTTTTTCTTTCCAGGAGGTAAAGTGTTCGCAAGATTACTCAGACTGTGGCCTTCTTGTTTATTCTTGTGCCATTTATTTGCTCCAGCTTAAGAAAAAAGAAAGCAATTACATCTTAATTACCTTATAACTTGTGGAGAAAAACAACAGAGATACTCCTGCTTATTTTGCTTTTGGAGTTCAAGGAAGTATTCCCGTGTCATAAAAGTGGGTGGTGCAGCGGTAAGGAATCCGCCTGCCAATGCAGGAGACTTGGGTCCAATCCCTGGATCAGACAGATTCCCTGGAGGAGGAAACGGCAGCCCACTGCAACATTCTTGCCAGGGAAATCCCATGGACAGAGGAGCCCGGTAGGCGATGGTCCATAGGGTAGCAAAGAGTCAGACACGACTGAAGCGACTTAGCACGTGGATGCTTGTATCAAATTATCAAAACTGAGCATGGTTTCAGGAGCCCCTGAACTTGCGGTTGGTATCAGAAGTGCGCGTAGACTTACGTGGACTGCACCCTCAAACTGTGCAATTAATGCCAGGTATGAAATTGACGAACTCACCCCCAGATTCAGTTTGTGAAACTCACTGGTCACATCCAGGAGAAACATCACTTAGTTAAGATGAAAAACACTGGAGGAACGTGCCATATGCAGTCCTGTACAATGTGTCAGACAGAGTCACGCTACCCAGAAGGGATACACTGGAGCGAGGGAAGCGTTTGGCAAGCATTCTGAAAAGAAATGTGATGTTCTTGGGCTAAAGGAAATATAAGACTTGGACTGACTGTGAGAAAGACAAGCTAGTTTTTACAAAAAAAAAAAAAAAGTAAAAATGAAAGCATAAAAGTGGGGAAAGCATGACACAGAAGAATAGCAAGCCATTTGAAGCAGATATTGTGGTTGACCCCTAAGAGCCACATTAGTCCCATATCTAAGCCCCTTGGGGTAATTCCAACCCCTTTTCTCAGTGACTGGGCTTCCCTGGTGGCTCAGCTAGTAAAGAATCCACCTGCAATGTGGGAGACCTCAGTTTGATCCCTGGGTTGGGAAGATCCCTGGAGAAGGCAAAGGCTACCCAACTCCAGTATTCTGGCCTGGAGAATTCCATGGACTGTATAGTCCATGAGGTCGCAAAGAGTCGGACACGACTGAGCGACTTTCACTTTCTCAGTGACTGGTCTAGGAAAGGGCATATACCCAAATCTAGCCAGTGAGGCATGGAGAAAAGTGTTTGGGGGGCTTTTAAAACGCAGACGTACGGGACTTCCCTGGTGGTCCAGTGGCTGAGACTCCATGCTCTCAATGCAGGAGGCTGGAGTTTAATCCCTGATCAGGGGACTGGACTCCACATGCTGCAACCAAGAAGTTGTATGCCACAACTAAAGAGCCTGCACGCTGCAACAAAGACCTGTTGTAGCCAAATAAATAAATAAATATTAAAAAAAAAAAAAGTACACACACATAGGAAGCAATAATCTACCTCCTTCCCCTGGCCACTGTCAGGTCTAAACATGTCATCTGGAACAATCCTGCTGCTGAGATGAGGGTGAAGGTGAGGATGAGGATGAAGCTAACACGGAGAGAGGAGACCAGAGGGAGAAGACTACACAGAAGCAGAGCTGGAGCCCTGATGGTCGGCCCTGGGCAGACCTCCACGGGGACTGTCTCTTAGATACCTTTAACATAGTATTTTATTATGCAAGCCACTTAAGACTGACTTTTCTGTTCCTTGCAGAATGACCCCTCCAAAATGTCCATGCTGTCATTCTTAGGAGCATCAGTAGATTAGGTTCCATGGCAAACGGGACTTAGCAGACGCAATTAAAGTCACAGACTTTTAAATAGAAAAAAAAATCATCCTCGATTATCTGGGTGGACTCTAATCAAATCATGAAAGCAGAGAACTTTCTCTGGCTGGAGTTGGAGACATGAGGTAAAAAGGGAAACGAGAGAGATTCACAGCAGAGAATGAAATCTGACCTGCTTTTGTTGGCTTTTAAAGAATAGTTATTCATAAAATTTTGGCTGCACTGGGTCTTCATTGCTGCACACAGCCTTTCTCCGTTTGTGGCGAGCAGGGGCTCCTCTCTACTGCGGTGCCTGGCTGCTCACTGCGGCGGTGTCTCTGGTTGTGGAGCGCGGCCTCTATGGCTTGCAGGCTTGGCGGTTGTGGTGCGTGGGTTTACCTGTCCCACAGCATGTGGGATCTTCCTGGACCGGGGATCAAATCCATGCCCCCTGCATTGGCAGGTGGATTATTAACCACTGTACCACCAGGGAAGTCCCTTCTGTTATCTTTAAAGATGAAGGAAGCCACCAGCCGGGGAATGTGGATGGTCTCTGGACGTTAAGGATAATCCCTGGCTGACGGTCATCAAGGAAAGAGGGACCTCAGTCCTGTACTCCATGCACCTGAATTCTGCTGACCACCCAAGTGCACCTGGGAGCAAATCTCCCCTAGAGCCTCCAGACAAAATCTCAGGCCAACCAGCACCTCCATTTCAATTGTAAGACTGTGAGCAGAGAACCAGCTTGTCACAGTGTGCCAGGATTTCTGACCCACAGAACCAGGAGATGATAAAGGGACGCTGTTTTAAATTTCTACAACAGCAGTAGTTTGTTACCCCAGGAACAGGAAACACATACACAGTGTCAGCTCATGCAGGATTTTAGTTAGGAGTATCCTCAGGTAAGGTGTGTAGACTGAGGGCCAGAGGTCATCTGAGGAGTCAGACGTGGTCCAAAAGAGGAGAAGCCCACAGTAAATGGGACCAAGAACATCAGATCATCTAAGAGGAATAACCAGTCCATCCTAAAGGAGATCAGTCCTGGGTGTTCATGGGAAGGACTGATGCTGAAGCTGAAACTCCAGTACTTTGGCCACCTGATGCAAAGTGCTGACTCACTGGAAAAGCCCCCAGTGTTGGGAAAGATTGAAGGTGGGAGGAGAAGGGGATGACAGAGGAAGAGATAGTTGGATGGCATCACTGACTCGATGGGCATGAGTCTGAGTGAACTCCGGGAGTTGCTGATGGACAGGGAGGCCTGGCGTGCTTCGGTCCATGAGGTCACAAAGAGTCGGACACGACTGAGCGACTGGACTGAACTGAACTGAACTGAACTGAACTGAAGAGGTATATAAGATTTGGCAGAAACAGCATAATGGAACAGAACTGGAAAAACCAGAGGCTACAAAGCGGATAGATGTCTCTGTAGGAAAGCAGACAGGGCTTCACAAAAGTCTACATATGATTGGCAGCATATGAAACCACGAGAATGAGATAGAAAACTGGCGGGGGCTTCCAGCGATTAGCTGAATATTAGTGTTCAAAGCTGAGTCTAAAGTTTGGGTGTGCCATGGCTGATTCATGTGAATGTATGGCAAAACCACCACAATATTGTAAAGTAATTAGCCTCCAATTAAAATAAAAAGAAAAAAATAATAAAGTTTGGGTGTGTACCTATTAGCAATGGCTGCTGAAGATCCAGGTACCAGAGCCTAATTAGAAGCACAAAGGTGGTTCCAGTACATCTGTGAATGGCTACTGGATTAGCCAACCTTCTATGTCTGCCCTACAGCACATGGTTAAATAAAAAAGAGGTTTTTGCCTTTTCATTTGAGGATAAGAGCCAAGACTGCTATAGACAAGTGGACGTGTGTGTGAGAGTGTATGTTTCTTCATTGTCACATTTATTTCTTCCCCAAATGTCCTCTGAGATGTCTCTGTGCCAGGCAGGAATGTCCTCAAGTGTTCCCAGTTATTCTCCATTCTTTAACCCTCACTCATATTTCCTCTTTTCTCTCTATTGGTCTTTAAGGATATGGTGAGGGAGCCTACCAGATTTCACTTTTTTAAATTAATCTTTATTGGAGTACAATTGCTTTACAATGTTGTGTTAGTTTCTGCTGTACAGCAAAGTGAAGATATACGTATACATATTTCCCCGCCTTTCTGGATTTCCTTCCCATTTAGGTCACCACGGAGCAATGGGTCGAGTTCCCTGAGCTGCACAGCAGATTCTCATTCATTGCCTACTTTATACATAGTATCAGTAGTGTAAATATGCCAATCCCAGTCTTCATCCCACCCCTCTCGTGTCCCTGCTTAGTGCCCATGCATTTGTTCTCTACATCTGTGGGATTTCATTTAAAAAAAAAGAAGAAGAAGAAGAACAAAGATAGTGACTATTTCCTGAATGAATTGAAAGTTCCAGGAAAGTTGAGTATGTTTTTGACTCTCTGAGTAATACTGCAATTTCCCTCCAGTGTCAAGTATTTTTAGGGTTAGGTGACTAATCCATCCTACAGCAGCTTCTGATAAACTCAAATCTGGCCTGTTCCAAAGAGTCACAGTGTTATTTTTAAAAAATAACAGTCATAGCTGTAAGCTTGTGGTTTTCTCATTTACAGTATTTTATCAAGTGACTCTACATTTTGGGGGCAGACAGAGCAAAGAAAGGCTTTAAAATAAGGCATTCAGTCTCATCATAAATAGAACTTTCTACTATGTTGCTATTCATATCTTTAAGTTTCCAAATGTTTCTATTTTCACACAACTAGCTATTGTTGAATCCAAGGCCCTTGAGTATAAGTCATGCTGTGAGCAACAAGGCACTCTGACAGCTGGCCCCCAACCTCCCCTGCTGACACACACAAGTCCTCACCTTGGTTCTCTTTAGGTTCAAGAGTTATCTGTCTGGTCAGCAAAATTCTAGATAACTCCCCGACCAAAGCAGATTCCAATCTCAAAAAAATCCTCAGGGTGTGTTTTGAGGAAAGGGGTTGTTACCATCTATGAAATACAGGCCATATACCAGGCATGTGAAATGTATTTCCCTGCTGAGAATTGTTTTATAGAAGCTGTGGATACTAGCCCAGGAGTACATTGTCACAAAGCTTTATGTATGTGATGGCAAGAGATTGCCAGGCTCCTTGACTCCAGGGAATGTGAACCCCAGACCAGGAGTACTGGTCTCAAACCTCTTTTAATTAGAATAATTTAATAATAAACCCTTTTAATAAGCCTGAAACCTTGCAACTCAGATTGGGACTCGAACCCACGGGCCAGGACTCGAACCCAGCCAAAACCCAGACTGGGATTCGAAGCCACTGTCTTCTGAATGAGATCACACACCTGATTTCAGGACTTAAGCTCAGGTTCTTTAAGTCTCATGGCAGAAAGAATTCAGTGTGAGACAAAGTGATAGGTAAGAAGTGGAATATTTAGAGAGATCCACGTTCTACAGATAGTGCGGTTTTTCTCAACAGGTGAGCATGGCCTTGGGAGAAACACACTCCATCCACAGTGTGTGGGCCATCTCAGAAAGCAAGTTCCCAGAACATGGGCTGGTTAGTTTTTCTGAGCTGTGTAATTTCACAGGCTAATGAGCGGGAGGACTATTCTAACTATTCCAGGGGAGGGGCAGGGATTTTCAGGAATTGGGCCACGGTCCACTTTTTGGCCTTTTATGACCAGCCTCAGAACGGTCATGGAGCAGGTGGGTGTGTCATTTAGACGCTGACGTATTACAATGAGCATATAATGAGGTTCAAAGTCCTCTGGGAGTCAAATCTTCTGTCATCTTGGACATAGTTGGTCCTAACCAGTTTATGTGGTATCCTCAAGGGCTATATGTCATTCTTTCAGAGGTTGTGGCCTGCCCTCTTCCCTCCTGTTTCAAGCCCTTTAAAAAACAAAAGCATAAGCTCTCAATTTATAGACGTTTACTTACAAATTATATACATGTACTACTCTGATAATATTCATTCACTCAGTCGTGTCCGACTCTTTGTGACCACATGAACTGCTGCATGCCAGGCTTCCCTGTCCATCACCCAACTCCTGGAGCTTGCTCAAACTCATGTCTATACTCTGATAATATGTCTTTAACTACTCAAAAATTAAAATCTCAAAAAGATCAGATGGAAACAGCCGTGTGGGACCCTATGGAGCCTTCCTGGAAAAGACCCCCTCCCCTGCTGCAGCTCCTCTCTGAAGGATCTAGATAATAGTATCTGATGCATATTTCCTGAGTTGTTCAGATGCTAAAACCACCACCCAGTGGAAGAAATTAACTACTTAATGGTCATGAGCACATAGAGCCCAGATCTACCGGAGTCTAAGGACTGATAATACTAACCCCTGTGACACAGCCCTGTTAGCTCACCGCCAACCAGTCAGAGAACTGTGCACAAGCTGACCACGCATCCCGGGACATGGCCTTTGAAAATGCTTTGCTGAAACCCACGAGGAGTCTGGGTGTTTTGAACACTAGCTCTTCTGGACAACTTGCTTGGAGCCTGCAATAAATGCTGCACTTTGCTCCACCACAACCCAGTGTCAACAGATTGGCTTTACCGCCCATGGGTGTGAACGTTGGCTCGGCAACATTCCCACCCGCAGTGAACGCTTATACACAAGCCCTAGAGGCAGGCGCCCCACTTTGCAGCCCCTTCCCTAGGCCCTGCAGTCCAGTTGCATCTCGATGCCAGACTTTTCACAGCAGCAAGCTCATGAAGCAAAACACTGAAAGTGCTACAGCAGAAGGGAAATGCTAATCCCCTCAGATAAAAATAACTCCCAACATCGTGAGACCGAGAAGCTGCGCTCTTTCCACCTCTTACAGAGAGAAATAATAACAGTGACGATTTCTCAGCAGAATTCAACGGAAAAGCTTTGACTGTTCAGTGTGAAAAGAACCAAGCTTCCCCTGAAGAGCCACTCAGCCCTGTGTACGTTTTCAGGCCACAGTCGTGCTGTACTTGATAAACCAGACCGTTCTGTTCTCTGTCACAGAGAGAAAGGCGCCTTCGGATATGAGCGGGGAAGAGCGTTGAAGGGCTGCGTGGCGTTCTAAAAGCAGACCTCTTTCTTCCGCTGCCCCCTCTCTGCACCGTACCAGCTCGGGTAGGTCGTTTAACCCGTCCGCTTCTTAAGACTCCTTGACTCCTAAACTGGGGACAGTAGCGTGTGTATATGACGTGGTTTATTTGCGGTTTGCAATTCAAACATGACATTAACGGAGGTAAACCTGTTCCAATCATAAACTGCTCTATAAATGAAAGGGAACAAAAACTTGCGTCCTCCTGCCATACAAACAAAGCCAAGTAATTAACAGAGTCACGTACATGGACTCTTCTGGAATGGCTCAGATGGGAATCTGCCTGCAATGTAGGAGACCCAGGTTCAGTCTCAGCGGCAGGAAGATCCCTTGGAGAAGGAAATGACTACCCACTCCAGTATTCTTGCCTGGAGAATTCCATGGACAGAGGAACCTGGCAGGCTACAGTCCATGGGATTTGCAGACTCAGACACACAGCAACTAACACTTTTTCACTTACATGGGCCCTTCTAGAAAAATCAGTATGCAACTTGAAATTTTCAAGTCCACCCCAGGGACTTCCCTGGCGCGTCCGGCGGTGGAGAGTCTGCCTGCCAATGCAGGGGACACGGGTTCGATCCCTGGCCCTGGAGGATTCCACCAGCCTCGGGGCAGCTGAGCCCACATGCCACCACTCCTGAAGGCCAGGCACCCCAGAGCCTGTGCTCCGCAACAAGGGGAGTCACTGCAGCGAGAAGGCCGAGCACCGCAACGCAGAGTAGCCCCTGCTCACCGCAGCTAGAGAAAGCCCACACACAGCAGTGAAGACCCAGGACAGCCAAATAAAAAAATTAACAGAAAAACAAACGAACAAAAAAACCTCCTTAAAAAAACTAAAGTGCACCCCAGACCTTTCAGACAGGGAGGTTTGATAAGCCATTGCTGCAACTTGTAATCCCGTAGCTAATCCTGTTCTGACGGATGTGACGGCTCCACCTCAGAAGCCACCGAGGCAGGTTTCACACTTGGGTCGTGTATGCGTCCCAGCCGTGAAGGTGGGCAGGACAAGGGAGTTGTGACAGTCCTAGCGGAGGACCGGAGGCTACGGCCTCGCAAGGTCCAGCGTGGCCACCACCTGATTCTGAGAACCCTTCCAGCTCTTTCTGCTCACTAGACACGCCAGCCGAATGCTGAGCCAGCGTCTCAGTAACGACGGCAAGCAGCGTCACTGGATAAGCTTGAAAGCTTTGGGGCCCTAACCCCAGTCCGCAGGCCCACCTTGTGTCCGGGAAACACAGGTCCGAGATTCCTCCATAGGTTAAGTCACTGAAGATGACTTACACAAACATTTTTAAAGCTTCGAAATTTATTGCTGTACATTTTCGCATAGCATTGACTATGGAAATACTAATAGTGCAAATATTTATTTTGGACTTTATAGCATTTGAGGGATCACAAGCTTTTTGACATCTTTCGCAATCATTTACGAAGATCTACATAGTTCAACTTCAGAAATTCAAACAAGTCATCTTATATTCAAAGAGATTACATAATGCTTTCTTGATCTCCTCTCTAGGACAAAAAAAAACTACTCCGGAAGCCAGCAGGGGCATTCCTTCCCATGGTAACACAGACGTCTTGCAGGACTTTTCCAACTGCAAGACTTGGTGTTCACAGATTCATTCAACAAGTATTTACTGACACACTGTTCTGTGCCAGGCACTGAGCTGGGCTCTGGGGACACAAGCATGGAAAGATGCAGTCTCTGCTTTCACGGTGCTTACAGTCTAAAAGTAGAAACAGACATGCAAACAAATTTACAATAAAGTGCTTCCATGGAGGTATTTACAAAGTGCAGTAGGAATCTGGAAGAGAGAAGAAAAGCACATCTGCCTGGAGGGGATGAAGGACAGCTTCACAGAGGAGGTAGACACCGAGCTGCGACGCGACCAGTGCCTGAGAACCGGCCGTGCAGGCAGGCAGGCAGAGGGGACGACAGGGGCAAAGACACAGAGGCCCAAGCAGCACTTCAAAGGAGCAGGTGATGCGGTTTTCCTTGAGCTGAAGGTGCGGCGGAGACAGTGGCAGGATGAGCTAGACAAGCAGGCGGCTATCAGATCCTGAAGAGCCTTTCCATCATTTGTCCGTCTATTCAATGCACCCGTATGGAGTGCTTACTATGTGCCAGGCACTAGGCTAAGCGCTGGGATTATAACAGGGAACAAGGGAGACACATCCTGGCTCTCAAGGAGCTTACATTCTAAGACAGACAGACAAAAAAAAGTCAACAAATAAGTAAAATACAGGTTTAGAAGATTTCTACAAAGGAAATGAACAGAGTGCCAAGGCAGAAAATAAAGAGTATTGGGGGTATTTATAAAGTGGAGGGTAGTTAGGGTTATCAGCAAATGACTCTTGGAAGTGACATAAAATGACACCTGCAGAGCCCGTCACAACACACCAGGAACTGTGCTAACACGTGACAAACAGCATCTCGTTTAGTCCTGACGACGACTCTATGAGGTAGGTATTATTACTTCTATTTCACTGAGGAGGAACAGGCTCAAAGACATTGGGTAAACCTGACAAGTCACACAAATGGCAAAAGTAGGGTTCAAACCCAGGTGCTCTCCATTTCAAAGTGCTCATTAAGTGGGATTCTAAACCATCCACACAAGACAAGGGAGGAATTTTGAGCAGGGAAACGGTGAGATCACAGATGCTTCCAGGACCATTACTGATGCCTCCATGAAGGAGGGAAAGGACGGATGGAGGGCAAGGGGACAGATGAGAAGCAGAAGGTGCCAAGTGCAGAGGAGAGGAGAGGAGGCTGCATGAAGGTGGCAGTTGTGGGAATGGGGAAGACACGCGGGTTGACATGTTTATCTATTTATTGATAAACAGATGTGAGAAAGGTGGTTAGTAATGCTAACAGGACTGATGGGATGTTGGCGGCAAGGACAAGAGTGGCCTCTGGGATCACTCCTGGGCGTCTGCCGCGGGCAGCGGGATCAGATGATCTGCCATCCCCTGAGTTAGGGAATGCAAGATGGTGGAAGGCTGGGGGGATAAGATGATGAATGTGCTTTTGGACATGTCCTGTGGCACACTTCGAACACCTGGACTTTTGGTTCTCAGCTGGACACCATGTAATGGCTTTCGAACCTTGTTCTCTACCTGAGCAACGCACAGAATAACAAAAATCAAAATTTTGTATGTGGCTACATTGTGGTCTTCCTTTGAATACAAAAGTTGCTTATAAAAGCAGGTATGTCTTGGTTGGGCTGCTTTGTGAAATGAATGCATGTGGCCAAGGTGACGTTACCCCAAGCTTAATGACGAATGAAGACTCGTGGACTTAGAGGAGTCTCAGAAAAGCCTTCGGGCATTCAGTCTAACTAGTCATGAGAGCTTTCAAAAAGAATCAATGCTAACTTCCCACTGTCGCCCCAATTGGGGACAGTCAGAAGGGCCTAGGGCAGGGAGCCACTGCCTCTTGTCTTCTCAGAGTCTACAAGCATCTTTGCTTATTTGCCAGCAGAATTACTCTGAGGAAATTGGTGGCCTCAGGCCCAAAGATCAAAATTGAATGTGAATCAGGAATTCCAAGAAGGTATTGTCTATGCAGTTTGGCATAAGGTCCAGAGAAACAGCAGCTCAAACCTAGCCAGTCACATTGCTTTCACTATTTTCTTTTCTTTCCTCAGGAACTGGAAGGGTGCTGGAAATACTAATTAAAAAAAAAAATACACACACACACACACACACACACACACACACACACACACACAGAGGTGATATTTATAGGGAATTGGCCACATCCTTGATCACACCATTTTGCATCTAATTTTAAAAGAACTCAGAGTTAAGAAGTGCATAAGCCCTTCCTATAGAAAGATATTATGTTTGCTCTTTTTTTCTCAAAATATACTTAAATTTGCTTAGTTCCATTTCTTGGCATCAGATTACCTTGTTTTGTTTTTTAAAACTCATTTCTTAATGCTGTGCCAGTTTGAGCAATTAGATATCAAGGAATTTAAGAAGTAATAAGTTAATGCTTGTGAGTTTCAACAGGAAAAAAAAAAATTATCAAGACTTTAGAGGCTGGGTAGTAACTAGCAAAGCGGTACACTCTGGTTCATTTAGCGAGTCTGCCCAGAATGCTGCCTCTCTCTGTGGCAAAGGGTCTCACCTGCACCTGTTAACTCTGTAAGCCAGTAGACACTCAAAAATACAAAATGTTCTCAAAAAACAGTCACGGACTTCCAGTAACATCTGAAGGGCACGTGTGTACCTAACTCATGCCCGAGGGAAGAAAATGCCTTATTTTTATAGAAGTAACAAAAGTACTTGTTACAGGCAAGGGAAAATAAAAATTACCCATACTACATGACAACTTAGAATTCTGAGCACAATTCTCATGATATCCAGAGGCATATTGCAAATGTATGAACTATTTCCCACCACCTTCATTTCAAACCTAAGGCCCAGGGAAGACGGCTGAACGTGTATCAGAAATCCTAAGAAGGGACTATGCATGGTGTGTGCTCCTTAACAGAAAGAATTCCAATCAGTCTGTGAATATAATCATTTATTTGTCTTTACAGTGATGATGGAAGAATGTACAGGTGTCCTCTTTCAATAAAGTATAAAAATCTGTTTATATACAGTGAAGTCACCATAAGCACTCGTTGGGAAATTTATTTGGTACTCCTGATCTGTTCATATGAAAATTGGGGGGGAACAAGTATTTCATGGAAGTGCTACATTTCCAGCAGATTGCACCTGGCATCAAAAGCTCAGCTTCATTTTAAGGGTCCTGCTTGATATTACAAAAAGACTAATTTTAAGTCCTGGGACTCAAAATAAACATCATTTTTGAATAATAGATATATACATCAAAAATACATCTAAAAAGGCATTGGTTAGTGCTATTAAAAAGCTCTATGTGCTCAGGTACATTTTTTTCTTACAGGCAAAACCCAGTGGAAACGTTTTTGGTCAATTCTAGGAGTTTGCTCTCGGGGAAAGTCGGTCGAAAGTTACCTGCAAGAAAACAAACAGACTTAAGTAATTCAATGATTTCTCAGGTGAGGTCAGCAAAACTTGGAAAGCAGTGAGAGACCAAATTTCACGTAGAAAAGGATTTTTAAAGCCTTGATAGCATTTAGTTACAGCACTTTGTACATAAAAAGGACTCAACAGCTTTTTTAATTGTTTCAATTTTCTTAATTCTGAAAGAATCTTCATTTCATTTTCAAAGAAATCATATGGACCCCTTTGCTTATGAAAATATTTTCTATCATTAAGTAAATCAGCATAAAATGGGAAATCACAGGGCACACAAATGAAAAAAAAATCATAGATATTGCTAAATCCAAACATATTGAGAAAATTTAGGAAGATTTCTACTAACAATGATTTATTTCACCATAATTTATTTTACTTCAGAGAATTTATAGGTAGAAACACAGTGAAGTCTTATTACTGCTTAACTTGGATGAATTATATTGTACAATTGCCAATTCAATTATTTATGTATTTGATACTCATCTCAATTGTAGCTTTAAATCTTAACACTTTTTGTTTTTATAGTTATCTTCTTGCAATCACTCCTAAAATGTTCAGCAACCTGGGCCCTCTTCTTGAGCGTAAAATCTTAAGTAACACACCAAACCTCAACCTGTTTTTGAGGGGGTTGCGTGTGTGTGTGCGTGTGCGCGCATGCATGAATGTGTGTGCATGTGTGCGTATGCATGCTGTGTGTGCACGTGCGTGCGTATGTGTGTGTGTGCATGTGTGTGTACATGTGTGGTAGTGGTGGTGTAGTCACAAGCTGTGTCCAACTCTTGCGACCCATGGACTTTGTATGTGGGTATAAAACAAATAAAGGTTCATCCTGCTAAGAAGGACCATTAGAAAGACCAGCCCTGTCATAATGCAATGAACATACCTAAACAGAACTGCGTGGTACAGAGTCCTGCATGTTAGCAGGCATTTGAACTTGGCCAAGCCCCACCTTTAGTCCAGCTAAGTCCTACCTATTCCACAGTTAATTATGAACCCCTAATTAAGTCATGTGGCCATGCTCTGGCTTATTGAACACTGTAGGTATACATGGGGCTAAATTAGTGATTTAGGTAAATTTAGTTTTCATAATTAAGATGTACTTCTAAATGTTCTATAACCCCAAAGTCTAATGGCCTGGTCTAATAATGCCGTTCTCAAGTTTAATATACGATATATATAATACCAATTTCTCCCTACCCAACATGCCGAAGTGTTGGCTACTTTTTAAATATATATTAACACTTTAATCACTCAACGTTAATTAGTTTGTTTTCCACGTTAACCACCTTTGTGCCAGGCACTGAGCGATGCTGGCCTTTATGTGAGCCAAGTACCCAGTCCCTATAACACAAGGTCGCTTACATGAACCAGGGAGCTGCCTTGACGTCAACCTGCAAAGTAATCTGCAAAGTAGGCAAAGGTCTAGTAAACCTCAACGACAGGACCCTTGATTTTTCCTACATTGTTTTAGGGGAGAAGTCTGGAAAACAATTAAAAGCTCTGAAGAAGAGGGCTTTCTTAGAATCAGTTCTCAGATTTCCGCACTGCGCTGAAGTCTTTGGACCAAAAAAATACACTTTCAGACCCCCTGAGAGACTTTACACATATGAAGTGTGCTCATCACAGCCCAGAAAACACACCCGTGTTGGAACGGCAGACAAGATTCAGCGTCAACACAGCCATCTTCCTGTCCTCGATATGGAAACCAAAAGAAAGCTACTTAAAATAGCACCAAACTGGATTTAAATGGTTCTGCACGGTCAGGAGACTGTGCGGCCAGAGGTCGCTGCTGCCGCTGACCATGTTAATGTAAAAAGTTTTAATTATTACCTGATTTCAGTGCCACTGTGGCATAAGCCACTCTGAATTAAGACAAAAGCACTGATGGGAAGGAAAGACTGAGTGAAGGAGGAACTCCTCCTCCCAGCATGTGACACCTCCTGTCTGCCCCTGTACCAAACAGGACCCCTTCCCATCCATCCAGCGGGCTCCCGTGTAAAACCTGGGCTCAGTCATCCGTCCCACTCTCCCACCCTCCTATCAGTCAGCCACCCGGTCAAATCGATTCTACCGCAAAATAAATCTCAGGCTGGGTTTTCCATTTCTCTCTGCATCCATGACACCGAGACCCTCATGAAGCCACCGTCACCTCTTGCTAAGCTGCAGCAGACTCCTACCTTGGTCTCCCTGCATCAAGTCTGTGCTAGAGAGAGCAGAAAAGGAGGGGAAAGGGAGGCGTTTTTGCCTACTCTGTGACCATACTTTTATGTAGGTGACAACAGACCCCTTTACCCCAGAAAGCGACCATGGCGGAGGCGACGGCTGCCTTGCCTCCTGCCACGCCTCTCTCCCTGGCAGAGTCCTTTTCTCCCTCCTCTGCTTTGCTCCAGTGACACCTTGGAGCCCAGATCCCTCGCAAGCAGCTGCAGGGGTGTGAACATTTTCACATCATGAGAAGAAAAGGATGCACTCTGCTATGGTCCTTAAATACAAAGGGGGCCCAACAACAGCACGTACACAGGATACGCAGTGGAGAAGGCTTTGCAGGCGCCGCTGAAGCTGGCTGCAAGGGCAAGAGCAAGGAAATAAAAGCCCCGAGTTTCCAGGCGTCCCGGCGCTGCTTTACCTGATGCCAATCTTAGGCGTCATCTCCACTGTCCATTTCGAGGTCCATGGCCTCCGCGTCAGCAGCTCGCGACAAGATGTCTGCCATCAGTGCCTCCTCCAATTTCTTACGTACTTGCTGAACTCGCTCTTCCTGTTTCCTTTGTAAAAACAGAGTAAAAAGACACCAACAATTTGGCCGGTGTTGGAACAACGATGCTGCCGATGACCTGGTCTATCTTTACTCCAAAGTCAGGAAAATTCCTCAGAAACACACACTTCCTTCTCCTTAGACTCTGCAAAAGTGACCTCTAACCCTCACAAAAACCCGGTCTCGTGGGAGATGAGCTTTGCCCCAAAAGGGGGACATTCGGACAGGCAGGGAAACCCTCATCTCACAGAGAATTCCGGCAGGAGGAGGTTTATTTCAGGGACCTTTTCTTCAACTTCAAAAACTTCAAGTACGTGAAGGTTCAGGGTTATTCCTATAAGGGATAATGTGAAATAAAAGAGGGAAGTGATATCGGAAAATAGGAAGGCAAGGCGATGTGCTGGGTGAAGCGCTGAGAAGGATGGAGGAGGTGGAGGTGAGATGGGCCGGTGCAGCCGCCGCCTCTGGCAGCATCGGGGAGGGTAGTCGGAGCTCTCCCCAGGGTCCGCAGCCTGCTGACCGTGGGCCGTCACGACGGAGCCAAGAGCACACGACCCTGCACACGGAGGGCAGAGGAGGAGCGGACCCTTGAGCTGAGCTGAGCCGAGTAAGTGAAGAACATGCAAGGTTCTCTGGGTCCTGGGGACTCTCAAGGAACCTCCAAAGTGAGAGTTAAAAACACCAAGTCACACAAAAGAGGCAGAACCATGACATGAAAAACGGAGCGCACCACTGGTACCACATTTCATCCTTAAAAAGCAGGAAAAAAAAATGGAGAACAGCTCCCTGACAGGGCAAGAGAGATTCCTAAAACAGTTCCAGCAAATCAAGACGGCAAATAGAAATTCGCCTCCAGAACCCAGTGGGGAGGCAATGGTTGAAGAAACAGGAGAGAAGGGACAAGCGTGGAAGTAAAAGGCTTAGAAAAGAAGCAAGAAAGGAACAGAGGCGAAGGCCCAGGTGGGAGGGCGAGCCTTGACTACAACAGGACAAGCCGCCTCCAGAGGCCGCAGGAAAGGTGCTGGGATGGATACAGACTGGAGGGGAGCAGCCCCGGGACGAGGAAGAGATGCAGCGAGGGATCCTGAGGGCTCTGCTGAAGGAAGACGCACCAGTTTCTCCATCCATCATTGAAGAAGACAAACCACGGCACTGCCCCAAACCGGGGCAAGCAGAAGGCCAGAGAGGCGATGTTCCAGAAGACTCCACTAAGATGCCCTGGGCATTCGCCCCTTGGGTCCTCAACCAGCTGTGAAGTCACGTTTGCTACAGTCTAGTCCCCACTTCTCTTTATCTCATTAGTCTATGTCCAAGGTAAGCGAAATTAACATATGTTGTGTAACCACAAAAACTTTAGATGTCATTTTTACCAAACCATAAAAACATCACAAAGAGATAAAGGTTTAGACTTCCACCTTTTAAATGAATTTTTGAAAAGAGGGGAGCAGCCACTGAGTCAGGCTCTGTAGCCTCGATCATATTCACAGAAACTAGAGCTGAACAGATTTTTTTTTTTCTTTTTTAGAGATGTTTTGATCCCTGGTAGCTCAGATGGTAAAGAATCTGCCTACAATGCAAGAGACTCACATTCGATCCCTGGGTTGGGAAGATGCCCTGGAGAAGGGAACAGGTACCCACTCCAGGATTCTTACCTGGAAAATTACATGGACAGAGGAGCCTGACCAGTTACAGTCCATGGGGTCGCGAAGAGTTGGACACAATTGAGCATCTACCACGTTCGTTTTTAAAGTCTTTATTGCAAGTGTTACAATACTGTTTCTGTCCTATGTTTTGGCCCTGAGGCATGTGGGATCTCAGCTCTTGGACTAGGGATCAAACCCGTACTCCTTGCGTTGGAAGGTGAAGACATAACCACTGCATCGCCAGGGAAGTCCCTGGAGTTGAACAGATTTTCACACAGTGGAGCAGAGTCATGAAAAACAGGATGTTTATTTCTTACAGTTAGTCTTACGTCTGGCTCAGTAACTCCAGGCTTATGATAAATGGTCATGGGCAGTCTCTCATGCCTCATAACAGAGTGTCTGCACAGCTCCCCTAGCGTCACCCCATCAGGAAGACGAAGGAAATGGGAGGAACAGCGCTTTTGGCTGGAGAAGTGTATCTGAAACTCTGACACTGGCCACTGCTCCTCTGCTGTCTTGAGCGCTGCTTCCCACATTTATGAAAACCCAAAGTAAAGCCTCTGCCGGATGTGGCAAGCAGCATTCTAACACAGCCCCAGGATGTCCCCATGGGCCCCTGGTCACATCCCAGGCAGAATTCTCTCCCCTTAAGGGCAGGAAGGACTTAGGAACACGTGATGGGATGTCATTCTATGTTCAGGTTACTAATAGCTGACCCTGAGTTAATTGAAAGAGATTATCGTAGAGGGCCTGACCTAATAAGAAAGCAGAGGCTTTAAAAGGGGCTGGGCCCTTCTAGAAAGCAGCAGGAGAGGGAATGTGAAGGAAGCCACGGGGCAAGGAGCTGCTGGCAGCTTCAAACTGCGACTGAGAACAACCCGATCCCACAGCCAACAAGGGAAGAGAGGCTTCATCCCCACTAGAAAGACACGAACTCTGCAACAAGCTTAGGAGGAGCCCAGGCTCCAGAAGGCCACACAGTTCTACAGACACTCAGATTTCAGCTGTGTAAGACCCAGGGCAGGGAGTCCAGTCATGGCCGCCCGGACTTCCGACCTACAGAACTGAGAGATACAAACAGCTATTGCTTTGAACGGCGAGGTTTGTGAGAACTTATCACTGGGTATCAGAAAACAAATACGCCCGTGAAGGAAAATAGTTATCACGGTGGCTGAAAAAAAAAACATGTGCTCAATGTTGAGATCCTTAGTTGAAGGTTTAACACAAACACATTACTGGAGACACAACTGGAGAAAAGGTGATGATTCCATCTGCGGCCATTTATTTTGAATATGTACTAACTGGAGAAGAAATGTTTGGCTTGATGATTTCTGTTATGACAACGCGATCAAATGGACAATCCGTCAGATGAGTTTACCCTAAAAGAAAAGCATCCAGATCCGGCTTGGCTGGAGAAGTATACCCAAAAATCTGACACGGGCCACCGCATCTCTTCTGTCTTGAGAGAGGCTTCCCACATTTATGAAAACAGGGTAAAGCCTCTGCCGGATGTGGTAAGCAGGATTCTAACACAGCCCCAAGATGTCCCCATGGGCCCCTGTCATCGGAGGACCTCAGTCAACACCCACAGGGACCTAGCAGGACCCAGGCTGATGAACTGGGTACTCATTCCAGGACAGAGGGGAACTAGCCTCCTGAGTAATTTCCTTCCTCAAGGGTAGGAACAGTCCAAAGAGCAAGCTGATTCCTTTCCTTGATTTCACACTTAAAAATAATAATAATAACAACACTGATCATAAATTCTACATCATCAAGGCATCCGAATGCAACTGTGAACCGCCCTACATCTTTGCAAAAGGAACTACTTTAAAATCCAGGAAAGGCTTTCCAATTATAAACCTGGCTAGACGCAGGCATTTAACAAACAGTCTCATACCAACTTTCATGGAATTAGGAAACAAAAAACAAAAAAAGAAATGTAATACATCTCTCTTTTAATTCAAAAGTGTCACCTGCTGGCTTGGTCTAGGAATAGTAAAGCTTTCGGGTTTACATTCAGAGGACAGAAATAATGAAGTATACATCCTCTCCTATTCTTAAAGGAAATACAGTACAGTACACAGTCATTCTGGCACCGTGGTAGAGACCCACTTGCAGTGCAGGAGACAGCCCGCAATGCAGGGGACGTGGGTTTGATCCCGGGGTTGGGATGATCCCCTGGAGAAGGACGTGGTAACCCACTCCAGTATTCTTGCCTGGAGAATCCCATGGACAGAGGAGCCTGGCCAGCTACAGTCCATGGGGTCACAAGAGTTGGATACAACTTAGTGACTAAACCACCACCACAATACAATCATTCTAAAGAATAATACTGAAATCCGTAAATCCCATGTAAGAATTTCTTTGTGGTTTTAGTATCTGGAATAGTTTTGTTTCTCCTGAGCAATGGCTTGCTTATACTCCTTGGGCATTATCTGAGAGATATGGTTTCCCTTCATAATCTGCTGCTATAAACCTAATTCGTGGCCCAGCAGCAGAAAGAGTAAAAGATGTTAATGGATGAAGCTTGCGTCTGCTTCTCATTCTCGGCTCTGCTCTACATAATAGCTTTACCTTTTTCTTTGTCTTTCTTCTCGTTTGCTTCTCATCTGGCTTCACTGGATGTATGTAATGTGTGCCTCACTATGCGTGTGTGTGCGTGTCTCTTCAGAGCCACCGTAAACCTTTACTTGAAACAAAGTTAAGTAGAGATAAACAAATCTCTAAATTGGGTTTATGTGAGATCAATAAAATCAAGGTAAGTAAATTGAATTCTGAAAACACAACTGAACTCAAAGCAGCACAGCAATGATCTGCCACTGCAGAGAGCAATCAGAACAGGCGTAACTGAATGCACGGACTCTTCAGAGCAGAAAGGCAGAACCCCAGATTGCATGAGAGACCACAAAAACCATGTGGAGAGAGTATGACTGCTCCGTCCTTCGGGGATGATCAGGATGATACACCTTATACAATGCTACTTTTTTCAAGCATGCATTTGTTTTAAACATCCTATAGCATCTGTTTTACACCAGCTTTGTAAAGAAGGTTCATCACTCACTAGGAAGTGTCACTGAACCTAACAAGCAATAAACAAAGCATCAAGTGTAAAAGACAAGTTTTTTGAAGGCATGTTCTGCTCTTACCTAATGTCTTCATCTGTGACAATGAAAGCCTTGCAGAGGGGTTGAGATGTGTTCAGCCACACAGCGGGGTTCTTTTCCACAGCAGCAGAGACTTGCCCTGTGATGGGTGCAGAGCTTGTGTGCAAAGCACTGGCGACAGCAGATAAAAGGGTCTCATCGTTACTACCCGGACCAACTCCTGCAATTAGAAACACGCATCAGTTCTAGGACGTTTCTAGCTGTGTTGAGCAAACCTTGTGGAGCCTAAAACAACTGATTGTCTTTATATTCATCTGAGATCAGATATTTAAAACTGACACAAGCCAAAGCAGCAAAAGATAAGAGCACATTTACTTAGTTATCAACAATAAAGAATTAACATTAAGGAAACAGTAACCCAATACTTGAGTATTTTAATAAAACTTCATCAGAATTTAAAAATACATTTCCAAGGTATTAAACTTCTTAAAAAGTTGGCTACATTTCCTCATGCAAGGTCAATTATTTTTAATGATCTAAGTCCCTTCTAAAGTCATCTTACATTCAAATATCCCTATTAATGTGTCCCTAGGGTCCTGGAATCGTTTCCCCTGTAGCTTGCCATGTCTCAACACTTCTTTCTTGTGCAGGGATTTCAAAGGAAAAGCCAATTCAAGTAGGCTGTACCTACACCTTTAACAGCTTTTCAACTAACAAAATATCCACATGAATAGGATTAATCACTGTACATCCTGACTGCACATTAGGAGACTGGAACCATGGCTACATTTAAGTGCATTGCTTATAATCCTAAACGTGTTAGACCAGTTAAAGCAATAATTTCCAAGAGCACAGAGGGATGAGACACTACTTTAACCATGAATTATGAGGATTTTTGAGCAACCTGCAATGTATCAAGATTTGGAAGCCAAAGTTGTAACACTCGAAAACTAATGCTTCTCAGAACTTGGAGTGAACGTGTGACACCACGAGGCAGGCCAGCAGCTGAGTTTTCCACCCCGGACCCCGCTCGCTCCTGTTACTTGACCCATGGGCATCTGAGGCTTCCAGCAGCAGGTCGCGGAGGGAGAGACAGGATTAGAGATGCTGGCTGTTCTTTTGATAAGAGGAAGGGAGAAAAAAGCAAGTGCTGGGGCCCGATGCGGCTTTGAGCAGGAAGCTGGGGACGGTCTGCCACTTAGGCTGCATTTGGGTCTAAACACGTAACATGGATTAATTTACATGACGAGCCTAATTAACCTCAAGCCAAAAGGTACACACAGAAAAAAATACTTAGGTAAGACACCGCCCAGAAGCGTTCTGCAACCTACAAAACGTTTCAGGCACACTGCCTCTGGGTTTACTAAAACCCAAGTGGAGCATCACCCAGTGAGGCAAACAGTCCCCACAGCAAAGACCTGCGACCCTCATCACATCTGCCTCCACTGCCTCCGACACAGAGCCTGGCACACAGCAGGGACTGCTCAACTGAACTCGGAGAATACCTTGAAGACCTTTAGGGAGTTCCATGGTTTTTATAATTTGTTCTGTTACATCTGATGCACTAAGTCCTTGTAGCCTCTTCTCCCAGAAAAGCTGTAAGGCAAAACATCACTGTTAATAGATACATTCTCGGGGCAAGAAAGTAGCGCATCGATGCTGCTGAATAATGAAATTGAAATCGTATCAGTAGTTCCCTAACGTCCCCATTTTTTTTTTCCCTTACAAAAAGCTAAATGATACTTCAAACATGACTTCAACGCATCATAATTCTTTCAAGTTATATGACTCAAAAACCTTTGCTTTGTCATTCTAGGCAGACTATTCACTCGTTACACCTGGTAGATTGTTATGTGCTATGCACGAGATACAGTCCTAAGTAGATAACAGTCCTTTGGAAGATATAAGGTATCTTCCAAAGAGTATTAACTTGAGTTCTTCAAAGTTTCATCTGGCATGAAAATTTAATGTTACAATTTATCAGGAAAAGGAAAAACTGTATTATGTAATACCTCCTTATCCAAGAGCATTAGGGAAAGAATTTCTCCACCTATGTGATTTTTCTAAGACACAGAAGTTTAGCCCTTTGGCCTACTTTAAGGGGAACAAATGCCATTTTTTAAGGAAACTTTTCTAAAATGTTTTGCATACTTCCCTGCTTTTTAAACAGGATGCCACATTCCTGAGTCCCTCTCCTTCCGTGGTACAGAGCCTGGGTCTCCTCAGTCACTAGGTGGCCCCAGGGCATCATTCCGGCATCAGTGAGCACGCTGAAGACTCTGCCTACCCCATGGGTCTAGCGAGATACGCAACTGCTTATTCATACACTGAACAGTCCAGGGCAGTTCTGCTGCTTGATCTTAAATCCTTTCTACACTTAATTCTCTCTCCTAGTCGGCTACTGTGTGCGTGCTTGCTGAATTGCTTCAGCTGTGTCCTTCGCTTTGCAACCCTATGGACTGTAGCTTGCCAGGCTCCTCTGTCCATGGGTCTCTTTAGGCAAGAATACTGGAGAGGGTTGCCATGCCCTTCTCCAGGGAATCTTCCCAACCCAGGGATAGAACTTATGTCTCTTATGTCTCCTGAACTGGCAGACGAACTCTTTACTGGGAAAGCCCAGTTGGGTATTACTTGTCATTAATGTCATTCATCCACATGAATGTATTTACTGAGCTCCTACGATGTGCTGTGCTTGGCCTGTGAACGCAACAGTAGATAAGATAGAGAGTGTCTTTGTCCTCAAGCCTCATCTCTTTTCTACTCTGTTTCATATTTACTGCAATCCAAAAAGCAGATAAAAGAACTCCTTAGAAATTTGATAAATCTGTCTTTAATCCTGGATACCCAGGGGCCTGTCATATAGTAAATATTGAAAAAATATTTGTGTGAATGACTGATGTGGGAATAAACGGGCTCAGAATCAGGATCCTGAGGGACACATGCACCCAAGTTGAAACCCCAGCTATAGACATGACCTTGGACAGGTTATATAACCTCAGATGTTCAATGTCCTCTGTGGACATGATTGTGGAGATTAAATAAAGCAATATACACAAACACCTATCACACAGTAGGCATAAGGTTTCCTGTTTACTTTTAACAGATTTTTGAGCACTCTGAGGGCTTGCAAGCTTATGTTCTAACTTCTGAATACATGACAAGCGTCAAATAACATCTTTCCGGACAAATGAGAAGATACAGTAAAATAATTCTATTTATGGCAGAACAGTAATAGCTTAGATTATATAATAACCACAGGGCTAGCACCAAGAGTAACTTCTTTACTGTCCTTTTAAGACCTTTAGTATATGCTAACATCTCCATATACCTCCATATAAACTGTATCAGCTGCAGAATATGTAGTCAACACGTATGAGGACATGAATACATTAACCATGAACCATCATGAGGAAGAAGTAGTTAGTTCTTCTAAGTAATAGCCAAGGAACGTGATGAATGTCCTAGGAAAGTCTGCCTGCTTTTCTGGGGAAATCACAGTCACCTATGCTTTGAATGTCACAACTATAGGGGAAAAAAAGCCAACAAAAATTAAAATGCAGTTAATTCCTAATGAAAAAGTGAAGAGAAGAGTCAGTGAATATGAGATTAGTGTTTTAGATTATATAATTTTATAACTATATAAATTATAATTTAAAAATTATATATATAACTTAGTTTGTAATATAAATCAACACTACCAAAAACATTATGAAAACTACATACAGAGATGATTACTAATAAATTATATCTAAAAAATCCCAATTCTAGATATCAAAAGTTAAATTCTTTACCTTCTATAATTTTTAATGTTTAAATTTCCATTATTTTGAAGGAAAACACAAATTTAGAATGAAATACTTTGCAAAATAAATCTTGGCTTGAGAAATAAGTATACAGCTCTAGATTACAAGTCCTGGTATCATCAGACAGCCCTCAACAAAATCTGAAGTTGAACCTGACAGGTTGATGGCCTCTCTGTAAATGAAAATGGAGGCACATGTATTTCTGAATGTGTAAGTGTGTATATGTGTGTGTCTTTCTTCCATCCCCTACTCCCTGGGAAGTGGGAAAGGTCAGAGCAGGAAACGAGGTTAGTTTGAGAAAAGAAAACATTTAACGGCCGAGGTCGCCACTGCCCTCCTCCCCATCCTCCCCGCCAGGCATTCAGCGCTAACATGCCCAGCCAGGGGAGCTGCGCGTTTGTTCATGTAACCCACCTTCTCCACACCCATCTTCTCAGGTCCCTATTTGCTCTGTTCTGGAAAGAAGGGGTTCTTCGCACTTTAACATATGTATAGAACTTATATCAAGCGGGCATTATGCCAAGTGAAGGAAGCCAGTCTTTTACATACTGTAGGAATGAATTTGTATGAAAAAGAAGAAAACTGTAAGGGTGGTTGCCAGAAGTCAGGGGTGGAGGGAAGATCCCACTGCAAGGGGTCAGCACAAGGGGATTCCTTGGGGGTGCTGAAACTGTACTTTATCTTTTTTTCCCATAAATACAAACTTTATCCAGCTGATATAATTGGCATTTTCTTTGTTTTTCCAAGCAAACTGGTCAAAGACGATCAGTTTGTACTATCTCCGTTCTCCCAGGCCCATTTTAACTTTATTATCCTACCCCCTATTCCATGGATTTCCATTACATTTACTCTAAAGGTTAGTCAGCTCCTCTCACCAAATGCAGTGACCTTTCCTGACTGGTCACTTTGGAGCTGTGAATGTACTAGAGGGGTTGAGGGAAAGGGCGGGTCTTCCTCTGCCTGACATTAGGCTCTCAGACCTCCTTGTTTATGTATTCCGTGGGATTACTAGGCGACTAACTGTGGGCATCTGGAGTTCTTCCTATTGTATTAACATTAGAAACTGAGACAGAAATATGGAAAAGACGAGGCTCCCTACATTTGAAAGGAGTCCTCCGTCAATATTTGGAGAAACTCTTTAATGTGCTCTCACTCTAAGTTAGTACATCCCTCTCTACTCCCCACTGATCAGGCCCTCCTCTGATATCACCCTGCAGTAGAGAAGAGAACTGGAGAGCTCCCACATGAACTTTCTAGGGTCAATGGTCTGGGCAACGCCCTATCCAGCCAACCAGTTGATGGAGAAGCATAGGACAGGATTAACAGTCACACAAAACCAAAAAAGTATCTAAAATGTCACTGACAGGGACAGTCCAGCTTTGAAGGAACCATCTTACTAGAAAGTGGAGTTCATCTCCACACCTTTGCTCCTCATATGACTGTAAGTAAGTGAAGTCGCTCAGTCGTGTCCGACTCTTTGCGACCCCGTGGACAGCAGCCTGTACCAGGCTCCTCCATCCATGGGATTTTCTAGACAAAAGTACTGGAGTGGGTTGCCATTTCCTTCTCCAGGGAATCTTCCCGACCCAGGGATCAAACCCAGGTCTCCCGCATTGTAGACAGACGCTTTACCATCTGAGCCACCAGGGGAAGTCCCACATGACTGTAGGAAGTACCTCTATGACATCGCTGGAAACAACTGCTCTACGTACTTTATCTAAGGGCCCCAGAGGACAAGCGTGATGGCGGATGGTGAAAGCTGCTGCTTTGGTAAATGATCAAATCTGTTTCCTGAAAGGACAATCAACCCAGAATACAACTACACCATTTTCTTTTCTTAATGGCTGCATGTTGGACAAATCCCTTACAAGTGATATCCAAGATGAAAATGAGGAGGACGCAGGGATCTCAAACAACTCATCACAACACACACATACACACACCCCCCACACACACCCACCCACCCCTGTTCTGATGGGCTGGGAACTAAGGCTGATCGTGTTTATTCAGACCATCCTCCACCACCATGAGCTTAATAATACATACTCTGAAGGAATCTGTGCTCTTGGGAGGATGTCAGAACAGAATGGTTTACCAGGAAAAAGTAAGTAGAGAATCGATCCATATTCAGCAGATGTTCTTTTAGTGCCCATTAGATACAAAGCATTTTGCTGGGGATGGTTATTAGGATAGCCGGCAATCACTGCCCACTAGCTGCTTACTGTTTGGTGAAACTGTTTTCTAGTAAAACTCTAGAAGGGAGACTGTGTTAACCGCAATAATGAAGATACAATATTAACTTGAATTTGGGAGAATCTGGAAAGGCTTTTAGGACGAGGCAGCTCTGAAAAAATGTGTTAAGAATTCTGTAGAAGAGGAAAGACTTCTCTAAGCCAAGGAAACAGCTTAAGCAAAGGCAAGGTGAGACAGAGAGTGTGGGTCAGTATTTCTAGATGATTTTTACACGTAAGAATAACCAGGGTGGCTTACTGTACAGGCATGTTCTGAGACCTCAGCCCTAAAGACTCCATTCAGTAGGTCTGGGGTTGGAGAGCTGGTTTTATGTTATTCTACAAGCGTCTTAGGTACCTCTGAGGGACGCGGGGGATCTCGATCTGAGAAAGGCTGGTCTGGTCTGCGCTGAGAGCACAGCAGTGCACACACGAGGCTGTGTACCCCAATCACCGAGATCTCCGAGTTATTCCCGATTCTGCTAGACAGAGAAGGCAATGGCAACCCACTCCAGTACTCTTGCCTAGAGAATCCCTTGGACAGAGGAGCCTGGTGGGCTGCTGTCCATGGGGTCGCACAGAGTCGGACACGACTGACGCGACTCAGCATGCAACATGCTAGACGATTAAACAACATATCACGCTGTCCCCTTCTCGCAGAGGACTGGAGGCAGACCCTCGCTTTTCTGTTTTTCATTGCAGGAGGATGTGTCAGAGCATATTTAAGAGTATTCCAAACTGTTCAGGGGTAAGCAGAGAAAGGGCTCGCCCAAAGATCTGTTTGTGCCCAGGCACATTCTCCTGGCGGAAAAAGAGGAGGAGGACGACTCCCACTTACCCATCGAGCCCTTCCCGTCAGCCTGGCACTGTGCTCAGGGCTCCACATACAGAATTCGGTTAGTCTTTCCTACAGTGTTTCGAAGAAGACATTATCAGTACACCCTGGCAGTAACTCATCAAAGGGGCACGACTAGTCAGGGGTGCGGCTGGAATTAAAAGCCAGGTCAGTGATTAGACAGTCCTCCGCTCAACAAGTGAAAGCTCTAGGAGAGTATTTACACGCATGCCTCTGTGTTTAACAAGCCCGAGACCCTTCTGGTCAGGAAATCAAAGGCAGACGAAAATCAGCAACTGCTGAGAAAGTCATCAGGCTGCTTTTAATCCATTTGCCTACGAAGTGATACTGCGTTAACTGTGCATTGTAGGCGATCCGTGCCAATGTCACGCTCTTCTTCACGCAGAATTAAGAAGCCCGTCTGTGTGATGTATTTAGGCTAAAGCTGGCACAGACTTGTATGACAATCTTAAAAGAGACGCGGGAGCAGCTCACATGATGAAAACTGAAGAATCGGTATAAAATACATCCTCTACAAATTAGCCTTCTCAGAATTAACTGCGAATAGCAATGACATCTGAACACCCCTTTTTTTTTTTTAATTTGGTGGATAGAAATTAAAGAGTGAGATTTCTACTCCAAGAAAGCACTTTCTGAGAAGTCACACTAACCATGGAGTGTCAGCAGACGTTTCATGAGGCAGGAGAGATGGCGTGCTTTATGGGGCATATAGCATGGAAGGCTTGAGTTTTTTCTATAATACTGTATACGGTTACTTTTATGCTAATATTGATTTCTCATAAACACATGGAAAAGCATCTAGATCAAACATACATTTTCATCCACCATTAGACTTCATTTGAAAAGCACTGTGTGGTGTTTTTTAAAAAATTCACCAATGAAAAGAAACTGACTTGCCATGGATGCTCACGACCTCAAGTTCAGAGTCAGCCTGGAGGGCAGGAAGGATGAACTTCTGAGAAGCTGAGTGAACTGGGATTGGCCTTCAGAGTCAGACTGACCCTGATTCAAATCCATGCTATGTCACTCACTAGCTTTATAAACTCAGACAACCATCACAATATGTTCTGGCTTCCTGCCCTAGGGAATGGGACAATAAAAGCAATCTCAAATGGTTACGGACACTACGTGAGGAGGTTTTATCAACACACTTGAAGATAACCTCTAGACAGCAAACAGCAGTTTACTACTTAGTTTTTGCCCATGGCGTCTAGTACACTGCTGATCACATCATAGCACCTACTATGCATTAAAATTAATACATATAAACGGAGCAAACAGAGTTGGCTCTGAAAGGCACACACTCACAAATAAAGACTGAGGCATGGCCTTTGTTCCGATCTGCTCTTCCGGCTCCGAGTTTCAGCGGGGGAGCTTTCTTGCTACTCTAAGTATCATAAAACCCTTCCCTTTCCTTTTCTCATGCAAGCCCGTCTGCCTCCCTCTCGGCCCAAGGCTAGCTGGGAGAACTCTAGTATAAAGCAGGAGCAGCTACACAGGTTGCAGGGCTCCAGACAAAGTGGAATCAGAGGGGTCTTGTTCAGAAACCCTGATGATGGTCTCACAATGACAGCAGAGCCCCTGAGCAGGCGCGGAGCCCTAGGAAGTGAGTGCTCGGGCCACGAGCCCGTGAAGCCAGAAGGGGTGGTGAGTACCGAGCAGGGTGGGAAGGAGGCAAGACCAGCAGAGACTGAGACCCCTGTGCTGCGGAGGGTACTTAGGGAAATGCCGGGGTGTAATCTCTTTCTGTGACTACCTTAAAAGAAGCAGGACAACGGAAAGTCGCTCTGGCCGGATCTATGGAATAACGAAGGAACCTTTCCCTCCCTTCTCATCAAAGCAGCCCAAGGATTCCCCCTCCCCACCGCGGCTCCTCATCTGGACAGAGTAGAGAGGCCGCCTGCTAGTGACTCAGCAGTTCAGCTGTACGGCAGGAAGAGGGGAAACCCGGCAAATGACGAGACCACAATGGGGAAGGACGGAATCTAAAGACGGATGGGAAGTTTGTTCTATTTAAAGGCTAGTGGATAACGTGGAAGCTTTTCCTGAAACTGTACTTTCCTTGTTATTTTTACCTCATCTATTTCCATGTTGTGATGAGAACAGAGCCCTTAGAAAAACAGAAAAACTTCAAAAGGGCTCTGAGCTTGTTTCAAGAACAGAAGGTCAGAGAAAACCTGGAAACAAACTACATTTCTGTTCTGCAGTGAAGCAAAAAGCGGGAAAACAAAACCTCAAGCCAGCAGCAGTGGCCTAGAATGGAGTTTCTCAATCTTGGCGTTACTGACATTTGGGGTTGGATAATTCTGGGTTCTTGATGTTTAGCGACATCCGTGGTCTATGCCCACCAGATACCAGTAGCATTGCTCAAGTTGTGACAGCAAAAAATGTCTCTGGATGCTGCCAAATTTCCCCGGGGTATTTGTGGTTGGGACAGGGAGGATAAAATCAGGTTTGGCTGAGAACCAGGGGTCCAGAGAAAGAGAAAGGGAACGGGAGAACATAAGGTCTGCAGTGGCAGGGGCCCAGATCTCGCATCTAAAACAGAAGGGAGACCCCGCCCTTGGCACACAAATTGCCAGCTCCTGCCTCCACTTCCGGAGTCTCTGCCCCAGCTCTTGACTCCTGGGCCTTATCACAACAGCACTAAGTGGCCTGGGGCTGAGAGCACCTTCTGTCACTGCCAGACAGCCAGGGGGCGAGCAAGATAAAGCTGAAGTGGGAAAACACTTCTTACTGAAAGAGCTGAAATTGAACACACTTTGGTGCAGAGGTTAAAGCGTCTGCCTGCAATGTGGGAGACCTGGGTTCGATCCCTGGGTCGGGAAGATCCCCTGGAGAAGGAAATGGCAACCCACTCCAGTATTCTTGCCTGGAGAATCCCATGGACAGAGGAGCTTGGTGGGCTACAGTCCACGGGTCGCAGAGTTGGACACGACTGAGTGACTCACTTTCACTTTCACTTTCCTGATAAAAAGATGGCTATAAGCAGTGGTTATTTTTAATAAGTTAGACACACTTAGGAAATGCAGGTTCGATCCCTGGATCGGGATGATCCCCTGGAGAGGGGAATGGCTACCCACTCCACTATTCTTGCATGGAAAATCCCATGGACCGAGGAGTCTGGGAAATCTGTATGCAGGTCAGGAAGCAACAGTTAGAACTGGACATGGAACAACAGACTGGTTCCAAATAGGGAAAGGAGTACGTCAAGGCTGTATATTCTCACCCTGCTTATTTAGCTTCTATGCAGAGTACATCATGAGAAACGCTGGACTGGAAGAAACACAAGCTGGAATCAAGATTGCCGGGAGAAATATCAATCACCTCAGCTATGCAGATGACACCACCCTTATGGCAGAAAGTGAAGAGGAGCTAAAAAGCCTCTTGATGAAAGTGAAAGAGGAGAGTGAAAAAGTTGGCTTAAAGCTCAACATTCAGAAAATGAAGATCATGGCATCCGGTCCCATCACTTCATGGGAAATAGATGGGGAAACAGTGGAAACAGTGTCAGACTTTATTTTTTTGGGCTCCAAAATCACTGCAGATGGTGACTGCAGCCATGAAATTAAAAGATGCTTACTCCTTGGAAGAAAAGTTATGACCAACCTAGATAGTATATTCAAAAGCAGAGACATTATACTTTGCCGACTAAGGTCCATCTAGTCAAGGCTATGGTTTTTCCTGTGGCCATGTATGGATGTGAGAGTTGGACTGTGAAGAAGGCTGAGCACCGAAGAATTGATGCTTTTGAAATGTGTGTTGGAGAAGACTCTTGAGAGTCCCTTGGACTGCAAGGAGATCCAACCAGTCCATTCTGAAGGAAATCAACTCTGGGATTTCTTTGGAAGGAATGATGCTAAAGCTGAAACTCCAGTACTTTGGCCACCTCATGCGAAGAGTTGACTCATTGGAAAAGACTCTGATGCTGGGAGGGATTGGGGGCAGGAGGAGAAGGGGACGACCGAGGATGAGATGGCTGGATGGCATTACGGACTCGATGGACGTGAGTCTGAGTGAACTCCGGGAGTTGGTGATGGACAGGGAGGCCTGGCGTGCTGTGATTCATGGGGTCACAAAGAGTCGGACACGACTGAGCGATTGAACTGAACTGAACTGAGGAGCCTGGGGTCACAAAGAGTCAGACCTGGCTGAGAGACTAACACTTTCACTTTCACTTTAGACTTAATGGTCTTTTGTGGGCTGGTCTGGGACGCTAGAACCATTTATAATGATCATTTCTACCGGAAGATGCGGAATTTCAAACGACCAAAACATGACATTTTATATCTCAACCTGTAAGGTGAAAAGCATCTGTGTGTGTACAGACTTTAGAGGCAGTTCCCTGTTATACCCACAGGATCAGAGAACACACGTGTGTGCAAAAACATCACTGATGACTAAGAACAACATAGCTCCATTCGGAATGACTTCAGATGCTCAAGTATAGGTACAACAGAACAGAACCATGAGCTGATTTTTACCATTTTAACTTCCATAAATTCTTAGTATGCAGCTATCCGTAGGGCCCAGACAATTCCAAATTAAAAGTCCAGGGAAACAGCATCTTGCCAAATTGAGCCAGATGAAAACTTAAAACTCAGATCTTCATATACATTTCATATCTTGTCTTAAAATACAACTGTTACCTTTTGAAATTACAATCACCATTAGGAAAAATTAAACTGAACTATATAGAAACACACAGAGATTTCAATAATGAAACTAAATTCATCTAAAATTGCTAACGAGTCAAACCACTCTGCCCTGGAGATCGCCCCTGGACCACTTCACCCTTCCCTCACTTCCCTTCTGTCTCCTGGACCCTGCTGTCTTTCTAAGGGCTTCTCTACACACGATGCCTGGTCATATCCTCTCCTGCCTCCTTCTGATCCTGCCCATAGCTATGCCCAAATCCTTCTCTCACATGTTCCAGGTTACTCCTTCCTCTCCTCGGGCTTCTTCCCCTGACATGGCGGATACACTGGAACATGGCTAACAGAGAAAGTGTCCTTATTTACCTTATTGTTATTGCTCGGTCACTAAGTCATGTTCAGCTCTTTTTGTGACCCCATGGACTGCAAGCCCGCCAAGCTTCTCTCTCCATGGGATTCTCCAGGCAAGAATACTGGAGTGGGTTGCCATGTCCTTTTCCAGGGGATCTTCCTGACCTAGGGATAGAGCCCACGTCTCCCACATTGGTAGGTGGATTCTTTACCACGGAGCCACCTCGGAAGCCCTTATTTTATTACATCTCCTTCAAACCACCTGTCTTCTTCCTTCCACTAAGGGAGAAACTTTCTTATTTCCTCATCTTCCATTCCTTCCTTCTAACCTGGATTCTACTAATATTATGTTAACTGACCTGCCCAAGGTCACAGTAACCTTCTAATTAACAAATCCAATTCCTGATTCAACCCTCTTCTGCCTTACTCCCCTGTTGCCATTGCCTGCTGTCAGAAAATCTATGGAAGTTTGCCTCTTATGATGGTTTTCTGTATGTTTCTGTATTTTCTATCACTGTTAAGCAACAAATTAACACCCCTGATAGTAACTGTCAAAGAAATAGGACTATAAGCATTTTTTTCTACTGAAAGAAAATATTTAAAATGTGTAAGATGTAATATACCTTTTAAAGTACCTGAAGACAGAAGTGTTACTACTTCGTAAAGAAGAGGAAATAAAAGTCACCTTTAGAATCTAGTCATTACATGAATTTTAACTTACACAGTCTTCATCTCTGTCAAGAGCATGATGTGAGACACTCAAATTTTGGGGGATGAATTTATGGCTAAGTATGGGCTTCCCAGGTGGCTCAATGGGAAAGAATCCACCTGTCAATGCAGGAGACGCAGGTTCGATCTCTGGGTCGGGAAAATCCCCTGGAGAAGGGAATGGCAACCCACTCCAGTATTCTTGCCTGGAGAATCTATGGCCAGAGGGGTCACCCATGGGGTCGCAAAGATTCGGACATGACTCAGCGACAGGATCAGGGTAACAGGAAAACCCTGCCGTGAAAGTTTAATGCTTCAGTCCTGACTCAACCATCACGTGGATGTGCTGTCTTAGGAAGTCACTTAATCCCCTTAGAATGTATTTTCACTAGTAAAATAGAAATACTAATAACTGCCTTATATACCTCAGAAGATAAATACTGATAAAAAGTGAAGAAGTTCTTTGAAAACATAAGCATTTTATTGAGTTGCCCAGAGTATTTTCTCATGTTAGGATTTCATAATTTCAATGAATATCTTATTCACTTTTCTAAGGCTCTTGCTAAATCTGATCAAAGAACAAAGGATCTTGTCATGTATTTGCGGACTAAAGCAAAACCCCAAAAATGCTCACTTTATATTCAGTGACTCATGAGAAGCTAAATATGCAAGACATGGGGTTAGAGCTGCACAAATGATGCTTCCTGCCCAGAAGGAATCTGCTGTCCAGTTTATAAACCGCTGTATTTCAAACCAACCCCGTATGATATTCAAGTCGTCTAGTTTGGGTCAGCAAAAACAGCTTAACTTAAATACTATGGCTTGCAAACATCAAAAGGCAAACATGAGCTACCCTCTTATTTTGGGGGAGTGACCTAGGAAGAAAAGGCTGGATAATGACAAGAAAATTATTACGTAAATCAAGGAAAAGCTTGATTCATGTGGCTGTGCAAACTATAGTGAGATCTCTTGCTAAGGCAAAAGATAACAATTTGGGCTAAGAGAAGATGGAAGGAGGAAGCAAAAGGCAAAAACTGGAGTTGAAGGGGATGGAGGTACAGTAGCTGTCTGCTGCACTGCAGCTGCTCGCCTGAACTTTGTCATGAACACAACTTATACAAAGTGGGCGGTAATATACCTGAAAGGGGACTACTATGCTAAGACAACCATGGAATCAGAATACTCGTTAGTAAGGCCCCTAAGCTTTTCATGTGGCAGGAAAAGTTGTAACAATAATCTTATTAATACATAAGAGTCCATGTGAGGACACAGGTATGCTCCTTTATTTCTTCTGTGTCACATTTCCACACAGCTAAGATTATCTGCTCAGTGTTTGTTTTCCTTCTTAGATTAGAAGTTTAATAAGGACCGGATGCATGACTGAATTATATGTTTGTATCTGCCTGCCAATGCCAGAGATGCAAGAGACACAGGTTTGATCCCTATCCCCTGCAGGAGGAAACGGTAACCCGCTCCAGTATTCTTGCCTGGAAAAGTCTATGGACAGAGGAGTCTGGTGGACTACAGTCCACGGGGTTGCAAAGAGTGGGACACAACTGCACGACGGAGCACTCACACACACAGCATCATAAGAGAAGCAACAAGACATGCTGTTGAACAGATGAATTAATGACGTCAAAACCCCATTCAACAGCAAGAACTTCGGTCCCTGATAGATAAGGAGCTATCATTAGCTGTTTATCAGAAAAGATGCCCTTCAGAAGAGCTTTCCTAATTTCAATAGTATAAATTAATTCCTCATTTTATACAGGGGCATTAATAGATTCTATTTCCTTTTTAATATCAATAAATCAAGAAATAAAAATATATACATATTATTTAAAGGATGACATTGAGCAACCACTAGAACTAAAATCAGGTTACCAATCCTCAAAATTATCAGAAGTAAGAATTTAAATGGAAAGCTCAGACCTGAAAACAAAAATACTGATACCAGAAAATGACAAAAAAATATAAAAACAGTATATAAATAGAATGATAGAATCAGGACCAAACATATCTATAAAATAAATAAATGTAATGATCAATTCAGCTATAAAAGAAGAAAAGACCATCGAGTCAGATAGAAAAAAAATCAACTGCATGTTTTATGCAAAAAAAAAAAAAAATCTCTAAAGATAAAGGGACTCAGAAAACTGCCAATGACAATGAAGAGTAAAGAAAAAGCAAGCAAATGTAGAATGAGAAAACAAAAGTCTCAATATTACTAGAAAATTACTTTAAGGCAATAAGTGGGAAATAAGACGAAGCTTAACCTATTGTGTAACTAACTAGCTTCTACAAAATAAATATTATGTTAATAAGTTAATTTGGCTTTCCATGGGGAAATAGGCATGTATAAACCGAGTTCAAAACTTGTTAAGAAAGCTCCCCCCAATACTTCATCCCACCTTTCATCTAGATACTACCCACATCAGAGAAACAATAATACAACAGACGCTACAAAACTGGAAAACATTACTAGAAAATATAGCACTATTTGAATATTTTGAATAACGGTGAACAACGTATACCATTAATTTGAAAATTATGGAATGCACAAGTTCCTAGAAAAACACATTCTCAAAACTGTTATAAGAAATAGAAACTATGAATATTCATCCATGTACTGATTAAATATACTGAATCTAAAATTTCAAGCCTTCCCATTTAAAAACAAGAAAGATGGCAATGACGACCCTGTATGCAAGACAGGAAAAAAGACGCAGCTGTGTATAACGGACTTTTGGACTCAGAGGGAGAGGGAGAGGGTGGGATGATATGGGAGGATGGCATTCTATCATGTATACTATAATGTAAGAATTGAATCGCTAGTCTATGTCTGACGCAGGATACAGCATGCTTGGGGCTGGTGCATGGGGATGACCCACAGAGATGTTATGGGGAGGGAGGTGGGAGGGAAAAAAGAAAAAAAAAAAATGAAGCATTTTAAATCTATTATGTTGAGCTTCATGGATCTATAAATGCTGTCTCTTGGCAGATGTTATTTGGACATGGGCATAGGTGAGTCTTTTTAGCTGTTCTGTGTCATTGAAAATGTGAAATCACAGAGAAGGGTAAAGATAAAGATGGAAAATTACCCATAATGCCACCGCTTGAAAACAAACACTTGAAATCATAGATTTCATTTTTTTAAAACTTTTATTTTGTGGACAGTTGAGTTCTTATTGTATAGATAATTGCTATTATAACTTAAGTATATTTTTATGCTTTTAAAAACTGTATGAACTTGACTTTAAAGAGCTTCATAGTGTTCTACTGTTTGGTTGTTGCATAACTTAATTGTTCCCCAATTGTTGGATAACTAGATTGTTTCCTGCTTTTCATTATTATAAATCACTATTCAATAATTAAAAAAAAAAAATTAGGCTGAGATGACTTCACAAATAAGTCTTCCAAACATTTAAAGAAAAGTAGCAATCTTACACAAACTCTTCCAGAGAATATTCAGAGAGGTCACCTCCCAGATTATTCTACAAGGCCAATAAAACCTTGAGAAAAAATTATGAGAAAGGAAAAATGCAAGTCAATCTTTCTTGTGAATATAAATGCAAAAAATCCTAAACAAAATAACAGTAAATCTAAACAGTGATAACACATCATGACTACACTGAGCTTACTAATCCAGGAATTCAAGGTATGTTCTCCAATCAAAAAATCAAGCACTGCAATTTCTCACATCAACCAATCACTGTAATTCACTATGTTAACAGAATAAAGGACATTTTATCATTTAGTTAGAGAAAATAATTTGATAAAATTCAATACACATTCATGGAAAATATTCTTAGTAAACTAAAGTGAATTTTCTTAATTTGAGGATATATACCAAAAAAAACACAAAAACCTATAACAAGCATCATATTTAATGGAAAGTCATTCAAAATATTCCCTGGTATTACAATAACCAATGAGGATATCTGCTATCACTTTTATTCAAGATTATACTGGCATCTGAAGCCAGTGAAGAGAGACAGGGAAAAAAACATTTAATGTTTAACGACTGGCAAGGAAGAAGTAAAACTCTTGTTTGTAGATGATATGCTTGCTTGTTCATGAATAAGGTTGGAGAGACTCACTGATTATTTAATAAGTTAATTTAGGAAGATAACTGAACACACAGTATATAAAATTCAGCTTATTTCTACATATTAACAACAGACAACTAGAAAAAATTTTAATGTAATCAGAATAGCATCAAAAAACAACAATATCAACAAATGAAAGACATAACAGATCTCTAGACTGAAAACTACAAAATGTTAATGGTGGGACATACGAGGTTAGTTAACTATAAGACTTAGTATTGCAAAAACGCTAATTCGCCCCCAAATTGGTCTATAGATTTAAATCCTGGCGGGTTTTAAAGAAGACTAGACAAGCTGACGGAGAAGGCAATGGCACCCCACGCCAGTACTCTTGCCTGGAAAATCCCATAGACGGAGGAGCCTGGTAGGCTGCAGCCCATGGGGTTGCGAAGAGTCAGACACGACTGAGCGGCTTCACTTTCACTTTTCACTTTCTTGCATTGAAGGCAATGGCAACCCACTCCAGTGTTCTTGCCTGGAGAATCCCAGGGACGGCAGAGCCTGGTGGGCTGCCATCTATGGGGTCGCACAGAGTCGGCCACGACTGAATTGACTTAGCAGCAGCAGCAGATAAGCTGAGTCTAAAATGTACGTGGAAATGACAATAGCCAAGACTAACCAAGATAATCTCAACTGAAGAATAACGAAGCTGGAAAACTTACACTACTAGATATCAAGTTCAACAAAACAAACAGGCCAATGAAACAGAACAGAGTGCAGAAACAAGTTCACATGTACAAACAGACCAAAGGAACAGCATGGACCAGAAACAGATTTTCACAAGACTTTCACTCATACATTTCATATATCACAGAGGTGACAACACAACGCAATGGGAAAAGAATGGTCTTTCAGTAAATGGTGCTAAGTCAATTGGATATCCATTCAGGAGAAAAGTCAGTCCACCTCGCATCATATACAAAAGTCAATTCCAGATGGATTAAAGACCCAAATGGAAAAGTAAAACAAAGCTTTCAGAAGATGGTATGAGGGATATGTTGATAACCTTAAGTAAGCAAAAATTTCTTAAACATGTCACAGAAATAAAAGGAAGAGACTGATGAAGTATGTCCTTTACTTCTTATAACTTGAAGTATTACATACAGAAAAATGTAAAAAAAAAAAAAAAGTTTACAGTTCACTGAAGTTTCACAGAGTAAACACACTCATGTAACTACCACACAGATCAAGAAACAGAGTATCACCAGCACCTTAGAAGCCCCCACTGCCATACTCACCCAGTCTCTATCCCACCTCCCAAGTCTCTTAAAATTACGAACTTACATTTACCAAGAAAACACTACTAGGGAAATGGAAAAGGTTAAGCCGAAAACTGGAAGAAGATATGTGTGACAGATCTGACAAGGTACTGATACTCAGAATATGCAAAGAACTCCCACAAGTCGGTGAAGAAAAGAAAGACACCATTAACACAACAATGCGTAAAAGACTTGAGTAAAAGCTTCAAAAGAAAGGATATCTATGCAGTCAACAGACATACAAAGAGTGTACAATATCATTAAATATCAAGGAAATGCAAGTAAAAACTAAAAGTATCCCTAAACACATATCAGAACGTTCAAAATTTAAAGATTGACCATATCAAGTGTTAACAAGAATTTGAAGCGACTGCACACTGCTGGTAGAAGGGGAACTCTGTATAACCACTGTGGAAAACTAGATGGTAGCATTTAATAAAGCTGAACGTATGCATACTCTTATGACCCGAAAACTCTACTCTGGGGTAAACCCCGAATCAAAAACACGTACCAGAATATTCACTGAAGCAATATCCATAACAGTCAACAAGAAAGACAGAAACTGAAATTAACCACAACAAGAGAACAGTCAATGCAGGAAGCAGAGAAAGACCAAATACCAAACAAAAAATATCCTCATAATTGACAGATTCAGAGAGCTAAGAGTAGAGGTCGTAGCTATAAAATAAGACTGGCAAAGCTCTATGTGCAAACCTGCTGCTGGAAATTAAAACCACCACCAAAAAAAAGACAAAAAGCTAAAATCAAGAAAACATCCTGGAAAGTAAAACAACAATCATAATAAGAGAGAAAATACAAAAACAGAAGTAGGGAAATTCTAAGGCTAATACACAACTTATACAAAGAGAGAATGAAAAGTCAAGGGATTCAGCAGGAGAGAGGAAAAAATGACAAGAACATTTTCCATGCAAAGGATAAACATTTCCCTCTATCGCCTATTAACTGCTCAGTGAATTAAAAAAGGCCTACAAACACATGTCAGTGAATTTTTTTTAAAATCACACACCTACTAAACATTTTCAGAGAGGGAAAAAAAAGACCATGAAGGAGGAGCAGACATTCTGCAGAGCACTGAACTTCTTTTTGGCAAGACTGAACTAAGGTCCGGCTAGTCAAAGCTATGGTTTTTCCAGTGGTCATGTATGGATGTGAGAGTTGGGCTGTGAAGAAGGCTGAGCGCTGAAGAACTGATGCTTTTGAACTTGTGGTGTTGGTTGGAGAAGACTCTTGAGAGTCCCTTGGACTGCAAGGAGATCCAACCAGTCCATTCTGAAGGAGATCAGCCCTGGGATTTCTTTGGAAGGAATGATGCTAAAGCTGAAGCTCCAGTACCTTGGCCACCTCATGCAAAGAGCTGACTCATTGGAAAAGACTCTGATGCTGGGAGGGATTGGGGGCAGGAGGAGAAGGGGACGACCCAGGATGAGATGGCTGGATGGCATCACTGACTCGATGGACATGAGTCTGAGTGAACTCCAGGAGTTGGTGATAGACAGGGAGGCCTGGCATGCTGCGATTCATGGGGTCGCAAAGAGTCAGACACGACTGAGCAAATGAACTGAACTGAACTGGAGAAATTCTCAGGGTCAAAATAAATGAATACTAAAGTATCTTATGAATTTTTACATAGAATGTCTTTAAAAATGCATGGCTTTAAAATTTATCTTTCATCTAGAAAGTTTCTTCTAACATTTAAAAACAGTCCCCCTTTGATTATTATCGGAAAGATGAGCTCTAAGTGCTGACAAGGATGAAGAGAAAAGGGAACCCTCAGGCAGTGCTGGTGAGAAGGTAAACTGGTGCAGCCACGATGGAAAACATCATGAAGATTCCTCAAGAAATCAAACACTGAACCACCATACAATCCAGCAATCCCACCTCCAGGTAAGTATCCAAAGGAAATGATATCAACACCTCAGAGACCTACTGTACCCCCCGTATTCACTGCAACTTTATTCACAGTAACCAAGATATGGAAACAAACTAAATGTCCATCAATGGACAAATGAATGATGTGTATATATATACACGCTGAAATACTATCATCCATAAAAGAAGGAAATCTTGCCATTTGTGATAATGTAGACGAACCTTGAGATCAAATGCTAAATGAAATAAGGCAAAAGGAGAATCTCATTTATATGTGGAATCTCAAACTCACAGAAATACAGAGAAGAATAGTGGGTTCCCAGGGGCTGAAGAAGGGTAGCGAATGGAGAGATGCTGGTCAGAGGGTACAAACGTCCAGTTAAAAGAGGAATAATCTGGGGGATCTAATGTACAGTCTGGTGACTACGGCTAACAAGACTGTACTGTACACCTGTAAGTTGCTAAGAGAGATCTTAAATGTTCTCACTATCACGACCACAACAAAAAAAATGGTAATTGTATCAGGAGATAGATGTATTAACTAACTTTTTTTGTGGTTATCACTTTGCAGTGTATACATATATCAAATCATCCTATTGTACACCTTAAACTTACATGATGTTACATATCAACTATACGTCAATAAAGCTGGGGAAGAAAACATTTTAAAAAAGACATTTCTGGAAGGGAGGAAAGGAAAGTTTCGTATCCTTTGAACAAAGAATTAGTTAACAAAATAAAAAGAAAAAAATCTAGGATCAGGTGGGAGATTTAAGCCCATTTCTTCAGTGATTTAAATATTTACTTTTGGGTAAAAAAAAATTAATATTCTGTAAGAAATGTAATTTATATTCAAAGACTATCAGAAACACCTAAAGCCCAGCAAGTTTAATTAAAAGGAAGAAGTAAAAGATGAAGCTCAAAGATGAAATTTCTTTGATTGGTGGATTAAAAAAAGAGAAAAAGCAAGAGACCAGATGTTAAAGATGATAGCATTAAAGAAATAAGGAAACAGACATGTGAGATCTTCACACACTGAAAGGATGCTAGGAAAGACACCCGTAACAGCAAAATCACAATTCAATTGGATTAAAAAGAATTTAGGATGTGATTTACATATCTGGCCAGATAAGGATAGTTCAATGATCTTACTGTTTGGAATAACAGTCTTACAGTTGGTAGAGTTCCCTCCACCCCCACCCCAGATTTCTTTTTAATCTAATAAAAAGACAAGCATGTGCTAGATATGTTTATATTTTATATATAAAGCTGGCTAGCTACTTACACTAGCATAACCAGGTTTTACAAAAGTCATCCTTACTTTATAATTAATTACAGGCAGAAATCACTGCTGAGTTCTGTTTAACGCATTACTGTTGTACCCTAAATTTGCACTTTTTAAATTAAGGCATTTTCAAGGAGTTAATATATTAGAAATTCATAATTCATATATTTTAAAGAATTCAAAATAGACTGCCATATAGATAGACTCAGGCATAGGAGTTTTGTTATAAAAAACAGGGAATTATTAACTTCTATGACTGCTTCACATGTAGACTAAACATTTCAAACTGATTTAAGGTAAAAGATCCAAAAATCAAATCCTAATTCTAGGTCTCAAAATTCAAGACTCCAAAAGGAATTACAAAACCCCTAGCTTAAATATCCTAAAAGAATGTGGTACAGTTACGGTAGAGGCTCCCCTGGCAGCCCAGTGGCTAACTGTGCTCCGAATGCAACGGGCCCAGGGGTGATCCCTGGTCAGGGAACTACATCCCTCATGCCACAGCTAAGACCTGGCACAGCCAAATAAATAGATATTTACAGCTAAGATAAAAAACACTGATATATGCAGGAACCTCAAAAAACAGACACCTCACTGGCTAATTTATTTACTCTATGATCAGACTATCTCCTCCAAATGAAATATCGGCAATTCATATTACTAATCTAGCTCGATGAAGCTATGTAAAAGGTAGCAAAACCGGAAGAATTTTTGCCTATGTATTTTTTTGCCTATCTCCTCAACAATAATAGCTCATTAGCAGCCATTTGCTATATTCATGTCAAAATATAATTAAAATCAGCATCTTCCTTTACCAAAAGACCCAAATCTAAACAGTCAGGATGACAAGATCATGATTTTGAAAACATTAACACCAAAGTTGCCTCTTTACTATTTTCCTACTTTTACTCAAGGCACAGTCTTATATTTTGAAATCCTACTAGCGGGACAGCAGTCAAATATGACCTCAGTTCTTATGTTCAAGATAAAGGGGGAGAGACAACTAATATCTCAGTATAATCAAAAACATCCAGCAAAAACTGTCAAATGACAGAGGATAATGTGAAAAACAGTCCAAGTATTTGAAAAAGTAACCTAAATAATCTTTAACACTTTCTGTCTATGAAAGCTCTAAAATGAAGATAAAACCCTCAAAAAATCTGGGTTAAAAATGATATAAGTGTTTTTTGTTATGGGGGCTAGGGGGTGAATTCGATTTCTTGACAGATCTTTTCACTTGAGAATAATCTTATAAACCTTAATTAAAGAAGGAAAACTTAAAAACTCCTCAATGTACCAAAGAGTAAGGAGCAACTAATCTGGTTACTTCAGCTGTAAACATCTAGGCTGCCAATACCTCTATAACCAGATAAACACCCAGTGAATTATAATAAGTACAGTTTTTAAAATCTGTGACTGAACTTAGGTGCAGAACACAAATTCCTGTTAAAATGGCCATAATTTGCTATTTGGTTTGTTCTTAACCAAAATATTTGTTCAGAGACTACAGAGAATGACTTGACAAGGGCAAAGGGGGATAAAATTTACTAAATGCTATCTGTTCTCAATGAGACAACTCAAATTTTCGATATGGAACTAACATGACGCATTATTCTACTTTCTTTATTTTTGTGGCTTTTTGAAGCAAACTGTCTTACCCAATGACATACTTGTGGAATTTTCAATTAACAAAAAAAATCTTTACCAAGAAACAATTTTTAAATCACCAAAAAGCCGAAGGACAGGATGTTCAAGACTTTAGACAGTATCTAAGAAAGAACACAACCAGGCAACGGCTTTGTCGAGGTGGGCAAGGCTCACAATGGCCGCACTGCTTCCCTGCTGGGACGAGTATCTAAACTGCCGGCGGCTGGGTGACTATCGGTGGGTGCGGGAGTGAAACAGAAGGGAAAGCCTGGCACAGGAAGCTGAATGGCCCACGGAAACCTGAGTGGTGACAGGAGCCTCAAGGCACATGCAGGTACGCATCTTTATGTTGGATGTGATACACTTACATGGCCCCTGTTGAATCTCTTGGGGACCAACAGTAAAGCAAGTCTAGAACTTCAAATCTTGAGACATCTATAGCAAGATGCTGATCCAATGTGGCTCCAAATATCTTCTGTTTTCCTGGCTCACCTGAAGAGGAAAAAACACTACAGAGGATGTGGGAACTGCATTTCTTTAGGCAGCTTCTTCTAGAGCAACTGTCTGAAAGTTTTGGCCCAGTCCTTTATGAAGTCTGCGGATGAGACACTTGAGGGACTAGTGAAAAACAAAATTCAAATGAAAAGGTGGAGTGAGACATCCAAAGGGGACACGAGAGTCAAAGATAATGGTCGTAGGTAAATCAGCGTTTCTAATCCTTAAGTGGGAGGAGGAAGAGAAAGGAGAGAAAAAAATGCACCGAGGTTTCTCCCTCCACTCCCTCACCCCAATTGCTACTAAAATTTCACCAAGCACCTGAACCTTTTTTACCACAATTAGGGAGTGAGTGCGCAAGATTATTTGGAGAGTTCAAGCATTTTGCCAAGTCTCCCTCCCCGGGCTGTGTGGCATTATTAAGCGGCAGGGAGGCCTTTCAGATAATACTTATTTTCTGAGAAAAGATTCTGGTGGAATACAGCTTGAAGCAATAAAGAAAGAGCAAAATAAATGCCATTTATACAAAAATGGAAGCCACAGGACAATATACCCTATTGACAAAGCTTATTTACTTCTGTTTTTCCAAAGGGGAGGGACTGCTTTCGTGTAATAAGAAATCAGAACAAAACGTCATTTTCGAATAATAGAAAATATTTTTAAACTTAGCAACACAAACTGCATGCTTCTTCCCCTTCGGAAATATTCTCCCTGGAAAGATAATCTTTAAAAAAAAGCTAAGATGAGCAGAACCAAGTCTGAGGTACAGTCACACAAAAGCATAAAAAGGTACTCCATGAAATTAATTTTTTATTTTTTTAATTAATTTCTTCTTAAAACATTTTATCTAAATATTGTCTTAAGCTATTCTCCAGCATTCATGTAATAGCCTAGGACATAAAACAATTTTCTTTCCAAATATATTCCATTTTAGCCAGAGTTAAGTTGCACTATGACTGGTCAAGACACCAGAATTTTCTGAAAAATAAAACTGGAGAACCAACTAGATCCTTACCTGACGTGGCTGTTCATTCATTCTCTGTGGGTCGGATTTCACTTTATTACTAGGATGATTTGTGACTTTGGTTACTGGTTGCTTGAAAATAGATGCTGTTTGTCTAATTGGCAATGTTGTATTCAAGTCTGGTTTACCCTGTGGATATAAGTGTTTTAATTAATAAATATTATATAAAAATATAATTAAGTACTTATTAATTCAATATCTATTACTTTAACTTGGATTATTGCCAACTTCCCAATCTCAGCATTTTAAATACTCGGAAGTACATTTTTAACACTTTATTATATAAGACTTATGTAAAGTTTCATAATAAAAAGTGTTGTGTTCTTTAAAATGTCAAAAAATTCTCTATATAAAATTCAAAATTGATTTGATTAACAAGATACTAGCAACTTTTAAGCAAACAAATATATATTTATGGATGGGTTATACAGTAATCTTGCCTGGAAAATCCCATGGACAGAGGAGCCTGGTGGGCTGCAGTCCATGGGGTCGCTAAGAGTCTGGCACAACTGAGCAACTTCACTTTCACTTTTCACTTTCATACATGGGAGAAGGAAATGGCAACCCACTCCAGCATTCTTGCCTGGAGAATCTCAGGCACTAGGGAGCCTGATGGGCTGCCATCTATGGGGTCGCACAGAGTCTGACACCACTGAAGTGACTTAGCAGCAGCAGCATACAAGAGGAAGGAGGGCTTTCAAGTCAATAACCAGGAAAGCAATCATTTCTATATTCTGAGAATGGAGGAAAATAATGGCATACTTGGCTATTAAAATATAAATCATCTCAAGTGTTAGGGGTCCAGGCGTACATAAAACCACAAAGGTTAACCTTCCCTTTTATATATATGTATTTTTAAAAAAGGTAATTAGAAAGCTGTAATTCCCACAAAGCTCAATTTAGGAAAATGTAATAAAATATTATCTTTAATTTTGTAACACACTTTTTAAAAAGAAACTTAAAATTCAAGTTTCAGAAAAGCAAGCCACATACTTACAGACTTTTAAACAACCAGTGGAAAAAAAGGAGGACGTAAGATTTTTATTTCTTAATGAAATGAAAATGTGGCACAGAATTGCTATTAAATTCACAGGAAGTACTGTAACGTAAGGTGGGGAGGGTGGGGGTGAAGAAAAGGAACAATATGGGATTTGACTCATTTGGGCTTCCCTGGTGGCTCAGCGGTAAAGAATACGCCTGCAGTGCAGGAGACACGAGTCCAATCCCTGGGTCAGGAAGATCACCTGGAGAAGAAATAGCAACCGACTCCGGTATTCTTGCCTGGGAAGTCCCACGGACAGAGTCTGGTGGCCTATAATCCATACGGTCACAGAGAGTGACTTAGTGACTAAACAACATCCTTCTGATTTGGGCAAAAAGATAGAAAGGGTCAAATATATCCGAAAATAACATATATTACATTAGATATTTTTAGTATAGAAGTGTACTTGATAAATCATCTCCAGGATGTCAATGAACTTTAATTAACTATCTCCAAATAAAAATTGTATCAACTTCCAGACTCCAAAATAGTGTTTCTCAAACTTGAGCATGCATCAGAGTTACCCAGGGGGCTTATGAAAACACAGATTACTGGGTCTCCCTCCTAGAAATGATGATTCAGGAGGTCTGAGGTCGGGCCTGGGAATTTGCATTCCGACTGAGGGACGCACACTTGGGCACCACCGCTCTAAAACAAAGACTGCAAGTTGGCGGCATGGAGACCAGGTTTAACCCACAGATGTGTTCTGCTCCAGTTTTTGGTCTCTTGAGTCAATGAAGCTAAGAGCTACAAATAAAATTGGCATAAAATCAAGAATTCTAGCTTCTCTTAAAAACTCAAAGATCTAGAAATGGACTGATTTGGCGAAAACAGGCCATGACTCATTAGTAATGGCGGCCACTAGAGGTGTCAGGGTTGCCGTTTTGCAAAAGGCCTCAGCTCACATTTGTGATACCTGTCTGAGCCCTACAGGTATTGAGTTTATGACCTCTGCTTAAAGAACGTCAGAAATTAATCCGACCGTTATTACAGTTATATTATCTGGGTGCCCTATTCAGTGAGTCTCCACTCCCCCACCCTATCCCACCCCACGCACACTGCTCTTCTGTACACAGTGGGCACGCTGGTCATTTCTCTCATTCACTTTTATTCTGACATTCGTGCTTACCTTTAAGAGGCATATTCATCTTAAAAGACTCTAACAATACCACTTCCCAGGCATTTCATTTTCTTATCTTTATGGTTTAAAAAAAAAAAAAAATCTTGATTTAGAGCTATGGAAACTTGGCCAACAGGCTGCAAAATAACCACTTAGGATTCCATCTCTAAAGAGTGTGAGGCCCAGGAATGTGTATTTTTAAAACTCTCCTGGTAATTCTGTGATGTGCAGAAGGTTTGGATCCCTCTGATTTATGACATCAAGAGCATTCTAAGACCCTAAGTGAAGCCAACCAACCTGTATCAGTCAGTATTCAGTCCAAAAGACGCTTAACATAATGGCTTACAAAATACTCTTCCTGCCACTAATTTGTTATAAGCAGTATCTACCACAAAACAGTACCTTGCTTGGTTTTTAACGTTTCTGTACTTTAACAAAGAATAATATACTCTGCTGGTATTATGGGATCAGTAGACAAATACAGAGCAACTATTTGTATGAACAAACACAGTCGAGTCTGTAAGATTCTGTTACAAAGAATGACTGGAGGACGCAGAGACTAGCTTAAACTATTCAAAACTATAAAAGGGAAAAAACTATAAAACCCTGAATCCACACGGACTGGAAGGAAGCATGTAACATGTAAAACTACTGGTGCTACAATGATAAGACTAATTTTTTTTTCATTATGCTTGTGATATAATAAAAAATTAATCTATTGGTTAAAAGCTGTCATTGTCTGACAATGACAGTTTATTGCCCAGTGGAGCGGAATGAGGTTTTTCACGAGTGCGCAACACTGCTCTTCTGTTGGCCTTATTTATATTTTACTATTTTTCCTCTTTTAAACTAGCCTGAAAGCTCTGAAGAAAGAATTTTTTACTAATTAATTTTGTATTCTACAATAGTATCATGTAAAATAACCTGAGAAGCTGGACTAAATGGTTTTCCCAGAAACTGTCACAAAAAAAGTAAATTTTATTACCATTCTCTCCTGAGGACTATCAAAAGAGTCACTGTTAATTCACACCCAGTTGTCTGAGTTTTTCTAAATAACTACCAATCTGCCATGAACCTAGGAGTTATAAAGCAAACATTCTTTTAAACATATATTTTAATATAAATACAAAACAAATTACAAAACATTATAATAGACTGATGGCAATAAAATACGGTATTTCATTTGTACTGTATGACATCCTCAGTCATAAATAAGTTCTTAGAAACCAGTAACAAAGACACTGATACACCAAGGGAAATGAAAAAAAGAAAAAGAAAAAAATGAAATAACACAAGTGACTAGTAAGGACTGAGCATATACGAAGATGACCACACTGAACAATAACAGAAAAACAATTTCTCTGTAATATCATATTGCCAGATTAAAAATCTAACATTTGTACAGTTTTAGGAAATATACCCACATAAACTCTGGTGGATATATTAACGGTCATTATAGTGGTGGTTATTTTAGCATTCTTTTTGAGACTTTTGCGCATGTGTGAGTTTAATATTAAAACATGGTTAATGTATCTGTGTATTGCTACATGACAATCTAAAAATGCAAATGTGAATTACCAAACAGAAAGTTGTCTGGAAAATCACAGCAAAATTTTAACCTTACTGTACAAACAGATCAGAAAAGGGACTGCTACTGTTTTCTGTCTTTAAAGTACTTTTTTCCAAATCGGACAAGATTAAAGCTATTTGTGTATTTGAAATCTTCCCTTTCAATATAGGAATAAGTGAAACAAAGTTCCTTATATTATAAAACTAAACTGACAGAAACACACATTCTAACCATTTCCAATCTCCGATATATCTTCTCAGTATACAGGCTAGCCTCAAATAAAAGTTTAGTGTATTTTATAATAATGTGTATATTAAGCTGGGAAGTTTTCAAATAACTCAAATAATTGTTGACAATTTATTCTATCCCCCCTGAGATGAATACAAATATAAAAATTAAAAAATTTTTTTTAACTTTTATCTTTTTCTAATAAATATCTGAGATGGCTCTTAAAACTTCAAAAAACAAATATACAATAAAAATTAATTTAAATCAAGGGCAAGGAGAAACAAATTTCCTTTTGAAATGGTTAACAGTAATTGATTCTAGCCTTCACCATCTGATGTGGATCTGAACTTTCTAGGGGTGTGGGCAAAAAAAGAAACATTCAATGACATAGATTTCATACTCAGAAAGGAGAAAGCGTACCAATTAAAGAGGAAAACAAAAGCTGGTGTTAAATCTAGAAAAAAAACATAGACACTTAACATCACAACAGATATTAAACAGATTTCAAATGCTTTTTCTTTTTCTAGTGATCTTCCATAAAAGCCAAGAACATATTTAAAGGACAACTCACTGAAGACGACTCTGAAAAGGACTAAACTAGTGTGGCCTGATTATTGTGTAACCTTTCAATGATTTAATGTGGTTAATCCTAGAAAGGGCTTCCGTGGTAGCTCAGCTGGTAAAGAATCTGCCCGCAATGTGGGAGACATGGGTTCAATCCCTGGGTTGGGAAGATCCCCTGGAAAAGAGAACGGCTACCCACTCCAGTGTTCTTGCCTGGAGAATCCCCGTGGACAGAGGAGCCTGGCAGCTACAGCTCATGGGGTCGCAGAGTCGGACACGACTGAGCAACTAAGCACACAACGCTGCTGCTGCTGCTGCTGCTAAGTCGCTTCAGTCGTGTCCGACTCTGTGCGACCCCATAGACGGCAGCCCACCAGGCTCCCCGGTCCCTGGGATTCTCCAGGCAAGAACACTGGAGTGGGTTGCCATTTCCTTCTCCAATACAGGAAAGTGGAAAGTGAAAGTGAAGTCGCTCAGCAGTGCCCGACTCTTCGCGACCCCATGGCCTGCAGCCCACCAGGCTCCTCCGTCCGTGGGACTGTCCAGGCAAGAGTGCTGGAGTGGGTGCCATTGCCTTCTCCGAGCACACAACGCTGGAGAAGAGGAAAAGTAAAGCAGTGATGCCGATCATGTGTCTCTAAGCTGTAGCGTTCAAATACTGTTTCATTGCTACCCTCTGAACTTCTTTGAAAATAGATAAACCCCACCTACTTCAATTTTTAAAATGGAGAAAAGAAAGAAAACAGGACACTTCCAGGCATCATTTTAATTCTGTGGTTTTGCATACCCCAAGAGATATTCAGGTCCCAATTTGAGAAGCAAAGACTTTATTTTTCTAAAGTCGTTTTCCTCATCTGTAAACGAGGTAAATACAGTAACTATTCTTAAGATTCTTACAAAAATCAAAACAAGATAATGCATGTGCGATGCTGCTGCTCAAGCAGCTTTCATTAAGTCAGTTACTGAACGAATATTGAATGCCTACTATCTGCCAGGTACAGACCGTGTGCTGTGTATGGAGTCACTCACAAATACCAAAATCCTTCAGAGCTTACACTCACAAGGCAGCGAGGAGACAAAACAGTGGTATAGCTTATAGTCATGCTGGCACATAAACTCTGAATAAAGAGTAGCTATCTCTATTATCTGGAGAAGGCAATGGCAACCCACTCCAGTACTCTTGCCTGGAACATCCCATGGACAGAGGAGCCTGGTAGGCTGCAGTCCATGAGGTCACGAAGAGTCGGACATGACTGAGCAACTTTACTTCCACTTTTCACTTTCATGCACTGGAGAAGGAAACGGCAACCCACTCCAGTCTTCTTGCCTGGAGAATCCCAGGGACAGGGGAGCCTGGTAGGCTTCCATCTATGAGGTCGCATAGAGTCGGACACGACTGAAGCGACTCAGCGGCAGCAGCATCTCTATTATCAGCACTATCATCTTACTGAACATGCTATTGAAATTTAAAACCTTAACCTATTAAGCTTCCCCATAAGGAAAGTCACCTCCTGGTTAACGCAAAGAGGAGCCTGAGCTTTAGGGGGAACCAAGATTATCCTCAAAACCTAATTTTGGATTTGCTCCCGGATATACACAGTAGCCAGTTCGTTTCCACAAAAGTCAAAAGCCAACAATACAAAGTGCTTTACAGTCCTTCTGTTTTTTTTATATGACTCACTCAACATAAAATCCACCATTTTATACAATTCAGTGGGTTTTAGTATATTGACATTCAGTGGTTTTTAGTATATTGACAAAGTCGTGCAACCTTGCAAAAAGGTTTTTGCAAAAAGTAAAGAAAATATGTATCTGGGATTTATGATTTTGTAATGAAAATCCACTTCATGTAATATTGTAAATAAGATAATACCTTTTTAAGGAGATCAATGGAATACTGAATATGTAAAAGATAATAAAACGGGTGGACTCCACTTTGAGCTCATTAAAAGAGGATATAGTTAATTGAAGCGGTTTGAAATTCATCACTGAAATTAAGTTTTGAAGAATTTTGTTTGAAAAGTACCTTCCTGGAACTTCAGTTAATATGAGGTCATAAAAGGACTGATGGCTAATGAGTTTCAAACAGAGCAGCTCTGCTCAAACTAAGGCTTCTTCTGCATGGAATTCATTATCTCCTTTACATCCGGGCTGGCACTAGCTGAGTACACAACCTTAGAATTATGAAAACAGTCACACAAATCATTTTCTGCAGGGCTTCATTCTCTCACTGAGAGAGTCTAAACATCAGGTAACTCTGCAGGACCTATAAAACTTAAGTGAAACTGACATCCACAGACAGAAACTCCAACATCCAAAATAAATGTTGACAGAACCATACCACGGGCAACTATGTCTCTACATCTACTCTCATTATTAGCACAAAGGTCAAGCCCAGAACCTCTCCGAAGGTCTAGTACATTCTGATATCTCTGAGGAACTAACTGTTAACAAGCTGAACCTACTCATACTGAACAGACTACTCTCATCAGCAAGTCTGTCTGCTAACGTGGCCAAATTTCTTCCGTTCACTGTTTGCTTCCTAGAAATCTTTATCCCATCCATATCTAAACACCTAGCTCAAATCGGCCAAAAAATGGAACAGTGCTGTTAGTTGTTAATAACTTCTTAGTTATCTTCATTTTGCCGCTAAAGATTTCTGCACATGAGAAAATTAGGAGTTCTCTGGAATGGCCCTCGAACAACGTGGGACTTTGGAGTGTCAACACTTCACACAAAGAAAGCTTTGATCTGTGGTTTTGCAGCCATGGATTCAACCAACTGCTGACCGCTGGTACTGCAGTTATTTACTATGGAAAAAAATTTGCATATACGTGGATGCGTACAGTTCAAACGTGTTGTTCAAAGGTCAACTTTAGTTATAGTGTCTCTTGCTACATCTTACTCCTTTAATTATTCATTAAATGAGCACTGTCCAAGCCACCATCATTCCAGCTTAGGTAAATAGCCTCCTGTTATAACTGACCCCCGACTTCCACTCCTGCACCTCTATAGTACATCCTCCACACAGCAGCAAAAAAAAAAAAATCATATTGCCCCCTACGTAAAGTCCACAAGAGCATTCTATACCCTTCCTCATCCTGGTTTGCCAGGTCCAGTGACTAGGTCTGTCTGCTTCCTTGGCCTCACCTAGTACCTCTCTCCCACTCACTAACCTCCAGCCTACTACCTGTCCTCACGTGCTAAACGTATCCTGCCTTAAGGGTTTTGCACTGGCTATTCCCTCTGCTTAGAACACTTCACCCTCTGGTTTTTGTAGAACTGAATCTTCTCATTCAGTTCTTGGCCAAAAATCATTCCCTTCTGATCATTCGGCCTAACACAGCCACAGAGTCAATCTCAACCGTTCTTAATTAACTGTGTAGCATTTAATATTTAAATTGTGTTAGTCAACGCACTAGAATAATAAGTTCCACAAACACAGTATTTCCAGAATCTGGAATAATGTCTGTGCACACAGAATGTGCTAAAAAAAAAAATTTTATGGAGTAAATGATGCATAAAAGGTCTGTTACATGTAAGATCTTAAGTTATGCAGCCCTTATTCCTGAATAGTCTCACTGTCAGCCTTAAACTTGTACATGCTATGTTAAGTGGAAGCTACTAATTCAATGTGGTCTACAACATCCATGTCAAAATTATCAAACATAATCATCTCTACTATATACCTCAAGATCACTAATGTAAAATAACCCCCAGGCTTGTTCCATTAATTACTATATAACATGAAGTTATGCTTATAGATACATAGCCAGCCCTACAAAAGTATCCCATGGGAAAATAATCCTCAGATGGTATTTCTGGCAAAGTCAGTTAGAGTGATGTTATAACATGAAATAATGGGAAATAAAGAGTACAAAGAATTTATAACCCAGAAGACTGCCAAGATGAGATTAAGGCATCGAAACAATCCATGCACGTTGGCAAGAAGCATGCCATGCTGCTCTCAGACAGCCATGGTTCAGGAAAAATGTTCACTATGGATCTGAAAACTTAATCATCTCAGTATAACTTGCCGTAACAACTTCTCATCTGTACATGAAAATAACCTAAAATTTAGCAGTGGTTCTAGACAGAGGAGACTGGTATGGAAATTAAAACCTTGGGGCAAACTATAAGGTCAATTAATAGGGTGTCAACAGATTAAGTAATAGTGATGAGACAGGTAATCACTTGATTGAGTTACACAATTTAATCTGTAACAGTAATATTAACTAGGTGATAAACCAGATAGTACTAACTAGGGGCTTCCATGGGCTCAGTGGTAAAGAATCTGCCTGCCAAGCAGGAGATGTGGGTTTGATCCCTGGGTCAGGAAGATCCCTTGGAGAAGGAAATGGCAGCCCACTCCAGTATTCTTGCCTGGGAAATTCCATGGCAAAAGTGCCTGGTGGGCTATAGTTCTTCGGGTCGCAAAGAGTCAGACACGACTGAGCGACTAAATGACAACAAGGAGATAAATGGAGCTAATCAACTTTGGATTCCAAAAACTTTACTGAGAATTCAGCCTGCCCCAAATTGTAAGACTGTTCTCTCAGGAAGGTGAGCAAAGGTGCTTGTTTAAGGAGCCCATACTCCGCTCAGTAGTCCTGTAACATATCAGGCATGTAGGGGGGCTGAGAACTAAGGCAGGAATAAAGTCAGTTCTTCGGGGGCTCAGAGATCCAAACAAGTCCTATTTGCCTAAGAAAGTGCTTCTAAGTTCATTCATTATAGTTACCTGGCAGAGGTACACACTTCCTTTCTAAAAAATCAGGACAATTATATTCCAAACGTTTGCATACTCTGCTCTAGAATTATCAAAATTAGTCCCATCACACCCCACATCCTATCCTCATAATAACCCAACAGCCAAGCCCCCCAGATCATACGTCATCACGCAGTACTCATCTCTATAACATTCTGTACGCCCACCCTGTAGTTCAGTGGCCCTCAAACTTTTTTGACTTCAACTTAGAGTAGAAATATATACTTTAAATCATGACTCAGTACACACAAGGGTGTACAGATCACAAAAATCACCTGAAATAATCAGCCTTACTAAATGGAATGTGCGCTGTTTCCTATCCCATTGTCTCGCATCTTAAAAATTCTAGTTATGGTCAAGCGAAACCAAGTGAAGGTCGCTCAGCTGTGTCCGACTCTCTGCGACCCCATGGACTATACACAGTCCCTGGAATTCCCCAGGCCAGAATACTGGAGGGAGTAGCCGTTCCCTTCTCCAGGGCACCTTCCCCACCCAGGGATCAAGCCCAGGTCTCCCGCATTGCAGGCGGATTCTTTACCAGCTCAGTTTGAAAACCAACCCCTAACCTTACCCATCACTCCCCCTGCCAGTCCTTACCCTGTACACTCTTGGGAGTCAGCAGGCTCTCCTATATCCTCAACATTTTCTTTGAACATTCTCTCCAGTTCCTGGACTTCCTTAAACTTGCCACCCCTCAAAGATCCTATGCCCCTAAAGTTCTTCCAGATAGAGGCTTTTCCCTTCTTCCTCTCTGACAACTACATTTCTAAGGCCCAGTAAGTGGTTCAGCTTTCCTCCTTTCTCCCCATTACTTTCTCACATCATTTCTCTATTTTTCCTCCTTCAAAAAGCAGAGCTCCCCTGAAGCTCACAGGGTCTGACTGTATGACTTTCTGCCTTCCTCCCTGATTTCTCCTTTACTCACTGAGGACTTTAGTTTCTGTTTCATGTTTTCTTCCCCAACCCAGCTCTTAGTCTTCATTCTTAGAGGCCTCAGTACCCACGTGGATAATCCACCCAATATCCTGAATCCTCTAACCTGTTCTTCTACCCAGCCTCACCCACCTAACATTACAGGAATAGGCTTGTCTACGCTGGTAACTATACCGTGTCCAATATCTCAGGCAAGCATCCAACCTTCCAATTTCTACTTCCTGTTCTTATAACTCACTGAGGACTGCCCTCCAGGTTCTTTGAACCCATCAATACTCCCTGCCCATTGGCTGACCTGTTTTCTTACTCTTTCAAAACCTCTTCCGTATTCTTCCCCACCCAGTATAGACTCCATGGTCCATCATTACCCTGTCAATGTGCTTAAACTTCTGTGGTTTTCCACTGGTGCAACAGGCCCCATTCTTACCTTTCCACAGTATAAAATGGGAAATTAACCGAATCAGCATCCCTTTCATCTACCATCTAGTGATTCTCCTTCCTAGTCAAGAAAATTTACAGAAAGAATTGTCCACCGTGAGCAATTTTAACTCTCATTCACCTTCAACCCAATCCAATCTGGCTTCTCTTTCCCCCAAAACCACTGGTATCAAGATTATTAATGACCTTCCTGCTGCCAAACTCAATGGAAATTTCTTTCTTCCAACATTCAACGTTTCAGTGGCCATCAGCACACCTGACCATTCTCCGTTTGGAACGTTTCAGTGGCCATCAGCACACCTGACCATTCTCCGTTTGGAAACATTCTCCTCTCCTGTGTCTCTCCTACCTTTCACAATCCACTCTGCTGGCTCCTTCTGCTCTACTTCAATGTCAATCACTGGATTTTCTCAGAGCTTCATTCTGGATCCTTCTGTCTATAAGCTCCAGGCCCATTACTTGAAAAACTACCTATGTAACTTTCTACCCAATGGCTCTCCAGCTCAGACCTCTCAATCAGTACACACACACGACATGACAAATCCATCTGGATGTTTAATAAGCGTCTCAAACTCTGGCCACTCAAAGTTGAATTCATTGCATTCACCCATATAAATTCTTTCCTAAGGCAATCTCAGTAGACGGCAACCCCATTTACCTAGTCATTCAATCTACCTAAAATCTAAGGGCTCACACTTGGGCACTCTCTGTCATCTTTCATACCCAGTTCATTAGTGAATTCTGTCAATCCCATATTCAGAACAAGACCAGGATCCCTTCACTTCTATCACCATGTATGTCTGCTGCTGCTGCTGCTGCTAAGTTGCTTCAGTCGTGTCCGACTCTGTGCAACCCCACAGACAGCAGCCCACCCGGCTCCCCCGTCCCTGGGATTCTCCAGGCAAGAACGCTGGAGTGGGCTGCCATTTCCTTCTCCAGTGCATGAAAGTGAAAAGTGAAAGGGAAGTCGCTCAGTCGTGTCCGACTCTTCGCGACCCCATGGACCGCAGCCCACCAGGCTCCCCAGTCCGTGGGATTTTCCAGGCGAGAGGACTGGAGCGGGGAGCCGCTGCCTTCTCCGCCACGCATGCCTAGACCATCGTTAGCCCTCACTGCACCGCTGTAGCAGCTACTCGCTCCTCACTTCTGCTTCTGCCCATTTCTTCCAACTGCACAAAACCCTGTACTTAAGAGTGGCCCACCCTTAAGTGAGATGTCAGTGATCCCCTGCAAGCACTTCAAGGCCTAGAAATGCTGGATTCATCATCTGTGATCTACTCCCTCCCCTTTCCACCCTCAACGGGTCCAACAGAGAGACCAGAAGCCACTCTGTTCCACGAGGCTTAATAAATACTGAAAACAGGACCAGCATCTTTGGAAAACATTTCAGCTACCTTCCTATTGGCCAGGAGTGTTTTATGGAAGGAATGGGATCTCTGTTTTCAGTTTAGATGGAAAGATACTAGGAAAGTGGAAGCCAACAAGTAGATCTTACCACCATACCAGGAGCTAGTAATCAGACTGATCCTACCACAGGGCCCTTTAGTTGACAACGGGGTCCATAGTTCTGAAATAAATCACCCCACTAAGGTGCTACTTTAATAAGTGAAAAAATTCCTCATCAGTTAAACAAAGGTCTAATGTGAGCTACAGCAAGTGAGCTGATCCTTAACATTTTTTGCCAAAGCCTTGCTCCTTCTCCTGCTGTAAAACAGTAGTTAACTTTTTCAATTACATTCTCCTTTGAGAAACTGGTGAAGATTACTTTCTCCTTAGGAAAAAACCATAGAAAATATTATACACATTTCAAAGGTTCCTGGAGAGCATCCTGAAATGTGGACTCTCAGGTTAGACATCTTCCCTGACTCTACCAGTTCCAAGCTGGCCTCGTTCATCTTTTAAAGGAAAAACAACAACAGTGATAATGTTCCGTGATCGTGCCTTCTTTTCCAAACACTGTCCTCTTTCCTCCGTCTCTCATTCAAACTTCACAAGAGCAGTCTAACCATTTTATGAGGACAGAGGCAGAAATGCACGTATGCGTACATGCTCAGTAAGTGCACAGAAGCTCTGAAAGGGTATACAAACAAAACTGGCAGACGATAATTCCTCTAGGGAAGAGGCTGAGCCTGAGAGACTCAAAGAGGAGAGAGATGCGTCTCACAGAATATCCTTTCCACCATGTGTGCAGGTCGTAATCAAGTAAGATTAAGTAAAAAATTTTTAAACTTTTACAACGGCAGGCTACAGCTTTGCTCATAATTTCTGGTTTCCCAGAAAGTTTCTGGCATTCTAAATATGACTCCTGGTCCTTCTAACCCTCTGATGCTGGTTATATCCAAGTTACCAGGTAACTTATTTGAAAATCCAGTGAACACTACAAAGTCTTTATCCTCCTCCATCTTGCCAGGGCACCCAACCAAAAAACCTCTCCTAGGCTGTTACAACACCACATTCTCTTCACTCTCCTACTACCTTGCTGGAGGTTCCTTCTGCCTCTCCACATAACTAATTTTTTATTCACTGCCTACAATGTGACAAGATACTTCTCTATCTGCCCCTACACTGGGCAATGTCAATGTTTAGCAAACCACTATGACAGGAGTTCTCATAGCGTGACCCGGGAATCCCTGGAAGTCCATGAGATCTTTCAGAGTCCAAGAGATAAGAGTAGTTTAACTCAGTCTTCTTTATCTACCCTCTCCCCAAACTTGCTCTTCCTGCCCTATTCCCCCTTGACCACTGTCCCAAGGGACTCACCCCAGAACTGGAGCAGGTATCAGGAGTTCCCACGCTCTATACTCATCAGAGACTTATCTACTGACTTGTCTTGATTGAGTCTCACCTTTTTATACCTCCTGGCTACAGCGTTAGTCCAGGCCCTTATTGCTTCTCCGGACTAAACTGCTCTAACTGCTCTCCCTGCCTCCAGACCCCACTTTTGCCAGATGGTACCCATTCTACATCCAACACCCAATCTGATTCCCACCACTACCACCAACTCACTGAAGTTTCCCAATGCGCAACACTATTGCCCCCAAGAAATATTAGCTCTCTTCAAGAATCTGTTATTATTATTTTGTTGAAGATAATTAGAGCAAATCACCTGCTGGATGATTTGATGGAGCACTTAGGACAGGGCTAATATCCCTTCTCCTGGGGATATTCCTGACCCAGGGATTGAACCTGCGTCTCCTCCTTGGCAGGCAAATTCTTTACCCACTGAGTGATCAGGGAAACCCAGTATACTACCATAAACCAAGGTAATTCATGAGAAGAAATAATGGCAGACTTATACAATTAATTCCTTCAAGGGACCATAATGCTCTTTATTTCCAAATACATCCAATTTGTGTGACTAGGGAAATATGATGAAAGAACTGAGTCTTTCCAAGGTATTAGCAGCACTGACAAGTCAGGCTGAAATATAATGTGTTCCATACCAGATGCATATTGTGAGCAAGCTGTAAAATATAAGTCACATTAATGTTAGAGAACTTGAATTTTACTAGTTTTGTGGATTTAATTCATAAATGTTTCAGTGTTGTTGAGAGCTAGAAACACAGGAATTCAGTTTAATATTTACACATCTGAAACATTAAAATAAATTTCTAGCAAGAAAACTAAGCTACTGAAGTTCTTTAAATATATCACGCACTGAGGATCACCATACTCTTTTCTATCCAATCTTAAGACTGTTCTCTAAGTATGTTAAGAAATTAACTTCCTTCTTAAAAGGTTAAGGATCGTTATCTCTTAAAACCTTGAAACATCTCCTCTTTGGAAAAATAAAGCCTGCATAAACACCTAAACAGTACTTAGATTTTAAAGCAAAAGTCATTTTTAAGAGGCACACTCTAGAACCGTGCAGTCCAATATGGTAGCCACTAGGCACATGTGGCTATTTAAACTTAATTAAATAAAACTACAAGTTCAGTTAGTCAACCACACTAGGCACTCTTCAAGTACTCAGCAGCCACGTGTGGCTGGTGGCTGGAACATCTGTGATGAAACATCTTCACAAGAACTGCTACTGGCAGTGCTGCCCTCCTACGACTCCTCCCTGTGAGTGAGCTCCGAGGAAGCCACTCACGACTTCAAAAAATCAGCTCGAGCCTGACGACTTCCAAATCACTCTCTAGTCTTTTTCCATTAGCCAAAGGGAATAACTTCAGTAACAAACTGGCTATTTTAATTTGACTTTGTCTACTAAAGAGATGGATGTCGGGGCTAGAAATAATTATGAGAGTGGCAAGAAAATCAGTAAGGTACAATGCAATCTAGAATGGAACAGATTTCCAGGGTGAGTTTGAGACTGGATTTGAGACAAACAGGAAGAGGTACTGCAGAAGCCTTAGTAAATGTCAACTGAGAGACGACCTCCACTCTTCTGCACCCACCAATCCTAAAAGGGTTAAAGGCCATTTTTAAAGTTATTCAAAAGGTATCTTTCCAAACATACTTGAAGTTATTCACTCAGTAAATTCCCCTCTGATACAAAAGATATACTAAAATCAATATACCAGTCAATATAATCTATAATTTATACTGTTTATAACTGTATTGCTTATAATTCAAAGTTTTTCTTGTTCTTCACATTTCTAATTTTTTCAAGATAACAGTCTTTAAAAAAAAATCCCATTCCCAAGTATGTAGCTGAAATAAAAGCACTAATTTGAAAAATACATGCACCCAAATGGTCATAGCAGCATTATTTACAGTAAGCAAGACACAGGAGCAACCTAAAGTATCTATCAACAGATAAATGGAGAAAGAAGATCTGATATATAAATGTACACACAGATAGACACACACCATACACACCACACACACCTCAGAATACTACTCAGCCATTAAAAAAAAAATCAAAAAAAAAAAAAAAGAATGAAATTTTGGCACTGCAACAATATGGATGTATCTGGAGGGCATTATGCTAAGTGAAAAAAGTGAGACAGAGACAAACAAATACTGTATGTTATCATTTATATGTGGAATCTAAAAAATAAAACTAGTGAATATAAAAAAATATTAATGCAATTAATGAACTTCCGCCAGTTTCACAATCTGACTTCAAAGCCAAACTCTACCTCAGATTCCTGTTTAAATCTCTTTAAATCTGTATATCTCTCAACTTTCTCTATACTGCATTATTACTTTAGAAAGACCTGGTATAGTTATTATTAATTACCCACAAATATGTTTTCTGCTTTATAGAGATAATGTCAGTGTTACCCCAAACAGAAGCTTACTTAGAAAAAAAGGAAAAGCTCCATTTTCTGTCTTAACTAAAATAAAATCAGACGCAAAAATAAGATCAGGGCCCCAAAATTCAGACAGAGCACTTTCAGAAAACGGTAACAAAAAGCATTTCCAAAATACATACAGTGCATTCATTTATTTAATCAACATTCACAGCCACTATAAACTTCTGGAATGATGTGAAAAATAAATAAACATTCAGCAAACATTAAGTACCTACCGTGTGCCAGGCTTTGGATTCTATATATATACACCAAAACAAAGCAAAACGAGAGACATGGGCCTTGCCCTCGCGGAGCTCACAGTCTAGCTGCAGCAGACCGACAGCCGCAGACCTCGTGGCCAAGCAGCAGGGAGGCCTACGGGAGGAGGGCCTGGCTCCAGGTGGAGGGTGCAGGGCAGGCTTCACAGAGATGGAGACAATGGAGCTGGGCCGTGGATGAGGAGCAGGTCACCAGATGGAGGGGAAGGGGGGAAGCACATTCCAAGCAGAGGCAGCAGCAATGAGCAAGCAGAGCCTTGAGAGCGCATGCCACGGTGCAGGACGACGAGCGGTCCAGCGCAGCTAGAGCAGAAAGGTGCACACAAACTGGAGAGATGGATTAGTTCAGGTTGTAGGGAACTGTGACCAGCAGGAGGTGCATCTCCACATCACACTGAGCATAGCTGAACTGCGATTCTGCTAACAACGGGGTGCTTTGGAAGCATTCCGTTCATTTTCATAAACATTTCAGCCCCTTCAAAAGATGTCCAGGACTGTTTAGAGCTTTAAAAAGGCAGTTTCAGAAAAATATATCTTAATTTTCCTCTTACATTTAAAAAGCAAAATAAACCCAGAATCCAGATTTTCTTAAGCTGAAATCACACAGGTTCACCCCTAGTTACGCTAGTGGCCTAGTTACTAGTGACCCTAGGTGCACTCAAGGTCCTAACTTGAGCACTCCCTACTCCTACCACTATATCCCAGCGCCCTGAACAGCTTCAGAATCATCGACACCATAGTTAGGGAGGCAACTTGGAGGCAATTCCAAGCATCCCTTTCCAGCTCTGCCTCTCTAAACCAGGAACCTGCCAACACCACTTTGGAAACTGGGCCAGGTAACTAACACAATACGTGAGGACAAGTGCATTCTCACCTCCACACGATGCTTTTGGAAATCAAGCTATTGTTTAAAAAAAACAAAAAACTATTAAGCTAAACTCTGAAAAAAAGAGGGATATGAAGCAGAGACCCCATATTCTCCAGAAAAAGCAAAAGGAGAGGAGGAAAGGAGGCTCGGTCAGAGAGTTTCCCATCCGGGCCCCCAGGTGACAGCATTCACCGAGGCAGCTTGGTGCTTAGGAAGCTATAATGGGAAAAGGAAAAGAACACACTAGGTGACTTCACGGAAACTCCTATTTACTGCTCACAACAACGCTCCGGGAAAGATTTTATGATCGTAAGTTTACAGATGGGAAACCTGAGGCCATCAGAGGTTAATCAAGGTGCCAGTGACTGTGTGAGCTAGGAAGAGGCCGAGCCAGAACATGAACGCATGACTGCCTGGACCCACGGCCCCGCTCTCCGACACACGGGCTCCCGGGTCCTCAAGCGAACACAGCGCTCCCAGGGGGCACGCAGGCCTACGCCAGTCACATCCCTAGAAAGAAAAGTGCTTCCTTTTCCCTCCACCGCTTTCACGGTCAGTGTGAGACAATCGTGTGGTAACACACGTAACACGTGTTTCTCTGAAATTTAGAGGAAAAAAAACTGGGTGGGGGGGAAGGTTTATAAGATTAGTTGTTTGGGGGACAGGGGGAGGTGGGCGCTTTCTTTGTAAAGGTATTGGGGGCTTTAATACAATTAAATAAGCATAATTCAAATGCTACTCATGTAAATTCTTATATGATATATCATCAACTAAGCAACTCACTAAGGGTAAGAGCTAATGGAAAAATCTCCAATCACAGTATTAGAACGTGAATGTTATTCTTAAAGGAATATTATTCAATACCATCGAAAAGTCAAAATAAAAACTGTTCTTTCTCAAATCCTAATCCTGAAAATTAACAGAGACGTATATATAAACTATGTGGTAAGGGTACTTGCACCACAATAAAATTTTGCCTCTTTATGGGCAACACGAACTATTTTAAGGGGGGAGGTGGGGTGGGGAAAGGAGACCATTAACATCGACAGAGAATTTTTTGTCAACAGTCCCAATGGGCCCAGACTGTGATATACGTTGGCCTAGGGAGATACTGAAATGTTGTTTTCAACATTGTTACTTAGGCTCTCTCTCTTTGTAAGCCAACTACCAGAAAATTAATCAGATTTATTAAGTCAAAAGGCTTTGCAGGGGGGAGAAGGAAGGGGAAAAAAAAAAACCAAACTGGGGCATTCAGACAACCAAAACTCCAGTGACACAGAACAACGCAAGAGACTTAGGGGAGAGCTTCTGAAACAGCACTCATCTGATCAACCCACCTTATTCTGATTAAGAGGATCATTCCGCAGTCTCTGTTTGTTCTTCTGTAATTTACTAGGCATCATCTTTCCAGTTCTGAAGTCAAAACTGCTGAGGTCAACAGTATTTCCCAGATACCTTGCCAACTGAGGTTTGCTTCTGAACTTCTTACCACTCGGACTAGAAGAAAGATAACATTAATTGTACAAAAGGCAACAATATATACCCCAGATCGCTACCTAAACCTTTTCTTCATGCCTGCCTTTCTGCTCCCAATTAGTATCACATCATGGCTTTACATGTTTATTTTTTTCCAAAGAAATATTAAAAGTTTAAAAGGAATGTCTTAACTTCCTGAAGAAAGAGATAGTGGGTCTGCCACCTACCATACCACCCCTAGACACACTGCTGGAACACACAGCAGATGTGAATACAGGTTATCCCGCTGGCCACTCGCCCAGCACCCACTGACAGAACGCCAACCCAAAGAGCCCGCATAGCACCGCTGCAAATGGCTTCTATTTTACCCATTTTCCAGACTGATTTTTGAAATGCTTTTTTCCCTGTATTACACGTACACAATGCCAACAGTAACTAGAAAGAACTTCAAAACAAACTGTTCTGATGTCAACAATTCTTGTTAAAAGCACACTTAGGGACTTCCCTGGTGGTCCAGCGGTTAAGACTCCATGCTTCCACTGCACGGGGCCCGGGTTCCATCCTTGGTAGAGGATCCAAGATCCCACAAGCCATGGAGCACAGCCAAACACACATACACCACACACACAGCCAAACACACACACACCACACACAGCACACACACAGCACCAAACACACACACAGCACACACACAGCCAAACACACACACACCACACACAGCACACACACACACACAGCCAAACACACACACCCCACACACACACCACACACACACAGCCAAACACACACACACCACACACACACACACACACACACACCACATACACACCACACACACACAGCCAAACACACACACCCCTGTAATCCATATAACCTTCGGGCTACCGATCTAAACTCAAAACAAAACAGGAAAAAAAACTGAATTCTGACAATAATAAATGCTCCCTAATGTTACTAAAAGGAGAAAAACTAAGGTAAACATTTGCTAATGTTTTTGTATGACGCTGACATGACTTTTGTTAGCCTAACTCTTATCTGAGAGAAGTGTATCAAGAATAACTTACTTTTTGTAAGAAAAAATGTCAAAGCTGGATTATTACAAAAGTGCCAGAATTATACAGAGGCCTAACTAAACTAGTCTTTCCTAAAACAAAAACAAAAAAATTTCCCATGTGGCACTGAACTGTAAGAAAAAACTGAGAGGAAGAACGCCCCAAAGTCTTATCTAATAAATTGTCTGAACCAAAATGTGCTAGCATAAACTTCAGTGAGCTATGGCACCAGACAAGAATTGTGAGAATTCTAGAAAACCTTTTAAAAAGGCCAGCATGTCATATTGAGAACTTAACCTTGCTCCAACTGACCACAATAAAAGAAAAATAATTCAACCCAGAGACAAAAGAGAAAAGGCTGGAAAACCAAGCAATTTACATTTCTCTGGAATAGCAAAAACTTCTCTCGGGGTCAAGTCGGAAGCAACACACCCCAGTCTGCCACAGACTCCACCAGCCACCACAGACCTCAAGACAGCTGAAGATCGTATCAACATTCTTTTTCCACGATCACATGACGTGGCTATTCCTGTAACACAATTCAAGGTATAGAATTCAGCCCACAGATGAAGATAACAACCAGTTAAGACCAGTATGTAACAGAATAGAAGGAAGCAAGGAGCAACCAGAACACAGCAGAGGAGAGAATACACAGTTATGTCTAAACGAACTTCAACTCCCATTCTGGGCCAGATCTCCAGACATGGTCAGGATCACGGAATGAAACAGCACACGACCCTCAGTACTGTATGAATGTGAATCACCTCTGGCCGCTGCACACTTTATCCCCCAGCCTGATCCTCTGGGGCATCATCTGTCGCAGCATCACTGTCTACCCAGCAACTCATCTTCCGGCTAGAAGACCACAAACGGTGTGCAGGGCGCCATCCCTCAGCCCAGACGGCCAGTACCAAGTTCTAAATGTTCAGAGACTCTTCAATACTGGCACAACAGCTTGGCCTTCTTAGTAAAACATCAAAAACCTTCCAACTGTTCAAGTACTTTTTCCTGACTTTTTCCTACCAGATGTCAAGACACCCCACATTCTAAACTCAATGTCACCAAAAATACGCCATGTACCTTTGACTTCCAGCTATGTCTTCCAAGAGGAAGGGTGAACATAAGCAATATTCTGCTTATCATAAACCTATTAAATCCTCCAAGCCCAGGTAGAATGTCACTGCAACCATGAAGTTATCTGTGATTCTGCAAGCCCGGTTAGAAATAATTCTACTATCCCTCAATTCTACTTTATTACAATCTACACATTTCCTTGATTAGTCAAACAACCCAAAATTACCATGTCCCTTATTAAAACTCTCAAACAAAACTTATATAGGCTAGTATTAAAGTAACTTCTGAGAGCAAAAATGGTAAAACAGGAGAGGGAAAAAGCTGGCTTGAAACACAACGTTTAAAACACCAAAATAAATGGTATCAGTCCCATCACTTCATAGCAAACAGAAGGGGAAAGAGTGGAAGCAGTGACATTTTATTCCCTTGGGCTAAAAAAAAAAAATCAATGCATACAATGACTGCAGCCATGAAATTAAAAGATGCGAGCTCGTTGGAAGGAAAGCTATGACAAACCTAGACAGCATATTAAAAAGCAGAGACATCACTTTGCCAACAAAGGTCCATGTGGTCAAAGCCATGATTTTTCCAGTAGTCATGTACAGATGTGACAGTTAGACCATAAAAAAGGCTGAGTGCCAAAGAACTCATGCTTTCGAACTGTGGTGCTGGAGGAGACTCTGCAGAGTCTCTTTGGACAGGAAGGAGATCAAACCAGTCAATCCTACAGGAAATCAACCCCGAATAGTCACTGGAAGGACTGATGCTGAAGCCAAAGCTCCAAAGGGCCACCTGATGTGAAAAGCAGACTCATTGGAAAAGACCCTGCTGCTGGGAGAGACTGAAGGCAAAAGGAGAAAGGGGCGGCAGAGGACGACACAGTTGGACAGAATCACCGACTCCACTGATATGAATCTGAGCAGACTCAGGGAAAGAGCAGAGGACACAGCCTGGCGTGCGGCAGTCCATGAGGCTGCAGAGAGCTGGACACGACTCAGAGACTGAACAACATCAGCTGAATAGTTAAGAACACGGTTTTCATTCGCAGACACAATGGAACAGAAAAGTCTATGCTTATTTAAAACATTAATATATTGCCTGGAATTTAAAATACTGAACTGGAAAATTTTCTCATCGTTAATTTGACACTACGTAACAAAGGAAATACTACAAAAAAAAAAAAAATTCCTAGTGAAAAACTGGTAGAGTAGCCTGTTATTGTGTCAGTTTTATATAATTACAATTAATTTAAATTAAGTTGTAATAGCCATACAGTTGTATAATCAGATACTCCAGCTACTGGTAAACGAGATTCTGCTAAACAACTTGATGTACAGATATAAGCACGTGCACTGCACAGCTGTAAGCACTGGTCTCACACACCGCTGCCTTCAGAATACTGTACAAGCTGTTTTCCTCTCCGTAACTGCCAGAGCTTGTGCTCGGGACTTTAAGGAGAGTCACCCTGGCTGCCCCAGCGGATTTCAAGACCAGGGACCTTCCTCTGCAGGAGGCGAAGGCAAGCCTAGTAGAAAGGCAAGGCCCATGGGAGCTTAAGGTGAAACAGAAATCCTGTTGGCCAGGTACGGACCATCTTCACAGCACCAAAACGACTCTGCAAGTGGCCGAGGAAGTCAGGGCTAGAGAAACAAAACGACTGTGGGCCACGGGAGTGGCTAAGTCATCATCTGCCTGCTCTGCAAGGTGGCTGCTGTCAGCTAACAGGCAGACACCCCACGACTAAACGTGACGAAGCTTTTATTCTAAAAGCGTCAAACTGCAACTCAGGGGAATTCCTTTTTTTTTTAAACTCTAGTAGACTAGTGAAGGATATTAGTCATTTTCAGTTTTCTCTGCCCAAAGCGATTACTTCTAGTCCCAGTAACGAAATACTAGTATTTCACTTTCAACCACAAAAAAATTCCCTACCAACTGCCCCCTTGATCTGCCCTTCCTGAGCCGACCTGTGATCTCACCTTTACTTGTCCTCCCCACTAAATACCCTGAAGAAAAGTAATTATTAATGAAAATTAAAGGCATGAATTACATTTTTCCAGTTCATATAATACTAACATTCCATCACTTGAATTATGTCTTTGCTTGCTTTCATTTTGATTAAGCTGTTTAAAGCAACTTTTTTTTTAAACTTTTTCTTTTTTTTCACTGAAGTACACTTAATTTAAAGGACTTCTTAAACCTAACTCTACCTGAGAGGTTTCCAACTATAGATTATCAAAAAGACAGAAATTTTATTTGGCATCTGACTTTCAAATCTAGAAAAACTTAACTGGGATCTCAGAAAGACTTAAATAATGGCCACCTTGACTTAACAGTATTCCCAGACTGCCCCAGTGGCATGGTGGGTAAGAATCCGCCTGCCAATGCGGGGGGCACGGGTTCGATCCTGGTTCGGGAGGATTCCACATGCGGTGGAGGAACTAATCCTGTGCACTTCAACTCCTGAGCCTGCGCTCCTGGGCCTGGGAGCTGCGACTAGGGCCCATGCATCTCAAGCCTGCACTCTGCAACGGAGCAGCTGCCAACGTTGCAAGCAGGGAAAGCCTATAGGCAACCACGAAGACCCAGCACAACCAAACTTAAATAATTTTTAAAAAAGAATACATTTATTAAAAAAAAAAAAAAGCTCAGTAGTATTCCCATGTCAGTCTATCAGCTCGTCCGCATCACCTTAGACCCTTAGACGGCTGCCAGTCTATGATTTGAGGATTAATTCTCCTGAAGACCCACTGTGGGCACGTGAAGCTGCGCTCTGAAAATGAGTGGCAGAGCAGAACACGTGTTTTCACATTACTCTGGTAACATGGATAATCGTGATGCTTCAGTCAAACCACTGTGAGAATCCCAGAGGTCTGAGCAAACACAGGTATCTCTTCAAACCAGTCCACACCAGGATGACCTGTGGGGGCGGCGGTAACCAGAGCCGAGGAAGACGGACTGGCCTGAGACAGCAAGGGACGCTGGGGACGGCCACGCGGTTAGGTCGGGGCTCAAGAGCAAGATCCAAGGCTCGCCGCTCTCCAGTAACTTCAGGAAGGGCTTTGCAGGGGATAATAAGAATCCTATAAGCTACAGCAATGGAAAAGGCTGAGAATAAAAAAATTATCAACTTTCTATTTTTTTAAATCTCTTTAAGTGTTCAAGTTTACTTGTTACTTACAAAAGTGTAAGCATTGAAAGAAAGATTTCTCTAACTTGAAACAACAATCGTCTCCAGAAGTCAAATTTTAGCTAAGACTAAAACTCTGAAATTAAAATGATCTTTTTGTACCTCGGCACAATCAGAAAACTGCCAAACCAATTAATTTGAAAATATATATACCATTTTTTCCCCCCAAAACCACACCACACACACCCACAGGAAAATCTATCTAAAGTCAGCTCCCAGTCCCCCTCGACTCCTTTCCTCCCAAACTTTAGGGGTAGGCCTTTCCTAAAATGAACCATCCTCAGCCGCACTCTACAGTTTGTCCCAGGGAGAAGTTCTCTACTTAGCATCTTACTTATTATCCCCTATCTCTGATCAGTCTCTAAATCTAGTTCCCTTGTAATCACCTTTGAATCCATCCTTCCTCTTCCATTTCCTCTGCTGCTGCTCCTACTGCCAAGTCGCGTCAGTCGTGTCCGACTCTGTGCGACCCCACAGACGGCAGCCCACCAGGCTCCGCCGTCCCTGGGGTTCTCCAGGCAAGGACGCTGGAGTGGGCTGCCATTGCCTTCTCCATTTCCACTGCCACTGCCTAACCAAGTCTTCATCACCTCAAGTCTCAACCACTACAACAGGCTGACTTTCTACTCACTAGTCTCTTTGCCTCCTAAATCTTCCAGACTGCTCTTCCTCAAATACCACTATCACCCCAGGTCCAGTTTAAAAGCCTTCAATGGACTTCAACCCAATAGCAACAGGGAGCCAAACATCTCAGCGCTGCATTTGAGATTCTTTTTCATTTAATCCTCTCCTAACCTTTCAACCCTACTTTGCACTTCTCTTACCCAGTGACTTTTGCCCCTGCCACACTGGTTTATTCAAGTCTATTCTGAATCAACAGGCTGAATGATCTCGCTCTTCAGTTCAGTCGCTCAGTCGTGTCGGACTCTTTGCGACCCCATGAATAGCAGCACGCCAGGCCTCCCTGTCCATCACCGACTCCTGGAGTTCACTCAGACTCAGGTCCATCGAGTCCGTGATGCCATCCAGCCATCTCATCCTCGGTCGTCCCCTTCTCCTCCTGCCCCCAATCCCTCCCAGCATCAGAGTCTTTTCCAATGAGTCAACTCTTCGCATGAGGTGGCCAAAGTACTGGAGTTTCAGCTTTAAGATCATTCCTTCCAGAGAACATCCAGGGCTGATCTCCTTCAGAATGGACTGGTTGGATCTCCTTGCAGTCCAAGGGACTCTCAAGAGTCTTCTCCAACCACAGTTCAAAAGCATCAATTCTTCGGCGCTCCAACTCTCTACAAACCATGTCTTTCGCTTGGTCCAGCATTCATGTCTCCACCCCGAATTCCCAAGAGTCCAGAAACACCAATCCACCTCACTGTCGTTTAGTGGCTGAATGGTGTCAGACTCTTCTGCAACCCCATGGACTGCAGTCCGCCAGGCTCCTCTGCCAATGGGCCTAGGCAAGAATATTGGAGGGGGTTTCCATGTCCTTCTCCAGGGGATCTTCCCAACCCAGGGACTGAACTCTGTCTCATGCACTGGCAGGTGGATTCTTTACCACTGAGCCACCAGGGAAGCCCAATCCATCCTATGCCTCTTTCATAACCCCTTAATAGAACAAAGTATTAACAACAGGAATCACATAAGTAATCATGAATTGCCTGCTGGCATCTCTTGGATTCTAGTTTGAAATACTGAGCTCTGTATAGCTGTAATACTTCTACAAGTTTAAATTCTATCTTCACAAATAGCATATTGCTGCTGCTGCTGCTGCTGCTGCTAAGTTGCTTCAGTTGTGTCTGACTCTGTGCGACCCTACAGACGGCAGCCCACCAGGCTCCCCTGTCCCTGGGATTCTCCAGGCAAGAACACTGGAATGGGTTGCCATTTCCTTCTCCAATGCATGAAAATGAAAAGTGAAAGTGAAGTCGCTCAGTCATGTCTGACTCATAGCGACCCCATGGACTGTAGCCTACCAGGCTCCTCTGTCCACGGGATTTTCCAGGCAAGAGTACTGGAGTGGGGTGCCATTGCCTTTCTGAATAGCATACTGAAGTGTAGTTATTTAAGAAATGAAATGACAGAATGTCAAATATGCTTCAAAACAATGAAGGCTGAGTCAGAGGTAGTAGATTTGAGTATGAATGAAACAAGGGTGACAACTGTTAACTGGACACTTGGTAGTTTTTTATTTAATTCTATTTCATGTATGTTGGAAATGTTCTATAATAACAATTGTAAAATATAAACCTTGAAGAATACAGGCTGAGTAATTCTCCCTAAAAATCAAAAAGCAAGTTTTTTAAAAATATGAAAAGCCTAGGCAAGTAAATTTAAGCATGAAATAATTTCCCTAACAGTTGGGGTGGGGTTTTGGGTGGAGAATTAAAGTATCAGTAAGGAAAAAATTTATTATATTAACAATCTGGCTACTCAATAGATGTGACAACATTCCACGTTTTCCTTCAACTTAAGTAATTAAGGAATTACCACACAATTTTAAATGGTATGAAAGATCTTCAGTAGAATTTGAATTCTGTACCAATCATTCCATAAACCAGTATTTATTTAACAAGAATTATATGCAAAGAGTATATGACTGGTAGTAAATTCTATTATCTCTGTATCATGGTTAAAAAGTCAGGGTGGGCCACTAAAAAATTAAAAAATGAATGAATGAATGTAGAATTCTCCCAAAATCTCATCCCACTGCCATGAGCACTCGCTTTCTGAAAAAGGGAAAACACTGGTTATTTTGTTTGAACTGGGGACTGAACACTACTATGGAAATATTGGAAATTAAACACATCTAGAAATCATTTCAAAATATAATGGGAAAGGTGGGGAAAGGGATGAAACAAGATTGGCCAGGAGTCGGTAACTGTTAAAACTGGTAGACAAGCACATGAGGGACTCATTATACTTTTTTATCTACTCTTGTTTTCACATGTTTGAACTTTCCCATAATAAAAAAAAAAATACATGTAGGTAGATAAGAACACCCAAAAAACAAACTATTCTTTTAAAAAGAAGCTAAGGGTCCCTGGGAAAGGCTGTGTAAAAGAAATGCACACACCAATGTATATGTGTTAAAAAGAATTTTAAGTTCATTTATTCCCTGGTGGCTCAGATGGTAAAGAATCTGCATGCCAAGTGGGAAACCTGGATTTGATCCCTGGGTTGAGAAGACCCTGGAGGAGGGCATGGCAACCCACTCCAGTATTCTTGCCTGGAGAATTCAGAAGACAGAGAAGCCTGGCGGGCTATACAGTCCACGGGCTAAAAACAGTCGGACACAACTGAGCAACTAACACTAACTATCCTTGCTTTAATCTATGGATTCCTCCAAAATGAAAGGAACTATAAAAGAACATAAATACGTGTGTGGGGGTGTGTATACGTGTGTGCACAGACAAACATATCCAGGAAGCAGGATGAAAGTCAAAACATTATATCAAAATAGCAACAGTGATTCTCTTTAGAACTATATAAACACAGTCATTTCTCTTTATATACTCTTCAATATCTTCTCAATCTTCCACACTGAACATGGGTTATTTTTATGATCGGGGGAAATATGGAATATTTTTTTTAAACTCTTATGAACATGTATAACCTAACCTCTACCCTATTCACATTTCAAAATACAATAAAATATTGGGAATCTTCACATAATTACTTCTATTTATGTTGGGTAATTAAGTGAAGAGAAAGGAACTAATGTTTTACTGATCTGACCACTTACTATATATGCCGGATGCCTTACACGTATTTTCATTTAATCTCAAAAAATTCCATGAAGCAGAATTCTTGTCCCTGATTTATAGATGAGGAATTGGAAGCTTACAGAAGTTTAAAAATCTGTCCACGTTAAAACAGTAAAGCAAGACTCAAGTCCCAGTCTTCTGATTCAGAGTCCCTACTTTTCTATTAAGCCAGTCCTAGGCAAGTGAGTTTATAGACAGACTTACTTCAAACACAGTATTTAAGTAAGGACAGAAGTAAAAAGAAAGCATTTAGAAACTGCTATGGTAATCTGACATAGTAAATTTACAGTCTGTAGTATCTAAGAGTAAAAAGTTGCAACATGTATTTCACATGTCCACTTTTGTATTATATTGCCCATTTCCCCCAGGGGCCTCCAGAAAAGATCTTTCTTTTTTTTAAGAGATACATACATCACTGCATACATGTTAAAAATAATTCTAAAGACATTCATCTTCGCTTTAATCTATGGATCCTTCCAGTATAAAAAGAAAAGGAAAAGAATTCCAAGATACATTATTCAAAAATCATCAAGAGGATGATGCTTTTCTTTCTAACATTTGTAAATCACTAACAATTGTTCCTGACAAATGATAAGTATTTGATTTTAGGATCTAATTTTAAATTATATTTACTATCATTTGCATTTACTTACTGCTTATATATAGTTCAGTTTGCAAACAAATGAGTTTGAATTTATAGTGAGATAAAGCAAAATCAAAAGATACACATATATTATTCAAATTTCACCCTATTTCATAGTTCTATTCTCCTTCCTTGAGAAGTTTCAGTTTTTACGAAGTAAATTAAGTTAAACTTCATTTTCAATTTCTAGTTATTCCTTAGTGGCAATGGCAAACACCAACAAAAGACCAAGAGACAAGAGCTGCAAGGAGAATTTCTATCAACTCAAACAGTAAGTGCATGAAAAAAGAGCCGATGATTTATTTCTAATTCATCCTGCAGGTCTGAGAAACCTCAAACACAAGCTAAAGTTTATCAATCTTTATTAGTCCCACTATAAAGTGTAAAAAACAAAACAAAAAAGTCACCACCAGCTTTGCAAATCGCCTGCTTGTTTCGCCAATTAAATTATGAAAAAAATAGTGACTAAATCTCCCAAGTGAAATTTTAAAAGCAATCTGAAAAAAGATCATATACCAATTTCTGTTAGAGATTATTTTTAGAATGTATGTGTATCAGTTCCTTTTCAGCTAAGTATTTCCTCCATTACAGGTATTATGAGCCTCCTGGCAGGTGAGACTTTGCATGTCAGACTCTAAAAATCAGATGCAGGACAGATGGTAAGGTTGCAACCTAACAAAAATCCCTCTAGCGCATCACAAAAAGATGTGACGGTAGCTGAGAAAGAAGTATCCAAGCACAATTTCCACCATGCCTAGGCTTTCTATATTTCTACGTTATTTCTGGATCCAGGCTTCAATCAGAAAAAGCTAACATTAGTTTGATAAGAAGCATTATCAAGAAACTAAAAAGCAAGGCAAACCTTCAATTATGCTATAAGCATTTAATAAATATTGCATATTGTTTCTTTCTCCAGCTAAAGGATTTTTTTTTTTTATCTGTAGTACATTTCAACTGGGTCTCAATTCTGAAAGAAACTAATAAAGCTTTTTGCAGGAACTATATAAAACTATCTCATAAACCACACTGAGCCTGCAAGTTACAATGTGATTTCTTCCAGTTTAAGTGAAAGCTTTTAAAAGGCTTCTTAGGTAATGCACTGCCTATCGGAATATCTGATAAATAAGAGGGGCAATCCTAGGGTGCACAAGAAAAAGAAAAAGAAATATTTCTTAACAAAATGGTCACTTCTATTACCCAGGGAAAAAATGCTTTTTTAAAAAAAAATTGGTCTGTAGTATATTTCAACTGTGTCTCAACTCTGAAAGAAACAAAGCTTTTTGCTTAATTTGTCACAATTTTTCCACTTTTTCCCCCTTCAATATTACATAGAACTTGGAAGATTCTTTTGGTTCAATGGCTTCACTACAAAATAGGACTTAAAATGTACCCCTTATCAACTTCAGGATGCAAGCATAACAGTAAATAAACACATTAGTTTAGTAGTACAGCAAGCTTAACAAAGTAGAGTAAGCATGAGATGTTGCAATACTTGAAAGTGAAAGTGTTAGCTGCTCAGTCCTGCCAGACTCTTCGCAACCCCATGGACTGTAGCCCACGAGGCTCCTATCTATGGCATTCTCCATAGAATTCTCCAAGAATACTGGAGTGGGTTGCCATTCCCCTCTCCAGGGGATCTTCCCAACCCAGGGATTGAACCCACATCTCCTGCATTGCAGGCAGATTCCTTACAGGCTGAGCCACCAGGGAAGCCCAAGCAGCAATGTTTGAGGATACAGCTCGGGGTCTCTCGAGGCAGCAGTGCAGGGTGGTTTGGAGTCATTGGGGGTTGAAGCACCCGAGTCAGGAATTCTAGCCCTGCACCTCCTAGCGGTACAACCTCAAACAGCACTCAGCCTCCCTGGCCTAACTCCCCACCTGTGAAATGCAGATAACCGTACAGCACAGTAACAAAGCAAAGGCCAGGAAATCCTTCAAGCCTTGTTTCACACAGTTTTAAGTGTCATATCAATGGGTAAACACTTATTTGGTATCTGTGTGTTTAGCACTAGGTCTGGGGGGCGGGGAGGAAGACCCGTTCTAGGGAAATGAATAAGACAGTAATACAGGAGACGCCACATTTAACTCCATGGTGATGACCAGAAAGAAAATGTCACAAAAGACAATTTCAGTTCAGTTCAGTCGCTCAGTTGTCTCCGACTCTTTGTGACCCCATGAATTGCAGCACGCCAGGCCTCCCTGTCCATCACCAACTCCCAGAGTTCACTCAGGCTCACGTCCATAGAGTCGGTAACGCCATCCAGCCATCTCATCCTCTGTCGTCCCCTTCTCCTCCTGCCCCCAATCCCTCCCAGCATCAGAGTCTTTTCCAATGAGTCAACTCTTCACATGAGGTGGCCAAAGTACTGGAGTTTCAGCTTCAGCATCATTCCTTCCAAAGAAATCCCAGGGTTGATCTCCTTTAGAACGGACTGGTTGGATCTCCTTGCAGTCCAAGGGACTCTCACGAGTCTTCTCCAACACCACAATTCAAAAGCATCAATTCTTCAGCACTCAGCTTTCTTCACAGTCCAACTCTCACATCCATACATTACAGTTTACTGAACACCAATGAGACTTCAATTAAGAACTGTGACCCTTGGTCCACTGAGCTGATTTTTTCCAAGACTCTTCTACAAAGACTATGTGGAAGAGTCTGTATTTTTAAGACAAAAAAAAAAGGACAGACAGGCCCTATTTGAACTTTGACATCCTCAATGATTCAGAATTCATGGCTTCAAAGAGCATACCAGCCTTTCACAACAAATGAGATATCCCTATACACTTTTTAAAACCTATTTATATGTTCCGTCCATACAACTGGAGTTAATGAACTTGAGTTAATAAGTTAATTTTCCTCTAATTAGTCCTTAAATGTATGCAAAGTTTTAAGAGAGCTATATATTTTAGTGTTCTAGAATTGAGTCCACTATGAGGTACAGGTACAGTCACACTATCCACGTCATAAACGGAGAAACCACAGCCCTGGGGAGTAAGTGACATGCTTGAGGCTGCGTCGGCAACTGCAGAGGTGGGTACCAGGCATCTCCACCCCTGGGCCCTGTTGCCTTCCCTAGAGCCTCCTACCTTCATCATCTCACTCATGACTTAAAGCTCTCAATTATATTGCCTCTGAGTCCTCTTCTTTCCAGATCAAGGTGAAATCTCTTTAGTCTCTCATCACTGATTATTTCAAATGTCCTCTGGTTCTATTTTATCTTTTCAGAGAAGTGATCTGGTGTAAATGCATCATAATTTGATACAAGAGTCAAAAACGGTTACTATTTTGTTTCCAATACCCAACCAGATCATACTTTATGGCGGCAGCTATAGCTGTTTACTCTCTCAGGCCTTTAACCTACTTGTAACCAGTAGTCTAGAACCCAACAAGATATTGATACAGCGCGCACAAAAAGACAACTGATTTTCAAAAAGACATAAGGCAGCTACTAAAAGGTTCCTTTGGCAAGTAAAATGATATTTCAAAAAGTACAAATCTGCAAGTTCACAGAACCAAAAGCTAGAAGTGACAGGAATCAAGTAGACCAGTAAGAAAAGTATCGTTGAAATAATCGGCTCTTATGATGACAATGAACTTTTTCAAGGGACTTTTTCATGTGTTTCCCTTTCAGAAACTCTACCAATAGATCCAACACTTGCTCAAGCCACACCCTTTCAGGAAACAAACTTTCGATGATAATATACAAACTGCCCCAGCACTACCAGTGATCCTGACAGACGACATAACTATATTGCTTAACTGGCAACCAGAGGCACACCTTCCTATTAGAACCTGGCAATCTCAGCAGAGAGGGAAAAAAAAGAAAAATTCTATCAAAATTTGAGGCTTTCTCGAATGAGCTTAATTTAAGTCCGATTAATAAGTGTAAGACACCCCCTCGGCTAACAAGCACAGATTTGTTTAAATTAATCTCCCCAGGGGCAAGCTAAATCAGGAGTTAGCATTATTAGAATCTGTGTGAACTGTGTGCAGGTGTTCATATTACCAACGGAAGAGTTAACGCAACCTGCGTATTAACAGATAATGGCCAGAACTTTGTGAGCTATTGTTAATGAGTAGCATGTATATGGGGATGCTAATATACAAAGCACTGACACTGTGGATTGAAAAATAGTGTGTTCATTGTTTTTTTTTTATTTGCCACGCCACGCAGCATGTAGGATCTTAGCTTCCCGACCAGGGATGGAAGGCAGGCCACCTGCAGTGGAAGGGCAGTGTCTTAACCACTGGACCGGCAAGGAAGCCCTAAGTGTTCACCTTTAATATGAGTAGGTAACTTCCGTCATCCATCATTGAAAGCAGAAGTCAAAGTCAGAGGAAGCACTGTATCACAGGCGTCACATCACACTGTCTGCGTCCTCCTGCCTCGTAACCTCTCAGAAGGAAACCCTGTAGCATAACTAGGCTTTGTAGGCAGACAACCGACGGACAACACTCCCTCCGGCCCTGAACTAAGTGCGTGTGGCACAATCTGTTCGACGTGTGTTTTCATTTGGCACAGACAAAAAACAGCACATCATTCTGCACTGTCTCATACAGAGACTTTTAAATTGATTATACCAGTTTTTCTATCATAATCTATTACTATTAAAAACTTAAAGCCAAAAATTGACGACACACCCATACAAAAAGGTGAGCACATGCCAGAATGAGTGCTACGGCAATGTGCCTTTTTGAAACAACTTTTCCAGCCGCTGCAAGAACTGCAACAAAAAAAGCTCTGCAGGAACCAAGTTAGTTTGAACAAATACATCATCCCAAAACCAAGCAAAGCATATCCCAGGAAAAAGTCAAAAGGGGTGAAATTCAAAGCTGAAGATGCTCTACTGAAAACAGACTAGTCACCCATTCCTCAAGGAGGTCAACCCAGACACGGAATATTCTTGTCAAACATCACTGGCTACAAGACATCAAAACAGACTTCACCTGAAGAAGTGCAGGCATGCTACTTGATTAGAAAGAAAACAAAAGGCGCTGTTAATGAAAGACTCTGCAAAACTGAACAATAGTGAAAAGCACTACATGAAACAAGTGAGCCTGAGAGGAATAACAATTTGCTCCAAAATAACTTAGTATTACCGAAGTATAATTTAATATGTAATGATGGGGAAACACAAAACACAATTATCGCCTTTATATGTTTAAAATAAGCTTTCTAAGCATCACTTAAGATTTCAAGATGAGTGCTCTCAGATTACATGTCAAAATAAACTAATAACAACACTTTCATTTTTACTTGAATAGGTGAAACAATTTTACTAAAATTCCTCATCCATTCATTTGAGCAATCATCAGGAACGTGTTTGTATATTTACATGTCATGCCAGTAGTGATCATACTTGGATGTATGTATACATGTACACGTATGCACATATACATGTATATATTTTTTAACCTCTTAAATCTATTTGAGTATTCTCAATTCATAAACATGGTATTTTGTGTGTGTGTTATAACACACACATACACACACACACGCACACACACTCACACACTTTTTCCCAGGGGTAATGAATCAAACCTACTTGATGTCAGAAAACAGGAAATCCTTCCTAACACACTCTGATGGTTAAATGGCAGATGACAACTACTCCAACACCTTTGCATAGTCCATGAAAATGATTCAATGAACCCACAAACGCTGCTCTCCAAGCCACTGAGTATAACATGTTTATGCTCTCTTCTAGAAATGGGACAGTTTATAAGAAAAGTTAGCAAATTTGTTAAGAAAATTCCACTGGTATCAAGAGCCACAGACCCTGTCCTGAGCTTACTGGGTCATCCAAACTAACGACACGGACAGCATGACGACAGGATTCATCATCAAGCTGAAAACCTTTCATTGTTCAGACCAAGATTTCTCAATCCCGCACTTGTGACATTTTGGGCCAGTTAATTCTTTGCAGTGAGGGCTGCCCTGTGTATTACAGAATGTTTAGCAGCATCCCTGGTCTCTACCCATTACATGTCAGCAGCAGCCCCCTTCCACGATGTGACAACCAAAAACGTCCCCAGACAGTGCCAAATGTCTCCTGGGGGGACACACTCTGGTCGAGGAGCCTGACAACTGACCAGTGTCTGCTTCCAAAGGAGAGTCAATTCTGCAACAACAAGGGCGGTTCCAAGAAAACTACAGGCATCCCCAATGGTGACTTTGGATGACACTTCCCCGGGGATCCCAACAAAGTAACTAAAACCTGGTTTACTGTCATAGATGGCTCCTTTCTTCCACGTGTGCGTGATTAAACACTCTTTGCGATGATGAATCTGGGACGGGCTTGGGACGGTAGCCAACAGTGCCTGGTTTTATAGTTTCGATGAATTGCACCTTCTTTTAACCCTTCGGTGGACCAGTCATCCCTGACAGAATAACCCTGTTTCCCACCCCCGCCGCAAACCATCACTCCCCAGGACCCTACTCCGTGGAGACGCCCTCCGAGGGGCTCGCACCATTAGGACGCTGTGGCTGTCACTGCACTGGGGGGTTGCGGGGGAGTGGTCACCTCTCAGCCAAGGGTCCGGGCCCCTTCGATCATCGGGCGGGCCCGCCCCGGGCCCCTCCGCTGTCTTGCTGACACCCCCCTGCCCAGGTCAGAGCTCGACCCCCCGACCCCGGGCTGACCCCGCCGGCCCCCAAGGCGGTACCTGAAGTAGTAGACATCGCTCTTGCCGGCGCTGAGCCCAGATTTTCGGATCACTTCCTCCTTCTTCCATCCGGGGGGGAGGGCCGGGCAGTCCATCCTCTTCCCGCTCTCCGCGGCCCGGGGTCCCCGGGGCCCCGGCCCCGCGCTCCCCGACGGGAAAGGGACCGGCTCCCGCCGGGGGGCGCCGCCGCCGCCTCCTCCGCCGCCTCCTCCGCCGCCGCCGTCGCCGCCAAGGCCGCCGCCGCCGCTCGGGGGACGGCCGCGGCCCCGGCCCCGGCCCCGGCCCCGTCCCCGGCCACGGCCCCGGCCCCGGCCACGGCCACAGACGCCGCCGCCGCCGCCGCCCCGGCCCGCCGGCTTCCACCGCCCCCGGCCACGGCCGCCGCCCCGCGCGCCCTCCCTGCGCGCGCCGCTCACCGGGGACGGGGCGAGCGCGCAGCCCGGGCCCCCCTGCTCGATGGCGGAGCCGCCGCCAGCGCCGCTGCCGCCCGCCGCGCTCTCCCCCTCCTCCTGCTCCGGGCAGCAGCGGCCTCCCCCCGGGTGCGCGCGCATCCAGCCCCCTCCCCAGCCGGCGCTGCGCTTCTTCCGTAACCGAGCCCTTGGAATCCCGGAGACCCGCCCCGCCCGCGGCGCGGCGCGCGGGGGACGCGCGCAAGCATCATAGAGCGGGCGCGCACAGAGCGGCCCTCCCGCCGGGGGGCGGGGCCTCCGCCACCGCCTCTCAGGTCCTCCGAGCGGCCCGGGCGGCCATCTTGTCCCCGCCTCCTCGAGGACACGCCCCCTCCCGCGGCCCCGCCCACCGCTCCTCCGGCCGCGCCCTTCCGGCCCCCCGCCCCCACGCAGCGCGTGGTCGAGGCCCGGGGCTGCAGGCGGAGAGACGTCAGGGGGCCTGCGGTTCCTTTGTTTCGAGTGGGTTACCCTCGCTCACGGTGCAATCTCACCTACGTCTGCTTCCCAGTTAATGAGCAACAAACAAAGTGTATCTCTTATTTTATATACCACCTCGACTGTTCATTTAATGGACAGGAGATACCTTTTCCTGCCTAGACGTCATAGCTTGCCAGGGAGCTCAGGTTGATGGAGTGAGTTGAAGTGTCCTCATAGCAGAGTATCACTAGCCTCCAGAGTCCGGCTTTCAGAACTTTAGAATTCTAGATTGATTATCATCCCAGAACTTTGTAAGGCCATAGGAAGGGAAATGACAGCCCGGAAAGTTCCCTCCAGTTCCTACAGGATTTTACCTCTAACGTCCCCATAAAACGACCAGAGTTCCTGAATCCGCCTAGAATTGACCAAGCTTCTTAGGATCTTTCTTAAACTTATACTTCGTTTTCTAATGACCTTTGACAAATATCCATGGCCTTTGGCTTCGTTAATGCACCCTGATGCTGAAAAACCCATTTAACCTAATCACTAGCCTTAAGGAATCTGCGTGGAATTCACTTGCACCTGCCAACTGTTAGGAGTGATTTTTAAAGAGTAATACCGAGTTGATTAAGAAAACTGATTTCCATTTCAGAGGAGCACAACTTCTGTTTGTTTAACCTTTTGAATACATTATGAAATGTTGGGCTACTGAAAATAGTGTTACCCTATCTTCAGATTTTGAACATACAGGACCTAAAAGTTGAGGGCCAAGTTTAATGGATAGAAAAAAACTGATGAACATAAAGTAGTGGAAAATCTATATTTATTTGATTTGCTTTTGCAATTTATTAAGACAAACACCAACTCAAACACACAAACTTGCCTCTGAGCCTGACCTTAGACTGCTTTTAATGTCTTTGAGTTGAGATACATCTGTGTCTAGCAAAGAGTTGGAAAGTCAAGTTCTCAGGAGAGAGGTCAGTTCTGAAGATAGGCATTTAGAAGTCAACTTGTGAAAGTGATAATTGAAGGGAACCCTGCAAGTAAGTAAGATCTCCAAGGAAAAGCATGCACGGTAAATTAATAATTAATTTAAAATTTAAAGATAATTTAGAAGAAAGAGGAATCAAGGACTGAATCATAAGGAACACATACATTTATGGCTCAGGTGAAGGAGTTAAAGTCAGGGATTTATGAGGTCAAAGTTTGGATAACAGGGAATCCCCTGGCAGTCTGGTGGTTAGAACTCCACTTCCACTGCTAGAGGATAGGATTTGATTCCCAGTCATGAACCTAAGATCCACAAGCCATGTGGTGGGACCAAAAAAGTTTGAATAACAAACACCCTGTAGGAGGAAGGGGTTAACTTTCATATTTAATTATTGAGGTAATAGATGGGAAAAGATAAACTTTTGGAAATTTTTACCTTTCCATGCTGTGTCTAACAAGGCTGTAGATCAAATGATGCAATGGATGTAAAAACATGTCCAAAAGAGTAAATCACTATCAATTTAAGGTAATTGCTTGGACTTCTACTACCAGATTGTATTTGCTAAATCCCACTAGATAAACTGGGGTGCTCCCTGAGTTAAGAAAAAAATCATTTAGGGCATTTGAAAAGCTTTTCTGGTCAAATTTGAATTTTTCTGCCATGATACCATAAACCAAAGGATAAAAACAAACAAAAGCACTTAATTATTCTACCACTAAAGGAAGAAAATTATCTAATTAAGAAAACATTAAATTTGTGCAGGGACTAGATTGACACCTAAAAGTATTGAGGATAAATGCTAAACACCTAAGAGATAGATCCTTTTGTTTCCCTTAAAATACTGGACAAATAATAACCCTTTTATAACCCTGGGAGAATGCATTTTCTATCACCCTTTGAAGAATAGCAACATTGTCTTTCTGAGGCAAGAAAGCTGTGACCAAATTTTTCAATTTTAATCTCTCTTACAGTGGAAAAGCTCTTGCTAACTTCACCTTATGGAAAAAGTGAAAGACAACACCAGAGCAGATTATGTATGAAATATGGCCAATTAAGCAAACAACTGAGATTTAACCACCTTGGATCTCCTACTCTCAGGTGTAGAAGCAGGTGCTGAAACACCAACTGTCACCCCTGAAATATCTATTCTTTGAAATATTCTCCTTGCATTATTTCCAGGGAGAGCTGAGATTAAGCTACTATAGTAATGTAGTTTTCAAGAAAATTGGTGTTAGTTTGGATTTTTACTGAGAAAAATGGGACAAATTCAGAGAATGAAACTTCAAAGAATGTGAAATAGTGGCTAGTTTTAAAGACTGGGATTTTTCCAGTCAAGAGTATTGGAGTGGGTTGCCATTTCCTTCTCCAGGGGATCTTCCCAACCCAGGGATTGAACCCATGTCTCCTGCATTGCAGGCAGATGGTTTACCATCCAAGTCACTAGGGAAGTCAACAGGCTAGTTTTAAGATCTGTATGTTTATTAAAGATATACAACCTGCGGGCTTCCCAGGTAGGTCAGTGGGTAAAGAATTCACATGCAGTACAGGAGATGCAGGAGACTTGAGTTTGATCCCTGCACCAGGAAGATCCCCTGGAGGAGAGCACGGCAATCCTCTCCAGCCTTTTGCTGGAGAATCCCATGGATGAAGGAGCCTGGCAGGCTACAATCCATAGGGTTGCAAAGAGTTGGCCATGACTAAAGTAACTGAGCACACACACATATAACTTGCATTTGAATTTTTGAGTGTGATAAGATACTCAGCCAAAGAAGGATTTAAATATTGGAAATCTTTTAATTTCTAATGAGCATATTTGCATCAGGTGATAACAGGGGCATTGCTTTCCCTCTCTTAACAGAGTCCAAACAGTAGGGTCAGAATTTATCAAGACGTTAAATTCCTGTGAGGGCATAGCCAAAAACCATTTTCCGGCTCCAATTAGCAGGTTTTATGATTCACTGAGTTGGCCCAACTACTGTTCACCTAATTCCCAACTAAAACGAAATGCTGCTGGCGTGGCACATCAGGTTGCCAAATGATACTTTCAAGTCCATGCAGTATAAATAAAGGGTTTTTTATTATTATTATTACCTGCCATTTGGAATGACTACAGAAGAATCTTACACTGCATAGTTCAAATTCAAAAGAGAAGGGTTAATTACTTGAAAGGCAAGAGACAGCAGCAGTAGCAGCAGCAAGAGAAAACAAGAAGTAAGTTTTGTACCAAGGGAAATTATTTCAGAAGACAGTGTCTTGTATTTTTTTGAAATTTTCCGTGGGTTGTTAACATTAGCCATAGGTAAGTAGCTTGTATTAAGTGTTTAGGATTAAGGGGTGGGGAGGTGCTTATTTGATTTAACTTCCTAAAAATAGAAAACACAGTACTAAGAATAGAAAACCTCAGTTAGGTTTCAGACACCTAAGATGCCATTTAACACGCTCCACAATGAGGTTTTTAAACTTAATCTTGGCTGCGAATCACGCTCAAGCCTGCGTTCCTAAAGGGCAGCAGCCGCAACCTCGTCGCCTTGCCTGCGTTGTGCACCCCCAGTTCCAGAAAACTGCTCATGCCCACATTGCCAAACATCTCAGGCTCTGCTGGCCAAAGCCTCAGGCCAAGGCTCAAACCCAAGCAAACTTCAGCTCAGGCTCCAGTTCAGACTTCCACAGGTGCCCATGTTCTCACAAAGCCTCCAGAGTCGAGGCCTTTGTCTGCCAACGTGAGGACGGGAGGGCTGGTATGACCACTGGGCTGCTGTGTGCAAGGCGCTGGGGTCCTCCTGCGCTATTTGTGCAAATAAACCTGAGGCAGAGTCTGTCCAAAACAAACACGGAACACCAGAGTGCCAGCACAGGTGATCCAGAAGGCCGAGGAGTGGAAACTGAATACCTCGGAATATGCATCTCGCCAGATCTTGCTATAAGTGGCTTTCCCCATGTCCCAACATGTGTCTAGGATATAGCAGAGCTAGGACTGGATTCCGGGCCTCCGGACTCCAAGTTTGGAGCTTTGTCTCCTTAACTGCTTTCAAACTGCCCCATTGTCTCTGATTTTCTCACCCCAGAACATGTCCTGCTTCACAGTAGGAACCTTTGCTTCCACCCTCTAGCCAGCCCAGCACCTTTCTCTGGCTCATTCCTGTTTATCCTTGGGTCTCACCTTAGACATCGCTTACCCCGAGAGCCTTCTCTGACTTCCCCTCACCCTCCTCTCCTGCACTCCCCTGGGTGTGTGCTGGATGCCACTCTGCCATTAGGTATTTCCCCCATCCGACCTTTATTACAGTTGGTTATTTAATTGTCTTTCTTCCACTACCAGACTAAAAGGCCATTCTGCATGTTTACCATCGCATCTGCAATGCCTCTTACCGGGCTTACCTGGAACATGGGGAGAGGTTTATTAGATACTTGATGAATAAATCAAATTAACACACTTGGCAAAAATTGTGTACTCTCAAAATAACGAGTGGCATATTTTCTTCTTAATGGATGCATATAATCACATGTATTCTGTAAAATCAGAATACCAACAACTGTTCTTATCTTAGAAAATTTGAATAGGCGTCCGTGTCCCAAGAGTTATTTAACAATAAATTTGACTGACTCAAAAATGAGGTTTAAATTCATTTTACAAACATGTTTAACTACAAGACAGTTATAATGTTTTCCTTGGGTAGTCGCTCCTACATGAATTGAAAGCAGTTATTCATCAGTTTCTCAAAAATTTTGTGTCATATATATCATGGAACCTGGTGTATAGCACAGGGAACTCAGCTTGGTGCTGTGTAATGACCCAGGTGGATGGGATGTGGTGGGGGGGGTGCAGGGGGGTGATAGAGGTTGGGTGACAGCGGCCCTCCCAAGAAGCAGGGAATATATGTATACATATAGCTGATTCACGTTGTTGTGCAGCAGAGACTAACATAACATTATAGCACAATTATACTCCAATAGAATTTAAAAAAGACCCTCATCACAAAATAAGACTCCACTTCTAAACAATGGTTCCTGAATTTGTATACTTATCTACACTTATGTTTCTCTTCTTTGACTTCAAATAACTTGACTCCTCCTAATATTCTCTGAAATTATATGCACACATATATTTTAATGTCTTTTTATTTTGGAATCTTTTGCAAGGTTCTCAGAAATTCATTTGTTGGGTTGTTTTTTTTTTTTTTTTTTTGCATTCTTAATTTCTGATTTTCCCCTAATCTGTGGTTTGTTTGTTTTTTTTTTTAGCATAGCTCATGATTCCATTCTGAAATACTTTCAGACTTCATATTTCAACATTTCAGCTACCCCGACTCTCCGTGTTAATCACAATCGTACAGTTAAATTTGAGCGCTCATATTGCTTATCTCCCAGCATCTATGATTAATGTCACATAATTTCCTGCACAGCTTGGAAGTCTGTCCTCTGAGATGAAGGGTGGGAACAGCGTGATCCAGCAACTGGCCCCATCTGTGGCTGACACATTGTTGGTCTAACAATACCCATTCCCAGTCTCCCTTGCCTGCCCGCAGTATGTGCGCGCATGTGCAGTCACACAGCCCTGTCCAACTCTGCGACACCATGGACTGTAACCCACAAGGCTCATCTGCCCATGGGATTTTCCAGGCAAGAATACTGGAATGGGTTGCCATTTCCTACTCCAGGGGATCTTCCTGACCTAGGGATTGAACTCCCATCCCCTACATCTTCTGCACTGCAGGCGGATTCTTTACCACTGAGACACCAGGGAACTAAAGAGACAAAAAAAAAAAAAAAGTAAATATTAGCTATCCCAGAATAGTTTAGACAAGAACAGGAAAGAGCTGGCAGTGGTTCTGAGAACGTTTTTACTTCTCTATTAAAGCAAAACAAAAACATGATCAGCGCTACCCTTGTCCCTTTGTTCCTGCCATGGACATGATTTCTGAAGCCTTGACAGCTACTTGCAACTATGAAACAAAGAGCAGAAAGATAAACCCACACAAGAACAGTGGGGCCAGATGATGAAGCCTGAAAGGCATTATTCAGCAGCTGAACCAAGTCTTGAAACTCTTTATCACCACACTGAGCTAGTTGAGAAATTAGACTTTTTTTTTTTTTTAAGATGGTGCGCTCTCTCTCTCTTTTAATTTGTCTGCACTGGGTCTTAGCTGTGGCTTGCAGGATCTTTAGCTGCAGCATGTGAACTCTCAGCTGTGGCATGTGGGATCTAGTTCCTTAATCAGGGATCAAACCCGAGACCCCTGCATTAGGAGTGTGGAGTCCTAGCCACTGGACCACCAGGGAAGTTGCTAGACCATTCTTGGATTAAACTGCTGTTGGGTTTTTGGATAACCAAAGCAAAAAGCATTCTTTACTGAGATATGATTCCTACCCTCAGTGAAATGTGTGTATCTCGCTGGAAATTGGGCAGCTCTCGAGCTTAAGACCCTGGAGTGGGATATCGCACAGGGTAAGGGAGAGATGGAAGGAAAAGGGGAGAGAGAAAGGGAAGGAGAATGGCTGGTAGGCACCCCCCAACCCACCCCCTGGCAGTAGCAGACTGGGAAAGTCCTCCCTTCCATACTTCAGTGGAAGGAAAAGCATTCCAAGAAATCCCTCCTACTTCAGCTCTATTTTTATCCCGTTGCTTCTCACAGTGACCCTGGAGAAGGGAAAGGCCACCCACTCCAGTATTCCAGCCCGGAAAATTCCTTGGGGTCACAAAGAGTTGGACACGACTGAGTGACTTTCTCTTCACACAATGACAGGTCCAGCTCCAGAGAATATGGCCCAGTACACAGTCTTTGAACTTGATCACTTCACTGATCATATCATCTGAGCCTCAAGTAGAGTAATAAGCATGGGGAGAAAGAGCCTAATCAATGTTGCTATAGCTGAAGATTCCATTTCAAGAAAATCTTTTATTAAAAGAAAAAATCCGAACCTAAGAATAAACACCTGGTATCTGAGTCATGCCGTCTTATTTCACAGCCCAAGGCTGATCTGCTGCTGCTGCTGCTGCTGCTAAGTTGCTTCAGTCGTGTCCAACTCTGTACGACCCCACAGACAGCAGCCCACCCAGCTCCCCCATCCCTGGGATTCTCCAGGCAAGAACACTGGAGTGGGTTGCCATTGCCTTCTCCAATGCATTAAAGTGAAAAGTGAAAGTGAAGTCGCTCAGTCGTGTCCGACTCTTAGGGACCCCATGGACTGCGGCCCACCAGGCTCCTCCATCCATGGGATTTTCCAGGCAAGAGTGCTGGAGTGGAGTGCCATTGCCTTCTCCGCAAGGCTGATCTAGTTGATAACAAGCAGTGCTGTTATGAATGACATTGACTGATGACAAAGAGACAGATGCCAACTTAATATGTGAGCCATGAGGTTGTGCCACATGAAAGCCAAGTAACTTCAGAGCACAGCGAATAAGTTTTTCTGTCCTTCAATCAGAGAAAAGTGGTGGGAAAACTTGTTACCTGAAGAATGTAGTTGTGTTCATAGGCCAAAACCCAAATTGTCTGACTATGGTCATTTGTACCCCATTCACATGAAATCAGTAATTTGGCTTCAAGGAGGGGGCGTGGGCATTGAAGGGTTTGGGAATCATCTACAATATTAAACTGATTTAATTTGATAATTTTACTTACATTTAACTTACAGATTTGTTCATTTCTATTTACATAAGAACAATAAGCATAATGAGGTTAAAACAAGCTTCATATTTTTACATATTTAAGTAACATCAGAACAATAATTTAACTCATCATGGGGGAGGGAGGCCCCTAATAATTTTTTCCTCATGAAAGGAATATGTGCTTTTCTCAGGGTAAAGAAAAAGCGCCCTCAAGTTTAAGAAAAGCTCGCACTCTCTTTGTCATATTCTTTTCCTTAGCAAAGAGATTTCTGAGAAATTGATAATTCATCTCTGGTGACCCCCTCCTTCTTAAAATTCTTTCCTTCCTTGGCTTATGAGACATCATACTCTTCGGATTCTCATTCTATCTACTGCTTTCCACTTGTCTTTGGTATAGCATCTTTTTTTAAATATCATTTTCTTTGTCAATAAACATGGACAGTACATTGGTTTTTTTAATTTTTAAAAACTTTTAATTTTGTATTGGAATACAGCTGCTTAACAATGTTATGATAATGTCAAGTGGGCAGCAAAGGGACTCAGCCATACACATACCTGTATCCATTCTCCCCCAGACTCTCCTCCCTTCCAGGCTGCCGCATAACATTGAGCAGGGGCCCCTGTGCTATGGTATATCTTCTTTCTTGAACAGTTTCTTAAATGATGGTGTTTTTCAAGGTTCCTTCTGTAGGTGCCTTGTCTTCTGATTCTACATGCAAGGTAGGTCTTAAAGATGAATCTGCTAAGAGGGGTCTTAACCAGGAGGCTGCTGAAGGATGTGCTCTACCACAATATGAGGGTGAAACAAGATTGAGAAAGCTAGGGAACCCAGGAAAGGGAAATTCCAATAACAGTGGTGCAAGGCAAAGGAATGCTCTGGGTGATCAGGAAAAGAGCTCCTAAGAGACGTGCAAGAGGCCCAGGGAGCAATATTCCAGATTGAGCAAAAGAGACAAAGGTTGTAGGAGGTACATTTCTAGAAAAAAAAAAAAAAAGAGGACCATTTATCCATGCCGATGCCTATGCATAAAATACTTTGCCTATGCAGAAAATACCTTGGCCACCTGATGCAAAGAGCCAACTCATTGGAAAAGACCCTGATGCTGGGAAAGATTGAAGGCAAAGGAGAAGGGGGCAGAAAAGAATGAGCTGTTTAGATAGCATCACTGACTCAACGGACATGAATTTGAGCAAACTCTAGGAGATAGTGGAGGACGGAGGAGCCTGTCATGCTGTAGTCCATGGGGTCAAAATGAGTTGGAAATGACTTAGCAACTGCTGCTGCTGCTAAGTCGCTTCAGTCGTGTCCGACTCTGTGCGACCCCAGAGACGGCAGCCCACCAGGCTCCCCCGTCCCTGGGATTCTCCAGGCAAGAGTACTGGAGTGGGTTGCCATTTCCTTCTCCAGTGCATGAAAGTGAAAAGTCAAAGTGAAGTCGCTCAGTCGTGTCCAACTCTTATCGACCCCATGGACTGTAGCCCACCAGGCTCCTCTGTCCATGGGATTTTCCAGGCAAGAGTACTGGAGTGGGGTGCCATTGCCTTCTCCGACTTAGCAACTGAACAACAACAAAAATGCAGAAAATTACATTAAAAAGCTTTTGGAGACCGTGGGGGGAAAAGAATCAATGATAATTACATACAAGACTAAGAACATTTTTAAAAAGGGGTAATCATTAACTTCAAGGGAAAAAATAAGTGAAATATAATCATGATGATACTACTGTGATATTATGTAATAGGTAGTAATATTTGAGTAATTTAACTAAATATTGAGAAGGTGAGTCTACACTAGAGGAAGCAGCTACTAAAGCAGAAATGTGTTAAATGTGGAGGGTGAAACAGGATGAGAGATGGGGCTGAGCACTGCATATACTTCTTAGTATCATGTAACTGTTTGAACCATGTGCCTGTATATTTTGGTAAAAATATAACAATGTTCTAAATTGTCACGTGACTTTCTTTTAGTACCATCACTCACCACCTCACAGATATGAAAGATAATTACCATTTTCCCCCCAGGTGTTTATTACACGCCAGTCTTCATGTTGGATACTTCCTGTGCATCCTATCTAATCTTTGCAACACCGTGCAGAGTAAATAGTATTATCTCCAGTTTACACAGGAGGAAACTAAGGCACTGAGAGGTTACATTACCCATCAGAGTTTACCTAACTGGTAAAAAAGAAAGCTAGAGAATAGCCATCTGGTTTCAAACCCTAGGCTCTTTGAATTACATATTGTGCTGAAATATAGCTTTACCTTTGATTATATATAATTTTAATTTTTGCACATCTTGCACGTTTACATAAAGCCCTACCTGGGTTTTATACATCACCTCTCTTTTTGTTCAATTATTTTGGCAGCACTGGGTCTTTGGCAGGCTCAGTTGCCCCTCAGCATGTGCAATCTTAGTTCCCCAAGCAGGGATCAAACCTTCATCCCTTGTATTGGAAGGGGGATTCTTAATCACTGGACCAGTAGGGAAGTCCACTCCAAAGGTCTTAAGTTGACATTTTCAGGAAGCAGCATACTTATCTTTCTCAGTTTCCTGGTGTATCCTTTTGGATAACTCCATATTGTTTCTTTTTTAGCTGATTTGGGTTTCAGAGATTGCTCTCCGCCCTAACTCTGAGCTTAAAGAAACTTTTAGCACTGAAGGGTAGGCCCGAACTGTGGACAGTGTTCATCTGTAAGTTGGATTCCTTGGTGTTGGGTGAAGAAAAGTGCTAGTTGAAGAAGATGAGATACATCTAGAAAGGGAAGAGATTCTGTAGGCTCACTGACTACATAGCCAAGTATTGTATAGCAGCACCCTTGAGAGCAAGAGAGAGCAAAGCTTGCTCTCTTGATGAGGATCATGACCTCATTCCCTTGCCTTATTTGTCTCCATCTAGTAATCAGGACGGAGAAGGCAATGGCACCCCACTCCAGTACTCTTGCCTGGAAAATCCCATGGATGGAGGAGCCTAGTAGGCTGCAGTCCACGGGGTCGCGAAGAGTAGGACACGACTGAGCGACTTCACTTTAGCTTTTCACTTTCATGCATTGGAGAAGGAAATGGCAACCCACTCCAGTGTTCTTGTCTGGAGAATCCCAGGGACTGGGGAGCCTCATGGGCTGCTGTCTATGGGGTCGCACAGAGTCAGACACAACTGAAGAAACTTAGCAGCAGCAGCAGCAGTAATCAGGAAGTAATTATTCTGATATAGGAGTTTCATGACAGTGAAAATATATGAAAATATTAAACATCAAAAAATTTAGTGGGAAGTATTTTTCTTTAAAAGACATGAAACAAAGAAATGTTTACAGACTTTTCTAAATATGTGACTTGTCTCCAGTAATTATACATGAGAAAGCTATTTTTGGAATCTTAGTTCACAATAAAAAGATAGGATTATAAATTGACCTTTTTTAGCCTTTAAAATTAACTCAGAAAGAAATGATTTTCCAGTTGTACACTCTTTGTTGTTTACCCTAAAATAACACTTGAACATGTATGGCGGATTTGTTGTTAGACCCTACAAGTTGTAGAATACTGTAATTAACTGATTCTAAATAATAAATAGCACTCGAGGATGTATAAGGAAAAAAGAAATGGAGAATTAAAGGATGCATGAAAATATAAGAAATTTGTACTTATTTTAGCAAATACCTCCTGCAGATTTTTCAAAGTCTATAATTATATAAATCATGACCTATCACAAAGGAAAAAAACAATTAGTGAAACCACAAAAAAGAAAAATGATACGTTTTACAGTTTTTTAAATAAGTAGGAAAGTGTATGGTTGTCTTACAGATGAGAGGTAGTTTTAGTTAACATTGTGTTATATTTGGAGAAAATAAATCACTGTTTTAAAAAACAGTGCTCCATGAGAAGTACTTTAGGGGGTTGCCCAAGTGCATAATTTCTTGAAAGTCGTGTGTAGTTTTCTGTGCATCTTTAATCTTAAAACAATCTCAGATTTACAAAAAAAATTTAATGAACATCTTTGTCTTGATTATTTGAAAGTAAATGGCTAACATGATGTCTTATAACCCCCAATACTTTTATGTGTAATTCTTACAAACAAGGATGTTCTTCTCTAAAACAATTGCAAGTAAAACCTTTCAAACAAGAAATTAATATTTGTATATAACCATGATCCTCAGACCCCATTCAAGTTCTGCTGATTGTCCCAGCAATGGTCTTTGGAGCAGATAAATCCCATCTAGAACAACAGAGCATTCGGTTGCTGTGTCTTTTTGTTTTCTTCCATTGTGGAACAATTCTTCAGTCTTTCATTGATTTTCAGGACCTTGAAGTTTTTGGAGATTCAGCTCAGTTCAGTTCAGTTCAGTTGCTCAGTTGTGTCTGACTCTTTGCGACCCCATGAATCACAGCACGCCAGGCCTCCCTGGCCATCACCAACTCCTGGAGTTCACTCAGACTCACGTCCATCAAGTCCGTGATGCCATCCCGCCATCTCATCCTGGGTCATCCCCTTCTCCTCCTGCCCCCAATCCCTCCCAGCATCAGAGTCTTTTCCAATGAGTCAACTCATCACATGAGGTGGCCAAAGTATTGGAGCTTCAGCTTTAGCATCATTCCTTCCAAAGAAATCCCAGGATTGATCTCCTTCAGAATGGACTGGTTGGATCTCCTTGCAGTCCAAGGGACTCGCAAGAGTGTTCTCCAACACCACAGTTCAAAAGCATCAATTCTTTGGCACTCAGCCTTCTTCACAGTCCAACTCTCACATCCATACATGACCACAGGAAAAACCATAGCCTTGACGGAGATTACAGGTTGATTATTTTGTAGAATGTCTTTCATTTTCAGTTTGTTTGATGTTTCCTTGTAATGAAATGCAGGTAGCTGTGTAACTTGGGCAGTAATGTGGTAGAAGCAGTGTTGTATTCTCGTTGCATCCTATCAGCAGGCCCAGGATTTCAGTTTGTCCCATAACTGGTCATGTAAACTTTGATCACTTGATGGTGGTGTCTGACAAGCTCCTCCCCTGTAAGGTTACATTTTTTACTTTTGTAGCTTGTATGTATTTTAGTATTAAAAAATAGGCTAAAAAAATTTAATGATGATAAAACATACTCGAACATATATGTTATAAATCAGCTTTTAACAATTGGAGGCCATTTCCAGTTTTTGGCTTAACTCATGTTTGCATAGAGCCTAGCTAGTTGCTTACTATTTTTCTCAGGTTCTTACAACATAATATTAAATGATTCTTTACAATTTTTTTTTAGCTGAGCTTTCTGAGCTAATCTGAGATCACAGCTATATTTCTGAGCTTAAAGAATTTTTAACATTGAATGACAGCTCTGAAATTCTCATAGAATTATCTGCCTGGAAATAAAGCATCTGTATTCATTCTTCAACTGCTGGACAATAAATCACCACAAATATATCATTAAACAATACACACTTATAATCACACATTTTCCATGGATCAGGAGTCTGGGCATGGTTTTCTGGGTTCTCTATCTGACTGGGCCCAGAGTATCCATGTGAAGCTCAGTCTTCTCCAGTCCATATAATGGTAGGCAGTATTCATTGTGAAGCCGTAATTCTCAGGGATGTCTATTTCTTTAAGATCCACAAAGAGTCTCTGGCTTCTGCTTCTGATCTCAGGACCCTCTTTGAAAGTGTTCACCTGGTTAAGTTAGGCCACCACAGATAATCTCCCTTTTTGATCAGCTCAGTGTAAACCAATCAGGCATGTTAATTACACCCACAAAACCCCTTCAGCTTTGCCGTCTGGATTAGATACTTGAACCTCTTGTACTGCTTCAATCGGTTTGTCACTCGGTTCTGACTCAGCTTTTTCTTTTCTCGATAATAGTTTAAGTCTGTGCATGTCGGAACACATAAAACTGTACAAGTAAAGACACTGTTACAACCTGTGTGCACTGTTGTGAAATAGCAGGCAAGTCTCAGGTATGTCTGCTTTACGGGTATGTACCATGAGCCGCGCAATTGGAGGACATACACAGCCCCTGGACTTGTGGCACTTTTATATCAGAAGATTTTAACTTTTGTAAGTCTGTGGTGCTTTTTCCCTCCCTTTTTTCGGTAAGGAACAAAATTAGTTGTTAGATATTACTAGGGATACCACTAAGAGGCAAACCTTTATTAACATCCACTTAAGCTACTGGATCAGGTTAACTGAAGAGTTTTCCATGGGCACTGATTAAAAAATACCACTTGAAATTCCTTGTCTGCATGAATCTAGAATTTCTGAAAACTCTGCAATCCCAACAAGATATAAAAATGACTGCTGGGGTTGATCTCTGCGTACATTATACTTGTTGATATGGATTTAAAAATGTAACCATAAAAAATAAACATATGGTCACAAGTTTCTGCTTTTATTTATAGCATGGGTAGTGATTGAGGTGGGTGTTTTAAGTGAAATTTTGCTTCATTGAAAAGTCTTTTGCTTTAAAAACTAGTTTGAACAACACAGAAGAGTTTGAACAGGATAGTACTGGAAAGGCTGGATCTTCAGTTAGTAAATGAATCTAGGAAATTCAAGAACCTAATCAAGGCAATAATTTAATTCAATTATTTCTTAAATAGAAACTTATAAATCTTCTATATACTTTGAGCATTTGTATATCCACCCAATCTGAATAAAGGACTACTGATATTACCTCCTCCATTAAGGTTTTTCGAACCTGACCAAGACCGCAGTGACGCTCTACTACAGAAATATACAATAGCCTTTCTTGTGTTGCTGCTGCTGCTGCTGCTAAGTCACATCAGTCGTGTCCAACTCTGTGCGACCCCATAGATGGCAGCCCACAGGCTCCCCCGTCCCTGGGATTCTCCAGGCAAGAACATCGGAGTGGGGTGCCATTGCCTTCTCCCTTGTGTCGCTGAGTAAGCCTTAAATCTGAATATATAAGATCTATCCAGACACATTTTATCAGCCAAGGTTATTTTTTTCAACTATCAGCTATAGCTTTAGTTATAGGCTGTAGGCTGCCTAAAGTCTAGGACACAGTTTTTAAACACTGTATTCCTTGGTCTATGCCTCCTAAGATTTCCTCTCCTGGGATGGGGTCAGGAGAGACCTAAACCTAAATGTCTTAAAGTGTTAGCTTTCTCAAGGGTTTCCCTGACCCCTAATCTTATTGAGATATAATTGAAATGTACCGAACCACACACATCTGGAGAGTATAATTTGATCCATTTTAACAGACGTACACACCACAATCATGATAATGAGCATTTCCATCTGTCTCAAAGGTTTCCTTTGCTTCTTTGTAATCCCTCCCTGCCTCCACCCCCTCCCCCAGAACCACTACTGTGCTTCCTGTTATCACAGATTAATATTTTCTGAAATTAAATGGTATCATCCACTCTGTTCTCTCCTTTGGTCTGGATCCTTTCACTCAGCTACTCATTTTAAAAGTCATCCTTTGAAATAAGTCAGAAAGAGAAAAACAAGTATCATATAATTAATACATATACATGGAACCTAGACAAATGGTATAAATGATCTTATGTGCAAAGCAGAAACAGAGACACAGACTTAGAACATATGGATACCAAGGGGGAAAGGGGAGTGAGGTGAATTGGGAGATTCCAGTTGACATATCTATACTACTGATATTATGTATAAAGTAGATGACTAACTCGAACCTACTGTATAGCACAGGAAACTGGACTCAATGCTCTGTGGTGACCTAAACGGGAAGGAAATCCAAAAAAGAGGGAATATGCATAAACATAAAACAAAAGCTAACACAGCATTGTGAAGCAACTATACTCCAATAAAAGTTAGAAAGAAAAGAATAGATTCATCCTGTGGTGAACATCAATTTTCCATTCCTTTTTGTTGCAGAATAGTATTCCACTGAATAGACATGTCACATTTGTTTATCCATTCCTTATTGATGCACATTAGGATTGTTTCCCATTTTTCACTCTTACAAATAAATCTGAATGAGCTTTCATGTACAGGTCTTTATGTGGGCATATGTTTTCATTTCTTTAGGGTGTACAGCTAGGAATGGAATTGGCATATAGGAGGTGTTACATTCGGAGAAGGCGATGGCAACCCACTCCAGTACTCTTGCCTGGAGAATCCCACAGACGGAGGAGCCTGGTAGGCTGCAGTCCATGGGGTCTCTAGGAGTTGAACACGACTGAGTGACTTCACTTTCACTTTTCACTTTCATGCATTGGAGAAGGAAATGGCAACCCACTCCAGTGTTCTTGCCTGGAGAATCCCAGGGACGGGGAGCCTGGCAGGCTGCCATCTATGGGATCACACAGAGTAGGACACGACTGAAGCTACTTAGTATCAGCAGCAGCAGCAGCAGCAGCAGCAGCAGCAGGTGTTACATTTAATTTTTTAAGAAACTGCCACATTGCTTTCCACAGTTATTGTACCATTTTGCATTCCCATGAAAAATGTGTGAAGGCAGGAGGAGAAGGGGGCGACAGGATGAGATGGTTGGATGGCATCACCGACTCAATGGACATCAGTTTGAGCAAGCTTCAGGAGTTGGTGATGGACAGGGAGGCCTGGCATGCTGCAGTCCGTGAGGCTGCAAAGAGTCGGACACAACTGAGCGGCAGAACTGAACTGAACTAATGAAAAATGTATGAGAGTTGTAGTTGCTCTATAGCCTCATCCACACGTGGGACAGTTTTTAGATTAGTCTTTCTAACGGGTATGTAGTTGTGTTAACTCACATTTCCTCAGTGACAAATAATATTAGGGATCTTTGTGTGTCTGTGTGTATATGTGAGGTATTCAAATCTTTTGCCCATTTCCCCCCTATGTTATCCAGTGTTTTTCTTAATGAGGATGTCTAGGAAAGATTTGGCATTCAAGTTACCCATTTCCTCATGTTGAATATTTTGGCTCAGAAAGTGATAAGCTAACCTCTTTGATCTCTGCCAAACTTGAGGAGACTCATACTTTCTGTATAATAAGAATCTGTTCTGGACGGCTCAATCAATCACCTAGTATGTCAGAGGCCCCCTATCTCTATATGTGTATCTCTTCTGCTAGGACATGTGCTGTCTGTTAAAATGTTATGACAATTTGGTTGTTGTTGTTTAGTCATTAAGCCATGTCTTGACTATTTTGCAACCCTCTGGACTATACCTGACAGGCTCCTCTATCCATGGGATTTCTCAGGCAAGAATACCGGAGTGGGTTGCCATTTCTTCCTCCAGGGAATCTTCGTGATCCAAAGATTGAACCTACGTCTCTTGCATTGGCAGGTGGATTCTTTAGCACTGAGCCACCGGGTACCCTCTTTATATCACGTATGTTGTGGTAGATACTATTAATGTTATTGGAGACATGAACACTAGAATTAGTGCAGGGGCTTTTAAAAGAAAGTCCCCTTGCAATCAATGTAGAATGGAAGAAAGGTTGTGTGTTTTGTTTTTATGGAAATTTTATCCTTCTAAGGAGAGAATGTCAACTTAGAAAATTTTCTCCAACTGTAACTATTAGTAAATGAGATGTTGCCAGTAGAAATCTAGAGGGTCCTTTTTTTAGGGGGTACTTTTAAAAGTGGCTTCCCTGGTGGCTCAGATGGTGAAGAATCGGCCTGCAATGCGGGGGACCCAGGTTTGATCCTTGGGTGGGGAAGATCCCCTGGAGAAGGGAATGGCTACCCACTCCAGTATTCTTGCCTGGAGAATTTCATGGACAGAGGAGCCTGGCAGCTACAGGCCATGGGGTCATAGAGAGTTGGACACGACTGAGTAAATAACACGTTTAAAATACTTTATATTTACCTTTAGTTTTTAGAATTATCTATTTAAAACAAGAGAGGTAATTTGAAAAAATTAAGCTCTCTTTTTGCACTCTCTTCCTCAGGGTAGATTCTTTGATTTTTTTTTTCTTTTTACTGTGCTGCATGGCAAGTGGACCAACAAGGGATGGAATCACCGGCGCCCTTGCACTGGAACCACGGGGTCTTAATCGCCGGACCACCAGGGAAGTCCTAGGGGAGAGTCTTTGGACCCTATAGACAGCGACTGATATCTCCTTCCTCTCAATCTTGAATAGTTGTCTCTGAGTTGTACACATAATTGGACTTTGAAATTAATGCGTGAGTGTGTCCTCAGTCATGTCCAACTCGTCGTGACCCCATGGACTGTAGCCCTCCAGGCTCCTCTGTCCATGGGATTTCCCAGGCAAGAACACTGGAGTGGGTTGCCCTTCCCTCCTCCAGGTTTGAAATCAATCCTACCTGATGAAACAAAGTCCAGATGAAAAAGATGGGAGTTGCATCCAAAATAATAGTGGTTATCTATTTTTCCAACTATTGCAGATGTCTCTGTGTGTGTGTCGGGGCGTGGGGGTTGGGGGGTGGTGGTTGTTAAAGATTTGCCCTGAATAGTGAAGAGGATTTCTGCTCTCCCAGAGGCCGTGTATTTACTTCTTTTCTCTCCCTTTTTCTTTCTTCATCCTCCCTCTCTCTTCCCCAAGGCAAGAACAGTTATTTACTTAATTAGGGAGGAGAGCCTGACGGTCCTAAAGCCAGGTGGGCTCAGCCCTGAGAATCCTTTCTACACGGCCTCCCCCAGGGCGCTGCGGGTTCACTGCGCATCAAGTTCTCATCGGTGAGCTGGCAGGCGTGTCTGCCCTTCCACAGGCCCTGACAGGCCTCTGTTCTCTCCGAACCAGCTTCTTACCCTGTTCCCGGGTGGAAAAGTCAGCTCGGCTGTTCACATGTGGCTGTTTATCTTCAATTCACCGTGGGTGGGGCTCTGCGGGACGTAGGGGGTGGGGTAGGTCTTAGGAAAATGCCTTTGACTTTAAACCTAGTGTTACTACTAATATAGTTTAGGATCCACATGTCTTCCGTCTGGAGGGGATTTGAGCCATGGCCTTTGGGATTCAAAAAAAGAAAAAAAAGCTTGGGGTGACGTCTGTGAAAGTGCGGCTCCATTCTGCTCCCCCGGGGAGGCGTGCCCCAGGTCACGTGTCCAGGGCCCGCTCTGTGCTTTTGCCCCACCCTCTCTGATATGCCGTCAAAACCAGACTCCCTCCTCTCTTCCCTGATACTTGAATAGTGAGATATCTTGTAAAAAGTCTAGGTGTTACGCAAGCATTTGCTGAGACTTGCAGAAAAACAAAGGAAAACATAAGTAAAAAGGAAAGAAAGAAAGAGTAAATTTTAAGGTAGAGAAGGCTGATTCAAAAGCATAAAATAGAGTTATGGTTTGATAACATGCTGTTAACTTGAGTATATACCTCAGCAATTTTTCCTAAAGAATGGATAAGGGTGACTCAAGAAAAGGGAGCTGATCTTTAAACCCAATAAATCTGTTTTTGTTTTTTCCTAAAGCAAATGTCTTCTGCTTTTATTTACTGAGTTAAAAACACAAATCATATTTTTATGGCATGCATTTTTGGCCTCACGGTGTATTTTCTCCCTGTTTAAGATCGTAACCACAGTGGTTCTGCCAGCCACAGTCCTTTTCAGAAATGTTGTTGTTGTTTAGCTGCTAAGCTGTGTCCCACTCTTTGCAGCCTCCTGGCCTGTAGCATGCCAGGCTCTTCTGTCCTCCACTAGCTCCTGGAGTTTACTCAAATTCATATCCATTGAATCAGTGATGCTTTCTAACCATCTCATCCTCTGCTGCCCCCTTCTCCTTTGGCCTTCAGTCTTTCCCAGCATCAGGGACTTATTGATCTTGAACTGAGAACTCATCTGTTTAAGCTTAACATAGATCCTAATTGATGCTTCTACAAAGCCTGAACCTCAGTGAGCGAGAATGATTTCTTAAGTTATTTCAAATAATGTCAAATGAATTTCGAAGTCACCCATAATCCTTGTCCATTTTCTTTAAATTGTCTTTCTTTCTATGCTTGTATTTTTTCAATACTCTGTGCAATGAGTACTTTAAAAATATTTGACACTTGGGATTAAGCTCTTCACAACTTCAAAGCATGAGCTTGAGCAACCTGAGAGGCAGACTCTGTCTAGGAAGACAGCTGGCTGAGATTAAAAAACAATGATTAAAGAACTATAGAGAATAGAATTATGGACATAGGGAGGGGAGGAGAGGGCGAGATGTATGGAAAGAGTTAACATGGAAAATTACATTACCATATGGAAAATAGATAGCCAATGGGAATTTGCTGTATGGCTCAGGAAACTCAAGCAGGGGCTCTGTATCAACCTAGAGGGGTGGGATGCAGAGGGAGATGGGAGGGGGCTTCAAAGGGGAGGGGATATATGTATACCTATGGCTGATTCATGTGGAGGTTTGACAGAAAACAACAAAATTCTGTAAAGCAATTATCCTTCAATAAAAAATAAATTTAAAGAAACCCTAGGAAACATGATTCTGCCAAACAGCTCAACAATCGTGAATAATTTATTTAATCTTTCTGATCATTCATTTACTCATCTGTAAAATGACCCAGTCATTTCAGTCTCTATGATCCTTTCCAATTCAGAATATTTGAATATATGCCGTTTTAAAATACTCTGGTGTTTCTCATGAAGCCCTTTAACATACATATGTCATTTTGTCTTCAAGAGAATCATTAAAGTAGATAAGGCTGGTCTTTGGAGAATAGATAAAGAAGTTGGGTATCCTTTTAACTAAGATGATAACTAAGTGGTAACTAAGATTGTGGGAAATTAGGTAATTGGCAGTGATTACCTGTGTGATAAATGGCAGAACTGGAACAAGAACTCGGGTCTTCTGACTCCAGCAAACACCTGTGAAGGCCACAAAAAGATGCAAGAAAAAGCGTAACTGTTTGGAATCATTAATTATCTGCAAGTATTACTTCTGCTAGTGATAAGGCGCTTTACTCAAACCACACTAACTCAAAGTAAAAGTAAATACCAGAAATAAAAGTAACAAAATGACCAGCGCTTTATTGTAATAAGAATATGGGGTAATTACAAGGGATTGAAAGTTAACCGCTGAGCTCCGGGTGGGTGAGTTTGAGGCTGCAGTGTAGAGGAAAGGTATGATTCAGTTATGGCCACTCCTTACCAGAAATGTAGCGATAAGGTATAAGCGGTAGGGGACAAAGCCATGAGGAAATGCCAAGAAGCAGAAAACTCTGACTACTTCTTGCCGTTGAGTCGTTAAGTCGTGTCCTACTCTTTTGTGACATCATGGATTGTAACCTGCCAGGCTCCTCTGTTCATGGGATTTCCCAGGCAAGCATACTGGAGTGGGTTGCCATTTCCTTCTCTGAGGGATCTTCCCCACCCAGGGATTAAACCGCATCTCTTGCACTGGCAGGCAGATTCTTTACTGCTGAGCCCCCTGAGAAGCCCTAGAGCTAGGTAAAGGAGAAGAACTCGGAGACTAAAACTATTTGAAAAATAATAGCGTATAAAAAATACAACTATGACCATGCTGGAAAGAATGAAGACAAGAGAGGGATAAAAACTTGGTGATTAGATTGTAATAAAAATGTTTGTAACTACCAATTACATGCCAAAATATAGGGACTTCCCTAGTGATCCAGTGGTTAGACTCTACACTTTCGATGCAGGGCATGTGGGTTCAGTTCCTGGTTGGGAAACTAAGATCCTCCATGCCGAGGGCAACTAAGCCTGCACACTGCAATGAAGACCCTGCACAGCCAAAAAAAAAGTGATATGATTTAGGAAATGACACTTAAAAATTAAGGAGTAAAGGGTATGATGTATGAAACCTACTCCCAAATAGCTCAGAAAAAATGTGTGTGTGTGTGTGTGTGTGTGTGTGTGTGTGTGTGTGTGTGTGTGTATAGCTCAAACCAGAGTACTTTCTGCTTTCTGCTGCTCTCTGACACAATTATTCCTGACTGGGGAATAAAACCCTTCCTAGTTCCGTAAAGATACGGAAAATCAGCAAAGGTTATAGAGAGAAAGTATTAGCAATGTTTATGTCCTGGTACGTGGCCCCACTGCTGAGAGTGATAAACTAAATTCCTGTGTGGTTCAAGGTTTCCCTGAAGACCAACTGAGCTAATGAATGAGAAAGTACTTGGTAAAGACAATGGACAATAAAAAATAAAAGTATTCCTGAACTGTGGTGATGTAACGATCAGGTATACACAGTTGTTACTATTAAGCTAAAAGAAAGTCAATGTTAGCATAGGAAAATAAATCATCAAATAAATCATCAATAAATCATCAGATTTGTTTTTTTAGTACTATAAGTGCATAATAGGCAATTTAGCCGCCCTAATCCTAATGGATACAAATCCACCCTTGTTTTCTCTTTACAATGACTCATGAAGTGTGCTTGCCAGAGCTGCTGTAACAAAGTATCAGAAACCAGGCCGCTGACACAACAGAAATGTATCCTATCACAGTTCTTGCAGTTGGAAGCCCCACATCCAAGTTTCAGTAAGGTTAGTTCCTCCTGTGAGGGAAGGGTCTGTTTTAGGCCTTTCTCCTTGACTTATGGATGCCTGGAGACGTAAGAGATCTAGATTCGATCCCTGGGTCGGGAAGATCCCCTGGAGGAGGGCATGGAAACCCACTCCAGTATTCTTGCCTGGAGAATCCCATGGAGAGAGAAGCCGGGCAGGCTACGGTCTATAGCGTCACAAAGGGTCAGACATGACTGAAGTGACTTCGCATACTCGCACATCTTCTCCCTATGTCTCTTCACGTCATCTTTTTCTATGAATGTCTGTGCCCAAATTCCCTCTCCTTATAAGAACACCAGTCATACTGGACTAAGGTCCACTCTAGTGACCTCATTTTAACTGGTTCACCTCTGTGAAGACCCTCTCTCTATATTCTTGGGTACTGTGGGTAAGAACTTCAACACATGAATTTGGGGGCAAAACCCACAATATGAAGAACAGTTTCTTTTGTGAGTATAGGTGCAAAGTCCTTTTCTTAAAGAACAAATTCTTTGATGAGCCATTGATTTTAGTGAAAGATGATTCTTCCTTTTTCACTCTTTCAGTTTCAAGGTATGCCTCATTTTCACTGCTAGACCTATCTCACTGAAATGGGGGAAAAGAGAGTAGGTTGACCTCCACAGTACTGGAAGGACTGATGCTGAAGCTGAAGCTCTAATACTTTGGCCTCCTGATACAAAGAGCCAACTCACTGAAAAAGACCTGATACTGGGAAGGATTGAGGGCATCAGGAGAAGGGGGCGACAGAGGATGAGATGGTTGGATGGTATCACCGACTCAATGGACATGAGTTTGAGCAAGCTCCGGGAGATAATGGAGGACAGTGACATCTGGCATGCTGCAATCTATGGTGTCTCAAAGACTGGCACATGACTTAGGAGCTGAACAACCACCACCACCACGATATTACAAAAGATTGGCAGTGAATTAAAAAACCTACCAAATGGTTTTCCAGGCATACCCAATAGGTGTTCCAATATACCTATTGGAAAGGTCTGTAATAATAGGTGAGAACTCATTTTACCGCTTTCTGTCAGAGTGTAAAAAATGGGAATGGTGTGGTTGTGGCTGAAGTCAGGCTGCTGGCTGAGCTACAAAACACAGTGCCATCAAGAGCCTCCAAGGCTGGGTGCCCATCAGCATAAAAAAGAAAATAAAAAAATTTTCATAATGAACATATCAGTGACAACACTTACAAATACCAGATATCAATGCATTTTGTTGGAGGGCACACTCTTTAAGAGACACGTAGCATTTAAGAAACCTTTTTTGTGTGTGACTGGATTATCTAGAAATCTGAGAATTATCCTAGTCATTTATCTTTCACCATTAAACTAAAATTTTTTTCCAATTTTAATAAGAGCATTTCAGCTAAAATATTCATGGCAGCAACCAGCCTTTTCCATTGTTTGCTGAATACACCCCCAAAGCTTAAAATATAGTCCTCATTTTCATTTGTCATGTATTAACATGTGCTCTCCGCCTTAACTGCAGGCAATTACTGAAAATGTCTTTGAGGCAGTAAGACAGGTTGTACCCAATTCTCTTCTTCTGACTCTCTGGAGTTTCATGATAAACCCTGGAAGTGAAAAGGGAGGGGAAGGGAAGCCCCCAATCCCTTTTATGAAATCTTCCCCCCATTTTTTTTCAAATAGCAACCAGTTTAATTATAAGTTGTAGGGTTCTCTTGCTACCAACAATTGCTAAATAGTAATGACAGCACTCAGTGCTTCTCAGTGAAGCACATGCGAGAGGCTCTGAAATAATCCTCAGGAAAGCGTGGAGAGTGTGTGGTGCCGGCTTCACGCCCGTAGCCATGCGTGGGAGCAGAGGCTTGGAAGTCAAATCCTCAGAGTGTACCTTCTGCAGCAGCCTGATGCCAGTCCATGAACTTCTTTATTTAGGAAGGACTTTCCACTGTATGTTAGCCACTCAGGCGTGTCCGACTCTTTGCAACCCTATGGACTGTAGCCAACCGGGTTCTGCTGTCCATGGAATTCTCCAGCCAAGAATACTGGAATGGGCTGCCATTTCCTTCTCCAGAGGATCCTCCTGACCCAGGGATCGAACCTGGGTCTCCTGCATTGCAATTGTGTTCTTTACCATCTGAGCCACGTATAGTCCATGGAATTCTCCAGGCCGGAATACTGGAGTGGGTTACCTTTCCCTTCTCCAGAGATCTTCCCAACCCAGGGATCAAATCCAGGTCTCCCGCATTGCAGGCAGATTCTTTACCGGCTGAACCTTTCACTGTATAGGGCTTCCGGGATGGCTCAGATGCTAAAGAATCTGCCTGCAGTGCAGGAGACCCAGGTTCGATTCCTGGGTCGGGAAGATCCCCTAGAGAAGGAAATGGCTACCCACCATAGTATTCTTGCCTGGGAATTCCCACGGACAGAGGAACCTGGTCGGCTACACTCCACGGGGTCACAGAGAGTCGGACACAACTGAGTGAGTATAGGAGCTTCCACTGTATAAGAGCTGAAAGTGTACTGATGGGCTTAAACCAACAAAAGCAACAGTAAGGTGGGGACAATCGCTGAATCCTAGTTGAGTTGAATTATTGGTACAATAAATATAATGAGAAGGAAAGAATCTAGTATTTCCTGAACCCTTACTTAGTGACAAGATCAGCACTTGGCCAACTTTAAAATGTGCGTGAATCACTCAAGGCATCTTATTTTTTCCAGTCGTTTCTGATGTGTTTCAAGATTATTTTATTTAGTCATTTATTTAGCTGCACTGGGGTCTGTGGGATCCTTAGTTCCCCCACCAGGGATCGAACCAGCAGCCCCTGCAGTGGAAGCCAGGAGTCCTAACTCCTGGACCACCAGGCAAGCTCCAGCCAGGGCCTTCTCTTAACAAATATGTTCAGATTCAGCAGGTCTGGTGCAGGGCCTGAGATTTTGCATTTTTACCAGATTCTCAGTGACTGCTACCTTCTGGTCCCCAGACCACAGTGTGTGCAGCAAAAGCCTAGATCCTTCATATTTAATACTTACAATAAATTTAAGAGATAGATATTATTATCTTTTAAAGCAACCATTGAAGGAGAGATTTAAAAATTAATAAATGAGGAAACCTGAAATTGATTTATAGCAAAGTTCCTATTCTTTCCATTACTCTAATAATACCCAATAAGAGTAACAAATGCTTTATTTTTTTTTTTTAATTTGTACCTCAAAAATGCCTGGTCACCTGTGATATTGGTCTAAATTTCAGATCTTCAGGTCCTACCTCAGTCTATCAAACTGAAATTTCTAGATGATGTGCCTAGGAAAATGTGTTTTAAATGGGTACCTCGCTGATTCTCATGATCAGGAAAGTTTAGGAAACAATGATTATCTAGGTGACACTACGGTTTTGCAACTTAAGAGAGGAACTCTGGTATTCTGTGATTATTTCTGAGTTTAAACTGAACTGTACCCGCTCAGGACCTTTAATGCATTTCAACTTCACGGAGAAGGGCTGCCAGGACACACGGAGTGAAACTTGTCGGTTTCATGATGTAAGGGATAGGTTTGAACCTGTATCTTATAACAGGGTGCTAAAGTACAGTATCTAATTATGTCACTCTTAATTGTAAGGTGAAAGCAACAACAGCCACAAAGTTTTCTTTGCCTCTTTATCAGGTGAATGATCTTTGCCACCAATCCAATTAGAGAGGATCAGTATTCTAAAATAAAAGCTCACTGGAATAATATTTCCCATATCCAAAAGACACGGTTAACTTTTTTAGTAGAAACTCTCAGTGTGATCAGAATAAGGTTGGTTATTTATCTATGCTTTGAAAAGTTTACTTTGCACACAGGAGATGACCCATAAATATTTCACTATAGCTCGGAACAGGAAATGAAGGGCCAAAGTAGACTTTTTAAAGTAAACATTGAGTTACTTCTTTTAGATCACTGATAGTTTTTCTAACTTAAAGAGAAACAAAACACATTCAATGTGTGTTATTCAAAGGCACTTTAGGACCTTGGTATAGTTAATGTACTTATGAAATATAATTTATTAGTTTGATACATTCTGTTACTAATGCAACCTAATAATTTGATAACTGGAAGACCTTAGATTTTCTCACATATTTCTATATTTTCAAGAAAATCTAATTATATATGACCAACTTTCAAATGAAATATTACATTTTCTTTTTAACGTTAACAGGATATTTCAAATATGTCAGAAGACTTGTATACTGAAATCTTCCTATGACATAATTCACTAAGCATAGAATTTGTTTCAGGGAAGTGCAACCAATATAAATATTAGTCATTTGGAGACACTCCACTTAGATTTGAAACCTAGATTGTGCCAGTTACATAACTTTTCTGAGCCTTCATTTCCTCATCTATGAAATAGGGACATTTCCTTGCTGAGCTGTATTAGACTAGAGGAAGATGAAGAGGCAATGGCACCCCACTCCAGTACTTTTGCCTGGAAAATCCCATGGGGGGAGGAGCCTGGTAGGCTGCAGTCCATGAGGTCGCTAAGAGTCGGGCACAACTGAGCGACTTCACTTTCACTTTTCACTTTCATGCATTGGAGAAGGAAATGGCAACCCACTCCAGTGTTCTTGCCTGGAGAATCCCAGGGACAGAGGAGCCTAGTGGGCTGCCGTCTCTGGGGTCGCACAGAGTCGGACACGACTGAAGCGACTTAGCAGCAGCCGCAGCAGATGAAGAGGCAAGCATATGGTAGGTGATTAATGAATGGTAATAATAAAACAAGGTATCATTGCTAAACGACCAAAAGAACTTTTTTAAAGTGATAGGGGCTTTCCTGATGGCTCAGTGGTGAAGAATCTGCTTGCCAGTGCAGGGGATTGGAAGGAAAGTTAAGACCAACCTAGACAGCATATTAAAAAGCAGAGACATTACTTTGCCAACAAAGCTGTGTTTTTTTCCAGTAGTCATGTATGGATGTGAGAATTGGACTATAAAGAAAGCTGACGAAAACTGATGCTTTTAAACTGTGATGTTGGAGAAGACTCTTGAGAGTCCCTTGCACTTCAAGGAGATCTAACCAGTCCACCCTAAAGGAAATCAGTCCTGAATACTCACTGGAAGGACTGATGCTGAAGCTGAAACTCCAATACTTTGGCCATCTGACTAGAAGAACTGACTCATTGGAAAAGACCCTGATGCTGGGAAAGATTGAAGGCAGGAGGAGAAGGGGACAACACAGGATAAGATGGTTGCATGGCATCACCAACTCAAGGGACATGAGTCTGAGCAAGCTCTGAGAGTTGGTGATGGATAGGCAGGCCTGGCATGCTGCAGTCCATGGGGTCACAAAGAGTCAGACACGACTGCGTGACTGAACTGAACTGAACTGAACTGACTGGGAGGATCCCACACGCCATGGGGCAGCTAGGCCTGTGCGCCACAACTATTGAGCCTGTACTCTGGAGCCCAGGGGCCGCAACAATTGAGACTATGTGCTGCAGCTACTGAAGCCCGCACGCCCTAGGGCCCGTGCTCCGTGACAAGAGAAGCCACCACAATGAGAAGCTCGTGCACCGTACCTAGCGAGCAGAGCCCTCAATTAGGGAGTAGCTCACCACAGCTAAAGAAGAGCCTGTGTAGCAACGAAGACACAACACACACAAAAGAAAATACAATCATTTTGTAAAAAGTGACAATAATCTGTCTAGCAAAGTTCCTGCATATGTATTTCCTCCATTGGATTATAGTGGAGTCATGGGATGTCTGCGTGTGCATGCTAAATTACTTCAGTCCGACTCTTAGTGATCGACTCTTTGTGACCTACTCTTTGTGACCCCATGGACTGTAGCCCGCCGGGCTCCTCTGATTCTCCAGGCAAGAATACTGGAGTGGGTTGCCATTTCCTTCTCCAGGGGATCTTCCCGACCCAGGGATCTTATGTATATCTGTGTATCTGATGTCTTCTGCATTGACAGATGGGTTTTTTACCATTAGTGCCACCTGATAACCCCTGCATGATGTCTACATTTTACTTATTCAAGTTCAATTCTATGTACTTGACAAATAAAGGAAAAAATGGAAAGGGGGGGAAAAACCTCCCAATATAAAATTGTCTAGGCAATTTCAGCCCGATATTCCACTCAATGAGCATGAATATTCTCGTGTACATTGTAAAATGAGAATGTGAGTCTTTATTGGTTTTGCTTCCAACAGGCCTCTCAAAGCATGAACGTTTCACTGTCCAAAGTGTAACTCTAGGAACTTGACATATACCTTTCAGTACAAAATATTCCTAAAGTGCAGCCAATGCCTGCACTTTATCTGCTGTTCAACTGAAGAAACAATTCTCCATTTCAAAGCTGGAGGGAAGCCGACTTTATCGAAACTATTGAGAAATACTGTGTCTGTCTTTGAAGTAACAACTTCCTGAAGCGTTTTCTAGTGTAATGTTTAAAAAATCTTTTATTTTGAAATAATTTTAGACTTACAGAAGTTGCAAAAAGTTGAAGTAATACTTCAGAAAGATGGTCTCTGTTCTTCACCCAATTTCTCTGTGTTAACACTTTTCATTTCCATAGCCTAATTATCAAAAGCAGGAGATACACATGGGTATAAGACTCTTCACTAAACGACAAAGCTTATTCAAATTTCACTTGATTTTCTCCATTGTCCTTTTTCTGTCACAGAACCTCATTCAAGCTCCTACCTTTCATTTAATTGTTCCGTTTTCTTGCTCTCCCCCAAACTAGGATGATTCCTCATTTCTCTTATGTTTTATGACTTTAATCTGTGACTCCATGAAAGTAAAGTAAATCAATCAAGTCATTTTGAAAAATGTCTTAAGTAGGCATTGATGTCTTAGCTAATTTTGTGTAAATCCCAAACCAGGATATTTTATACAATGGATTATTTATCAATTTGTCATTACACAAGTGCACATAATAGATGCTATTTACTGGAATGAATGTAACTACCCAAGTGATAATGAAGTAACAAACTGTGCTTGCTTTTGGATAGTGACTATTTTAGAGTTGGAATCCTTTCAGATACTGGTGGAGGAATTTGTTGATGGTTCTACATTTCTAACACCTCAAATGAATTGGAGATTCAGCAATTCTGACTTTGGGTACTCATTGCCCTTGATTTCTCAATAATCTTTCTGGCTTTATTCAAAAGAAAAATGAGGTAAAATGTATAGTCAAGTAAGAATCATCTCATACAGAAAGTTTTCTAAGCAGTGATCATTTTAACAGTAGTAATTAACTGTTTGGTGCCAGTCTATGCAAAAATATCCTTCAATTATAAACATTAAGTGGGCATGAACTGCAAAGATCACTTCTTTCAGGGAGTTTAAAATATGGTAACAGAAATGGAAAATAATAGTTGAGACTTTCAGTCAGTTTAGTCGCTCAGTCGTGTCTGACTCTTTGTGACCCCATGGACTGCAGCATGCCAGGCCTCCCTGTCCATCACCAACTCCCGGAGTTCACTCAAACTCATATCCATCGAGTCCGTGATGCCATCCAGCCATCCCATCCTCTATCGTCCCCTTCTCTTCCTGCCCCCAATCCCTCCCAGCATCAGAGTCTTTTGCAATGAGTCAACTCTTTCCATGAGGTGGCCAGAGTACTAGAGTTTCAGCATTAGCATCATTCCTTCCAAAGAACACCCAGGACTGATCTTTAGAATGGACTGGTTGGATCTCCTTGCAGTCCAAGGGACTCTCAAGAGTCTTCTCCAACACCACAGTTTAAAAGCATCAATTCTTCGGCACTCAGCTTTCTTCACAGTCCAACTCTCACATCCATACATGACTACTGGAAAAACCACAGCCTTGACTAGATGGACCTTTGTTGGCAAACTAATGTCTCTGCTTTTTAATAGGCTATCTAGGTTGGTAATAACCCTCCTTCCAAGGAGTAAGTGTCTTTTAATTTCATGGCTGCAAACACCCTCTGCCGTGATTTTGGAGCCCAAAAGGTTTAAAAAATTTATAAACAAAATTCAAAGGATAGTAATCATCGATCTATATATGTATATGTTAACTAATAAAAAGAGAAATTTTTTGTTGCACTTTTGCATATCATTAGCTACATCTAAGATTTTTCCCTCAACGTTAGTGAGGTAGGCATGTATGCATGTTAAGGCGCTTGGTTGTGTCTGACTCCTTGTGACCTCATGGACTGTAACCCACCAGGCTCCTCTGTCCATAGGATTCTCCAGGTGAGAATACTGGAGTGTGTCGCCATGCCCTCCTCCAGGGGATCCTCCCCATCCAGGGATCAAACCCATGTCTGCCACATCTTCTGCACTGGTAGGCAGTTTCTCTACTGCTAGCGTTACCTGGGAAGCCCTTAGTGAGGGATAATTGCAAGTAAAAGTTGTATATATCTGGTTGTAAAATGTGATAATTTAATAAACATACATATTTCAAATGATTATCACAATCAAGTTAATTTGGAAGGAATGATGCTAAAGCTGAAACTCCAGTACTTTGGCCACCTCGTGCAAAGAGTTGACTCTTTGGAAAAGACTCTGATGCTGGGAGGGATTGGGGGCAGGAGAAGAAGAGGACGACAGAGGATGAGATGGCTGGATGGTAACACCGACTCGATGGACGCAAGTCTGAGTGAACTCTGGGAGTTGGTGATGGACAGGGAGGCCTGGCGTGCTGCGATTCATGGGGTCGAAAAGAGTCGGACACGACTGAGTGACTGAACTGAACTGGACTGAACTGATTGTCTCACATAGTTATGTGTGTGTGTGTGTGTGTGTGTGTGTGTGTGTGTGTGTGTGTGTGTGTGTGTGTGTATGGTGGGTCTGGAGGACTTCCTGTATTCAGTTTTTTGTTTTTTTTTTATTTCTATTATTAAGACTTGAAAAAAACACATTGCTTTATTTAGAGTCTGTTTGTGATTACATATTTTTTAAACCTTTTATCTTGGAATGAATTTATGTTTACAGAAAAGTTGCAAAGATAATCAACAGATTTCTCACATAACCCTCCCCAGTTTCTGCTGTTGTTAACATATTACATTACCACTGTTCTTTGGTGAAAACTAAGAAACTGGCAGGCATACATTTCTATAAATTTGAGATTTTATTTAGATTTCCCCAGTTTTCCCATTAATATCCTCTTTCTGTTCTGGAATACCCTTCAGGGAGCACATGGCATTCAGCTGCCGTGGTTTCTTAGTCTCTTCCAACCTGTGACACTTCTTTCATCTTGTCTTTTCTGATCTTGTCACTCTTGATAGAAACTGGTTAACTGTTTTGTAAAACAAGCCTCAGTTTGGGTTTGTCTGAGGCTTTCTTGCCATTACGTTGAGATGACCCATTTGGGGGCAAGAATTCCACAGAAGTGATGCTGCGCCTTTCTGACGCATCCTCTCAGGATGTGTAACATCTACATGCTCGTTCGGTTAAGGTAACAACTGCCAGGCTTCTCCACTGTAAGGTCGGTGTCCCTCCCTTTCCATCTTCTATTTTCTGGAAGCAAGTCACTCGTGTAGTCCACCTGCAAGAGTGGGGAGATTAAACTCCACCTCCTGTAGGGGTGGTTATCTCCATATATTATTCGGAAGTCTTCTACAAGGAAGGTTTGTCTATACGGGACTTTCAATATCTAATATTAATAAATTATCTAACTGATGATGAAATAATACTATTCATTATTGCACACTTGTTTTGGGTAGATACCTATTTAATAGATCCCTACCCTAGTAGGAAGTCTTCCCTGGTTGCTCAGATGATAAAGCAACTGCCTACAATGGGGGAGGACCCAAGTTCGATCCCTGGGTCAGGAAGATACTCTGGAGAAGGAAATGGCAACCCACTCCAGTACTCTTGCCTGGAAAATCACACAGACAGAGGAGCATGGTAGGCTACAGTCCATGGGGTCGCAGAGTCGGACACGACTGAGCAACTTCACTCACTCTACCCTAATGTATCTCAGTAGGAGAGAGAGATTAAAAATAAGTAAGCAAGGTTTCCCTGGTGGCTCAGTGGTTAAATAATTCAACGCAGGGGACATGGGATCAATTCCTGGTCCGGGAAGATCCCACATGCTTCGGAGCAACTAAGCCAGCATGCCACATCTACTGGAGCCTGGGTACCCCAGAGCCCGGGGTCTGCAGCAGGAGAAGCCCTCACAGCTTCAGACTGCAACTAGGGAGTAGCCCCAACGATAGAAAAGCCTGAGCAACAACGGAGACCCAGCAGAGCCACCAACAGCTAAAAACTGAAAAATCTATTACAAAATAAGTAAACAGCACCTGCCGTTCTCTTCAGCTCCCTGCCGCTTCCTGTCTTCAGCATGCCTGGTCCTACCCCCAGTGGCACTAACGGGGGCTCCTCAGGGCATTCTCTCACAAAGCAAGGGCCGCCTGGGCAGCTGGATCCACAGTCTAGCAGACAAAAAATGCCAGCTCGGGTGTGAGGGGCACAGGCCTCACGACTTCAGGAGGCGCCTAGGGGGCTGCAGCGATTCTACACAGAAGACTCACTGGGGCTAGAAGTTGACCCTGTTCCAGTACCGGTTACAAGTCTTCTGTATTTACATTGCACATTTGGGCAAGTACACACATTCATAGTTTTGGCTACATCCATCTGTCTGTCATCTTAAGATGAAAAGGGAAAAACCCAACATATCTTGAACTAAAAGCATAGTGATTTTCTGTTCATGAAATTTTCTGTAAGCTTACTGTTTTACAAGGAACTTAATGAGAACTGATTTTTCAGGAATAATTTTTTCTCTGGCTAACTAAACTTTTTAATTCTTTAAAAAACAAGCAAACAGCAAACGAAAACATTACATATTGACATAAGTGTTTTAAATGATACTCAGTATGTCCTGGGAGAATGGGGTATTTCTGAGGGAGGCCACCTAAGAAAGTGCATTCTGGAATGGTCGAAGGTGTTGACATTTGGCTTCCATGAAAAACCTTTCCAACAATAGAGTGGTCTGGGGACAGGAAATTGTCTATGATGTTCCATGTCACGTGCCAGCTTGATTGGGCCACAGGGTATCCAGGGATTTGGTTAAATGCTATTTTGAGTATGTCTGGGCTTGCCTGATAGCTCAGTTAGTAAAGAATCCACCAGGAATGCAGGAGGCCCTGGTTCGATTCCTGGATTGGGAAGATCCCCTGGAGAAGGATAGGCTACCCACTCCAGTATTCTTGGGCTTCCCTTGTGGCTCAGCTGGTAATGAGTCTGATTGCAACGTGGGAGACCTGGGTTCGATCCCTGAGTTGGGAAGATCCCCTGGAGAAGGGAAAGGCTACCCATTCCAGTATTCTGGCCTGGAGAATTCCAGGGACTATATAGTCCATGGGGTCGCAAAGAGTCGGACAGGACTGAGCGCCTTTCAGTTTCACTTTTCACAGAGTGTGTCTATGAGGATGTGTCTGGATGACATTTACTTTCCAGTGGGGGGACTGAGTAATGCAGGTGCGAGTGGGTTTCATCCAATCTGTGGACAGCCTGAACGGAAACTGAAGGCTGAATGGGGAGAATCGACTCTCTCTGACTCACTGTGTTAGAGCTGGGACATCCGTCTTTTCTTGGACTTGAAGGCTCTCCTGGATCTCCAGCTTGCCAACTGCAGTAAAATACGTCTCCAGGACAGAAAGAGGGGTGGGGTGCCCCAAATACAAGGAGAAGGTAAACTACCATGAGAAGAAGTAGGAAGGAAAAAATGATAAACTGCTGTGAAGCCCTGCCCTAGGGGAGTCTTGAGGACCATGGCGGGATTGGGGTTTGAACTTTACTCTAAAGGTTATGGGAAGCCTTTAAAAGATTCTCAGCAGGAAACTGAAATTGCATATTACATTATTAAAAGATCATTTGAGGGCTTACGGGTGGTAAAGGGCAGATGCTCCGAGGCCCCTGCTGTAGGCTGAGCTGGAGATGTCTGTGTGTGGTCAGCACTGTGTCGATATGAATGCAGAGAGCTGGAGGGATTCCAGAACCAACAGGCACCCTGTACCACGGTGAGCTCTCAAGTGGGGATATATGTATACCAATGACTGATTCATGTTGACGTATGGCAGAAACAAACACAATATTGTAATTATCCTTCAGTTAAAAATAAATAAATTGTGGGGACTTCCCTGGATGTCCAGTGGCCAAGACTCTGTGCTCCCAATCCAGGAGGCCTGGGTTTGATCCCTGGTCGGGGAACTGGATCCCACATGCAACAACTAAGAGTTTGAATGCCCCAACGAAGATCCCATGGGCTGCAACTAAGACCCTATGAGGCCAAAAAATAAACAAAAATGTAATAATAAATTTAAAAATAGAGAAAAAAGTTAAAGATAACATTCTTATAGAATTTTAGGATGTTAGATTTGTCCTGGGGAAGGGCAGAATCAAACTGTAGAGGAAGGGCACAAAGAAGTATGTATAAGGATGTTCACTGCAGCGAAAAATCAGAAATAAGTGTCCATAAGTATGGAACTGGTAAACAGAATATCCGTTAAAAAGAATGCAGTATATTTTCATGCAAAGAAAAAATGTTCAAGAGACACTAAGGGGGAAAACAAAAAACATGGTACAGAAGAGTCTCCACAGTACAATCCCACTAAGCTGAATTAGAAATGATTATCATTTATGTCTGTGCTGTGCTGTGCTTGGCCTCTCAGTCGTGTCTGACTCTTTGCGACCCCATGGACTGTACTCTGCCAGGCTCCTCTGTCCATGGGGCGTCTCCAGTCAAGAGTATTGGAGTGGATTGCCATGCCCTCCTCCAGAGCATCTTCCCAATCCAGGGATTGAACTCAGGTCTCCTGCATTGCAGGTGGATTCTTTACCAGCTGAGCTACCAGGGAAGCCCTCACTTATGTCTACCCTACATTAAATATTATAAGAGAAAGTCTGATTAAGTGTATCAATAGATGTTAACGGTGTTTAACTGTTGACAGTGGTTATGTCAGTGCAGTGGCGATATGAAGGATTTTCACATTATACCTTATGCCTTTCTGTCTTACAACAATATCTCGAACAATGGATGAGAAAAAAAATTTTTTTTAAATCAGAACAGTACGTATAGGATTAATAGGTACTTTAATGAAATCTTTAAATCAACTCTATGGAATAAGTCCTATAAATATAAATATTATTTTCCTTTATAAAGAGTGCAGATTACACTCAAACCAGGGAAATGGAGAATATTATTCATTAAATCGAAATTAACATTTCACAAAATGACATTGAAAACACATTCACTTCATTCAAGTAACATCAAAAACAAATAAGCATACAAAGGTTTTTTATGTCATTTATTAAGGCGATGGTTTTGTGGTTTAGTAAAGAAAGAGATACAGAAATTTATTTGTGAAAGAAAACAAAAGCTTTCTTTTTAAGTTGTACTTTATGAAAAGACTAATAAATCTTGATCATCTCTGAGCACCAGATTATGGGTTATTATGGATGACTACCATTTTCTTCTTAACTCCTTTCTATATTTTTCAAATTGCCATAAAAATCACAAATCACTTTTGCAATTAAAAAAAATGTTTCATTGAAGTTAGGTGTCTATAAATTTAACACAGTGTATCTGATCAATGTCAATCCGCTTGCACTCTCTCTACAGCATCAGGTAGTTCTCTGGTTCTCAATGACCAAGTTTGCAGACTTTATTTACAAACTGGGACCAAATGAGTTGCAACATGATTACGCTGGTCCCTACCTCTCTCTATCCAAAATGACAAGGGACCGTCGACTGAGCACACCCTGACAGGCCACTTTTAAAATGCCATTATTAAAATGACTATGCAGGCCTTTCATCGAATTTCTACACAACCACAAAGAAAGGTCAAAGCAAAGAGAAGCTGACTGTTAGAAAAACTCCAGCCTCTTACACCTTCTCTTAGCCACAGTCACATGGTATGCGGCAAATATTTTTAGGTAACACTGAGAAAGCTTGAAACTGCAGCCTTGGTGTGCAATGTGACGTGCGAAAAAGAGAGAGAAGACAGTTTTTTCATGACAATTGAGAAACTTATGCAAAGGGTGTGAGATCCTTGGATGAATGTTATTTAGTAAACACTGTCCAATAGGCACATTGTACAACTGCATACCATAATTCTAGTTTGCTTTCAACCATCTGAAGCCTTTCTGTGCTTTTTGGTTTTAGCTACTAAGCCCTGTAAATTATTTCTGATTCATTAGATTTTCACCCTGGGGGCAACTCACAAGCTTCATAAAAGTGTGAATATTTTTCTTAAATCTCTTTTCTAGCCAATGCACTGTTTTTTAGCCTCTGAACATAAATCTCCACAATGAAAATCAACTAAATAATACTTGCTTCCCTCTCTTATATCTTCCTTTCTCTAAAACTATCCTATTTATAAGTAAAAGCACATAACCAAAGACCAATTCTACATTATTTGTTTACAACTGAGGATCTTAAGATGAGGAAGGGGTTGGGAGCAGGATAATGTAAACACTACTAGGCCAGAGTTCCCTAAGCCTGGCCCAGCTGACACTTGAGGCTGATAATTCTTTATCGTAAAGGGCTGTCCTGTGTATTATAGGATATTCAACCATATCTCTGGTCTCTACCCACTGGAGGCCAGTAATGCAGAGTTGAAACTTCCCAGATGTGACCACCAGAACTTTCTCCAACGTATTGCCAAATATTTTCTAGGGGACAAAATCATTTGTCCCCAATTGAGAGCCACTGCACAGTGAAAAGCAGAGACATTACTTTGCCAACAAAGATCCGTCTAGTCAAGGCTATGGTTTTTCCAGTGGTCATGTATGGATGTGAGAGTTGGACTGTGAAGACAGCTGAGTGCCGAAGAATTGATGCTTTTGAACTGTGGTGTTGGAGAAGACTCTTGAGAGTCCCTTGGACTGCAAGGAGATCCAACCAGTCCATTCTGAAGGAGATCAGCCCTGGGATTTCTTTGGTGGGAATGATGCTGAAGCTGAAGCTCCAGTACTTTGGCCACCTCATGCGAAGAGTTGACTCATTGGAAAAGACTCTGATGCTGGAAGGGATTGTGGGCAGGAGGAGAAGGGGACGACCCAGGATGAGATGGCTGGATGGCATCACCGACTCGATGGATGTGAGTTTGAGTGAACTCTGGGAGTTGGTGATGGACAGGGAGGCCTGGTGCGCTGCGATTCATGGGGTCGCAAAGAGTCGGACACGACTGAACGACTGAATTGAACTGAACTGAACTGCACTAGGTCAAAGACTACAAAACCAAGGCCCTTGGCTCTTGCCAAGTCAGATTGTTTCTTTGGCCCTATAGTTAACCTCTACTTACCTAGTCACCACCGGCATAAAATACAGACACTCATAAACGCCCTCACACTCTGCACGGCAAAGCCTATGAACGTTGTCTAGAGTTCTTCCTCTGATTCATACGTGGCCGGTTTGGCCAGGAGGCGAGAAGGAAGCGCTGGTAATTTTCCCAGGCTTCCCCAATGTGGACTTTAGTGTCTGTCACTTTTTTTTTTTTTGGACTGTGCTGGGTCTTTGTTGCTGCACCCAGACTTGAGTGGGGGCTGCTCTCTAGTCACTGTGCCAAGCTTCTCTGCATGGTGGTGTCTCTTGTTGCGGAGCACAGACTCTAGGCACGTGGGCTTGAGTAGTTGTGGCCTGAGGGTTCAGTAGCTGTGGTATACAGGCCTCATTGCCCCGTGGCACGTGGAATCTTCCTGGACAAGGGATGGAACCTGTGTCCCCTGCATTGGCAGGTGGATTCTTAACCACTGGACCACCAGGGAAGTCCACGTGCTCATCACTTTTAATGTCTGTAAATTCATAATGTCTTGACTCCAGAAGCTCGTGAATGACCCCAGTTTCTTTATCCATTACCCACACTCTGCAAAACCCATGCTCCCCCATGAATATTGTTTCAAACATAATTTTCTTTAATTAAATGTTTATTCTGCTTTGCAATTGTTTTTTCTTATGTGGCACTTAAATACACAGTTATGCTGCAGCTGCTGCTAAGTCGCTTAGGTCGTGTCCAACTCTGTGCGACCCCATAGAAGGCAGCCCACCAGGCTCCCCTGTCCCTGGGATTCTCCAGGCAAGAACACTGGAGTGGGTTGCCATTTCCTTCTCCCATGTATGAGAGTGAAAAGTGAAAGGGAAGTCGCTCAGTTGTCTCCAACTCCTAGCGACCCTATGGACTGCAGCTTACCACGCTCCTCCAATCCATGGGATTTTCCAGGCAAGAGTACTGGAGTGGGGTGCCATTGCCTTCTCCGAAATACACAGTTATGATTCATGCTCAAAATATTTGTTTCTGGAAATTATCTTAGAGCCAATGAATTAAAACTGGGGGAAGGGATTTATTGATTAAAAAAAAAAAAAAGCTTTCCCTAATTCATCCCACAACAAAGTAACACATATTAGCTTAAGTAAATTTTACTTTGGGTTTTTCTTTTTAATGAGGCAGATGATTCAAACTTCTCTTATTGATGATAAATTGATACGAAGCAATTTCAATTTACTTAGTTGGAATTTCATTTCTCACTTTAAACAAGTCTTTTCCTCAGTGATTGTCAGTACATCAAAGGACATTTGCTTATAAACAATGCAGCTCTAATACATAACAGGGCCTTGCTTATTCTTATTTAATGCCATGCTTTTGCACATACATAAATAGCACTAAATATATCTATGCACTTAGTGAAAACAGCTATATAAAAGTAACTGGAGAATTTCCCTTTATATGAAATTCTAGAGAATGCAAAGTACAATGTTGACCAGCAGATGGCAAGTTGGGAAGGGATGGAAAAAAGAATACAAACAGGCCAAGGAAGCACCAAGAAAAATGGGCAGAAGAAAATGTTTCTTTGGTGGAAGAAACATTCTCATTGAATTCTTCTCTGTGGAAAACTCTGGAAAGTGGATTTACATTACTAGAAGCATAATCTTGAGTAACCATCTTAGTCTCTGCTGGCCTGTTTCATCTTTGGGAAAATGAAACTGATGATACCCACCTTCCAAGGCATAGTGAATTTTATGCTATTATGCTGTTAGGCTTGTGCCCGACACACAAGTGTTTTATAAGCATCGTTTTCTATGCTGCTTCCCTCCTTTGTTCCCAGCACCGGCTAAATAATTGAGGTCCAGCGCAGCATGGAAATTAGGGCTCCCTCGTTCAAAAATTAAGAATTTCAAGACAGCAACAGCAGAACATTAAACCAAGCGATGGGCCCTTCTAAGAGTGGGGCTCTGTGTTATTGCAAAGGCTGTACACTCACAAAGTGAGCCCAGCTCGCTCCCCTAGGCTTTTAAGGTTCCATCTGTCTTTTCTTCTACTAAATTAAAAGTCACTCTTCAATTTCACAATTGAGAGGGACATATATTCAACTAACCAAAGAGGGCTTGATCATGGGTGCTGATTTTCAATGCTGGTTCATGGTTGGTCAAGCTGTTGAGTGTTAAGTGAGCTTAGGGCTCTTATAAAGGAACTATTTTAATCTGGCATAGTATTTATCTGGTTTGCATCGTTCTCAACATGGAGAAATTAAAACAAAATACCTTAGATGTTCAGGCTTCCTAGGTGGCTCAGTGGTAAAGAATCTGCCTGCCAATGCAGGAAGACACAGAGGACACAAGTTCGATCCCTGGGTCGGGAAGATCCCTTGGAGAAGGAAATGGCAACCTACTCCAGTGTTGTTGCCTGGAGACTCCCATGGACAGAGGAGCCTGGCGGGCTCCTGCTAATGGGGTCGCAAAGAGTCAGACACGACTGAGCACACGTGCACCTAAGTTGTCTGCAAGCACCTGGACCCTTGATGACAGCCAAGAGGCACTAAGCGGCCAAGAGCCATTCGACTCGAAAGCACGTTATCTAGACTTAAGAAACAGCAACCACAAAGAAAGCAGCATAGTTTTAAACTGGTATATTTGATCCTATCCTGGAGACTTATAGGAAACTGGTCCAGATGTCTAAGAGTAAAACCCCAAAAGGAAGACTGGGTCTTAATGCTAAAACCACTGAGCCCCAGCTCTGCCTGTTATTCCTTCTTCTTTACAGATGCATCAGCATGTCCTTTAATGGGTTTCTCAACGTTTTTACCCCTATTTATAAGAGAGACTCCTGTAAAAAAAAAAAAAAATCAAAGTAATTGTGTGAATATACATACATAGAAAATTTTAATTTCTCCATGTTGAGAACGATGCAAACCAGAGAAATACTATGCCAGATTAAAAAAACACACACACATACATAGAAATTTTCTCTACTGGAAGAAACACACACAGGAACATGAGGCATCTCAACAAAAAGCACAGAGAAAGAACATTTGTTGAGCACCTTCTATTGTTCCATGACCCAGGTGTTTTAAATTCATTGGAATATTAAAGCATATGTTAACTTTCATTTATTCGTTTAATCTCAATACGCTCAAGACTTCTCTTTTTAAATGGTGAAGAAACAGGCTCAGAACAGTTATTTAACCTGCCCAATGTCATAGTTAGCAAATTGGAGGGTCTGTATTTAAGACTGTGTGTGTGTGTGTATGTTAGTCACTCAGTCGTGTCCCTCTCTTTGGGACCCCATAGCCTTCAGCCCGCCAGGATCCTCTGTACATGGGATTCTCCAAGCAAGAATACTAGAGTGGTTTACCATTCCTTTCTCCAGGGGATCTTTCCAACCCAGGGATTGAACACAGGTCTCCTGCATTGTAGGCAGATTCTTTACTGTCTCAGACACCAGGGATGCATTTAAGATTTTACCAGATGCCAAAGCTCATGTATTAAATTCCTATTCCATATGATTAAAAATTCAGGTATACAATCTAATGGTATTTTTTTAAACTTTTTATTTTGTACTGGAGTATAGCCATTTAGGGCTTCCAACATGGTGATAGTGGCTCAAAGCTATGATTTTTCCACTAGTCATGTATGGACGTGAGAGTTGGACTATAAAAAGCTGTCAATTCAGTCAGCTGAATTGCTCAGTTGTGTCTGAATCTTTGTGATCCCATAGACTGCAGCACGCCAGGCCTCTCTGTCCATTACCAACTCCTGAAGTTTACTCAAACTCATGTCCATTGAGTCAGTGATGCTATTCAACCATCTCATCCTATCTTTCCCAGCATCAGGGTCTTTTCCAATGAGTCAGTTCTTCTAGTCAGGTGGCCAAAGTATTGGAGTTTCAGCTTCAGCATCAGTCCTTCCAATGAATATTCAAGACTGACTTCCTTTAAGGTGGACTGGTTGGATCTACTTGCTGTCCAAGGGACTCTCAAAGAGTCTTCTCCAACACCACAGTTCAAAAGCATCAGTTCTTCGGTGCTCAGCTTTCTTTACAGTCCAACTCTCACATCACATGACCACTGGAAAAACCATAGCTTTGACTAGACGGAAGTTTGTTGGCAAAGTAATGTCTCTGCTTTTTAATATGCTGTCTAGGTTGGTCATAATTTTTCTTCCAAGGAGCAAGTGTCTTTTAATTTCATAGCTGCAGTCACCATCTGCAGTGATTTTGGAGCCCCACAAAATAAAGTCTGTCACTGTTTCCACTGTTTCCCCATCTATCTGCCATGATGGGACCAGATGCCATGATCTTAGCTTTTTTAATAAAAGCTGAGCACTGAATAATTGATGCTTTTAAACCATGGTGTTGGAGAAAACTCTTGAGAGTTCCTTTGACTTCAAAGAGATCAAACCAGTCAATCCTAAGGGATATCAGTCCTTAATATTCATTGGAAGGACTGATGCTGAAGCTGAAACTCCAATACTATGGCCACCTGATGGGAAGAGCTGACTCACTGGAAAACACCCTGATGCTGGGAAATATCGGAGAAGGCGATGGCACCCCACTCCCGTACTCTTGCCTGGAAAATCCCATGGACAGAGGAGCCTGGTAGGCTGCAGTCCATGGGGTCGCGAAGAGTCAGACACGACTGAGCAACTTCACTTTCACTTTTCACTTTCATGCATTGGAGAAGGAAATGGCAACCCACTCCAGTGTTCTTGCCTGGAGAATCCCAGGGATGGGGGAGCCTGGTGGGCTGCCGTCTATGGGGTCACACAGAGTCGGACACGACTTAAGTGACTTAGCAGCAGCAGCAGCAGCTGGGAAATATGGAAGGCAGGAGGAGATGGGGACAAGAGAAGATGAGATGGTTGGATGGCATCACTGACTTTATGGACATGAGTTTGAGCAAGCTCCAGGAGTGGTGAAGGACAGGGAAGCCTGGTGTGCTGCAGTCCATGGGAAGGGAAAAAGTGGGATTCAACTGACCAAGCTGAACTGAACTGAGTGCTGCCTGCCCATGCACAAGACCTAAGAGATGTGGGTTTGATCCCTGGGTTGGGAAGATCCCCTGGAGAAGGAACTGGCAAACACTCCAATATTCTTGTCTGAGAATCACATGGATAGAGGAGCCTGGCCAGCTACAGTTCATAGGGTGGCAGAGTCAGCTGGCTGAAGGACTTAGCACACAGACACACAGACAATTACCAATGTTGCGATAGTTTCAGGTGAACAGTGAAGGGACTCAGCCACACCTATACACGTATTCTCTCCCAAACTCTCCTCCCATCCAGGCTGCCACTTAACAGTGAGCAGAGTTCTCTGTGTTATACTGTAGGTCCTTGTTAAGTTTTCCACTTTAAATACAGCAGTGTCACAGTATCTTTGAGTCAAACAACAAAACGCAAATTTTAACATACTAGCTAATCATATTAGTTGGAGAAGGAAATGGCAACCCATTCCAGTATTCTTGCCCGGAGAATCCCATGGACAGAGGAGCCTGGTGGGCTATAGTCCATGGGATTGCGAAGAGTCGGACACGATCGAGCAACTAACACAATCAGTTTACAAGGTCGCCTGGCTCTAACCATAATTTCCATCGATTCCCCCACCCCCATCACCATAAATTTTCAGCATCTCCGGGTTAGCATTTCTAACAGTTGACCGGGAGAACAAGCTGCCTTCTACATAAAAATAAACATTTAAAACTTGTGATAAGAACGTAACTCCGCAGACCGCATGCGGGGGGTGGGAAAAGCTGTTTGGGATGGTAAACCCTCCTTCAACGCTACGCAGGAGAGAAGTCCCAGACGCCGGTCAGGAGGATTTGCAGCCCTTGCGACCATCAGGGTAGCCCGCGGCTAAGCGCACACTGCGCAGGTGCGAGCCCCGCTGCTCCCCGCGGAGCGCGGGCGGCCGCGGCCGGAAGCTGCCTTTCGGTGGGCGGTCGCCGCGGGGGAATGGAGAAGCGAGGGGTGGAGCCCCAGGAAGCAGGCGGCGGCGACGACGAGGAAGCGGACTCGACTCGGGCCATGGAGCGGGCGGAGGCGGGGGCGCCCGGCGGCTGGCCCGGGGCGCTGGAGCCTGACGAGCTTGACGACCTCCCTTGGTGTAAATGAGCAGGCGGGGCGGGGCGACGAGGGCGGGCGCCCCGGGCGGCGGCGGCGGCGGCCGTTGGAGAGCGGCCGTCCCCTCCCCGCCCGCGTCCTGGCGTTTTCCCGGCTCCGCCGAGAGGGCGGCCCTTCGCCGCTTGGTGCTCTGAGGCCAAGGTCCCCGAGAGGGGCGGCTTCGCCCAGAAGGGGAAGGCCGGGCGCGTCCAGTGGGGTAATGGAGGCTGCGCTCGTCTCCCCTCAAACAGCCCCGCGAAAGCGGAAGGGGCCTCGGGGCCTCAGGGTTGCGGAAGCGGGAACCTGTCGCTCACTCGGCAGCGGTTGCGGCCCGGCCTCAGCCCGGAAGGGACCGCCCGGCTCGGAACCTAACCCGGCCGGGTCTGCAAGTGGCCGCCTCTGCTGATCCGCTTCCAGCCTCGGGGCCCAACCCCCGGGGTTTGGGGCCAAGGCTCTCTCCTTCCCAGCCTCCCAGCCCTTCGTTTTTAAAAAGCTTTAAAAATATTAAATACTTGCAGATTTACGGAGAGATGCACAGATAACTTTTACCGACTTTAATGGCTTATGTCACCGTGATACATTTGTCAAAAGAAAGTAACGTTGGCATAGTAATTAATACTCTTAACAGAAGGACAAGCTTTATTCAGATTTTACCAGGGTTTTTTTTTTTTTTTTTTCATTTAATTTGTTTCTGTTCCAAACTCCAAACCAGGATACCACATGGCATTTTAGCCTGCCTTGTTTTTAACTGCTGTTAATAGCTGAAATCTCCTGTCTTATCCCTCTGCCCCCTCCACCAAGATGTGAACTACTTTTTAAAATCCAGGAAATATTTACTCAGTCTTTAAATTTAGCAAGTATTTGTTGGTAGTCTGCTGCTACTGCTAAGTCACGTCAGTCGTGTCAGACTCTGTGCGACCCCATAGACGGCAGCCCACCAGGCTCCCTCCGTCCCTGGGATTTTTCAGGCAAGAGTACTGGAGTGGGTTGCCATTGGTAGTCTAGGTATCGGCTATTCAGCATTGAACCAAATAATCCTAATCTCATGGGAGCTAAATATAGTCCACTGGGACCCATAGATTCTGCCTTCTGTTTTGTGTTTCAGGCTGTTTTTTTAAGGACATGCCACTGAGAATAATTTTTTGTTGTTTAGTCGCTAAGTCATGTCTGACTCTTCTGTGATTGCATGGAATGGACTGTAGCCCACCAGGCTCCTCTGTGCATGGAATTCTCCAGTCAAGAATACTGGAGCTGGTTGCCATTTCCTCCTCCAGGGTATCTTTCCCACCTGGGGTTTGATCCCATGTCTCCTGCTGCTGCTGCTAAGTCACTTCAGTTTCCTGCGTTGGCAGGTTAAATCTTACAAGGAGCCACCAGGGAAGGTTAATTTTCAAGTTGGTTGGAAGATGTGTGTGTATAAACTTTTCAGCCCTTTCCAACTTACTTTAAATTTTCCTATAAACTTCAAAGTCCTAGGATTACCTCTTGCGTCTTCCATTATTGATTAAAGGTTTTTTTCCCTTAAAATTTATTACTATCCTGAGAAAAATGCAGTACACCAAGAAATAGTAAACAGGCCTGAGGACTCTCTTGTAGGTGGAGTTTCTTTCATATCCTTGGAAGTTTTAGATTCTTTGAGACATGTAATAAATCCAGGGGAAGAAAACTTAAAAATCACTCTATATTCTTTCTTGGTTGCCGTGTTTTAAGGGACTGGCAGTTGCTCAGAGGTGGTAAACAGGCTGAATGTGTTTTTTTTTTCATTTGGTTGCATATTGTGCCACAGTTCATGATGAGCTGGAACCAGCAGGAAGTTCTTCATGTGGAGTGATAGTACACATGGATCTGGATTGCTTTTATGCACAAGTAGAAATGATCTCCAATCCAGAACTAAAGGACAAACCTTTAGGTAATTCTGGACTTTGATACTGTTTTCATTGTATGATATGACTTGTTATTTATTCTGATTTATTAAGCATATTAATGTTGGCAGCAGTTCTGTGATGCTTTATAGACAGTAATCTTTATTTCACTACTGGATGTAAACTTTATGAGCCTCATTTACTAAATGGCAAATGTGAGAGAAGCAGTGTAATTAACCAAATAAACAGGAAGACCACAATAAACTTCTAATCTTTTTCTCAATGTTTGAAATTTTACAGCCATTTTATCTCGAGTAACCTTTTAAAAAAAGTTTTAATAGGCATTTTCAACTATTCTACTTTTGAAATTAACTATTGAATTGTGTAACAAAATAGTTGGATTTTGTGTGACAAAATAACGATTTTGAACAACCCCAAATATTAAGGCATGCATAGTACAAGCTTTTCATGAAAACATAAGTATGTTTTAAAATAAAAGGCAAAGAAATTTTACATTCGGGAATTACCGAGTATTGTGTTTTGGCTTATTTTATTTTTACATTAGAAAAGTAAATTTCTAAAATTTTATGCATGTAGTAAGGATTTATCTTTGAGTAAAAGCATGCTGGGAAGGATTGCGGGCAGGAGGAGAGGGGATCGACAGAGGATGAGATGGCTGGATGGCATCGACGATTTGATGCACATGAGTTTGGGTGAACTTCGGGAGTTGGTGATGGACAGGGAGGCCTGGTGTGCTGCGATTCATGGGGTTGCAAACAGTCGGACACGACTGAGCGACTGAACTGAAAAGCATCAACAGCAGTTTGGGTCACTTGCTGCTACCCCCTGGTGTCTACTTTGGTTTTGATAAAGCCCAATTCAGCTCAGCGTAGTTTACTAAGGAACAGAGGATGACTGATGAGTACATTTTGGCTTGCCAAGGTCTGCTGTTGCTAAGTCACTTCAGTCGTGTCTGACTCTGTGCAACCCCAGAGATGGCAGCCCACCAGGCTTCCCTGTCCCTGGGATTCTCCAGGCAAGAACACTGGAGTGGGTTGCCATTTCCTTCTCCAATGCATAAAAGTGAAAAGTGAAAGTGAGATCGCTCAGTCGTGTCCGACTCTTTGTGACCCCATGGACTGGAGCCTACCAGGCTCCTCTGTCCATGGGATTTTCCAGGCAAGAGTACTGGAGTGGGATGCCATCGCCTTCTCTGTGCCAAGGTCTAGGGTCTTCAAAATTTCCTAAAGATGTCAAGGAGTTAGGATTAGGGAACCTGAATTTTCTTCATTGGGCATTTCTAATTAGTAGCATTGTAAGAGTGGAAAATGGCAACCCACTCCAGTGTTCTTGCCTTGAGAATCCCAGGGACGGGGGAGCCTGGTGGGCTGCCGTCTGTGGGGTCGCACAGAGTCGAACATGACTGAAGCGACTTAGTGGCAGCAGCAGCGTTGTAAGATGTTGTGTAAGTAATGATTAGTAAAGAGGGATTGTGTAATTAAGATGCCAGCTTCCCTGTTGGCTCAGTGGTAAAGAATCCACTGCCTGCCAATGTGGGTTTGATCCCTGGGTCTGGAAGTTCCCTGGAGAAGGAAATGGCTACCACTCCCAATATTCTTGCCTGGGAAATCCCATGGACAGAGGAATCTGGCAGGCTATAGGCCACAGGGTCCTAAAAGAGGTGGACAGGACTTAACGACTAAACAACAACAACAATAGTTTCTAATAGAAATGAAAGGCTGTGTTGTTTTCTCCTAGAAACCGTCAGCATAATATTCCTCATTTCCTGGTAATTATTCATTACTGCATTTTAATTTGTTTAGTCGATAAGTCATATCCAACTCTTTTGTGACCTCACGGACTGTAGCCTGCCAGGCTTCTCTGTCCATGGGATTCAACAGGCAAGAAGACTGGAGTGGGTTGCCTTTTTCAGGAGATCTTCCCAACCCAGGGATCGAGTGCCAGTCTCCTGCATTGCAGGTTGATTCTTCACTGCTGAGCCACCATTACCAAATATATGACTACTTAACTTGGGCTGGTGACACAATGGTGAGTCCATATAATCCTGCCTTAAAAGACTGATTTTTTAGTTAAGGAAGTGACTAATCTGATTTTTTAATATAGTTTACTGATGAAGCATAATTTATTACTTTTGACCCTGTGATTCTGTTTTGGGGCATCATTTGACATATCAAAAATATGTGAAATGTTCCTTTGCCTGTTTATAATATGAGAATTTTAGAAAAAAAAGCAAACAGTTTTAGCAATTGTAAGTCACTGGTAAATTAGAATTTTTAAGCAGTGTGTAGATGATCATAATTTAATCTTTTTGATAAGGAGGGGGCTCATAATGCCACTTCACTGTCTAATCTTTTCTGTAGGTTACTGTGAAGAAAAGTTCAGTCATTAGAACATTCACTGGGGGAGATTACTAATAACTGTTCTAGGTTGGCACTTGTAACAGAACATAGCTTTATATTAATTGAGAAGTTATTCAGAAGACAAGTTAGAGTTTCTAGTAGAGACCAGTAGTTAATTGTATTCAGTTACTTTCATCTGTCTTACTTTTGGTAAAACATGGCCTAGAGTTATATATAAAGTTATATAGAGTTAATTCAATATAATTTGGGTTTTTATTGTTGGAAAAAAATCCTGGAAGGACTTTATCTGTATCTTCTTGCTGAAGACTTCATAGAATTGTTGATTTGTGGTAAAAGTGAAAGTGTTAGTTGCTCAATCATATCTGATTCTTTGCAACTGCATGGACTATAGCCTGCCAGGCTTCTCTGTCCATGGAATTCTCCAGGCAAGAATACTGGAGTGGGTAGCCATTCTTTTCTCCAGATCATCTTCCCAACCCAGGGTTTGAGACCAGGTCTGCCACATTGCAGGCAGATTCTTTGCTCTCTGAGCCACCAGGGAAGCCCCTGATTTGTTAAATTGTACTTCATAGAACTTTGATGGATGGAGGCTATATTTTTTAACTGAGATAGAGCTTTTTATTCTTATCAAAACATTGTATTGTAACTTATAATATGGAATAAGTAAATTTTAATTTTCAATTTTCTCAAAAAATGTTTGTTTTTTGTAGGGGTTCAGCAGAAATATTTGGTGGTTACCTGCAACTATGAAGCTAGGAAACTTGGAGTTAAGAAACTTATGAGTGTCAGAGATGCAAAAGAAAAATGTCCACAGCTAGTATTAGTTAATGGAGAAGACCTGACTCGTTACAGAGAGATGTCATACAAGGTTACAGGTACAGATTATGGGCAATATACTTCAGCATTAAATTTTATATAGGATGCCTGTTAACTACATGATCGTTCAGTAAGTGTAAAGTGCATAAGTCAGTTTTCTTATTTGGGGGCTTTCTCATTAAAAATATGTGAGAATGACAATATGTTATGAGTAAATGGTGAAAGAAACGTATAATTGGAAGGAATTGAACTCAGTCATGGGTGATGTTTATATAAATATGAGAAAATGTAAAAAAATTTTAAAGGGAGAAGATGGAAGAAGATAAACCGAAGAAAACCAGATAAATTTAAATGCAAGCTTGAATGAACTGTGAAGAAATATGCTGTACTCTAATGTACTAATGGTAGTTGAGAGAGACTTCTGTAATGTTTGATTAACATAATTAAAAAGCAAGTTGTTAGGAACTGTTAGCAGAGATAATGAGTATATTAGTTTTTTTTTTTAGATTTTTATGTATAAGTGTGGATAAACTCCCCGTTACTAAGGTTTGGATTTGAATCTTGCTGTTTTAGTAAATTATAGGAAAAATGAAACCATACATGTACTGGCATATGGCAAATAGATATCATTTTAAAGTGTATAAGAATCAGCTTTTTACTTGTTTGCTATTATTTTTATTTGTTCTTTTGTTATTTGTAGCAGTTTTCAGATGAAATGGTTAAATATACTATCCCAGAGCTCTTACAAATTAATGAGGAAACAAGCTTAAGTGAAATGGACAAAGAATATGAATAGGCAGTTGACAAAAAGCAAACTGGACAATGTGAAAATGGGATGCTTAAATTCATTGGTACTAAAAATAAGAATGTGAGAAAAAGTAGAAACAAAGTATTACAGTCTTAAAAAAAGCCATCTAGCAGCATTTTTTGAAATTAAAGATACATACTATGTTCTTTAACCCAATAATATAACTGCTAGGGATTTATCAAATAGAAATAAAATGAGAACATATATGTACAAAAATGTCTCATAGCATGATTCATAATTGCTAAAAATATGGAATGAGAACATGCTCATCAGGATGAAAATGGCTAAATGAATTTAAGACTTCTCTATAATGGAATATTATGTGGCCATTAAAAATAGCTCAAATGGTATCATTTCATTTGATTCATAGAGGTATGCCTTGTTGAGTGGGTAAAAAGCAAGATGCAAAAACCTGTTATCAGGTTTTTCCGTATGTATAAGACAGTGACCCGAACACCTTCCCCCACATATGTGTATGTGTCTATGTACACTTAGGAAGAGAAAGAAGAGAGGGTGTATACTAGGTATTTAACCCTGGGTAACTTCTGGAGGGGCAGAGGTGGTGCTGAAACAGGGGGATGAGGGAAGAAGGGATAGCCAAGCAAAAAAGACAAGACTGTACTCCCAAAATACCACTTGTGTATCTGTGCACAATTATATATATATATATCTGAATATTCAGAAAATAATTTTTTCTGTACATAGAGATGATGTAATACAGATAGTTGTACATCTTTGTTCTTGGTGATCTTTCACATCATCCATATAACTCTTGCCTCATTCTTTTTAATGCCTGCACAGTATTCTGTTTTGTCCCAAACTTATTTAACCATTCCTTTACTGATTTGAAGACAGTATATCTCATTTTATGCCTGTTGTCCTTATGTAATCATTAATTGCATCTCCTTTCATTCAAAAAATATCTCATTTTGGATGATAAATTATGTGGTTTCTCTTATAGTGAGGGGTTATTAGGCTCTTAGCAATTTTTTGCTCTTAAAAAATATCAATATGTGCTTCAGTAGACATTTTCATATAGAAATTTTCACATACGTTCGTGAAGCTATCGTTAAAGTAAGTTCCTAAAGGTTAACTGCTTGAGCAAAGATAATTTGCATTAGAAATTTGCATACTGCTCTATGATGCACTTCAGGTTTTCCCAGCACATTGTTAGTATGTGTGAGAGTATTAGATATTCATAATGATTTTGCCTGATAGTTGGAAAAAAAAAGTAAATCATTGTTTTGATTTGCATTTCTCTATGAGAAGTTTGAGCATTTTTTTCATGTATTTTTGGTCATTTATCTACATGTTTTGTCTTTTTTCCTTTATAATGTCAGACAAATCAGTCTAAATGATTTCTATACCACTGCAACTCTTCACAGTGAAAAGTATCATACTAGAAAATCAATGCATGAATCTCAGTTTTTACACTGATTCTTAATTTATAAATTAGTATCTTGAAAGAATTAAAAATGCACTAATATAATAACAAGAAATATTCTAAGCATGATTTATACATTGATAAAAAGTTATTTTGTTAATTTTTTTCATGGTGTTTTTGGAGTTGAAATAGGAATGTAGCCTAATAGTCCTATACTGAATTACCTCAGAACTATTTATGACATATAACCTTATTGTTTACTTCATACCTTTATTCTACAGTATTCCATTTTTTTCTGTAATTACAAACCTTTGGCTTGTGTAATCATAAGGTTTAATAAATGCATCTTGTTTATGAAATTGACATATTGACAGCCAAAAAGGTTAACTTCACAAATGGATAAGTGATTTATTCCTATGACCTAGTAATAGAACTAATGTAATCAGTCCATGTTCAGCAGTCCACCAGCTTTGTACATGATTCTGTATTTAACTTGCTTTTCTGCTTGTTAGTTAAAATTTGTCTTTTATTTTCCTTATTGTAGTATTGTTTTGATAAACTTTTATTTTTTACCTGTTACTGCTAGGCATCAGATATATACTTTTGGGAGAAAAAAAGCAGAAATTGGTGAGGGAAATTCAAAGAATTCTTTTATATGGTCAGACACATTGTCAGTTTTTCCCTCTGTTTTCTCTCGGTAGGTTGGAAGTGATTTTTAAAGGTCACTAGATCATACTGTTCCTTTATTAATTGTTTTACCCTGCTGTTATCAGTGTTAGCACCAATAAAACAGAGCTTCCATATTATAGGGCTTTTTTAGAACATAAGCATTTTTGTATAATAAGTGACTAATAAGTTATTTTCTGCTACCCAGCTGGTATCAGTAGATGATTCAGAGAGAAGTGAAAATTCTTCTTAATGGTTTCAAAGTTATTAGTTTTAATCCTAAAAATGAGACTTGATAGTCTTTTTGAACTTATTTCAAATCTTGGTTCAGTTCAATTTAGGAAACATTTGACATAAGGACTGGCATTTGTGCTAGAGGCTGGATGTTCACATACATGTGAGTCATGATCCGTCTCTGTCATTATGGAATGAGTTGGAGGGTGACTAGTCAAAATGTTGCATTGTAGTATATTTTGTATTAAGGAACTTTTCTTTTTGACTTAGTATTCATTGGAAATTTAAGTTTTATTTTGTTTTGCCTTTTTAAAATTCTAGTGAAAAATATAGCTTGAGTATATTATTACTTTACTTTTCTAAGCAGACTCTATGACCTACTGCTTCAAGATTATAATTAACTATGTTCATTGATATTTAATGTACTACAGATAAATTATTGGTGTAGGAGATTGTGGTAAATATATTGCTATGAGTATCTGCCCAGGGAATGTTATTTTTGGACTTATTTTATTGGAAAATATTGCTTTTGTGCAGAATATGGCACAGAAAAAAAAATCCCAGTTAACTGACTTTATTCAAGATATTGTGTAGTTGTGAATATATGTAAAACCTTTATTTTGTTATTTTTTAAGCATAAATAAGAGAGTTAAATCTATTCTAGTTATAATCAGTTATATCTGTGCTCCAATATTATTTTAATTTAGAGTTGTTGGAAGAATTTAGTCCAGTTGTTGAGAGACTTGGGTTTGATGAAAATTTTGTGGATATAACAGAAATGGTTGAGAAGAGACTAGAGCAGCTTCAGAGTGATGAGCTCTCAGCACTGACTGTGTCGGGCCATGTATACAATAATCAACGTAAGTGGGTTCTTATGCACTCTATTTAGTAACTTAAAGTACCTGCATTTCTTAATGTTCAATCAGTTCAGTGAGTTGACTGTGTCTTTCAAAAGTTTTATGGCTTTTGTTGCCATAGTTCAGCCATCTAAGGTGATTAAAATTAGATATTGTTATTCCATATTAAATAGGCAGAAAATGGTATTTTGATGACATACAGCTCAGTGCTTTGGGCACTTTTCATTTGTCTGACACAGTCCTGTGTTAACCATTTTTAAGTGTCATACCTCTTTTAGGCCATCCTTAAGTTACAGGAGTTGGCTTCTTGGAGTAATTTTTGGTTTTCGTAAAACCATCTTAAGCAAAATTCTAGGTAGACTAAATTTGCCATTGTTGCCTCTTTGCTTGTTCGCTTCTATTCTCCCAGGGCAACAAAAGCCTCCCATGTTAGCCCTTGTGGGAGCTTCCTGGCCTACCTACCGTCCTTTGCACACTCATATTTAATCAGTTGAAATTCATCTACTTCACAATTGAAGTGCCAGTGACTGATGATATTTCCAGGGCAGTATTGTGTTTGAAAATAAGCTGCAGTCAGCTCCACTGAATATCTGCTTGGGCTGTCAAACATCTAGTGACTGCTGGTGACTTCTAGACCCTACCACGTAGAAGGCAAGCTCTTGTGTTTCTGTATGAGATTTGTCCTGACCTACTTGCTCCTGGGTCTCAGCCTGCCTGTGTTTCCTCTTACTCCCCTTTTCGAGAGCTATTGTGATCAATCTCCAGTCATTCTCCACCTCTCTGATATTAAAGAAGAAGAGAGGTGGAGCTACAGTTCTCTTTTATAAGAAAATATGAAGCTTTCACGTGTCCTTTGTATCTGTGCTCTTTTGTCACTTACAAGGTCTGGGTAACAAGAAGGTTCCAGGTGTGTTTCTGTATAATTTTTACAGCAAACTTGGAGTCTACTGGTTAGAACATATTATAGAGACCTTGGCTTTATGGCCTACGAAGTCTAATTCTTCATGATTCTTTTCTCTTTCGCATAAGATTTTGTTAATTTTTTTTAAACCTACAGAGGAGTTGATGGAACAGTACAGTGAGAGTAGTCATTATGCCGTTCCTTGTAGATACTCCTTTTGTATCATTTTACACATTTGTTTTATCTTATTGTTTATTGATCATTTGATAGATTGTTGAGCATTTGAAAGTAAATTATAGACATCATGGCACTTCAGATGTAAATACTCCTGAGGATCAGGACTGTGTCATATAACTCTAGTGTCATTTTCACATCTAAGGAAATTTGTTTCCATATAGCAATTTCCCTATACTTTTAATAAAAGATGTCTTAAACTGTATACAAATCCAAAATTGTTTTTAGTAGCACACACCACTGGTGTGAAAACTTTAAATTCAAATCTTTGAAATGTTAGCTATATCATTAATGTAACATTTTTACTTTTATGCTTAGTTCCCAGTAAACATGAGTAAAAGTTCTGGTAGTGCCAGTAGGAATTTTTTATGAGAGATCAATTTTTGTAATCTGTTAATCATTCAGCACTCTCAGTATGTATTTGCTATCACAGGCCTTTGGAATTCACTTGTGATAGTTATTTTACAGAATTGCTGTGAAGAGCCAAAGAGATTAGTTAAGTGTGCAGCAGTGTGGTGGTGTTGAGGGGTAGGGTTGGATATAGATTAAGCCCTTTATCTTTTAAAAACTCATTTGTTAAAAAACAACGTTTTGACGATGACTTTTATCAACATCGGCTGTTTTCTGTAGCTGTAAACCCACGTGACACGTTGCATATCAGACTCCTTGTTGGATCTCATATTGCGGCCGAGATGCGGGAAGCCATGTACCAACAGCTGGGTCTCACTGGCTGTGCTGGAGTGGCATCTAACAAATTATTGGCAAAATTAGTTTCTGGCGTCTTTAAACCAAATCAACAAACAGTCTTACTACCTGAAAGTTCTCAAGATCTCATTCATAGTTTGAACCACATAAAGGAAATACCTGGTAAGACAAATATATTTGAAAAACGTATATTGGTTTTACTGTATTTCTTTTAAGTTTAAATATTACAGTTATGCATAAGTAATTCTTATGGAGTCTTTGTACTTGGCTCTTGTGTGTGTGAGTTCCTCAGTCAGGTCCAACTCTTTGCAACCCCGTGGACTCCCGCCAGGCTCCTCTGTCCCTGGGATTCTCCAGGCAAGAACACTGGAGTGAGTTGCTATGCCCTCTTCCAAGGGATCTTCCCAACCCAGGGACTGAACCCGTGACTCCTGTACTGTGGGCAGATTCTTTACTGTCTGAACCATCAGGAAAGTGTACTTGGCTCTTGGTGAAAACCAAAAGCCCCCCAAAAACCTGACGTTTTCTGGAGAGAATCTATATTAGGAATCTATATATATGAAAGTACTTTTCTAGTTTTACGTGCTTTTATATTGTTTGAATATGATCATGAAAGTTATAACCTGGAAACATGCAGTCCTTTATTTTTAGTACCTGGTTCATACTTTAATACTGTACCTTCCTCTAGAGAATGGAATTGGTCTTTCACTAACTCTATTTTGGGATTGTACATAAAATATTATGGCCACAAAGGACCTTCTCAAGCAGCTAGGTCCACTTTTTATTTTAAAGATGAGGAAACTGATTTTCTTGAGGGGTTCAATGACCTATTCATATCATTGGGCAAATTTGTATCTCTGAAGATCAAATGCTTACATTTTTATAGATTATCAGTAATGTATGTATTAAAATTCATTTCTGTGGCATTAAATTTTAAGTTTGGTCTCAAAAAAAATACCAATGGTATCCAAAATTATGGTATCAAAAGATGTGGTTGATATATTTATAATATTTTAATTAGCTAATTTTAAAGAGAAAAGCTATTGTAACACTACATGCAGCTCTTTTTGCTTTAGGTATTGGCTATAAAATGGCCAAACGTCTGGAAGCACTGGGCATCAGTAGTGTGCGTGATCTTCAGACCTTTTCATCCAAAATATTAGAAAAGGAATTAGGAATTTCAGTTGCTCGGCGTATCCAGAAGCTCAGTTTCGGAGAGGATGACTCTCCTGTGACTCCCTCAGGACCACCTCAGGTATGTGAAGATGTTGCTTATTTTAATGGAGTACTGGTGGTCGCATTATTTGAGATAAAGTTTTCCAGTTCTACTACTGAATTCTTACCGTTCCAACTTGCTTATTAGGTTAGTACGTGATCATTTTCCTGTGAGAAGGCTACTTATTATATTAAATTAATAAATATTATTAAATTGAATCTAAGAATCAGTATTTAAATCTCAAGTTAGCCACTTTGACTATTGCTTAATTTTAATAGCCTGTATTGTATATAGGAGGCAAAATAATTTGTAAAAATATTGTTTTCAGAGTAGTCTAATGATTTAGGAAGTGGAGAAAGTTTATAATCACCCAGGTAACAGTGATTTTTTTTTCCTGTGAGATGATAATATATATATATTATCCCAGAATCATCACCATAAACCTTTCATGTAGGTAGTATTAATGTTTGTTCATTCCTTTCCCTCCCTCCCTTACTGCCTTTTCCTCCCGTAATTTTTTTTAAGATGAAGATACTATATTTTAGAAAGGGTAAGTAACTTGCCCAAGATTAAACTGAGATTCAAGTCCTAGGAAATTAAGAGCCTTGCTGTAATCACACATTAAAGCTTGGCATTGGTACTAGAGCTTTGTCATTTTCTTGATTTCCAGTGCACTTTCTAGTGGAGTACAACTTGCAGATAAAAAGATTTAATATAAAAGTGACCTAAATGGCTCAAACTAAGCGTAAGAGGTAAAGAAAGTATTGATTATTTAGTTGACATATACACTGGTAATTGGATATGCTTATTTGGGTTTATATTAATACTTATTTGTGCTTCTTTGGTAGTCCTTTAGTGAGGAAGATTCATTTAGATGTTCATCAGAAGTTGAAGCTAAAACTAAGATTGAAGAACTACTTGCTAGTCTTTTGAACAGGTGATTTTTCCATTTTGCCATATCCTCTTACAGATTCTGTGTACAGTGCATGGAAATACTATATATTTACTATATATATACTATGTAAAGTATATATATACACTTGATGTTCTTTCTTGGAATTTGCAGATTAACTGGAGACTAAACTTGTAAAGATCATCTATCTCTGAACCCCTCTACATTATAAAGTATTACACAGCTAGTAACATATGTCCTTAACTAAATTTAATTCATCTACTTCCACTGGTCTTAATATTAGTAACATTGTGGTTTACTGCAGATCTTAAGCTGCTGATCATTAAGTAAGGGAGTTTTGTGGGTATCTCTGGAATCGCTACACTTACAAATTTGTGATGATTGACGATAGCAAATTGATGGAGAAAGCAGAAGAACCCTTTTATCTCCTGTGCCTCAGACTACAAAGTCACACGAAGGAATAACTTAATAGGACTGTGTGTGAGCGGTGAGGGTGACTGTGTGTATGCTCAGGGTTACTGGCCTTTAAATACATGAAGAGTGTTAATTGGAATTATGAGTATACAAGTAGCATAGCATAAACTAAAAGACATTTTGTTTTCTGATGCTCCTTTGCCATCATATATCTATTTCTCAATACTCCATAGGAGAGTGTTACTTCCTTTCCTCCCATTTCTCTGATTTCTCAAAATGGGGTGTTAGGGGTCTAACAGCTTTGGGTAAGTGTGCTTCCGTAATGATGTTAGGATGGCCTCTGTGACTAAAAAAAATCGTTTTTGGATGACTACTTTCAGAAAACTGATAAAGCGAAATTTCCTTCAACTTTGCTGCCACATGCATTGCAATTCTCATGTCTTGAGCAAGGCCATGCAACTCATCATTTGCTGCACGCAGCTGGCTGACTGTATGACACAGCTTCAGGGATATGACTCAGGCCGAGCCTTCGAGAATGCTGGTGAAACTGGGTCATCTGCTTTGCTTCAGCTAAAGGAGACTATTATGAAATGCCTAGCTACTGGAAACAGTTCTAGACAAAGGGAAACCACAAGAATTATACATTTTATAGGCTCCCTTATTTGAAGAATCAACCCAGAAATGAGTCTAGATGCCCTAAACCTATGAAATACTATTAACCGTATCTCCTTATCTTTGCTTGGCATGCTCTCTTCTATACAGTGGCTTCTTATTTCAGTGACTAAGGTATATAATGCCATCTAGCTGGCAAAAAAAAAAGTATCTGAGTATGTGTGACTGTTCTTGAGCATATGATTATTAATACTATAGATATGTAAGAGGTATAAAATCATACGTTGTTTAATCCTTTCTCTAGGTACTGGCCTTAAGACTGCTTAGAGTATAACCCCTTTTTTTGTACGTCTTAATTAGTTACAGGAGCCAAATTATACTCTTTGAATTGCATATTAACTTAACAGAACAAGTTTAGCTGGAAGATGTTTAAACTAGTAACGTTTATAGGAACCAATTGAGATATTTTATTATCTTAATAAAACAGCAGTCAAGAAGTTTTGTGATTAAGCAATAAGAAAAAAAATGCTTACTACAAAAATCTAAATATTCTAATTCAAAATCAATTTGATTATGCTTAATACTATTTATATTTCACGTTTGTGATCTTTTAGTGCATTGGCATACATATAGAAAGGTAAATGTTATTCTTTGATGACATTTATTTTCTGTTAGTGATTAGATTTTCTACTTTTTAAGCAGATTTTCCACGGCATTAAAACTTTTGCTTTCAACAACAAAAGCAGGATCGTTTGGATGGATCACTTTTTAAGATTCGTGGACAAGTGCTTCCTTTCCTAAATATATTCTATAATTGACCTTTCACATTATTGCTCTAATATGCCATATAATGGTGATATTACTGACTCCCTTGGATATATTGGAGAAGTGCTTTTTGACAAATAATTTCATTAAATATTTGTTTTCTTTTTGTAGTCTTCTTAATGTGTAAAAAATTTGTCATTTTTCATATATTTGCTTCTGTCAGTAAATGATTCTCAGTTTCTTAAATTTCCTGTTGATTTTAATATGTTACTTTTAGTTATGATTTAGATTTGGATAATAAAATGGCTTGTTATAGTTGTATCTTATTTCTGCTTTTTTCCTGATAGCACTCAATTCTGTCTGAGGCCTGAGAGCCTTACCTTTAAAATTTCAAGAGTTTTATTATGAAGACTTTATGAAGTTTACTTGAGCTGTTCAGGGACCTGTATTGCCTACTGCCTGATTATCAACTATATTTATAATTGTTACAGTTACTCAGTCTGGCACCTTTAAATAAATGAGGTATAGTCGATCATCCAAAAAAAAAAAAACACCAAACTTTTTCTAATTCCTTGTTTCCTCTTTCTCTTTATTTTTAGAGTCTGCCAAGATGGAAGGAAGCCACATACAATAAGATTAGTAATCCGTCGGTATTCATCTGAGAAGCTCTGTAACCGGGAGAGTCGTCAGTGCCCAATTCCATCTCACATAGTTCAGAAGTTAGGGGCAGGTAACGGACCATTTAGGTGGCACTCTGATCATTTCATTGGCAGGTTGAACTCTTAAAAAAACAAACTTTGAGTTCGAAACATGATCCAAAAATGAGTAATCCTCACATGGAGTTAGTGAGCTATTAAGTACTTTTTTTCTAAAAGAAATTTTCATTAGAAAACTTTTTTTGTTTCAATAGATAATAAAAGTAAATGCCCTGTTGAGAATGCTTCCCAACTCCAAAGAAAACACCAAACTATGATAATTAACTTTATGGTGTGAGATGATTTCTTTATGAGCATTTAGATTGTTTCCATTTTTTGGCTGTTCTGAAAAATGGGACTGTGAACGTTTGGGTGCAAGTCATCAGGCAGATATATGCTTTTGTGCGTCTTTGGTAGACTACAAAGCATGGAGTTTCTGGGCTGTAAGGTAGTTGAACTCTAAGAAACTGCCAGATTTTTTTCCAAAGTAAGTATAACAAGGCAGATATTCAGCAACAGAGTATAGAGGCTTTCAGTTTTTTTCATATTCTCATTTATGTTTTAATACTATCATTTTCTTGACTCATTCTCATGACTATGTAGTGGTCTTTCATTGTTTTTTCTTCTTTTATGGATAGTACTTTTGATATCATATCTAAAAATTCTTTGCCTAATGCAAAATTTATAAATGTTTCCTATGCTTTTTCTTTTCAGAAATTTTATACTTTTAAGATTTATATTTGAATCCACTTTGAATTAATTTTTATGTGTTGTGTAAAGTAAGAGTTTTAGTTTATTCTTTTGCATATGAGTATCCACTTGTTCCATAGAATTTGTTAACAGACTTTTCTTTCCCCATTAAATTGCCATGGCATCTTTGTCAAAAACTAACTGACCATAATAAAGTAAGGGTTTCTTTTTTGCCTTTCTTATCCCATTGATGTGTATGTTTATTCTTATTCTGGTTCCACTCTGTCTTGATACTTTGTTGTAAGTTTTGAAGTTAGGTAGTGTAAGTTCCCTAGCTTTGTTATTTTATGAAATTGTTTTGGCTGTTCATGGTCCTCGGCTTTGTTTGTGGAAAGATTTTTTTTTTAAGGAATTTTATTTCTTTGTTTGTTATGAGTTTATTCTGATTTTCTATTCATTTTGAGTCCGTTTTGGTAATTTGTATCTTCTCAGAATGTATGCATTTCATCCAGGTTGTCTAACTTGTTATCACGAATTGTTAATATTCCCTTGTAATTCTTTTCATTTTTATAGGGTCTACAATGATATCCTCTCTTTCATTCTTGATTTTGATAACTTTTTTTCCTTTGTGATTCTAGTAAGGTTTATCAGTTTTGTTCATCTTTTCAAAGATTCAGCTTTTGGTGTCATTAATTTCTCAGTTTTCTTTCTACTTTGTATTTCATTTATTTCTACTCTGATCTTTGTTATTTCCTTCTTTCTGCTTGCTTTAGGTTTAATATGCCTTTTCTTCCTGGGTTCTTAGGATGGGCAGCTTACTTTATGTATTTTATACTTACCTGTTTTCTAATAATTCAGGTTTAAAGTTGCACATTTCCTTTTAAGCAGTGCTCTCTTTAGCTGTATTCCTTAAGTTGTGTTGTGTTTCTTATTCATTAAGCTCAGAATAGTTTTTAATATCTGCTGTGATTTCCTCCTTGACCCCTAAATTTATTTAGAAATTTGCTGTTTAATTTACAAATATTTGATTATGTTTCAAATAACCTTTCATTGTTGATTTCCAATTTGTCTTTATGTTGACCAGAGAAGATACTTTGAGTAATTTCAATCCTCTTATATTTATTGAGCCTTCTTTTGTTGCCTTGCTTATGGTCTGTCCTGGAGCATGTTTCAGGATTTACATTTGAAAAGAAGAGTTGAGCAGCACTGTCATACCATTCTATTGAACTAAAATTTGTGGCCTCTTCCTCTAAAATAGCATTTTTTGAATGACAGTTTGTCTAGATATGTAATTTTTGATTGGTTTCTTTGCATACTTTGAGTATGGTATTCCATTCTTTGTGTTCCATTATTTTTGATGAAAAGGCAGCTATTAAATAGTTTAATCAGTAGAGACTCCTGTCATTAGTTTCAATCAAGAAAGCATAACCACAGGGAAATTTGAACACTGAAGGTTTCAAAAATTACTAAACTATGATAGGGAGTAACTATAAAGGTATAAAGATACCCTTAAGAGGTGCCCTGGGGCTAGGGAAAAGTAGCCAAGGAAGAGCAGGCTTAGCGAGAGAGTCTTCCTCCCCTCCAGGAGAAGGTGTGGTTGCGGAACACTGGATGCTGGAGAGATCCTTTGAGTTACCTGGCCCAGAGCTGCTCCGTAGTTACTGGGCCAAGAGAAACCACCCCCTGACCCCCCAGAGGAGCTGCGGCTGACTGGTGGGGACACGGGTGGCCTTGGGACGATGGGAGTTTGCTCCCTGGCAGGGCAGCGTGTGAGCTGGGGTACGCAGGCGCCTGTGTTGGGAGGGCTTCTGTTGACATTCCTTCAGGATGTGGGCAAGCTGAGATCAGTAGGTGTTCATACTGAAGAGATCTTCATTCTTCTGCTAGTACAAAGGTGGAGGGTATGGTGCCTGCATAGGAAGAGCTGGAGGAAACAACCCGCGTAGGCATGGCAAGCCTGTTAGGTAGGTGTGTGGAAGGACTCCAGGCAAGGCACAGGCCTGCTGTGTGCAGTGTTTGAGTTGGTGGTGCCGTGGGAACGCGGTCACTAGGCTTGACTGGGGCTGGGGTTGCTGAGGGACTGAGCCTTCCACTCACATGTGGTATGGCAGAGCACTAGTAGATATTTCCACACGTGTGTACTGTATACAGACCAGGTCACAGAAGCAAGAAAGAGTAAAAAACAGTATACTGCAGCAGGAAGAGAAGCCCCCTTTCTAATTTAGTGATCCTCCACTTCTCTTTACTGACAAAGGTTAAGAATTATGTTTAATGTAAAGAAAATTTCAGAGTCTACCCCATTATCACAGCAGGTACTAAGTGTGCTTCAGAGTTGAGAGGCAGTAAATTGTTCCCAGGCATGGTCGTATCCTTGTTCTCCTTTATATGAGTCACTTACCTCTTTTTTAGCAGTTTGACTGTATGTGTGTCAGTCCCTCAGTCATGTCTGACTCTTTGTGACTCCATGGCCTGAGTCTGCCAGGTTTCTCTGTCCATGAAATTCTCCAGGCAAGAATACTGGAGTGGGTAGCCATTCGCGTCTCCAGTGGTTTTTGTGTTTATCTTACTTGGAATTTATTGAGGTTCTTGATTCTGTAGACTAAATTTTTTAATGAAATTTGGGAAGTTTGGGGCTCTTATTTCTTCAAATATTCTTTCCTTTTTCTTTCTCTTCTTTCTGAGTCTCATTGCACATATGCTTGATATTGTCCTATAGGTGTGTTAGCCACAGGAGACAGGGGTTCGATCCTTGGGTTGGGAAGATACCTGGAAGAGGGTGTGGAAACCCACTCTAGTATTCTTGCCTGGAAAATTCCATGGACAGAGGAGCCTGGTGGGCCACAGTCCATGGGGCTGTAAAGAGTGGGACAAGACTAAAGCAACTTAGTGTGCATGTAGGCACGCTGATAGTCCAGTAGTTAAGAGTCCACCTGCCATTGCAGGGGACATGGGCTCGATCCCTAGTCTGAGAGGATCCCGCATGTCATGAGGCCACTAAGCCCGTGTGCTCCAACTCCTGCGTACACTAGAGCTGGCGCTCTGTAGCAAGAGAAGCCGCAGCAATGAGAAGCCCAAGTGCAGCATTGAAGACCCAGTGCACCCGAAAATTTGAAAATGAAATTTAAAAAAAATCATGAGAAAAATAATAGCAACTTTGAAGTCTTTGCTAAACCATTCTTAAAGTCAGTTTCTATTGACTGGTCTCCCTCCCTGAGTGTGAATCACACTGCTGTTTCTTTGTATGTATTGTAATATTTTGTTGACGATTGGACATTTTAGATAATGTAAAACTCTCAATTTGGATTTTTTTCCCCGTGAGCGTTTTTTTTCCTTTTCTTTGTTTGTAACTTGTCTGGACTTAAGCTGCATAATCTACCTCTCCTGATGTGTTGCCCTGATTTCTCTGCTTAGGTTCTTTTTGAAATTAAAAACATTTATTTTGGCTTCCTAGGAGGTTACCCTGTTGTCTGCATAGTTTGGTAGTTAGACAATAATTGGTCAAAAGTTTGCTCCCATACCACAGGCTGGAATCGTGCAGGGCGGTGTGCTTGGGGTGGAGGGCACTTTTGAGACGTAGGCTCTTTTCGGACTGCCTCGGCTTTTGTCTTGCGCTCCTCCCTCTTGCGTCTCCCAGGTATGCTTGTCCATTCTAGGCAGAGACACGTGGCGAGCTTAGGCCTTCTCTGCTCTCAGTCAGCTGTGGTTCTCTCATTTCCAGATCTCCTGGTTGAATGTTATGTCTGGCCCACTGATCATTCACTCACCCCAGCCGCAGTTGCAGTCCCGGGCTCAAGAGCCACATGATCTCATTTGTTTCCTAGCAAGTTTGCTCATTTTTCTGGCATCATGGCCGGTTGTGGGCTCTTGCCCTCTTCCTCCAATCAGGTCAGTCTTTGCTGGCAACAAAGCTGCTGGCTTTGACAGCCAGCCTCATCCTGGTGAAACTGCTATCCCAACCGCCCTCTGTGAGTGGGGGATACAAACGACCCCAGCCAAGAAGGCTGCTGTCCCCACTTTCTTACCTAAGTTCTGGCTGTTTTTCATAAGTCAGTGCTTCTCAATTTTGTCACCTTTGGTTCATTCCAGAATTTCAAAATGATTATTTTTGGCCATTTTGTTCAGTTTTAATTTTATGTGGAGATTTTCCAACCTCCACATTCTCCCACAACTAAAAGTTCAACATTTCAAATCCTCTGGAAAGTTCAACTCATTTGGCAGTTGGTGTTAATGTTGAGATGTCCCAGTTCAGTATATAATGTCATGGTGTCCCAATGATATCTACCTAGGATTTTAATTTCTTAATCTAGGCAATATAAATTAGATTAAGCTCTTAACATTAATTTATGACATAGTATGTTTAGATATTGTCTTCTTACACATTTTATTTAGGAAATTATGATGTGATGGCCCCAATGGTTGATATCCTTATGAAACTTTTTCGAAATATGGTGAATGTGAAGATGCCATTTCATCTTACCCTATTAAGTGTGTGCTTCTGCAACCTTAAATCCCGAAATACTCCTAAGAAAGGGACTATTGATTATTATTTAACACCTTCATTATCAACAACTTCACACACTGGAAAGCGCAGTTTTGTAAGTACACTGTTATTGGATGTGTCTAGTTAAATTACAAATATAAATTTGTGTTTCACTGATATAATTTAGAGATTTTGGGGGGATGAGATTTGAATGAGTTACTTATATATATTAGTAGTATCTTTCATATTATGGTTAGTAGCCTTAAGTATATTGTGCTGTGGTCTAAAAATAAAACATAAGCATCACTGGATAAAAGAGAAAACCTTGATAGAGGTACTCTGTTTTGGAACTGTTACAGTATATAGGAATATGATGGTGAGCACATATGAAAATGTTTTCAAATAACTAGAAATCGAATCTTGTTGTCAGTTTATATGTAAGCTACCAGCAGCTCCCCCACACCAATGTTTTTGTTCAAGTATTTAAATTTTCTTGGTTTTGAAATTATATTGAATTCTGGTAGCAATATTGATAGAGTATAAATGCTTACTTTATAACTGTAGAAATTAAGAGTATGGTAATAGAGAGGCAGAAGTCAGTCTTAATTTCAAATGATTAAAGAAAATGCTATACAGATGGCCATTCTGTAAACTTTTGTTTGCCAAATGTGGGATGATTTAAAAAATAATCTTTTACTAAATTATTTATGCCTACCATTAACTCTTAATTTAAGTGTTTTTGTTATTTTCTTTATTTTTATTGTTAGTATAATTTTAGTAATATTTTTTATTACATTTAAGCCTATAGTGAGAACAGAATAGTGTTATGGAAATACTGAATTAGTGCCCTCTTCAAAGTACTTTTTTTCAGTGACCCTTATTATTAACTGAAATTTTAAAAGATGTTTACTTTTTAAAATTAGTCTGTAGAATGAGGATTAAAGGCCTTTAACTCACAGTAGTGTTAGAGGTGTAAACACAAGTGAAAGTACCTTGTTCGTGTCTGACACACAATAGGTGCTCAGTCAATACGTTGGCACAAATCTCTTCTGCTTTTACTTTTTTGAAATTACTGTTGTGTTGATGTTTCTTGAATTATATTTGACTATCTATACACTTTTTATGGTGCTTAAAACTAGAGGGAAAATTATGCACATTAAGATGGAAGATGTTTTAAAATTTTTATTTCAGGTACATATAGAAGAATGTTACATTTTATAAATGATATCGGATTTTTACCGTAGAAGTTTTTTTTTTCTTTCTGTTAAATGTTACACTTCAAAGTAGAGAATTTTAGAAAACCAGTCCTTGATCCTATCTGTGCACATACGTGTTTTAGATTGAGTCATTGGTGAGTCATCATTTGCATAGGCCACCATTCTGTTATCCTCACAACTGGAAGTTTGAATACATGATTGTTAAGGTCCTCTCCGGGTCTCCAGATACATACCTATCTTCTGGCTCAGTGCTGTCTAGGAAGGAAGCCCTCTTCCTGGAACAGTGAGCAAAGGTCCACAGAGCAGTGTGACTAATTGTGGTGGATTAATCATTTCTAGTTGTTTGGAACTGGCCGGAAGGACTGGAGTTATGGAGCAGGATAGAAGCATATTGGTCCCATAATAGCTACACTTAGACTTCAGCAGCATGAATATTTAAAAGATATCAGACACCTAAATTACTTTGTTATCCTTACATTCTAGAAAATGAAAGACTGTCATATGGAGGATTTTTCTAAAGACAAGCAAACAAATCGGGATTTTCTATCAACTGGAAGGATTGAAAGTACAAGAACTGGGGAGTCTCCACCAGATCCCACAAATTCTTCTAAAGAAAAAGACAGTAATGAATTTCCCCTCTCCTTACTTCCTGAGGATATTGACCAAGAAGTCTTTAAGCAGCTTCCTGTAGATATTCAAGAAGAAATCCTTTCTGGAAAATCTCGAGAAAAAGTTCAAGGAAAAGGAAGTTTGAGTTGTCCATTACATGCTTCTAGAGGAGTATTGTCTTTCTTTTCTATGAAACAAAAACAGGATAGTTCCTTAAATCCTAAAGATCATGTACCTAATAGCAAACAGGTCTCTGTACCTCCCTGTGAACCAGGGACATCAGGCGGTAGCAGTTCCTTGTATGTGTCTAGCCAAAAAGATTATTCACATTATTTAGACAGTAGCTTAAAAGATGAACTAATGAGTCAAGGACCTAAAGAATCTCAAGGATTCCACTTTTCAAATACAAACCCTGCTGTATCTGTTTTCCGTTCATTTCCAAATTTGCAGAGTGAGCAACTTTTCTCCAAAAACCGCATGACAGACAGCCATAAGCAACCAGTGGCCACAGTCTCTCATCATGAAGGACTTAAAGAAAATAGAGAGCAAGAGTCTCCCGATGAGAAAATTACTTTTCCTTCTGACATTGATCCTGAAGTTTTCTATGAACTGCCTGAAGAGGTACAAAAAGAACTGTTGGCTGATTGGAAGAGAACGGGATCAGATTTCCACACTGTACATAAATGAGCATGCTCCAAAAAAGGGAAAGACCATTTTTCTCAGATTAACAGTTTATTAAGCTCTTCTAAATTAAACACTAATACTTTCAATAATGTAGAAATGTAATGTGAAATGTTCCAGATAAAGCAAACATAGTTATGGGAAGAAATTCTGGCACAAAGCATAAAAATATAACAGAAATAATGTAAAATATTACCTTCCTCTCATTCCTAATGTGTTTTATATTGCTTTTCAATAAAAAGAATATCATGATCAGCATTAGTATATTTTCCATACATCATGGAAACATTGGGAGGAAGATATATATGACTATGTATAAAAAATAGAGTAGCAAATCATTGCTATACTAGAGCAAAGAACAGGGCTTTTTCCTATGAAGTACAGAGTTGCTCAAGAAATTCACCTTGTTAGGAAATAGCCATAAAAAAATTCTATTGCCAGCTAAGCTGCTAAAAATGCATAGGTCTTGGTACTATGTACCATTTGATAAGTTGATTTTTTAAAAAATACCAAAGCAGTGTATATTCAATTAATGCTCCTTAGTATACCTAGAACCTACCACAATGCCTGGCACACAGAGGGTGCTCAGTAAATATTGAATGAATGAGTTGTGTGGCACAGGCCCCATGAGGAATTGGGTGGTGGAATATATATGTTGTAAAGAACTAGAAGGAACTCTCCATACAAGTTGATTAAGGGAAGGATGATACCAGAAATTCAAAGTGATCTGTCTTTAGGACTGTCAGATAATAGAAGTCCACTTCCTCTGGCCCGTCTGTAAGGTTTAAAAAAAGCAAGGAATTGGATGTGTTTGAATCTTCTCTACAATTTTGTAGATGAAGATTTAGAGATGAGATTAAGGGCTATCATACCCCAACAGATACACACAGTGACTACATTGATGGTATCTGCTGTTCCCCATTGTTGTTGTCCCTTTTTGCCTTCCAGATTAAAAATTGGATATAAGATTGTGGACATTTTATAATTTGCAAGGCATAGAGGATGTTTCTAGAAGACTCCAAAGTATGGCTTAGCACTAGTCTGGAGCAGCTCTGTGATTATGTAGGTTAGCATCATATCAGAGTTAATCCACTGATTGAGATTTATTATGAGCATTTATTATCACATTTAGATTTATTATGAGCATCTGAGTATTATTCACTTTCAAATATAGGTAAGCATTCTTTCTAGATGTCACCAAGTTCCATTAGTCAAAGTATGCATTTGTAATTATTGCAAAGTAAAATGTTGCACTAATCAATAATTATGAAAGCTATATACTGGAGACAACAATTTTCAGTTATTGAGTAGGGAAAGGTATTGACAGTTAATATGAATGTTGAGGTGGTGCAAATACTCGATAGCTTTATGGTAAACATTCTTTCTGCGTCAACAAAAAAATGTGTGGTTATTTGTTTTGTGGCATTATTTTGTTAATAGGTTAACTACTACAAAATTCAAGAAGTGGGGAGTTGTCACCAACCAACAAATGCCTGAAAATGTGCTTTTGGCTTCAGTAGGGAGTTGAGAAAACTGTTAGCTGAGGCTGGAAGAATGATGAGGAAGTTGCTTTATTAAAAAGCTTTTACGAAACGTTTGATAAAACAGCTGTGTATGGTATCTTGGAAAACAAACCATACCCAATGAAAGGTCATGTATGGATGTGAGAGTTGGACTGTGAGGAAGGCTGAGCGCCGAAGAATTGATGCTTTTGAACTGTGTGTTGGAGAAGACTCCTGAGAGTCCCTTGGACTGCAAGGAGATCCAACCAGTCCATTCTGAAGGAGATAAGCCCTGGGATTTCTTTGGAGGGAATGATGCTAAAGCTGAAACTTCAGTACTTTGGCCACCTCATGCAAAGAGTTGACTCATTGGAAAAGACTCTGATGCTGGGAGGGATTGGGGGCAGGAGGAGAAGGGGATGACCGAGGATGAGATGGCTGGATGGCATCACGGACTCAATGGACGTGAGTCTGAGTGAACTCCGGGAGTTGGTGATGGACAGGGAGGCCTGGCGTGCTGCCATTCATGGGGTCGCAAAGAGTTGGACACTGAGCGACTGAACTGAACTGAACTGAATGGAAGGTCGTCTCCAGGCAAAATGTCTAAAGCGCCACCTGGTGGCTTTCAGCTATATGGGTTAAAGTACTACATGCGAGAAAGGAGTGGAGCTTTAGAGAGAAGAGATGGGTAGGTTGCAAGCAGAAATTAAAGGAAACACAGAGAACTAGAACTACTAAAGTGGAAAACTTGCCGTCTTACTCTCCAGCCTCCCGGGTTAACAAGGTGGCAAAGTGAGCTGTGAGCATATGTCAAACATCGAGACTAACGGTCTCACTTCCGCACCTCTTGCATTCATGCTCCTTTACCACGTGACTTAACAGTTTCACTAAAAAGGCAGGTTTTATTTCCTTGCTTATGGATTATGAGTTTAGCCAAGTGACATGGTTTGCCAGTGGGATGTTAGGCTTGAAAAAGCACGTGAGGTTTTTTCCACTTCCTTCCTTGCTCCTTTGCCTTCATTGTGAGAACAGCTCTATCCCCACTGGAGGATGGAGACTCAGGAAGCAGAGTGATGTCACTCCAGTTGTTCCAGCCCAGGCCATCCTTTTTCAGATGACCCACAGCCAGTGCCAGACTTGGGATAAATAAAGTTAATTGTATGCCTCTGAGGTTTTGTGATTGTCTGTTATACATCATTATTGTAACAATTGATATAATTTACAGTAATGTACAGAAGTCACCTTGATTTATGAGAAAGATAAAGTATGTGAAGAAAGCATTAGTGAAAAAAAGTGGCAGTGGAAAACATTTTATTCAGTTAAATCCTAAAACAACCTTCAAGTGGAGGACAAAGTTGAGAGCAACTTATTAAAACAATTATTATAGATTGCCATTTTTAAAAAAGGATTTTTTATATTTGTCAAAGACCCTAAATCAAAGTTCATTCTGAAGAAACCCATATAACTGAAAAAACTCCCAGAATTTATGTACAAAGAAGTTCAGTCACTCAGTTGTGTCTGACTCTTTGTGACCCCATGAATTGCAGCATGCCAGTCCTCCCTGTCCATGACCAACTCCCGGAGTTCACTCACACTCATGTCCATTGAATCGGTGATGCCATCCAGCCATCTCATCCTCTGTCGTCCCCTTCTCCTCCTGTCCCCAATCCCTCCCAGCATCAGGGTCTTTTCCAATGAGGCAACTCTTTGCATGAGGTGGCCAAAGTACTGGAGTTTCAGCTTTAGCATCATTCCTTCCAAAGAAATCCCAGAGTTGATCTCCTTCAGAATGGACTGGTTGGATGAAGAGTGTTCTCCAACACCACAGTTCAAAAGCATCAATTCTTTGGCGCTCAGCTTTCTTCACAGTCCAACTCTCACATCCATACATGACCAGTGGAAAAACCATAGCCTTGACTAGACGGACCTTTGTTGGTAAAGTAATATCTCTGCTTTTTAATATGCTATCTAGGTTGGTCATAACTTTCCTTCCAAGGAGTTCAGTTCAGTTCAGTTCAGTTGCTCAGTCGTGTCCGACTCTTTGCGACCCCATGAATCGCAGCACACCAGGCCTCCCTGTCCATCACCAACTCCCGGAGTTCACTCAAACTCACGTCCATTGAGTCGGTGATGCCATCCAGCCATCTCATCCTCGGCCGTCCCCTTCTCCTCCTGCCCCCAATCCCTCCCAGCATCAGAGTCTTTTCCAATGAGTCAACTCATCACATGAGGTGGTCAAAGTACTGGAATTTCAGCTTTAGCATCATTCCTTCCAAAGAAATCCCAGGGCTGATCTCCTTCAGAATGGACTGGTTGGATCTCCTTGCAGTCCAAGGCACTCTCAGGAGTCTTCTCCAACACACAGTTCGAAAGCATCAATTCTTTAGCGCTCAGCCTTCTTCACAGTCCAACTCTCACATCCATACATGACCACAGGAAAAACCATAGCCTTGACTAGACGGACCTTAGTCGGCAAAGTAACGTCTCTGCTTTTGAATATACTATCTAGGTTGGTCATAACTTTTCTTCCAAGGAGTAAGTGTCTTTTAATTTCATGGCTGCAGTCACCATCTGCAGTGATTTTGGAGCCCCAAAAAATAAAGTCTGACACTGTTTCCACTGTTTCCCCATCTATTTCCCATGGAGTGATGGGACCAGATGCCATGATCTTCGTTTTCTGAATGTTGAGCTTTAAGCCAACTTTTTCACTCTCCTCTTTCACTTTCATCAAGAGGCTTTTTAGCTCTTCACTTTCTGCCGTAAGGGTGGTGTCATCTGCATATCTGAGGTGATTGATATTTCTCCCAGCAATCTTGATTCCAGCTTGAGTTTCTTCCAGTCCAGTGTTTCTCATGATGTACTCTGCATAGAAGTTAAATAAGCAGGGTGACAATATACAGACTTGACGTACTCCTTTTCCTATTTGGAACCAGTCTGTTGTTCCATGCCCAGTTCTAACTGTTGCTTCCTGACCTGCATACAGATTTCTCAAGAGGCAGGTCAGGTGGTCTGGTATTCCCATCTCTTTAAGAATTTTCCACAGTTTATTGTGATCCACACAGTCAAAGGCTTTGGCATAGTCACTTTCTTCAAGAGGCTTTTTAGTTCCTCTTTACTTTCTGCCATAAGGGTGGTGTCATCTGCATATCTGAGGTTATTGATATTTCTCCTGGGAATTTTGATTCCAGCTTGTGCTTCTTCCAGCCCAGCGTTTCTCATGATGTACTCTGCATAGAAGTTAAATAAGCAGGGTGACAATATGCAGCCTTGACTTATCATATGTGCCACTTGAATCTGTGTGGTGAAGGTGTACAATATAGTGTCTTCAGGTATCTTCTAGAAGCTGACAAAACAAATTATTTTTTCCTGCACCCTGTCAAACTTTAAAATGTGGACTTCAGAAAAATTTAAGCAAAATTATATCTTTTGATAGAACTTAAGATTTATCATTCTATCCCAGTTCATCCTACGATGGTGGTAATAGGAGAGACGTTGATTTGGACAGGTTCTGATTTTAATACTCATCTATTTGATCAAAATGTATATTTAATTCAATGTACTTATATTTTTGTAGAATTTAAAATTATAAATTTATTCTGTTCAATATCTCAAAATGTGAAAGACATCTAGGGTGAAACTCATTTTTGTTGATAGTGGATGCAATTTTATATTTCACAGAGTCTTGGACTTTTTCTGGCTTGTGAGATTAACTGCATACACTGGTATTGATTGCTTTCTGATGTTGCAGAGAGCTCATGTTAGTGAAATGTCAGCTCTGCTGTATTGTTTTTGCTTTCATTATTTGCATTTTCAGTCCTTAGTTGCTTTATAGAAATCTTTTAAAGTCATTTCTCCATTTTCCAGGGATTTTTTTTCTTCATTAAAACTATCAATTTAAACACACCCTTAGAAAACCCAATTTTCAAAATATACTGAAAGCCAACAGTCACTTTCAGAACTTCCACATTGTGGAACTTGTTCTTACTCCTCAGAATGACATGTATGATGTATGTGTCTCAGGACTCTTTCATAAAGGGCCGGGTGTGACACTGGAGTCAAAGTACACAGTATATATTAGTAATTAGTGATTTACTTTTTTGAAAAAGGAATATAAATAGAAGCTGCACTATTTTATTTCTGCACTCCAGTGGAACCCCACCCCCACCCCTTTTGCTTTTTCTACCACAGGTGCTAGAATACCTTTAAATAGCAAGCATGTGTTCCACTCTTGGCTAATGAGATGTGAGCATCTTTGACTAAATGAGGGGGTTTCCAAAAAAGCTACCATAACAGGGTGAAATCAAGTAAAATGTCTTAGCTTTTACCCTTCTTTGTCCTGCTTGTAACACTGGGGCAGAAAGGAGCTGCAAGCAAAGCAGAATTGATGTAGAGAGCCTCCCCGGTCTCAATTATCACTAGTTTTGTACTGTTCATTCCCAGACTTCTTGTATGAGAGCTGACTGGTGAGCAGCCCTTCCTTGAACTAGCTGGTAATTCATGGTGCTGCCAGGTGGGGCTGAAAGCTCATTTTGCCACTGGCTGTCACTGCCACCACCCCGGCCGGGATACCAAGGCTCGGAACCTGCCTCTGCCGGTGAAGGTGGACAGGGAGCTCCTGCTCAACCTTGCAGATGCCAGGAGGCGGGGCGGCTGTGGTTTTTAGGTTGCTGTTTGGCTACAGTTCTATGGACCAGCCTTCTGTGTGTGGTCACTGCTACATGAGGAGCAGGGTAACAGGCTCTTTCCTAAAGTCTCCCCCACCTCTTCTGATTTCTACCTGCCGTTAAGCAGTGCCAGGTTGGAGGCTTCTGCAGTGTCCCGTTTCGAATATACAGATGGTAATAAGGGAACCCAGAGAACTCTCTGCTAGGACATTCCTCAGGTTCCCAGGTCCTTGACCAGTTTGCAGCCTTCTTTCCATCTAAGCTGGAGTCTTCCTATGCTTGTCTGGTGAGTGCACGGTCATCTAATTTTAGGAGGAAAGACTTAGGAGGAACGGGCTGCTACATTCTGGCCAGACCAGAAATTGATTCATGATTCAGCTCCTGATGCCAGATTGTTGTTGTTTGGTCACTGTTGGGGTCCTTTAATGGACCGGGACCTGGCGGTCTGGAGGCGACGATAAGAAAGTGAAAGAGAGAAAGAGGCTGATACTCCTTGTTTTGTGCAGAAAACTGACAAAGTCCTTGACACAGGACTTAAGTCTCTCATGAAGGCAACAGGCGCCCTCTTGACGAGGGGTAAAGGCACAGGGCGCCTTCTCGAGAGAGTCTTAGAAGCCCGGGCAGGAGAGTGAGCGAGATGGGTCTCTGCGCTCCAAGGAATCAGCCAAAGACAGCGAGAGAGAAAGAAAGAAAGAAAGATATGGGGACCCAAGCTCTGATGGAGCAAAGTTTCTTTAATGATTTTTCTGAGTATATATAGGCTGTAGTACAAGAAGTTTCTTTCGTCAGTGATAAAGATCAGAAAACCAAACGTACAGTAACTGTTACCAAGGGAAGAAGGGATGATGATCACAAGGTCAGGAGACAATCCATATCTCAAGAAAGAGGATCAGAACTGAGCGGTTTTGTCGTAAAGAGAATGTTTACTAAAGGAGATTCAAGCCTGTCTCACACAATGACCGCAGGTCCTGGGAGCAGCCTGCTGTTCCGCTTAAAAAGAAACAAAGGACTTGTGAGAAACAGCACGCAGGATCCTCCTGTTAAACATTCCCCGACAGGTCACTAAGAGGTGTCCGAGATTTTTGTGACCTCATTAATAGCAGCCCGCTAGGCTTTTCTGTCCATAGGATTTCCCAGGCAAGAATACTGAAGTGAGTTGCCATGCAATCCTCCAGGGGATCTACCTGACCCAGGGATCGAACCAGCGTCTCCAATTGGTAGGTGGATTCTTTACCACTGATTCAGTAGGGAAGCCTGCACGTTCCAGACATCAACTGTCAAACATTCTAGCGGCTTCTTTTCAATTCTTACGTTCATGTTTCCTACAGTTATCGGTTTATGCAGTAAGTAAAACAATTTAACGGAGAAGGCGATGGCACCCCACTCCAGCACTCTTGCCGGGAAAATCCCATGGACGGAGGAGCCTGGTGGGCTGCAGTCCATGGGGTTGCGAAGAGTCAGACACGACTGAACGACTTCCCTTTCACTTTTCAATTCATGCATTGGAGAAGGAAATGGCAGCCCACTCCAGTGTTCTTGCCTGGAGAATCCCAAGGACGGGGGAGCCTGGTGGGCTGCCGTCTATGGGGTTGCAGAGAGCTGGACACGACTGAAGTGACTTAGCAGCAGCAATAGCAGCAAAACAATTTAAAGTATATTTTAATCTTTAATTAATGCTGACTTCTGATTGTATATGCTTTCTTACTGATGCTTTTTGCAGAGAATTTTCCAGGGCAAAAAGCAAAAGATAAAAGTGCATTAAGAACCCTTGTTATTTAACATTATTCTTATATGAGATTAAAAACTATATTTAATGCTGTTGTCTTGTACAACTGTGTGGTCTTATTTTCACAAAGTACCTTCAGTAATTTGTTCAAGAATACTGTTCAGAAGAGTGTCAGAGTATTTATGCATATTGACTTAAAAGCAAAAGGCTGTAACTGCCACACATGATTTTAAATGGCCTCATTTCTTCTTTAGGAATGATGAATGCCCATTATGATGATATCCACGTCTTGATGGAATTTTTTGTGTCTTTATTCCATCTTTTACATTGAGCATGAAGCTTACTAAATTGGAAGGCATGGTTGCTTCAATTATCGATGGGGCCAATTTTCCTCTCATTTCTGTCTGAACAAACATCACTAGTTTGGAATATGCTGGATTCCTGTAAACAAAGGAAGAGTTAAAAAATATAAAGAATTTTTAAGTTTATCTATTGAATTTAAAGTTTATAAGGAGCAGGATTCTTATTTACCATTGATTGCCAACACTGTGCTTATGACAGGGGAAATAGTGACTGAAGGAAGGAAAAAACGTGGAATGATTTGCACACTCAAAATTATTTTACATAAAAATATTAAGTAGTCAAACTATATCTTAAAGTCTTCAGTTTTAGTTATCATTTCTTTCTTGTCATTTATTGACTTTTTAAAATTATAAAAGTAATATATGCTTATGAAAATTTAAACAGTAGAGCATTTTCATAATTCCCCTTCATTCTGTTCCCCAGTCACTATTTATAGTGTTGACTGTATCTTTTCAGATTATTATCTATGGATATACAAAGATAACATGTGTGTACACATATGTTTATGTACCCTATATACATGTACATATACATTCTTACTTTTGCAAAAATGAGACATTTATTTTTCTGGAACTAGTTTCATTTTCCTCTTAGTATGATACATGCACCTCTGTGTCTGTACAGATCAGCTTATTGTTTTTAATGATTGCATATGGTATTTCATACTCTATTAACCAGTCCTCTGTTGACTATCATGGAGTTATTTCTTACTTTTTGCCACAATAAATAAAGCTGTAATAAAACATCTTGTAATATATCCATTTGCACCTCTAGAAATATTTATATTGAGTTTCTAGGTCAATGTTTTTGTGTATTTAACATTTTGAAATGTTATCTCCAAGAAGACTGTAGTATTTTATATTCTAACCCAGTGAACTTCAAACTAGAGGATATGAAGACTTTCCAAGGGGTATGAGAGGCTGAATAACATTTAAGGGAATAAGTTTTCAAATCTCTGACTTCCATGTACCTTTTCCTTAAACTGATCTGAGAATATCTCTCTGATGGACATGCCAGCTTTTGTTCCACCAGCCTGATCACACCAGCCTTCTTTATAGAACCTTCTGCTTTATAGAACCAAGGGATGTCTCTCATCTCCCCCAGCTAAGACTGAATAGTACTAAGGTGCTTTATCCTGGCATATAAATATAAACATGAGTTGCTAGAGGAAAAATTCAATCAATTGGAAGTGAGTTAAGAAAGTGAATGACGGATGATGGTAATAAAACCTTACCATGTCAATTCTTTCCTTTAAATAAAATTTAAGGATCTAATTGAGTTGTCAGCTGATAAGTCATTACAAACAATTTTTTATTATAGGTCACTACGTAATATGGAATATAACTCAAAAGAATGTCAAGGGATTGCATGATGGCACTAGCGTTCTACTCTCCAGTTTAACCCACCTGTTCATGTGAACAAAGTTTCTTACACTTACATTCATAAAAATGCAAAGTAGAAGTAGACTTGATGTTGCTCTATCTGATGGGATATCTAGAGTAGGCCTTTTGTCCCACGTTTTTTAGTTAAGTGAGTGTAAGTGATAGAAGCATGAACTCTAAAACCAGAATGCATAGTTTGAAGCTAAGCTTTGCTGTTACCTATGTGTGACCTTGAGAAAGTTACTTAATTTCTCTGGGTTTCCATTTTCTTTTCTGAAAAATAGGGATAGTAAGAGGACTACTTTATGGAGTTCTTGTGAGGATCAAATAGTTGACACTTGGTATCTGTAAATTGTAACAATGTCTCAGTTCAGTTCAGTTCAGTTGCTCAGTCATGTCTGACTCTTTGCGACCCCATGAATTGCAGCACGCCAGGCCTCCCTGTCCATCACCAACTCCTGGCCTTTATCCTAACTCATGTCCATTAAGTTGGTGATGACATCCAACCATCTCATCCTCTGTCGTCCCCTTCTCCTCCTGCCCTCAATCTTTCCCAGCATCAGGGTCTTTCCAAATGAGTCATCTCTTCGCATCAGGTGGCCAAAGTATTTGAGTTTCAGCTTCAACATCATTCCTTCCAATGAACACCCAAGACTGATCTCCTTTAGGATGGACTGGTTGGATCTCCTTGCAGTCCAAGCAACTCTCAAGAGTCTTCTCCAACACCACAGTTCAAAAGCATCAATTATTCGGCGCTCAGCTTTCTTTATAGTCCAACTCTCACATCTATACATGACCACTGGAAAAACCATAGCCTTGACTAGACGGACCTTTGTTGGCAAAGTAACGTCTCTGCTTTTCAATATGCTGTCTAGGTTGTCATAACTTTCCTTCCAAGGAGTAAGCGTCTTTTAATTTCATGGCTGCAGTCACCACCTGCAGTGATTTTGGAGCCCCCAAAAATAAAGTCTGACACTGTTTCTACTGTTTCCCCATCTATTTGTCATGAAGTGATGGGACCAGATGCCATGATCTTCGTTTTCTGAATGTCGAGCTTTAAGCCAACTTTTTCACTCTCCTCTTTCACTTTCATCAAGAGGTTCTTTAGTTCTTCTTCACTTTCTGCCATAAGGGTGATGTCATCTGCATATCTGAGGTGATTGATATTTCTCCCAGCAATCTTGATTCCAGCTTGTGCTTCCTCCAGCCCAGCATTTCTCTTGATGTACTCTGCATAGAAGTTAAATAAGCAGGGTGACAATATACAGGCTTGACGTACTCCTTTTCCTATTTGGAACCAGTCTGTTGTTCCATGTCCAGTTCTAATTGTTTCCTCCTAACCTGCATACAGGTTTCTCAAAAGACAGGTCAGGTGGTCTGATATGCCCATCTCTTTCAGAATTTTCCACAGTTTGTTGTGATTCACACAGTCAAAGGCTTTGGCATAGTCAATAAAGCAGAAATAGATGTTTTTCTGGAATTCTCTTGCTTTTTCAATCATCCAGCAGATGTTGGCAATTTTATCTCAGGTTCCTTTGCCTTTCCTAAAACAAGCTTGAACATCAGGAAGTTCACGGTTCATGTATTGCTGAAGCCTGGCTTGGAGAATTTTGAGCATTACTTTACTAGCGTGTGAGATGAGTGCAATTGTGCGGGAGTTTGAACATTCTTTGGCATTGCTTTTCTTTGCGATTGGAATGAAAACTGACCTTTTCCAGTCCTGTGGCCACTGCTGAGTTTTCCAAATTTGCTGGCATATTGAGTGCAGCACTTTCACAGCATCATCTTTTAGGATTTGAAATTGCTCAACTGGAATTCCATCACCTCCACTAGCTTTGTTTGTAGTGATGCTTCCTAAGACCCACCTCACTTCACATTCCAGAATGTCTGGCTCAAGGTGAGTGATCACACTATCGTGATTATCTGGGTCGTGTAGATCTTTTTTGTACAGTTTTTCTGTGTATTCTTGCCACCTCTTCTTAATATCTTCTGCTTCTTTTAAGTCTTTGCTGTTTTTGTCCTTATTGTACCCACCTTTGCATGAAATGTTCCCTTGGTATCTCTAATTTTCTTGAAGAGCTCTCTAGTCTTTCCCATTCTGTTGTTTTCCTCTGTTTCTTTGCACTGATCACTGAGGAAGGCTTTCTTACCTCTCCTTGCTATTCTTTGGAACTCTGCGTTCAAATGGGTATATCTTTTCTTTCCTCCTTTGCTTTTCACTTCTCTTCTTTTCACAGCTATTTGTAAGGCCTCCTCAGACAGCCTTTTTTGCATTTCTTTTTCTTGGGGATGGTCTTGATCCCTGTCTCCTGTACAGTGCCACGAACCTCATTCCATAGTTCATCGGGCACTCTATCAGATGTAGTCCCTTAAATCTATTTCTCACTTCTACTGTATAATCATAAGGGATTTGATTTAGGTCATACCTGAATGGTCTAGTGGTTTTCCCTACTTTCTTCAATTTAAGTCTGAATTTGGGAATAAGGAGTTCATGATCCGAGCCACAGTCAGCTCCTGGTCTTGTTTTTGCTGACCGTATAGAGCTTCTCCATCTTTGGCTGCAAAGAATACAATCAATCTGATTTTGGTGTTGACCATCTGGTGATGTCCATGTGTAGAGTCTTCTCTTGTGTTGTTGGAAGATGGTGTTTGCTTTGACTAGTGTGTTTTCTTGGCAAAACTCTATTAGCCTTTGCCCTGCTTCATTCTGTACTCCAAGGCCAATTTTGCCTGTTACTCCAGGCATTTCTTGACTTCCTACTTTTGTATTCCAGTCCCCTATAATGAAAAGGACATCGTTTTTGGGTGTTAGTTCTAAAAGGTCTTGTAGGTCTTCACAGGACTGTTCAGCTTCTTCAGTGTTAGATACTTAGGGTCACAGAAATTAAAACAAATTTTAAAAATTAGGTACTTATTCTTATAGAGGTATGATAGAAAATAAACAGTGATTGATAAAAGAACCCAAAGCATAAACACTGATTGACAAAAGAACCCAAAGCTTAAACACTGATTGATAAAAGAACCCAAAGCATAAAATATATTTTATTTGGATAAAATTATGCAAGGGAAAAAGAGTAAAAATATCAGATCAAGGAGAAAAGAAATGATATAATATTTCTGATTGTTAAAGGTTATATGTATTTTGAAACTGATAATGTAGTGGTAGGTTTCAAGTTGTTACGGTATTTAGGTTCTGATGAATGCACTTAAAAGGGTGATACAAGCATTTTTTTAAAGTGTCAAGATTTATAGTATGCTGGAAATTTCACCCTCTTGATATAATGCTATGCAAAATTTTAATATCAACTTAAAAATGTGCAAGGCAATATATGACTTTACAAAATTCTCTTAGAGGGGTTTGAAGACCACTGCTCCAACCAACCATATGAGCATCTATTTTCTTAAACCCTTTTCCATGCAGAGTTTAGACTGTTTTTACATTGTTGTAAATGGCTGGACTCATTAGCAATTTGTATGGCCTTAAATCTCTATGTGAATTTACTAGGGCTTTACACAGTTAACAAAGCTTTTTCAAGATTTATTGGAGAGTACGCTTACTGTAGATAATATGTTTTATAAATTTACTATAGGACTTGAGCTGCACAGAAGGAAAAGGTACAGAAGAATCACTTTTTTGTCAGTATCCTTCTCCAGCAGGTTGCTAGGCAGAGTTCCCACTCTGGGTAGAATATCTAAATTAGTTTCTCTCTCTCTCTCTCTCTTTTTTTTTTTTTTTTGCAGTGGAAAGGGAATGGTGACAAGGTGCAAGAAGGGGACTTTACCCGTGAAGCACACTTTAGGTGGTGTAACTTCCCAACCAGAGTCTCCACTAGCAGCTGATTCACCTACCTGATACGGAGTAATAATCTTTCCCTTGTTTTATCCTTTCCTGCTGTGGAGAATACAGTCTTGGCTATATGATCAAAATTGATAGATGGGGAGAAACACTACATTGTCATTGTCATCATCCTCTGAACCAATGATCCTGTCCATCAATGTAGATATTTGTGGATTTCTTTCAGTTCTCTAATTCAGTAGAAAATACTAAGGAATATGGGTCTAAATGTCATTTTATTTTGACTTCCTTCACATACACGTTTTTCTCCTACTGAGTGGTTTACATCTGACCAATATAAAGTTTTACATGTCGTTTTCGGTGCCAGTATCTTTTATTAAATGTAAACTCATTTAGCAAATATGTAAGGAAGCTGTAGAGTGATATATAATGAATTAATATATATATGCATTTACAGAATATGTGTATTGGATGTCACCATCTTATCCAGTGGCTGGCCACCTGTGGGCAGAGACTCATCTCTAATTTCTCCAGCTCTTCCCTCTCTGAATTTACCTACTGGGTGGCTTATTCTGCAGGTATCTGTTCACAGTAAGTAGTCCATTGGAAAGAATATATTCAAAGTAAAGCATGATTCATTGCTGATAAATGGAACTATTATACTTCTAGAGAAATTTATTTTTCATTTGCAAAAATCCTTTAATAATTCACAGAAGTGACTAATGGAGAAACACAAAGCATCAGGGTAAGGTTAACTGGAGGGCACGATGATGTCTGTGAACATGTGACTAGTGCCAGAAACCGCAAATTATACTTTACAGGGAATTATCTATTCTGATTATACTTAAGATGAAAAATACTTGAAAAATTATTTTAAAAATTGTATTTAGGGGCATTTTTTCCCCCCCACAACAGGATATACCAGAAAATATTTCTGGTGAGTTAGTTAGCAAGTTACAAACTGAACTAAAAAATGGTTAAACAATAAATATATGGAAATGACACTTACTCTTGCACAGGTAAACATATATAGCCACAAGCATGGTTATAACCTCGGATGTAACTTGAGGATGGAGGATATGCTGGAAAATCCACACTAGTAGCTAAGTGATCAAAAGAAACATTAAAATGAAACCTATGTCACAAAGATGAAAAATTCTGTTTCCAGTAGCATATTTTCAAAAATGTGTGACACAGCATTTGATTTGACACTGACATTAATTTTAACATAGGTATGCACGTTTGCACACTTGAGTGTGTACACAGGCCAAAAATGAAAAAGTACCATGCTACAAGTACTAGCATGAAAAAGGATCACTGCTGTCCTCTCCAACTTTTTCATGCTAGCACTTCTCAAGATGCTGCTACCTTTTACATACAGGAAGAGCTGTTAAAAGTATGATTTATTTACTTTCTGAGATCTGAAGCAGAAGTTACAAAGAAAAAAACTCATCTACTAGGATAGATTGTTTAGGTTTATCATTTTTAAAATAAAATATTTGATGTGTTATTTAGCCTGTCAATGGAGGCAGTTTAAATGCTCTTTTCTGCCAATTCCCTGTAGCTAACTTCACTGTATGATTAAAAATCAGTAGATTTTGTTTTAGGAGTTATGCAGTGTAGCTGCAATACTCCATGTGAAGGTAGAAGGGAGAAGATCTGATTATCATCACGTTTATGGTAATTATAGATACTCGTCCTAAAACCATTTTAAAATATGTATTTCTTTAGTCTGTGCAACTGAATCCTGCTCATCAGAGAATTTTCCTATATGATTTTAATATACATAATCACTTCAGTAGGAAATACAACATTAAGCTCTAGTTAGGAGACAAAATGTGGGAAATGTGTATGCATTTCCCATTTTCATGATCTGTTCCATCATCTTAATAGAGCCAGTGATGTTGGCAAAATGGTACTGCCAGAATTGATATTAACATATTTTTTCTCTGTTTAAAATATGGAGATTATATTTGTCTTTTTTTTTTTTTAATTTTGTTACATTCCACAAACAAGTATGGGTCTTTTGTGAGGCACACAGTGTGGTAGTTAGCACAGATTCCGGAAAATCAGAAAGACTTGAGCTGCTGATTAGCTATGTAACTTGATTTCTGTGAACTTCAGTTTCCTCACTGGTGAGAAAATGAATGCAAAACATTTAGCTAAAAGCAAAGTACACAGTAAGCTAAACAACAGTGGAAACATTAAGAAGAAAACTATCAGTGTTCATCAAAAACTCATTCAAAGAAAATCACTTAAAAGCAAATTCAGTAGTGATCACTGAATGACTGATTATAACTATTCATGGATTTTATCCTCTATACTTCTTTTTGACCTTCCCTCTGACCATCAAAAATGAGACACAAATAGAATGGTTTCAAGATAGACAATAAAAGATCAATAAGACATTTGACTGTGTGGATCACAATAAACTGTGGAAAATTCTGAGAGAGATGGGAATACCAGACCACCTGACCTGCCTCTTGAGAAATCTGTATGCAGGTCAGGAAGCAACAGTTAGAACTGGGCATGGAACAACAGACTGGTTCCAAATAGGAAAAGGAGTACATCAAGGCTGTATATTGTCATCTTGCTTATTTAACTTCTATGCAGAGTACATCAAGATAAACGCTGGACTGGAAGAAACTCAAGCTGGAATCAAGATTGCTGGGAGAAATATCAGTTACCTCAGATATGCAGATGACACCACCCTTATGGCAGAAAGTGAAGAGGAGCTAAAAAGCCTCTTGATGAAAGTGAAAGAGGAGAGTGAAAAAGTTGGCTTAAAGCTCAACATTCAGAAAACAAAGATCATGGCATCCAGTCCCGTCACTTTATGGGAAATAAATGGGGAAACAGTGGAAACAGTATCAGACTTTATTTTTTGGGGCTCCAAAATCACTGCAGGTGGTGACTGCAGCCATGAAATTAAAAGACGCTTACTCCTTGGAAGAAAAGTTATGACCAACCTAGATAGCATATTCAAAAGCAGAGACATTACTTTGCTGACTAAGGTCCATCTAGTCAAGGCTATGGTTTTTCCTGTAGTCATGTATGGATATGAGAGTTGGACTGTGAAGAAGGCTGAGCGCCAAAGAATTGATGTGTTTGAACTGTGGTGTTGGAGAAGACTCTTGAGAGTCTTCTTGGACTGCAAAGAGATCCAACCAGTCCATTCTGAAGGAGATGAGCCCTGGGATTTCTTTGGAAGGAATGATGCTAAAGCTGAAACTCCAGTACTTTGGCCACCTCATGCGAAGAGTTGCCTCATTGGAAAAGATTCTGATGCTGGGAGGGATTTGGGGCAGGAGAAGGGGATGACAGAGGATGAGATGGCTGGATGGCATCACTGACTCGATGGACGTGAGTCTGAGTGAACTCCGGGAGATGGTGATGGACAGGGAGGCCTGGCGTGCTGTGATTCAGGGGGTCGCAAAGAGTCGGAGACGACTGAGTGACTGAACTGAACTGAGCTGAAGAGATCTCTGATTCAAATGGACAGTATTTTGTGTTATAGGCAGTGAATAAGTTTTTAGGTGCCCTCATTTGAAAATGAGATGATTAAGGAAAGCTGTATGAAAATATGTGACACAAATATGTGAAAGTGGTGAACATCAGTCCCCAGTGGTATATATGGTCAACAGAGCTAATTGTGCGCGTGAGTGCTATTAGCAGAGCTATTACTCAGACTTGTACTCCGAAGCTTAAAGAGTCCTACAAGTGGAAAAGAGTAATTAGCAACAGTTAACTGTCCCTGTCCCCAAGTAGTTACAGTAGGGGAAACTGTTCACATAGGAATAGCGAGATTAAATTGAATTGCAGAGGAAAGAAAAGGACCCTAGTGTACTACTGTCCTACCAGAGTTCCTTCACCATAAATTATCTTGAGTTCTAGGAGTCCAAAGATCTCTGGGGTGTAAACTGGTATGTTTTAAGTGAATAATGCAAATAGGAAGTGGTTACACATTTGCATTTTACAGAGTGACACATTTTTGGCTGGGGGTGGGGGTAGGATAAGGACTGGAGAAGTAAATGGCAACCCACTCCAGTATTCTTGCCTGGGAAATCCCACGGACAGAGGAGCCTGGTGGGCTACAGTCCATGGGATCACGAAGAGTTGAACACAACTTAGTGACTGAGCAACAAGCAATGGATAAGAGTATGTTAAAACTTTCAGTTTTTAAAGGAATTGTAAGCACATTTATGAGAGCTATCTAGTGGAATTTTCTTCTGGAGTTTTATCAGTTTTTAGATATACCCATTCTACATATTCAAATAGAGAAGTATATATCCAAAGATCCATTTTGTTTCTTGCTAGTTTTGTGATGTATGCCGTGAAGGTTTAGCCTGCAAGTATCTATCTATATTCAGTGCTGCAGGGTATATGCTGCAAAAAGGCCAGGAGATGCCACAGTCTTTGGCTATGATGTAAATGGCATCTCCAGAATTAGGTTAAAAACTTCAGGCTTACCTACATTACACATGTATTTATTGGACTCACCAAATAAATATAAGAATAATTAATTGAAAATATTCTTTCAAACTGTGAGTTAAAAGAAAAAAAATTATTAATGACTCATAGTAATTCCCAAGTGTGGGCAAATTGTTTCAACTTACAACTGATAACATCCATATTTCTTTCGTAGTGCTTCAAAGAGACTAAGTCGATAAAGTCTCTGGGGGAAATTGAGCCCATGGCAAAACTTTGTGTAATGGTATGACACAGGAATGTATCCTGAAACAAATCAAATCATAAAGATTACAACAATTATTTAATATCTGTTCTTTGTACTGCTCCCCAAAGACTTTCACTGCCTAAGGTTGGCCTGTTTTTGGAAAAAGCAGGGCTTTGAGGTTTTAAGAATTTACCACCAAGTCAGCTTGCATTTTCAGTGTTAAAGAAATATTAGATGTGTAATTATAAATGCAAGGCAACAAAAGCAAAAATAAAAGAGTGGCACTACATTAAACTAAAATGCCTCTGCATAGCAAAGGAAACCATTAACAAAATGAAAAGGCGACCCACAGAGTGGGAGAAAATATTTGCAAATCATATATCTAACAAGGGGTTAATATAAATTGCAAATACAATAAAGTTAGAAAAGAATCTTGATATTAGCTACTATTTGAATTTTTAGATGAAGAAATTGAAGCCTAACATTAAGTTACATGTAGAACTAGAGAGATGTACAGAACTAGAACCCAGGTTTCCAGATTTCCAGTACAATAGTGTGTCTGCTACTCCACACTGACTAGGTAATATATTCAGAATAATATATTGACTTAGCAGCCTGTGGTGTAAAGCCTAAAATTAAAGACCAGTATATCGCTGCTTTGACATCTGTTAAATTTGGGTCTTGAATGGCCAAACGGCAAGATCCTCTCTTCACTCTGTTCCCATAGACAAGAGCCCTTAGTCCAACAACCCTCCTTATCAGCAGGACAAGACACAGCTCCTACTTATACCTGAGTAGTGGGTTTTAGTTCCCTGCTACCCTGTAGAATTAGTCCAACAATGAATCAGCTCCTCCTGCAAGAATCAGGGGTCACCTCAGCTTCCTGATACTACAGAGCCTGCCGTGCACAACCCCTGGTTATTAACTCTGTTCCTGAATGCAGCTCCCCGGTCACACTGCGGGGCATGGTGTGTCCTGGAGCACTTAGCTGAGCTACTCCATGTACTGCTGCCCCAGCTTCCATTTTGTTTGGCCAAGCAGCCTGCAGGGGATTAAACAAACACCAGCTCTCTCACGTTTAAGCATAGCCTAGATAATAGCCTGCAGAGTCACAAGCAAATGTAAGTTCCTGATATGACTTCCCCAACAGCCCTTCTGATCAGCAGTCTCCCACACTTCCCAGGACCTTCCCCTTGTGAGCCCCTTAGAGCAGACCCCCTGTGTTTACCAAAATCCTGTCCTGTTTGGTTCCAAATGATCAATCTGGCCTTAGCCTAGGAACCCCAAAGCACTCTACCCACAGACCCTAATAAAGGCGTGAGTCCACCTCTGTCTACACCCTGCCTTGACCTCCCCACGTGGGGCCCTTGATGTGTGCTGTGCACTTCCTCCAGGACTGTAATAAACTTCTCTATTTCAATTTCTTTTGTGGTCATTTGTTGAACCTGGCTCACCACTGGCATCCTGTGGCCCACCAACAAATGTTAATTTAACAAAGTCTTAACAGTCTTCCTTTCCTGGGCTGTAATTAGTATTAATAAATGGCTGTAGATCTTATTTGTCTAAGTGCTGGTGTCGAGTGTTTGTTTGACCACCGCCATAACCCTAGAGCAGGAATCCCTTCCTCACCAGTGGGGTGAATGAGTCAATTAAAATGCACCCTTGCAAAATGAATGCTACAAACATTCATAAGAAGGCAGGAAAAGTCTTCTCATTATGTAATGTGATTCAGAGATATTATGGTATACTGAAAAAGACATAAATCTGAATCAGGAGACCAGTATAAGTCCTGGTTCTACCATACACTGTGTTGACCTTGGGCAAATCTAAATTTCTCTGGCCACCTGATGTGAAGAACTGACTCATTTGAAAAGACCCTGATGCTGGGAAAGATTGAAGGCAGGAGGAGAAGGAGACGACAGAGGATGAGATGGTTGCGTGTCATCACTGACTCAATGGACATGAGTTTAAGTAAACTCTGGGAATTGGTGATGGACAGGGAGGCCTGGCGTGCTGCGATTCATGGGGTGGCAAAGAGTCAGACACGACTGAGTGACTGCACTGAACTGAACTGAAATTTCTCTGAATATGTTTTCAAGTCTTTTGATGCCAAATCTACTATACTTTCCATTATTGTAGCTGACTTGCAGCAAAAACTGAATATCTGAAAAAAACCTGAAATATCTGAAATGCTAATGAAACTATAATTAGTATCATACAATTATGAATGAAACAATACAATGTTTGCATTTTCATTTGTGATAGACCAAGTTCATATCCCAAGAGGGTCACAGACATGTGTTCTCTGTGGACAAGAACTCCAGAGCCTTTCTACAAGATGAAACTACTTTACCTTCCCGGGGTTTTCTACAACCTCACCCTCATCCCACATTTTAAAATCAGTTTAATAGAAGGAGGTACAGTTAATCTACAGAGTTCTAAATAAACGGTAAAATTATGGCAGTTATGTGGGACATTTGTCTGATGAGTGAAATGGGCTTGGAGACTTGAAGAACCAGACTCAGTAATCTGGAATATTACAAATGCAACTGTTTGTAAAAATCATAAAAGTTTGCATTCCACCAACATTCTTCACCTTTACCATTTCCTTCTAATAAAATTATTATTAGCCAAAATATAGAAGTCACTTTTTAAAAACAGCCTACTAAGGTGTAATTTACGTATCGTGACGTCTAGCAGGCTTCATAAGTACTGGAGTGACACGGTATTGCAGCAGAGTTCCGAGTCCCTCAGCGACTCCCATCTTCTGTTTCTCCCCCTTCCCGCCGCATCTCAGTCTCTCTCCTTTCACCCATTTCCTCTCCTCCTGTGCTCTCAGTGTGGCCTCGCCTCACCCTGCTCCTCTGCACTTCTCTGCCCTATTTGCCTCTTGCATTCTGTCTTCCTTCTCTCACCTCTAGGACTTTAACTTCCTACTCCATTACCTCTATTTTTCTTTTCTCTATTTTTATTCTTCCCTTTCATCTCTGAGATAATGTATTTGAAAGTGTTTCTAAAACCACAACCATCATAATGTTATTTCACACATGCTTTTAAAAAGTTACATGCTATTTGTTCTTAAGTCCTTAACAGTATCTACAATGTTATCTAGTGTGTTATGACTATGATAAATCTGCTGACTTCTATCAACAAGGCATGCTGAATTTTTTTTCCCCTTGATGGAGGAGACAAATCCACGAGTTCAGTCCTCTCAATAACCAAAGGCACACGTGTGCAGGAGAGCTGACCAGTTTCAGAATGTGGTATGTACTGAAAATAGAATAAAGCTAACTGGAATTGAACTCTTAATAAGGAAAAAAGTTTTAAGCTTTTTATAAAGATTTCAACTTGATTTGAATATATAAAATACAGATGTAATAAACTGAAATCACTACGATATAAAAGCTAAAAGTGCATTAATACAGTAAAAGTCCAACATTAAACAATAAATTACCGAATCAATCTTTAGTACCATGTTGTACATTTTCAATGAATTGTCCCATCTGACTCTGTTTTCAGGTTTGAAGAGGAAATCAGATAGTTTAGATGTCGATTCTGGAATCATTCCTTCAACACGATATCTATGGTTAACAAAATAAAGAAAATTCAAAATTTAATTGAATTTAGCCTAAGTTGAAAATATGGTATCACAGTATAAAGCACACTAATTTAACAATATAAAGAAAATTTGAAGGTAATATTAGCAATTTAAAATACTAATATTCAATTGTAAGTTGTTGCTTAGTTGCTAAGTCATGTCTGACTCTTTTGTGACCCCATGGACTACAGCTGGTCAGACTCCTCTGTCCATGGAATTCTCCAGGCAAGAATACTGGAGCAAGTTGCCGTTCCCTTCTCCAGGGGATCTTCCTGACCCAGAGATCAAGCCTGTGTCTCCTGCATTGGGAGGCGGATTCTTTACCACTGAGCCACCAGGGAAGCCAGTAACAGTTTTATTTAAATATGCATTGCAATAGTTAATATAAATTATTTAAAAATTCATTTTCAACAAATTTTGTTTGTACTGTTTCTATAGTTGTCTTTTTTTAAAATTATTTGGCTGCACCATGTCTTAGTCACAGCACCCAGGTGGGCTCTTTGTTGCTGTGTGTGTGTGGGCTTCCCTGTAGGTCTGGCTTGTCTCCAGAGTGCACATGCTCAGTGGTCATGGGGAGTGGGTGTAGTTGCCCTATGGCTTGTGGGATCTCAGTTCCCCAAGCAGGGATTGAACCATGTCCCCTGTATAGGGCGGTGGATGCTTAACCACTGGACTATTAGGGAAGTCCCTATCATTGTCTTTTTAAAAGGACTACTTTCATTTATAATTTTTCTAAATTCTTTCTCATAAACTTTCACGTGCTCTATTTATCATAAGCCTCAAGTAACTGACGAGACGCTTGTGTGGTTGTGCAGCATCTTGTGGCCTTAATTCTTAATTTAAGAATGTAATATGATATAAGCAGAGGTCAGAAAACTTTTCAGTAAAGAGCCAGATGGTAAATAATTTGGCTCTGCAGACTTCATGTTCTATGTTGCAATTATTCAACTTTATTAGTGCAGCAGTGAAAGAGCCATAGACAATATATATAATAAATGGGCCTGTCTGTATTATAATTAAACTGTCAGTTTTCACTCCAATCCCAAAGAAAGGCAATGCCAAAGAATGTTCAAACTACCATACAACTGCACTCATTTCACGTGCTAGCAAGGTAATGCTCAAAATCCCTCAAACTAGGCTTCAACAGTATGTGAACGGAGAACTTCAGATTTACAAGCTGGATTTAGAAAATGCAGGGTTTTAGAAAACCAGAGATCAAATTGCCAACATCTGTTGCATCAGAGAAAAAGCAAGGGAATTCCAGAAAAACATCTATTTCTGCTTCACTGCTGCTCCTACTAAGTCGCTGCAGTCGTGTCTGACTCTGTGTGACCCCATAGACGGCAACCCACCAGGCTCCCCCATCCCTGGGATTCTCTAGGCAAGAACACTGGAGAGGGTTATCATTTCCTTCTCCAATTTTCTGCTTCACTGACTTCTGCTAAAGGCTTTGACTGTGTGGATCACAACAAACTGTGGAAAATTCTTAAAGAGATGGGAATACCAGACCACTTTACCTGTCTCCTGAGAAATCTGTATGCAGGACAAGAATCAGCAGTTAGAACTGGACATGAAATGATGGACTGCTTTAAAGTTGGGAAAGGAATAAGGCAACACTGTATGTATATTGTCAGCCTGCTTATTTAACTTCTATGCAGAGTACATCATGTGAAATGGTGGGCTGGATGACTCACAAGCTCTAATCAAGATTGCTGGGAGAAATATCAACAACCTCAGATGTGCAGATGATACCACTCTAGAGGAAATTAACCCTGAATATTCATTGGAAGGATTGATGCTGAATCTGAAGCTCCAATACTTTGGCCACCTGATGGGAAGAACTGACTCATTAGAAAAGACCCTGATGCTGGGAAAGATTGAAGGCAGGAGGAGAAGGGGGTGACAGAGGATGAGATGGTTGAATGGCCTCAGTATGAGCAAGCTCCGGGAGATGGTGAAGGACCAGGAAGCCTCGCGTGCTACGGTCTGTGGGGTTGGAAAGAGTAGGACACGACTGAGCCACTGAACAACAACCATCCTCCGCCCCCTGCCCCGCCCCGCCGCCCCCGCCACCAAAAGAAACTGAATCAAATTTGGGTTTTCTAAATAACATATCATTATCAATAAATGAACAACTCTTAAAAATATGGTTTAAAAAATGTCTGCACAACTTCCCTTAGTGTATTTGAATTTGAAACAACAGGTTCCTAAAAAATATCCTTAAAAGCAGCTTACAGAAAAAATTATAAAAGAATCTGCCTGCCAATGCAAGAGACTCAGAAGACATGAGTTCGATCCCTGGGTCAGGAAGATCCCCTGGAGGAGGAAATGGCAACCCACTTCAGTATTCTTGCCAGGAAAATTCCATGGACAGAGGAGCCTAGAGGGTTACAGTTCATGGGGTTGCAAAGAGTCGGATACAACTGCGCAACTTAAATGTGCACACATGTGTACACACATACATACACAATATCCTTAAAAGCACTTACAGAAAAAATAATATCTATTTGCAAGAGAAACATATTGGGGAAATAAACTTTAAGTGGTTCACTTAATGGAAAGGTGAAATGTTGAAAAGACCACAAAATAAGAAAATACCAATCTATTTTTATAGTAATTAATTCTTGAAGTGTAAATTTCCTAGCTTTGTGAAGTATTCACTAGAAGTGATTTTTTTTTTCTACCTTCAAGTTTGAAAATTCGATGGCACATATTAGTCTATTTTTTTATCCACGTTTCAACAGTGACTTTATAAGTAATTTCTATTTCCTGTTCACTATCAAATAATGTCTTATTACTAATGAAGTAGCACTGAATTCTTGGAGAAGGCACTGGCAACCCACTCCAGAACTCTTGCCTGGAAAATCCCATCGAAGGGGGAGCCTGGTGGGCTGTAGTCCGTGGGGTCGCTAAGAGTCAGGCACGACTGAGCAACTTCACTTTCACTTTTCACTTTCATGCACTGGAGAGGGAAATGGCAACCCATTCCAGTGTTCTTGCCTGGAGAATCCCAGGGATGGGGGAGCCTGGTGGGCAGCCGTCTATGGGGCTGCACAGAGTCGGACACAACTGAAGTGATTTAGCAGCAGCAGCAGCAGCAGCAATGAATTCTAGATACATCAATGTCATTGAATTCAAAACCATGATTATAAATAGGAAATTGTACTCACAGATTTCCATGGAATTTTTTAGAAGCCTTGCTGGAAACAGTTATTTTTTTCTCAAAGAGGAATAAAAAGTCCACAAATAAATTAGCTGTCAGATACAGAAAGAAATGAAATATAAAAAACAAACAAAAAAAAAGAAAGTAAAATGTTTTTTGGTTTGTAAAAGAAAATATTTTTTAAAATGTCTTTGCAATGATTTGTTTTCCATTAAAAAACAAACTCTTGAAATATATTTAACTTGTTTTCTTACTGAATTCTTAACCACTTTCCAGCCTGATGTATCTTGATAGTAACCTAAAATTTCTTGAGCAGTTTGTTGGGCAAGTGCCTTATAGTCCATCTACCTGCAAATAGGCAAAGTATTAAAAGCAAATGACTGGTGAGAAAGAAATCATACAAAGATTTTTTAAAATGCTGTATTTCATTTTAATACTATTTCTAAATGTCTGTCACATAGCAATGAACAATAATTCTATTTTGAATGCATGCATGCATGCATCTTTTTTATTCAGTATTTCAAATGAGAAAATGTGATATATTACAAAGAGCAGGCTTTAGCTTTGGAGTCAGAGACTGGAGTCAAATCCTGTCTCTGCCACTGACAAATTGTAAACCACGTTATTTAAATATTTCTCTTTCCCCATTTTATCAAACTGTAAAACTGGGATAATACCTAACTCAGTAGAACTGATGTGAGGATTAAATGAAACAATGCACTTAAACATCTTTCCCCTTTACCTGGCACATATTATTTCTAAGAAAGTCTTGCTTCCTTTCTCCTGTGAAGCAACATAATCTGTTGATCAGGGGTTACTGGGGCTTTATCTCTTTTAAAGTGAGTGGCAGAGGCACTGAAGGACCTGACCCCTGGCTTCCTCTGCAAAGTCAACTTCTTCCTGTTTCCTTCTCTCCCTCTTAGCACCAATCATATTGAGCTTCCTGGTTGTTCCTCAGATACAACCAAGCAACTTCCTACCTCAGGGTCTTTGTACTTGCTGCTCCCTGTGCTTGTAATGTTCTTCGTCAGTGTGTTCACAACTGACTCCTCCTCATTAGTGTCTTTCCTTAAATATTCTCTTCAGAGAGGATCAAGTTCATATCCATTCAGATCAAACAGATGTATTGAACTCTTGCTAAGGGTTAAATATTGTGGTATCTGTGGCAAAAGCAGTTGAGTATGATCCTGTTTCTGCTTTGAACGAGCTCAGGAAGATGGTGTCTCATTGGTCCTTTGGCCCATCACTCAGTTTTCAGTTAAGGGAAGATGGCTGGTGTGGTGGAAAGAATGACAACACAGAAATGGATTCAAATCTTGGCTTTGCCATGTACCACCAACTTTATAATTTAGGGTAAACTGCTTAGCCTTTGGACTTCAATTTTCATTTCTATAGATGGGGGATCATAATACCTGTCTCATGGGGTTATTATGAGGATTAAGTGATTTAATATATGTAGAAGTGATTGAAACAGTGTCAGGCCCTTCTTGGTGAGCAAAGGTTAGTTTTTGCTTTTTCTTTAAATGGACATATTTAAATCTAGCTAAAAACAACCAAAAACTCTCCTAAGAGCTGCCTGAATAAACCTTCTCACAGTTTATCAGCACATGTCTTCCAGCTCTCACCTAAATGCCTTTAGATTGGATCATAAATCTACTTTTCTCTTGTTTTAGTTCTTCAGCAAGGCGTAGCACCTAATTGACATCTATACTTGAAAAATGTTGGTAAACTGTTATAATTCCTTCTTCTTAGGAGACTCTTGGTTTCTTTACCTTTCCTAGTAGATCTAATCCAGACTTTTAATAACTACTGGGACTCTTCTCCAAATCCTGATGGATATCTCCATATCTTTTAACCTGTGAAGGAATAAAAGTGGAAGCAGAATTATTTTGATCCATGAATTAGAAAATATATTTGATAATTTCCTTAATATTTTTTCAGTGTCTTTGATTTGTACTTTATGTACTCATTTGGAAACATATACTATGCTTCCTCAATGTAAGAAAAAGAAAGAACATAAAGATAATGTTTATGAAAAGAATTTTTAAGAAATTATCTTTTAAAAGGACAGGCTTAAAAGACACTTAAGTGTGAAATGTGGATTAAAATGTCTAAGTTTTTAAGCTCATGCCACTAACAATCCTTGGTTGGTCCCTGACCTGGGCCTCTCCCAGCGTATATATCACAGTCCTTTATTTCCTACCAACAACATACTTGATACTGAAGGACCATGAAATTGCAGATTTTTTGCAACATATCACTAGAATATAAGCTTTCTGCAAGGACTTTGTCTTATTCATTTTCAAATCGCTAGCACTGCTTACTGACACAACAAACATGTGCTTAACTGAACCACTCAGCTGAATTTTATAGCTTCTGGACCTTTTCGTTTGCCAAGAAAAAAAAAGGGGGATGGTTAAGCCTAGTGGGCTAGAGAGGATGAGGAGATGAAAAGAGCCAACGGCAAGACTCCAGTTGGACAGTATTACCTGGTGATGTAACACTGGCTGAGCAGGAACATGTTCAGATCCGGTAATGATCAAGGATATCTTCACCCACAGGGTCAGTGGAAAATAAACAAAAACCAATATTGAGATGGCATCTTTTTCTGATAACACCACTCGGTTGAAACTGGATTCTTCGCACCTCACATCCTGTCCCAGCCTTGTAAACAGGTTCCCATATGTTGTTAAGTGGCTCTTTACATCTGTTTGTATAATCTCCCTCTTTCTGGGCTGCCTGAGTGGGTCCCCAATCCGTGCTGGGTCACTGCCATTCTTCCCTGGGAACCAAGGTCCCCAAGGACTTTGTTAAGTCGCATCCGGGCCCAACTCCCTCCTCCAATTCCGCGTCTGCTTTGAACGCGAGGGAACTGGTGGGGAGACCAGGGGAGCCGGGTTCACGGAAGGGAAGGGGAAGGCGCAGACAGAGGGAGGGAAGAACGTGGTCCGGGGAGCGGCCCCCCGGGCCGAGTGGCTGTCTTATCCTGGGAGCGGGTTTCTGAAAGCGGGGAGGCCGAGCGTGTAGGGAGGACTGGATAGAGGGGCTGGTTCTCAAAAGACTGAAACAGAAGCCGCCAGGGTTCCAGGTCCCCCTTTCTGCCCAGTCCCCTCTTGAAGCCTCGGGAAACTGGCCGAAGTAAGCTCAGCCTGTCATCCGTGGAGACCGGCCGCACCGAGCCGTAACCAAGACCGGGAGGACCTAGCGCGTGCGGGTCAGCAACACTGAGGTAGCTTGGGATCTCCGCACCCCGGAACGGAAAACTACATTTCCCAGCGGCGATCGCGATCCGGCCCCTTTCTCTCCGCCCCGCCCCTCGCCCCGCCCCTCGCCCCGCCCTCTTCCGAGCACCACGCATGCGTACCGTAAGTCAGCGCCATGTTGGGTAAGTTTGAAAGCGAGCGCGGGCGTAGTGCTGGGCTGTGACGGCGGAGGGCGATCCGAGCGAGCTGAGGCGGAGGCGGGGCGGCAACCCGGTCGGGATGCTTTGTTGCGTCTCGCATCCGGTGACAGCTCAAGGCTTTCAGTGGAGAGTTGTGGACGTGTGCGCTTTTCTCGTGTTTTTTTTTTTGGCCCTTCGTCGGTGAGTTCGGCCCATTCCTTGACAGCCTGAAGGGACGGGAGGGGAGGGCTAAGGGAAGGATGGTGGGGTGGGAGAGGGACGGCGTCTCCGAGGCAAGGCGCGGCCTGAGAGGCCGGGTGGAAAGCGGGCAGCTTCAAGAGGAGAGGCTCGGAATGGGACGGAGGGGGCCTGACCTGGCCCTCGAGCGCTTCCGGAGGCTGAAGCGGGCCGGGGAGGGAGGCTCTCGGGCTTCGGGGGCCGCCGCCTCGCAAAGACTCGGCCCGCCCACTCCTGTTGTCTGATAACGGTTTAGAGAAACTGTGTCTGTGACCGCGGCGGTGGGTGGGTGGGCGGGGGATGCTGGAATCCCCGAGGGAGGTGGGTCCTAGTTCATTCAGGGCGCAAGCTTTGAACCCGAAGATGCCCCTCAGCAGGGGCGCCAGCGATCTTCGCTTTCCAGGGTCATTAAGTCTTGTTTTTGCGGCAACTGCAAACGTTCATTTTCCTAACATAAATCACAGAGCCGCTCAGTCATTTATTTCCTGTGAGCTATTACCATATTGGTTGGTTAACGCTGTACGTTCTGCGTTTGAATCAAAGGTAGTTGAAACCACTGGCCACTCGTTTCAGCATTATATTCGTCGGAATGATGGATTTCCTTTTGGAGCGGCGTGCTGAAATGTTTATGGAAGCAACGGTAAGAGACAGCGAATTTGCTTCCAAATAATTCTGTGGCGGACGTGAGGAAAAGTGAGTGGATAAAGAGTGTGGTTGTGTTGGTCACTGATGCAGAATGATGGGTGCCCAGGAGTTGACTTAAACTTTTTTCTTTTGTGTACTTTTGGAAAGTTTGCCCAGTAATAATTCAGTCTTGGGTTTTCTTTTTGCTTCCTGTGAATTAAGATAAATATTATTACCCACTCACTGAGAACTGTAATCCAAGAGCTTTCCCTTTTAGGGTTTTGTTTTTAAGATTTTGTAAAATAAAATATAAAATTGGTAATCTGTGCTGTGTTGGAATAAGGGAGGAAACGTTTGGTCAGGTTTGTCATCCAAGAAATATTTACTTGAGATTTAAAATCATTAGAGGGGTGAAGAAAGGGCAAAGCTGACTTGGTCTAGCCAGTCTTTAGAAGGTATACCAGTAGTATCAGAGCATTTGGGGGAAATAACAATTATCTTATGTTCTACTGATGCTTCGGTTGACTACTGTAAACTCTGACCTTTTTCTCGTCTTAAACTGAAGGCTTTCTCCGTGTTCTAAAATCAAATTTGACAGCTATTAAGATTACATTAAATATTGTTATAACATAAACGTTCCCAAAATTATAACCCCCGATTGAGGGCGGGAGGAGAAGGGGAGGACAGAGGATGAGATGGTTGAATGGCATCACCGACTCAATGGATATGAATTTGAGTAAACTGCAGGAGTTGGTGATGGAAGGGGAAGCCTGGCCTGCTGCAGTCCGTGGGGTAGCAAAGAGTCGGACATGACTGAGAGACTGAACTGAAACATGTTATAATATCATAGCATATGATAAGCCCTAGACCTTAAGCTTTCATTTTCACTTCAGAAAATCCATTGATTTAACTAAAAGAATATCATGTTATTTACTGAAGTAGTCCGTGTTCATTCTGTTACTTCTTAGGTTTTCAAATATAGATACTGTTGTTGCTAGATTAATGTAGACTGAAATTCTCTCAATTTTAATAATGGAAAAAAAGATGAGGGCATTGAGGCAATTTTTCCATACTGTTAAGTCTCCTTGGAGAGGAGGGCTGACTCTGTTTTACATGAGAATTGAAAATAGGGTAGTATCAAAAAACCAGTGTCAGAAAAGGATTGTTAAAACTGCATTATTTTAGGAAAAGAACATTTTGCCAGCTTATTTCACGGTAAGACTTGCAGTTTATTTCTTTATCGATGAATATTGTAAATTATTTTGTTTGCTTAAGTTTTTTGGGAAAAAGTTGCCTAAAGTTACATATTGGCATTTAAAATGTTGAAAGTGGATAATTAGTCTCCATTTTTCCTTCTTGTTTCAACTGTGTCATTTGATGCCTTTTAAAAATTTATCAGGCACCTACTGTGTGTAGTGTATGGTGGTGGGCTTATGAGTTGAACAATATTTTGTATAGGGGAATGTTATGTATTGTGATGTCACAGAGTGTATCAGCATAAGAAAAGACTACATCAGTAGTTTACAGGACTTTAAAAAAGTGAGTATTCTTCCCTTGACACTTTCTATATAGTCTTAGATGATTTTTTAAAAAATGTATTTGTTTTTAGTTGGAGGATAATTACAATATTGTGTTAGTTTCTGCCATATCAACATGAATCAGCCATGCATATGTCCCCTCCTTCTTAAATCCCCTCCCACTTTCCACCCCATCTCATACCTCTAGGTTATCACAGAGCAGCAGATCTGAGCTCCCTGCATCATTCATCAGATGGTTTTTGTATATATAATTGAGCATATATTAGGTGCTCAGTACATGTTTTCTAAATCGATGATGAAAGAATTTACAGTAATTAAAATGGAAAATATATAATGTGCATTGCCTAAAAATAACTAATAGATAATGGGTTTTATTTTTTAAAGTTGTAAAAAGCTTATACAAATTTAGTGGTTTCTCTGTGTGTGGCCTATTACTCATTTTAATTGGAACTTTAATCTTTTCTTTTTGTATTGTAGTTGTTTTTAGGAGAAATGAATAGAAGTAACCAGTTTTGAGGAAGCCATGGCAAAATCAAATACAAAACACAGAGTTTGTTCTCGGCAATCTTCAGTATCTTCTCTGTTAAGCTGCAACCTGAATGGCAGTAATTCCTCTAACTCTGGCGCTTTTCAATATAAGGATAAACTGTACAGTTCTGCATCTCAGGCTCTACAGGCCTATATTGATGATTTTGATCTAAGCCAAATGTGTCTTGGGGCAAGCACTGGAAAGAGTAACATTGTTAAATGTCCTGCTAATATGCCGGACTTCTCCAATTACATTTGTAAACCAAACAATGGTATGCTTTTATCCTTTGTTTTCTTTTTGCCTGTTGATTTAAAGCATTTTGAGAGATGTATAGTAGTCTTAGAAAACTAAATGCTTCATTTTGTTCTTTTGGAGTAAAAAATGACTTGTAATGTTGTGATCTGTATATATTTCTTAAATGATTCTGTGATTTTTTGGTTCTCTGGAGTTTTGGGGTAAAGATCCTCTTTTGACTTTGGAGTAGAAGCTCATAAAATGCAACTAGTAATAGCAGATGGCTGATTCTAAACCCTTAAGCCATTCTGTTACAGTGTAATGGAAAGAACATTGAGTTGGTGGTTCTAGCTTCCATTACCTAGCTTAATGACTTTAAACAAATCTCAGCCTTTCAGAATTTATACTTAATCAGTTCAGTTGAGAGGATAGGGCTGTGTTCGTCTTCTTGTCTATATTCTTGGGGCGGTAACATTCACAGGATGTTAAGGATTATTCCTTGGTCAGAGGTCCATTGGGGCTTCCCTGGTAGATCAGTTGGTAAAGATTCCATCTACAGTGCGCGAGACCTGGGTTCGATCCCTTGGTTGGGAAGATCCCCTGGAAGAAGACATGGCAACCCACTCCACTGTTCTTGCCTAGAGAATCCCCGTGGACAGAGGAGCCTGGCAGGCTGCAGTCCATGGGGTTGATAAGAGTCGGACATGACTGACTAAGCACAGCACAGCACGGTATCGAGGTCCATGAAAACAAGTTTGGAAAATGCATCTGTTGATAACCCAGTTAACACTTGACTGACCCCTAGGGTGAAAAAAGTTTACATCAACTGTTAGAAAGAAGTGGGCAGTATATTCCAGAAGAGGAGAATTAGAACAGCTGTTCTGTGTGTGTGAATGCTATTTCAGGGTTAGCAAGCAAGAAAGCAAATTATTTTTTCATCTAATTTAATGACTTGTTTTTTTCCTGTGTTGCAGCCAGTTGAGTAACTGGTATTCATGTGAGTGTATTAGTGCTTTGGGTATGTCTAGATGAAGAAACTGTAAATGAAAGAATACGTGAATATTTAGGAGGCTGGAGAGAAAAAAGTGTATCAAGTAGTTAAATTGAAGAGATGTGAAGGAAAAAAAAAACACATCCTATTACATAAACCTATACGTTTCAGGCTTTTAATCAAAGCTTGAGTAAAGATAAAGGAAAAACAGCAAACATGATTCTTAATTCTCAATTCTCATTTACTGTTGAATATTATGAAGTATTTTTATATGTGATACAGGAAGATAAACAGAATTCTGCTTTGTTTTTCAGCTTTTGAAAATCTTGATGACAAAAGACATTTATCCTTATCCTATAGAGGACAGACTCTTAATGACATAGACTCCATTAGTCTAACAACTGATGATCTGTTAAAGCTTCCAGCAGATGGATCATTTTCTTTCACTTATTTTGAATCAGGTCACGGAAGTAGCAAGAAAAACAGGAAACACATTGGAAGACTGAGTTCATCTGACAGAGAAAAGAATCAGAATTTTCGAGAACCAACTGCTCTCCAGGGCAAGGATAACTTAGTTACCCCACTTGTATACACAAATATAAAAGGAAGGCATTGTGGCAGGCTAAAAACCCCAAAACTCATGAATAAGGCTAGTAAAAGCGTTTCTGTACCATCTTTATCTTTTTCCAAAAAATTATCTTTTAGGGACAGTTCAGAACACAATCTTGAAAAGAATTATCCAAGATGGCTCACTAGCCAGAAGTCTGACCTTAATATTTCAGGGATAACTAGTATACCGGACTTCAAGTACCCAGTCTGGCTCTACAATCAAGACTTGTTACCTGATACAGATAGTCAAAGAATACATCAAATGTGTAAAGAAGATCAGTGTTCTCCTAGGCATAGTTACCAGGCACAAAGAACTTCTCGGCTAATGAATAAATTAGATTGTTTTGAATATTCTTTTGAACCTTCAAACATTTCACATTCCTTGAGTGAGGATAAAGGATTACTGACTGAATATAAATGTGGTCCTGAACCTAGCCAATGTCTGTGTGAGAATCCGCTTCTTCCAGGATCCAAACAGCCATTCAGTGGTAATTGTTGTTTTTTTGTGGTTTTACTGTTTTTAAGAACCAAAGAAAGTGCTGTAAATTTGACTAGCATCTAGGATCTGTTATATTCTTGATATAATGCTCAAATGATGTTTTTGTTTTGAACTCTTATCACCTTTATTTATGTCGTATTCTGTGACTAGAAAAATGTCTTATTTTTTTCTTTGTGTCATAACAAATGTCACATTTTAACATAGCTTGCTATTGTGGATATGTTTATATTCCAAATAATGTAAATTCTTGTTGCCTTTATAAGATTTTACTCTGCTTTGCATTTATTTTTTTCTTACAGAATTAATGTAATCTTTTAAATTAGGTGACAAAATTGAATTGCTTATCCTGAAGGCCAAGAGAAATCTAGAGCATTGTACTGAAGAGTTACCAAAGTCTATGAAAAAGGATGACAGTCCTTGTTCATTAGATAAACTTGAAGCGGAAAGATCATGGGAAAATATTCCTGTTACTTTGTAAGTTAAAATGCAGCATTCAGTTTTCCAAATGAAGAATGCCATGTACACATCTGATTTCATCTTTAACTTAATGATAATTAACAATGGTAGTATCATGGTATTTTTATAGAGCATAACTTTCAGTGTTGTTTGCTTTAGATCGCATTTTTCATTAGTTACCACAAGATGGTGATAACTTTAGGTACCTTATATAACTTTTGTCTTTGTTACATGATCCTTTCGTTGCGCTATAAAATATTGATATATGTTTAATAGGAATTAGAACCAAAAGCAACTATTTTGCAAATGGAGAAGGCTATTAAAATTTTACTGCTTTCTTTTTTTACTTTTAAGTTTTATCTTCCTCTATATTCTCTTTATATTTTAGAATATTCATCATTTACATTTTAATATTTTTCAATTATTATTTTCCATAAATGATGGTACAATTTTTGTATGGTAAATGTTTGAAGTTTCTAAGAGTGTTTTCATTTGTGTGTTAAACCTCTCTGTGATACAGTTGCTCAGAATAATTTAAAAAGTGTTCACCCATGAATGTGAGTGTAGAGGAAGAATCTAGGAAAGCTGCTTTTCTCAGTGATATTAATTCCATGTCAGAAATGCATTCTTTGTAATCCTATATCCTGTCCTAGGCTCTGATAATTTAATAGTTGTCTAAACCTTCATTCTGTTTAGAGTTTATTTCCTGACTCCTTCTTTGATTACTTCTCAGTTGAGCATCTTATTTTCTTAAATGTGGACATTGACTGTAATTGCAGTTTAGAATCTTGATTCTGTCATTTCCTTGCTGAGATTTTGTATAGGTTGCTTCTACTTTGGGGTTGTGAGGATTCAGTTGATTAGAAAATAAATATGAGGTACTTAGGACAGTTTCTGATTTATGACACTCCCTTGTAAATTGTAATAGTGGTGGTGATCATCCAGAATATTTTTTGTTTGTTCAGCTTCATTTCTCAACTGTTGGTTCATTAATGTGTTTAAAAAAAATCAGCAACAACTAGGATTAATAATTAGTTCACTTAATTCTTACAGTTCTCTATTTTTCATATTTACTAATTTCTTATTTTCTTATCAGTTGGTTTTATTGTGTCTGTATTTGTAAAGTCCTATAGGGTGAGCAAATATCAGAGGTGCTTAAATTGAGTAAAGCTTTTGAATATACTAGATGTATTTTGTAATTAGATACTATGACTTCTGACTTGTATACCATCATATTATGATGGATATGTTTTACATAAAATTATTGATGGTATGATAAGGTGTAGATCTGACTTCAGTGTGATATTGACAAATTATTAATCTGTCATCAAAAACAAAATTGACTAGGTAGTAGTGTGCTAAAAGAATAACCACAGCCAGAAAGTTGTTTTTGTTTTTTTGGTATAACTTTCTGTAATAGAAAATGTCAAACACATACAAAAGTAGAGGAATAGTATGATGATTCCATATATATCCAGCAGTCGTTTTTTATAATCAGATAAATGCTTTTTTGATGATAGTTGGTGGATGTACAAACTCTTTGGTAAAGAATGGGAGGAAAAACTACTTGGGAACAAGAAAAAGTTCATAGTAAATTACAAATCAGATGAGTGAATAATGAAGAACGGCTAATTACTGAGAAAAAAATTTGCATTATGATGTTCACGTGTTTTAAGAGTCTTAGATGTGTGAATACTTGAGTTAGATACACATATTGATATATAAATGAGAGAGATAGAATGAGTTTATTCTCTGCAGCTAATGGAATTTTGTTTTGAGAAAATTTTTACTTTTGCTGGGGATGCACTTTTCTTCCCCTTGAACATTAAGAAAAAAACATTTATTTATTGAACTTCTTTTAAATGTCCCAGGTATGGAGAGTTAAATTTATGTAGTGTATGAGATAAGAAGGACTGCAGATGTAGAAACTGAAGTGAAGGGGAAGTTTTGTGAAGTCATCCCATGAGTGGGATTGGGATTTGCACAGGAATCTTAGTTTCAGAATTAACCCTTCTCCCACTTCACTCTGTCCTTAGTGCCAGTCCTGGAGGAGAAGTCTCTTCTGTTGCTTTGATTAGAAGCATGTAGTTGCATCTTAATAGAAACTTATAAATTTGTGGGGGCTTTGTGTATTAATATTGAGTGACCAAAAATGTTTAATTGGAAAAATGTACTGCTTGTTTCAAACAAATGTGCTTTTGGAGGATACATATATTTGAAGGCTCATTTATTTAATTAAAGACTAATGTCTTCAGTTTCTTTATCTTTTTCCTTAAAGCTTTACAGGAGAAGCAAGGAGATAGGGAGTGATGAAGGAAGAAGTTAAGGGAGAAGATAAAAAGAAATTATCAAGCAACATCCATAGGAATCCTATCTATAATGGTTACTTCATGGTGACTATTTAAAATGATAACAGTCAGTTATATACTGTCTAACTTTTATCAATTGGGAACTTATATGCTGTCTTGTATCCTTAAATCCTAGCAAATCTCCTGTTCCTGTTAACACTGATGATAGTCCTCAAGAAATTCCAAAGACAAAGTATGCTAATGAATTCCTTGAAGATTTTTTAAATGATGATAATCAGGTGGGTGACATTAAATCTTTTTATCTTATTAAAGGAATAGTTATGACTAATGTATTAATTTCTTTAAGTTATTTGGATATAATAATTAATTATAATTAAAACAGAAAATGGCTCAAATCCTCTTTTCCCCAGCACATATCTATGAGACCATCACTCCTAGAATTACTGATAATTTTAGTATTCTGAAGTAGAGGGACCTGGAATTGAACTCTCTGGGGAGCCTAAATTGTCATTACAGTGATTTCTTTTTTTTCCCCCCCTGGAAAACATGTAAAACAGCACCTTACAGAGTAAATTATATTTTCCCATAGGGCAGTTGCTTATTGACAGTTGTGTTTCTAAGATACAGTTATACATCTGTTTAATTTAAAATGAGAAATTTATCACTCAGCTTTAAAGAATCAGCACATGTACATCTCGCAAGTAATCCTGAAATAAACTGTAAATACATAAGGAATGATTATAATATTTATAATTTTAATTCATGGCTGTTAAATATTGAATACACTTTTGAGATACATCTGAAAGAGTTGAGAGATTGAACATTCCAGACAAAAATTAGCTAAAAATTTTAATATATATCTTTTCCTTCAGTGAAATTTACTAGAGAAAGTAGAGGTTGTCAGAACGTGTCTGACCTTAGTGCTCTAATAAGATACTATAGCAAATCCTGGGTAAGTGAAACTTAATTATCAAATATTTATTTGCCAGATAAATTTGAGTACCAAACACTTTTCTAGGAATTGTACTCCTAATAGTGAATAAGAGAAGAATCCTTGCCTCTTGGATTTTTTATTCCAAGTTGGACAGAGGAGCTATATCAAAATGAAATAGGCAATGGTGACTGAATAACAACAGCAAACAGTCATACATAAGTGCTGTGCTCAGACATGTCTGACTCTTTGCAGCCCCATGAACTACAGCCCACCCGTCTCCTCTGTTCATGGGATTTCTCAGGCAAGAATACTGGAGTGGGTTGCCATTTCCTACTCCAGGGGATCTTCCCAACCCAGGGATTGAACCTGTGTCTCCTGCATTGGCAGATGGATTCTTTACACCATTGTGCTACCTGGGAAGCCCATGTATAAAGGAGAGTCTTACAGATGTTGTGAAGAAAAACTGATTGAGATAGAGAAACGAGGGCAGAGAAATTGTAGCTGGAGTGGGCAGGAACAGCCTCTCTTCTGAGGTGATGTTTGCACCCAAACCTAAAATGAGTGAGTAAGTGATACATACACTCATAGGGAAATAACTTTTCATTTAGAGGGAATCGTAAGTGCAGAAACCCCAAGGCAGAAAAATGTTCAAGGAAAATCAGAGTCCAGTCAGTGTAGCTCAGTCAGAATGAGCAAGGAAGAATGGTTAAGAGATAAGATGGTAACCAGGAGTCAGATCGTGTCGGTATGTAAGCAATGGAATGAAGATTTTACATTTTAAGTGAGATGAAAAGTGCCTGGAGTACTTTGGAGGAATGAAATGAGCAGATCTACACCTTAAAATATAAAGTGGCGGTGGTATGGAACATAGACTTGAGAGGAGCTGGAGAAGGACAAGGAACCCAGTTAGGAGGCTTTAGCCATCTTCCAGAATAGGGATAGTCAAGGCTTGGGTTAGGTGGGAATGTTAGAAGTGGTCAGATATAGTTAGATTTGTGATGTGTTCTTAAGGTGACTGGGTAGGATGGAGACAGGAGATTCAAAGAGTGAGTCCAAGATGTTTGAGCCAAACAACTAAAGCAGTGGGTGGTACAGTTCACTTAGTTGAGGTGAACCCTGGTAAAGGAACAGGTCTGTGTGAATTTTGTAAAGTTTGAGATGGACGGGAAGGGAAGGAAGGGAAGGTGTAGCCGCTCAGTCGTGTCCGACTCTTGCGACCCCGTGGACTGGAGCCTACCAGGCTTCTCCATCCATGGGATTCTCCAGGCAAGAATACTGGAGTGGGTTACCATTTCCTTCTCCAGGGGATCTTCCCGACCCAGGGATCGAACCCGGGTCTCCCGCATTTGAGGCAAACGCTTTAACCTCTGAGCCACCAGAGAAGACCATTAAATACTAACCAGCCAATTCCTTTTCTTCTGCCTTTACACACACACCACCTCACTACCACTGTGGTTTTCAATTTTTAAATAGTTTTAAATTTATAGAAGGTTGCAAAAATAATACAGATAGTTCCTGCCACCCTTCTCTCAGCTTCCCTCATGTTAACATCTCACTGACCATAGTGTAATTTTCACATTGGCAAAATACTGTTACTGAAACCACAGACCTTATTCTGATTTCACCAGTTTTCCTGCCAATGTCCTGTTGCAAGATGTAGCATTGCATTTAGTTGTCATATCTCCTCAATCTGCTTCAGTCTTGACAATTCCTCAGTCTTGTCTGTCATGATCTTGACACTTTTGAAGACTTAATAGTCAGTTGGTTTTTTTCTGTAGATTGTTCCTCAGTGGGGTTTATCTGAAGTTTTGTTGTGATTAGAATGGAGTTATGAATTTTTGGCAAGAATCCAACAGAAGTCATGCTGTGCCCTTCTCAGTGCATCATATCAGAGGGGTCATGATGTCATTGATAATACTGATGATGTGTCTTAGTTCAGACTGCTGTAGTAAATATGCTGTAGACCAGGTGGCTTAACAGCAGACATTTGTTTCTCACGTTTCTGGAGGCTGAGAAGTTCAGATGAAGGTGTCTGATGAGATCCTGCTTCCTCGATTTCAAGTGGCCATCTTCTGGTATCCTCATGTGGCAGAGAGCAGAGAGGGAGCAAGCTTTCTGTGTCTTTTCCTGTAAGGGCACTAATCCCGCTCTTGAGAATTCCACCTTCATGACCTAGTTCCTTCATAGAAGCCCCTCCTCCAAGTGCTGTCACGTTGGGATTAATTCAGATTGCACATTTGAATTGTAGGGGGCACACACATTCAGTCCAGAGCAGTATACTGATACGATAATATGTAATTATCATAGAAATTTATTTTTATATTTATTTATAGATAATTTATATTTATTATAGATAAAACTATAATAATATGTTAGTACTGGTGATATTAGTCTTGAACATATGGTGCCTACTGGCTTTCTTTTTAGTAAAATTACAGTTTCCCCTTGTAATTAATAAATATCTCAGAGGAGATGCTATGAGACTGTGCAAATATTAATAGTCTCAGACTTCTGTCCACTGTTTTTAGCATCATTGGTGGATCTTGTTTTTTCGTCTCAATTATTAGTTGAAATTCTTGTGTAATGAGCTCTTCCTCCCCTCCCCATTTATTAAACTTTTTATTGGGATTCAGATTTTTTTAAAACTTCTTATTTTGTATTGGGGTATAGCTGATGAACAATTTTGTGAAAGTTTCAGGTGACTGGCAAAGGGACTCAGTCATATATATACACGTATCCATTCTCCCCCAAATTCCCCTCCCATCCAGGCTGTTACATAACATTGAGCAGAGTTCCATGTGCTGTACAATAGGTCCTTGTTGGTTATCTGTTTTAAATAGATAGTGTGTACATGTCCATCCAAACTCCCTAACTATCCCTTCCCTCCAACATCCCCCCCCAACCCTCTAAGCAACCATAAGTTCGTTCTCTAAATCTGGGGACTTATAGATATTTAATTCTTGGTTTGAAAGAAAGAAAAGTGAAAGTGAAGTTGCTCAGTTGTGTCCGACTCTTTGTTACCCCATGGACTGTAACTTGCCAGGCTCCTTTGTCCATGGGATTTTCCAAGCAAGAATACCGGAGTGAGTTGCCATTTCCTTCTTCAGGGGATCTTCTCTACCCAGGGATCGAACCTGGATCTCCCACACTGCAGGCAGATGCTTTATACAGTCTGAGCTACCAGGGAAGCCTGGTGTTATTTTCTAGGTTTACAATATAATATTATTTTGCTGCTTAAATTGTTCCAGTTGAGGCCATAAGAGTTGCTTCAGGTTGGCTCTTGTGTCCTTTTGACATGTCCCTATCATTTTTTGAGGACTTCTTTGAGGAGCCATGGTTTCTCTTTATTTGGAAACTGTGTTTAGAAACTAAGACCTAGGCGTGAGTTGTGCTTATTGCTCCTGGGTTGTTCTTTATGCTAGACTTTCTCAGCAGGCAGACTTAGAAAACATGTTTACTAACCCACATATACAGGTATACATGTTTCTATATCTATTTATATATGTATTAATATATTTTGTGTGTAGGTATAAAATCATGAGTTCATACTAATACTAATTCCAGTTCAATACCACGGTATTAGTTTTAGCCCTTTCTGTTCTTTATTTGTAACTTCTTTCTCCTCTGGTAAGAATCTCTGCCCTTATTATCTATAATAGATTTACTTGTTTTTTCAGGCTTAGCATATGCATAGTTTCAGAATTGCTGTAAGAAATAGATTTACTAGCTGTGTTATATTGTTTATGTGTGATTCTTTTTGTCTTTGAGGCTTCCCTAGTAGCTCAGACAGTAAAGCATCTGCCTGCAGTGGAGGAGACCTAGGTTTGATTCCCGGGTCGGGAATATCCCCTGGAGAAGGAAATGGCAACCCACTCCAGTATTCTTGCCTGGAGAATTCCATGGACAGAGGAGCCTGGTGGGCTGTAGTCCATGGGGTCTCAAAGAGTCGGACACGACTGAGTGACTAACACACACATACTTTTTGTCTTTAGCCGTATGATATCCAGTCAAAGTATTCTTTTCCAAAGTTACCTTGGTTAATTATTTTCTGCTCAGCTCCTTTCAGTGTGGTCATGTTGTTCGTTTGTAATACTGTTAGGTCATTTTCTTATTGTGTAAATTGGGTTTTTCCCACATTTTGTGTGGTTTAAATGGTTGTTTTTTGAATATGTGAAACAGTACTATAGTTCTAAGAGTCAAAGCTATACCAAAAGATGTACTCAGGCATTCACTCCCAGGATTTAATACCAAGTCTCAGAACAAATTCTATCAAACGTACTGAACAGCATTTATTAAACATTCTTTAGTTTTCTTGTTTTTGGTACTCTGACCACAATTTTGCCTGAAAGGTTCACTTAAGGCAGACACCAAATTTCAGAGGCAAGCTTTTGTAACTTACGATTAGCATTAGGCAACTAGAATTTCTTCTAAACCAGTGACTGGATGCATATCGTTTAGAGATAACGCCTCAAGTGCTGTCTCCGAGGTTGCAGGAGTATAAACCAAACTGAATCCTTATGCTGTTTCTTTTTCTTCTTTTTTAAAATTTTGGTAAAGTATTCATAGTATTTTGACCATTTTTAAGGGTATAGTATATAGTTCCATGCGATAAGTATCTTTACATTGTGTATCCATCATCTCTATCGCTAGGACTTTTTCATCTTTACCCACTGAAACTCTGTACACATGAAACACTTAACTACCCATGCCTGTTTACCCCCATGCCTATTTACTACCCTCTGCTGGCACCATTCTACTTTCTCTTGATAAACTTGATTATTCTGGAAACCATGTATGTTTTAGTCTGCTGAGGCTTTCATAACAAAATGCCATAGGCTAGATGGCTTAAACAACAGATATTCAGTTCTCAAAGTTTTGGAGGTGGGATTATCTCAGATCAAGATGCTAACTTATTATTTTACTGGTGAAGGCCCTTTCCCTAACTTGCAGACAAACCACCTTCCCACTGTGTCCTCACATGGCCTTTGCTTGGTCTCTTAATCCTATAGTTATCAGAGTCCCACCTTTAAGACCTCACTAAACTTAATTACCTCCTTATAGCCCTCTCTCTCAATACAGCCACATTCAGAGTTAGGTCATGAATTTCGGGGGTGGGGTGGGGTGAGGTGGGGTCTGGGGGGAGGACACAGATTCAATCCATAGCATAGTATAAGATGAATCATACTATATTTTTCTTTTTGTTATCGACTTATTTCATTTAGTGTAATGTTGTCAAGGTTCATCCATGTTGTATCAGAATTTCCTTCCTTTCTTAGAATGAAGAGAACACCATTGTGTATTTGAAATGCTAGTTCTTGTTCAGTTGATATCAGCTTCATTTACACACTTGAAAGGAGCATGTTGGCTTACCTGCTTCTAAGGACCTTTCACTTGTAAAAATCTATGATTTTAAATGTGGTAAATCAGTGTGTTGCAAATGTAAACATGCACCATTCATTGTAAAAGAACAAGGGCTAGAAAGGATATGCCAACATTTTAATAATGATTGTCTTTAAGTGACTCCATCTGGGGACTGGGAAAGAGGAAGTTGAGTTACAGTTTTGATTTGGTAAAACACTTTATTGACATGTATTATTTGGATTTTGCATTAATTTTATATTGTGGGGAAATAATGCAGAATATAACTTTTCCCCTTATGAATTTGAGTGGTTTATTATTCATGTGTTTTAACTTTAGAGCTGTACCCTTTCTGGAGGGAAACATCATGGACCTGTTGAAGCCCTGAAGCAAATGTTATTTAATCTTCAGGCAGTGCAAGAAAGTTTCAATCAGAATAAAACTACAGAGCCAAAAGGAGAAATTAAACAAGTAAGCATAAACGTAATTTATGAACTGAAATCTATGAATGCAAATTGAGATCTGTGAAGGATATGATTTCCTCCTAGATCTTTTTGTAGTTTTTCCCTCTAGTTTTATGTTAATAAGCATGGTATATAGTGAACAAACATTTAGAGGCATACTTTAGGACCATTGCAGAATAAAGTTATATTTTTGGAATTAAAAGTTTAAGCTTTACTGAAAATTATTTACTAAATTTATTTCCTTGGGAATACGGATGATATTTTTAATGTGTTCTTATTAATCACATATTAAATAACATTTACGTTTGTAATTATATAATATTTTCACTCTTTCATTATATTTGGTGTTTTCAATAATAGATCTCAGAAGATGATCTCTCTAAGTTACAGTTGAAGGAAAGTATGGCTCCTATTACTAGGTCACTTCAAAAGTAAGTGTTCTCTGTTAATTTCTGAGTATGCTATGAATACAAATCTGTTTTAGTCATTGCTTTGATTGAAATCAGAAGGTTACAGGATGGAATTAAGTAGCTCTAAGAAGGAAGACATGTACTAGGTATATTTCAGCTTCCTAGAGCATGTTGTTTAACCCTGAGACTTTTCTCTTAAACGTGTGCTATTTTCTATTTAAAATATTCTTAGGGCTTAATGAGATAACTGTGGACACTTAAAATATAATAGATGGGAATGGCCTGGAGAAATTTTCTTTTTCCCTTCTGAGTAACATCAACAGTTTGAGAGAGCATTGGTGTGGGTATTCTGGATGAACAGCTTGTGCTTGAAACGAGTTGTCCTGTGTTCTCTCTAGAAGAGATAAGTAATCATATCATTGTTTGATAATGTCTCCGAAGAATTCTAAAGGGAATATAATGGCCTGGAAGATAGGTCCAGATGCCCTAAGGTGTTAATCTACTTATTTTCTTAGTTACATTATCTTAAAAGTTGGAAAGAATACAGTCTTTCCTATAGTCATGATGTTGATAGACGAGAAGGTTCTATTTTATGGATTTGGTTATGTGAATATGAGGTGTCCTCAAAAGATGGAATATGCAGTTTAGTAAACACTAAGATTAAAATTTTTTACTTTGTAACATTATTTTGCTTGGCTGTAAGTGGGCTAGACAAATACTGACTACCTTTTGTCCTTTCAGAATTGCTTAGGATTCTCTTATGTAAGGAAGCAGTAAAAAAGTGAAACCCTAGACATGTAAATTTATAATTGTCATGAGAAAGATATGTATATCATTTTTGTTTTCATACTTTAAAAAATATGTATGAATTTCTGCCTCTATTCTGGGTAGAAATGATCCCTCTTTCTTTGTTGCTTGCCATAGTCTTGGCTATAATGTTTCATATCTAATAGGATTCAGTGAGTAATGATACTAATAACTAACCTTTATTGAACATTTACCAAGTATCAGTGTTCTTAGTGCTTTTGTATGTAATTCATGTGATTTTTTTCAACCCTGTGAGGTAAGTACTATTATTTGTTTCATAATACAGATCAAGTAATAAAGTAACTTGCCCAAGGCTGCCTGGCTAGTAATTCAAACCAGACAGATTCTAGTCTGTGTTCCTAATACTACTCTCTAATGATAGTGGTGCAGTGCCTCAGTTGATTATCTTGGATAAAGACCTCGTTCTGCTTTAAAATTTAAAGTAGATGACCTCAAGCTTTCCACAGTTCTTAAAAACATTGATATTGAACTTGTGTCACAAGACTTAAGTGTATTTTCCGAGTTAAAGTACATAGCCCAGAAGATGTTTTTCTTGGTGGAAATGAACTCTTAACCATACGTAATTAACCACAAAAATTGATAATGATTGTATAGGACCATTTTCTATAATTTTTTTTATAGTAATAACTTTTTTCTAGCTTAGATCATTAGTAATCTTGTCTACAGAAGGCCAGTTTTAGAGAGTAAGAGTCCAGTTTTGTTAGATGGGTCTTAGCTGTTGATTCTTTTGGATTAGCTGAAGCAACCTTAATTTGGCTTTTATTTTACATTTTGAAAGTATTATCAGTAAAGCATTTGTAGTATTATGAAGTAAGTTTAGATTTTTGAAGAAAGCATGTCATTTCCCCTCTCCCCCTTATTTTCAGTCTTTAGATAAGACTGATTTAAGGACAAGTTAAAATTAATTCAGTCTCAGAATTCCTCTTACTAGACTGCAAAATATTCTGTTTCGGATTATGGTCATCTTTTCATACTTTAAAGGAACCCAACTTTTGCAGAAGTTATAGATTGTATTTTAGGTGCTTTAATTACTTTTCTAGGGTGTTTCTCCCCAATCCTCAAATAACTGGATTTTCTTTCTAACAGTTTGGATTGCTAACCAGTTCATTAAAATATCTTTTCTAGCTTTAGAAAACTCCCAAGATCTTAGTATGGGTTCTGTTTACTCCCCTGGACACAGTTTTCTTAGGTTCTCCTATTAGAAATAACAGAGACAAGGATTCACTGGACCTGAAGTATAAATGGCTGATACAGCTTAAGATGTTATTTTTTCCAGAAAGATTTTGCTATTAGTAGGAATCAAAGTTATATTTGTTTTGTATCCCTATAATACTTAGTTTTGTCTTATGTATTTGCATATTAAAATTATCATCTTTAAGCAAATGAAAGAATTGGGTTTTGAGCGAGTACCTTTTCTAAGATCTTTTGTTATGTCGTATAAGCTTAGGCTGATTGTAAAAAAATATAAGCTTAGGCTGATTGTAAAAAATGAGCAGTTGCATATTGTTCACACGCTATAAAGGTGAGCAATGGTGGATGATTACAGAATTATCAGTCCTCCAAAAATAATTTGGTTTTGGCCTCAGGACATGTAGTTTTATATATTAATTGGAGATGAATGTGTAAGAATTCTCAATAATAAAGGTCATGCTGTGAAGACCATGCTTAATGATAGCTGGAAAATTGTCTTGTTTCTCAGATCTCCTTTCCTGCTCAGTTTTCTGGTGTTCGTTCTATACTAGGGATAGACAGAATTAGCTCTCAGACTTGCAAAACATGACCCTAAAGCAAAGATTTTTCTTTATTCTAATGTGCTCGTATGTCACTTAGATCTAGAAAATAGTAGGCATTTTGTCCTGAAAAGCCTTTTGTTCAGTTCTTGCTGAATACTAGGCTGAATATTGGTCAGTAAACATAGTATTTAAGAGAACAACCAATATAGTAGTACTAATAGAAAAGCAAATGCAAGATATCAATCAGTAAATTAAAATATAGCTGAATTGTCGTCATATAATCAGTGTTGCTGAGTTCCTGGGGGTTGATTTGTATGTATTTGAATGGTCATTGGTAGATGCATTGTCACAATAAGAAATGAGTTTTTAAATTTCAGTTTTTAAGGTGAGTGATTACTCAGTGTTGTAATATAATCCTTAAGTTGATCTTTTCCCATTAACCTGTTTTTTCACTTTTTAACAGAAGAAAATCAAGAAAAATTTCCTTTTGTAATTTTATCCTTCCCTTCTCCTTTACTTACCTTTGAAATACCAATCACTTTTGATAGTCTCTTTTCTAAGTAAATGGCTCTATTCTCAAAAGAATTAGATGAAAGGAACTGCCAACTGGTTGTATAACTGAGGCAGAGCGACTAACGCGTTCGCATTTCTACTTGGCTTTTTTATTCCTTTCCATTATTACCCACCACCCCCCCTTTCTACCTGACATTGTGTTTTGAAGGCATAAAATATACTACATGGGATTAGAAAGGAAACCAGTTATAGTGAATTAATTATCAAAATATTTAAATACATTTCTGATCAGTAATAATATATGCTTCTCTATTGCATTTAAAATAAGACAATACATTTAAAATACAGGTAAGTTAAAATTCATTTTGTAAAAACGTGTTATTGTGAAGGTCTTTTTCATAACTTGAATAAAAGCATTAAACAATTGTGTGGTCTTTTACTTAACCTTCACATGTTGATCAGCAAACAGTTAAAGAGAATATTGGAAGACGTTGATGTCTGGGTCACCACTGAGACTTCTCTGTTTGGTGAATGAACAAATAGACTTAAAATTTTCTAATAGTTACCTAGGTATGTCATATGAACTTTTGGACTGAGACGGAAAGAATGAGAGTACCTGTGTTATAGCAGTGGATTTAATAACTTGTAATTTTGTAACTATTATATAACTTGTAATTTTGGAATAGTCATGAGTATAGAACATACCTGCAGTGACTATGTGATATGAAAATATCTCTGACTTCTGTAGCATATGAGATCACTTTGGTCTGTTGCTTACATTCATAATGGAAGGAAATGCTAATTTAGAGATAGCGTTTAGTGAAAATAAAGATAATCCCCCCCCCCCATCCCTTTGTATAGATCCTTAAAATCTAAAGAATCTGTGGTCCTCCAATTTGTAAACAATAAGATTGGATTCTAGCCACTTGTCTTTCTGTCTCTTGAATCACAGCCTGAAAAGAAAAAGGAAGATAAGCCCCAAGTATTATATTTACAGGTTATATTCTTCCTCATAAATGTGTGTCTAGGAAGAAGAAAATTCTTTAAGTAGAGAGAGATTACTATAGGATGTAGAAATAATGAAGTCTAGTTTGACCTGTAATTGCTTAGTAATAACCCTGGGTAAGTTATTGTCATTTAGTTAATGAAGATGACAATCTCAAAAATTAACAGAAGCTGTTGAATGGGTGCCAGAATTCAGATTCTTATTACATTTGAGTGTCTGAGAGATAGAGTACGGGGAAATAGATGTGATGTAATATAGTAATTAACGCTACTCGTTTTCTCCATCTTACTCTTGGTAAAGTGGAGGATGTATTTTATTTATTATACATCATTGCAACTTTTCACTAATTTCTCACCTTAAAGATTACTGTACCTCATAATTGTTATATTATTTCTGTTTTTCTTAGTCTCTTGTTTATCAGAGACATATTTTTGGATGGTTGATTAACTTATATTTTCTGAGTGATCCTCAAGGATCTGAAGGGTAGGGGAGAGGGAAAGCTGGAAGAATACTTTGAGTGGAAGACTGGAGAGCTAAGGGTCCCTGTCTTGTTGGTTTGTCTGAGGAATGATTGGGAAGACCAGGTTGCTGGTATTATTGAATGTAATTATCATTTGTTTTCCCCATGCTCAATAAAAATGAGTTTTCCTCAATTGTAACTGATTCTTTAGTGCTATTTTTAAAATTTTAGCTGCCTTGAATGTATATGTTAAAAATGAATTATGTCCTTTATTCTTAAATGCTATACATAGTATATCAAAAGGCATCATCTCACTCTGAAAATCACATGGAAAAGATGTTTTAAGTGTGATACAAATGGTACCTGTTACTGTTTTTTATTAGGCTACTTGGTACACTTAAAAAGAAAATCTTTAAATGTCATACATAAGTTTTTATATGTGTATAGAATTTTAGGTGAGTTATTTTAGCCCTGAGTAACTCAGATTGCAAGGTCTTGTAAAGAAAAACTTTCGTAGTTTTGATGCTAAACATTTTCCGTAAGTTTATCTCTCATACTGATTTTGAAGTTAATAAACAATGTAATGACCCTTTCTTACTGTCTGCATTACCTATTCAGTCCTTGATGTTGGTTGATAATGTGTTTTATACTTTTTAATGAAGGGCTTTGCACCATTTATCTCGCCTGAGAGACCTGGTTGATGATACCAGTGGGAAACAGTCACCGAAAATATGAAGAGGAAAATAAAAGTTTAACCAATAAATAGTCACCACAGAACAAAATGTATTTTTTTCATATCGCTTAAACTGACAGTTAACTATAAGCCATACGTTATTCTATGATTGGTTCAAGTATTACATATTTTTTAAAAACCTGACTTGAAAACGTCCGTATATTTTTTTGTGGCCTCTCCTCATTTTGTGCCAAAATACCAGAGGTGAATTGGGAGGACCCATAGTCCTAGTCTGACTTTGGTCTTCAGGCTGTATGTGTCGAATAGTCAAAGATGGATGATTTCTGTTCTTGAAGCTTACATGGACTTAAACCTTCTTCAGCATCCTCATGATTTTATTATCTGATTCTGGATCATTTAGAAGCTTTTCTTGGTTTCTATACAAAATCTTTTAAGTTAAATAGACTCATAAAGGTAATATCCAATGTAAGGAACTTAAGGAATATCAAAATTGTTGATATATCTTATCCATATGGAAATATGTTACTTTCAAGTTTCATAAAGCAAACATTTAAGAATATGTTGTATTTGCAAATAACATTAATTGATGCAGTGCTAAAAGGAATGTTTTTTTTTTTTGAGAGCACATAAATTTTATTTACAAGTAATAACTATATATTTTTGTTACATATGGCATTTATATACAGTAGCATAAATATTTTTTAAATATACACATATGCACTTAAAATTTTTTTACTGATGAAATACACAGCCAACAAACTTTGGAGAGGCCTGCTCTAAAATAAGCAGCAAGGCAAGCACTGGGGGGTAGCATGTTCAATTTTATACGTGGAGATCCAGGAGCCAGCCAAGGGTGGTGAACTGAACCCTCGGCCTGACCAAGGGTCATGTGAGTTACACATGATATATGGCTCTCTGCTGTACGGGTTATACTGGAACAAGTCCTGTTGCTGGGCGCCGCCAGGAATGTTGTTTTATATTGTGAATTCCAGGAAAACCTCATTTAATTAATGCTTTGATTTTATGTGAGAATATTTGACAGTACTTGACAGTTTTTAAAACATTTTGCGGGGGATATTTAAGAATTTAACATTTTGATATTTCTTAGATTTAAATTTTGAGGTTAGCTAAAACTAGTAAAAACTATATTTGACCGATTGCTTTATGAAATTTGGTAACTGAAATGACTATGGAAAATGAGTAACTGTATTAAAGCTATTTTGTAAATGCTGAACTTTATTTAAAGCAATCTGTAGTCTTGAAGATTGGTCACTAGCTAGAACTAAACAGAACTCTCTAATTTTGCAACTTCTATCAAGTGGACTTCTGATAAGCAGGAGGCATGTTTACTAACAAAATGAAGAAATGTCATAATACGTGGCAAAGTATATTTAAAAAGCCTGATGAAATTAAAGAGTGAGTATGTATGTATACAAATGAACACTACTCAGATTTTGGAGCATTTTTTGCTAGTACCTTTACTGTCAAATAAGAATTTCGAAGCATATTGGGTGAAAGAATTCCTGCCCCCTGCCCCCACCACCTCAATTTAAAACACCACATAAGACCTTTGTTGCAGAAATTACATGTCAAAGACGGTGGAGTGAATCCTGTCTTTTTTCCCTTGCCTAGTGAATCAGATTGACTACTGTTCTTTTTGCCCAGTTGGAGAGTCACTTGCTAGTAAGTTTGTTTTGGTTACTCTGGATGTGTTTTTGCCACCGACATTCAATTTTCTGGTTATGGTCTTTTGCTTCACAGCAAATAGTTTGCATACAATGAAACAAGACATTACTTTGATGATTGTAATGTGGTTGGCTGTTAAGTGTGGATGGGTTGATTTTAAGTTGGATGAATTGAGCTTTTTAAGTGGATGAATGAATGGATCTGAGTTGAGCATGTTTCAGGGAAATCCAGGATTTGACAAATTCTAAAGGCACAGCAGATACCAGATAATTGTGTATTACATGTTGATCAGATGTGATATATTTAGTATACATAGAAGGAATCTGCAAAGGGACTGTGCTTAATGACTCTGTAACACTGATTTGGTTAGTGCTTCATTTGCGAAAACATATCTCCAATACTAAATAAGATAAACTTGTTCTAGAATTTTAACTAATATTTTAAGAAACTTGATGATACTTATCCCAAAGTGTTTTTTGTACTAAATATGGAAGTTTTAAGTTTTTAGCAAAAAAGAGAAAACTTTAAATGATTAATTGTAACCTTTTAAAAATATATCAGTGATTCAATAAGAAAAATGTAAATGATAAATGTTCAATAAATTATTTAAGGAAGTTAATTAATTAAATATTTTAGCATTTATTATTTTGAGATTTCCAAAGGACAAAAGATGACAACAGTATTGAGACAACTGAGTTGGGAATTTAAGGCAATTAGATAGCGTTGTGAATATAAGGCTTTATCAAACCTTTTTCTCTTTTAGGTGTATTGGAAAATATTGAATAGAATAAGTGATAAAACTTTAATGACATTTCAAGTTTTTAATTGAGTATGAAAAAATTGAACAAACCTAATTACAAAAATTATCTGAGATCCAGAGATAAAACTGTGATGAATATGTGAAGACTTGAACTTAACTACATTTTCTTTATTATCAGTAGGAACTCTTCAGTTTTTTCTGGGATAATTTATTTCAGATTTGTAGAGATTTCTGACCACATTGAGGAACTCTGTGTTGGGTTAATTTGGGTTACGTGTTTCTCTCTAGTTTTGTTATTTTTTGTTGAAATTTATAAATGTGGGTTTTGGTGGGTATTTTGTATATTTAGTGTTTGGGATAATGTTAAATCATATGTAGTTACACCAAAATGTTGCCTGAAGTTAAGTCAAGTCATGGCAAGACTTTCTTCCCCCAGTGTTTTGAATTTGTGGAATCACTCATAGTTTTGATTTTATGTTTCCTCTTTTTCTGTCCCGCTTTTCACAATGTCTCAAAATCTCTTTGGTACAAGTGCTCTCAGAAGTAAACTTGCCAAGGGGGTGGGCTGAATTGCGGGGTTGGGATTGACCTGTGTAATACACTGTGCTGTGCTGTGCTTAGTCGCTCAGTCATGTCTGACTCTGGCTCCATGGACTAGCCTGCCAGGCTTCTCTGTCCATGGGGATTCTCCAGACAAGAATATTGGATGGGTTGTCATGCCCTCCTCCAGGGGAATCTTCCCAACCCAGGGATCAAACCCAGGTCTTGCACACTGCAGGTGGATTCAGTACCTTCGGAGCTACCAGGGAAGCCCAGGAATAATGAAGTGGGTAGTCTATCTTGTCTTCAAGGGATCTTCTGACCCAGGAGTGGAATGGGAGTCTCCTGCATTGCAGGCAGATTCTTTACCAGCTGAGCTACCAGGGAAGCCCATATAATTACAATGTATAAAGTAGGTAACTAATGAAAACCTACTATATAGCACAGGGAAACTGCTCAGTGCTCTGTGGTGACCTAAAGGGGAAGGAAATCCAAGAAAGAGAGGGGATATGTACAGTTGATTCACTTTGCTGTTCAGCAGAATCTTATACAACATTGTAAAGCAACTTTTCCAATAAAACTAATTAAAAATAAATGGCTAAAAGGCAAGTAGCATGAAAGGGAGCAAAACTGATCTATGGCTAAGATATTTTTTGAACAAAAACTAGTTTTTTATCTTCCCAGTTTATTCTACATCGTCCTTACTGTAGACCAGACCTGACCAATTCACAGTGTAGCAGCCTCTTTGCTGAGACTAGTCCATTTGCCTCCTAATAGCTGTTTCAACCTTAACCATTCTGCCTCTCATTTTTGGTTCAAAGATATCCTGACTAGTCTTTGCAAGACACTGTTACACATACCACTATTATAATCTTACTGATTTATTTCAGCAAGTTTGCTGTAGCTAAATTGCTTTACTCAGATTCTCCCAAACTTAATATGTGTGTTTTCATTTTCACCTTTGTACATATTGTTTCCCGTACTTGAAATACTGTGCCATTTCTTTAAAGCTCTGACAGAGCTTATCCTTTATTCCCCAGACACTTTAACCTTCCAAACTGGTAGACTGGCTCTCCTTTTTCTCTCCCCATCACGTGTTTAACTGTTAGATTTCTTATTTTAAGTATTGGATGTACCTCTTGTAGTAAGATTTGTATCCCTAGGGGAGAAAATGTCTTAAAAAATATTAGAAGATTGATTTTGTTTTGTCTCCTTGACAGTGTCTCTTACATAGTGATGTAATAACCAGAGACATGTTAATCGATTATTTTGAGCCAGGTTTCCTGTATAAGATTGTAAGTTCATGGCAGAAACCACATCATGGCAGAAACCACATCCTCTATGTGATGGCCTACAAATCCTTTTTAAAATGAGGTAAATTAAACCTATTTTGGAAGAGATTTCTTTTTTGATAACTGCAGTTTATCAAACAAGATTAACATTTATGTATTTTGGATGACTTGGCTGTAAGCTTTCTAACGTCTTGAGCCTTCAGGACTTTTATGGTTTGGTGGTTTTTCTTTTTTTTAAAAAATTTTATTTTTACTTTATTTTACTTTACAATACTGTATTGGTTTTGCCATACATTGACATGAATCCACCACGGGTGTATACAAGCTCCCAATCCTGAATCCCCCTCCCACCTCCCACCCCATATCATCTCTCTGGATCATCCTCATGCACCAGCCCCAAGCATCCTGTATCCTGTATCGAACATAGACTGGCACTTCGTTTCTTACATGATAGTATACATGTTTCAGTGCCATTCTCCTGAATCATCCCACCCTCTCCCTCTCCCTCAGAGTCCGAAAGTCCATTCTATACATCTGTGTCTCTTTTGCTGTCTCGCATACAGGGTCATCATTACCATCTTTCTAAATTCCATATATATGTGTTAGTATATTGTATTGGTGTTTTTCTTTCTGGCTTACTTCACTCTGTATAATTGGCTCCAGTTTCATCCATCTCATTAGAACTGATTCAAATATATTCTTTATAATGGCTGAGTAATACTCCATTGTGTATATGTACCACAGCTTTCTTATCCATTCATCTGCTGATGGACATCTAGGTTGCTTCCATGTCCTGGCTATTATAAACAGTGCTGCGATGAACATTGGGGTACATGTGTCTCTTTCAGTTCTGGTTTCCTTGGTGTGTATGCCCAGCAGTGGGATTGCTGGGTCATAAGGCAGCTCTATTTGCAATTTTTTAAGGAATCTCCACACTGTTTTCCATAGTGGCTGAACTGGACAAATTCTTAGAAAAGTACAACTTTCCAAAACTGAACCAGGAAGAAATAGAAAATCTTAACAGACCCATCACAAGCATAGAAATTCAAACTGTAATCAGAAATCTTCCAGCAAACAAAAGCCCAGGTCCAGACGGCTTCACAGCTGAATTCTACCAAAAATTTCAAGAAGAGCTAACACCTATCCTACTGAAACTCTTCCAGAAAATTGCAGAAGAGGGTAAACTTCCAAACTCATTCTATGAGGCCACCATCACCCTAATACCAAAACCTGACTAAGACGCCACAAAAAAAACTACAGGCCAATATCACTGATGAACATAGATGCAAAAATCCTTAACAAAATTCTAGCAATCAGAATCCAACAACACATTAAAAAGATCATACACCATGACCAAGTGGGCTTTATCCCAGGGATGCAAGGATTCTTCAGTATCTGCAAATCAATCAATGTAATTCACCACATTAACAAATTGAAAAATAAAAGCCATATGATTATCTCAATAGATGCAGAGAAGGCCTTTGACAAAATTCAACATCCATTTATGATAAAAACTCATAAAGCAGGAATAGAAGGAACATACCTCAACATAATAAAAGCTATATATGACAAACCCACAGCAAACATCATCCTCAATGGTGAAAAATTGAAAGCATTTCCCCTAAAGTCAGGAACAAGACAAGGGTGCCCACTTTCACTGCTACTATTCAACATAGTTTGGAAGTTTTGGCCACAGCAGTCAGAGCAGAAAAAGAAAAGGAATCCAAATTGGAAAAGAAGAAGTAAAACTCTCACTGTTTGCAGATGACATGATCCTCTACATAGAAAATCCTAAAGACTCCACCAGAAAATTACTAGAGCTAATCAATGAATATAGTAAAGTGGCAGGATATAAAATCATCACTCAGAAATCCCTTGCATTCCTATACACTAATAATGAGAAAGTAGAAAAAGAAATTAAGGAAACAGTTCCATTCACCATTGCAACGAAAAGAATAAAATACTTAGGAATATACCTACCTAAAGAAACTAAAGACCTATATATCGAAAACTATAAAACACTGATGAAAGAAATCAAAGAGGACACTAATAGATGGGGTTTTTCTATATTCTGCATTTCATCAGGTACATGACCTATGTTTCAAATCTGTTCCCCAGACTAAGTCTAGGGAAACTTTCAGTGGCTGGTTTTCATTGTGTTGCTTCTGTGAGCCTGGCTAGACGGGAACCTGTCAGTCTGGGTCCAGTCTAGAAACAAACCGCACAGTGATTTTAAACAGGAGCAACTCAACATACAAAAGTTTTAAACTAGTCAGACCCACTGGAGTTCAGTGCAGCAGCTGATGAAGTGATGTTTCCCTGGACCTGGCTGCCTGCCTGCCTCCCAGGTTCCGCAGAGTGGGGGGAAAAGTTCTAAATTATGACAAAATCTTATCTGGTACCCCAGAACTAAGGGAGAGGACTCAAGAAGGGACAAGCCTGCAAGTACTCAAGGACAAGGGATCTCAAATGGGAGTCTGGTCTTGTTGAAGGGGCAGCCCACTGGATGGCAGAGAAGTTTACAGGCTTGCCCAGACCAGAGTCTGTTTGCAGTCACTGGGCAAGCAAGAAGCCACCCTCGAAGATTCAGGGAAGCTGCAGCTAGTGACCAAGTGTGGGCCTGGAGAGGGAGTGAGGGAGCCTTCCACATGCTGGACGGTGCTGGCTGGATGCCAGGAGCAAAAGGGGTTTGTATTGAGAATGTTGAAAGAAGGTGATCACCAGCCTGGGCCAGGTCTGTGTGACATTGCCAGGGAGAACCATACATTCTGGGACTGTGACTGGGCCAGAGAACCACTGGGTTTCTTCACAGCCGTCTAGATAACTGATGTTGGAGCTGCTGGAAAGCCGCGAATGAGCCCCTTCAGGGTGAATTTGGAGCTGAGAGACTGAATTGATGACTGGCTCGGAAACTTGTCAGATTCTTGAAAGGTTTTGGTGGGAAAAAACATCACAAAGGGAAATTTAAAATTGCTTCACCTGTCCATCTCTGACATCCTGTTTTGCAGTATAGCCTGTCCAAACCAATAACCTGGCATAAAGGTAAAATAACAAAAATGTCAGCTCATTTAGGAAACAGGCCCAATAAGAAACCTTGGGTCAATATTTTAAAAATAATTTGATAATTTCATAGAAAAAAACAACTAGAAATCTGGGACTATTATAAACATTCTGGAATTATACAAATGAAGGTCAGAATTTCAGAGGAGTAGATTACATTCAATTTTTCATCGTGGTAGCCACATAGGTTTTATATGAGTGTTTCTTGAAATGGAGCATTTCTTGCAATTGGAATACTTTGCATTGTAGTATATTGCTTCAATTAAGCCATGATTTGTTTTTTTCTGTGTCTTCCACATATTACCCTTATTTAATTTTGCCTTTCAAGGCAATCTCATATACACATTTTGGTCTTAAAATACAGAAACCAGCAAAAATAATGCTACTTCCATCTTTCAGGCTGTTTTTAATTTCTAAATACTTCAGACACAATTTTATGTTCATAAGTGCCTCACTTGTAATAATGCCATCTGGCTTTCCTTTTATTGTTTAAATGTCTAAATCGTACAGGTGATCCAGAGCCCTACTTAACAGAATGCTGGAGTATGTATTTATTTTGCACATTGATAAGAGGATTAACATATATTAGTTTCAGGTGTATGACAATGATTGAACATTTATGTGTAAATATAGTTAATATCCACCCACTTTTTTTTTTTCCTATTGCCACCCATAGCTAATTTTTTCCAGCTTTGTTGAGGTATAATTGACAAATTGTAAAGATATTTAAAGTGTATGTTATGTATACACATTGTGAAAAGATTCTCCCATCTTGTTAATATAGTCACCAATTACTTTTTTTTGACAGTTAATTTTTTAAAAATATGGCATCAGATGTCCAAGATGTGTAGAATAGGTGCATGAAATATCTACGTATGATTCTTCGATGATTTATAATTCCATTCAGCTAGCATGCATTTGACTTCCCTGGTGGCTCAGATGGTAAAGTGCCTACAATGCGGGAGACTCAGGTTCAACCCCTGGGTCGGGAAGATCCTCTGGAGAAGGAAACGGCAACCCACTCCAGTACCCTTGCCTGGAAAATCCCATGGACGGAGGAGCGTGGTAGGCTTCAGTCCATGGGGTCACAAAGAGCCGGGCACGACTGAGCGACTTCACTTTCACTTTTCAGCATGCATTTGGTTCTTTGTGGAGGTGGGAAGGAGGAGAGGAGAGGGTAGGGGTAGGAGAGATGATGGCAAATAAGGTATGACTTACCAAGAGGAACTCGATGGAAATATGTAAACGGATACAGTTGTATTACCACCAGGTAAGTATCATTTCAGAGAAATGAAGCTGGAGCGATAGCTATTACAGCACAGACAATGGAGCAGCTAAGTGGCTGGAAGAATCAGGAACAAATTCACTTGGGAGGGGATGCCTGAATTGATCTCCAAAATGAGTAAGTTTGTCATCAAAGAAATTGGACTGAAGGATGTTTAGACAGAGTGAGACATTCAGAGGGTCTTCCTTGGTGGCTCAGTGGTAAAAAATCTGCCTGCTAATGCAGGAGATGTGAGTTCAATCCCTGGGCCAGGAGATCCCCTGTAAATGGCAGCCCACTCCAGTATTTGTGCCTGGGAAATCCCATGGACAGAGGAGCCAGACATAACGACTAAAAGGCAACAGCAACAAGACGTGCAAACACTTGAGTTGTTAAAAAAGCCTGATACAAAATTTTTTATTGAGTTGGGTATATTGTGTGTGGTAGTGGAGGAAACCTGTGCTTTAATATCAGGCAGATGTGTTTTATGATTCTACCGTTTATTAGCTTGTGAACAAGCTCCTTGATCCTGCTTGAAGCTTCATTTAAAATTTCCCTTTCATTTGTAACAGCTGCTTCGAAGTTTTATTTCAAGGATTGGATGACAACACCTGGCATCTGTGATCTTAGTAAACACTAGCTGCTAATAATGCTAATACGCTGAGGTAAGGGAGGTGCTAGGAATAAGGCATAGGCTGATTCTACCCTTGTGGTTCCCCCTTCTACTCTACGTTATTAAGTTGCGCAGTTGGGTCCAACTCTGCGACCCCATGGACTGCAAACTCATGAGATCAGTTAGACTCAAACTCAAACCCCAGAGTTTGAGTCAGTGATGCCATCCAGCCATTTCATCCTCACTGTTGTCCCCTTCTGCCTTCAGTCTTTCCCAGCATCAGGGTCTTTTCCAATAAGTTGGGTCTTCGCAGCAAGTGCCAAAGTATTGGAGCTTCAGCTTGGGTATCAGTCTTCCCAGTGAATATTCAGGGTTGATTTCCTTTAGGATTGCCTGGTTTGATCTTGCTGTCCCAGGGACACTCAAGAGCCTTCAACACCACAGCTGGAAGGCAGGTTTTCAGAGCTCTGCCTGCTTTATGGTAGAGCTATATGCTCTACATTACACGGAGAATTACTGAAAAACGTGTCTGATGATGTACCCCTTAAGCTTTCCAGTGGCTTCCTGCTGGAAGAGTAGTTGTGAAGTTCCCACCGTACCCTGAAAAGCCAACGCCCCTCCCGTGACTCCTCAAGGCCGAAACCTTTGCTACCACTCTTCTTGCTCTGATTCAGTCACACTGGTTTGGCTGTTACCAAATAACCACAAATATGCCTCTGCATCCAGGCCTCTGCAGTGTTCTCCATCTTGTCAGTCTTTCCACAGATGCCTCTTAATTCCCTCCCTCACTTCAGGTGTCTGCTCAAATGCCACTTTATCAGACAAGCCTGCCCTCCTCCCCACCCCGCTATTATACTTTACTCTCTGGTGGTGGTGGTGGTTTAGTCACTAAGTCATGTCCGACTCTTGGAACCCCATGGACTAGCCTGCCAGACTCCTCTCTCCATGGGATTTCCCAGGCAAGAATACTGGGATGGGTTGCCGCTTCCTTCTGGGGATCTTCCTGACCCAGGGATTGAACCCACATCTCTTTGTGTGTCCTGCTTTGGCAGGTGGATTCTTTTATCAACTGAACCACCAGGGAAACTCCTACCTTATTTTTCTTCACTGAATCTTCAGGGCCGGAACTTTGTATTATTCACTATTTACTCCTCAACAACTAGGATAGTGCCTAGCAGTAATTTAAAGAGCTACATAAATATTTCTCTGAATGAGGACCAGAGAGTGGCTTGGGGACCCTTCTGAGGCAATTAGTGTGCTCAGCTGAGAATTTTGGATTTTATTCCCTAGGCAAAAGGGACCTATGTTTTTGATGCAGCCTTGAGTGAATATTAATTTTTGTTGTTAGTCTCTACATTGATTTATGGCTGCAGTCAGACTGAACTGTTTTCCAAATAACTAAAACCAACAGTTTTTCTTCCTTCTGATAGTTAAATCTTTAAAATCTGATACCACAGCATAAATGTATTATGTTGGTAATTTTTTTTAGGAAGTAAACTATAAAGCAGGCCTTATTTAGTTTTTTGCTCAGAATTAGTTTTACTGATGTTCCTATGATGTTTTATTGTAAAATAAGTCCCTAGAATATAGGTTGTGTGTTTTTAAAATAATGTTTAGAGGACTATTTATTTGTCTCAGGTTGAAGTACTAGACGCTATTTGATTTACTGAATGATTTATGTGGGATTTTGGACACGAGTATAAGAAGATGAGAAAGAAGCACGAAGAAGTCTCTTGGAGTGGGATCCAGGAGCCCACTCCAAGACAGGAGCCCTGGAAGGACCTTGATAATGCCCCCGACAAACGGACCACTCAGCACTCCCTCAAATCATTTCAGTCTTCACTTATTTTTGGACCTGAGGGACATATGAAAAATTTTATTTAGGTTTCTTTCATCATCTCCAGTTAAAGCGTATCAATTTTCTATTAAAAGTGACCAAAGTTCAGCAAACGTTTCCCAACTTTCTGCTGTAGTTCTCATTCATTGTGTGTGTGTTTCTGAGATTTCTGACGAGGGCTTAAGCTTTAAATGTCTTACTCCCTCCTGCCCCTTCTTAGTTGGGGTGCCTTGAGCAAGTTAGAGCTGTAAGATTGAATTTATAAAGCAGAGCTAATGGGGATGCTTCAGAACACAGTTGAAGGGATTGAGAGAACGCCTGTAAAACAATTCCATAGCACAGTGCCTCACCTTAGGGCAGTGCCCAGTGTAAACTATTACTGCTAAATACAGTTATGTCAGTACTTGTTTTCAGAATTTCAGCTAGTTATAATTGTTGCCATTTAGCTGTCTGTGTATGGGTGTTTTGTAGAAGCCAATCCAAGTCGTAGTAAGGACTGTCTAAATTTTTTTTCCCCACTAGAGGGCACTGCCTGCTTTGGCAGTAACAAGATTAAGAAATTTTGTCATTGGCCTTGTTCAGTCGCTGAGTCGTGTCCAGCTGTTTGTGACCCCGTGGACTGCAGCACACCAGGCTTCCCTGTCGTTCACTATTTCCCAGAGATTGCTCAAACTCAATGTCTGTTGAGGCAATGATGCCATCCAAACATCTCATCCTCTGTCATCCCCTTCTGCCCTCAATCTTTCCCAGCATCAGGGTCTTTTCCGATGAATCCTGCTACTCCTTAATCTGGTTTTGAGCTTGTGAAAGTCACTCAGTTGTGTCTGACTCTCTGCAACACCATGGACTATACACAGTCCATGGAATTCTCCAGGTCAGAATACTGGAGTGGGTGGCCTTTCCCTTCTTCAGGGTTTTGAGCTTAGTGTCTGGCGTTCATTCTCAGTTACAGCTCTTGAAAGCCGATGGGGTGTTAGGAGACGATCTTATCTCCCTCTTCCTTCCCACATCAAGTTACAGCCTTTTAGAAAGAAGCATCTCTCACCAGTCTGTAAACCAGATGTATTCTTTAGACTGTAGTCATTATGATTTGGACCCCTGTTCTCTTCTCCCTCTTCAGGAGGCTTCAGTCCTGAAGTGGTTCCTGTTAGACCACTAATGTCCTTTGTGTTCTGTCTCTCCCTAGTTACTGTCCCAACACTCACATGATGGAAAGGTGTTTTAGCCTAGGCTCAGGCATTTGCCATTGTAAAGTGGTGGCCCTTAGAAGGAACACCTGGCTTTGGGTCTTCAACAAGATACAGGCTTGACATCTTGAGTTGGGAGTGGAGGTTCAAGGGAAGTACCCTTGTCTCTTATCCTTCAGGCCTCTTTCCCATACATAAAGCAAGTTTAGTTGGTAGACTAAGCCAGTGACCATAGTTTCCCCAACAGTCTTAATTTCAAGTCAGAGAAAAGGTGTGAGATGGGGAAGGAGTGTGTGTGTGCTCAATTGCTTCAGTCATGTCTGACTCTGCAACCCTAGGGACGGTAGCCCACAATGCTCTTCTGTCCACGGGATTTTCCTGGGAAGAATACTGGAGTGGGTTGCCATGCCCACTTCCCAGTTGATTTTCCTGACGCAGGGATCAAACCCATGTCTCTGTCTCCTGCATTGCAGGCTGATTCTTTACCCGTTCAGCCACTTGAGAAGCCCTGGGGAAGGAGAGAAAGCAAAAAAACGCAGAAAGGTGAAATATGAACAAACGTTGATAGCACCACTATTTGGAACTAACAAACCTTGCTTAGGTTAATCTTTTCATGGATTAGTAGAAACTTCAGTTTGCTAGCTAGTGACCATGCCTACAATGTAACCTTACACAGGGGAGGTTATAACCTCCTAGTTTGCTTGTGACTTTGGATTTGTTTTCCGTATACAATGGAATGTCAAATTTGAGGGTCCTGGTTTCTATGTCAGGCCTCTACTTGGCCATGGCCACAAAGAGGAACCCCCACACACGAAAGAGTGAGTAAGGTATAGAGGTGAGGGATGAGGAGAAGAGGGGAGGATCTTCCAGAATGTTCAAAAGGTGGCAGTTTCTATTGTCCACTAGGGATAGACGGGGAGCTCCCCTTTGAGTCACCTTTGTAGAGTTCTGAATTGTAAAATTGGAGTCTCTGTATTCTAGTTCTAGATTCTAGAAATCTCTAGATTTTATAGCATGAAATTTTTATAGCATTCTCCATGACCCAGAGTCTCAGATTCAGTAATACTGGTTTGCCATCTCCTTCTCCAGGGCATCTTCCTGACCCAGGGATTGAACCGTGTCTCCTGCATTGGCAGGTGGATTCTTTACCACTGAACCACCAGGGAAGCCTTTTGTCTAGAGTAGGGATGGGCAAATTATGGCTCACTCTTGGAATTTAGCCTGCCGCTGGTTTTCTGTACAGTCCATAGTTAAGAATGTATGTTTTTAAATGATTGAATAAAATTTAAAAGATGAATATTTTATGACACATAAAGAATGCAGCCTCTGCCAACATTACTAGACCAAGCACTCAATATTTCCAACTTATACAGAAAAGCAAATTAGAGACAATTTTTTAAAAAATCACAGCATAATTTTTTCAAAAATATAGAAAATGAAAATGAGGCTGAAGTCATAGTAAGTTTAGAATGGCTTGTTAGCCAAATAAGGAAAACTGTTTACTGACAGTGGGTTTATTAAATTCTACTTAATTGAAACAACTGAAGAAATGTGTCCAGAGGAGATAAACTTGTCTAATACTATTACCCTCTTAGGGAGAGCAGTTGACCAAAGAGTTGATGATTTTGGGGAGCAACATTGGTAGTTAAAAATTTGTTTAGTGAGGTTGATAGAGATTCTTTGGTTTTTCTTGTCTCTTGATGAGTCCAAAAGGTATTATTGATACTATTAAATTGCTTGCTGTTTTATTCCAGGGGTCAAAGATAAGTTTAAAGTGTCAAAGAATTAGCTTCTATGAATAGTCTGCATGTTACAACTAAAAAGGGAATAGTTCAAAGAATTTTAGAAAAACTAATCAGCAAACATGAAGTGGAATCTGCTAAGATGTATTACAACTTACAGTGACAAAACCATGCCTCAAGCAGAGGAAAAAAGCTTAGTTGAACAAATTGACAAACGTTGTGAATTGTAAGATGTTTATAGCTTGCCTGTGGTGTTATTCGTTAGCAGGTACTTTGCAGAAAATATTTGCGTCTACCACGTGTTACTGCACCAGTAGCATCAATGGTGAACCATTTGCTCTTGTGGACTTAACCTTTATCAGTTCTGTGAATTTTTATCAGAAATAGAAGCAGAATGTTCTTTCTTGCCCTATCACACTTCAATTTGATGACTCAGCAGTGATAAAGTTTTACTGTGATTTTTTTTTTTAATCTTAGGGCCCAAATCGAAATTTGTTGATGAGAAGAGCCAGTGTTCCTTTACTGTAAACACTGAATGGCTTTGGAAATTAGCTTTTGAGACAGTTAAACTGTTTAATGAGTTCAACCTAAAGTTGCAAGGTAAAACATCAGCTATATGCAAATCTTATATGTGATATCATCATTTTGATGGCAACTAATGTGGCTTGCATTTTAATATCAAACACTGCTTGTGCTTTCAAACGTTAACACAAGAAAGGAGAACTCTACTCCTCCACAAATTTAATAGACAGATTTTAATGCAGCAGCACTTTTTGGACCTCCCTGCAAGTACAAAGATTTCCACTTTTTTTTTGATAGGCTCTTAAAATGTATTTTATTTTCATTTTTTAAAGCTTTCTATTTTGTATTGGGGTATAGCCAATTAACAATATTGTGATAGTTTCAGCTGAACATCAAAGGGATTCAGCCATGTATCCATTCTCCCCCGAAGTCCCTTCCAATCCAGGCTGCCACATAACGTTGAGTGAAGTTCCATGTGCTATAAATAGGTCCTTGTTGGTTATCCATTTTAAATATAGCGGTGTGCACATGTCCATCCCAAACTCCCTAACTATCCCTTCCCCCAAGTCCTTCCCTACTCCAACCCTCCAACCGTAAGTTCATCCTCTAAGTCTGTGAGTCTGTTTCGTGAGTTCATTTGTATCATTTCTTTTTAGATTCCACATATAAGGGATGCCATACAGTATTTCTTCTTCTCTGTTTGACTTACGAAAACTTCCAAATTTAAAAACCTATTTAATTGTACAGCTGAAGAGCTTTCACCTGGTCGTCAATGGGAGGTGATCTCACACGCTAGTAAAGTAATGCCCCAAATTCTCCAAGCCAGGCTTCAGCAATACGTGAACTGTGAACTTCCAGCTGTTCAAGCTCGTTTTAGAAAAGGCAGAGGAACCAGAGATCAAATTGCCAACATCTGCTGGGTCATGGAAAAAGCAAGAGAGTTCCAGAAAAGCATCTATTTCTGCTTTATTGACTATGCCAAAGCCTTTGACTGTGTGGATCACAATCAACTGGAAAATTCTGAAAGAGATGGGAATACCAGACCACCTGACCTGCCTCTTGAGAAACCTATATGCAGGTCAGGAAGCAACAGTTAGAACTGGACATGGAATAACAGACTGGTTCCAAATAGGAAAAGGAGTATGTCAAGGCTGTATATTGTCACCCTGCTAGCTCAGACGGTAAAAGCGTCTCCCTGTAATGTGAGAAACCTGGGTTTGATCCCTGGGTCAGGAAGATCCCCTGGAGAAGGAAATGGCAACCCACTCCAGTACTCTTGCCTAGAAAATTCCATGGATGGAGGAGCCTGGTGGGCTACAGTCCATGGGGTCACAAAGAGTCGAACATGACTGAGCGACTTCACTCACTCTTACTTATCTTATATGCAGAGTACATCATGAGAAACGCTGGGCTGGAAGAAGCACAAGCTGGAATCTAAGATTGCCGGGAGAAATATCAATAACCTCAGATATGCAGATGACACCACCCTTATGGCAGAAAGTGAAGAGGAACTAAAAAGCCTCTTGATGAAAGTGAAGAGGAGAGTAAAAAAGGTGGCTTAAAGCTCAACATTCAGAAAGCGAAGATGATGGCATCTGGTCCCATCACTTCATGGCAAATAGATGGGGAAACAGTGGAAACAGTGTCAGACTTTATTTTTTTGGGCTCCAAAATCACTGCAGATGGTGACTGCAGCCATGAAATTAAAAGATGCTTACACCTTGGAAGGAAAGTTATGACCAACCTAGATAGTATATTCAAAAGCAGAGACGTTACTTTGCCAACAAAGGTCCGTCTAGTCAAGGCTATAGTTTTTCCAGTGGTCATGTATGGATGTGAGAGTTGGACTGTGAAGAAAGCTGAGCGCCTAAGAATTGATGCTTTTGAACTGTGGTGTTGGAGAAGACTCTTGAGAGTCCCTTGGACTGCAAGGAGATCCAACCAGTCCATCCTAAAGGAGATGAGTCCTGGGTGTTCATTGGAAGGACTGATGCTGAAGCTGAAACTCCAATACTTTGGCCACCTCATGGGAAGAGTTGACTCATGGAAGAGACTCTGATGCTGGGAGGGATTGGGGGCAGGAGGAGAAGGGGATGGATGAGATGGCTGGATGGCATCACTGACTCAATGGACATGAGTTTGAGTGAACTTCAGGAGTTGGTGATGGACAGGGAGGCCTGGTGTGCTGCAATTCATGAGGTGGCAAAGAGACATGACTGAGCGACTGAACTGAACTGAATGTATTTTAAAAAGGCAACTAGCAGGAAAAGACACTAATAGAACTATCTACATGCTTTCCAAATGGTGAATATTCTCAATTAAAATAGTGTGCTTGGTATCAGTGTTTGTCAGTAACTATCTATGTGAAAAGTATATTTAAAGATGAAATATGTAAAATCTCAAATAGGTCAGCATTAACAAATGAACATTTGTAATTGGTTTTGCTGATAAGGAGCAATAACTTTGGATCCTAATGAAGCAAAATGTTGTAGGAACTGAGTATCAACAGTCAATTATTGGTTGTGATAATGGGCCTACTTATAGGAGCATTAGAGTCCTCTTTTTTATTTTTTAAATGGTTACATAGGGCTTCCCTGATAGCTCAGTTGGTAAAGAATCCGCCTGCAATGCAGGAGACCCCGGTTTGAGTCCTGGGTAGGGAAGATCCCCTGGAGAAGGGATAGCCTACCCACTCCAGTATTCTGGCCTAGAGAATTCCATGGACAGTATAGTCCATGGGGCCCCAAAGACTTGGACATGACTGAGTGACTTCACTTTTCATGAGTTTTGCCTGTCATATTATGAGACCTTAAAGTACTTGTTTTTCCATACAGATTTGACTTGTGAAACTTGGTATTTATCCCAGAAATAATTCAGTCTTTAAATTTCCCATGGCCAGCAGTACCTGAGCCATTGTCCTGTTATATTTTGTTGACCTGGTATGTTGACATTTTAAAAACATACATTCCTCCAATAATTTTATTGTGATTAATAGGGCCACCTAGGGATTTTTCTTCTCATAGTAGATGAGGATTGGCCCTGTAATTATCTATTCTCTTCAGAAATTTAGCTAACCAGTATTTTTGAAATACAGAATTGGAACCCTTCTTTTGACAAGTAATTGTGTATAATGCTGCTGCTGCTGCTGCTGCTGCTAAGTCGCTTCAGTCGTGTCCAACTCTGTGTGACCCCAGAGACGGCAGCCCACCAGGCTCCCCCGTCCCTGGGATTCTCTAGGCAAGAACACTGGAGTGGGTTGCCATTTCCTTCTCCAATGCATGAAAGTGAAAATTGAAAGTGAAGTCCCTCAGTCGTGTACGACTAGTAGCGACCCCATGGACTATAGCCTACCAGGCTCCTCCATCCATGGGATTTTCCAGGCCAGAGTACTGGAGTGGGATGCCATTGCCTTCTCCGGTGTGTAATGATAGGTGCTGATTATCTGTTGAACCTTCCTCCTTCTACTTATTATGTGGCCATTGGTGCGTCTCAGCCCTTCCTGATTTGGGTACAGTATCTATTTGTCTCAGGATTCCTCATCTCATTCGTTGTTCTTTTTCTTATGTTTAGTTCAGTATCTTCGTAGAAGTAATATACCTGTAATTTATAAACTGATATATCATTTTAAGATTATGTTCTATTAATTCAGTTTTCTTTCATATAAGTTGATACTGAAAAATGTGATGAAATTTTTTTTAACATGAGTCTTGCATGAGAGAAATGTGGCAAAAATCTTTGAATATACATTTTGTATAAAAGTCTTTTAGAGCCGCAAGCAAGATTTGGGTAGAGCCATAAGTAGTATTTGAGCTTCCGTGGCTCAGATGGCAAAGAATCTGCCTGCAGTGGTGGGGGACCCAGGTTTGATCCCTGGGTTGGGAAGATCACCTGGAGAAGGGAATGGCACCACTCCAGTATTCTTGCCTGGGAAATCCCATGGATTTAGGAGCCTGGCGGGCTGCAGTCCATGGGATGGCAAAGAGTTGGACACGACTAAGCGACTGACACTTTCACTTTCATGAGTAGTATTGCTCACAAATAAAGAGATGGGCGTGTATACTGTGGAATTCTCAAGATAGGTGTATCAGGATTGGCTAGGTGGTATTCCTTCCTCAACTCCATCACTGGGTTGTGAGGAAGGATCATATGTGGCACGTGTCAGTCTCTGGAGACAAAAAGAAGTTGACACCCCCTTTTATGCTGTAAATTTTCATGCTTTAATGCTGACCAATGAGATCTTCATAGTTACATATGTTTCAGAAAACCAGGGTTGTGTTTAACAAGAAATGATGGGGATTTCTTTGTTTCTAAGGGCTAGGTGGGGACTCTGGAGTCAGACCTGTCTTTGTTTGAGGCTCTACTGCATGCTAGCTATATGACCTTGGTTTAGTTAACTTCTCTACACTTTGCCTTTCATATCTGTACAGTGGGACTAGTGATCGTAGCTACAGCCTAGGATTGTCATAAATATCTCATGGAACAGTAAAATAGATCATAAAGGAAACCTCAATAAATGTTAACTAGTACGTTAGTTTTCAATATTATTATTGTTATTAGTAACTAGGTATAGTGTTTCTATGGAGAAAGCAATGGCACCCCACTCCAGTACTCTTGCCTGGAAAATCCATGGACGGAGGAGCCTGGTGGGCTGCAGTCCATGGGGTCACTAAGAGTCGGACACGACTGAGTGACTTCACTTTCACTTTTCTCTTTCATGCATTGGAGAAGGAAATGGCAACCCACTCCAGTGTTCTTGCCTGGAGAATCCCAGGGACACCTGGTGGGCTGCCGTCTCTGGGGTCGCACAGAGTTGGACACAACTGAAGCGACTTAGCAGCAGCATAGTGTTTCTGTGTCTCTTTTGCATCGGAGCAATAGAGTGTTGATCATACTTAAGTAAGATCATTGTTATTCCTCATGATTTTTCTGTTGTCTGCTACTTGGAGATGTTTACCATGCCCTTCTAAACAGATATACCATTAATAGAATAAACAAGGTTCCTATGTATTAATATTCTTCTGCTTATTACAGTGGGCTTTCCAGGTGGCACTAGTGGTGAAGAACCCACCTGCCAGTGCAGGAGATGTAAGAGATGTGAGTTTGATCCTTAAGTTGGGAAGATTCCCCTGGAGAAGGGAATGGCAACCCCCAATATTCTTGCCTGGAGAATTCCATGGACAGAGGAGCCTGGTGGCTACAGTCCACCGGGTCACAAAAAGTCAGACATGACTGAAGCAACTTAGCACTCTTATTACAATATAGAAATATATTCTATTATTATTATCAACATTTTATATTACCTTTTATCTTTTGAGCATCATTATGACCTTAGAACCTTCTATAGGTGTAATACAATCTAATTAACCCCAATAGACTATTATTGAAGTTCCAGTTATCACAGTCTGGCCTGTGAGGTCCCTTGAAAGCCTCCTTCATGTTGACATTCTTGATAGCATCACTGCTTTCTGGAAACAGCTGGATATTCAAGACCTTCCTGATTTTTTCCTGCCATATGACATATTTATAACCTCCTCCCAAGGAACCATTAGAGATCAAAGTCTGGACACTTGAGAAGCAAAAGAGAGTGGATGGAGAGCAAAAGAACAGCGACTGAAGGTATTGTTGGGCTGTTTTTGATAGTGAAGAGCCGGAACCGTTTACGTGAATTCACATTTGTACTTCTTCTTTAGCTCCTCATATTTCTGTACTGTGGGCTTCCCAGGTGGCGCTAAGTGGTAAAGAACCTGCCTGCCAGTGCAGGAGACATAATAAGAGGTGTGAATTCGATCCCTGGGTCAGGAAGATCCCCTGGAGGAGGGATGGCAACCCACTCCAGTATTCTTGCCTGGAGACTCCCATGGACAGAGGAGCCTGGTAGGCTACGGTCCATAGGATTCCAAAGAGTTGGACATGACTGAAGCAACTTGGAACACATGCATTCCTATACTCTGTTTTTTTAAAAAACAGTGCTGTAATATGATTTCATTGATCCTTTAGATGTTATCCTATTTAACAACATTGTAGAAGGGTAAAGATAAAGGGATGACAGATAAAGCCTAGTCACTAGTTGGTGACGGTTTGGGGGAAAGAGGTGTGACTATGTTGAATGTAAAGATCATGTAAGAGTTGAGCATTTATTCATTGAAGCCTACTAAGTGTCACACCTAGTGTTCAACTTTAATGATGATGCCTCTGCTCTTTGTAATCTGTAATCTGGCAGTGGAGCTATTCATGCTACAAATAATTTTACATATAACTGAAATGAGACTGTCAACTCACAGGTGTTCTGAGAGCATATAGGAGTGCTTAACCCAGTTGGGGTAGTAGAGTTTAGATAGATGGGAGAAAGGAAAAAGTGCTTGGCAGGTGGATGTAAGGTCCGAAGAACTTGCTGTATTTGGAGACATTAGAAGGCCCACACAGACAGGAAATAAAATTGTAGCTACTGAAGACTCTTAATTTCTTGGTTTTTAAAAACTTTTTTATTTGTTTATTTTTGGCTGTGCTGGGTCCTCATAGCTTCATAGACTTTTCTGTAGTTAGGGCAAGCATTGGCTACTCCAGGGGTGGTGTGCAAGCTTCTCACTGTGGTGACTTCCCTTGTTGTGGAGCACGGACTCCAGGGTGTGGGGGCTTCAGCAGTTACGGCTCCAGGGCTCTAGAGCACAGACATGAACAGACACAGTAGTTTCAGTGAACAGGCTTAGTTGCTCTGTGGCATGTGGATCTTCCCAGATCAGGGGTCAAACCCATGCCTCCTGCATTGGCAGGCAGATGCTATAGCCCTGGACTGCTAGGGAAATCCCCTCATAGTTTTTAAAGAAATAGTTTATTACATTTTGTTCCAAATCTTTGTGAATTAAAAAAGGATCAAAGTTTACAGACTGTGTTAGACTAAGGATGCAAAAGACTTGCGGATGTGCCACTGTGCTGGGAGCCAGCATGAGGAACCCTGCCTGTGGCAAAGGTCATGAGGAAGGGGCCTGACATGCAAAGGTGGGATCAGGCCTCAGGGGTCCCCCTGGACTTTCTCGAGCATCTACCCCCAAAACCAGAGTCTGCCTGCCTTACTGCATTATGTTTTCCACCTATTCTTCTGACATTACAGGGGGGCTATCCCCGACCACCTTTCTCTGGAAAGAGTTAACTTAGCGCTCCAGCTAATAGTCTCCTGCATATAAAAGGAGTGTCTCAGCTCAAACCCATCTGATGGCTCTCTAACTTGCCTGACAGGTTTCCCCGGACTTTTACAACTAGGCGTGTGATTGTTTACAGCCCCTCAACTGTGAGAGGCACGGGAAGCCTAAAACATAGAGCCTTTCAAAGAGTTAAAAGCTATTAGAATAGTGCTGGTGTAAGATTTCGCTGTTGAGCCAATGCTTGCTGCCAAGTTCCCATATGCCTTATCCACTGTGCACCTGGGAGTGCATTAGTTAACATAGTTGGAATGTAAGAAAAACAAGTGTAGCCTTGAAATTAACCACATCAGATCTTTGAGCTAATTGGTTCTTTCTTGTAACTCACTGCACCTTTACTCTGTGAGAAATGTAACTCTGTTTAGCATTTTCTGAGGCTGACATAGATTAGAAATATAAAGAAAAAACACTTTGAGGGAAAATAAGTTTTCTGGTTGAGCAGCCTTTATAAAAAGAGGGTCATAAAATGTTCACAGGCCTCCAAGGCCAGAAGATAATGTACACAACATCATTGGTGGGAAAGGTTTGCAGAAAAGAATCCTGGTTTCAATAAGGGCAAAACTGCTGGAATGTTTGGGCTGACTCTGTATGACTTTGCATTTTTCATTTCCCTCTATATACAAGTTGAGGTATAAAAGTCCCTTTTGAAAATAAAAGTAATTGGGCCTCGCTCACCGAAGAAGCTTGGTCACCCCGTGTCTCTCTCTCTCTTTTTTAATTTCTCTCTCTTTCAGGCTAGTTCCCATCTGGAACCCAGAGGTCTGCTGTGTCTACTTATTTGCCTGGGTTTCTAAGACCTGAACGGGAAGGCGCCCTGCGTCTTCACTCCCTCGGGAGACCGGGAGGGCACCTGTGGCCTTACGGAGACGGTGCAAGTCTCTTGTTTCGAGACTGTATTGATTTCCTGTGTAAACCAAGGAACATCAGCCTCTTTCTCTCCTCTATTTTCTTATCTGCAACATTCTTTCTTTATCTCTGTCTCTAAATCATTCGCCAAAGCCGACGCTGTTTCTCCTTCGTTTCCCCTGGATCCTGCAGGGGCTGGACCCTGGCACCACTGTAGTGATTGGCAATCATAGTGTCACTGCTTTTCAGCAAATGTGGACTGCTGTTGTTTAAAACAAGCTCCTTGAGTGAGTGTAGGGTTGCCTCAGAGATGTTGCCTTCCTTACCCATGGTCTCACAGTAGGTACTTGAATCACTAGTTGGCAGGTCTTTAGAATGAAGCACACGTTTTTGGGGTATGTTTCTTTTTTCCCCGGGTCAGCTGTTATGAAAACGAAAAATTTCAGTTTCTGTCTTTTTACTTTATTTATTTAACTTTTGTTGGCATGTAGTTGATGGACAGTGTTGTGTTCGTTCCAGGTGTACAGCTATCAGGAATCGTGGTGCATGTTTTCCGGCATTCTTCTCAGCCCCTCAGCACACTGTTTGTATAAGACAAGTGCTTGATGCATTATCGGTTGATCTGTTAGTTTGCTGTAATGGTTTCTGGCCGAGGGTGTCCATGGACTGATCCTTGTACACAGTAATTTGCTTCATTCTTAATACTGCGGGTTTTTGGCTTTTGTCTAATAAAAAAATTCTGTCTGTGGTACACAAGTTCAGGAGACTGTGTCAGAGGCAGAGACCATTCCAGGTGTGTGGCACCAAATGAAATGTATGACATGTCTGCAAATTAACCTGGCTTAGAGATCATCTGTCAGAAGGATCACCTAAAATCTCTCTCCAGTTTATTTGAAGGATTGATTGTAACACATCTCTCTGGAGTAGACAGAAAGCAGATAGGACAGGTGAAATTTGAAGGAAAAGTGATGTGGAAGCACTGCAAGGGAAGTGAGAAACCTAGATGTATATTTATTTCTCTCTGAAGGGGGAAGACAGGTAACTGCAAATCCCTTTAGTTTTATGGTGAGTGTAAAAGTTTTCCAAAACATTTTCTTCTATAGGTCATTGAATTTTTGTCATTAACTTCTGAAGTGTATTGTTGGAAAGGTCTTATGACCCTACCCATTTACCTGAAGAGTAAGAAAGACACAAAGAATTTGTATTTCTTATCCATGGGCACGTGGCTTGTCCATGATGAAGCTGAGACTAGCGTAAAACTCCATTTTCTAGGAAATTTTACCCAACTCCAGACAAAACCTGTTCTCATCACTCTGTTAAACTTGTTCCCTCTTACCCCCACACCCTCCTACCTGCTCCTGCTTAGTCTGTTCTCGTAGTCCTTATCACTTTCTAGTACAGTATGTATGTCACCTCTTTTTGTTTATTGGTTTATTTGTCCTGACTCCTCTAATAGAATGTAAGCTGCACATCGGGCAGGGAATTACTGTCTGGTGTGCTTATCTATCTCAGGCACTTAAAACATTGCCTGGGCATCGTGAGCATTCAGTCAGTATTTGTTACATGAATTCATGTGAGCTGTAACAGATTCTAGGGCTGGACTCAGCTGATTTTGTTGTCCATGTCAACACTCAGTGGCCTTCTCTTTTAATGTTGGATTGACATTATCCAACATTATTATCAGTTTTTACAGATAATGTTTACAGACTTTGTAAAAATTACAGATAAAGCACTTATTTTGGGGGAACAAACAAAAGCTGAACTGTTGAATATCTTGAATTATGTCAGTAGAATCTTGAAAACATGGGAGTGTTGGGAATCTAGGAATATTATTTATCAAGATAATTTTACCTCCAATTCAAGTGGGTAGAGCTAGACGGTATTAAGGGTTATTTAATCCAGGCTTAATTTTATGCACATGAGGAAAACTGACTTAGCAAGGTTAAGGAGCTAGGCCAGGATCAGATCGTCATGTAGAGCTGCATGAATAGAATGTTTTCATTTTCTGTACAAGTTCAGAGCTCCTGCCCAGCTCCTGCCCTTTGCTGACACTTATTTTAGGGGCCCATACCCACCAAACACCTATAGTTCTTCTTGAGAACGTTCTGTAATGGGTAGCAGTGGGAGCAATGGGAACATGTATTGAGCCTTTTCCCACAAATAGCTGAAATTTACACGTATGGCATTGATTTTGAGGTGACAAAATATTTAAAATGTTTTATCTGTGGGGCTAGTGAGGTGACGTCCCTGTCTTGTTATTGTGCGTGCGTGTGTGCATGCTCAGTCACTAAGTTGTGTCCAACTCTTTGCGACCCTCTAGGCTCCTCTGTCCATGGGATTTCCCAGGCAAGGATACTGGAGCGGGTAGCCATGTCCTCCCCCAGGGGATCTTTCTGATCCAGGGAATTGAACCTGTCTCTTGCATCTCCTGCACTGGCAGGCGGATTCTTTACTGCTGCACTACCTGGGAAGCCTCACCTTGTTATCAGGATACTATACAACATCATTTTCTTGTTGTTTGATTTTCCTGGTGCATTTGTTAGCTGGTGTGAATCATTACTCTGTTGTCTTTGAGGCGAGGGTCTATATCTTCTGTGACGCTGGTAACTCTCTCCAGTGTCTGGATATCTGAAAGCTGAGCAATAGATAAGAAACATTTGCATAGTAAGAGCATTGATCCATCTTGTTCAGTTCAGTTCAGTCGCTCAGTCGTGTCCGACTCTTTGCGACCCCATGAATTGCAGCACGTCAGGCCTCCCTGTCCATCACCATCTCTGGGAGTTCACTCAGACTCACGTCCATCAATCCGTGATGCCATTCAGCCATCTCATCCTGGGTCGTCCCCTTCTCCTCCTGCCCCCAATCTCTCCCAGCATCAGAGTCTTTTCCAATGAGTCAACTCTTCGCATGAGGTGGCCAAAGTACTGGAGCTTCAGCTTTAGCATCATTCCTCCCAAAGAAATCCCAGGGTTGATCTCCTTCAGAATGGATTGGTTGGATCTCCTTGCAGTCCAAGGGACTCTCAAGAGTCTTCTCCAACACCACAGTTCAAAAGCATCAATTCTTTGGCTCTCAGCCTTCTTCACAGTCCAACTCTCACATCCATACATGACCACAGGAAAAACCATAGCATTGACTAGACGGACCTTAGTCGGCAAAGTAATGTCTCTGCTTTTGAATATATTATCTAGGTTGGTCATAACTTTTCTTCCAAGGAGTAAGCGTCTTTTAATTTCATGGCTGCAGTCACCATCTGCAGTGATTTTGGAGCCCAGAAAAATAAAGTCTGACACTGTTTCTACTGTTTCCCCATCTATTTGCCATGAAGTGATGGGACCAGATGCCATGATCTTCGTTTTCTGAATGTTGAGCTTTAAGCCAACTTTTTCACTCTCCTCTTTCACTTTCATCAAGAGGCTTTTTAGTTCCTCTTCACTTTCTGCCATAAGGGTGGTGTCATCTGCATATCTGAGGTGATTGCTATTTCTCCCAGCAATCTTGATTCCAGCTTGTGTTTCTTCCAGTCCAGCGTTTCTCATGATGTACTCTGCATAGAAGTTAGATAAGCAGGTGACAATATACAGCCTGACGTACTCCTTTGCCTATTTGGACATTTCAAAGACATTTCAAAGGAAGTAATCAAAACTGATTGCCCAACTTTGTCTTATCAGCTTTCTCCACCTGAATTGTTATATAATTCAGATAACTTGGAGATGGGGGAAGCTGGGGAAATGTTCTTACTGGAACATAGAAGCGCCTCCTTTTCTCCTCCACCAACATGGCAAAAAGGAAGAACCTAGTTGACTCAGGTTTTCAAGGACAAACAGTATTTTTTGATTGACTGTGTTCCAGGAAAATAAACTCCAGTCATCTAATGAAGAGTTATATCTTAATATGTATTCATTTGATAGATACTGCAATCAGCAGTTATTCAGTTCAGTTGCTCAGTTGTGTCTGACTCTTTGAGACCAGCACGGTCTGCATGGACTGCAGCACGCCAGGCCTCCCTGTCCCATCACCAACTCCCAGAGCTTACTCTAACTCATGTCCATCGAGTTGGTGATGCCATCCAACCATCTCATCCTCTGTCATCCCCTTCTTCTCCTGCCTTCAGTCTTTCCCAGCATCAGGGTCTCTTCTGATGAGTCAGTTCTTTGCACTTGCAAATGTACTTTTAGCATGCTCCTAGCCCTTGTGATAGAGATAAACATTCAAAGAATAAACCTGGCAGCATACTTTAGTGGAACTAGGACTAGAGATATAACTTTATAGGGATACAAGTTTGTTTCAGTATGTGATAAAAAAAATAGATTGCCCAAATGTAGAATGTTGCAATATGTCAGAAATTTATCATTTTTTTATGCAAGAGTTTGAGATGAGTGTTCTTGGTTGGCAGGTGGGTTTCTTCTACATAGTGAATCAGAGAGGTAGACTCTTTCCCTTCTAGCGGCTCTGCCCCCACCCCCCGCCCCCCACCCCAATGCATCACTGTATCCAGCTGGTCTAGATAGAAGGCTCATTGTATTGGCAATAAGAAAACCCAGGTTTTAGTTACAATTCTGTTATCTTAATGTTAGCAGGTTTTTTACTGTGATTTTCTAATTTGTAGAATAAGGACAGTTCTATAAATCATTCAAGGTAGTGGATGAAGATGTAGCACTTTGACTTACTAGGAGGGGCAATAGGTGATTTTTGAATTCAGATGTCCTTCTGCCATTTTAAAATAAGCAAATTATTAAAGTAGTGAGTCAACTTGTGCCTATGAAAAAGGATTCATTGGGCATTTATTATGTGCAGGCTCTGTATGAAACACTTTACTTACATTAACTTGCTCAATCTTTTCAAACCTTTATGTTCAGTTCAGTTCAGTTCAGTTGCTCAGTTGTGTCTGACTCTTTGTGACCCCATGAATCTCAGCACGCCAGGCCTCCCTGTCCATCACCAACTCCTGGAGTTCACTCAGATTCACGTCCATTGAGTCAGTGGTGCCATCCAGCCATCTCATCCTGGGTCGTCCCCTTCTCCTCCTGCCCCCAATCCCTCCCAGCATCAAAGTCTTTTCCAATGAGTTAACTCTTCGCATGAGGTGGCCAAAGTACTGGAGCTTCAGCTTTAGCATCATTCCTTCCAAAGAAATCCCGGAGTTGATCTCCTTCAGAATGGACTGGTTGGATCTCCTTGCAGTCCAAGGGACTCTCAAGAGTCTTCTCCAACACCACAGTTCAAAAGCATCAATTCTTCGGTGCTCAGCCTTCTGAGCACCAACTCTCACATCCGTACATGACCACAGGAAAAACCATGGCCTTGACTAGACGGACCTTAGTCAGCAAAGTAATGTTTCTGCTTTTGAATATGCTATCTAGGTTGGTCATAACTTTTCTTCCAAGGAGTAAGCGTCTTTTAATTTCATGGCTGCAGTCACCATCTGCAGTGATTTTGGAGCCCAGAAAAATAAAGTCTGACACTGTTTCCACTGTTTCCCCATCTATTTCCCATGAAGTGATGGGACCAGATGCCATGATCTTCGTTTTCTGAATGTTGAGCTTTAAGCCAACTTTATCTCCATTGTAAAGATGAAGAGGACTTCCCAAGTGGCTCAGTGGTAAAGAATCCGCCTGCCAGTGCAGGAAACATGGGTTTGACCGCTGGCTTGGGAAGATCCCCTGGAGAAGGAAATGGCAACCCACTCCAGTATTGTTGCCTGGGAAATCTGTGGATAGAGGAGCCTGGTAGGTTATGCAGTCCATGAGGTCGCAAAAGAGTCAGATACAACTTAGCGACTAAATAACAAACAACAACAAAAATGAAGAGCTTGAGGCACAGTAGGTTAAATAACTCGCCCTGGGTCACACAGCTACTAAGTAGCAGAATTAGGATTCAAACCTTGATGGTCTGGCTCCAGAATTTTTACTCTGAAACATACACTATAGAATTGTGCCCTGGTTAGGGACTGATACTCATATAGTATATACTGGTGAGGCCGCACCAACGGTATTTCCATTGAATCTTATTGACCACTCATGGTAAAGCACATCCCCTTTTCAGAGATGTTAAAATGTAGAATTTTCTGTCCGACAAATGCACCAGGAAAATTGAACAGGAAAATATGTGTTATGGTACTGTAATTGCACAATGAGAAAATCACCTTGCTAGCTCCACAGATAAATTATTTTGAACATTTTATTATCTCAAAAATCAAATGCCATACATTTAAATTCCAGGTCTTTACGGGAAAAGGCTAAATTGATATGAGTCACTGACAAGTCTTAGATTTGACGAGATATGGTAGGAAAGTCACAAAGTCACTTCCCATCATTTGAGCACAGGTTAACCTTCAGCCTTGTCAGAGTCAGAGCCGCCTGACCCAGATAGGGTCTATATTTTTACTACATGCTCTCTTAATAAGCTAATTCCTGGCAGCCAGACATATAAAATAGAATGCAAGTAAGAATGCCTAACAAGTGGAATTGTGCCAGGACTCGAAGTCTTAGCTCAAAATTATGTTTTCAGATTGGCCCTGTCTTTTCTTTCTGTCTCAGACAGAGTTACTCTAATTCTGTCCTCCCAAGATCTTGTGCATACTTCTATCATAACTCAGCATATTGTTGGGGAAAATTATTTGCTTTCCTTTTTGTTTTTCCTACTAGATTACATGCTAATAAAAGCCTTGTTAATGTGTAGAGTGGTATACAGCCTGAAATAGAGTAGGCATTCAGTCCTGTTTATTGAAGGAATAGGGGACAAAGTAGATAATTAGTTAATTCCTCTAGAGAATGGTAGATAAAGAAGAAAGTATGGGAGACCCCTGTAAGTTAATGGTTACTCAAGAAAGTAGGTTTGCTTAACCACAAAACGAAGCAGGCTTGCTTAGCAACAAACCATGCCACAGAAGCACAAGATATGCCTCAAAACAATAAAATAATGGTGGCATGAGACCCACATTCTGCTCAGTGAGCTCAGTAAGTAAATGACCCCTACGATATGCTCTCTGCACACTTAAAATTCAATAATTTACGGAAAGGTGACACTTGAAAGACGTTCATTGTACTGAGACCTGAAATAATTTTTCCATGGAGCCCCGACAGTCCTGGCTTGACCATGTAGGGACAAGAAAACTCCTGTGCCCAGCCTGGAGAAGGAGCTGATGATGGAAGCATGATGTCCACTCGAGAATGAGGGAGGAGGCAGCCTATTCCCCCTGCCCACTTTCCCTTTGATGAAAAGAATGTAGGCCACCAAGTTCCTAGGGTGGCACCTTCTCACCCAGCTGTGTGTAAGCCTCACAAATGTCCTATTCTAATAAATAACTTATCCTTTAAAAATATTTATTTTTGGCTGTTCTGGGCCTTGGTTGCTGCTCACAGACTTTCTCTAGTCACTTTGCCCCTCGCTGAATTCTTTCTGCGCTGAGACATGAAAGACCAGAGCTCCTTAGAACCCCCAAAACACCACCTACTGGTTTCAGATGGTTGATTGTTTTGTGGGTTATAGTAGTAGATTTTTAGCTTACTCAGGAAAGATGATGTAAAACAAGTTTTAAAGATTTAACTTTTAACAGCATTATCCAATAAACAAACCACATGGAACAATCAATCACACTGTCAAGAGACAGGGATTCCTGGATGGCACCAGTGGTAAAGAGTCCACCTGCCAGTGCAGCAGACACAAGAGACATGGGTTCAGTGCTTGGGTTTGGAAGCTCCACTGGAGGAGGAAATGGCAACACACTCCACTATTCTTGTCTGGCAGGACTGATATGGGTGAAAGAACATTTGTACCCACATCAAACTCTGCAGAGAACCTGATGTTATGGGAGAATCTTTTGATAAAGGGTATCTTTGCTCCTACTCTAAAACTAGGTGTGTGATTTGGGGCAGGTATCACACCTCTTGGTGCCTAGGTTTCTAATTTACAAAATGGGAAGAATCACCGGAATACCTGACAGGATTGCTGTAAGAATTAAATCCCATGATGTGTGGAAAGCACTTAGTACTGTGCTCGGTACTTAGTGGAAGGGAGGAAATAAACGTTAGTAGCTTCTGTTATTATCTGTTGTATGTGTCATCAGTGAGCAAAGAGTGGTGAACTAGAAATGTTTATTGGTCTCTAATTTGGCAATTCTTTCTATGGTTTTTTTTTTTTTTTTTAAACTTGACTTTCAGCTTTATATAAGCACTTCCTTATTTAAGAATGATCATTCTTCTCAGGGGTTTCTGCCTTTGCTAAAGTTGCATCCCTCGCCTGTTTTTTTCAGTGGATTGCTTGCCCTCTTAGCCAATGGACAACTTAGCATTTGAAATGAATGAAGATGCAGAGCAAAAGGTTGTGTCTGAGGGGAAGATGAACACCTTCTCCAGAATGGTAAGAATGTAAATGGGGATTTACATCTTGAGATTACTTGCCTCAAAACCTTTATGCAGATCTCAGGAAAGAGCCCCTCCTTAGACCAGTTTTCTTCAAGTGACCTTCTAAAGAAAGCTAGCGTGTCCTATTCTGAAAATCTGACCTGCCTTTTCTCTCGTAAACTATTAACTCCTGTAGCTGTTTAGTGGCCCAGCTTTCTATGAATTGTTGTTCCTGGCATTAGTGAGTTATTTATTGTTCAATATAATACCCTTATACAATGTTAAACTGAATATGTTGGTAAATGATGATGCTATACCAAACATATCATTAAATAATTTAAAACATTAAAAAAATGTTTTACACATTAAAAAAATTACATTCAAGTATTACAAAATATTGGCAATATTCTCTGTGTTGTATAATAATACATCCTTGTTGCCTGTCTTACACTCAACAGTTTGTACTCTTAGTCCCCAATCCATTATTCTTCCCCTGCCTACCCACTGGTAATCATTAATTTGCTCTTTATATGGTGAGTATGCTTCTTTTTTTGTTATATTCACTAGTTTGTTATATTTTTTTAGATTCCACATATAAGTGATATCATTCAGTATTTGTCTTTCTTTGTCTGACTTATTTCACTTAGCACAATGGCCTCCCAGTCCATCCATGCTGCTACAAATGGCAAGGAATTTTTTCCTTTTTTATGACTGAGTAGTATTCTATCATATATATACTGCATCTTCTTTATCCAGCCATCTGTTAATGGACACTTAGGTTGCTTCAATATCTTGGAGATTGTAAATAATGCTGCTGTGAATATTGAGGTGCATGTATCCCTTTGAATTAGTGTTTTTGTTTTAAATATATACTTGGGAGTGAAATCTCCAGGTCATATAGCGGTTCCATCATTAGTTTTTTGAGAAACCTCCATATTGTTCTCCACAGTGACTGCAGAGTTTACATTCCTACCAACAGTGTACAGGGTTCCCTTTTTCCCACATCCTTGCCAACATTTGTTATTTGTGTTCTTTTGACTATTTATAAGTGTTAATAAGGCTTCCCTGGTGGCTCAGAGGTTAAAGCGTCTGCCTCCAATGCGGGAGACCCGGGTTTGATACCTGGGTCGGGAAGATTCCCTGGAGAAGGAAATGGCAGCCCACTCCAGTTTTCTTGTCTGGAGAATCCCATGGATGGAGGAGCCTGGTAGGCTACAGTCCATGGGGTCCCAAAGAGTTGGACACGACTGAGCGACTTCACTTTCACTTTCAAAGTAAGACTATCTATGTTAGAATTATTAGTGATCAAAAACATACTTGATCAGAGAGCAAGACCAGGAACTCAGAGAGCAGTGGAAAAGGACTCCTTGCTGTCATTGAGGATAGTCATCATTTTAGTGGTCAGAGGAGTAAGGGCAAGTTGGTTCAAAGGTTGGGGTGAGTATTTTCTTGGCAGCTTTCAGTAATGTGGATTGTAACTCAGAAATAAGTGTATAGCATATATTTGTGATATGAAACCAGGAAGTAGTAACATAGAAATACATGGAAATACTGTGACTTAGAGTTGAGTGATGACTTAGGTCATATAGGTAATACGCATAATAGTATGTATTATTACTAAAGGGAATTTACTGAAGCTATTTAAATGAGGGAGGGAGGGGGAGACAGAGACTTGTCAGGTCAGGCCCATTGATTACTGATATGTTACTTATTCCCATGCATGTACCTGTACACATAAATGCATTTGTACATTCTGGAACCAAAACATTCTTAGAAAATAGCTCCTTATAATCTCATTGATTTTCAGGTGAAGAAACTGGTAAATAGGGGCTAATTGACTGATTTGGAAGTACTTAGTTGGGTACTTAATTTCCTTAATTTATTGTGTGCCCCAGTCCTCAAATGTTTATTTTTATTCTTGTTCATTTGGGTGTTATCTGAGGTATGGGCCATGTGTGAATGTCCTACAGTCCTTGCACTTGCCCAGCTGCTAGACTGAAGAGAGAACCTGAGCCAGCAGCAGACACATCAGTGGTGCACTGGACAGGGCGTCTTACAGGTCAGAGGCCAAGGGCCTAGAAGGACACCCACCGGGTACTGCTGAGGGCAGGCAGGACACAGGCTCGATTTTCCCTGCACAGGGGAGGAGGGGGGCTATCAATTATAAGGGGCCTGATGTTAGAAGGGCTCCTGGGTTGCAGGGAGACTGTTGGAATGCATCTCCCCACAGCTCTGGGTTAGCAACCATTGCAAGGGCCACTGTTCCTCCGTGATGACTGAACATACCGGAGCCGATGTGGTCCGAGGGCTGGAACAATCATTAGTGGGGGTCAGGCCGATCATGCACGTGGTTACTGATTCGTTTCCCCTTAGGAGGGGAGGAAGTTGTGTTCATCAGGTAAGGGTGAGGCAGAGTGGGGAAGGGCTGTACAGAGAGCAGGAGAGCAGCCATCTTATGGGGCCTGACCATGCTGTGAGTGTGTGTGTGTGTGTGTGTGTGTGTGTGTATTGATTTACACATCTCTCATTTTACTCAGTTCGTTTATCCCACAAATGTGCTTTTTTTTTTTTTTAATAAAAGAGGAAATAAACCAAACAGATAGTTGGCAATGTTTCTGATGCCTCAAGAGTGGAGAATAATTTCTAATTTCTTCTAGGAAAAGACGAGGCAGTGGTCACTGATGAGCATTTTCCTGGTGTGTCTTTTGGCTTGCACCATTACCACGGTGATCGGAGTCCTGATTGTCTCCTTGGTTTATGTCAACAACCCTCAGCCTCATTCAGAACCCGGAGCCCAATCTCTGCAAACAGCAATTCCCGTGGTGCCAAAGGCTGTTGATCCAAAATTTAAGTTTCTTTATCATTTACCTAAATCCAAGGTATGCTGCTAAGTCACTTCAGTTGTGTCTGACTCTGTGCGACCCCATAGATGGCAGCCCACTAGGCTCCCCTGTCCCTGGGATTCTGCAGGCAAGAAGACTGGAGTGGGTTGCCATTTCCTTCTCCAATGCATGAAAGTGAAAAGTGAAAGTGAAGTCGCTCAGTCGTGTCTGACTCTTAGCAACCCCATGGACTGCAGCCTACCAGGCTCCTCTGTCCATGGGATTTTCCAGGCAAGAGTATTGGAGTGGGGTGCCATTGCCTTCTCTGTGGTATGGGTCACACGTATTAAGAAAAAGAATCATCTATTATAAATGATGATTTCAAAATGAAGTTTCCATTGCTTGTTTACTAAGCTGTGTTCTCTCTTCATTGGAAAAAAGTAGCTGTGGGCTGTTTGGATGAAGGGAAGTGAGGGATGGAGAAGGGGAAAGGTGGGTGGATGTTGGCTCCGGGCTGAACTTTGCTTTAGTAGCTGGTTCTCTGGGAGGTACAGGAGGACAGATGGAAAGCCCTGTATTCTCTTGTCAAGATAGGTGTTCGTTTTTCTAACAGGGACTGATTGCAGTGTTGTCTCCTGGAACCTTGTAGACCTGTTCTTTCTCTTCTTTTTTGGGGGGACCTCCTGTATCCACTCACCCCCATATCCACTCACCCCCATATCCACTCACCCTCATATCCACTCACCCCCGTTTCCTTTTTCCCTGTGCTGCCCTCTCACTCTGGGGGCCGTGGTGGCCTCACTTTCCTCAGGAGATGGCCTCCATGCTGATGGTTTGCCTACGACTTTCCAGGTGTTTGAGTACCCTGGTGGCACAATCCAGTGGGCCCGGTACAGGAACAATGCCAACGACTACCTCAGCATTGAAGAGGAGGCCTTTGGCAGCAGCTTAAACAGCCAGAGATCACAGATAAGCCTGGGGACCCTGAGAATAAAAAGCAGTGGCCTCCGGGCCCCTCACTGGCACTTCAATGCCAACGAACATGGCTATCTTGTACAGGTATAACTGGTTTGCCCACATTCTGTGCTTGAGCATTTGTGCATTGTGTCCTCAGGCTATTATTTAGGTTGTTGCGAAACCTACTTAACTAATAGGATGATAGGCAACATCCAGGCTTTGGCTGTGTACCCAATTAGACCAGTTAGCAGTGCCTTGGAACATTAGACTGTTTGTCTTAATTATTCGTGGCATCACTTTGAACTTCTTTCTTCAATATAAAATCATTTTTCATACATTGTTAAGCTCAGATCACTGTTCCATCCTTTGAGCCAAAGCTAAAACTGGTAGCTCTGATCTAATGATCAAAGAGACTACAGCTTCCCTTTAGGGAAAAAAGCAGGGACTGGAATAACGAACTAGTTTGCTGATGTTCAACCTGGAGTCCCTGAGATCCGCCAATGGTATGCCCTTTTGTGGCTTTTACTTTCCAGAATTCTTTGGAAGTAAAGTGAAATAGAGCTGGAAGTGAAATGAGTGTACTTCCCTGAATTGCAAATAATTCATTAATTCTGAAATGTATTTATGGCTTCTGTGTTCCAGACACTGGGGAAATTGGAGTGATTAAGCTTTCATAGAACTTTCAGAGTTTGGTCTTACCCTGGTAATCTTGTTAATAGATGAGCCAATTTTTGTGTGTGACATATTTCTGTTATTGCTAATAAAACTCCTTTTTTATACTTGGACAATTCACTCGATTTTAGAATTTACAAGAAGAGAGATTAGAGCTTCAACTATGAGATTAAACCCTCCTTAGAAGAATACTTGGACATAACAGTAAATGTACTATGTTATTACTATTATTATTATTAAAATTATATGTAGGCTTTTTCTTACCTGGTAAATACATACACATCTGTTTGCAAACACACAAACATACACAAGCGTACACATGTATGTCTATGGAACCATCTATGAACACACACATGTGCTTGCAGTCTTTTCAAACTAGCATGATCTTAGAGCTCTAAATGCTCAGTGGGGTGGTATTATCCCGAAGAGGGCAAAAACTGGTTGTTAGCAGGGTGAAAGTATCACTCTTTTCATGTCTACAGCATAGATGTACGTGTAGTACGTGAGCAGTATGTGTATGCCATATGCAGGTCTCCAGTACCTCTGTAATGGTAACGTTTCATAGGGTGGGGATTAGAAGAACAGGCTAACATGGTACCTTAGAAGGCAGGTAATGAAAAAAGGTTGGAAAGCACTGCTCTAAATTGATGTTGGGACATGCTCTTCCATTTCCATTTCAGGGGACGGCATGGGTTGGGGTGGTTGACGATGGTGCTGTCGTTACCACGTACAATGTTACAGCTGGCCAAGTGATCTTCTTCCCAAAAAACACAGTGCACTGGATAAAGAATGTGGGGAGTGAAGACTGCTTTTTTTTGCTCTTCTTTTCTACACATGAGGAACTTCAGACCCTGGATGTTGATGATGTATTTTTTTCTACACCTGAGGATATTGCTTCCCGGTCACTTAAGGTCTGTATCACTGCTGAGAATACTTCCAGGTCAATTAAAGGTGTGTACCACTGCTGAGAACAAATCTTGAGAGGGTGTGCATTCCGTGGGCACCAAGAAGGCATGGCTGTTCGAGTTTCTAAGGTGGCAGTCAACAAAGTAACAGTTGGGTAATGGGCTCAAGAACATGACTTGCTTCCTATTTAACACATAAACTGCCTCGAAGTTGAATTGCTCTTTATTTTCCCCTATGAAGGGCTTCTATAGGAAAGTATTTTTAAAAAATATTTTGTTTTAATATTTATTTCTTTGGCTGCATCGGGTCTTAGTTGTGGCATTCGAAGACGTTGCAGTACACAGGCTTCTCTAGTTGTGCGTGGGCTCCAGAGCGTATGGGCTCAGTAGTCACTCCGTGGCATGTTGTTACTCAGCAGTTACTCTGTGGTATGTGGGATCTTAGTGCCTCTCAGTTGAGTTCAGTTCAGTCACTCAGTTGTGTCCGACTCTTTGCCATCCCATGAATCGCAGCACGCCAGGCCTCCCTGTCCATCACCATCTCCCGGAGTTCACTCAAACTCATGTCCATCAAGTCGGTGATACCATCCAGCCATCTCATCCTCTGTCGTCCCCTTCTCCTCCTGCCCCCAATCCCTCCCAGCATCAGAGCCTTTTCCAATGAGTCACCTCTTCGCATGAGGTGGCCAAAGTACAGAAGTTTCAGCTTTAGCATCATTCCTTCCAAAGAACACCCAGGGCTGATCTTCTTCAGAATGGACTGGTTGGATCTCCTTGCAGTCCAAGGGACTCTCAAGAGTCTTCTCCAACACTACAGTTCAAAAGCATCAATTCTTTGGCGCTCAGTCTTCTTCACAGTCCAACTCTCACATCCATACATGACTACAGGAAAAACCATAGCCTTGACTAGATGGACCTTAGTCAGCAAAGTAATGTCTCTGCTTTTGAATATGCTATCTAGGTTGGTCATAGCTTTTCTTCCAAGGAGTAAGCGTCTTTTAATTTCATGGCAGCAGTCACCATCTGCCGTGATTTTTGAGCCCCAAAAAATAAAGTCAGCCACTGTTTCCACTGTTTCATGTTGTAGCATGTATCAGTACTTTGTTTCTTTTTAAAATTTAAAATATTTATTTATTCGGCTGTGCTGAGTCTTAGTTTGCAGGTATCTTATACGGTCTCTTATGTGTTTCAGCCTGAAGGTGGAATTAATTTCATTAGAACATTCCATAAGCAAAAGGAGGATCAGGGGGTCAATCTTCCTCCCAACTTGGCAGAACTTGTTGTCAATGCTAATTACTCACAGTCTCCAGATAACTTTGTGTGGAGGTACTTTTATGACTTGAAAGGTATAGTATGTTATTTCATGAAGGCTTTTTATTTTTTGGTTAAGTATTTATATATGTATGATTACATAGGTGTATTGGATTAAGATGTAATGTGTTTTTGTTTTATTTATTTTTTTTACAGCAAGGCATAGTCAAGAGAACTTTGAAAAAACACATTTCTCAACAGAGTAGGAAATGAGAGAAAAGGCCTGGAAGCAAATGAGATTGTGGGAAAAAAATTCAGAGCATGAGAGGGTGTGTGTTGGGGCTGGGCAATGCTGTTGGAGAAGAGCCTGATGATAGAGTAGGGGTCCAACCATGTAGCAATTAAGTGGTTTATTTTTATTTATTTTAAAATTAATAATTGATTAATTTGGCTACATGGGATCTTTGTGCAGTGAAGATCCTGTGAAGGTCTCTGCACGCAGGATTTTTGTTGAGGCACATGGGCTTTCCAGTTGTGATGCACAGGCTTAGTAGTGAAGGTGCTCGGGCTTAGTTGCTTTGCAGTTTGTGGGATCTTAGTTCCCCCATCAGAGATTGAGCCTGTATTGCAAGGTGGGTTCTTAACCGTTGGACCACCAGAGAAGTCCCAATTAAGGGGTTTTAAATAGGAGAGTGATACAGTGAGGTTTTTAATTTACCTATTTTTATCATTTATTTTATATTATCTTATTGAGGTGTAATTGACTTACAACATTATGTTAGTCTCAGGTATACAACACAGTGATTCAATATTTGTATGTATTATGAAATGATCACCACAATAAGTCCAGTTATTAGTAACATCACCACTGTACATATTAATAGTTGCAAATTTTTTTCTTAGGACAACTTACAAGATCTTAGTAACTCTAATGTATGCATTGTGAAGTGAAAGTCACTCAGTCATGTCCGACTCTTTGCAACCCCATGGACTATAGGGTCCATGGAATTCTCTAGGCTGGAATACTGGAGTGGGTAGCCTTTCGCTTCTCCAGGGGATCTTCCCAACCCAGGGATTGAGTCCAGGTCTCCCACACTGCAGGTGGATCTTTACCAGCTGAGCCACAAGGGAAGCCAGTGTATGCTTTACAGTGTTGTTAACTATGGTGCCTCGTTCTGCATCATGTCCCCATGACCTGCTTATTTTATAACTGGAAATTTATGTCTTTTGCCTTTCTTCACCCATTTCAACCAGCCCCATTGCCTGCCTCTGCAGCTACCACTCTGTTCCCTGTACCTGTGAGCTTGGGCACATAGATTGTTTCCGTATGTTGGCTATTGTAAATATGCTGCAGTGAACGAGGGTGCAGCTGTCTCTTTGAGTTGGTGTTAGTTTTTGTTTTTGGAGTGATGACCAGCAGAATTGTGGAGAATGATTGCAAGCGGCCAGCTGAGAAGCAGGGAGATGAGTCAGGGACTCTTGCAGTCTTTCAGGTGGGGGATGATGGTGGCCTCACTCTGTAAAACAGAAAGAATTGTTGAGAAGCAGGGAATTTAACTGACAGGACTTCACTGACTGATCGAGGAGAAAGGTTTAGGATGAGTCTCATGTTTTCCATGGGCTTCCCTAGTGGCTCAGACAGTAAAGAATTGACCTACAGTGCAGGAGACAGGGTTAGATCCCTGGGTCGGGAAGATCCTCTGGAGAAGGGAATGGCAACCCACTCCAGTATTCTTGCCTGGAGAATCCCCATGGACAGTGGTGCCTGGCAGGCTACAGTCCATAGGGTCACAAAGAGTTAGACACAACTGAATGGCTAGTTGTACAACCAGGTCCCCTGAGTTGAACATCTTAAAAGAGGTCACTGTATGTTAGAAATTTCAGGAGAACTTGGGAAGGTAGGATAGCATCTGGCAGTATCAGGTCAATATCTTGGCAGCACACAGGATGTGCTCTTGTACTTCCTACCACATAAACTTCTGTGACTACAGAAGGGCTGTTCCTGGGACTGCATTTGGCTCTCCTTTTGTGGTACCGTTTTGAAGTAGTTTTGTCTTATTTTGTTTTTTAAATTTCATCTGATTTAGGCTCAAAAGAACATCGATTTCCTGGAGGAATAATACAGTTGGCACAATATTGGAAAAATAGTAGTGAACTGAGCCACAGTGAAAAAATTTTTAGTGAATTCCTGAATCAGGTAATCGAGAAAAATGTTCTGATGATTATCAAAATGGATGAAATATGAGCTTTAGGTTGGGTCAGTTTTTTTGGACAAAGCAAAAGGAAAGAGCTAGTCAAACACTTGTTGACTTGATCAATGCAAACTATTGATTGAGGCCTCATTGTGAATTTGGAAGCTTAACTTCTTGGCATGGATGGTTACATTAATAAAGAGACTGGAGGCTTGTGAGATTTCTCTTTTCATGTGTTTTAAATGCTCAACTGGCAGTATTGTTTAATGACTAAGAGCACCGCTCTGGCATCAAATCCCGTGATTCAAACCCCAGTTCTGCCACGGTGTGTCCCTAGTTTACTCAGGCAACCTAGACTTTAATATCATCTCATACGGTTGGTGGCAATCTTGCAAGATTGTTATAAAGGACAAGTGACATAATAACTGTAAAGGAATATAAAAAATTGCCTGTTCTCAGTGAGGGCTTTATAAATATTAGTTACTACAATGGTTATATGAATTGTTAAATTGCTGAGTTGAATGTTGGCTAAATGTTGGAATTCATTTTTCTTTTTCTTTCTCAAGCATCAAAAAGCCCTCACTTTGAGTACACTCAGGATTTATAACAATGGATTACGACAGCCACACTTTCATTTTAATGCAAATGAAATGGGATACGTAATAAGTGGATGTGCAAAGGTAATTTCTCTGTGAACAGTTTTTTCCTGTATTTTCCTTTTCAGTGCAGAAGGAAGCAAACAGGAGGTATTTCTTTGTTTTGGTTCAGTTGTTGGTAATAGAATAGGACTTTGTGCACGTGGCTTTCTGGGCATGGTTTCCATAGAGGGTACCATGCATGTCCTGGGAGGTAACTTCCAAGTTTGCTCTTAGCACGAGGAGGGTTCTAAGAACATTCAGAACTGATAGAGAGGTTTATCACTAATGGTGAAGGGCTGGAATACCTGCTTACATTTTCTGAGTTTTGCATTCTCTGGTAACGCAAGCATTTAGTGTGCTCTGCTTTGGGGACCATGAAATTGTCTGTTTGTCTCTCAGTGTGATATGAGTGGGGGTGGTGGGGAGGTGTGGAGCCCCAGTTGGGTGGCCATATATCCCCTTGGTGAAATTATTAATAGCACCACTTTTGACTCTACAGAGTCCTGGTTTGGGTGATCAATTAATTGTATGATTACCATAAGAAAAGCCACACAAAGTATCATCTTATTACAGTGATTTGACAGTAGCTCCTCTGGGCTTTCGTAGGGATCCTGGGAAGATCTACAGGTAAAAATGGGCTTCTCTAGCTTATATCTGCTTCAGTTGTGACAGAATCAGAACAGACTGAAATTCACCTTTTCTGTCATCCGGAGCAAAAGTTTTACGTTTTTAGAGGCGACAGCTCTAATAAACGGGAAAAGGGCATTGTCATTAATCCTCCACAGATTTCCTTTCAAGGATCAGATGTCCTTTGTGAGGTGCTTTGTGTGCATGTGTGTGCGTTTATGTGCATTCAGTCTCCAGCCCTCTTAAAGGTAGACCCTTAGGATGTTGCTCTCCCAGAGGCTGACTTTTCCCAAATGAGTGGAAAGGAGGGTGTAGGGGTAGTAAAACGCTGGCATTTAAATCCTCTGCCTAATTAGTGAATGAAGGTCATTGATACCCTTAATTAGAACATGGCAGTTAATGCTCTTTTTGTATGAAGTTCTGCAGTATTGATTTCACTAATGCATTCTGAGGGACTTTTACTTCAATAGAGTATCTTCTAATTTTTGTGGAACTGTGTCTCAGAAACAGGAGCGTGAATGTGAAAGATTGCCTCTTTTTTGCTGTTTACCTTCTCTAAGAAGTCCCTTTATAACTATGTGCTTTTATTGATCTGTTCACTGTGAATACTTATCCTTATTGAATATATGATTTTGTTTGCTTCAGTTCAGCATTGTTTTCTCCCCCCTGCTTAGGTGGGCATTATCAATGCTCAGAGTTCCACAGAGTTTGACATTCACATTGGAGATGTGATATTTTTCCCCACTGGAACCCAGCATTACATTAAGAGCACATGTGATGAAGATTTGCTTCTCATTCTTGCCTTCAGCACTGGAGACCAGGTGAGAATAAGCCAGTGTTGGAGATGTTGGTGAGTGCCAGTGATGTGCAGAGTCCTCTGCTAAGCAGTGTGTCTGGGTCATAGAGGGGACTCAGCACATGGATATTGAATTGATGACTGCTTTAATGAACTGGCTGAACCAACGTGTGAAGAGGAGAATTGGAGGTCAAATAATCTTTTCATTTGGTTATAAAGGGATCCAGTACATCACATTTCTCTCTCAATTCCCCGAATTCTCAATCAACTGAGAAAAAAGATGAAAGAGTAGCATGTGTGTGCTCAGTTGCTTCAGTCGTGTCCGACTCCTTGCAACCCCATGGACTGTAGCCCTCCAGGCTCCTCTGTCCATGGAGTTGTCCAGGCAAGAATACTGGAGTGAGTTGCCATGGCCTTCTTCAGGGGATCTTCCCAACCCAGGGATTGAACCTGTGTCTCTTAAGTCTCCTGCATTAGCAGGTGGATTCTTCACCAGTGGTGCCACTGGGAAGCCCAAAGAGCAGCATACAGAGACTTAGAAAATCATTTCTGTTACTAATCATGAAGATATTTGGGAATGTGATTAGCATCTGTGGTTAGGTGGGTTTCCTGATATCTGTTAGGTTGGCCAGGATTGGGTTGGCTTACTGGTGTTGAGGTGAGCTCTTACACACCTTATGGCATAGAGAAACACAGCCTGAGTTTTGAAGCTTTGCCAGCTCCCTAACAGAGAGGGAGGAGGTGAAGTAAGTATGGCCAATTTATTCTTGTGAAATTTATGGTGGAGAGATAAGGGAGAAAGAGAGAGAGAAAGGAAGAGGGAGGAAGGACAGGTCTCTTGTATATGGAAGGAAACTATAGGAGACATGAAGTAGCATGAAGTGTGACTCAGCAGTGCTCCTGAGAGGGAGTAGCATTCCCTCCCATCACTGCTTTAAGCAAATCTGATACACCGTGATCTGTATTATAAAACACATATGAAGAGAAATTATTTGTTAGATTAAATAGTTGTTTGCTTTTAAAAATTCACCCGTTTTTCCTTAATTAGATGGAATAATGTGTTTGAAGAACAAGAATAAGCAGTAGAACTTAGATTTTAGAAAAAGGTCTTAGGACTAGATTCCCTGCCGAGACAGGGTGATAATTATGAGTCTGGGACCCCTGGGGCAGGTCCAGAAATGACAGGCCGTGGTTCTCTTGGCCATGGTTCTTCCCACGTGGAGACCCAACAAGATCTCCAGCGGGGAGCACGGTGTGGATTCTGCAGTTTCATCAACCAGACCTGTACCAAGAGGCGAGCCTGTCCTGCTGGGTGATGACACTTCCCCTCTTCAAAGGAGACTGGAAAACTCCAGAGTCTGCTTCTCTGAGTCTCCAAACCTTTCTGGTGGTACCTGGGGTGAGGTTTGTGGAGAGCTCTATGAGGAAGTTATGCACTGGAAAACTATTAACAGCTGTAGACTTGCTCGGACAAGGTGTGGGACAGGATTCTGGTGTCCCATACTCTTGGAGCCGGTCTCACTGGAGTCGGACACGACTGAGCGACTTTCACTTTCACTTTTCACAAGATGCAAATTTCCAGTTATAAACGAAAAAAGGCATGGGGACATGGTGCAGAGCAAGGTGCACACTGGCTTCCCTGGCAGCTTAGCTGGTGCTTTCATTGCTACCGCCACCCCCTTGGTCTTTATTCTCTACAGTTACTATAAGAACAAATCACGAAGCAAAATCCAATCCAATATAAGTAGGAAAACAAGGGAAAAACATCAAGAGAGAGGAGGGAGAGAGGATGAGAGACAGTCTGAGAGATGGAAACACACACCCAGAAGGAAACAGAGAATGAGAGATGGGAACACAGAAGAGACATATGTGCCCAGAAACACACATAGAGAGATAAACAGAGACAGAGACATGCACAGAAATAGAGACAGAGAACCACAAGCAGAGTGACACAGACAGACAGAAGCAGCGCAGAGACATACGGACAGAAGGAAACACCCGAACACAGACACAGAGAGGGGCGGAGACCCATAGGGAGGGAGAGACAGGAGGAGAGACACATGGACACACACATCCCACACACAGACAGATCTGTACACACAGGAGAGGGAAAGGCTGACGAGCTAGCGAGAAACACACACGGAGAGATTCAAAGACATACAAGCTCAGAGACACACGCAGACAGAGAAGCACAGTGAGCGACACAGAGAGACCCACATGCATGCAGAAATTGAGAGGCTGGCTGAGAAAGGAGGTGGTGTCAGAGAATGGGGAGCAGAGAGAAGGACAGGAAGGTAGTGATGCAGAGAGGGCGGACAGAGTCAAACCAGCTGGACAGCCCCGCCCCAGAGGCAGAGACAAACGACTGTCTCTGGCTACGGAGAAGGAGGGGCGCTTACCTGGCCGCCAGGTGAGCCTCCATCACGTGCCTCTGCACGTGGAGCTCGGAGAGGCCCTTTGGGCACTAATCCCTGCTTCTAGGTGGACAGAAGGTCGTGCTCCCTCTTTAAAGAGAACTAGCTCCCAGTGGGATGGAGGTCTCTTCTAAAGAGATGCCTCGGCATCTGTAGCCATCACTCACTTCCCTTATTCCTGGAGTGGAAAAGGTGAGCTCCCCCTGGCAAGAGAAGACAAGCTCAAGGGGACCATTTGCAGGATTTCACAGCTCCTAGTGTTACATAGCCATGCAGCTAACATTGTGAAAGTGCCCTTATGGCTGTAGGATCTCTGTGGCTGTACTTTGGCGCTAACACCTCTTCTTTTGGTTTCCACTATCAGTTGCAAACCCTTGACATGGATGATTATCTCCAGGCCACCGCAGACCACATCCTGGCTCAGCTTTTCTTCAAGAAGCAAAGTGAGTTTGAGAAGATCCCCCAATTCAAGGAAGACCAGGCAGTCAACCTGCCTTAGATTTGCTGACGTGTTCATGTCTATTTTTCTCTCTTCATATGTTATTACAGTTTTTAAAGAAGGTCCACTTGGCTCATGAATTTGTAGCTCCTTACAGAATGGTATTGGTCAAGCAGGTGTGAAGCAGCCCCACGGGCTCATTCAGCTAAGATCATAGGCAACTTGTGCTAAGCGAACATTCCTGTGTACTTTGCAGCTTGTCTACAGAGGGGCTCTGCTCAATTAAATTACTATTTTTTTAATGGATTTTAGTATGCATGTATGTATTTATTTTGCTTTTGTTGCATCAGATTTATTACACCAAATGAAAATCCATTCTTTTTTTTGTACATCAGTGAAACTTAGTGCCATGTTTGTATTTTTGCTGTTCGTCACTGTGGAAGGAAGTATGGAGATCAGCCTACTTATGTACATACATATGGATGCAGCCAGAAGAACCCAGGTGCATCTAACCTTGTCTGGAGAGTTTAGTGTAGAATCTTAGGGTAGCCACTCTCAACGCTTTTGTCGACATGAAGATACTTTTTATAAGGCTCAAAATTTCAGGAACTCACACGAATAGTTTACTTATTGTATATTAGCTGAGAAAATACTTAATGGCAGACTAATTATAAATTCAATATTTTCTTTGAATGTATTTGAATTTTAGTAATGGTATCACAGACTATTTACCTTTGAGGAACAGTCATCCCTATATTTGAGAAGCAAGTGTTTCTTTAGTCTATTGGCTGGGTGTGTATGTGGATTTGAAGACTACTTTTCATCACTTAGAAACTGGTAGGAGCTGGTGGTCCCCAAGTTGGGGGTCATTGTCTTAAGTAGAAAAGAGTTTGTTCAAATCTAATCAGTGCTTGATTTTTCTTTGTTGTTTTTTCACAAAGTCGTTCTAACTCTTTGTGACCCCATGGACTGTAGCCTACCAGGTTCCTCTGTCCAATTTTCCTGGCAAGAATACTGGAGTGGTTTGCCATTTCCTCCTGCAGGGGATCTTCCCAACCCAGGGATCGAACCTGTGGCTCCCTGCATTGGCAGGCAGATTCCTTACCGCTGAGCCACCAGGGAAGCCCTGAGTTTTCTTTACAGTTTATCTTAATAGGTATCTGGCACCTCTGCGTTTTGCTTGGGTACCACTGTCAGTTCTGGGCTATACTATATACAGCTCTAGTCAGTATAGACGCTTGTTAATGCTTTCAGCCAGCACCCTCTTTCAGTTATATTTCCCTGACACATAATGAAATTTTTAGGTATTTTAAGGATGTTTGTTCTTAGCCGAAGAAGGAATCTGTTTGTATGTTCCTTTCTCTCTCTCTCTCTCTCTAGGTGTGTGTTTCTCTCTCTAGATAACTAGCTCTGTTGACTGTATAGAAGATAGAGAATCAGGAATAACCCCCTTTGATGGGGGAGTAGTCGTCTACATATTATATATGATCAGGTCATGAAAGGCCTATCATCCCTTGCTACCAAGCTGTATTTACCTTATTGCCATTTTCCAGGAGAGCCAGCTGAGATTAGAGCTTGGTAGCACAGGGGATTTTGTGGTGGTAGTCTTGCTTTGAAGAGACTTTGTAGGGAATTCGTCAGCATCCAGGAGGAGGAGCATGGTTGAGAAGATGCAGGGAAGAGCATAGGGGAATAGGTGTGTGGAAGGTGGATGTCCAAAGAGAGGGGAAATAATCGTAAAAGGAAATGGCAGTGTGTGTAGACACACTTATCTGCAAATCTTGTTTTACTTTGGGACTTTATAAAAATATACTATAAACCAGGTGATAATCCCTTTTCTTAAATCAGGAAGTGTATCTGATTACTATGTGGTCATTTAATAAAGATTCTGTGTATCTGCATATTATTTTGTCATTTAATTTTTTCTTTTTTTGAATTTATTTTTAATTGAAGGATAATTACAACATTGTGTTGGTTTCTGCCATACATCAGCATGGATCAGTCATAGGTGTATGTATATTCCCTTTCTCCTGAGCCTCCCTCCCACCTCCCACCCCATCCCACACCTCTAGGTTGTCACAGAGCACCAGTTTGAGTTCTGTGAGTCATACAGCAAATTCCCACTGTTTTGTTATTTAATTTTAAATGAAACCTGTTCTTGCAGTTTTATGAATTTGGCGCATTACTGGATTCCTTCTATGCATCCTTGAAATATGCTATATCATTGTCTAAAGAAAACGGTGTTGGAACTCTCTGGGTTTCCTGACTTAGGTTTCCAGCCTACTATGTATTTAAAAAAGAAAACTACTAAAAATAAAAATGAATGACCTAATGAAGACATATTAATTGGATGTTGTTGGTATATTATTTTATTGGGGGATTTTTTCTTTTGGGCCACACTGCTTAGCTTCTGGGGTCTTAGTTCCCTGACCAGGAACTGGACCTGGGGTCATGGCAGTGAAAGTGCCAAGTCCTAACCACTGGACAACCAGGGATTCCTTGGGGAGGATATATTCTTAGTTTTCACTTGGCTGTTCTAATTTCAGTCCTTTTTCCCTGTTTGGAAAGCTGATGTCTAATTTTGATACCATTTTATTCCTTAGGGTAATTTTATCCACTACTACTCAAGTGCTTTTAGGCTTTTTGGTATACCTACTTTATTTATTATCAGATCAATAGATTGAAGAGTGAATTGCTCAATCAGACTATTTGACATCATTCAGGCAAAACCCAGACATTTGACTGAAAACCTCCTTTAAAACTGAACCTACCTTACTCACTTTATACACCCAGTCTATAATACAGCTACATTTGATTCATTTGAAATGGTTTGAATTGTACATAAAAAGTTCTTAAATCTTTAGAACTTTTAAACAGCAGCTTTGAATAACTGAATGGAGTGAATTAATTTGCCTAGAGGAGCTACAAGGTTAGGTAAATACCACTGTGTGTTCCTTACTGCTTATAAATAATGCGAGGCGTTTATAAAAAGTTTCTTTGTTCATATTCTTATCCTTTCCTGTTGAAGAGTAATCAGGCTGCTTTTTACCACCCAACCAATTTAGAAAAAGGAAAATAGTTACTTTTACTATATAACTTGATTCTTAATGACCGTAATTTACCAACGGTTGCAAGCGATTTTCAGTTATAGCATTATTACTGTAAAAAAAAAAAAAACTAAGAAAAGAAAGTGGAAAAAAAGCCATAAGTGGTATTTCTTCCATGCTCTGCACTCACCATAGCTTCATCAAACTCATATATTCACTTTGGAGCACTGTTCCTTTATACAGACCAGTAGGACACTGGAGAGTCCAGGAAAGAATAGTGATGCTAAAGAGATGAAAACCTGCGTTTTCTTCAGTGTACTTAAGTTGGAACTGTCGGGGAAAAAAGAAGTTAAGGGATGACGTAGAAACAATGAAGTACAGCTGGTAGAGGCCATGTATCGCGTGATCTCAGTGCTTCAATTTCAGAGAGGCAAAGTGATACCTGACAAGGGTAGGGTACCCAGACTGTAAGTACGATATTTGAGACAAAGTCTGGGTCTTTTGAGGTGCTTCCCACCTCCCCTGGGGAGGTTTTTTTTTGTTAAGGGTCAACTAGTAAATATTTTATTTAATTATTTTTATTTATTTTATGTTTGGCTGCACTGGGTCTTGGTTGCTGCGTGTGGGCTTTCCCTGGTTGCAGGGAGCAGGGGCTACTGTCTAGTTGCAGTGCTCAGGCTTCTCATCGGCGGTAGTTTCTCCTGTTGTGGAGCACAGGCTGCAGTCGTCACGGCTCATGGGGTTAGTTGCTCCATGGTATCCTTGTAGAGTTTTTTGATTACTGTTTTCAAGTATATAAAAAATTCCTCCACCTGAAGCAGAACTCTACACTAGGAAATGGACTGTCTTCAAGTGGGAGAGGTGGCTTCTGCCACCTGCACTTCAGCAGCCCCCGTGCCAACACCACTTCTCCTTTTCTGAGCCTGGCATGTGCCCAGTGTCCAACCCCCTGTAGCTTCTGTAAAGAGGTGACCAGAGCCCCCTGAGATCACTGTCCCTATCTAGCCAAGGATTCCCTGCTTGTGTTTTCATTTTAAAGTTTTATTAAACAATTTTTACACTGTGGCTCAGACGGTAAAGAATCTGCCTGCAATGCAGGAGGCCCAGGTTCGACCCCTGGGTCAGGAAGATGCCCTGGAGAAGGGCATGGTGACCCACTGCAGTGTTCTTGCCTAGAGAATTCCATGGACAGAGGAGCCTGGCAGACTACAGTCCATGGGGTCTCAGAGTCAGACGTGACAGACACTAACACACTTACACTGATAAAATGTACATAATGTAAAAGTCACCATTTTAAGGTGTACAATTCAGTGGCATTAAGTATATTTGCCTTGTTGCGTAGTCACCAGCACTGTCCATTCCCAGAACTCTCCATCATCCCAAGCAGGAACATAATACTCATTAAACAGTAGCTCCCCATTCCCCTCTCCTCCCCAGCTCCTGGTAACCTATATTTTCTGTCTTTATAAATTTGTCTATTTTAGGTCCCTCATATAAGTGGAGTCATACAATCTTACTCAGGCCTTATTTTTATGAACTTTTAAAACTCATTTTCAATAATTATGCCTTTACTGTATTCTTATCATTGTGCCAGGATACACAAGAGACATGAAGATGTGGTCTCTACAAATTTATAATTTAAATGTTTCTTATTTAGTTCTATATTTCTCTTCCCTCACCACCCCTGTATGAACCCAGCCCTTATCATGAGTTCAAAAGAATGTTTATTCATTTAGACTATGTTAAGGGGCTTCCCAGGTGGCACAGTGGTAAAGAATCCACCTGCCAATGCAGGAGATGCAAGGGTTTGATCCCTGGATTAGGAAGATCCCCTGGAGGAGGAAATGGCAACCACTCCAGTATTCTTGCCTGGGAAATCTCATGGACAGAGAAACCTGGTGGGCTACAGTCCATGGGGTCACAGAGACATGACTGAACACACACACACACACACACACACACACACACACACACACACAAGGAGTACATAGTAGCAGAATTGAAAAAAATTAAAGAGGTGAGTCTATATTATGCATTCGTATTTCCAGAGAAGGCAACACTCAGTCTTTTTGGGAGTTCCCATTCCAGAAACTGTCATAACAGTTCTTGGTCCTCAAATTTTTCATAACTCTCATAAAATTGCTTTTCCTCTACTTTTTTTTGTTGTTGAAGGCAGCTCATTCTAGTCCCTGCAGTTTAAACATTCAGATAAGAGTGTTTGACTTCTGTTCTTTAAATATCAACAAGAAACCCCATGTAGCCTCAGGAGGTGTCCTTCACATCTCTTATCTTGATTCAGGAATGCCCAGCTTCATCCTACTGGCAGTATACCTATTGTTTTATTATGTTAGCCTGTTGAATTCCATCTTCCTTTGTTCAGAATGTGGAGTAGCTCTCAATGAAAGGGAGCAGGCTTTGATGTGCAGGCTAAATGGATGTTGTACCGGAAGGGCCAGCTGTAGTGAGGGGGAGCCTGGACTCATGGAACTTCAGTTAAGGCATTAGCCCACATCCCAAAAGACCACTTTGGATGTAGGGTCAATGAAGATATTAAGATATTTAAATCATCACCTAGGAAAAATTTGCAAAGGAAAGAGTAGTATCTGGTTTTTGGGGTTTTTTTTTTTTTGGTCTTTTCAGGAAATTGCACAATTAAGAGGCAGTGTTTTTTAATTTGTTTTTGTTTTGGTGTTAAGCATGCAGTACGCTGCAGCTGTTAGTAAGTGTCGAGAATAAATTAAATAAAAATAGAACAGTTACTCGTAAAGTTGGTCTCAAGTGATTCATGTAAAGCCTTTAAATGTCTCCAGTACCTGGATAACTTTTCCTCCAGAATCAGCACTGCTCAGAGGATTGCTGTCCTGGGAGATAATTTTGTCTCTCTTTGTAAGGCGTTTTAGATAGTAAAAGCCAAGAAGAAGAAATTTCTGTCAACTAGGATGGATTGTCCTTTCAAATGTACTTTCTCTAATGTTGTAAAAGAAACCACTGGAGATGGGTTTACAAGTTTATATAGTTCTGAGCTCCCACCTGGCTTGGGTATGGGAAGGCTTTCTTAAATACACAGACAGAGAAGCAGGAACACATATAAGAAAAGGGAAAGCTGTGGTTTTAAGGGCTGGAAATCTTGAATTTCCTTTCCATGGGACATGTTCAATTTTCTTTTAAAATATTTGCTTTTGACTGGGAAACTTTCCTAGCGAGATATAATCTACTTTGGCCTATATGTTTAGCTACTACCCCTTAGCTCTTTAACTTTTAGTTCCTTATTTAGATAAAGCATACAGGAGCAAAATGTCCAGTTGCAAGTGTACAGCTTGGTGATTTCTGCAAACAGAACATGTGCATTCATCTAGCACTTTGATCAAGAAATATTATATTACCTGCAAGTCCTCTTGTGGGGCCAGCTTCAGTCACCACCCCCAATATGATAAGCAGTTTTTGAACTTTGTATGCATGGGATCATAGTCTATGTGCTTTTGGGGACTTGATTTATTTTCCATAACATTATGTTTTTGAAACTCATTCATGTTGTTGCTCCTCCTCTTCACTTAGTTTTTTTTTTTCTTTTTCTTCAGATAGTCACCTCCTTGATTCAGTGTAGCGAGCCATGATCTGTGTATAAGCGGAGTGACTCTAAGTCAGGTCCTCTTGGTGGCCTTGATTGCTGGGCCTGTCCCTGCTTTTTTTTCTTCTACATGGTTGTTATCTGGGAAGAACTGAGATCTAAGAAGAGAGAAGTGCTAAAAACTCAGCACTTTCTGTCTGAGGTTTCTTTTCCTTTAACACTCTCCTTACTCCAACTCTTTCCACCCCAGTCCATCAGGTGGGAGGAATGTGGTCGATGCTGGCTACACCAGTCAGGTTCAATTCCATGGCGACACTTTCCCCCAAACAAAAGTCATTTTTCTTTAATTAGGGAGGGAGAAGTAAAGAAAGGTGATCGAGGAATATATTACCAGGTTTCATAAAGGGATGACTTGTTTGGTTGGCAAGTTGTTCATAACTGTTTTCCCTCTCCTGGTTTCCTTGTCCATGAGAAATGAGCTAGTACTTTATAAAAATAAATTTAACAGCAGCTGTTTTCAAGAGAGAGAGATTTAAACTTCACAAACATATAGCTTAGATGAAACAACCCTTTCAAGTTTGAGCAATTGATTTTATCAAGAGTTTTTCCCCAGGGCTCTTTGCAGAATGAAATTTATAATAGTAGCTCTGTAGTTTTGAAGGTCCTCTTTTTACTAAGTATGTGTCAGTTCATTCATTTTCATGCACTGTGCAGAGGTAAAGCCAATAGCTGTCTGAATGTGTCTACTTCAATTACTAATGCAGTATCTGGAAAATCAATAGGATATTTCAACACTCTTCCAACTTATTCTTCTGACCTCAAAGGCAGAGGATGGTGCTGAAGCTGAAGCCCCAATACTTTGGCCACCTGATGCGAAGAACTGACTCATTTGAAAAGACCCTGATGCTGGGAAAGATTGAAGGCAGGAGAAGAAGGGGATGACAGAGGATAGGATGGTTGGATGGCATCACCGACTTGATGGACATGAGTTTGAGCAAGCTCTGGGAGTTGGTGATGGACAGGGAGGCCTGGCATGCTGCAGTCCATGGGGTCACAAAGAGTCAGACATGACTAAGCGACTGAACTGAACTGATTCACTGGAATGAAGTCAACTTAGATTCTTAGGTTGCAGTCAAAGTGGTTATATAACAAAGACAAGAGAATTGTGCATTTGTTTTCTGATATTTCTTTTTATATTTATGATCAGTGTTAGCAGGAAGGGAGAAATGGAGGAGGAAGTGGGAGGAAGAGTGTAACGGTTGCTGTGGTTTTAGATGCTAAGGGAGATACAGACCCTCCTGTAATTCTGCAGTGACTGTAAGAAGGGCTGTCCCGGGGGTGGATTATGGTACAGGGGCTGCTGAAGCCTTCTGGCAAGTCCCTCCTCACAGTCCTGACCCTGGCTGCCTGATTGGAAAAGCGACTCCAGAGGCAGAGCTCATCTGGAGAGGCCCCTCCGTGTGCCTCTGCTTGGGGCATGAGAACGATTTCGATTTGTAAAATGAAATGTTGAGAATCCTGCATCTGTGGGCACTAAAAATTCCCCAGACCCAAGATGTGAAGGTTAAATAGAATAGAGAGACTCACCCTTTGAGGCCTTGTTATAAAATATGTGTGGAAAATTTGAATTATTTTGTATGATGGGTTTAGGGACAGTTCCTAGTAAGGATATCATGATCTGAACGATGGATTAGATACAGGGCTGGGGTCCAGACACCAGTCACGCATCCACAATAGGCATGTAAGAAATCAGTATGAACTCGAATTAGTATCTGAAGCCTTTCCCCAAAGTACCTTTGTTTAATGGAGAGAAAATCCCGATCCATTAAGTGTCATAGGCCAGATTACTCTGTCACCTGCGATGACATCACCACAACTGTCTGGAATGCCACATGGCTTGTACTGTGTTTTGGAAAATTCTTGCTTGTGGTGACCCCACTTCCTTCACCAATGCCCCTTCCCATGTGCTGCTACACTCTCTGCCTTCCTGGTCCTCACTATTCCTTGACTTCACCCTACAGCCATATTCAGGAAGGTAGTAAGAGAGAAAGAGACCTTCAGAGCTGGGAAGGGACCAGCTAGTTGAGTAATTCCAAGCTGTGCTCCTGTGGTGCCTAAGCATGCACAGAGTTGGGACTCAGAGCAGAGGTGAGCCAAACTGGGGTCTGCTCAAAGCCCTTACCAGCTTTCACCTGCCCTGCTTCAAACAAATCAGTAAAAGGTTTGAAACTCAGTGACCTAGTCCAGTTGCTTTCCTTTCCAGGTAAGGAAATTGGAGCCTGAAGAGCTGACTTCCTAGATACTAAGCGCTTGAGCGTGGTAGTGACAGAACCGTTTTAGAAAAGTTATGACCAACCTAGATAGCATATTCAAAAGCAGAGACATTACTTTGCCGACTAAGGTCCGTCTAGTCAAGGCTATGGTTTTCCAGTGGTCATGTATGGATGTAAGAGTTGGACTGTGAAGAAGGCTGAGGACCGAAGAACTGATGCTTTTGAACTGTGGTGTTGGAGAAGACTCTTGAGAGTCCCTTGGACTACCAGGAGATCCAACCAGTCCATTCTGAAGGAGATCAGCCCTGGGTGTTCTTTGGAAGGAAAGATGCTAAAGCTGAAACTCCAGTACTTTGGTCACCTCATGTGAAGAGGTGACTCATTGGAAAAGACTCTGATGCTGGGAGGGATTGGGGGCAGGAGGAGAAGGGGATGACCGAGGATGAAATGGCTGGATGGCATCACTGGCTCGATGGACGTGAGTCTGAGTGAACTCCGGGAGTTGGTGATGGACTGGGAGGCCTGGCGTGCTGCGATTCATGGGGTTGCCAAGAGCCAGACACGTCTGAGCAACTGAACTGAACTGAACTTCTGGAAACCGGAAGTCCAGCCCTCGCTAATGAAGGAGGGAGTTAAAAGGTAACTTTGTAAAGTTTTGGTTTCCTTTGGAGATTTTAACCTTCCCAAGGATATGCTTGCCACCTTCTTTAGATTCTCTGTTTTGGGAATACAACCTTAGAGAACTGTACCTGCTGTTTCAGGAAAAAATTCAATAGCAACTTTAAGCTAGTGCTTCTCCTGGCAATGTGAGGCTAAACATGGGCTACTATGGTAAAGATTGTGACTTTAGCCTATCTTTAGTCTAAAGCTCCTTTTTCACACTTTGCTGTGATGAAATGATAAGTATGCCTAATCCACGTCCCTAGTTCCTGGATAGCAGCTTGATTTGTGATGGTGCTGGAAATCTTTGCTGTCACCCCTCCCCCTGCCTGGACTCATCTCTCCTTTAGACCCTCCCTCTCCAACCCTAGACTTGTCAACAGTCTGCCTGACATTTCCATTTGCTTGTCTAGGAAACATCTCAAATTCACATGACAAAAGGTGAATTTCTAGTCTTCTCTCCCAAGTCAATTCCATTTGAACATTTTTCATCTTGGTTAATGGCAACTTTTCCAGGCTTCCCAAGTGGCGTTCGTGGTAAAGAACACGCCTGCCAATGCAGGAGACTCAAGAGACCCAGCTTTGATCCCTAGGTCAGGAAGATCCCGTAAAGTAGGAAATGGCACCCCACTCCAGTATACTTGCCTGGAAAAGTCCATGGGCAGAGGAGCCTGGCAGGCTATGGTCCATGGGGCTGCAAAGAGGCCAACATGACTGAGCCACTGAGCACTTGTCATACGTCATGTCACAGTGGCAGCTCTGTCCTGCTTACTCAGGCCAAGATGCTCAGAGTCATCTTGCTCCTGTCTCACGTCCTCTGTCCACTCTATATCTGACAGGTTCTCACTCCCTCCACTGCTGTCACCTCGGACTAAGCCACTATCATTTCCTGTCCTGTTTAGCTTGAGTTTCTTAACTTGGCTTTCTTTCTGCCTATGACTGTTGCTTTCAGTCTATTCTTGAAGTGGTCAGAGAGGTCCTTTTCATAACTAAGGCAGGTCATGTCATCCTTTCTTCAAGACACTCCCCATCTCACCCAGAAGTTAAAAGATCTTCCCCCCTCCGGCCCCTACCCTCTTCCATATCCCACTGCTCCAAGCCACACCTGTCCAAGCTGCCCCCAAGTCCCTCCATGCCCTTCCTCTTCACGGTCACCCTTCCTTGCCTCACCCCCGTCACTTCTCTGGGCTCATGGCTCCAACTCCACTACTCTTGCTCCTCCTGATCACTCCACTCCCGCCACACCAGCCTCTAGGCTGAGCCTCAAACACTCTTGGCATGCTTCAGAATTAGACGATTTATTGGTGGTCCCCTCTGCATGGGTCGCTCTAGTCAGATGGCTAACTCCCTCACAACGTTAGGGCTTTATTCCAATGTCCCTTTCTCAATAATCATCCTTGCTAAATCATCAGGGAACTGCAAACAAAAACCACGATGAGACATCACCTCATATCTGTCAGAATGGCTATCACCAAAAAGAACACAAATAACAAATGCTGGTGAAGATGTGGAAAAAAGGGAATCCTCTGCACTGTTGGTGAGTGTAAATTGGTGCAGCCACTGTGAAAAACAGTATGAAGTTTCCCAAAAAACTAAAAATGGAACTATCGTATCACTTGGAAATGTCCCCCCCCCCAAAAAAAAACACTAACTTGAAAAGATACTACCCCAGTGTGTTCATCAGTTCAGTTCAGTTGCTCAGTCGTGTCTGACTCTTTGCAACCCCATGAACCGCAGCACACCAGGCCTCCCTGTCCATTACCAACTCCTGGAGTTCACTCAAACTCATGTCCATCAAGTCGGTGATGCCATCCAGCCATCTCATCCTCTGTTGTCCCCTTCTCCTCCTGCCCTCAATCTTTCCCAGCATCAGGGTCTTTTCCAATGAGTCAGCCCTTCGCATCAGGTGGCCAAATGTTCATAGCAGCTTGATTTACAATTGCCAAGATATGGAAGCAAACTAAGAGTCCATCAACAGATGAACGTACAAAGAAGATATGGTATATATTCAAAGGAATACTATGCAACCATAAAAAGGAACAAAAGTTTGGGGTTTGCAACAACATAAATGGACTTGGAGGGCATTATGCCAAGTGAAGTAGGTCATACAGAGAAGAACCAATACTGTACACTATCACTTTTATAGAGAATCAAAAAAATACAGCTAATGAATATTAACAAAGCAGACTCAGATATAGACAACTAGTGATTACTAGTGGGGAGAAGAAAGGAGGAGAGTAAGAGATAAAAGCTATTATGTATAAAATCATCTATGAAGATATACTGTACATTGCAGGGAATACAGCCAACATTCATAATAACTAAAAATGGGATATAACCTTTAAAAATTGTGACTCATATTATTTGTTGTTCAGTTGCTCAGTCATGTCTGACTCTTTGAGACCCCATGGACTGCGGCTCGGCAGGTTTCCCTGTCCGTCACCATCTCCTATAGTTTGCTCAAACTCATGTCCATTGAGTCAGTGATGCCATCAAACCATCTCATCCTCTGTTGCCTCCTTCTCCTCCTGTCCTCCATCTTTCCCATCATCAGGGTCTTTTCTAAGGAGTAGGCTCTTTGCATCAGGTGGCCAAAGTATTGGAGCTTCAGTTTCAGCATCAGTCCTTCCAATGAATATTCAGGGTTGATTTCCTTTAAGATTGACTGCTTTGATCTCCTTGCTGTTCAAGGGACTATCAGGAGTTTTCTGCAACACCACATTACATTATACCCCTGTGGTACACATATTCAACAGCAATTATCAGTTCAGTCGCTCAGTCGTGTCTGACTCTTTTGCCATACTTCAATTAAAATATAATTTTAAAAAGTTAAAAAGAAAATAAATAATTCTAGCTAAACAGGAAAAATCCTGCCACCCACAAGTGTCTCTCCCTGCCCATTCCTGTCTGTGGGTAGGCACAGCGGTGTGTCCAGAGAGAGACCAGTGGTAGAACACGGGGAAGCCTCGCGGGACCCCATGCGCGGAAGACGCGTGGGAAACGCTGTTGCTCCCAGTTCCGTCGGGGGGCGAAGGCAGCGAGAAGCCAAGTGACTGGGAGAGGCCCTTGGGAGTCCGTCAGTGCCCGGCAGCCTTCCTTAGAGGGTCTGAGAGGCCAACATCACTGAACGGCTAGGCGCTGTCAGCCGGCTGGCTTCAAGCGCTTGCTCTGGACCGTGAGAACCGGTTTTACACCTGTCCCTGGGCCGGCGCTGGGGAGGCTTGGAGACTGAGGCGTAGGCGGCGCGCAGGGACCCGTCCTGCCTCCTCTGCGCAGGCGGGAGCGCCGGGCCCGCCGAAAATGGCGGGAACGCTCTGAGGGGCCCACAGGCTGACACCTCACGGAGGGAGGGTCCCGACGGCACCGCCGGACAGGTGATGGTCGACGGCAAGGAGCGTTCGAGCAAGTGATGCTGGGTTAGTAAATTGCCTCATTTGTTAAATTAAAAAAAAAAAAAGTATTCATTTTTTTAAAAAAGGAAAAAAGGAACAACTGGGTTCAAATATTATGTCCTGAATTTTTGGCCAGCTATTGCCAAACTACTATCCAGATTCTTCTTCACATTTTCATCAACCGTGTGTTCATGCCTTGCTCCAAGTGTTTGATAACACTGTCTTATTAGAAAGAAACATCTTTGCTGATTCTTATTAAGTCATTAAATTGTGTCTGACTCTTTGGGACCCTATAGCCCTCCAGACTGCTCCGTTCATGGAATTTCCAGGCAAAAATACTGGAGTGAGTTGCTATTTCCTTCTCCAGGGGATCTTTCTAATCCAGGGAAGGATCAAACCTGCTTCTCCTGCATTGACAGGCAGATTCTTTACTGTGATACAGGCCAACAATTGTATGTTATTACCGGTTTAGTTTATATACCTTTGATTACTGTTGAGGATGGACGTATTTTTACATCTTTATTGATAATTTGCAGTTTTTACTTTTATGAATTATTCTTTTTTTTTTTTAACATTGGAAAATTATGAAAACTCTTTATGCATTAACCCTTTCCTAGAATTTTAATTTTTCTCCCCTTGTTTACTTTTTATTTCTTTATGGCATTTTTCTGAAAATATTAAATGTTTAGAGAATTAACCATCCATCTTTTCTTTTATAGGATCTAGTTTTGTTGTTTTGCTTAAAAACTGTCTCTCACTTCTCTTCCCATCAATATTTTTTTGTATTTTCATCTAAGTTTTCTGTGATTTTATTGTTTCACCGAAATCATTATATGTTCTATGTTTATTCAGGTTTAATAGTTGTGATAGGTTGCAAAAATGGCTACAATCTTCAATTCTCCATCCTTCTCAGCACCACTCCTTTCTGCAGTGTCAGGGTGCAGCTCTGCCCATAAAGAGGTGGAATCTGTTTACCCACTGCTTGCTTTGACCAATAGAATCAGTGGCAATGACAGCGTATGGTTCCAAGGCTAGACCTTATGAGACCCTTGGTGCTTCTTTCTCCTAGCTCTCTGGGAACACTCCAGGGCCACCAGGTGATCAAGCCTGCTGGGTGAGCGTGTGGCCTTATTGCTCTCCATCACTCCAGCTGACAGCAAGCCAACTTCCAGAAATGTTAGTGAGGTTATCTTAGACCAGTTCATCCCTAGCCAAAGTATCAGATGAGCAGTAGCTGACAGCAGGAGTTGAATGAACATCAAGACTCGAAGAAGAGCTGCTCTGCTGGGTCTAGCCTGAATTGCTGTCCCACAGAAAAGTGAACTAAATAATTGGAAGCTGTTTTTAAGCCCCTAAGCTTCGGAGTTTTCCTGGTTGTATAGCAAAAGGTAGCTGATGTATGAAGTAGGGAATTCTATTTTATTTATCCAAGAGTTAGCCTGTGGCCTAATAGCATTACTTAATAGTTCATCTTCTCCCAAATATATTGTCTTGATTCTGCCTCTAAGTTCTCCATTATGTTCTGTTGATTTGTCTGTCCTTTGTGTAATAGATTTGCTCAATGATATGCTTCAGTATCTGGAAGGATAGGTCTCTCTTTTCTCCTACAGTTCTTAACTACTCTTATATTTTTATTCTTCCAGATGAATTTGGTTTTATTGTTTCATATTGCAAAAATATATATGTTGGGCTTTTGAATGGAGTGTTATGAAACATAAACTTTGAAAAGTATTGACTTAAAAATATTGAGCTATCTAGAAATATAATATTTTGAAAAATTGTCATATTTTACATATTTCAGAAGAACTTTATCATTTTCCTTATATAGCTTTCTCATAGTTCTTATTAAATTGATGCTTGGGTATGTGTATTTTACAGTAAAAGGAAGATTTTTTCATTATATTTTATATGATTACTTCAGATTTTCAAGAAAACTATCCATCTCAATATATTAATTTTGTGACTGACCACCTTACTGAATTGTCTGTTTCTAGAAAATTGTTTAAAATTGTTTTTTTTTAAACTGGATTTTTCAGCTATGCAAATCATATCATTGCAAGTAATGGTGACTTTTTCTCCTTTCCAGTGTTTTCCTCTTTATTTTATTGTTGCACCTTATTACTTTGGTTAGCACTTTCAGAGTAATGTTAAAGAACAGTGGTGATGGGTCACCCTTTTCTGAATCTTGCCTGTATTATTTTTTTTTTAACAAGAAAATAACTCTTTGAGAGCAGGTTCCATGTCTTGTTCTTTTATTCTTTATCCCTTGATTCTTAGCACAATGCCTGGAGCCAGTGTGAGGAACTCCGCCCATGGCAAAGGTCATGAGGAAGGAGGCTTCTGCATAGGCAAAGGCGGGATTGAGCCTCAGGAAACCCCCTGTTCCCGAGCATCTACCCCCAAAACCAGAGTCTGTTTTATGCTCTCACCTACACCTCTGACTTTACAGGGGGCTCTCCCCCATCACCATTTCTCTCGGAGAAGGAGTTAACTTGCAGCTCCAGTTAATAAAACTTCCTGGGCATAACAAGAGTGTTTCAACTTACAAACTCCTCTGAAGTTTCTCTAGCCTGCCTGAGCAGGTTCATCTGGCCACATGTGATTGTTTACAGCCTCCCAACTGTGCGAGGCATGAGATGCTTTAAAACTTTCTAAATACAGACTCTTTTGAGAAGTTAGAAAATTATTAGTATAGTATAGTAGATTGATTAGAAATTATATTGGTAAAGGGTTTTCATTTGTTGAGCTAATATTTGCTGCTAAATCTCCATATTCCCTGCCCTTGAGAGAGTCATTTCCTAGGCAGGTTGATAAGAAGTCTAGGGGTCCCCAAGGAGAGAGGGGTCTGGAATTCTCAAGGAGGAAGAAAGGACAAACTTCTTTTCCTTCTCTACATTCCTTAGGATTATATAACAACAATGTATTTTGCCTGAGGACAGTCTCTGGATTAAACATTCTGGCTAATTCTGTTGTCTTAAAATGTAAATTATGGGAGTAGGTCTGGTGAGGTCTTTACAACCTCCAGACGTTCTTTGGATTTACTGGAGAGTATATAACTTCATTGTTAACACTAACAAGCAGGTACTCTTTCTACCCCCTTCTGATGCCTATGTCAGAAGCTTTCTCTATCTCCTTTATACTTTAATAAAACTTTATTACACAAAAGCTCTGAGCAATCAAGCCTCGTCTCTGGCCCCAAATTGAATTCTTCTCCTCCGGGGGCCAAGAATCCCGGCGTCGTGATTCAACAACAACCTTTCACCCTTATAATGAATATAACTAGCATATAGGAGAAATAAGTATTAACCTTTAATCATGTTAAACCTTAGGCTAAGAAAATTCCTTTCTTGATTGTAACCCACTGCACCCTCACCCTATAGGAATGCAACTTTATTTGAAGGGTGGTGCTTGGTTTAAAAAAAAAATCAGCCCTGGAGAAAATAAGTTTTCTGGTTGACTGACCAGAAAGGGCCATAAAATGTCAGCAGGCCTCATAGCCATAAGATGATGTAAAACCCCTGAGACCTTTGTATAATTTTATATGAAGCACCTGATTGTGACAAGGGTCAGGTCTGCTGACCCCCGTGTGACTCTGTGTTCATCCCTATGTATAACAAAAAGTATATAAGCAAACCTGAAAAATAAAGAAATCGGATCAGTTTCTGGAAAGACTGATTCCCCCGTGTCGTTCTTTCTTTCCCCTTCTGGCTGAGTTCTCATCTGGAGCGTGGATACTCGGCAAACTCCTTGTCTTGGAGTTTTATTGGTATTCCACGTAAACCAAGTAATTCAGTCTCTTTTTCTCCACTAATATTTCCTACTACACCATCCTTTACTAATCTCTCTTTATATCTGTAATTAAATAAGTTTTTTCCTAGGATGCCGATTCTGTCTCCCCTTTGAATTACCCTGGATCCACCGGGGCTGAACCCTGGCAGCGCAATGCTTGCTTATATTTGGCAATAAAGAAATATTTAGTAACTTAAGGGCCAAATACTTACTGTAGACCTTCTTTGTGTTGGATGCTGTAAAGGGAGCTGTGGTGCAAAGATTAAGAGAAGGTTCCCCAGCTCTGTTATCGTTGTTTATGTTTTAGTCACTGCGTCATGTCTGACTCCTGCCTCTCCACGGACTGTGCCCATCAGGCTCCTCTGTCTATGGATTTTCCAGGCGAGAATACTGGACTGGGTTGCCGTTTCCTTCTTCACGGGAACTTCTCGACCTAGTGATCAAACCTGCATCTCCTGCATTGGCAGGCAGATTGTTTACCACTGAGCCAGCAGGGAAACCCTGATTCCCCAGCTTTAGGGCCCTTTAAGTCCATTTATATTGTACGGACTTTGGAGTTGGATAAAAACAAACCTTGGCTTTATGTCCTACCTGTTGTGGGACTTTGAAAATTTTACATCACCTTTCTAAATTTCCAGTTTTATTCCCCTGAATATCTGGAAATTAATAGTCAACCTCTTATGAGTTTCTTGGAGAGACTAGATAATATATGTATAAGAGCATTTTGAAGAATTTCTGAATAAATGAACAGGAACAGGAAATACACAAAGAAGAGCTTTGGTGGATGGGGGAGAACACAGGCTCAGATTTGAACATACTGAGTTGAAAATGTCTGTGGAACTTTAAATAGACTAGTATGTTAGATCATTGAGTATACAGATCTGAAATTTAGAGAGATTTAAATTTATGAATATGCTGCTGCTGTGTCGCTTCAGTCGTGTCCATTCTGCGACCCCATAGAAGGCAGCCTACCAGGCTCCTCCGTCCCTGGGATTCTCCAGGCAAGAACACTGGAGTGGGCTGCCATTTCCTTCTCCAATGCATGAAAGTGAAAAGTGAAAGTGAAGTCGCTCAGTCGTGTCTGACTTTTCACAACCCCATGGACTGCAGCCTACCAGGCTCCTCCATCCATGGGATTTGCCAGGCAAGAGTACTGGAGTGGGTTGCCATTGCCTTCTCCGTATGAATGTGCTACTTATGTTCTTAATGTTTCAAGGCTCAGAAAAATCACTCTGGCCACAGTAAAAAGGGTTTTTGTTTTGTTTTTTGGGGGGGTGGGGGGTGGATTGGAGGGGAAATACATATGAAGCTAAACTGTAGATGGAAAGCCACCAGAATGGAGACAGCTCAAGGGTTGAGAGTGTTATCAGCAGAGGTGAACGCCACAGAGTGGTCTAAAGCTTGGAATGAAAAGTGCCCTGATGTCAGCAATTAGAAGTTCTCAGGTGCTCTCTTGAGGAGAGGCTCCACCGCTGGAGGGCAGGAGAGGAGGGTTGATTGCTGGGCCAGTGGGAGGTGAGAAGGCAGAGAGCAGCTCTGCAGGGAGGATAGAGCTGAACGCCGTGCTCTCTGTTGACTTGGTGGGTGGTTCATAGTTCAAACCCATGCAGTATCCATGTTCAGATATATCTCTGGGAAACTCTTCTCTGGGTGACCACATCTGAACCTACTTCTGTTGGGGGATGAGGCACTTCCCTGGCAGGCAGCCAACGGAATATAACCCCCAGCAAGGATCTCCCCACTTGGACATGGAATGCAAGGTGGCATTGGCACACTGAACATTCCAAAGAATGCAGAGTAATTTTGGCTTCTCAGTCGTTCCAGAACATCAGCACAGTGGACAAGGTGTTTATCAGGCTGAAGTGCTTGGCAAATGGGGCAGTAGCTGGCAGAAGAAACAGGCGTGGTTATGACGCTTAGGGACAGCAGCAGTGCCTGGAGGGGATGACACCAGTGCCTTCCAGAGAAGGCAGGTTGCGCGGGGTGCAGTGGTATCTTACATCACCAGAGGAGATGGCCGGGGGGCTCCACCTGTTACCTGACCAGGCTTTTCTGTGAGTATGTTTAAGATGGGGCTTGGGGGATTCTCAGAAATACACAAAGGGGCCTCGACGGGTTTAAGGTCTTGCATGGTCTTGCATGGCAGTTAAATGTAAGAGCCAGCAAAATGTGGGTGGTGAGTATTCCTATGTTCCCTTGTGTACCCAAGAGCTAGGCTGTACCTGAGGCAACATGTGTTGCCAGGTGAAGAAACTGTCTCTAAATAGATCTAATAGGACAACCATTTGCCACTGTTGCTGGGATTGTCTCTGCAGGAAAAGTGTTTCAGCAGGACACACACGAGTTCTAGGGTGAAATAATCCGGGAAACATTGGGTTAAAGAACATTGATGAGGTTTTCATATATATGTCCTTTTATTAAGGGTCTCTGGTATCCTGATCCATTCGAATCGTATTCACTGAGCACCTACTCAGTCTCCGTGAACTAGATACAGTGGTGAACACCATAGACATGGGTCCTGGCAGTCTAGATGGGGAGACAGAGCTACTGTGGATTGTGACTTCTAGGAGGAAGGGGGGATTATTCTGCGTTCCCCAGACTTATGCCATGAATCCTTTCTGGAGGAATACCTTTAACACATTTCGTGCTTGGGATACTGAAATATCAAAGGAAAAGAAATGGAAGGACAGCTGGAGAGGGTGAGATATGGCTATTTGGTCTCTACTGCTAAGTCGCTGCTAAGTCACTGCTAAGTCACTTCAGTCGTGTCCGACTGGTCTCTGATTAAAGGACATTAAACAAGTTGAAACAAAGAAACAAACAATACACACCATAGAAAAGGTTCCTAAATGAGCAATAAAACCCAAATAGGGACGTCCATGATGGTCTGTGGTTAAGAACCCACCTTTGAACCCAGGGGACGTGGGTTCAATCCCTGGTTGGGAAACTCATGCCCCACATTCCTTGGGGGTAACTAAGCCCTTGAACGCAATTGGAGAACTACTGAGCCCGCCCACTATAGAGCCCTTGTGATGCAATGAAGACCCAGAGCAGCAACCCCCCCAAAAAAAAATCCCAAATAGGAGTGAGGTGAGAGGAAAGAGATTCTGAATTGCTCCTACCCTCCAGAGCCCTTGTCTTTTTCTCTCCTTTCTTTCTTTCCCCTTCTTTTCTTTCTGATTTCATGGCTGTTATGCCCAGTGTCCGAGTCCCCAAAACTGGGAGAATAAGACGTCCACAGCAATGCAAAAGCATAAAGGGGTTTATTGCTAGCTTGAGCTAGGGCTCAAGTCTCATCCAGCACAGCGGAGTCTTGCCGAGAGCCCCGAGCTCTGAATCACATCTGCTTTTATACAGACGGGTCTTTGTTCCTGTAACAGCATAGCTGATTAGTTAAACCATACACGAGTGCGGGACTTTTAAACCTTGCATCCCTATCCGGATTGGCTCAGGCCTGGCGCGGGCAGGGGCTACAGGGATTTTTTTCTAATTGGTCGAGCTACACTGCCTGCGGGAGTTCCCAGTGCCTCAGCTTTCCTAGAGACTAAACCTCAGGCCTAGCCTGCCCCTTAGAGCCTGTCCTAGCTTCGGTTTGGTCCTAACAATGGCCTCCAAATGATGTGAAAAATCTATATTTCCCCTCTCACATACATACTTGATATTTAAACATAAGCTCAGTAGTTATGTGATTACCAGATTATTGCATGTGTGCTTCAAAGATATTTTTGAAGCTACTGCTTTGAGTTATCTAGTCATAAAATATGCCCGCCGTGTAATCAATGGACAAAACGCTTCCTCATTTTCACCCCACACAGCCAAATCTTTCTAACACACAATGGTTTTCTTTCTCAGTCCCATTCAGACGCATTCCTTTGACAGCTGCTGCTGCTGCTGCTGCTAAGTCGCTTCAGTTGTGTCCGACTCTGTGCAACCCCATAGACGGCAGCCCACCAGGCTCCCCTGTCCCTGGGATTTTCCAGTCAAGAACACTGGAGTGGGTTGCCATTTCCTTCTCCAATGCAGGAAAGTGAAAAGTGAAAGTGAAGTCGCTCAGTCGACCCCATGGACTGCAGCCTACCAGACTCCTCCATCTGTGGGATTTGCCAGGCAGGAGTACTGGAGTGGGGTGCCATTGCCTTCTCTGCCTTTGACAGCACTCCACGTCTAAATTCTTGTCATGGAGTGGAGGGATCATGCACACAGCCATAGAAGACAAAAGGCTTCGAGATGGCCTTGAACTTGTCCCTAGGATCTATAAGCTTACCTCCTTCAGGATTTCCTGCCTCACTCGCTCTGCTTTGCCCTCAGGGGAGGTGCTTTCTCACATTGTCTGTGGTCTGGTAACCTGGGGCAGTGCTCCAGTCCGCCTGGCTGAAAGCCGAGTCGCTCCTTTGTGAGGGGGCTGGGACTGTGGGAGGGGAGGTGGGGGTGACCCCGCTCCAGGCCGGAGCATGTGCAGGGCAGTCACTTTTAGGGAAGCACACAGAAATTGAGGGTCTAGTGTCCATGCCCGCGTGTCCCCTGAAAGCCTTTCTAGGTCCTAGCGTACTTGTATGCAGTTAAAACCCCACTGGTGAGCTCGCCAGAGAGTAGAGAAAAGAAGGCGCGTTTAAGTTCATGGTCCACGCAGTGGCTCCCGACCTTTGTTCTTTCTCGGGAGGCACTCCTGAATTCAAAGCCCACGTTCAGTGGTCTCAGCCCACCTGGGGGGCGGGCATCAATCTGCTGGGTGAGGAGTCCAGAGCTGAGGGTCATAGGCATCTGGATTGGCAGGGAACGGGTGGTCAGTAGCACCTGAGCTTTCTTCCTGTGCCCAAGGCACACTCTCCTGCTTTACCCTTGTATCTGTTATCAGGAGGCCCTCCACCGCCCCCGCCCCAGGGTTCAGTGTAGCAGGCTGATCTATACCTGCCACAGTCCTCCCCTGGCCGAGCCCACCAGGGTCTCAAGGAGAGGAATGCCCGCTACCACAGAGCAGCACTCGCCCCAAACGATGTCATATCCACCTTTCAAAAAACCTCCACAGACCCTCTCAGCCTCTCAGCTACAAGAGAGTGGATCATTGTCTGAGTGTTCCCTGAGCTTCCTTCCATTCCCTCTCATAACACTTGTAATATTGCTTTTTCCTCCTAAGTTGTCAAGATGTTTTATCTCCTTTGCAAGCAGGGAAACTCCTAGGTGCAAGGTTTTTTTCTCCTTATTCATTTGTGTTTCCTCGAAGTACTAAAAAAGGATGTCTCACGTAGTAGGTACTTAGCAAGTTAGTTCAATCAGTGAAATTGGAGGTGACATAATATACATAGAAGTATATAGATCTATGTCTTGATAAGACTTAGGCCACAAGTATAGCATAAAATTGATATAAAGAAAAATACGGGGGAACTTCCCTGGCTGTCTAGTAGTAAAGACTGCACCTTCCGGTGCAAGGGTAGCGGGTTTCATCCTTGGTCAGGGAGCTAAGATCTCACGTGCTTCATGGCCAAAAAATCAAAACATAGAACAGAAGCAATATTATAACAAATTCAATAAAGACTTAAAAAGAAAAATATCAACATCCCACTTACAACCGAGGTTTTTAGCAGTCATAATGGCTGCTACTAGCTATGCATTATTGACAAGAAAATTGACAAGAAAATTCATGGATCTTAGAGTGTGGCTCCTTATTTTGATAACCGCATTCTGTGGTTAGTATGTTGAGCCTGAAACTAGAGACTGAAGCCACCCCTGCCTCTGGGCGTCAGATGGCGCTCACACACCATTAGAGAAGTTTTTACAAATTGCCTCAGTCTGAAGTTTCTCTTTTACCAAAGCGGAGAGCTGTGGTTGTCTGCACAATTCTACGACAGATTGATTTCCTTTAGACATCTGGGCCAGAGCTCAGTTCTCCAAAGGCAGGTTTAATACACACACACACACAAACCCGATTGTAAAGCACCCAGCTCAGGCTGTGTTGAAGGTCAAATCCTGTTTCTGTCAATGTAGTGACACTGTCTCTTCTTGCTTGGTCTCTGTGCCTTTTAAACAGCTTTATTACAGAGATGGAAAAGACCAGCAGAAAAGCAGAGAAAAAGAGCCAGAGAAAGAGAGTATTATCTGGGCACGAGAATCAGTGCTGACCTATAGGGAAACCCAGAGTGCAAGTTCTTTGGACAGATCACCTGCCCTGAGCAAACCTGGGTTTCTTCTTAGAGGGAGAGAACACAGCCTCAGTGCTTTCAGATCTTGGTGGTGTCCCACTCTTTGTGACCCCATGGGCTGTAGCCCGCCAGGCTCCTCTGTCCATGGGATTCTCCAGGCAAGAATACTGGAGTGGGTTGCCATTTCCTCCTTCAGGGGATCTTCCTGACCCAGGGATCAAACCCGGGTTTCCCGCATTGCAGACAGATTCTTTACCATCTGAGCCAGCAGGGAAGCCCATAGTAGGTACCCAATAAAAGTTTATTGCATGAATAAATGGTTACAGCAGTGCCCCACCCAGTGTAGGCCCGGCAGGGGCTCCTGCTCCGTTTCAGAGATGCTGACTGACTTGTCCTTGGCCTCAGTGTTCAGAAAGTAATGGAACTAGAACTAGAATCCTGACTTTTGCCCCCAAAATTTTTAAGATATTTCAGTCTTTAAAATTAAAATCTCATCTTTATGTTTATAAAAGTTCTCTTCAATATGTTGGAGTGTTTAGGTGAGATACAGTCCATATGTCTGATGGAAAACCAGTGCAGTCTTGTGGGGAATAAGTTGTTTTTCGATAACACTGGTGTTAATCCAAGTGAAGTTATCCATACCACCTATTTTCCACCCATAAAATCTTGGACAGGTTTACACCTGCCAATTGCTGATTCTTGGGTGTGTTTCACAAGCCAGTGATTAGCTCCAAAATTCTAATGCTTCTGCGAATTGTTATGAAAGGACAAGTCCAGAATTTCAGGAAGGGTGTGACAGCAGCGTTGTGCCTATTGTAGGAGGTCCATATTTCGGGCCTTGGAGTGCAGCTCTTCACGTTCCCATTTATATTCACCCCTCCCCTGTGGGAGGTGAAGTTCAGGGAGCTCTCAAGGGTATCTACTGTGTTGGTGCCTGAATAGAACATCTTGAAGATAAGATCTCTGGTCAAAAAAAACCTCTCAGGGGGACCTGGAATTCCAGCCCGTCAGTGGCTTTGTTTCTTCATTTTGTGTAGGATCTTTGCCCTGAAGCCTTTCTTTGAACACAGATCTACTCATCACAGTGCTAGGTTCTGGGAAAGATGCAAAGAGGAATACAAGTTTTTTTCTACTCAGTAAAAAATTTTTTCCTTCTTGTCTTCCTCGTTCCTTCCTTTTCTTTCTTCTTTCCTTCCTTCCTTCCTTCCAGGAGTATTTCCTGAGCACACATTATATGCCAGACACTGTGCTAGGCTCTGAGGCAATCAAACAGTTAACATTTTGAATGTTCACTGTAAGCATGCACTAACTGTCTAAAGTGCTTTTTATGAGTTAACTTATAGACTCACAATCTCCGTTGATAAATCAGAAAAGTGAGGTCCAGAGAAGTTGGGTGATTTAACCTGAGGTCACACTGCTAGAGAATAGCAGTGACAGGATTCAAATTTGGGCATTCTGACTCTGGAACCTGGGTTTTAACAGGGTCCCTGACCTAAGCTCCTCACCTAGTAGGAGGGGCGGGGGCTGGTGGGAGGGAACACAAATGTAAAAAGATGAACTAGAGTCCAACAGGGCTGCGATGGAAGGGGAGATACGGAGAGGGCTCCTGGAGCCGACTGCCTGGAGGAGCTGGGAACCCATCACCAGGCACGAGGCAGGAGCTCTGGAGCCACAGCTTAGTCACCAATAATCAGAACATGAAAAAACACCTCTTTTCTTCCTCACCAACTTGCTTTGCTGTTAAGGTATGGTCGTGCCACTGAGGCTACTTTGGTAATACAGTTTTTAATTCTTTTAAAAGTAATATAATAATAAAGCACTGATTGAAGCAATGAGCGCCGTTTGCATTTGTAAATCTTGGCAGGTTTACCACGTGTACAGTCTCACTTTATGCTCTTGCTTTTCTCTCTCAGCCTCTGTTTTTCTCCGGGTCGATGGCAGGGGTTGAGGCAGGGTGGAAATCTCAAGACACTAGTAGGTCTCCCAGGACCCCATGGACCTGATTATAGCCACTAGAAATGGAAAAGGAAATGGAAAGGGGTGGAAAAATTCAGCCACACCATTGTGAGCTTTAATCTGTTAATTCTCTGCATGCTCACTGTCCCTCAGAGTCTTGCGTCTTCCACCTCCTTTCCTGCCCCTCTGTCGTCCTGAAGGACGTGGCTCACAGCCTGCCTCTAAAAAGCCTCCCCTGCCACCAGTCCCATTGCCCTCATGTCAGACTCCTGTGGTGCTTAAGATCTGCACCACTCGTTTTCCTAGTGAGCAGACGTTGCTTTTTGAATAGCTGATGGTTTCATATTATGACATCATATTTTATATCTCTTCAGTACCCCGTTTCTAGAACAGAAGAGTTGAGTTAACTATACATTTAGTGTAGGGCTTCCTTTCAAAGCCAAGGTGCTTGTGCACCTGTAAATTCCTCTCATTTCAAACTTGTCAGCAAGTCATTCCTCCTAAACCCATTTTGCTTAAAAATTAGTTCCTCTTCTGATGGTCTCCTAACACTTTTTCATAAACTTAGTTTATCCAGAAGTTACAAAAGTTCAGAGTATCGGCATGGTTGTTGTTCCTTCTGAGGATGTTGCATTGTTTTATGTACACTTAAATTTTTTTCTCATGAAATATGTATAACATATAATTTACCATCTTAACCGTTCGTCTATTTTAAAAAAACCTCTGAGACTTTGAGATAAATAATCTGAATACATTTATTTCCTTTTACATTTGTAATATTTCATAAATGTATAGAGTTCCATATATTTTTCATTAAATGTGTCCTATTGGAACATTGTTTCCTTTTTGCTCTTTTGTGATAACAGTGAAAATATGCATAAGGAATATATTTACATAATAAATTCATTACACTTTAATTTTTGAGTTCCTCATTAATGCTCCTGAAAGTTTAATTGATAAATTCCCAGTTATGAACAACCGCACCAAGTTCATCACACTCTGCTTTTTACCTCCACACTCATCTAGGTTTCAAATGTTGTCAATACTTACAGCTGGGATTGAATTTTTTTTGACATTACATTGAATATTATGATTTTATATGTAAATAATATGAATAATACTACTAATAGTAGCTAACACTTGTCAAATACTTACTGTGTTGCTGGGGATTTTTCTAAGTGATTTACACAGATTGACTCAGCCACTCAAAACATTCATTCTATCGTCAATTCCTGTGCTGAGTGACACTTCATACCTTCTCGTGAAGTTAGACCCATAACAGAAGCAGATGCTTTTTGTCCTCTCCTGGATTTGTTCTTGGGATGTAAGGCACAGATATTAAAGTTCACCTAGTAGGTGAACCATCTAACTATACTAGATTGGAAATTCCTAGATTTATTTATTTGTGATACTCCAGGTTATCATTTAGCACACAAGTGTTTGAGAAATAAATTAATGAATATTATTTCAATGAAGCCCAATAAAATACAGGATCATAATGGGCTTTGAAATGGCAGGGGAAACAGCTGTGCAGGGAGCTGAGTTTGTAGCTAGAACTTACCTACTGTTAGCGAGGTGAGTCAAGGAAAACATCTATTCCTGTCAAGGCAAAATTTAAAGTACATGATGTTGGCTTCGTGCATGATTGCAAATGTCAAAATTCCATTAATTTGATTTTTAAAGTTTAAGGTATTCTGCCATTTGGTTACTCAGTGTATGAATAGAATGACATTTATTCTGCTTGGCTCTCTGTAAGCTGCACATGCACACTTATTTGAAGGGTATCATTTATCCCTTTAATAAGTATTTTAGGAGCACACCATGTTGGGCTAAATAGGATGTGTGAACTACAAGAAAAGAACTCTGGTATTCAGACTCTAATGGAAGACAGACCTGATAAACTTGAAAGTCTTGTGTTATAATGAAAAATAGTGTGGGATTAAGTGGCAGGGAGTGATATAGACAAGATGGGACGTCTACAGAGTTCAGAGAAAGGAGAGGATGATCAGCTAAGGCCTGTTGAGGAAGATGGGATTCTGTTTGGGCTTGAACTGCAGGGAGGGGAAGAAGAGGTTCCTTCAGGAGTGGAGATATTTTGTGACCCAAAGCAGGAATTAATGATATCTGGTTTTGAGGTAATGTAATGATCCCCCCCCTCCCCGCAACACCAGAGTGTGTGTTTTTTTTTAAGAGACATCATTTAATTTAATCTATCATATGGCCAGCTGAAACTCAAAGGTTCTATTCCTATGAGAAGAGGAGAATGAATATTGAGGGAGAGTTAGCAATCTCTGCCACAGAGGGAATGATTAAAAAAGGAGAAAAAGTATGAAAAGACCAAACTGTTAAAATCCTTGGCTTGGAAAGGGAGGCAGTCCTCTAATAGACGTTGTCTAGGCACACCCTTGGCTCTGAGCTGTGCCTTCTTTCAGATAGATAGAGACAGAGAGAGAGAGGTCCTAACGTGCACCTTCATTCCTTTAAAGGATTCTGGGTGCTCCTCCTTCCAAGAAGTAGTTCTCACCCTTGGACCTCCTCCACCATCATTGTTAGACACGACAACCTGCAGCCATGCCTTTGCCAAATTCTGGGTTTTTCTATCTAGAGTTACCCCTATGCCATGTAAGCAGAAAACCCCAGATGTTCTAGAAGAGTGTTACAAATGCCACATGTAGCTTTTTGCTTCACATCATTGGTGTTTTGTTTTGTTGCTTTTTGCCCCAGAAACAAAGTAGAAGTGAATGTCTACCTTGCTCTGCTTCTGCCAGCAGATTCTGAGTCTCCACACAGAAGTCACTGATTGGGAACCCCAGGGGGATGTTTAGCAATGTCAGTGCCTGCGTGTCTCTTCCAGGGCTTCTGAGTTAATTGGTCCTAATCATGGCCTGGGCCCCAGGATTTAATAGGTGGTTTTAGTGCAGAGCAGCTGTTGGAAATCTGCTCTCCATCTTTTCACGGGGATATTTTCTGGAGGATGCAATTCTGAGTTAGTGACTTCTTGTAAAATGGTTCTAAGAGCACTTAGGCTTGGCTGGTAGAGAGAACAAACTGGTGAGCAGCATTGAGGATTGGGTAGAATTAGAAATAAAGTTGAGATGCCGAGTCCTCTGGATCCAGAGTGAAGTGAGACACAGGTGCGCTCTGGGTGGGAGGCAAGGTGGCTGACCCCGGCAAGATGAGAGCGAGAACACATGTCAGGGAGGCAGACGTGGGAGGGAAGGGGTGAAGGGCTGGGCTCCGCTTCTCCAGCCTTTGGAGGTGAATTCTAAACTGGAGGATTTAGATTGACTTTGGTCTTTGGAACAGTGCAGAGGCAAGCAGGAATCCCAGGGGCAGAGTGGAATTAGAGTTCCCCTCCGTTAAGCACCCCTCTTTCAGAGCTGCTGGGCTGGTCCTGTGTGCACCGAGGGGCTGAGAAAATGAAGGTTGGACACATCCACCTCTCCCATCCCTTCTCTCCAGGCTTTTCCACCAGGGGACCATGGACAATTCCTACTGAGAGCAGGAGGTAACGGACAGCTCCTACTCAGACAAGCTTTGACTTGGAATTGGAAAATCTCCTAAATCCCTATTTACTGTTTTGCCCAGTCATTCATCTCTGCAATCCAGGAGTTTTAAAGGGAGCTTTTAAAAATGGAACAGGTAGAAGAAGTTGAGGAATAGGAGAGAAAATTCAAATTGGTCACTTTTGACCTGTTAACGTTTGAAGACCTGGAGCAAGCTGGTAATGCCTGGATGAACAGTAACAGCCTGGCTTCACTTTACCCCCCAAAGTCATTTTTGCTCTTTGTAGACATTTGCTTGGTGTTTTTCTGCATCTAGTTGCTCTTCAATAGTGGGTAAGATCTGATTATATCCAGATAGGAGGATAATATTAAGTGACTATGTTTTGCCTCCTATCATATTTCTGTCTTATAATAGTCTGCTTTCCTAGGACAATAGATTTTTCATTAAGTGCAGTAGAAGCATTGAGTTTGGCTTTTCTCCGGTTTTTTTCTGGTGGACACTAGAGGAAACGGTGTGTAAAATTTATTTTTGTCTTGGATCCCTGTAATTAGGGGTTCAAATCATCAAAGAGTTTATCAAAGAGTTAGGGGTTAAGTAAGTAAGTAAGTGAAGTCGCTCAGTTGTGTCCGACTCTTTGTGACCCCATGGACAGTAGCCTGCACCAGGCTCCTCCATCCATGGGATTTTCTAGACAAGAGTACTGGAGTGGGTTGCCATTTCTTTCTCCAGGGAATCTTCCTGACCCAGGGATCGAACCCAGGTCTGCCACATTGTAGACAGATGCTTTACCATCTGAGCCACCAGGGGAAGTCCAGTTAGGGGTTAACTAACTATCAAATTTATCAAGGAGTTAGGGGTTAACTCTTCGATAAATTAGTTAAGATCGCTGAGCCTCAGTTTCTCTTTCGTGGAGTAGGGATAATAATAGTCTCTATTTTATAGGATTGCCTTCTTTATTGCTGCTTTAAAAATTATTAATATTATTTGGTTTTCACAATGCTAGAACAATTTGGGCAATAACATATAAAATAATACTGCACTAAAACTCAAAGTATAAAATAAGTAAAATATCAATACTGACATAAATATTGATACATGATTGATTAATCAATGGAGGGGGACTAAACAAATCTGTGCAGAAGAGTTGCAAATAATTCCAAAGGCCAATGCATTTTTCAATCCCAGGTCTGAAGTGTCTGATGGTAAACAAAACAAACATTAATTTGAAAAACAAACAAATCTTGGGATGTCCTCCAGAAATCTTAACACCTAATGAAAATAAGTTAAATATGAAAAAGTCAGGAATGTTGGAGGGGAAACATTCCCTCTTCAAAAACTATAAAAACAATGTCAATAATTTTCTACTTTGCAAAACCCAAAGTTTTTTCCATGTTAAAGTGATTTCTTACAAAACCAGAAAATTTTCACGTTTAAGTGACTTTTAAACTTGCATTCCTGTAATACAGTGTTGGCTAATCCTTTAGAGTCTTTATTTTTTCTTTTCACTTAGAAAAACGAGGCTGGAGTAGTTCTGTTTTCTGATGTCAAAGAGAGTAGAATTTGACAAACGTCATCCCTCCCCTTTCTCTCCATCCCCCACCCTCTTCTGCCCAGCCAGAATATTATTTTATGGCTATTCATCAACTCTTCCTTTAGCTAAAGAAAATCTTTTTGGAAGAATGAAAAGTATGTGTTACCTATTCTCCAGAGTTTGTGTCTGTTTACCTTTCGGACAGCCCTAGAAGAGATGAGTGTATGTGAAGGTGTGAAAAGGATCAGGAGAGGATCTGGGAGAAGAAGGCAGTGGGTGTGTCAGGGATTTTGTTAAGCAAGCCTTCCGCCAGCACCACCTGCAACCTGCCTCCTTCCCAACAGAGATCGCGTTCACCTAGCAGCTTTGCACCACGTCTGCAGGGCCTGTTGGAAGTCTCTATTTGCACAATGCTGCTTAATGAGTGCTTTCAACAGAGCTCACCTTCATACTTTTGAGGAACCAATCTTATTAAATCTTGTTCCATGTGAAATAGTTTAGCATCAATCCCTTCTTTATGTCAAAGACCCAGGAGCAAAAAAAGTGTGATGGGATAAATTAGGGAAATTTTAGCTGATTATTTTCTCTGGTTATTTTCCTTCTTTCTCTACTTGAGGAACATAGCCTGGTCTAGTATTTTTTTTCTTTTTAATTGGTTCAGAGATTTTTGTTGGATGGAAAGGAGAAGCAATCCTTCCTTCCTTTCTTTTTCCCTCCTTCCTTTTTTAGCTAATGGCCAGAACAGGGAAGTATCGCCATTATTTTGTAGTAGCGCCAAATGGAGTATAATCTATAAAAATATTGAATCGTTATGTTGTATACCTGAAACTAATATAATATTATAAATCAACTAAATTTAGTTAAAAAAAAAAAGAGCTAATGGTAATGTCCTCTGAGGAAAAGGGAGATAAATAAAAGCCTTTAAGGGCTTGGGGAAATCGAGGCTGAAGATTCTCCCCAAATTCGTAAGGAAGAGGTTTGAGGTATCATGGGGAGAATAAACCCGTTGCTTAGGGGCAACAGCTGAGAAGTTGAGAAGACCCCAGGAAAGTGGCACCTAGGGGAAAAGAGACTGAACGTGAGGGTTGCCAGTTCAGGGGGAGATCCCTACTGCCCACGCATAGCGAGGGGACAAGTCTCCTGCCCTTACAGGAGCTCTGTGGGCTGGGAGGGTGTTCACCCGAGTGCCTCCTGCCTTGGCTGCATTCCAAGTGACCCCACTGATCTGATGCCACTCCTTCTGGGAGTGAAGGGGGTGCTCATCATGACTGGGATGAAATGTGGGCTTCGTGACGTACTAAGTTGATTAAAAGGCAATAAAACAGCAATATTTCTTGAACACCTGAGCTTGTGGACTGAGATTCATATCTGCTACACTAGAATTAATACATGGCTAATTGATTCGAGGGGAAAATATTGATCTTTCACACAAAAGGCAAACATTTGAGTAAGCCCCAGCGAAAATAGGAACTGCATTAATTTCACATATTAAGGGAGAAGGAAAAAGCATAAGTGTATAGGGTTTGTTTTTCTATAAAAACTCAGGGTTCAAAATCCCTAGTCAGAGTTTCTTATACAGAATATACACATTTTAAATTCTAGGGCTTTGCAGTCCTTTGGGGGCAAGTTTTAGGTGTGACTGGAGAGGGAGTCATTGACTTATTTCTCAGGTGGTTGTCCTTTCCTTTTCCTGTCCAACTAATGCACTCTCTCATCTGTGAAAAGAGTGCTGGACTGGGAAGCAGGGCCCTGAATTCCAAAGCTTGACCTTGGGTGAGCCATTTTACTCCTAAATAGTGAAAACCAAGGGCCTTGGCATACACAAGGGGTCCTGGTTGTGGTGATTGAGGACAGGGAGTCGCTTGTGGGGAAATGTGTGGAGTGAGGAACGATAGACGTTCTCTGAGGACCAAAACTCAAAGTTTGACTTTTAATACTTACTAGTTCCTATGACTTTTGGCAAATTATTTGAGTTTTCTCAGTGTGTGTGTGTGTGAGAGAGAGAGAGAGATGGAGAGAGAAGATGAAATGAAATAGTGTATGCTGGAGCGCTTTGTAAATTGTTAAGTATTGTGCAAATTGCCTTGTTAGCAATCAATCAGTATAGATTTTTGAGGCCTGAAATATGGTGCTTGGATCTAGAAGAGAGATGAGAGGAGCCAGAGATGATTCTGGGTCTCAGTGGACTTTTTGTTCAGTTGAGGACAAAAAACGATCAGCGGATACTGAGCAAAAGAGAACTTCAAACAACAAGTCTAACTGGGGCAGGACAGAAAAAAAAGAGCTGGGGCATAGTATTAAAAAATTATGACATTAAAGTAAATAAATTATTTGCCAAGCTTTCTAAAATCTGCCACAATAAACCCAGATGATCTTCCATTTGCAAAAATTTTATTTTTTTCCCTGCTGGAACTTTATATATCATCATAGCAGGAAATAATCCCCATCCTAGTCAGAAAAAGCATATAACTTCTCTGAGTGAGAATCTCCACGCGTGTTAAATCCTGGATCAGTTAGGATTCTTAGCTTTTTAATTTCTTGAAAGTGAGTGTTTCTGAAAGGAATAATAGTAAACCCTAGAAGTCACCAGTGTAAATCAGCCTATTTAAGCCTCACAACAGTCCGGTGAGTTAGGCTCCATCAGGACCACCAGTATCCCTGCTCTGTAGAGAGGAGGCTGAGGGACAGAGGAACCTGAAACTGTTGAGCCTGAGCCTGTGAACCTGGGCAGCCTGATTGCTGGGCAGTATTCTGTATTAACCTGTATTCTATGCTGCTGCTGAATCATCTCTGATTTCTAAACTTTTTGGCTAACAATGAAATTTGTATCCAGTAGTGTGTGTAATACCGAAAGTTCTGTTTTTCGGGAAACATTGTCTTATTTCAAGTGAGAGTATCTGTGACAGTCGGTTTGTTCGTTGTTGGCGGCATCGGTGAAGACAATATCCCAGGAAGATCGGTACTTCCTTTGTGCTAGGGATTCTACAGCGGAGAAGGCAATGGCACCCCACTCCAGTACTCTTGCCTGGAAAATCCCACGGATGGAGGAGCCTGGCAGGCTGCACTCCATAGGGTCGCTGAGGGTCGGATACGACTGAGCGACTTCACTTTTACTTTTCACTTTCATGCGTTGGAGAAGGAAATGGCAACCCACTTCAGTGTTCTTGCCTGGAGAATCCCAGGGACGGGAGAGCCTGGTGGGCTGCCGTCCTTGGGGTTGCACAGAGTTGGACACGACTGAAGTGACTTAGCAGCAGCAGCAGGGATTCTATAGAGTGATGATACTGGAACTGTGAGTCCTACACTCACACAAAAGTGGCAGAAGAGAAAAAGAAAAAAAAAAAAAAAAACGGAGACAAAGAGGGAAACAGAATGAGGTCTTGAAAAGACAGAGTGGAAAAACAGCATATGTCAGATTTATTTTAATACAACTCACTTGAATTCAGTGCATATTGTGAACAGTTTTGAGATTTTTGAATTCCCAGAGAATTTTTTGGTACATTCTTTAATTTTAATTTAAAGCTATGTATCTGCATGCCCAGATACTCACCTTTAGGACCAAATTAGTTACATGTATCCTTAAGAAATAAATCATTTGTATCACAAACGTTGTTGAATAAAAATATTAGGTCTCCAGACAGAGAAGTCTATTCATGCTTAATTCCTATTTATTAACAAATGCACATGTAAAATTATATAAATCATCTTTTAAAAATATGGATAGCTATAGTGAAGCTATTATATGAGAAACAATAATAATATTTTACAATTGTGATGGAAAATTGGTTTGGGTGTTTTATTTTTACGATAAGCCTTACATACCTTCAGACACTTAGGGCACTTCTGAGGAATGAGGAATAAATTAGCAAACAATTTAATACAATTAATGGTAATTGCATTAAATTGCCGACACCTATTTGATTATAATACTGAAAAAAACACACATGATACTAGGTGGCAAGATTAAATGGAGAAACTGGAACTTAAGAAGAATGAGACGGACATTCAGAAAATTTGAGAAATCAGGCAGTAAAAATTCCCAGAATTCCCAAAATTATTGCTTTGTAATATTATTTTGTAAACACACATGTAAAAAAGGTTTCATCTCCTTTCCTTTCTCCTTCTTTCCTTCAAAGGCCTCCCCTTTTTTTCTTCTCTCCTTTCATTCTTTCTCACATATTTATTGGGTGTCTACTATATTCCAGTCATTGTTCCTGCTCAGAGTGTTTCAGACTTTGTTCCCACTCCAGTATTCTTGCCTGGGAAATCCCACGGACAGAGTAGCCCATCAGGCTACAGTGCATAGCATCTCAAAATTAAGTTGAACATGACTTAGTGATTCAACAATAGCTACTATATTCCAGACATTGTTCCCACTCAGAGTGCAGCAAGACAGATGTGATCAGGAGAGATGAGGTTCCTGCCCTCTTGGGACTTACATCCTAATCAGTATCTCTTCTATGCTGTTCCCATTTTTTTTCGTTTTCACTGCTATCCCTCATTAATAAATGTGGGCTATTATAGCCAGACGTATTTCCTAGTTTCAACTTTCTTTCCTTATTCTGTTTGGCAAATTGCAAACAAATAAATCTTTGTATTAATAGTATGTTGCTTATTTGAATTCTTCGCAGAGTGAAGGCCAGAATATGATCATATAGTTAAATGCAGGTAAAGACTTAGCACAGTAAGTTCCTGTTCAATGTTGGTTAAGTTCCCATTAAATATTGGATCCTGCTGTTATTCTAGAGCCTCCATTGGCTTCTACCTATCCAGGAGGAAAAAGTTTCTCATCCATCAGTTGCACGCCTTCAAGATTTTGTTTAGGGTCTGACGTTTAACACATTAGGCAGGTCTGTTTGGTTCACAGTTTGTGGGATAGTGAGGGTCAGGTTAGGCTTGTGATACATACAGAAAAGTGATTCAGTTCCCAAAGTGATGATCACTGGGGTAACAATAGGAGGAAAATATTTGTCCAGATCACCTTTGAGTATTTCAAATTCTGTTAGCCAGCACTCACCCTTTATAACAATATAGGATATTGTTCCAAACAACTTAGCAGGGAGAAACCAAACAACAACGTAGGATATTGTTATTTTTTACTAAATTGCATGATAACTTTACATGCCTAAGAAAGAACTTAACAATTTCTCCTCCCTATTGCCTCCCCCCACCCCCACTGGTAAATGACACTGCCAGGCACCCACTAGCGGAGTTAAGAGACCCTGGCATCATCCTTGACTTCTTTCTTTCACTGTCACCCATACTGAGTTCCTAAATAAAGCCTGGGGGCTCTCATTTTGAAACGTATCCCTGTCGCACCTATCTCTCCTAATCTCTGGTCCAAACATAACCTTCTGTGGCCTGGGTTTCCCCCAAGAGCCTTGTTCCTTGACATTTTGCTTCTCTTGCCTGCTATAGTCTATTTCCACGCAGCAGACAGAGTGATTCTTCTGAAACATTAAGTGACATTAAGAACCTAAGTCCTCGACTTCTCCAGTGATCTATCTTCTTTAGAATCAAGGCAAATACCTTGCAGGGGCCCCTCCCTGCCCTGGCTCCTGGCGTGTGTTTAGTCTCATTTTCTACCCTGTCACCTCTTGCTCACAACTCTCTAGCACGCTGGCCTTTTAATTGCCTCTCTGACTCACTGTCTCCTAAGCAACTTGACCTTCTGAAGCTGCTTTGGTTCCATTGTTTGAAGGGGATATTTGTGTAGTTGAGAGTTTCTGTCTCACATTGCTTGCGGGGATTATAGTGGATTAAAGCTTGTAAAGTATTGTGCCTTGTGCCTAGCCTATAGCAATTTATTAATAATTTTTCTTAACATTGTTGTCTTTTATGACTACTCTCAATTCTCCACATGTCCTTCATGTCTCCCTGGCAGGTTGAATTTGGTATTTCCAACCTGAACTCATAAATGCTTCCCAACAAACCACTTATTTTTCTTGGCACTCCTACTCAGGTGAAGAACATCACCAGTTTTCTGTTTTTTAAAAGCCCCAGTGGGAAGATAATCTATTGTCCTCACCAAGTAGTAACCCCTTATTTATTTTTGGCTGCCTTGGGTTTTCCTTGTTTTGTGGGCATTTCTCTAGTTGCTGTGAGCAGGGGCTACTCTTTGTTGTGATTCGCAGGCTTCTCATTGCAGTGGCGTCTCTTGTTGGGGAGCTCGGGTGCTAGGGTGGGCGGCCTTCAGTAGTTGCAGTGCGCAGGTTCAGCACTTCTGGCATAGAGGCTTAAATGCTTCTTGTCATGTGGATTCTTCCTGGACCAGGGATTGAACCCATGTACCCTGCATTGACAGGCAGACTCTTATCCGTAGCACCACCAGGGAAGTCTGGCATCACCATTTTTCAATATCCATGTCAAATCTATGCCTTACCTCTTGCTCAGATGTCACCTCTAATTAGCCACCAAGTTCTGAGAGGCTTCTCTAGTGGCTCAGATGGTAAAGAGTCTGCCTGCAATGCAGGAGACCCGGGTTCGATCCTGGGTTGGGAACATCCCCTGGAGAAGGAAATGGCAACCCATTCCAGTATTCTTGCCTAGAGAGTCCTATGGACAGAGGAGCCTGGTAGGCTACAGTCCATGAGGTCACCAAGAGGCAGACACGACTGAGTGGCCAACATTGTTGACTCGATTTTTGAAAATTTCTATCTATCTTTTAATGTCACCACTCAAAACTCTCATAGTAACTTCCTAACTGACCATTCTTTTCTGGTCTCTTCTTTCTAAAGGATCCTGTTTTCTACTGTCAGAATCCTACAGTTCAGTTTGGCCCTGGTCATGCCACACCTGGCTCAGAATTCTTCAAAGTCTTCCCGTCACCTACAAAGAAAAGTTCTGTGATCTGGCCTATTACTTAAGGCTTCTATACTTGTCAGGATTCTCCAGAGGTATAGAACTGATAGGATATGTGAGTGTGTATACTCACATATGTGTGTATAGAAATCAGTTACGGGCCTCACCAAGAGGAGTTAATTGCCAAGTGAAGAACTCACTTCTCAAGTGGGCAGATAAGGGATAGCTCACAATAAAGAGGGCTTGAAATGATTATAAGAGAGTGTCCTGAGCTGAAGAGCAGTTGAGAAGTGGACTTAACTGGGTTACCTAGATATGTTAGGGTTCCACGTTCCTGCCAAGAGAGAACCCATTGTCAGCCCAGACCCCACCTGCAGGAGATCTGGGAGGGACTGTTTCCCTGGTCCGCAAAAGACGCCCACACAGGGAGGATTCATTGTTTTCTGTTTAAAGAGAGAATGGTCTACCTTGGCTCTGAATAACCAGTGGGAGGTATCTGAGTGTGATTCCTGGAGGATGTAAACTTTTCCCCAAATCAATTACAAATAGTGACTCCAAATGAGCTTTGAGCAAATTCATGAAAAGCTAAGTGGTTTTTGCCTGTTGTAAGAAGCATTCCAATACAAGATCAAAATGCCCACGTTCAGAACTGAGCCACACAGCAGGAAAACGTTTACAGAACCAAGGAAAGGAGGGGTCCAGAGGCCCAGAAGCAAAAATGTCTTAGTTCTCACCAGAAACTCGACACTCTGAATCACTTTAATAATATACATATGTCTAGTATGTGCACTACTTTGTAAATGTGTGTATTTAGTGTTCTAGAATAGTATATTTTCTAATTATTTCTATATAATCGTTTGTGGTCCTCAGAAACTTTGAGTTTGAGTTCCTTCAAGTATTTGAAGGATTGAGTGAGTTAAAATAAAAATGATGTAATACAAAAAATACAGAAGTAAAAATGCCTTATTAATAATTACTTCACTTTATTTTAAAAAGCACAAAGGAAAAGAAATCACCAAAAGTAGGCTTTTTAAATACTGAAAAGAGAAAACTGAAGGGGAGTATAAAATGCAAAAGCAAATTTCAAGTTTACCTACAGCAATGATGTGAATTGCATCCTGAGTAATCCACTCTCCCATTTTAGGTCAGTCAGTATATATTTTCAATTTCTAAAGTGAATGTTACCTATTTGAAGTTATAAAATATGCATCAACTTATTTAAAACAAAAGCAGGATGACAGATTCTACTCATGAGAATTTTTAGCAATACCACAGAATTCTAACACTACTTTTTGCATATCAAAGATTTTTTTGGCAACAAAGAGCACCATGAGATAGGAACATATTAAGGAATTCATTTATAAACTGACTGTAGTCTTGCAAATGTCAAACGCTAACTTAAGGTGTTTGATATTTCACAGAGCTGGAGAAAGGATGAGTTTTCTTCCTTTCTCTCATTTCCTTCAGTCTATTCCTGCACTAGGCCAGCTCCTCTGAAATAAAAAATCAGAACCTTTTGTCTCAATTTCCAGAAACACTGTTCCTGCATTAATAAATAGTTAGTGCAATATTGTCTCTCTCTCTTTTTTTTCTTAAAGGAAGGCAGATAAAAAATACTCATTTGAAGAATGACTCAGAATTACAAAACTTTAGTAAAAGATATTTTATTTTATGCCATAAGCCTATTAAGGGTTGAAATAATGTTTGTTCTTCTTAAAAGGAAATATATGTATTCTGCCAAGTTCAGGGCCTAGCATAGAGTGAACAGTAACTAAATGGTAGTAATTAAAACAATCTCTTCTAAGATTTATTGTCAAAAAAATATTTGACTCTTCTAGGAAACTTGTTGCTTTTTAATGAATGATGAGAATTACATATTCTCACTTTTTTACTTGTTGTATATAACGGATAGAAACTCAAAGCTGAATTTAGTGCTTAACTTCAATAATCATCTTATTCTAGATACTTAACACACCTATTTCCAGTCATTTTATAATGGTGAAAAATTAGATGTCTTGCTTTATTTGGGTTTTAGCATTCTGATCACCTTCAAGTGGTTTTTAGAAGGAGATGAGGATAATAAAAACAAAACAAGAAAGAATGCTGTAAGCCTTCAACTCCTGAGATTAGAATGCATCCAAACAAAGTCACTTTATTTTCATGTCATAAAAATAAAATCAGACTAGATGCCAATAATAGGTATACTTTCTGTTTTTTATTGTAGTGTTGAATATTTAAAATATCACAGGAAAAATAGCCTGGATAACTGATTCATGCCCCACTTAAAAATAAAACAAAAACTGGTGTTTTATAAAATTTAGAACTTGTCTATTTTCTAAAGAGAATTCTGAGAGAAGAAAATATTAATTTATTCTGTGTTATCATGCTTTAAAGCATCGTGCTTTGTACATGGATATGTGGACAGGATCCCACACAATTGTGCTCTCATCCAGTTGCTGCTGCTTCCTGCTGGGTGATCTTTGCAGAGTTAATCAACCCTCTGTGCCTCTTTCCTGTCTGTAAAATTAAAAAAAAAGAAACCTACCATACATAGTTGTAAAGATTTATGACAGTATGCAGCTAGCCTGAGACAAAATCTGGGACCCATTAAATAGCCCATAAATGGTGGCCATTGTATTAATAGCAAAACCAATAATATATGCCTCTGCTAGCCTAAAAGTGTGCAGAACATGAATCCTCAAATGACTTTGGTAAACTGCGTTGAGCAAGCAGAGTAATACTGACAGCAAACCAGGCTGGCTCTTTCTTCTAAGGTGATTCTTGGTTGACTGACTTTTTCTCTTCTTGATGAAGTTGGCTGTAATTATGGGGACTGAATTCTATTTTTAATAGCAAGAGTTATTAAGTATTGTTTTTTGCTTATATCAAGCATCAAAAGCAAGTTAACATTAAGAAAATGACATTGTGTTATTGGCATAGCTATAGATTTTTATAAGGAAGAGAAAAAATATCTTAATATCTTAATAATCGTGATGAACATGTTTTTCAGGCCATAGGCTTATTTCCTGTAACACCCTGAAATTATTATTTACTTTTGCCCCAAATCTGTTTTTGGTTAATTGCATACAATTTCTGTTGATTACCTTAGAGGTGTGCTTAGATTCCAAAAGGCTGAATTTTGCCCATAACATAATACCCCAGTTGAATCTGGAAATTGTGCCTGTTGGAAAATAGATGCTGACTCAGATGGTGAACTATAGCACAACTACATGTAGTCATATACATGCCTTTTTGTCATTTAGAGCTCCTGATGCCATAATTAAATACATTTTTTGCTCTGGAAGAAACTGATAATGTGATTATCAATTTGTCAAAGCTGTAGAGGTCCACTAATATAACAATTTGGCCTTGGTATTTAACATTTTTGCAGCTTTTTGTATTGGTAAAATTGAACAAAGCAGAGAATCATGAATTAAATGTATATCAGGTTTGAACCTTTAACTTTGTTCTCTCCTGTTGTTGTTCGGTCACTCTTTGTGACCCCATGGATGGCAGCATGCCAGGCCTCCATCACCAAATCCTGGAACTTACTCAAACTCATGTCCATCAAGTTGGTGATGCCATCCAACCATCTTATCCTTTGTCATCCCCTTCTCCTCCTGTCTTCAATCTTTCCCAGCATCAGGGTCTTTTCCAATGAGTTGGCTCTTAATATAAAAACAAACAAAAACTTTACCTGCCAATGGTAAGCTTTTTAGTGTAGCTATGAAGTTTAGAAACACTTCATGATGGACTCTGGCAAGACACCCAGTAATGACTGCATTGACCTGTTGGGGGAAGTTCCCTGGAGTGCTTAAGGCACTGGTGAGAGGAAGTCTATCAAACTGTACTGGACTGTGTGACTGTGTGGAGTGGGATACATGCATCTCAGACAGGAAGCCCATGCTTATACCTTCCCAGGTAGGCTAAAAGCACAGCTTTATATAGTGAACACTAGCGATACAGATCACCTGAGGCAGCACATTACAGATGTGTGTTTTTGTATGTAGGGATAGATGGAGATGCTGCATTTAATGTACTACTTTCACTGCTGTTTTGCCTACTGTAGTGAAATATGCATTGCACTTTCATGTATGCATTGAGCACCTCATGTACTTCCATGCAATATCATCAAATAAATATATATTTGCCTGTGTTTTCAAAATAAATGGTCACCCTATATAGCTCACTGATCCCTGAACAGCACAGTGACTTGGGTGACCAACCATCTTTGTTTGCCTGAGCCTAAGGAGTTTCTGAAGATCAGGACTCCCAGTCTTAAGATCAAGAAAGTTCCAGAAAAGCTCGATGAGAAAAGCTTACTGGTGACATAACAAGATGTGAAAAAGTTTGTGAATATGTTGCACCTTCAATACTAGTATGAGAAGTGTGGAATCAACTGAATGTTAAATACTAATGTTAATTTATACAAAAGAGCAGTATCTATGCTCTTACCGTAAGACCTGTGGTTGCCTTGGGTCTCAGGACTACTTTCTTTTCTTTTTTTTTTAATTTTATTTTTTTTACTTTACAATACTGTATTGGTTTTGCCATACATTGATGTGAATCCACCACAGGTGTACATGAGTTCGCGACTCTGAACCCCCCTCCCACCACCCTCCCCATATCATCTCTCTGGGTCATCCCAGTGCACCAGCCCCAAGCATCCTGTATCCTGTATCGAACATAGACTAGCGATTTGTTTCTTACATGATAGTATACATGTTTCAATGCCATTCTCCCAAATCATCCCACCCTCTCCCTCTCCCTCTGAGTCCAAAAGTCTGTTCTTTACATCTGTGTCTCTTTTGCTGTCTCGCATACAGGGTTATCATTGCCACCTTTCTACTTTCCATATATATGTGTTAGTATAGTGTTTTGGTGTTTTTCTTTCTGGCTTACTTCACTCTGTATAATCAGCTCCAGTTTCATCCACCTCATTAGAACTGATTCAAATGTATCCTTTTTAATGGCTGAGTAATACTCCATTGTGTATATGTACCACAGCTTTCTTATCCATTCATCTGCTGATGGACATCTAGGTTGCTTCCATGTCCTGGCTATTATAAACAATGCTGCGATAAACATTGGGGTACACGTGTCTCTTTCAGTTCTGGTTTCCTCAGTATGTATGCCCAGTAGTGGGATTGCTGGGTCATAAGGCAGTTCTTTTTGTAGTTTTTTAAGGAATCTCCACACTGTTCTCCATAGTGGCTGTATTAGTTTGCATTCCCACCAACAGTGTAAGAGGGTTCCCTTTTGTCCACACCCTCTCCAACATTATTGCTTGTAGACTTTTGGACTGCAGCCATTCTGACTGGTGTGAAATGGTACCTCATTGTGGTCTTGATTTGCATTTCTCTGATAATGAGTGATGTTGAGCATATTTTCATGTGTTTGTTAGCCATCTGTATGTCTTCTTTGGAGAAATGTCTATTTAGTTCTTTGGCCCATTTTTTGATTGGGTCATTTATTTTTCTGGAATTGAGCTGCATAAGTTGCTTGTATATTTTTGAGATTAGTTGTTTGTCAGTTGCTTCATTTGCTGTTATTTTCTCCCATTCCGAAGGCTGTCTTGTCACCTTGCTTACAGTTTCCTTTGTTGTGCAGAAGCTTTTAATTTTAATTAGATTCCATTTGTTTATTTTTGCTTTTATTTCCAGTATTTTGGGAGGTGGATCATAGAAGATTCTGCTGTGATTTATGTTGGAGAGTGTTTTGCCTATGTTCTCCTCTAGGAGTTTTATAGTTTCTGGTCTTACATTTAGATCTTTAATCCACTTTGAGTTTATTTTTGTGAATGGTGTTAGAAAGTGTTCTAGTTTCATTCTTTTACATGTGGTTGACCAGTTTTCCCAGCACCACTTGCTAAAGACATTGTCTTTAATCCATTGTATATTCTTGCCTCCTTTGTCAAAGATAAGGTGTCCATAGGTGTGTGGATTTATCTCTGGGCTTTCTATTTTGTTCCATTGATCTATATTTCTGTCTTGTGCCAGTACCATACTGTCTTGATGACTGTGGCTTTGTAGTAGAGCCTGAAGTCAGGCAGGTTGATTCCTCCAGTTCCATTCTTCTTTCTCAAGATTGCTTTGGCTATTTGAGTTTTTTTTTTTGTATTTTCATACAAATTGTGAAATTATTTGTTCTAGCTCTTTGAAAAATACCGCTGGTAGCTTGATAGGGATTGCATTGAATCTGTAGATTGCTTTGGGTAGTATGCTCATTTTCACTATATTGATTCTTCTGATCCATGAACATGGTATATTTCTCCGTCTATTAGTGTCCTCTTTGATTTCTTTCATCAGTGTTTTATAGTTTTCTATATATAGGTCTTTAGTTTCTTTAGGTAGATATATTCCCAAGTATTTTATTCTTTTCGTTGCAATGGTGAATGGAATTGTTTCCTTAATTTCTTTTTCTGCTTTCTCGTTATTAGTGTATAGGAATGCAAGGGATTTCTGTGTGTTGATTTTATATCCTGCAACTTTACTATATTCATTGATTAGCTCTAATAATTTTCTGTTGGAGTCTTTAGGGTTTTCTATGTAAAGGATCATGTCATCTGCAAACAGTGAGAGTTTTACTTCTTCTTTTCCAATTTGGATTCCTTTTATTTCTTTTTCTGCTCTGATTGCTGTGGCCAAGACTTCCAGAACTATGTTGAATAGTAGCAGTGAAAGTGGGCACCCTTGTCTTGTTCCTGACTTTAGGGGAAATGCTTTCAATTTTTCACCATTGAGGATAATGTTTGCTGTGGGTTTGTCATATATAGCTTTTATTATGTTGAGGTATGTTCCTTCTATTCCTGCTTTCTGGAGAGTTTTTATCATAAATGGATGTTGAATTTTATCAAAGGCTTTCTCTGCATCTATTGAGATAATCATATGGCTTTTATTTTTCAATTTGTTAATGTGGTGAATTACATTGATTGATTTGCGGATATTGAAGAATCCTTGCATCCCTGGGATAAAGCCCACTTGGTCATGGTGTATGATCTTTTTAATGTGTTGTTGGATTCTGATTGCTAGAATTTTGTTAAGGATTTTGCATCTATGTTCATCAGTGATATCGGCCTGTAGTTTTCTTTCCTTGTGGCATCTTTGTCAGGTTTTGGTATTAGGGTGATGGTGGCCTCATAGAATGAGTTTGGAAGTTTACCTTCCTCTGCAAATTTCTGGAAGGGTTTGAGTAGGATAGGTGTTAGCTCTTCTCAAATTTTTTGGTAGAATTCAGCTGTGAATCCGTCTGGACCTGGGCTTTTGTTTGCTGGAAGATTTCTGATAACAGTTTCAATTTCCATGCTTGTGATGGGTCTGTTAAGATTTTCTATTTCTTCCTGATTCAGTTTTGGAAAGTTGTACTTTTCTAAGAATTTGTCCATTTCTTCCATGTTGTCCATTTTGTTGGCATATAATTGCTGATAGTAGTCTCTTATGATCCTTTGTATTTCTGTGTTGTCCGTTGTGATCTCTCCATTTTCATTTCTAATTTTATTGATTTGATTTTTCTCTTTTTGCTTCTTGATGAGTCTGGCTAATGGTTTGTCAATTTTATTTACCCTTTCAAAGAACCAGCTTTTAGCTTTGTTGATTTTTGCTATGGTCTCTTTTGTGTCTTTTGCATTTATTTCTGCCCTAATTTTTGAGATTTATTTCCTTCTACTAACCCTGGGGTTCTCCATTTCTTCCTTTTCTAGTTGCTTTAGGTGTAGAGTTAGGTTATTTATTTGACTTTTTTCTTGTTTCTTGAGGTATGCCTGTATTGCTATGAACTTTCCCCTTAACACGGCTTTTATAGTGTCCCACAGGTTTTGGGTTGTTGTGTTTTCATTTTCATTCGTTTCTGTACATATTTTGATTTCTTTTGTGATTTGTTGGTTATTCAGAAGTGTGTTGTTCAGCCTCCATATGTTGGAATTTTTAATAGTTTTTCTCCTGTAATTGAGATCTAATCTTAATGCATTATGGTCAGAAAAGATGCTTGGAATTATTTCAATTTTTTTGAATTTATAAAGGTTAGATTTATGGCCCAGGATGTGATCTATCCTGTAGAAGGTTCCATGAGCACTTGAGAAAAAGGTGAAATTCATTGTTTTAGGGTGAAATGTCCTATAGATATCAATTAGGTCCATCTGGTATGTTGTATCATTTAAACTTTATTTCTTTGTTAATTTTCTGTTTAGTTGATCTGTCCATAGGTGTGAGTGGGGTATTAAAGTCTCCCATGATTATTGTGTTATTGTTAATTTCCCCTTTCATACTTGTTAGCATTTGTCTTACATATTGCGGTGCTCCTATGTTGGGTGCATATATATTTATAATTGTTATATCTTCTTCATGGATTGATCCTTTGATCATTATGTAGTGGCCTTCTTTGTCTCTTTTCTCAGCCTTTGTTTTAAAGTCTATTTTATCTGATATGAGTATAGCTGCTCCTGCTTTCTTTTGGTCTCTATTTGCATGGAATATCTTTTTCCAGCCCTTCACTTTCAGTCGTACATGTCCCTTGTTTTGAGGTGGGTCTCTTGTAGACAACACATATAGGGGTCTTGTTTTTGTATCCATTCAGCCAGTCTTTGTCTTTTGGTTGGGGCATTCAACCTATTTATGTTTAAGGTAATTATTGATAAGTATGATCCCGTTGCCATTTACTTTATTGTTTTGGTTTTGGGTTTATACACTCTTTTTGTGTTTCCTGTCTAGAGAATATCTTTTAGCAATCATTGGAGAGCTGGTTTGGTGGTGCTGAATTCTGTCAGCTTTTGCTTGTCTGTAAAGCTTTTGATTTCTCCTTCATATTTGAATGAGATCCTTGCTGGGTACAGTAATCTGGGCTGTAGGTTATTTTATTTCATCACTTTAAGTATGTCTTGCCATTCCCTCCTGGCCTGAAGAGTTTCTATTGAAAGATCAGCTGTTATCCTCATGGGAATCCCCTTGTGTGTTATTTGTTGTTTTCCCCTTGCTGCTTTTAATATTTGTTCTTTGTGTTTGAGCTTTGTTAATTTGATTAATATGTGTCTTGGGGTGTTTCGCCTTGGGTTTATCCTGTTTGGGACTCTCTGGGTTTCTTGGACTTGGGTGATTATTTCCTTCCCCATTTTAGGGAAGTTTTCATCCATTATCTCCTCAAGTATTTTCTCATGGTCTTTCTTTTTGTCTTCTTCTTCTGGGACTCCTATAATTCGAATGTTGGAGTGTTTCATATTGTCCTGGAGGTCTCTGAGATTGTCCTCATTTCTTTTAATTCATTTTTCTTTTTTCCTCTCTGATTCATTTGTTTCTACCATTCTATCTTCTGTTTCACTAATCCTATCTTCTGCCTCCGATATTCTACTATTTGTTGCCTCCAGAGTGTTTCTGATCTCATTTATTGCTATATATTGACTCTTTTTTATTTCTTCTAGGTCCTTGTTAAACCATTCTCAATCCTTGTCTCCAGACTATTTATCTGTGATTCCATTTTGATTTCAAAATTTTGGATCATTTTCACTATCATTATTTGGAATTCTTTATCAGGTAGATTCCCTATCTCTTCCTCTTTTGTTTGGTTTGGTGGGCATTTATCCTGTTCCTTTACCTGCTAGGTATTTCTCTGTCTCTTCATCTTGGTTATATTACTGCGTTTGGGGTGGCCTTTCTGTATTCTGGCAGTTTGTGGAGTTCTCTTTATTATGGAGTTTCCTCACTGTGGATGGGATTGTATAAGTGGCTTGTCAAGGTTTCTTGGTTAGGGAAGCTTGTGTCAGAGTTCTGGTGGCTGGAGCTGGATTTCTTCTCTCTGGAGTGCAATGAAGTGTCCAATAATGAGTTATGAGATGTCAATGGTTTTGGAGTAACTTGAGCTGCCTGTATATTGAAGCTCAGGGGTCTGTTTCTGTGTTGCTGGAGAATTTGCATAGTATGTCTTGCTCTGGAACTTGTTGGCCCTTGGGTGGTGCTTGGTTTCAGTGTGGGTATGAAGGCATTTGATGAGCTCCTATCGATTAATGTTCCCTGGAGTCAGGAGTTCTCTGATGTTCTCAGGATTTGGACTTAAGCCTCCTGCTTCTGGTTTTCAGTTTAATTTTTACTGTAGCCTCAAGACTTCTCCATCTATACAGCACCAATGATAAAACATCTAGGTTAGAAATGAAAAGTTTCTCCACATTGAGGGACACCCAGAGAGGTTCACTGAATTACATGAAGAAGAGAAGAGGGAGGGGGAAGTTAGAGGTGACTGGAATGAGATGAGGTGGGATCAGAAGAGGAGAAAGCAAGCTAGCCAGTAATCACTTCCTTATGTGTGCTCTACTCTCTGGACCGCTCAGAGATGTTCACGGAGTTATACAGAGAAGAGGAGAGGGAGGAAGGAGACAGAGATGGCCAGGAGGGTAAAAGAAGGAAATGAAAAGGAGAGAGACAGATCCAGCCAGTAAACAGTTCCCTAAGTGTTCTCCACCATCTGGAACACACAGAGATTCAGAGTTGGGTAGAGAAGAGAAGTGGGAGGGAGGAGACAGAGGCAACCTGGTGGAGAAAAAGGAGAGTCCAAAGGAAGAGAGAGCGGTCAAGCCAGTAATCTCGCTCTCTAATAAAAATGGGTACTGAAGATTGGGTTTTTAAAGGTACAAAATTGATAACAAATACCAAAAAGCAAAGATTAAAAATCTGGAGTAGAGGTTGGATTTTCAAAAATACAATATTAAAGAAAAGAAGAAGAAGAAAAAAAAGTCACAAGAATTATTAAAAAAGAAAAAACAAAACAACAACCACACAAATATATCTATATATATGGCATTTGCTTTAAGAACTTAAAAATTTAAAAATGTTAAAATAAAAAAAAAAAGAAGAAGAAAAAGAAAAGAAGGAAAAAACAAAACAAAACAAAAGGAATGATCGTAAAAATAGTAAAGGTATATCTGGGACTTTCTCTGGTGTTGTTGTGGCAGTGTAGGGTCAGTTCATTTTCGGATAGTTCCTTGGTCTGGCTTATATTTCTGAAGATCTATATTTCCAAGGCAGTTCCCTCTGTTTTAGCTTCTTCTGTGTGCTGGTCTCTTCAGCATCTGTTTTCTACCCTGACACAAAGGGGGACGGTGGTGGACACTTTTTTTTTTTTTTAGGCTCACTTGTTCAGTCGCGCTGTGGGGAGGGAGGGATGCTGCAAATAACACTGGCGTGTGTTCGCAGTGTCTCAGCCCTGCTGGGCCTGTCCCCGCTCACAGCGCACACTGCTCAGGCTCTAGGTTGCTCTGCCAAGAACCGTCTGAGGCCGGCCCTGGGCTGCATGCACCTCCCCAGTCTAAGCCGCTCAAGCTCAGGTACTCACGTAATCCTCAGAGGCGCAGACTCGGTTGGGCCTGCGTTTTGTGCCCTTTCCAGGTCCGAGCAGCTTGGGAGTTTGGCAAGCGTGGTCACTGCGACTTATCGCCTTTCCCATACCTGCTGCTCAGTTTTCTGGGTGTACAACTGGCGCCCCTTTTTAGGCATATGGTGACTGTCCAGAACCCCAAGAAGTCTTAGTTGGCAAAGAAGCTTGCTTGCAGTTTGGAAGTTTTTCTGGGGCTGCGATTGCCCCCTTCCGGCCCTTCCTGCTCTGGCTGCCTGTCACCGGAGGGGGATGGTCAGCAGCAGGCTAATTCTGTTCCATCCTTTGTTCTGTGCATGGTCGTGGCGGTGTCTTATGTTAGAGCTTTTTGCGTGGTAGCTATCCCACAGTCTGGTTTGCTAGCCCAAGTTAGTTGGCTCTAGTTACGCTTGGGGCATTCCGGCCGGATTCTTAAACAGCACTGCAGCCCATGCCTCCCTGCCCAGCCCCTGCTTGGTAGTGCCGGAGGCAGGCATCTGCGCTGCTTCTCCACTGGGGGAGTTACCGTTGGGCTTGTAATCTGTTGCTTTTAATTATTTATTTATTTTTCCTCCCTGTTATCTTGCCCTCTGTGCTTCCAAGGCTCGCCACAGATTCAGCTGCAAGAGTGTTCCCTGGTGTTTGGAAACTTCTCTCTTTTTAAGACTCCCTTCCTGGGACAGAGCTCCCTCCCTACCTCTTTTGTCTCTTTTTTCCATCTTTTATATTTTTCCTACCTGTTTTTGAAGACAATGATCTGCTTTTCTGGGTGCCTGATGTCCTCTGCCAGCATTCAGAAGTTGTTTTGTGAAGTTTACTCAGCGTTGAAATGTTCTTTTGATGAATTTGTGAGGGAGAAAGTGGTCTCCCTGTCCTATTCCTCTGCCATCTTAGGACCGCCCCCAGGACTATTTTCATTATTATCCTCTGCTTGGTATTTATAACATACAACAGTGAATGATAACCAAGCCTTTGTGGACCAACTCTGCTAGCCACATCAGATTCCAGCATGGAACCAGAAAGTTGCAACATCTAAACAAAAGCAGAATTAATTAATACTGCAAGGATTTGTAGACCTTTTTCTCAAACTTTGAGGGACATTTAAAGGAAATATTAAACTAGAAAAGGCTGGAAGAAAAGGAAGTATAATCTACTGGTTTTGTGACTGCCTTTTGTTTCTTACGCAGTTGTCTTAATGAGCTCGAGAAACAGGGCAAAGAGTCAGGATTCTGGAGTCAGACAGGACTGGGAAGGAATCCTTGACTGTGTAACCTCGATCAAGTTGCTTAACCACTATGGTCTCGCCTCTGAAATGAGACATGTTTAGTCGAAATCATTTTCCTTTGTCATACACTCTCAGAGAATTAAATTTCTTTTCATGAGAGCACGGAGCTTAATGGTGATTATCTGCTGTGCCAATCTCCCTGTGAGCTCTACGAGAGGAGTGGCCATCTCTCTTTTTATTTTAACTGCATTGCCATAGTGGGTGTTCAGTCATTTTCTGTTGAATGGAAGAGTGAAGGATTTTTGTGAGGACTATGTGAAACAGCTTACATGTTGTATTCTAGGAACCTTCTTTACCTGTCTCCCCCATCAAACACACTGGAAAAGTTGTAGTTACAGTCTTGCTTCTGTATTTGTAGAAAAAGATTTAGTTAGTAGATCTGTTGTAAATGTATAGAGAAACTGAAAATCCAAAGATCAGATAGGGTATCTTCATGTTCATCAAATCTGCATATTTAGTCAAAACATTGATTCCTAACCAATTATTTGGGGGTCATGTACTTGCAAATTTAGGTTATGGCTAAGTATTATGACCACAGAGAACTGCTGGTTTATTTTGTTGTGACTAGTGGTCCTGTTTCTATAGTGAGGATGAACTGATTACCAACAATTTAGATGGATTGCATACATTTTCAAATATCTGTTTATGCCAACTTTGAGCCCAGTTATTGCATTCCAGATAAGAACTGTGTCTGAGCAGGCAGTAAAAAGTGAGGACTGGCAGGAAGTTTATTTTATTTTACCCAGTCAACTCAGTATTTCAGCTGTATGTGATTTTCCATCCAAATTACGTAGTTGATTGCTTCAATTTTTTTACTTTCTTCTGTATGTCTAGACACATCTTTCGAACTGACAAAGAAGATGAGAGAATTTAAGTGGCGTGCCTATCTCTACAGCACAGGGCCTTATGAGAAGGATAATCCTTGGAATTACTCCTTTCTAAAACAATTCATATAAAACAGGCCATACTATTTATTTGTACAGGAAACACTGTTCAGCTCACCAATAAGTTGATATGGAGTGGATAGAAAAAATTCAGTTGTATACTATTTTTATAGCAAACTGATTTTACTATAAAATTCCAATACCCTTTCAAGGAGTCCTTTAATTTTGTGTGTGTTTTTGAAGAGTTATCTAGGTATAACGATTCAAGCATTTTAATGGCTGTTCCATGACTTGATCCCCAAAATCAACAGTGGATGGTGAACTCTCACTGTTTTTGTCCAGAGTAGTCTTCTTATTGTTCTTTTCTTACCTTCCCATGCACTCTGTTCTTCCTGAGCCTATTACTCTCAGCTGTACTTTATTTAAAGAATATTTATTTATTGACTGTGCTGGGTCTCCGTTGCTGTGCGAGGGGGCTACTCTCTAGTTGCAGTGCACTGGCTTCTCACTGCACCGGATTTTCTTACAGAGAATGGGTTCTAAGATGAGCGGGCTTCAGTAGTTGTGGCTCACGGGCCAGTTGCTCTGCAGCACATGAAATCGTCCAGGACCAGGGATCCAACCTGTGTCTCCTGCATTGACAGGCAGATTCTTTACCACTGGACCACCAGGGAAGTCCTCAGCCATATTGTCTTAATGATTGGAAGTGAGGATTAAATTGAAAACATACAAACCAAACAAAAAAAACTTGTGAATAATTATTTTATGCATAAACCTAATAAGAATGCAAAATATCGGTTGTAGCTGACACAAAAGTACTGGGGGTTTGCCGCAAATTCCATTTTAATTTCTACATAGTTGATGTAAACAGAGAAGGAAAAATCTCTTCTTCTACCCGTCTCGGGTTCTCCAGCTAAGACTTATAATTAAACTGACCAAAGGCAGATTAGCCAGGGAAAGACACACAGATGTTTATTAACATGGGTACCATGCATGTATCACATGCAGTACTAGAGATGAGGCACTTGCAGGTTTTGGTAGCATTTTAGCAGAGGAACTAAACATTTTTAGAGAAGTGACAAGACAAAGGAAAAGGGCCTTAAGTTTCTGGGGACAGCATATTGTGGAACAGCAAATACATGAGAAACTAATGGAAGCCAAGACCAGTTAGCAAAGTTTGTTACGTAGATTCAGATTGAAACCTGAAGGAGATAACTTCCTTCACAAAAAGCAGAAGACACTGTATGAAGAATAATGATTCCTTATTTTCTGTCTTCTCCATGAGAAGAAACATATTAATTCTATAGAAGGTGGAATGCAAGTAAAAGTTCTTGGAGAATAACATCCTCTCAGTTCAGTTCAGTCGCTCAATTGTGTCTGACTCTTTATGACCACATAGACTGCAGCACGCCAGGCTTCCTTGTCCATCACCATCTCCTGGAACTTACTCAAGCTCATGTCCATAGAGTCGGTGATGCCATCCAACCATCTCATCCTCTGTTGTCCCCTTCTCCTCCCGCCTTCAGTCTTTCTCAGAGTCAGGGTCTTTTCCACTGAGTCAGTTCTTTGCATCAGGTAGCCAAAGTATTACAGCTTCAGTTTCAACATCAGTCCTTCCAATGAATATTCAGGACTGATTTCCTTTAGGGTTGACTGGTTTGATCTTTTTGCAGTTTGAGGGACTCGCAAGTGTCTTCTCCAACACCACTGTTCAAGAGCATCAGTTCTTGGGCGCTCAGCTCTCTTCATGGTCCAACTCTCACACCGATACATGACTACTGGAAAAACCATAGCTTTGACTATATGGACCTTTGTTAGTAAAGTAATGTCTCTGCCTTTTAATATGCTGTCTAGGTTTGTCACAGCTTTCCTTCCAAGGAGCAAGTGTCTTTTAATTTCATGGCTGCAGTCACCATCTGCAATGATTTTGGAGCCCAAGAAAATAAAGTCTGTCACTGTTTCCATTGTTTCCCAGTCTATTTGCCATGAAGTGATGGGACCAGATACCATGATCTTCATTTTTTAAATGTTGAGTTTTAAGCCAACTTTTTCACACTCCTCTTTGACTTTCATCAAGAGACTCTTTAGTTTCTTTTTGCTTTCTGCCATAAGGGTGGTGTCATCTGAATATCTGAGGTTATTGATATTTCTTCCTGCAATCTTGATTTCAGCTTGTGCTTCATCCAGCCTGGCATTTCGCATGATGTACTCTGCATATAAGTTAAATAAGTAGGATGACAATACACAGCCTTGATGTACTCCTTTCCCAATTTGGAACCAGTCCATTGTTCCATGTATGGTTCTAATAGTTGCTTCTTGACCTGCATATCGATTTCTCAGGAGGCAGATCAGGTGGTCTGGTATTCCTATCTGTTTAAGAATTTTCCACAATTTGTTGTGATCCATACAGTCAAAGGCTTTACTGTAGTCAATGAAGCAGAAATAGATGTTTTTGTGGAATTTTCTTGCTTTTTCTGTGATCCAACAGACGTTGGCAATTTGATCTCTGGTTCCTCTGCCTTTTCTAAATCTAACTTGAACATCTGGAAGTTCTTAGTTCATGTACTGTTAAAGCCTAGCTTGGAGAATTTTGAGTGTTACTTTGCTAGCATGTGAGATGAGTGTAATTGTGTGGTAGTTTGAACATTCTTTGGCATTGCCTTTCTTTGGGATTGGAATGAAAACTGACCTTTTCCAGTCCTGTGGCCACTGCTGAGTTTTCCAAATTTGCTGGCATATTGAGGGCAGCACTTTCACAAGATCATCTTTGAGAATTTGAAATAGCTCAACTGGAATTCCATCACCTCCACTAGCTGTGTTCATAGCAATGCTTCCTAAGTCCCACTTGACTTCACATTCCATGTCTGGCTCTAGGTGAGTGATCACACCATTGTGGTTATCTGGGTCATGAAGATCTTTTTTGTATAGTTCTTCTGGGTATTCTTGCCACCTCTTCTTAATATCTTCTGCTTCTGTTCAATCTATGTCATTTCTGCCCTTTATTGTACCCATTTTGGGGCACAAGGTGAAATGTTCATACCAAGGGATGAAATGGCCCCTTGGTATCTCTAATTTTCTTGAAAATATCTCCAGTCTTTCCCATTCTATTGTTTTCCTCTATTTCTTTGCATTGATCACTGAGGAAGGCTTTCTTATCGCTCCTTGCTATTCTTTGGAACTCTGCATTCAGATGAGTATATCTTTCCTTTTCTCCTTTGCCTTTAACCTCTCTTCTCTTCTAAGCTATTTGTGTGGCCTCCTCAGACAACCATTTTGCCTTTTTGCATTTCTTCTTCTTGGGGATGGTTTTGATCACTGCATTCTGTACAATGTTGTGAACCTCCATCCATAGTTTTTCAGGCAGTCTATCTATCAGAACTAATCTGTTGAATCTATTTGTCCCTTCCACTGTATAGTCATAAGGGATTTGATTTAGGTCATAATAACGTCCTCAAGAATGTTTAAATACAGTGGAACTGGTCAAGACGGAAATTTCCATAAACTTCCTTTCTGATTGTTCAGAGAAGGCTTCTAAGCACTAGGAAAACAGTGGTAAGTAAGGCAGTCATGTCACTCTGTTCTGGTTTTGGGCTGGGGTATTTTTTGTGGGGCCAGTGCAAGTGGCAGCAGATGCCCCCTCTGACCTTCATTCTTTTATGTTCAGACTTAATAACATAAAGGCCTGTCTGGGAGGTTTCTGTTCTATACACATCCTGTTATTTCTGCCCTATCAAATGTTAAGGTGGTATTTTATGCTGGCTCATGTTTAAACATTTTTTTTTTTTTTTACTTCAGATTTCAAGTTTGAATGTTTGTGATTTCTCGTCAAAGGAAACTAGGCTGCTGCTCTTTTTGGGGTCACCCAAGGACGTGGGCAGCACTTTGGCTACAAGTCATCCACAATAGCCAGAAAGATGGAGCCAAAAGACAAAACCATACTTGAAGAAGACATCTAGTATCGAAACTAGATTTGCCAATTTGGTTGTCAGAGGAGTGGGATGGTGGCGGGGGACAAATGTGGGAAACTTTCTAGAGTTCTGTATCTAGAAGAAAAACATAAAACAGAAATGAGATGACAGAGGTCAAGACATGGATCATAAGTAGAGTTGGGTGTTGACTGTGTGATGTATGTGTGTGTCATTTGGGTCAGAAGGCACAGGGTTTGGTTTGGTATTAACATGTACACACTACTGTATATAAAATGGGTAAACAAGGACCTACTGTATAGCACAGGAAACTATTTAATATCTTATAATAACCTTTAATGGAAAAGAATCTGAAAGAGTATACACACATATGTATGCGCACACACCCACACACATGGTGGTGATAGTTTAGTTGTTAAGTTGTTATGCTACTTAACAACTGACTCATGCTACCCCATAGACTGTTGCCCTCCCGGCTCCTCTGTCCATGGAATTTTCCAAGCAAGAATGCTTGAGTGGGTTGCCATTTCCTTGCGTATTCTTTACCATTGAGCCACCAGGGAAGCCTTATATATATCAAGTGTCTAATCAAGAAACTCGCTCAGTCGTGTCCGACTCTTTGCGACCCCATGGACTGTAGCCTACCAGGCTTCTCCGTCCATGGGATTTTCCAGGCAAGAATACTGGAATGGGTTACCATTTCCTTCTCCAGGGGATCTTCCCGACCCAGGGATCGAACCCGGGTCTCCCGCATTGGAGGCAGGCACTTTAACCTCTGAGCCACCAGGGAAGTTATATATATATATATGTACACTTTGGCCACTGATGCAAAGAACCAACTCATTGGAAGAGACCCTGATGCTGGGAAAGATTGAAGGCAATAGGAGAAGAGGGGCAGCAGAGGATGAGGTCGTTACTCTGACTCAATGAACGTGAATTTCAGCAAACTCTGGGAGATAGTGTAGAACAGAGAAATCTGGCATGCTACAGTCCGTGGATTGCAGAGTCGGACATGACTTAGCTACTGAACACACACACACACACACACACACACACACACATATGTAACTGAATCACTTTGCTGTACACCTGAAACAAATACAATGTGGTAAATTAACTACAGTTGAATAAAAAAATGAGTAAAAAATAATAAAGAGGAGCTGCATCGTTTAAGGACCTGAATAAAGGATTTGAGGGGCTTCCCATGCGGCACTAGTGATAAAGAAACCATCTGCCAGTGCAGGAGGCGCAAGAACTTCGGGTTTGATCCCTGGTCAGGAAGATCCCCTGGAGGAGGGATGGCAACCCACTCCAGTATTCTTGCCTGGAGAATCCCGTGTGCAGAGGAGCCTGGTGGGCTACAGTCCATAGGGTTGCAAAGAGTTGGTCACCACTGAAGCAACTTAGCACCTGCACACAAGGGATTTAAAGCATGTGTCAAATTTTATGCCTGCTGAGTAATTAAAGCTATTCATCCTAACCTAGTGATGAAGTAGGTTCCTTCTGTGTCTCCTACTTTTGAAAATTTGCCAGTCAGGATATGACTTTGTTTTAAAAGAAGGAATCTTCTCTTAAATATTCAGTCCCATTTATCATAATAGAAGAAACAGACTGGAAATGAGAAAGAGAATAAGAAAAAAAGGGAGGATATAAATGACAAATATTAAAATATGTGCATTATAAAATGTGTCATAAAAATATAAAGCATGTATTGGGAGAATATCACCCAGATAACTAAAGTGACTTAAGTATCTTACATTTATAGTGTTTGTGGTACTTAAAAGACAGGAATTAAATTTCTACTACTTTAATCTGGAGGAAGAACTAGAAAAAATTCAGTGTCTTTCAGCATGTATAAAATTTTGAAAGGTATAGGTGATAAATCTAAAAAAGGAATTTCTTCCCCAATTAGTTTTGATTTCAGTTCAACAGGACATGAGTGGAATACTCACAGTTTCACATGACACACCATCCTGGGCTTTGTTTTCAGCAAAGAATAAGGTGAAACTATAGGAAAGCCTCAGCTCTTGTACCACACCATCATATTGTTCCTCTACAGACTTGTCAACATGAAAAGAGTCTATGTTATGGCTGATGGTTATGTTTGAGCCATGTACTAATACAGTGTTTCTCAGAACTGAGACATACATGGAGTCTTTTTAGTGGGAAAAATTCCAATCCTTTCAATGTTGAAAAAATATTTTTATCATAATGTTACCTTAAATGTGTAGATATGCAATGATTATTATACAATATGGGTAATATAGCCAGTATTTTGTAATAACTATAAATGCAGTGTATCCTTTAAAAACTTTATAAAAATGTGTGTGACACTATTATATTCTCTTTATACTCTTAGCTATTAAAACAAGTATAAAACCAAAATAAATTTACAAATTAAATAAAACCAATACTTTAAAACCATCAAATCCAAATTAGCACGATTGATTTCATGTGGTGGATAATGTTGTATTACTGAAATTAAATTGCCTGTTGCAACAGGAACTTTCAACCTCAGGTGCGTAGATCTTGGCTGAGGAATGCCCTACAATAATGCTGTGACCCTCTTTATGTCATCATAAGGAGGAGTGTGGTCTAGTGGATACCATGTGGGATTTCAGTTCAGTCAGTTCAGTCACTCAGTCATGTCCGACTCTTTGTGACCCCATGAATCGCAGCACGCCAGGCCTCCCTGTCCATCACCATCTCCTGGAGTTCACTCAGACTCACGTCCATCGAGTCCGTGATGCCATCCAGCCATCTCATCCTCTGTCGTCCCCTTCTCCTCCTGCCCCCAATCCCTCCCAGCATCAGAGTCTTTTCCAATGAGTCAACTCTTCGCATGAGGTGGCCAAAGTACTGGAGCTTCAGCTTTAGCATCATTCCTTCCAAAGAACACCCAGGGCTGATCTTCAGAATGGACTGGTTGGATCTCCTTGCAGTCCAAGGGACTCTCAAGAGTCTTCTCCAACACCACAGTTCAAAAGCATCAATTCTTCGGTGCTCAGCCTTCTTCACAGTCCAACTCTCACATCCATACATGACCACTGGAAAAACCATAGCCTTGACTAGACGAACCTTAGTCGGCAAGGTAATGTCTCTTCTTTTGAATATGCTTTCTAGGTTGGTCATAACTTTTCTTCCAAGGAGTAAGTGACCTTAGACAAGTTAATTTTTAAGCCTTTTTTTTCTCATCTGTAAAATGGATGGGTGGATGTTTTGAGGATTAGTGAGATCATTTAGGATACCTGGCACATAGAAGGTATACTATAACTATCAGTTCCTTCCCTCTTCCTCATTAATCCACAATCTTGGATTTCCAAAAAGAACTGCAGCTATCAGACTATACTAAAAACCAACTAGCTAAGACTTAATTTGGAGTCACAGAATAATAAAAGCTCATCACCACCCCCTATATATTTTTTTTCACTATGGTTCCTTATGCTTTCTTCCTCCATTCATATGTTCTTCTAGACATTATCACATGTCCAAATTGAACTCAGAATTTAAGGTCCAGATCAAATGCAGCCAAGGTAGATTTTCTAAATTCTTGAGTAGAGTGAATCACTCCCTTCTTGTAACGTCCAAGGCACTTAGTTTGTACCTCTCGTGAGCTCCTCAGATTTGTAAAGCAGCTGGGTGTGACTGACACAATGGTGGAGCCTTGAGGATGGGCCCAGAGGACAGCTTTCCCATGACACAGCCCGGTCAAGGACTGCTGGGAAATGACTTCAGATGACCTGTCCCACTGAAGCAGTCATGGCGAGGCCCCTCAACACTCCAGGGAGGTCGGCTGCATCAGTTCCGCAGATTACTGACCTCCCATTAGCTCTTTCAGCCAGTCATGCACAGTGCGCAATCCTGTCAACAGCTCCATTTGTATATTTTTCAAACTGGAATATAGTTTTGCTTTACCATGTTGTGTTAGTTTCTGCTGAACAGCATAGTGAACATGAGTGAGTGCTAAGTCACTTTAGTTGTGTCTGACTCTTTGTGGCCCTATGGACTGTAACCCACCAGGCTCCTCTGTCCATGGGATTCTCCAGGCAAGAATATTGGAGTGGGTTGCCATTTCCTTCTCCTGGGGATCTTCCCGACCCAGGGATTTGAACCCATGTCTCTTACGTTTCCTCCATTGGCAGGCAGGTTCTTTACCACTAGCGCCATCTGGGAAGCCTTCGTATACACACATCCCCTCTTTTTTGGATTTCCTTCCCATGTAGGTCACCACAGAGCACTAAGTAGAGTTCCCTGTGCTGTCCAGTCGGTTCTCGTTAGTCATTTTATACATAGTAGTAGTGTATACATGTCAATCCCAGTCTCCCAATCCATCCCCACCCCCTGGCGTCCATACATCTGTTCTCTACATCTGTGTCTCTGTTTCTGCTTTGCAGATAAGTTCATCTCTACCACTTTTCTAGATTCCACATATATGTATTAATATATGATATTTGTTTTTCTCTTTCTGACTTCACTCTGTGTGACAGTCTCTAGGTCCCTCCATGTTTCTGCAAATGGCACAGTTTCTTTCCTTTTTCTGGCTGAGTAATATTCCACTGTATATGCATACCACATCTTCTTTATCCATTCCTCTGTTGATGGACATTTAGGGTGCTTCCATGTCCTGGTGCAGGCTCATTTCTTTAGAAGAAAGAAGTGGTAACTCAGTGTGTGGTGAGGTGGGGCTCAGGTCATGAAACTTCAGTTGTAAGAAAGCTGCTCTCCCGGCAAGGAGACACTGCTCAGTGGCTGAACGGCTGCCGGTCTGGACAGGAGGCCGAGTCAGCTTGTGGATTAGCCTCTGAGGAAGAGGTGGTGAGCGAGATTCATACACTAGAGTCCCAGGAGGGATGGAAGAGACCAGAAAATGAGGCCAGTGCATAAAGCAGACTCAGCCACAGGGGAGGGGAGATCCGCTGAGGAAGGGACACTGTCAGGACAGAGATGTGACTTCTGCTGCCTTTGGTGAGGACAGCCGAACAGAGGTAGTCAAATGGACACCAAGAAAAGGTCCAAGGAAAGCCATGTGTGGAGTAGAATAGACCACTCCCCAGGCAGAGGCCCTGCCCTTGGTTCATCTTAATATCTGAAAACCCGGTAGTCACTGAGAATACACGTTTCTCTCTGTAAGGGATGTGTGCAGTAGTGTAGCATTCCTCAACCTGACCAGGGGAGGTTTTTTAAAAAATCCAAATTTCCAGGCTACATCTCAGACAGACCTGCAGGGTCAGAATCACCAGGGAAAAGGCTGATCTGGAGTTTAGAATTTTTTTCCTAAAAAATCCCGTCTCTGGGGATTCTTAAAATCAGTCTGGTTTAGGGTGCCCTGTTGTGCCTGGAAGGGCTCACAGCTGGAAATCAGAAAGCCTGAGTCTGAATCAGGGCTTCAGCGCTCACTCATTGAGAGGTGCTATGTGAGCAGCATAACCTCTAGGAACCTCAGTTTCCTCAAATGAAAAAAGGGCATCCTTTTCCTCCCTACCTCACTGCCTTCTGAGACTCAAAAGCCTTTATGTGTATGGCACTGCAGAGTAAATTCAACCTGTTTTCCCCCAACTATCAATAAATAATAATATATTACAAAACTTTCTCATTGATTTGCAACGATTTTGGAAGAAGTATACATTTAGGTAAAGTCAATTACAGGATGACAGCAGAAGCCTTGTCTTTATCTGGCTTGCTCATCCCTCCCTGCAGCATGTGTTGGGAGAGCCAGTTAGGTTTCTTTGGGAGATGTTTGGGTTATCGTTGCTGCTTTCATTGCCTTCTTGGGGGGTTATGAAACATGTCAGGTCAGCCCCAGACTCCAAGGAGAATAGCTGTGTTTGTCTTCCTCTGAAGGTGGGATGGGAGCAGACTCTGGGATGCAGACTGGAGTGGGACCACAGGGTGGTCAGCTGTGTGTCGTCCAGAAGCAAGAAGGGAAGATAATGATCAGAAAATTGAGCATACAGGTTTGTATGTGAGTATACTACTCATACACACACATATATGTAGACATATACATATATAACTGTACATATAAATAGGGTTTCCAGGGGTAAAGAATCCACCTGCCAATGCAGGAGACATGGGTTTGATCCCTGAGTCGGGAAGATCCCCTTGAGAAGGAAATGGCAACCCATTCCAGTATTCTTGCCTGGGAAATTCCATGGACAGAGGAGCCTGGTGGGCTACAGCCCGTGGTGTCATGAAGGGTCAGACACGACTGAGCACTCATGCACACACACATACACATGAATATATATAGGTATTAAAAAAGTAAAATTGGGATTTAAAAAACTCATCTGTTTTTCAGTAAATACAGCTGTGATAGCTTTTCAGCTTAATAAATACAGACTCATAACCTTATTTTTTATGGCTGACTACTAATACTTATATTAATGGATATGCTGTAACTTACTTAACCAATCTCTATTTGTGAGTAATTGGAATGTTTTCCGAATGTTTTCCAAATGTTTGCTAACATAAATGTTGTCTCATACATATGTCTTTGGTTACTTGTCAGATATTTCCTTAGGAGAAATACCTAGAAGTTGAATTGCTGGGTCAAAGATTACACACTCTTAAAAGAGACTTTTGGTCAATTATTTCAAGTGGCTTTCCAGAAAATTTGTATCAATTTATATTCACGCCAATACCATCTATGTGTCTACCCTCAAGGAAACCACAGTCTTCCTTTTTATACTTTAGATATTAACTCTTGGTCTACCTTATATATTTGGAAGTATTTTCTGGTGTTTTAAACTGTCTTTTTCTCTGATTAGACTATGTAAATCCTTGATGTTTGCTGAGACTTCATAGTGTACTTCACAGTTTGAAAAGAGATTAAAGACTGTCCCTTTCACTTTGATCAAACATTAGTAGAGCTATGACTCCTAGTTAAGAAGAGCTCAACATATTTAAGAGGCAAATATTGATATAAGATCTTGGACTTGTTGCATTGCCTCTTGAAAGTTTCAAATAGCCCAAATTACCAAGTTTTTTATATGATTTAGAATAGAACTATCAGCTAATACATGTATTAGAACTCCAGGTAATACATTTTTTTTCATGAACAAGGTGCTGTTTAGAGGATTAGAGCTTTGTGGCTAATTAACCCATTACACATCTTTATGATAAAGTTTTTTTTTTATAATTTAGTTAATTTATATAGTAGAATTTGGGCTTCACAAGTGGCACTAGTGGTAAAGAACCCTCTGCCAGTGCAGGAGACTTAAGAGATATGAGTTTGATCCTTGGGTTGGGAAGATTCCCTGGAGAAGGAAATGGCAACCCACTCCAGTATTCTTGCTTGGAAAATCCCTTGGACAGAGGAGCCTGGTGGGCTACAGTTCATAGTGTCACAAAGAGCCAGACACAACTGAAGTGACTTAGCATGCACTCACGCATAGTAGAATTAATAGTTTAAATTCTACGTTGTAAGCCCATGCAAAATTTTCCCCTTTCCTGGCTTTAGGAAACATTCTTTTGGATGACTTTTACCACCTCAAGTATTTTTGGTTTCTTGTGTGTAACAGCTAAATGTACAGTGGTTGTCCCTGTTCTTGGGCCAATATGGGAGACAAAACACATAGAAAAAGAATGCAAAACAAGGTAAGATACGTGTGTGATGATAGACGCTGAGAGAGGAAAAGAACAAAGAGACTTACAGATTGAAGGCTCTCGGTAAGAGCCTGACTGAGGATTAAGTAAATGAGTGGGAGGAAGGAATAACTGAACTCCATACTGATGGAGAGGATGAGTGTCTCCTGAATTTATGACCCAAACTCCAGAAAGAGGCATCCTTGAGAAAACTTTGTGAGAAGAGCGAGAAAACAGGGAGCCTGGACAGGGCTGTGTGGGGTGCTGTGTGTAGACTCTTTGTGGGCAGCCCTTTGAGAGCGCTTGGGTTCCTTCCATAGTTGTTCCCTGGATGAACAGCTATACTTGGTGTCTGTCCTTTGTGCTCTCTTATCCCAGATCTCCAGGAATTTGCTCTTCAGGCCCAGTTGAGGAAAGCCTTTTTAGATTGCGTGAGACCCAGACAGTCAGCCAGACAATCAGGAAAGATGTTCTTTTTATTCTGGTAAGCCTTTGCACTTAGAACGGTGATTTACACAGGTATGGTATAAATTATTCTCTGAACCGGTAAACTAAGAAAAGATTATTGTTTTCTGTTCATTGGTGATGGGTTATGTTACTTTAGAAAAATGGAATGATTTTCAAGGACTATAAAATTATCTGAACCCACAGGGACAAAGAGGTATCTGATTTGTGGCCAAACTCTGAATGAAAGTTTACTTTTTACATCGTATAATATAAAAGAATACTGATTCTTCAGATAGTTATTGCTTGGAGTGTAACTTCTATTGCAGTTATCCAGAAATTCAGGAAAATAATAACATCTTGGTGTTTGATGTTACTTCAGTTTAAAGAATTCAAAGACTTTTATTTTTCAGTTTTATTTTGATATACAGTTTTAGAATATTCATTTTCCTTGATAATGCACATTAGAATTTTATAAAATATGCAATTAAAATATCTGCACTTTTAAAATAATGGTCTTGAAAGGTAAACTTGACTTTGTATCATTAAGTGAAATCAATAGACATGCTGTTATACCATCACTTCAAATTGGCTGGATAATCCTGGATTTTATGATGTTAGGTGAGTAAGATATCAGAATTCCAAGGATATAAGCAACAAAAAGATAATAAGAGCATATATATCATTAATAATTGAGGAATTTTTGAAGTAATTTCTCAAGTGAATTGCTTAACTTGTTATGAAGGTGAATTAAGTTGGATGAAAACTTGGTACAGTTGTTTGCCTGGATAAAATGGTTATTAATAAACATAAAATTGGAGAACAGTTATTTAAACTACCCTTGATTGAGCCATAGTTATTTTATTTCATAGAAAACATTTTTGTTTCTTTCCTTTTATCTCTTGCTGAAAGACTGCTGGAAACCATTTGGGAGTGTTCATTTGAAGTAAAACGTTGTTCAGTCACTCAGTTGTGTCCAACTCTTTGTGATCCCATGGACTATAGCATGCCAGGCTTCCCTGTTCTTCGCCATCTCTTGGACTTTGCTCAAACTCGTGTCCATTGAGTCCATGATGCCATCCAATTCTCTCATCCTCTGTGGCTGCTTTCTTCTCCTGCCCTCAATCTTTCCCAGCATCTGTATTTCTTCCAGTGAGTTGGCTCTTTGCATCAGGTGGCCAAAATTTTGGAGCTTCAGCTTCAGCATCAATCCTTCCAATGAATATTCAGGACTGATTTCCTTTGGGGTTGACTATTTTGATCTCTTTGCAGTCCAGGGATTCTCAAGAGTCTTCTCTAGAACCACAGTTCAAAGGCATCAGTTTTTCAGCACTCAGCCATTTTATTGTCCAGCTTTCACATCTGTACATGACTATTGGCAAAACCATAGCTTTGACTATATGGACACTTGTAGGCAAAGAATTATCTCTGTTTTTTAATACACTGTCTAGGTTTGTCACTGCTTTTCTTCCATGGAGCAAGTGCATTTTAATTTTGGCTACAGTCACCATCTGCAGTGATTTTGGAGCCCAAGAAAATAAAGTCTGTCACTGTTTCCATTGTTCCCCCATGTATTTGCCATGAAGTGATGGGATCAGATGCCATGATCTTCGTTTTTTGACTGTTGAGTTTTAAGCCAGTTTTTTTCACACTCCTTTTTCACACTCATCAAGTGGCTGTTTAGTTCCTCTTTACTTTCTGTCATTATTCAGTGGTATCATCTGTATATCTGAGGTTGTTGATATTTCTCCTGGTAATCTTGATTCCAGCTTGTGATTCATCCAGCCCAGCATTTTGCATGATGTACTGTACATATAAGTTAAATAAGCAGGGTGATAATATACAGCCTTGATGGACTCCTTTCCCAATTTGGAACTAGTCATTTTTTCCATGTCTGGTTCTAACTATTACTTCTTGACTTGCATACAGGTTTCTCAGGAGATAGGTAAGGTGGTTTGGTATTCCCATCTCTTTAGGAGTTTCCCACAGATTGTTGTGATACACATAGCCAAAGGCTTTAGCCTAGTCAATGAAGCAGAAATAGATGTTTTTTGGAATTCCTTTCATTTTTCTATGGCAGTTTGATCTCTGGTCAAATAAATATATTGTTTAATTTCATGGTTTCTAATTATCTTTTTTAAAATGTGGTTACTAAAACATCTAAGATTGTTTATTGGGCTTGGATTATATCTCTGTTGAATGGTGCTGACCCAAGGTAACTCCTTTAGTGAATAAATTTCCTCTTCAATAAAATAAGACAGATAATTTCTATGGTATGTCCCTTTTATATTGGTTCAATATAAAGGTATTTTAAAAGGCTGGAAACAAATTTGCATTGATTTATTCATTCATCAAAGTATGTCATATATTTACTGTGTCCCAGAAATTAAACTAGACACTCCTGAATAATCCCCAGTCCTTGCCTTTGCCAGCTTATAGACAGAGAGACTTAAAAGGTGATTTGTTTGGTAAGCATACAAAACTACTTAAACCTGAGAAAATTTCATGGGAAAATTCTCTTGCGGCCTAAGTCTCAGAGATGTATTAATAATGAATCACGTCTCTACAAAAAGTAAAACCACCACCAAAAATATCTGAAAATTCGCCTTAAGAAGATTTTAGTGTCACGTTTCAGTTCTGATTTTTTTCCCACTTACATGCTGTGCGACCTTGTTAAGCCCCTGAACGTTATGGGCGTCACAATCTCCTCCCCGATAAACTGGATTTACCTTATGAGATTGCTCTGAGGATCAAACAAGAGAATATGTGGGAAAAAATAATATAAGTATGAAGGATAATTATGGTTATTATTAGAAACAATTATGACCATTAAGTTAAAATGAAAGTGCTGAGAATAGAGCAGTTTGGGGACCCACAAAATAATTTTTAGCTTATATAGATTCTAACAGGACTAGAAGAAACCATAAAGAAGTTTCTTTATGCTTTCTTTAAATAAAGAAGAATAAATCAAAGCATAGTACATGATATTAAGATCTAACCCTTCATAGGCTTTCAAATCATTTTTAAAATTGCCTTCAAGAATGAAATGAACAGAAGGCTCTCAGGAGGAAACTGTTTCAGGGCTGCATTTTTGATTAAAGGTCTGGCCTAAGGCCTTATTCTTTGTGGGAATCTAAATGAAAGAGAAGAAGAAGAAAAGAATGTCAGTGCTCCTTGTTAACTCTGGTGGCCTTTTGATAAATTTTAATTCTGTCTCTTCACCTATTCATATAAAGATAGTAACATCCTTGGCTATATCACTGGATTACAAAAGGAGAGATGTAAGTGACTAGTCTGGGTTTCCCAGGTGTGTTAGTTACTTAGTCGTGTCTGACTCTTTGCAACCCCATGGACTGTAGCCTTCCAGGCTTTTCTGTCTGTGGGATTTTCCAGGCCAGAATACTGGAGTGGGTTGCTATTTCCTGCTCTAGGGGATCTTCCTAACCCAGGGATTGAACCCAGGTCTCCTGTGTCTCCTGCATTGCAGGCAGATTCTTTACTATCTGAGCCAGGATTCCCAGGTGGCTCAGTAGTAAAGAATCCGCTTGACAAAACAGGAGAGTCAAGAGTTGAAGGGAAGATCCCTGGCAGGAAGAAATGGCAACCCACTCCAGTATTCTCGCCTGGAAAATTCCCTGGTCAGAGGAGCCTGGCTGGCTACACAGTCCATGGGGCTGCAAAGATTTGGACACAACTGGGTGACTGAGCACACCCATACTCATTGGAACATTTAAGCTAAGTGATTATTTTACAGATAATACTTTTTAGTTAGCTTAAGCCAGAGTCACCAGGTAGTAGAGAAGTTTTGCAAGGATGTAAAATGGGTTTTCTGCACCTTCTATGTAATCATAAAGTGTTGGTTTCGTTTAGCGTAAAGATTAGAAGGAACAGAGGAGGAGGGAAGGGGATGGCAGGGAGGGAAGTATCACCTTTGGTTGATGAGGCTTCTAAATCCAACTTTCACTATCTAATTTTAGTCCTATTAAATTCCTATAAAAGCAGCTTTTAAATAATATATGTGACTGATACTAATATTGCAGTCTTGTCTTTTCCCTCTTTTTTTCGTGGAGGAGGAGGGGAGCTGTGGAACTGTCTGAGCAGTCATCAATCTGGGCAGTCATCAATCTGGGCAGCTGACCCTGGAATTATAAAGAATTCACTTGAGTATTGCCAGGGTTTTAGTATATAGGGTGATGAGCTTGTGACTGTTCTTTAGTAGTGCCCTAGTGACAGCCATCTTCATAAGAGAATAGGCTTTTGGTCAAATGATTCAATTATAGATTTGATGTTGATAACCAATGGAGGCCTTCTGGTAGTTAATATGATAGAAGTTGTTTTTTGGGAAATGATTGCGTGCGTGACTCTGATTTTTAACTCATGAATGAGGCTTGTAGGGCCCCTCTGCGGCAGCTTATGATCCGCCCCAGGTTGTCCAGGAGCGTTCTGAAGTACCAAATACTCACCCTTTTGTTGTTTTACTCTCAGACAATAACCACGAGGCTATGCTCCTTCACTCCATCCCAGAAGTGCAGCTGCTGATTGGGAAACGTGTCTGCTGTTTTGTTGAAGGTCATTCTATGGTCCTACATTGTGTTTGACATTAAGGGGAATAGTATTGTTCTGTCCATTGTTTAAGAGAAATGCAAGGTGTTTAAACTTCATCCTCCGCTGACTCTACCTTAGTTACTCTTACTTATTCATAAGAAGGTGGCAAGACCCTAAAAACAGAAAGATTTTCAGGAGAAAAAAGAAACATCCTCTTACTGTACTAGAGAATGAAGGAAAATGGAAGGATCAGCTTGAAGATCCTTTCTTTGCTCTTTTAGGTCTTGTCAGTTCTTTAGAACCCGTCTGCTGTCGTCTGCCCCACCCCACTGGCATTTTCCTTGGCTTCCCCACTCAGGTGTGTCTCCTCTCCTCTGACACTCACAGCATTCAGTTCTAGGGATTCATCAGGCATAGGGGCCACAGTAGATCCTCATTATTCCTGGGCTCTATATTTTCAAACTTACCAACTCAGCAATGTCAGTACTGGCAGCATTTTTTGCAGTCATCTGTGAACATGAGCAGAATGGTAAGTAAGTAAGTGTTAGTCGCTCAGTGGTGCCCGACTCTTTGTGACCCCATGGACTACAGCCCGCCAGGCTCCTCTGTCCATGAGATTTTCCAGGCAAGGATACTGGAGTGGGTTGCCATTTCCTTCTCCAGGGGATCTTCCTGACTCAGGGATTGAACCCAGGTCTCCTGCACTGCAGGCAGATTCTTTACCGACTGAGCTAGTTGAGTCTGTCATTGTGCATGTTTGTAGCTGAGATTGAACAAGGAGACACCTCTCCTTCCTGTTTCATCTCTCATACTTTCTGTGCTTTTCATAGTCTATTGAGTGCCATGCTCTTCTTTTGCACTTTTGTGCTTTTTTGCACTTTTGTTTACAGTGTTTAAAATAACCCCCAGTGCAGTGCTGAAGTGCTATCTAGTGTTCTTAAGCTCAAGAAGGCTGTGATGTGCTTTATGGAGAAAATACATGTGTTAGATATGCTTTGCTTAGGCATGGGTGCCATTGGCTGCAAGTTCAATGTTAATGAATCTGTGATATATATTATGTAAGATATCTTTAAACAGAAACACACATAAAACAAAGTTACATATTGATAGTTTGATGAAAATGTTGGGGCCGGAGACTTGTAGAAACCTAACCCTTTATTTCTTCTAGGAGTAGTGGTTCAGTATTTTCTAATTCAGTGCTTGCAGTGACTTTATAGGCCATTATTACTGTGAATGACAATAATTAACTGTATATTATTGTTTTTCTGGGGCCTGAAGAATGTAAATCTCAATGTATGCTTATTTAGTGGAATAGTCAATCAGTCAGTTCAGTCGCTCAGTTGTGTCTGACTCTTTGTGACCCCATGGACTGCAGCATGCCAGGCTTCCCTGTTCATCTCCAACTCCTGGAGCTTGCTCAGACTCACGTTCATTGAGTGGGTGATGACATCCAACCATCTCATCCTCTGTCATCCCCCTCTCCTCCTGCCTTCAATCTTTCCCAGTGTCAGGGTCTTTTCCAATGAGTTCCAATGAGTTTCAGTTCTTCGCATCAGGTGGCCAAAAGTATTGGAGCTTCAGCTTCAGCATCAGTCCTTCCAATGAATATTCAGGGCTGATTTCCTTCAGGATGGATTGTTTGATCTCCTTGCTGTCCAAGGGACTCTCAAGAGTCTTCTCCAACACCACAGTTCAAAGCATCAATTCTTCAGTGCTTAGCTTTCTACATGGCCCAACTCTCACACCTGTACATGACTACTAGAAAAACCATAGCTTTGACGAGATGGACCTTTGTTGGCAAAGTGATGTCTCTGCTTTTTAATATGCTATCTAGGTTTGTCATAGCTTTTCTTCCAAGGAGCAAGTGCATTTTAATTTTATGGCTGCAGTCACTATCCACAGTGATTTTGGAGCCCAAGAAAATAAAGTCTGTCACTGTTTCCATTGTTTCCCCATCTATTTACCATGAAGTGATGGGACCAGAAGCCATGATCTTTGTTTTTTGGATGTGGAGTTTTAAGCCAGCTTTTTCATTCTCCTCTTTCACTTTCATCAAGAGGCTCTTTAGTTCCTCTTTGCTTTCTGCCATAAGGGTGGTGTCATCTACCTATCTGAGGTTATTGGAATAGTCAGTAGTTTCCAAATATTTGCCAAGTCAGTGAAACCCAGGGATGTGGGACAAGGCGCAGAACAGGGAAGAGCCCTGTTAGGCCACAGCCTGGGGATCTGTTTGTTAGTTGGAGCAATCACTGCATGTGAGAGTGGCCCTGTGCAACTAGCCGGGTGACTCCTCCCCGGTGAGGCAAGGAGCCCAGCCTTGCCTGTCTACTCAGGAAAGGTACACTGGGCACACTGCACAGATTCTGGGTACTCAGGTGGAAATGAGTCAGGAATGAGGAGGTGGGCCTCTTGGCTGGGTTGTACTGCTATTGAAATGTGTAACTTAGAATAAGTTATCATTCTATCTCAGTTTTCTTAAAAGTAAAATGAGGTCATTGGGCTAGGTTACTGTTTCATGTCCAGTGGATCTGGAATATGAAGAGAGGGAGATGGCACTGGAATGCAGTGAAAGCTTAAAGCCCACCTCATAGTCTTTCTATAATGCCCAAACACAGAAATGCAGATAATCACAGATGTTTCAGTGTCTGAATTATGCCTTCAACCAAATGCCACTTGTTCTGACAATCCCGTTGATAAGTTCTATAGAACATGCATTCCGATCACACCTTCTGACACAAGGAAGAATCACTTCTTCAGACCTCTTGACAAGATCTGCATGGTGCTTTCAGTCATATTCAACTTGAAGCTTGGAGTTCAGGTCAAATGAAATATTTTCAAGACTCAATATGTATTCCCCAAACAGCAATAAATCACTCAGAAAGTTATGTGCTCATTTGCACATGGCTTCAAATTACTGAGTTAGCCAGCCGAGGGCATGTATTACGGTTTTTCAGCATATGATTTTTTTATTTCTGGTGTTCTGATCATCCAGTAATTAGTGGATACAGTTGAAATTACAAGCTGCTGCCATTGCCTCAGATGGTCAGGTTTTCAGGATGCCAACTCCCAGCTCCTCTGGAGTTGACATAAATATTATGGAAGCAAAAAATTATAGTCATTTGCAGGGAAATCATGTGTTTAATTGCCAAGTGAAGCAGAGGAAAAATAGCAGAAGCACACATCATGTATCAGTTAATGTGAGTGCATTATTGCATGTTGCAAAGGGGTCTAAAAGGACTTTTCAATAGCAAAATGAAAACAAAACTATTCTAAAAAATGCCATCTGTGAAGCCTCCAGATATGTCTGACTGACTCATTTCCTTTCAAAAATAGTCCCTGCATTCCAAAAGCTGTTAATAATAAATGGAAATAACTGCAGAGTACAAATGGACTATGACTGATGGAGGGAGACAATGTTAAGGACTTAGCTGCTATTGAAATCAACATGGAGAGGAATGTTCCGCAGACACGTTTTGTGTAGATATTTCAATGTTTGCTGCAGATGGCACTTTAACACAACATAAGACTCCTCAGATCCTACGCACAGGCAGATTATTTTGATAATTCATTTCAAACGCAGAATTTACTTGTAAAACTTTATTTATAAATAAATATGAATTATTTGAAATTTTTTTGATTTCCTATTTTCCCTTTTTGTTTTTTGGTAGACTTGTCATCATGGGAAAGATAATTGATAACCATGTAAGATTTTATAATGGGCCTCAAATTAATGGAAATAGAAATCAAAAATACTGTTCTTATATTTCTGTATTGGAAACCAATCACCACAGAAAACTTAAACCTAGTAATATGTCACATGTTTTATTCCTCTTTTTAAATTACATATAAAATTGGAGACTTCATCTATTATTCTAAGTGAAAGTTGCTCAGTTGTAGACTCTTTTCAACCCTTTGGACTATACAGTCCTTGGAATTCTCCAGGCCAGAATACTAGAGTTGATAACCTTTCCCTTCTCCAGGGGATCTTCCCAACACAATTATTTCCCAGTTATTCTAAAAGCAAAGGTAAAAAGCTGTCATGAGTTCTATCACTGCCAAGTAGTCAACACAGTATAGTGGTAAACGTAATGAACTCTGAAATCAGATTATCCAATATTTCTTTTCTGCCACTTACCAACATGTGACCTTAGGCAAGCTTTACATTTATACATATCTCAGTATCTTCATCTATAAAATAGACGTAATATTGGTACTTGACTAATATGTGTTGAGAATTACATGAGACCATCTGCCTGAAGCAGTTAATTTGATCTCTGGGACATATGAAATGTTCAAGACGTAGAAGTCCACACCATTATTTAAGTTGCTGTTCAGTCTCTAAGTCATGTCTGACTCTTTCGACTGATGAACTGCAGCATGCCAGGCTTCCCTGTCCTTCACCATCTCTCAGAGTTAGCTCAAACTCAAGTTCATTGAGTCGGTGATGCCATCCAACTGCCTCATCCTCTGTTATCCCTTTCTCCTCCCGCCCTCAGTCTTTCCCAGCATCAGGGTCTTTTCCAATGAGTCGGCTCTTTGCATAAGATGGCCAAAGTATTGGAACTTCAGCTTCAGTGTCAGTCCTTCCAATGGATATTCAGGTTTGATTTCCTTTAAGATTGACTGGTTTGATCTCCTTGCTGTCCAAGGGACTCTCAGGAGTCTTCTCCAACACCACAGTTCAAAAGCATCAATTCTTTGGCACTCAGCTTTATTTGTAGTCCAACTCTCACATCCATACATGACTAGTGGAAAAACCATAGCTTTGACAAGACGGACCTTTGTTGGCAAAGTGATGTCTCTTCTTTTTAATACTGTGACTGGGTTCATCATGGCTTTTCTTCCAAGCAGCATGCATACTTTAATTTTGTGGCTGCAGTTACTGATGCAGTGATTTTGGAGCTTCCCAAAATAAAATCTGTCACTATTTCCACATTTTCCCCATCTATTTACCATGAAATGATGGGACTGGATGGCATGATCTTCGTTTTTTGAATGTTGAGTTTTAAGTCAGCTTTTTCACTCTCCTCTTTCACTTTCATCAAGATTCTCTATGGTTCCTCTTCACTTTCTGCCACCATTATTTACACAGCAGCTGCAAATACATCCAGCCAGACACTGTGTTGTGACATTCTCTTGTTATTTAACAATTTTTAGGCAAGATGATTAAAAGAACTGTTTTATATTATGAGGGTCTATTACTGTCCTAAACCCATTATTTTATGTAATTTCTATAGTAAACCAGGAATGTAGATTTCATCATCTCATTTTATAGATGAGGAAACTGAGATTTAATTGAGACTCACAATCATGCCATTTGAAACAAAATAATAACTAGTGCTTATTGATGGTTGTGTGCCCACTCTTCAGTCACTGTAAATTGTAGTCTCAGTTCTCACAACATTCTAGGAGGTAGGTAGTCTTCATATCAGTATTTGCATAGGAAGGAACATAGGTACAGAGAGATTAAATAACTTGTATAAGAGTGCATAATTAAAAAGTGTCAGAAGTCAGGTTTTGTTCCATCAGTTTAATTCCAGAATCCTTGTTCTCAAGTAATATGCTGAAAGAAAACAAGGGATTCACAGCCATGTAAAAAGGTTACTTCTAATAAGTAATGAAAAAAATAAATGACAGACATGTAGGCAAAATATATAAACAGATAATTTACAGTGGAAGAAATAACAAATGGCCAATATATCCATATGATATTCCTGTTGTCAGTTTCCTAAAAATGATGCACAAATTAACATTACAATGATGTATAATTTTTCACCTGTCAAATTTGAAAAATATGAAAAGATGGATATTGCTGTTGATACAACCTCTATAGAAGTCAATTCAGTGGTACCTATTAAAGATGAGAAATGCACATACCCTTTGGTCTAGCAATTTAGCTTATGGAAATATATTTTTAAAAATTATCCACACAAATATATTGTGCAGAGATGTTCATTGTATCATTATTTGTACAAAAGTGAAAAATTGAAAACAACCAAAAAAGAGGAATGTTTTTGATAAATTATAGACTTTTAATGCTGTTGAATATTATGTAACACTCAAAATACAGGAATGAAGTAGATCTTTATGACATGTTATATAGAGAAGTCTGTTCATGGTGAAAATCAAGTTGCATTATATTATGTATTTGGTAGAATTTTTTTGGGTAAAAATACATTTATTTACCTTTTGCATTTGTGTATTTATAGAAAAAAGACAGAAAAAATACATAAATTATTAACAGTTATTTAAAGGAGTATTCATGGATGGAAATTTATAATGAGAAAAATTTTGATTTTACTTAATAATACCTTGATATTATTTACTATATAATGATATAATATTCGTGTTGTTGTTCAGTTGCTAAGTCACATCTGACTCTTTGTGACCCCATGGACTGCAGCACGCCAGGCTCCTCTGTCCTCAATTGTCTCCTGGAGTTTGCGCAAATTCATATCCATTGAGTCAGTGATGCTATCTAACCATCTTATCCTCTGCCATACCCTTCTCCTTTTGCCTTTAGTCTTTCCCAGCATCAGGGTCTTTTCCAGTGAATCAGTTCTTCGCATCAGGTGGCCAAAGTATTGGAGCTTCAGCTTTAGCAACAATCCTTCCAATGAATATTCAGGGTTGATTTCCTTTAGGAGTGAATGGTTTGATCTCCTTGCTGCCCAAGGGACTCTCAAGAGTTTTTTCCAGTGCCAGAATTTGAAAGCCTCAGTTCTTTGGCACTCAGCCTTCTTTATGGTCCAACTTTCACATCATTTATATAAAATAATGATCATATCGCATAATAATGTACATAATAAAGTAAAAGTATAATGTAAAAATAAAATGGAAAGTAAGAACTATGCCAATGTTACAGAGCTCATAAATGGCAGAAGTATAATATAGGTCAAGCTCTGTGTGACTCCAGAGTTGACTTCTCCACTGTTCCATCCTCTAGGATAACAGCATTATTTAACATTGGTCCTGTTTTTCCATATACTGCATGTAATTATATATAATTAGGTTTCCTAGAGAGTTATATGTTACAACTTGTCAGGGAGGAGAAGAGACAATAAAATAAACTTTATTGTAAGTTTATTCCAATAAATAGTAAAAGAAGAAACCTGCCCAACTATTTTCATTGGAACCTTAAATTTCAAAGCAAGTAAAGATGATATCTGCAAGGTAAATTATTTGACAATCTCACTTACAAAAATAGATGCTAAAACCTTGATGTTTGTTAGAAACCAACACAATACTATAAAGCAATTATCCTCAATTAAAAATAAAATTTAAAAAAACCATTAGCTAAATGAACCCAATAGTATATTAAGAAAATAGTTCATCATGATAAGGTCAAGTTTATTCTAGGAATGTAAGGATGCTTCGACATCCAACATTATATTAATTTATATTACTGGGCTAAAGGGAAAAATAACCTATAGTTGTAACAATAGATGTAGACAAAGCACTGGATGGAATTCACCATCTCTTTTTATTGAAAAGTAGCTCTCATAAAATCAGAAATGTAAGCTGTAGGGAGGCACTTTTGTGTCCTATCTGAACCTCTACAGTATTAACTGTTCCCCTACATTTCAACAGTTTCTTAGTATATGCTACCTGAGGGCTACCTCTGGTTCCTGGAATATGTGTGGGGCAGACTGGAAGTGCTGGGGAGTGTATGGTTTCAATAATAGCTCCCAGTAAAGGATGGACAAGTTTTGATGAGTAAATATCCTAGCTTCCTCAGTCCTTGTTTTGGCAGAGGGCAGTCTTATACGAGAGGTAGGTAAACTGTTTTGGTAAGAGGGCAGGTAGTAAATAGCTTAGGTTTTGTGGGCAATGTGGTCTCTGTTGCAGCTACTCAACTCTGCTGTTGCAGTGCAAACATAGCCATAGATGGCACCTAAAAGATGAGTGCACCCGTGTTCCAATAAAACTTATTTATAAAAATAAACTGTGGTTGATTTTGGCCCTTAGATGTAGTTTGTAGAGCCCTTTCTACATAGTTCCCCAGGAATTTTTGGCAGTTTTAGGACCCAGGTGCCCACAATATATACATGGGTTTAATCCTTGGGTCATGAAGATCCCCTGGAGAAGAAAATGGCAACCCACTCCAGTATTCTTGCCTGGGAAATCCCCTGGACAGAGGAGTTTGGCTATAGCCCATGAAATCGCAAAAGTGTTGGACACAACTGAGCAACTGAACAACAAGCCCACAATATATGGTAACTTGCTCATTTATGCATCATATTTATTTTTTTCCCCTTTCTAACTTCACTCTCTCACACTCTATTGGTGCTACTTGCAACAGCTTCCTACATAGGCTGCTTGTCAAATTCTTATCTCAGTGTCTACTTCTCCGGAAACCCAAGCTAGGATAGTTGATATCAGAAGTGATTCTATGAAGCAGAACCTCAGGATGAGATTCTGAAAACAAGGGCAACAGCAAGGACCTAGAAGGCCATGAGGACCTCATTGCTGTCTAAGTGTGGCAGTGACATCCCCCAGCACTCTGTAGCATCATAAGTACTAGGAGTCTCACCTCTAGTGAATTGTAATGGGATGTAGGTGGAATGGGATGCACTGACTTATGTAAACTCTTATGCTTGAAATATATTAAGACAATGATAACTCTAAAGCATATGAAGATGGTTAGTTGTTATGAAAAGCCATAGTAGCCTTAAAGAAAGAAAATGACAGAGTCGGGAAAGCCATGTATCAATTTGGGATACTCTGTGAAAACCAGAAGGCCTCCATGGCTCTATTTTAACAGACATTCATCTCCTGAACACAATAGATTTTGCTGAATATTTGGTTCCAACAGTAGCTTTCAGTTAGTAATCTGATGTCAGTCAGATTTCAATATGAGAGGGGTAGAGTTATAAAGGAGGCTGAAACAATCTCCTATTGAAAGTCAGGGACCTAAGACACAAGGAATAGGACTCTTGGAAGGGATTAATCTGAAGATGTACTTAGAAACATCAAACTCCAGATTTCACTGAATTTCAAGGGCTGGCTTGGAAGCAGTCTTCCAAGCCTAGTACTTTCCCAAAGACTGTGCAAAGGTCTTGTTGAGGTAATGGCCTCGTAAAGTGACACTTTTCCTGTACAAGTTCGTTTCTAACCATCTGTCACTACTTATGGGTCAATAACCAAGATCAAGTCTCAGCATGGCCCAGTTGAGTAACTCGTGTCCCTGTATTGGATAGAAGGGATTATTCACTCAATGAGCTGCAGGGCCTGGCTAATAGGTGGCAGCAGAACTGGGAGAACATGTCTGGGAATAGAACCTGAGGGTGCTGGACCAGGGAGGGCAGGCTATGAGACAAGATGTTGGATGTGTGGACATTCTCAAATGACTCAGGATTTAATATCTTGTCAACAATGCCTAGAGCCAGTCCTAATACCCTTCTGATATATCTCCTTGAGAAAATTGAAGTGTCATCAATGTTTTGTAAATTTGTATGCTAAGCCTGGTAGTGTACCATAAATATACCTTTTCCTTGTAAAATTTTGCTCTAGGTTTTTAATCGTAAAAAAAAAAAAGGGATAATATGCAGGTCAATCTAAATATTCATCAGCATAGAAATAGTTTAGTAAATATTTTTATGGACAGTATTAGAAAGTTGTCTGTTATATTATTTAAGGTGAAATAAGCTATTTGCTAGGTCTCCTTACCTTCTTTCTGTGACATCATGAGCATATAGAGATGTTTTGAAAGATATCTCTGAAACTATTATCAGTGGTTATTAAAAGGAGGAAATAAATAAGTAAAAAAGGGTGACTTTCAATTTCTATATTCTTCAGTAAACAAATGAAAGGAAAATGAAGCAGATTTAGAAGAATCATTTCGGTTGTTGTCTTTTTTCTCATTTCCAAATTTTATATAACAAACATATTTTTTTCATAATAAAAGATAAAAAGAAACAGAGCTAATATCACTACTGAGATCAATGCTTTTGTATTTTAAGTGCACTTAGGATACCTATAATATGCGATACCTTCTTGAGGGCGGTTTGGCATTGCTTTTGAAATAAAAATAGTATGTCACTTTTGAACCCAGAAAATCCATTTTATAGACAGTTAACCTAATATCTCATGCATGCTTCCAAAGATACATGCTTAAATAATTTTCATTATACTATTGCTTTCTTATAACAGCAAAAATCTAGACTCAACTATCTACCAAAAAGTGATTGGCTAATTACTATTCCAATAATGAAATCCTATGAACTACTAGGAAGAATGAAGTAGACATATATTCTATCATAGGGAATTGTTCTAGCTCTATTAAGAGACATAATTGAGGTAATGGCCTTGTAAGATGCTTCTGGGTAAACAGCATCAGTATACTGAGGTTGTATTACTGTAATTGTGCAAAAATCTCCAGAGGCATATTTGATAAATTGTAAATATGCTATTGCCGCAGTTGGGATCAGAGCAAGATTTTCACCTTCTATGTGACATCTTTGCACCCAGCACACTTTTCTTTCATAACTGAAGAACAAATAAAAGAAAAAAGTTAAAGTAGATTAGGGAGAGGAAATAATAAAGGAATATATTAATTGCTAGGAAATTAAACAGTTATCCCCAAAGTCCTAGAAGTAGATGAAGCAAGACAAGTGAATTGACAAGCAGTGATAGTAGGAAAATAATAATAATATAATGGCTAACATTTATTCATTACTTTCTTTTTAAAAAATTTATTTGATTGCACCATGTTGCATGTGGAATCCTAGTTCCCCAACCAGGGATTGAACCCCTGCCGCCTGCATTGAAATGTGGAATCCTTACCTCTAGACTGCCAGGGAAGTTCCTGTTAATTACCTTCTAGCATCAAGCATTTACTGAATACTTTTCATGTGTTGCCTCATTCGATACTTGAAAACTATGACACAGATATTGTTACTCCCTATTCACCAAAGCTGAAGCTCCAATACTTTGGCCATTTAATGTGAAGAGCTGACTTATTGGAAAAGACCCTGATGCTGGGAAAGATTGAGGGCAGGAGGAGAAGGGGATGGCAGAGGATGAGATGGTTGGATGGCATCGCCAACTCAATGGACATGAATTTGAGCAAACTCTGGGAGATAGTGGAGGACAGAGGAGCCTGGTGTGCTACAATCAATGGTGTTGCAAAGAGTTGGACATGACTTAGCGACTGAACAACAACAAATTTTACTGATAAATCCAGAGCTTTAGGACACCCAGAAGTATGCAGGCCAGTTAAATAAAGACAAATTCATACCTACACACATTATAGTGAAACTATCAAAATTCAAAGGGGAGGTAAGAATCTTAAAAGCAATCAGAGGGAAAAATATGGCAAAATAACAACACTGAAGAGAGACAAAACTAAGAGAATTGATCACTCACAGAACCTCATAAAAGCAAATTCTGAAGGATATACTTCAGGCAGAATAAAAGTGATTCTACAGGGAAAGTTTGAGGTACAAGAATGAATAGGAAACAAAGTGGTAAACAGAGAAGCAAATGTAAATAAATATTAATTGTGTAAAACCAGTGACAGTAATATACAGTGAGATTAAGAAACACCTCAACAGAAAAGAAATGAAATACTGGGAAACAATAGAACATATACCAAGAGGAGGTGAAATGGAATTAATGGGTTCAACATTCTTGCCTTTTCTTAGAGAATGGTAAAGGTTTGAATAAGCTTAGATTTTGAAAAGTTGTAAATTCCAGGATAAATATTAAAATTTCAAACTTGTGGAAAGAAAAATTGAAGGGATAAAGTTGTTTAGACTTGCATATGCATGTATATGGAGCAGGCAATGGCAACCCACTCCAGTACTTTTGTCTGGAAAATCCCCTGGATGGAGGGGCCTGGTAGGCTACAGTCCATGGGGTCACAAAGAATCAGACATGACTGAGCGACTTAACTTTCACTTTTCACTTTCATGCATTGGAGAAGGAAATGGCAACCCACTCCAGTATTCTTGCCTGGAGAATCCCAGGGACAGAGGAGACTGGTTGGCTGCCATCTATGGGGTCACACAGAGTTGGACACGACTGAAGTGACTTAGCAGAAGAAGCAGCAGCAGCATGCATGCATGTATAAAGCTACAAAGAAAAGCAGGGAAATGGTTACTATAAAAATGAGAATATGGGACCATCACCCTGATACTAAAACCAGACAAAGATATCAAAACAGAGAATTACAGGCCAATATCACTGATGATACTGTCAATCATCAGTCAATCCTAAACGTCAATCCTAAAGGAAATCAGTCCTGAATATTCATTGGAAGGACCGATGATGAAGTTGAAATTCCAATCCTTTGGCCACCTGATGTGAAGAACTGACTCATTGGAAAAGACCCTGGTGCTGGGAAAGTTTGAAGGCAGGAGGAGAAGGGGACAACAGAGGATGAGGTGGTTGGATGGCATCACCAACTTGATGGACATGAGTTTAAGTAAGCTCCAGGAGTTGGTGATAGACAGGGAAGCCTAGTGTGCTGCAGTCCATGGAGTTGCAAAGAGTCAGATGTGACTGAGCGACTGAACTGAACTGAACTGATCACTGAGGAACATAGATGCAAGAATATTCAGCAAAACACTAGCAAACAAAATCCAACAATACATTAAAAGAATCATACACTAGGATCAAGTGGGATTATTCCCAGGGATGTAAAAATTATTCAATATTCACAAATTGATTAGTGTATAGTGTGTACTCAGTTGCATCTGACTCTTTGTGACCCCATGAACTATAGCCTGCCAGGGTCCCCTGTTCATGGGATTTTGCAGGCCAGAATATTGGAATGGGTTGCCATTTCCTTCTGCAGGGGATCTTCCCAACCCAGGGCTCGAGTCTGCGTCTCCTGCATCTCCCGCATTGATAGGCAGATTCTTTATCACTGAGCCACCTGGGAAGTGCCAACAGTGTATACACCTCACTGCTGGAGCGGCAAGCAGCGAGTGGCCGAGAGGAGGTACCCTACGTCCAATGTAAGAGAAATTCCAGTAAGACGGTAGGCACTGAGAGAGGGCATCAGAGGGCGGACAGACTGAAACCATGATCACAGAAGGCTAACCAATCTTATCACATAGACAACAGCTTTGTCTAACTCAGTGAAACTAAGCCATGCTGTGTGGGCCCACCCAAGATGGATGGGTCATGAGGGAGAGTTCTGACAAAATGTGGTCCACTGGAGAAGGGAATGGTAAACCACTCCAGTATTCTTGCCTTGAGAACCCCATGAACAGTATGAAAAGGCAAAAAGATAGGATACCAAAAGAGGAACTCCCCAGGTCAGTAGATGTCCAATATGCTACTGGAGATCAGTGGAGAAATAACTTCAGAAACAATGAAGAGACAGAGTCAAAGCAAAAACAACACCCAGTTGCAGATGTGGCTGGTGATAGAAGGAAGGTCTGATGCTGTAAAGAGCCATATTGCATAGCAACCTGAAATGTTAGGTCCATGAATCAAGGCAAATTGGGAGTGGTCAAACAGGAGGTGGCAAGAGTGAACACTGACATTTTTGGAATCAGCGAACTAAAATGGACTGGAATGGATGAATTTAACTAAGATGACCATTATATCTACTACTGTGGGCAAGAATCCCTTAGAAGAAATGGAGTAGCCATTATAGTCAACAAAAGAGTCCAAAATGCAGTACTTGGAAGCAATCTTGAAAATGACAGAATGATCTCTGTTCATTCCCAAGGCAAACCATTCAATATCACGGTGATCCAAATCTATGCCCCGACCAGTAATGCTGAAGAAGCTGAGGTTGAACAGTTCTACGAAGACCTACAAGACCTTCTAGAACTAACACCCAAAAAAGATGTCCTTTTCATTTTAGGGGACTGGAATGCAAAAGTAGGAAGTCAAGAAACACCTGGAGTAACAAGGAAATTTGGCTTTGGAATGTGGAATGAAGCAGGGCAAAGACTAATAGAGTTTTGCCAAGAGAATGTACTGGTCATAACAAACACCCTCTTCCAACAACACAAGAGAAGACTCGACACATGGACATCACCAGATGGTCGACACATGGACATCACCAGATGGTCAACACAGAAATCAGATTGATTATATTCTTTGTAGCCAAAGATAGAGAAACTCTATACAGTCAGCAAAAATAAGACAAGGAACTTACTGTGGCTCAGATCATGAACTCCTTATTGCCAAATTCAGACTTAAATGGAAGAAAGTAGGGAAAACCACTAGACCATTCAGGTATGACCTAAATAATTTCCCTTATGATTATACAGTAGAAGTGAGAGAGATTTAAGGGACTAAATCTGATAGACAGAGTTCCTGATGAACTATGGATGGAGATTCATGACATTGTACAGGAGACACGAATCAAGACCATCCCCAAGAAAAAGAAATGCAAAAAAGCAAAATGGCTGTCTGAGGAGGCCTTACAAATAGCTGTGAAAAGAAGAGAAGTGAAAAGCAAAGGAGGAGAGAAAAGATATACCCATTTGAATGCAGAGTTCCAGAGAATAGCAAGGAGAGGTAAGAAAGCCTTCCTCAGTGATCAGTGCTAATAAACAGAGGAAAACAACAGACTAGGAAAGACTAGAGATCTCTTCAAGAAAATTAGAGATACCAAGGGAACATTTCATGCAAAAATGGGCTCAATAAAGGACAGAAATGATATGGACCTAACAGAAGCAGAAAATATTAAGAAGAGGTGACAAGAATACACAGAAGAACTATACAAAAAAGATCTTCACCACCCAGATAATCACAATGGTGTGATCACTCACCTAGAGCCAGACATCCTGGAATGTGAAGTCAAGTGGACCTCAGGAATTATCACTATGAAAAAAGCTAGTGGAGGTGATGGGATTCTAGTTGAGCTATTTCGAATCCTGAAAGATAATGCTGTGAAAGTGCTGCACTCAATATGCCAGCAAGTTTGGAAAACTCAGCAGTGGCCACAGGACTGGAAAAGGTCAGTGTTCATTCCAATTCCAAAGAAAGGCAATGCCAAAGAATGCTCAAACTACCGCACAATTGCACTCATCTCACATGCTAGTAAAGTAATGCTCAAAATTCTCCAAGCCAGGCTTCAGCAATACATGAACTGTGAACTTCCAGATGTTCAAGCTGGTTTTAGAAAAGGCAAAGGAACCAGAGATCAAATTGCCAACATCCGCTGGATCATCAAGAAACAAGAGAGTTCCAGAAAAACACCTATTTCTGCTTTATTGACTATGTCAAAGCCTTTGACTGTGTGGATCACAATCAACTGTGGAAAATTCTGAAAGAAATGGGAATACCAGACCACCTGACCTGCCTCTTGAGAAACCTGTATGCAGGTCAGGAAGCAACAGTTAGAACTGGGCATGGAACAACAGACTGGTTCCAAATATGAAAAGGAGTACATCAAAGTTGTATATTGTCACCCTGCTTATTTAACTATATGTAGAGTACACCATGAGAAACGCTGGGCTGGAAGAAGCACAAGCTGGAATCAATATTGCCGGTAGAAATATCAACAAGCTCAGATATGCAGATGACACCACCCTTATGGCAGAAAATAAAGAGGAACTGAAGGGCCTCTTGATGAAAGTGAAAGAGGAGAGTGAAAAAGTTGGCTTAAAGCTCAACATTCAGAAAATGAAGATCATGGCATCTGGTCCCATCACTTCATGGCAAATAGATGGGGAAACAGTGGAAACAGTGGCTGACTTTATTTTTTGGGGCTCCAAAATCACTGCAGATGGTGATTGCAGCCATAAGATTAAAAGACACTTACTCCTTGGAAAGAAAGTAATGACCAACCTAGACAGCATGTTAAAAAGCAGAGACATTACTTTGCCAACAAAGGTCCATCTAGTCAAGGGTATGGTATTTCCAGTAGTCATGTATGGATGTGAGAGCTGGACTATAAAGAAAGCTGAGCACCTGAGAGTCCCTTGGACTGCAAGGAGTTCCAACCAGTCCATCCTAAAGAAGATCAGTCCTGGGTGTTCATTGGAAGGCCTGATGTTGAAACTGAAACTCCAATACTTTGGCCACCTGATACGAAGAGCTGACTCATTTGAAAAGACCCTGATGCTGGGAAAGATTGAAGGCGGGAGAAGGGACAACAAAGGATGAGATGGTTGGATGGCATCACTGACTCAATGGATATGGGTTTGGGTGGACTCCGGGAGTTGGTGATGGACAGGGAGGCCTGGCGTGCTGCAGTCCATAGGGTCGCAAAGACTCAGACATCATTGAGTGACTGAACTGAACTGAACAAACTGGAGAATAAAAACCATAGGATCATCTCAATAGATGTGGAAAAAGCTTTTGACAAAATTCAACATGCATTTATGATAAAAGCTCTCCACAGAGTGGGAATAGAGAAGTTTCTTCAACATAATAAAGGCCATATATAACAAACCCACAGGCTTCCGTAGCAGCTCAGTTGGTAAAGAATTTGCCTGCAGTGCAGGAGACCGGGTTTGATCAGAAGAATCAGAGTCCCCGACTTCAAACTACACTACAAGGGTACAGTAATCAAAATGGTATTACACTGGCAAAAAATCCAGAAATATAGATCAGTGGAGCAGGATAGAAAGACACAAAGTCATGCGCCTATGGACAACTAAAGTATGGGCAGGAATATACAATACAGAAAGGACAGTTTTAGTTTCTTCAGTATGTGTTTCTGGGAAAACTGGACATCTGCATGTAAAAAAAAGAAACTAGAACACTCTTTAACATCATACACAAAAATAAACTCAAAATGGATCAAAGACGTAAATGTAATGTTGGACATATAAAATCTTAGAGCAAAATAGAGGAACAACACACTTGGACATTAATCACAGCAGTATCGTTTTGATCCACCTCCTAGAGTAATGGAAATGAAAACAAAAATTAACAAATGGGACCTAATTAAACGCTTCTGCACAGAAAAGGAAGGAAGTCATGAACAAAATGAAAAGACAACCCACAGAACGGGAGAAACTATTTGCAAACAAAGCAACCAACAAGGGATTAGTCTTCAAAATATACGAACAGCTCATGCAGCTCCATGTAAAGAAAAAAAAAAAAAATGGGCAGAAGGTATAAATAGACATCTCTCCAGAGAAGATATACAGATGGCCAGAAAGCCCATGAAAAGATACCAAGCATCACTAATTATTGGAGAAATACAAATCAGAACTACAATGAGGTATCACTTCGTACCAGTCAGAATGGCCATTATCAAAGTCTACAAACAATAAATAAATGCGACACTGTTGGTGAAAATGTAAATGGGTATAATCACTGTGGAGAACAGAATGGAGGTTCCCTAAAAAATTAAAAATAAAACTTCCATATTATCCAGCAATCCCACTCCTGGGCATATATCTGGAGAAGCCATAATCTGAAAGGATGCATGCACCCTAGTGTTCGTTGGAGCACTGTGTCAGCGCTGTTTACCGTAGCTGAGACGGGGAAGCAACCTAAGTGTCCATCAGCTGAGGAACAGATATAGAAGATGCGGTACAGAGCTATACAATGGAATACTACTTAGCCATACAAATGAAATAGTGCTATCTGCAGCAATATGGACAGACCTTCTAGAGATTATCATAGTAAGTAAAATAAGTCAAAGAGTAATACCATATGATATTGCTTATATGTGAAATCTAAAATGGTATAAATGAACTCATCTAAAAAACAGAAATAGAGTCACAGATGTAAAATATAAACTTATGGTTTGTTGTTGTTCAGTCACTGAGTTGTGTCTGACTCGAGACCCGAGGGACTACAGCACGCCAGACTTCCCTGTCCTTCACTATCTCCCAGAGTTTGCTCAGCTCATGTCCATTGAGGCAATGATATCATCCAACCATCTCATCCTCTGTCGTCCCCTTCTCCTGGTCTCAATTTTCCCCAGCATCGGGGTCTTTTCCAATGAATTGGCTCTTCACATCAGGTGGCCCTTTGGAGCCTCAGCTTCAGGATCAGTCCTTCCAGTGAATATTCAGGATTGATTTCCTTTAGGATTGACTGGTTTGATCTCCTGGCTGTCCAAGGGACTCTCAAGAGTCTTCTCCAGCACCACAGTTTGAAAGCATCAATTTTTTTGGCACTCAGGCTTCTTTATGGTCCAACTCTCACATCTGTACATGACTACCAGAAAAACCATAGCTTTGACTATATGAACCTTTATCAGCAAAGTGATGTCTCTATTTTATAAGGCACTGCCTAGGCTGGTGTGCAGCAGGCCTTGGGGTTGCAAAGAGTCAAACACAACTGGGCAACTGAACAACAACAACAACAGCAACAACAACTAGGTTTGTCATAACTTTTTTCCCAGGGAGCAAGCGTCTTTTAATATCATGGCTGCAGTCATCATCCCCAGTAATTTTGGAGCCCCCCAAAATAGAATCTGTCACTGTGTCCACTTTTTCTCCATCTGTTTGTCATGAAGTGATGGGACTGGATGCCATGATCTTGGTTTTTTGAATGTTGAGTTAAGCCAGCTTTTTTGCTTTCCTATTTCACCCTCATCAAGAGACTCTTTAGTTCCTCTTCACTTTCTGCCATTAAAGTGGTATCATTTGCATATTTGAGGTTGTTCATATTTCTCCTGGCAGTCTTGATTCCAGCTTGTGCTTCATCCTGCCCAGCGTTTTGTGTGATGTACTCTGTGTATAAGTTAAATAAGCAGAGTGACAATATACAGCCTTGAAGACTCCTTTCCCGATTTTGAACAACAAGTCCATTTTTCCATGTCCAGTTCTAACTGGTGCTTCTTGTCCTGCATACAGGCTTCTCAGGAGACTGGTAAGGTGAAGTTAAGAACATGCAAAGAGAGAACGAGGAAGGTGTTCTCAAAATCAGCACTTCTCACTGTTCGTCATATACTGATTCTCTGAGCCACTTTCAGAGATACTTACATAACTGGGGTGGCAGGGAGCACCAGCAGTGAGAGTTTTAGAAGCGCTCCAGGTAATTCTGATGTGCAGCCAGGCTGAGACCCATGCTGGCTTACAGCACGGGTGCTATTAAAATACATTTTACACTCTCTCTTTAGCTGACAAATTGAGTTCCAGAAACATAGAAAAGTTGGTGCCTAAGTGCCACTCTCGGAGAAGGCAATGGCACCCCACTCCAGTACTCTTGCCTGGAAAATCCCATGGACAGAGGAGCCTGGTAGGCTACAGTCCATGGGATCGCTACGAGTCAGACATGACTGAGCGACTTCACTTGCACTTTTCACTTTCATGCATTGGAGAAGGAAGTGGCAACCCACTCCAGTGTCTGTTCTTGCTTGGAGAATCCCAGGGTTGGGGGAGCCTGGTGGGCTGCCGTCTATGGGGTCGCACAGAGTCGGACATGACTGAAGCGACTTAACAGCAGCAGCAAGTGTCACTCTGATACCTTCTTAGGTTTCTAGGACCATTTTCAGACCTGTATATCCCAGAGGCATTCACGCTCTTGATGTTCCCACCTGACCTCATATTACATTAAAATATAGTCACACCCCACATTTACTGTAATTGATACAGAATTATGTGAGTCCTACTGCAGTTTGAATTGTTACTTTAAAATATATTAGAGTCATTTGGGGGCCAGGTCTCAGACATTACCTTAGACCCTTGCAGTTTCTTGGCTTTGTGGGGTTACAGACCCAGAGCCCTTAGTATATTTCCTCCCTAAGAGTTCAGATGAAGAACAAAGTGAATCTCGCTTGCCTGCACTGCCTCCACGCTGCACAGCGACTCTGCATCCTGAGTCTGAGTCTCTGCGCATGTCCTCAGCCCAGTCTTAGGTGTTGCATGCATTCAAAGCCCCAAGCTATCCGGCTTGGCTGCTGGAAGCATGGATGATGATAACTTTGCCAGCTCACTTGAGTCCTTTGCTGCAAAGCTGGCCCAGGAGCTACTCACAGAGCATGCCTGGGCAGGGACAGTAACTGTTTTTGATCAACTGCCAGTCAGTGAGGACACCAGTCAGAGCTTCTACCATGACTGCCGTGAAGTGCATCTCCCAGCAGCTGGCCCTGGTCGGTCAGCGAGGGCACACTGCGGGCCAAGAAAGGCCCATTGGAGGGTACCGCCTGTCCAAGCCTGTACCTGAACATCAGTTAAATCTACTTTGAACCATGCAGATGTGCTGGAGAGCAATTTCCTAAAAAAGAAGAACTTGCAAAGGTTAACAAGTATATGAAAAGATACTCAAAATCATGAGCAAGCAGAGAAAAAAGTAAATTAAAATAATACAAGAGCCCTTTATACCAGCGATTCTCAATCCTGACTACTTTAGAATCACCTGGAAAGATTTAAAACAAAAACAGAGACACCACCTAAGCCCTACCCTAAGAGATTTGAATCCACATGTTCTGGGTGGGGCTTGGACATTTTTGTTTTGTCTTATTTCTGTATTATTTCAAAGTTTCCCGAGGCGTTTCTTTGGCATTAAAGGCCTATCGCACTGGCAGTAAGTACAAAGCTGGGGAAGTGCTGGCAGGGGTGGCAAAAATTCTAGAGAGAATCGGGCACTATTTGCATTAAGGGCTTGCACATCTCTGCCTCGGCAGTTCTGCTCCTAAGTGTATGTATACCAAAGAAAATTTTGCTCAGCTCCGTCAAGGGACTTGTACAAGGTGTTAATTGTGGCAATATTTGTAATGACCAGAAGCCGGAGAGAACCTGAGTATCCACCTGGGAGAGTGGATGTTTCAGTGGGGTGGCTGCGCAAATAGCAGTTAAATTGATGTACTGAGTGCACTATCCCTGGGTCTTAAAAGCATAGCGAAAGCAGGGAGAATCTAAAACAACCATGGTCATTTTGCCTAAGCATTTACCGTATAAGATGGAGGAGAATGAGATGGAGATGGAGATGCAGAGATAAAGGTGAATAAAATGAGAGCCGTGAGAGGACCAGTGATGACGTGATATGAACAGATGAGTAAGACTGACCTGATCCTCCGCAGCTACGATAGAAGAAGAGAAGGAAAAGAAGGACAGCACGGAGGAGTAAGGAGAGCAAAGGGACTGAGAAGGGAGCGCACAAGGAGACAGGCCCGCCCGACAGTCTGTCTCAGGAGGTGTAGATGTATGGAAACAAGAAGTGGAGTGAGCATCGAAGTCAGAGTTCGTTTGTGCATAATTGAAAACTGACCCAGTTCGGAGGAGTAATCTGGCTGCAAGGAAACTCAAAGAAGCTGTGGCTTCTGGGGAAGTTCCCATGGGGTGGTCTCTATGCACTGAGAGGTGGGCTTGACTTGGCTAAGAGGTACATGTAGGAGAGGAAAGTCATGAGGAACAGATGAGAGATGGGACCACTGGGCTTTGAAAGCCAGACAGGAGGAGTCAGAACTCAGTCATCTATATAATATAGATAACTAAAAATAACATGCTATATAGCACAGGAAACTCTACTCAATACTCTGAATCGGGAAAAGAATCTAAAAGAGAGTGAATATATGTATTGGGTCAGCCAAAAGTTTGTTCAGGTTTTTTGTAAGATGTTAGGGAAAAACCCAAATGAACTCTTTGGACAATCCAATATATGTGTAACTTTGCTGTACACCTGCATCTAACACAACATTGTAAATTAGCTATATTCCAATACAATTTCAAAAAAGAACATAAACAAATATTATTTTAAAATATAAGGTAGCATACTGTGGTGATTATAAGAATCGATTCTAAAACCAGATAGCTTAGGTATATATTTTGGCTTCACTGATTTCTAGTTGTGTGACCTCGACCACCTGTTGTAACCTTTGTATGCTTCAAAAATGGTGCCTTGTCTGTAAAATCAGGAAAATGTCTGCTAGAATTATTCTGAGGATGAAATGAGCTAATGTTCATAAACTGCATAGAACATTTGTGTGGGATTCCTTAAGTATTACTTAGGTGTTTGTTAAATAAATACAACTAAATAACTCTCTTTCCCTAGGTTTGGGAGACAGATGAAAGTAAAAGAGGAGAGTGAAAAAGTTGGCTTAAAGCTCAACATTCAGAAAACAAAGAATGTTGGTTTTCCTACTTAAGGAATGGTACTGAAGGGCTTCCTTGATGGAAAGATGTTAGTCTGTAATGTGACAGGGATGGTTTTGTGGTCTGTATTTTGGATCCAGGACCCGGAAGGACTGACAACCTGAATATCCAAACCTGTCGGGATTCTTATGTCCTGGATTTTCACCTCTCCACAGCTGCTCTCTTAATCTCTGGAACAAGCCTTTTTGTGTGGCTTACCTGAGTTTTATGGCAAGTGCACTTACCTGGAGAAAGTGTAAAGACAGAAGGCATCTCTTGCCAGTGGGGCCTGGACTGGGAGGCACTGGATGGCCTGGCCCTTGGGTGGCGTGGACTTCGAGCCAGCCAGTACCTACACAGGGGCTGGCACCTAGCAAAAGGAAGGCCTGACCTGGGGTCATTCAGCACAGAGCCTGGTGAGGAACACTTTCTCTCTAATTTTAACTGTGTTAATTTTCACATGCCATTTAAATTGTTATTATCAAAAAAGAAAGAGAGGAAAAAATCCTCCATTATACTTTCTGGCCTTGTGGAGGTCAAGTGTTTATACATTCATCTTTGTTTAACTTCCTAGTTTCTTCAGTTCAGTTCAGTTCAGTCGCTCAGTCGTATCTGACTCTTTGTGACCCCATGAATCGCAACACGCCAAGACTCCCTGTCCATCACCAACTCCTGGAGTTCACTCAGACTCGCGTTCATCGAGTCAGTGATGACATCCAGCCATCTCATCCTCTGTCGTCCCCTTCTCCTCCTGCCCCCAATCCCTCCCAGCATCAGTCTTTTCCAATGAGTCAACTCTTCTCATGAGGTGGCCAGAGTACTGGAGTTTCAGCTTTAGCATCATTCCTTCCAAAGAAATCCCAGGGCTGATCTCCTTCAAAATGGACTGGTTGGATCTCCTTGCAGTCCAAGGGACTCTCAAGAGTCTTCTCCAACACCACAGTTCAAAAGCATCAATTCTTCAGCACTCAGCTTTCTTTACAGTCCAACTCTCACATCCATACATGACTACTGGAAAAACCATAGCCTTGACTAGACGGACCTTAGTCGGCAAAGTAATGTCTCTGCTTTTGAATATGCTATCTAGGTTGGTCATAACTTTTCTTCCAAGGAGTAAGTGTCTTTTAATTTCATGGCTGCAATCACCATCTGCAGTGATTTTGGAGCCCAAAATAATAAAGTCAACCACTGTTTCCACTGATTCTCCATCTATTTCCCATGAAGTGATGGGACCAGATGCCATGATCTTCGTTTTCTGAATGTTGAGCTTTAAGCCAACTTTTTCGCTCTCCTCTTTCACTTTCATCAAGAGGCTCTTTAGTTCCTCTTTGTTTTCTGCCATAAGGGTGGTGTCATCTGCATATCTGAGGTTATTGATATTTCTCCCAGCAATCTTGATTCCAGCTTGTGCTTCTTCCAGCCCAGCGTTTCTCATGATGTACTCTGCATAGAAGTTAAATAAGCAGGGTGACAATATACAGGCTTGACGTACTCCTTTTCCTATTGGGAACCAGTCTGTTGTTCCATGTCCAGTTCTAACTGTTGTTTCCTGACCTGCATACAGATTTCTCAAGAGGCAGGTCAGGTGGTCTGGTATTCCCATTTCTTTCAGAATTTTCCACAGTTGATTGTGATCCACACAGTCAAAGGCTTTGGCATAGTTAATAAAGCAGAAATAGGTGTTTTTCTGGAACTCTCTTGCTTTTTCCATGATCCAGTGGATGTTGGCAATTTGATTTCTGGTTCCTCTGCCTTTTCTAAAACCAGCTTGAACATCAGGAATTTCACGGTTCACATATTGCTGAAGCCTGGCTTGCAGAATTTTGAGCATTACTTTACTAGCATGTGAGATGAGTGCAATTGTGCGGTAGTGTGAGCATTCTTTGGCATTGCCTTTCTTTGGGATTGGAATGAAAACTGACCTTTTCCAGTCCTGTGGCCACTGCTGAGTTTTCCAAATTTGCTGGCATATTGAGTGCAGCACTTTCACAGCATCATCTTTCAGGCTTTGAAATAGCTCCACTGGAATTCCATCACCTCCACTAGCTTTGTTCGTAGTGATGCTTTCTAAGGCCCACTTGACTTCACATTCCAGGATGTCTGGCTCTAGATGAGTGATCACACCATCGTGATTATCCGGGTCATGAAGATCCTTATTGTACAGTTCTTCTGTGTATTCTTGCCATCTCTTCTTAATATCTTCTGCTTCTGTTAGGTCCAGACCATTTCTGTCCTTTATCGAGCCCATCTTTGCATGAAATGTTCCCTTGGTATCCCTAATTTTCTTGAAGAGATCTCTAGTCTTTCCCATTCTGTTGTTTTCCTCTATTTCTTTGCACTGATTGCTGAGGAAGTCTTTCTTATCTCTTTTTGCTATTCTTTGGAACTCTGCATTCAGATGCTTATATCTTTCCTTTTCTCCTTGGCTTTTCGCTAAGGATAATGGTGGGAAAAAAACATTTCTGCATCGATCTTTTCTTTGAGATGCTCAAATGTTAGAAAGAGAGATGGGAAGACAATTACAAATCTCTTATTTGAGAGTCACTTAGAGGTGAGACTGAGGGGCTGAAGCAAGCAAAGGCCATGTGGAGAGGCTGCATCTCAGAGGTGGCAGTCTACCTGGGCTTTGAAAGAAGGATAGTTTTCAGAAAGCTCAGTTACTCACTGGTTGTGTGACTCTGGGCAAGTTACTTGCACTTTAGTAACTGTTTTCTTGTGAGTGAAAAGGGTCACTCAGTACTGCCTGCTAGTAAATGTAGTCACGAGGATTAAATGGTAGAATGTTTATGAAGTGCTTAACACAGGCTTGGCACAAAATAAAGCTCAGTCAGTGCTTACTGGATGCATGAATGAATGAATGGATTAGCATGCATTGGTACATAGTCCTAAAAGGTCATGGTGAAGCTGGTAATAAGACATCACTGCCTAGTTGTTGTCTAGTTGATTGATTCTTACCCAAAACCCTTAATTTAAAAATAGAAATGATGATTTAAGGACATATGTAACTCAAGTCATTATGCTATATACCTTAAACTTATACAGTGTTATATGTCAATTATGTCTTAATAAAACTGGAAGAAAAAAGAAAAATACAAATTTTACTTTCTTTTAGATTTTTCCTATTTAAAAAATTATTTTATATTGAACTATAGTTGATTTACAATGTATTAGTTTCAGGTATACAGAAAAGTGACTCATTTATACATATATATGAGTATATCTATCCATACATATATATATAGATTCTCTTTCAAATTCTTTTCCAATTTAGGTTATTACAGAATTTGAGTAGAGTTCCTTGTGCTATATAGTAGGTCTGTGTTGTCTTATATATAGTAGTGTGTACATGTTAATCCCAAACTCCTAATTTATCCTTCCCCCCGTCTGTTCCCATTGGTAACCATTCATTTGTCTGTGAGCCCGTTTCTGCCTTGTAAGTTCATTTGTACTGATTTTTTAAGATCCCACATATAAGTGGTATCATATTTTTGTTGTTTCTCTGTTGGACTTACCTCGCTTAATATGATAATCTCTAGGTCCATCCATGTTGCTGCCAATCACATTATATCATTCTTTTTTGTGGTTGAGTAATATTCCATTGTGTATAAGTATGGCATCTTCTTTATCCATTCCTCTGTCAATGTACATTTAGAATGCTTCCTTGTCTCGGCTATTGTAAACAGTGCTGCAATGAACATTGGAGTGTATGTTATCTGTTCAGATTATGGTTTTCTCTGGATATATGCCCAGGAGTGGAATTGCTGGATTGTGTGGTAGCTCTATTTTTAGCTTTTTAAGTAACCTCTATACTATTCTCCATAGTAGTTATACCAATTTACATTCCCACCAACAGTGTAGGAAGTTTCCCTTTTCTTCAGACCCTCTCCAGTATTTATTATTTGTAGACTTTTTGATAATGGCCTTTCTCACTGGTGGGAGGTGATATCTCACTGTAATTTTGATTTGCAAAGAAATACAGATTTTAAAAACTGAGCAAAAGACTTGAATGGACATTTCTCTGAAGAAGACATGCAGATGGTTAAGTACATGAAAAGGTGCTCAGCATCCTAATTATCAAGGAAATACAAAGGAACCACAGTGAAATATCACCTCGTACCTGTTAGAATAAAAACTATCAAAAAGACAAGCAATAGCAAATTGCTGGCAAGGATGTGGAGGAAAGGGAACCCTGACGCACTGTTGTAGCAATGTAAATTGGTACAGCCATTATTGAAAACAGTTCTCAAAATAAAGTTAGAAATAGAACTACCACATGATCCAGCAGTTCCACTTCCAGGTATATGCCCAGAGGAAATGAAATCACTGTCTTGAAGAGATATTTGTGGTTCTATATGCATTGCAGCCTTGCTCACTAGAGCTCAGATATGGAAGCAAATTAAGCGCTCATCAATAAAGAAAATGGTGTGTGTGTGTGTGTGTGTGTGTATGTGTGTGTATGAAAAGTGGGAAAGTGAAAGTGTTGCTCAGTTGTGTCCTACTCTTGCTACTCCATGGACTGTAGCCCTCCAGTCTCCTGTCTGTGGAATTCTCCAGGCAAGAATACTGGAGTGGGTTGCCATTCCCTTCTCCAAAGGATCTTCCTGACCCAGGTATCGAACCCGGGCCTCCTGCATTGCAGGTAGATTCTTTACCAACTGAGGCACGAGGGAAATATATATATATGTACTTAATAATATATATGTATGATGAAATATTATTTAGTGATAAAAAGAAGGAAATCCTGCTTTTTGTAACAGCATGGGCAGACCTTGAGGACATTATGCTAAAGAAAATAAGTCAGAGACAAATACTGCCTGATTCCACTTTTATGTAGAATCTAAAAATTTCAGGCTCATAGAAACAGGAAATAGAATGATGGTTGTCAGGGCCTGAGGATGGAAAAATGGAGAGAAGTTGCTCAAAGGGAAAAAACTTTCAGTTATAAAGTGAATACACTTTTGGGATCTAATGCACAGCATGGTGACTATAGTTAATATTGTATACTTGAAACATGGGATAAGAACAGACCTTTAAAATTCTCACCATAACAGCAGCAACAATGAAATGGTAATTATATGAGGTGAAGAGTGTGTTAACTAAGCTTTTGTGGTAAAAATTTCACAGTGTGTGTGTGTGTGTGTGTCTGTCTATGTATTCATCACACTGTATACCTTAAACTTATGCAATATTATATGCCGATTATATCTCAATAAAGCTAAGGAGAAAGGGGCACATACAAAGAAATGAAGTCAGTTTTTCACTGAGCATTTATTATGTTTTCATCCTGGTCACTGTGCCAGATGCTGGGTTGAGAACTAAACTGACTCTCTGTGAATTGTTCTGAAGACTAAAATGTGTCATTTGTAAAAGTAATAGTAATATTCTGATATATTTATCATTGTAATTCTTTTACTTTATGAATAAATATTGAGGGTTTTTTTTTGCCTTAATTTTGGTGCAAGTTTAGATGCCATAGACAGTGTGTCTCAGTCAATTCTGGGAGATGTTGATTGTGAGGTGCAGAACTCCCAGTTGCTTTAAAGGCGTGAGCTGTTAAGGAAAGAGTTACACACTGAGAGAAAATATGTGTCAGTAAGAGTTACCCCCAGAGGTTCTGGTAAGAAATGGACCATGAATGACCCAGCTGCAGACGTATATAAGGGAGACCTGAGATTCAAGATCAGCTCGCTGGTGTTCAAGTTCCAAATCTGCAACTGAGTTATTGGGCACCTTAAGTAAATTGTTCAACCTCTCTGAACTTCAATTTTCTTTTTTATCTCCTTTTCTTTAACTTATAAAATGCATTGCAGGCATGTGAAATTCTACTCTGTGTTTAGTCAATAAACCCTTATTAATGGCTCACAGTAGGCAAAGCACTGTGTTGGTGCTGAGAATACAATGAAGATAAAAACCGCAGTCTCCATCCTTGTGGAAATTGGAGTCCAAAAGGGCTGATAAATATTAAAAACAAGTAACCAGTATCTATTAACTATGATAAGTACTAAGAAAGAGCACAGTTCTGGGAAGATTATAGAGATTATGAAAGTAGAAGACTAAGGTTTAATAAGAATAAAATTTAAACTGAAACCTGAAGGATGCTGTATTTGTTTTCTATGACTGCTGTAAGAAATACCAAACATTTCATGGTTTAAAAAAGCACAAATTTATTATTGTACATTTCTGAAGGTCAGAAGTTCAACATGGATGGGTCTCCCTGGGTTAAAATCAAGGTGCTGGCAGGGCTGTGTTCCTTCCAGAGTCTCCAGGGGAGAATCTACTTTCTTTCTTTATCCAGCTACTGGAGTCCACCTACATTCCTTGGCTTGTGGCTGCTCCCCCTGCTCCTCAAAGTCACCAAAATTTACTTTCTCTGACCATTATTTCCATTGTCACATCCTTTTCTCTGACTCACTTCTGTATTTTTCTTCTGCTTTTAGAGACCCTGTGATTACACTGGACCTACTTGGATAATCTCTCTATTTTAAGTTTAGCCAACTAGCTGTCTCAGTTGCATCTGTGACCTTATTTCCCCTTTGCTCATGTAGCCTAACATATCCATGGAGATGAGGATGTGGACCTCTCTGGTGGGTCATTATTTCATCTGCCACAAATGGGTAGAAATGAGCCTGGGGAAGGGGTTCTGGAGTCGGGGGATGCCTTTCCAAGGAGAAGAACACAGGTGGACAGAGACTTTGAGTCAGGCTTCTGTTAAATCAGTGGAAAAGAACATGTTTGAAGGGTGGAGAAAGTAGGAAATAGTGGTGAAGGTGAGGTTCTGGAGTATATGGAGCTAGACTTTGCAGGGCCATTTTTGGTTTGGTAAAGATTTGTGATTTTTTTCCCCTGCATGCAATGGGAATCCTTAAAAGTACTGGGTGGGGTATGTTTGATGTGATTGGCCTTTAAGGATCATTCTGTCCTTGGAGGAGAGTAGACTGGGGAAGCTAGTGATGAGGCTACTGTAATTACCAGAGGAAGAGACTTATGAGAGTCTTTAAAATTGAGCCTACCAATCAGTAAGGAGTCTTACATCCCAGGCTGCTCTCTGGCATCTTCCTGACAGCACGCATTCCTTTCCCCCACTCTACTTCTCTCTCAGAGGGTCTCTTTATTCATGGTGCCCACACGCACTTCTTTTGGCCAACCTCCAGTATCCTTCAAGATCTGGCTCAAGATTCTCCAAGAAGCCTTCAGTGACTGCTTTGTTCTGTATTACTCACCACTTTTGCTTTATGTTGTATTTTGAACAACATTAGTTCAGTTCAGTTCAGTTCGCTCACTCAGTCATGTCCGACTCTTTGCGACCCCATGAATAGAAGCACACCACTCCTCCCTGTGCATCACCATCTCCCAGAGTTCACTCAGACTCACGTCCATCAAGTCAGTGATGCCATCCAGCCATCTCATCCTCTGTCGTCCCCTTCTCCTCCTGTCCCCAATCCCTCCCAGCATCAGGGTCTTTGTCAATGAGTCAACTCTTCGCATGAGATGGCCAAAGTACTGGAGTTTCGGCTTTAGCATCATTCCTTCCAAAGAAATCCCAGGGCTGATCTCCTTCAGAATGGACTGGTTGGATCTCCTTGCAGTCCAAGGGACTCTCAAGAGTCTTCTCCAATACAACGGTTCAAAAGCATCAATTCTTCAGTGCTCAGCCTTCTTCACAGTCCAACTCTCACATCCATACATGACTACTGGAAAAACCATAGCCTTGACTAGACAGACCTTAGTCGGCAAAGTAATGTCTCATTACTCTCTGTGTATTTACTGTCAAGTTTCACCACATTGCTTTTTGTTATGTCTGCTCCAGCATCTCACAGTAGCTTTTGTCCTGCCCAAATTCCAGTGCCACTAAGACTGAGATGGGCCAGATTGTTAAAGCCCAATTTTGAACATTTAGTTCAGTTCAGTTCAGTTGCTCAGTCATGTCTGACTCTTTGTGACCCTATGAACCACAGCACGCCAGGCCTCCCTGTCCATCACCAACTCTCGGAGTCCACCCAAACCCATGTCCATTGAGTCAGTGATGCCATCCAACCATCTCATCCTCTGTTGTCCCTGTCTCCTCCTGCCCTTAATCTTTCCCAGCATCAAGGTCTTTTCAAATGAGTCAGCTCTTCGCATCAGGTGGCCAAAGTATTGGAGTTTCAGCTTCAATATCAGTCCTTCCAATGCACACCCAGGACTGATCTCCTTTAGGATGGACTGGTTGGATCTCCTTGCAGTCCAAGGGACTCTCAAGAGTCTTCTCCAACACAACAGTTCAAAAGCATCAATTCTTCAGCACTCAGCTTTCTTTACAGTCCAACTCTCACATCCATACATGACCACTGGAAAAATCAAATCATAGCCTTGACTAGACGGACCTTTGTTGGCAAAGTAATGTCTCTGCTTTTTAATATGCTGTCTAGGTTGGTCATAACTTTCCTTCCAAGGAGTAAGCGTCTTTTTAATTTTATGGCTGCAAAATTATCCTCAGTGACTTTGGAGCACAAAAAAATAAAGTCAGCCACTGTTTCCACTGTTTCCCCATCTCATTAGGGTTCAAATCATCTGCTGTGTGCTAGTGACAGAGGATGATGGTTGAATGGCATCACTGACTCAATGGACATGGAGTTCACCAGTAGGACAGGAAGCCTCATCTCCATCCCTTAGGACTAGAGTCTCATCTATCTAGGTGCTACTGTACTGATACCTCTAGGCAAATCATGACATAGATGGCAATGAATACTCAAACTCAGGATCATTCTCCAATTGAATTGAGCATGTTGAAAAATCTTGATATTTTTCTTTGATTTCTCTCATGCTGATCATTTTCTTGAACCCCAGACAGAGATCCAGTCTGCAAAACTTGTAAGTCTTACCTTCTGCCCAGGAATTTCTAAGCCTGTACTATAAACGGGGTCTAAATTCCAGCATCCTCTCCCTAGAAGGCAAGTCTGCTCCAAGCATTAATGACACTCCCTTCCTTCTACTAGTAAACAACCATGCGGCCTCCATATATCTGAGGCCTGTCACAAGACTCTCTGATTGTTTCTAAAATTTTTTTCTGTCCATAAGAGATTAAGCTTATAAATACTTTTCCCTCTCCTCCATCTCCCAGATTTTCTCAGCATCTAAAGTGACACAGTGAGTGCGGTAAGTATTTAATAACTACTTCTTGGGTTGAATGAATGCAGAGCCACAGACCTATCTTGAACCTTATTAAATATCACTAAATGCTTTGGTATTTCATCATGAAGATGGGGTAATGATATTTAATTCAGGAAGGTATTAGGAGGATTAGATATGATCAGTGAGGTATGTACTGGAAGAGGCACCCCTTCACAAGAAATGTCAATAATATTAATGACAAGATGTGGTTGAGTCAGAAACCACCTAGGTGTAAAGCAGCACTCATTTAGTGTGCCCTAGTGACATTCTTCAACAAGGGAGGAAACTTTCGTTTGCTTATCTCTCATCTACACTCGAACTGCCCTCCTGTAGTTTTCTACTTATGGAAGGAAAAATAACCTCTTAATTTATTTAAGCTTTCGTTTTTGTTGGGAAGGGCAAGAGAGGTAGCTTCTCGAACAAATGTGCAGATAGTTTTAATTTTTTCACTCTCCCACTTTGATCACTTTTTTCGCTTAGTCGTTGTATGGCGGGAAAGGGAATCCCTTCCAGGGCCCTAGAGTGGTCTCTTGTCTAAGGCTCAGAAATGAATTGTCCAAGGAGACACACGAACTGACAAAGCAAGAGGCTTTATTGGGAAGAGGAACCCAGGTGGAGAGCAGCAGGATAAGGGAGCCCAGGAGAGCTGCTTTGTTGCACTGCTTTCTTATGATGATCGGGTTAGTTTCTGGGTTGTTTCTGGCCAACCCAGTCATTCTGACTCACGGTTAATCCTTGTGGCACACGCAGTCCTCAGCCAAGATGGATTCCAGTGAGAAGGATTCTGGGAGGTGGTAAGACACGTGGTTTCTCCTTTTGACCTTTCCCAGATTCTTCCAGTTGCTGGTAGCTTGTTAGTTCTGTGTTCCTTACCAGGACCTTCTATCGTAAAATAACTCATGCACATGGTTAGTGTGGTGCCTGGCCAGGTTGGGTGGTTTCAGTCAGCATTTTCCCTAATAATTGCATTGGTTTGATTTTGACTTAATACCTAAAAAATTCTTTTACAACTTTTTTTGTGTGTTTGAATGATTTCCTTATCAAGTTTAAATTAATAGGAAATACAGATCTAAGTAAAATATTCTACTGAAGCGTTTGAAATCTGTTCTCTGTTATTATTTTAGTCACTCAACACAACATGAAGAACTATACCAATGTCCTGGTCTAAAAAAAGATCCCTAAAGATGACAGAGTTGGATCTGTCAAATTACTTGTCATCATACTGAAAGACCAAAGCAGAAATACAAAGGCGTTTTGATTAGTATCTGCTCATGGTGAAATTTCAGTCATGGAAGTATTTGACGTGAGTGACCTGATCAATAAGTTAATTTTGTTGTAATCTTTAAGACTACAGTGTGGTTCATTTTATAACAGATGACATTTTAATAGGCTCCACATTCTTTGGGCTAAAAGAATTACCAGTTGCTAGGGGACTGTCAACCACTCTCAATTAATATAGACTTTCAATTTTTTTTTTTTTTGGCTTAAAATGCTACAGATATTAGATTTTCTAGGAGATATCTGGCATACCAATGAGAGTTACCTGTATTGCATGTTGTGGTGATTCAGGTGTGTTCCACTTTAGCTGTTGGTCTGTGATGTGAAAAAAGCACAGAGTATTCTTTGGAAAAATTCTAATTTTATGCAATTTACTTTGGCTCATGTAACAGTTCATCAGCTAATGACAATCCGGGTGGAATTTTGATATTATTTTGTTGGTGACATACACTCTGGAATTTTACCTTCTCGGTCCTTCTGGAGAACTTAAATATGTGTGTATGTGTTAGTGGGGGCTTCCCAAGTGGCTCAAATAATAAAGAATCTGCCTATAATATAGGAAACCTGAGTTTGATCTCTGGGTTGGGAAGATCCCTTCCAGGATGAGTGGCCACCCACTCCAGCATTCTTGCCTGGGAAGTCCCACAGACAGAGGAGGCTGGTGGACTACAGTCTGTGGGGCTGCAAGGAGTCAGATAAGACTGAGCACACACATGTGTGAGTTAGTACTGCAATGCCATACTAGATTTTTTTAAGTTCAAGTAAACTGTGTATTCTAATCAAATTATTGTTTGTTCACTAGATGTATAAATCGATTCACTAAATGTATTAAATCAGTTTTTAAGTTCATCGACTTATCCAGTGGTCATGATATGTACTAGTGAATCTCTTAACTTGCATGGATTCCGTATTGCTAAGTGACCGTATATTCTGGCACATAGGGGATAGGACTGTCTTTGTAAAATTAAATTATTAACAGTGCTTCCTTTTGCTTTTGGAAGTATTTTGGTTTGGAGTGATAAACTACATGATCACTCTACTTATGCTGTCATAGAAGCCATAGTTTCATTGCCTTAATTTCATTGTGGAGGGGTAAAGCATTGTCTTTCTCTCCTCCCTAGAATAAATCCCTTTCGTAGTTTTTTTTTCACACCTTTTACATTCTCTACATCCAAAGGCCATTTTACTTTGTTTCTGTGGATTCCAATGGAATCTTGTATCTAAAGAATGCATTTATAAGAGAACTTTATAGAGATGATCAAAAATATTTTAAGACATAATCAGTATATATTTTACTCTATTCCAATGGAGCAGGAATCTTGACTCTTGTTCACCGTTGAGTACTCAGCCTCTTGCACAGTGCTTACTTATAACAGAGATTCAGTAGTGCTATTGAAGGAATAAGCAATTTAAAACTTACCCATTTTTCAATTTGAGAAAACTGAAGTTTCTTCATATATACAATTTTCTTCCATTAAGATATGAAGACACTCCATGCACCTGCTTGGAATCATTGGTTAGGAAAATATTTCTTAAACATTGTTCAAATAAAAATTACTTGACCTTTGGCCAAAAACTCAGGCTCCCAGCCTTTGCCCCTGAAATTCTGGTTCAGTAAGTCTCAGGTGGCTTCAGGTATACAACAGGCATCTCATCTAGAATCCTTTCCAAGTCCACGTCTTTGAAATCTTTGTTTCATTTTATTGTCAAAAGGACATTTGCTTGAATTCCTACTAGGCTGTCCATCTTTCTACAAAGTGACTATTAATAAACTAATTATATAGAGAGTATTAAAAAGAAAAGAAACTGGGTTCCACCACATAACTGGTCTTATCACTTCCTCTCTTTGGATACAAATTTTCTCAACCTTAGAGTGACAAAGCTGAACGACAAGATCCCCTAGCCCTCTTTCAGCTCTATTATCAGGTAATTCTTGTCTTTGAAACCTGATGGATATCTGGCCAGGTAAAAAGTGCTCCATGAGACATTTTCAACAAAAAAGTGTAAGCACTTTGTCTTTGTTGCTTCATTTATAAGAAACTAACTACGGACTAATTACAAACTGAAGAGATATTTTTTAACTTTTAGGTTATTTAAGCACCATTCTTCATAAACAAACGTCTATACTAGTTTATTTGGGATTCCCTAAAAACATGTTTTAGGAACTGATTGATAACTTTTTATTTGAGGTTAAAAATGATTTATTAACTCTTGATAATTGTATAGAGCCCTCTAAAGATATTTCTACAGATAAGAAAAAAGTCCATTACGGTGAGTGTAATTTGCAGAAGTTAGAAAAGCCTCCCTACCTATGTGTCCTATTACTAAATTGCAAGCAAAATCAGAATTAATCTTGTTGGTAACTATGCCAAATATTGAATAGATTTCACAAAAAGGGGAGAGAAGGAGACTCTGGTGAATATAATCACAGAGATTTGTTCATCAGATTAGCCGTATGTGTCAGACCGGGTCTTGGAGGTGTATAAGCCAAATTATATATTTTTTCCAAGAGTATAAATCAGATTAGATTAATTTTTTCTAGAATCAGAGAAAGAGAATAGATTGGGAAAGTTTTAAAGCTGGGAAGAAACCCGAGAAGGTCAAGACTTGATGAGCAGAGGGTTCCAAATACTTAAAGGTTGTTGCCAGTAAAAGTGGAAAGGTGTTCGAGTCTGGTTGGTAAAGAAGCAACAGCAGCATTCAGTTATTTCAGAATTCTATCTTGGGCTGTTCCTGAAGTCAGATGGAAGAGTTCTGTGAAATGCTGTGATAGGAGAAAGAAGGAAGAATTGTATAATTGCAGTTTCTTTATACCAGACGAGCTGTCTCGTGGCATAGTATTGAAGGTGTCATCGCAGAGGTGGGATTGATTTTCTTGTATCCTCATATAATTGCCTAACACCCTACTTCTTCCTGTAAGGTGGATTCTGCATAAAGAATAATTATTATTGGTTTAATCCACATTAGCACCGATGTCTCATAGTGGATATTAATCAACTCAATTATCTCTCCAGGTCCAGGTATAAAGAGCAATGAACAGGCTGAAAAATGTTTCTGGAGATAAGCTTGTGATTTTGACACTTCAGGAATGGACAGGAAACGTGGGAAATACGTAGTGAATATTGAAGACTCTGGAAACGAGCCAGTGAGTATTGGCGGCACCACTGTGGTGTGTTCTGATAGTTTAGAGTCTTGTTTCCAACAATAATACAACTCTAATTTTTTTTATTACAACCTAGTTCTTCCCCAAAAGGAATTCTTAATCAAAATTCTACATGAAAAACAATTTCCAGCTATTCTATTACTACTTGTTAATTAGGAAACCTGCATTTTTTCTGTATATCAATATATGAATTATTAAGAAATTTATTTTAATTCTCACTAATCTAAGGTGTTAACAATTTTGGGGGTAACAATTTATTAACCTGTTCAAATAATTCTCTACAGTTATTGGAATTCAACTGCAAGATGATCAATCTGTGGTTGACTGCACTAACAAATTATGTTTTTTAAATGTGATATATAGATTTTTGTATTAATTGCCTGGACTTTTAGTGTAATATGTAGATTTGCCAGAGCTCAAAAATTCCATATATTTTTGAAAGTTAGAACATGATCCTTTAAGTGAAGTCTTGGTGCAAGAAGCAAATTATCATCTAGCAAGTCCTTTAGTTAAAGACTTGCCTCTAGTTAACTACTTGTGAATTTCTTTTTTAGTAGAGAATTATATTCGAGGGAAGTAGTAGAACTCAATTATATACAATATTATTTGACTATTGCTTATGGTTTTAGAAGAAATAAATTAGGACTGTATGTTTTGGGATTGCCTTTTATGAAACTTTGCCTCTGACTAGAGAGCCCTTGATACTGGAGACATATGGAAATGTGTTGAATGAAATCAGTGTAAGTTTGAATGGACAGTTTTACTCTTTGAGGAAAAATATCTTTGTCCCCCTGCACTAACAAGGAAGTTACAAGGCAGGAGAATTGTTCTCTTGATTTTAGATCAGCGCTCTTTTCCCCTAAAGATGTTCTTCATGGCTCTTTGAGCCTTGCAACTATGTTATTAGGTCTTCACAGTGTCAAGGTACTCAGATAAAAAAGGTCCCTTTACTAAGGAATTAATCATCTTGAAGATTTCCCTAGACAGTGATGAAATTTTTGAATAAAGAGCACACATTTTCTCCACTAAGTATCTCACATTACATTTGGATATTTGTACATAATGGTAGAGAAATTTTTTTCAATTGAGGTCCATTTTCACCAATGGATCAAAGGAGCAACTGATACCTACATAAAAAAAGAGAAATTTAGGAGTTTGTTTTTCCCTCTAGGGAACATGAAATGGTGACCTCTTTTAAGTTTTAAGCATAAAATTTAAAATTTTATTCCATGAACATAGCTAATGCATTTTAGGTATGTGTAATGGAGATTATTGACTTCTACAAGGAGCTAATTTATAGCTCCCCAAGTGCTCAAAATTTTAACTTTACTCTGCTGTCAGTACACTTACCCCCCAATTTCCTTCTCTTAAATATTTTCGATTCTGATAAACTGGTCTGGCCTATGAATTTTTATTTAATTATAATAGTTCCAAAAATATTCAAATTCATCAGCCACAAACTGAGTATCTGCAGAATAGTAATAGTAATAATATAGAGAAACACAAACTTTTACAAAATATAAATCTTTGTGATTTTCTCAAAGTTGCATATTTAAAAGCAGATAGGAATTTGTTAATGCTCTTGTGTATATCATAGCTTCTCTTACTCTGTGCCACTGCATTGCTACTCTCTTTATTTCTTTGGCATGATATTGTACCTTTAGAAAAACAGAACTTGACTAATTTTTTTATGTCCAAGTATATTCCTTCTTGACTCTAGCTAATCATAATAATACCCCCATTTTGTTCTTATAGCTACTCAATGGCCAGTGTCTGCACACATACATATCTTGATTGTTTTAACGGAAATTAGAGATTGATTGAACTAGCAACATCAGTAACATTTTAAATAACCATTTAGGATTGGTTAGTTAATCAATATAATTAGAGAGCACATTTAAATAATACTCTTGTTATCCTGTGAGAAAAAATTAAATAACTCTGTAATATTTTTCAGCTATTACAAATTTACACAAACAATTTATACTCCCATAAGAATGTAACACAGATTGCTCTCCTTCTTTTTCTTAAAACCATATCTGCAGTTATTTTTCTCTTAAACTCACTTCAAGAAAAACCTAACCACCAAAACCTTTCTTATTTGAACCCATCCTTTTAATTCATTTATTTAAAAGAATTCAACATGTATTTAAAAGACTTAAAGAATAATTTAATAAGCATGCATGTACCAAACACCAAATTTAAGAAATAAGCCATTACAGATAGAGTTGAAGTCTTCTGTTTTTATAGTCTTTGAATGTATTTGACACATAGCATTGTAAGTTTAAGCTGAACAGTGTGGTACTTTGATACGATACTGTACATGATCAACTATAGTTACAGTTATCACTAACGTGATATTTACCACATTACATAATTATAGTACAAGCATATTGTTTGTATGCATTATCGTGTGTTTTAGATCACTGCTTGTTGAAGGCTTGCGAAATCTTTTGTTTATATCTTCCCAACACCCTTCCCTTCCTCCTTTGTGCTACCTGCCCCATGAAGACTCAGGTGAATATGCTTGTACCGAGCATTTTCCAGCTTCTAATCCTTATCATATTTATCTGCATATATGTTTCTCAGATTCAAGTCTATTGTGCTTCATCAAAGAAGCGTAAGATCTGGTGAGAGTAAAACAATCACATAGAAACTAGAAAATGCATATTGAGAGATTCCTCAATGATTTGTCCTTCATGGACTGCCTAGTTCTGTTCAAAAAAGAGGATGGTAATGTTAAGGCTACAGGACCCATTCTGGTATGAGGAATTTTAGTAGGTTGTGGATAGATGGGTACTGGTCTTATTAGACTTAGAAATCTTGGGTGCGAGAAACTGAATAATGTAACTGGGTTATTGTTACATTGTTATTAAAATAAAAACTTTATTTTAGAAAATAGTTATAGCTTTATAGAAAACTGCAAACATAGTACAGTTTTAAAGCAAATGAATAGAACAGTTTTCTAAACATAGAAAACAGCAAACATAGAGAATTCCCATAAACCTAGGATCCGATTTCCTCTATTTTTCTTCCAGCTTTATTCAGATATAATTGACATACAGCACCACATAAGTTTAAGTTGTATGGCATAATGATTTGACCTACATGCGTGATTAAATGATTATTACAATTTGCTTAGTGATTATCCATCATCTCATATAGAAGATAATTATATATTTTTGTGATGAGATCTCTTAGGATTTGCTTTTTAACTTTCATATGTAACATAAAGCAGAGTTAATTATATTAATCATATTGTACATTGCATCCCTAGTACTTATTTATCTTACAACTAGAAGTTTGTTCCTTTTTACTGCCTTCATCCAATTCTCCCTTCTCTCCATGGACCCCACCTCTGATAACCATAAATCTGACCTCTTTTTATTATGTTTTTTTCTGTTTGTGATTGAAGTATAATTGACCTACATTACTATATTATTTCCTGTTATACAACATGGTGATTTGGTATTTCTATACATTTCAAAATGACCACCCCTTACGATGTTACTATATATACTATGTATTTAATGACTATATTCCCTACACTGCACTTTTCATACCTGTGACTCACTTATTTTGCACCTGGAAGTTTGTACCTCTTCATCCCCCTCACCTGTTTCCTTCAACAGTGTCTCCTATTATTAATATCTTACATGAATATGGCACATTGGTTACAATTAATGAACCAATGTTGATACACTGTTATTTTTTAAAGTCCATATTTTATTCAGACTTTTCAGTTTTTATTTACTACCCCCTTTCTGTTCTTCTGCATCATTTATTTGTTTAATCGTTTATATCAGTATGGACTCTCAGATGTTTAGTTTCTACTTTGGGTTATAATCCAGTACTACTTTAAGTTTTTTGGCTGCAAATAGCTTTGGCCATTGAGAGCTCTTTCAGTTGATTCCTGTGTTACTTTGACATACTGACATACACCTGTCATCATCATCATTATTATTTTTTGGTGAAGCATGGGAGGATTTCCTTAATCTCTGGTATTAAAAGATGCTCCAGGCTCATCTTGTAAATTTCCACCCCAGCCCTATCATTAGCCATTTCTCCAGAGATTCCTCATGTCTTTTACTAAGTAAGAGTATGGTATCGAAACCAAGATCTGGGTGCTTGTTCCTGCAAGTGTGTTTTGGCTTCTAGGTCCCCTCAGCTGACAAAGGAAGGAAATGTATGCGTATATAGTAACCTGTGTATACACACATATCTATAAATACTTCTCTATGTAATCATCTATATTTGTATTTTACAAACATGAGTTTATACTGATAGCTCCAACTTTTTTGATTTTTGTATACTTATCTTGTATTTACTGACCTCATTAATTCATTTATTCTAACATTCTGTCTGTAGATTCTTTTGGATTTTCTATAAATGCAATCATATCATTATTATTTTTTCAAATCGTATAACTTTATTTTTGTTTTGCCAACAGTGCACTGGCTAAGACCTCCAATGTAACAGTGAATGGAAGTGGTGAAAGTGAATATCTTGTGTTAGTCCCAAACTCAGGGGGAGAGCCTTAAATATTTCACAACTAATTATGATGTTAACTTGGGTTTTATGGAGCTACCCTTTGTTAATTATGGAAAAATCTCTTCTGTTACTAGTTTGCTCAGATATTTTGTAGTTAATGTCAATGATTATATAAAATAATTGAATGCAATCTTGTTTTGAGAGGTATAATATATCTATTTATTCCTCAGTCAGCTTTCAAATGATCTTCTTTGACCAAATATGTCATAATATGTCACAACCTAACTTACATTTGTCAGAATTGTATTACTTTAGACATAAGATACAGTAGCATCTTATTTCTCCCCATTCTTTTCCGTATACAGCCATTACCGAACCTTTCTAACTATGAAGCTCACAGTTCAGCATGTGGGCTTACAACATCAATTGATGTAACTGGTGATGCTGGTCCCAATTTAACTGATGTCTGCACCAACACAGGGACCCTTGGATATTCAGAATTTCCAAACAGAGAATCTCAATATTGTCAGGTAATGTTTGGGGTGACACTGTTTCTCTGGGTTAGGGTATAATCCACATAGAAATGCTCTTGATTTAATATTAGAGAAAAAAATTCAGTCAATTAACTTTGTTCTTTTGCAAATCTACAACGTCCTCTGAACATGTCTTCACTGAGAAGAAATAGAGGTAGATTTATGGGGCTCTTAATTTGAAGAGCTAATGATCTTAATGGAAAGAAAAAACATATATAGAATTTAGGGAAAATATATGGAGCTTCCCTGGTGACTCTGACAGTAACGAATCTGCCTGCAGTGCAGGAGACTCAGTTTGATCCCTGGGTGGGGAAGACCCCCTGGAGCAGGAAATGACTACCCACTGCAGTATTCTTGCCTGGAGAATCCCATGGACAGAGGAGCCTGGTAGGCTGTATAGTCCATGGGGTCACAAAGAATTGGACAGTACTGAGTGACTAACACTTTCACTTCACCTTTAGGGAAAATATATGTGTCCAAAAAAAGCAAAGTTTTGGGTTCCTTTGTTTGGAGGACTGACTAGGTGATGACAGCAATGCACTGACAGTGAATGATGTCGCAACCCTTGCTCCATAGAAAGTGAAGTCATGTGCTAAGGCCCTGGGGCCCTAGTCTGTGGGTGATCTGCCTTACTCTCCTTCCCTTCCGGCTTCTGGGCCTAGCTGTGGTCCTCCTGTCAGCCTCCTGTCTCTGACCTCATGTGTTATCAACTTTGACTTAGAAACTATTTAGTACCACCTTGGTTTGGTGCCCAGAGGCAGATTTCCTGTATTCTTCACACTGTCTCTCACGATTCTATTTTCTTCACCTAAAATCTGATGCCTGAGTCTTCCTTGATTCTATCCCTTACTCCAGGTGAAAACTTGATTTTTGACTGATTGATAATGACGCCTGGCAGTTTGGCTCAATTCTTCTGACTCTGGATCATACCACTCCTTTAATTAACCCCACTTTAGAAACAGTTTAGAAAGACTTTGACAAAGTAAGAGGATAAACTCTCGATGACAAGAGACATTGTGGAAGAAGGTTTTTGATGGGAATTATTTAGAGAATGGGCTTCCCTGATGGCTCAAGTGTAAAGAATCAGACTGCAATGCAGGCGATACAGGAGATGGGGGTTCAATCCCTGGGTTGGAAGATTCCCTGGAGGAAATGGCAACTCACTCCAGTATTCTTGCCTGGGAAGTCCCATGGACAGAGGAGCCTGGCGGGCTACAGTCCATGGGACTTCAAAGAGGTGGATACAACTGAACGACTAAACACTCATTTAGAGAATATAACTCTGATGACCTCAAACAAGCAGTCCAATCAGAGAGCTGAAAGTTATTTTAGAAGCTTTTTCTTAACCACAGATGGAAAAACACTGTAGTCTAGGCGGTTGAGATTGTTTGTAAGAATTCACCCAGCTAGACAGTAGCAGTAATAGCACTTGAACATAGGTCTGAGATGAGTTTCAATTAATCTTGCTCCTCTTTTTAAAAATTCGAGCAAAAATTTAGGATAATTTTGCCTCTGAAATATAAATATTGTCCTTCCTCTCTTTCCCCTTTGATTTCCTTCTAAGGCCTAGATGACGTGGGGCAGGAGGTTCTTTTAGTCACTGGACTCTCTTAGTTGGTGCCCCAGATTTCCTTAGCCTTGGTACCCAGTGCCCTTGAGCTGTCTCTGGCTGCCTAGTGGGTGTCACTTTCAACATTCAAATTGTGGTTTATTGCTTGAGACAGTGTCTCATATTTTGGGACACAGAAGGGCTACCCTACATGTGCCAAAGACCTATGCACTCTGTTTCCTTTAGTAATCATTTTCAGTCAAAAGGAAATGGGTCAGAATGAGTTTATCAGTGAAATCAGAAGTATTTAAGTACTTAAGAAAGTGTTAGGAAAATGTTACTCATACTGTTTTTTATTTACTATTTACAACAACCCTATTAAAAGGGATTGAGGCTTTACATGCAAAGGGAAATTTCAAATACCACCATCTATCCAGTAAAAGATTTGTTAATATAATTTACAACTAATTTTGTTAGAGTCCAATGGCTATGCCCTTAATTACTATAATACACTGCCTTCTGCAAAAATCTTATTTGGAGGATGTTTCTTATTTTAATTTTCTCAATAACGTTTGGAGGTAGATATTGTTATCCCCACTTTTGATATAAGGCAAGTTGAAAATTAGGCAAGTTAGGAAATTTTCTCAGAATATTAATGGCATGGAATTCAAATTCAAGACCTCCTTATCTCAAGGCTTACATGTTTTATACAACACATTTTTTCTCTACAATAACAAAGAGAGATTTATTACAAAGTATTTTACAGACATTGGGATTAATAACATAGATTAACATAGATTTTTATGGATGAAAGAATGTCAAAGAGGTAAGCATCTTACCCAATGAAAATAGCTGATATAAGCACAAGCTGGATTTCAAGAAATGCTTTCAACTCTGAATTTCATGTTGCTATTACTAACCTGTATGAAGTTAGCTAGAATATTTGAAAAGCAATTAATTAATGCCTTTAAATTGGAAGGCTGCAAAGCAGACCTGTTTCTGACAGCTGATTGGCCAAAGATGGGAGAAATTTTTATCAGGTGCTCTTTTGGGTCTCTCAGATTACTGAGCATTCAGCTACACAACTGTAGATACTTCTCTTGCTAGAGGGAGGAATAAAGTGTTTCTAAGATGACATTCATTATTTCTTTTAGTTTTAAGTATAGATGATGAAAAGAAAGCAGAGAGATCAATGGATATTCCTTTATTCCTATTACAAAGACCAAGCCTTTCCTAAGTGAAACCTTAAGCTTGAGCCAATATTTATAATATTACAGGCTATGAAGTTATTTTTTTTTTGTTTATATATTCTTCCACTGAAGTAATCTTTATATGAAAAGATTATCAATGGCATAAATTTATTGTGCAACGTTTGGTTTCAACTTCAGTAATGTTATTTAAATTCTTTCCAGATGACAAGAAATTTCTTCAGTGACTGGTCTCTGTGGAAAATATTCCTGGCTTCTCTCTTAGCTTCTGTGATAACAACAGCAATTGGAGTATTGATAGTGAGTCTGGTATATAATGGGAAAAATAATAATCCCCAAATTATTATACAACTACCTCAAAACCAGGGGACAGTGTCAACGACAACTGACTCAACCTCATCTACTAGCTCTGAAACTACTGTTGAAACAAGTACAGTAGATTCTGCCACAATATCCACTTCGACTATCGTGACAACAACCACTGTTCCCACATCAACAGAAACTACCAGTGTGACAACCACTGATTCAAAAGAAAGCACAACAGCGACGGCCACCACTTCCTCTGAACCAATCACAACAGTGACTGCTAGTATTACCACTGAGGCTACAACCATAACCACCACTGCATCTCCCACATCTACCGAAACAACGAACCTAACAGTTATTACTACAACAGCTGAGCCAACTACCACAACTGGTGCCACCACAACCGCTGAGACTACAACCACAATTACCTCCACTGCTTCCCCCACAACTACTGAAGCTACAACAAGCACAGTTGCCACCACTTCAGCTGAACCAACTACCACAACCACCATCACCACAACTACTGAGGCAACAACCACAACCACCACCATTGCTGCTCCCACATCTACTGATACTACAACCACCACAGTCTCCACCACTTCAGCTGAACCAACTACCACAACAACTGCCACCACTACCACTGAGGCTACAACAACCACCACCACTGCTTCTCCCACATCTACTGAAGCTACAACAAGCACAGTTGCCACCACTTCAGCTGAACCAACTACCACAACCACCACCACCACAACTACTGAGGCAGCAACCACTGCCACGACTACTGAGGCAATAACCACAAGCACCACCCCTGCTGCTCCCACATCTACTGAAACTACAACCACCACAGTAGCCACCACTTCAGCTGAACCAACTACCACAACAACTGCCACCACTACCACTGAAGCTACAACAACAACCACCACCACTGCTTCTCCCACATCTACTGAAGCTACAACAAGCACAGTTGCCACCACTTCAGCTGAACCAACTAGCACAACAACCACTACCACAACTACTGAGGCTACAACCACAACAACCTCCACTGCTTCACCCACATCTACTGAAGCTACAACAAGCACAGTTGCCACCGCTTCAGCTGAACCAACTAGCACAACAACCACCACCACAACTACTGAGGCTACAATCACAACAACCTCCACTGCTTCACCCACATCTACTGAAGCTACAACAAGCACAGTTGCCACCACTTCAGCTGAACCAACTACCATAACAACTGCCACCACTACCACTGAAGCTATAACAACCACCACCACCACTGCTGCCCCCACAACTACTGAAAGTATCACCACCACCATTGCTACCACTTCAGCTGAACCAACTACCACAACTGGCACCACTACCACTGAGGCTACAACCACAACCACCACCACTGTTGCCCCCACATCTACTGAAACTACAACCACCACAGTTGCCACCACTTCAGCTGAACCAACTACCACAACTGGCACCACTACCACTGAGGCTACAACCACAACCACCACCACTGTTGCCCCCACATCTACTGAAACTACAACCACCACAGTTGCCACCACTTCAGCTGAACCAACTACCACAACTGGCACCACTACCACTGAGGCTACAACCACAACCACCACCACTGCTGCTCCCACATCTACTGAAGCTACAACAAGCACAGTTGCCACCACTTCAGCTGAACCAACTAGCACAACAACTGCCACCACTACCACTGAGACTACAACCACCACCACCACCACTGCCGCTCCCACAACTACTGAAAGTACCACCACCACAGTTGCCACAACTACAGCTGAACCAACTACTACAACTGACACCACTACTACTGAGGATACAACCACAAGCACCACCACTGCTGCTCCCACATCTACTGAAACTACAACCACCACAGTGGCCACCACTTCAGCTGAACCAACTACCACAACAACTGCCACCACTACCACTGAGGCTACAACAACCACCACCACCACTGCTTCTCCCACATCTACTGAAGCTACAACAAGCATTGTTGCCACCGCTTCAGCTGAGCCAACTAGCACACCAACCACCACCACAACTATGGAGGCTACAACCACAACAACCTCCATGGCTTCTCCCACATCTACTGAAGCTACAACAAGCACAGTTGCCACCACTTCAGCTGAACCAACTATCACAACTGCCACCACTACCAATGAGGCTACAACCACAACCACCACCACTGTTGCCCCCACATCTACTGAAGCTACAACAAGCACAGTTGCCACCACTTCAGCTGAACCAACTACTGCAATTGCCACCACTACCACCGAGGCTACAACCACAACCACCACTGCTGCTCCCACATCTACTGAAACTACAACCACCACAGTTGCCACCACTTCAGCTGAACCAACTACTGCAATTGCCACCACCACCACTGAAACTACAACCACAACCACCACTGTTGCCCCCACATCTACTGAAAGTACCACCACCACAGTTGCCACCACTTCATCTGAACCAACTACCACAACTGACACCACTACCACTGAGGCCACAACCACAACCACCACTGTTGCCCCCACATCTACTGAAAGTACCACCGCCACTGTTGCCACTACTTCATCTGAACCAACTACCACAGCTGACACCACTACTACCGAGGATACGACTACGACCACCACCACTGCCGCTCCCACAGCTACTGAAAGTACCACCACCACAGTTGCCACCACTACAGCCGAACCAACTACTACAACTGACACCACTACTACCGAGGATACAACCACAAGCACCATCACTGCTGCTCCCACATCTACTGATAGTACCACCACCACAGTTGCCACCACTTCAGCTGAACCAACTACTGCGACTGACACCACTACTACCGAGGCTACGACCACAACCGCCACTCCTGTTGCTCCCACATCTACTGAAACTACAACCACCACAGTTGCCACCACTTCAGCTGAACCAACTACCGCAACTGCCACCACTACAACTGAGGCTACAACCACAAGCACCACCACTGCTGCTCCCACATCTATTGAAACTACAACCTCTGCAGTGGCCACCACGTCAGCTGAACCAACTACCACAACTGACACCACTACCACCGAGGCTACAACCACAACCACCATCACTTCTGTTCCCACATCTACTGAAACTACAACCACCACAGTTGCCACCACTTCAGCTGAACCAACTACTGCAATTGCCACCACCACCACTGAGGCTATAACCACAACCACCACTGCTGCTCCCACATCTACTGAAAGTACCACCACCACAGTTGCCACCACTTCATCTGAACCAACTACCACAACTGACACCACTACTACTGAGGATACAACCACAACCACCACTGTTGTCCCCATATCTACTGAAACTACAACCACCACAGTTGCCACCACTTCAGCTGAACCAACTACCACAACTGATACTACTACCACTGAGGCCACAACCACAACCACCACTGTTGCTCCCACATCTACTGAAAGTACCACCACCACAGTTGCCACCACTACAGCCGAACCAACTACTACAACTGACACCACTACTACCGAGGATACAACCACAAGCATCACCACTGCTGCTCCCACATCTACTGAAAGTACCACCACCACAGTTGCCACCACTTCAGCTGAACCAACTACTGCAACTGACACCACTACCACTGAGGCCACAACCACAAGCACCACCACTGCTACTCCCACATCTACTGAAAGTACCACCACAGTTGCCATCACTTCAGCTGAACCAACTACCACAACCGACACCACTACCACTGAGGCTACGACCACAACCGCCACTACTGTTGCTCCCACATCTACTGAAACTACAACCACCCCAGTTGCCACCACTTCATCTGAACCAACTACCGCAACTGCCACCACTACCACTGAGGCTACAACAACAGCCACCACTGTTGCCCCCACATCTACTGAACTACAACCACCCCAGTTGCCAGCACTTCAGCTGAACCAACTACTACCACTGCCACCACTACCACTGAGGCCACAACCATAACCACCGCTGAATCTCCCACATCTACCGAAACAATGACCGTAACAGTTATTACTACAACAGCTGAACCAACTACAACTGGTGCCACCACAACCACTGAGACTATAACCACAACAACCTCCACTGCTTATCCCACATCTACTGAAGCTACAACAAGCACAACTGCCACCACTTCATCTGAACCAGCTACCACAACTGCCACCACTACCACCGAGGCCACAACCACAACCACCACTGTTGCTCCCACATCTACTGAAGGTACCACCATCACAGTTGCCACCACTTCAGATGAACCAACTATTACAACTGACAGCACTACCACTGAGGCCACAACCACAAGCACCACCACTGCTGCTCCCACAGCCTCAGAAACTATAACCACCACAGTTGCCACCACTACTGCTTAACCAGCTACCACAACTGACACCACTGCCACAACAACCACCACTGCTGCTCCCACATCTACTGAAACCATAACCACCACTTTAGCTGAACCAAGTACCCCAAACAACTGACTCCACTACCACTGAGGCTACAAGCATCCCAATCACCACTGCTGCTCCCACTTCTACTGAAACTTCAGTCACCACTGTTGCCACTGCTTCAGCTGCACCAGCTCCCACAACAACTGCCATCACTACCACCGAGGCTACTACCTCTATAGCCACCACTGCTTCCCCCATGTTTACTGAACCCCCAACCACCACTGTTGCCACCACTTCAGTTGAAACAACTTCTGCAACAGTGTCCAGCACCAACAATGAGTTTCAACCACAACAGACACCACTAGGACCTCCACTCAGTCCACCGCCATGGTACCATCTGCCATTTAAACTTACTGTTCTACCACAGCACCTACCAGTACTACCACTGAGGCTACAACCACAACCACCACCAACCAGTATCCTTCTACAACTTCTGCTGAAAACACAGCCACAGCATCAACCACCTCCTCTTTTGAACCCACCAGGAAAACTCTTAGCACCATCTTTAACCTTACCCTGTCACCATCTCTCCAAGCATTTCCCTTACTGAGGGCATTACCACAACTGCAATTAGTATTGTAATTGCACTCAGTGTCCATGAGTACCTGATTCATATTAACTGGATCTGTGACCAGTTAAGATCCAGAGTTCTGGATCTCTTTCTGCATCTTCTCTTATTATAATACTTTACCAGTTCAGCCCTTTGTGTTCACAGTAGTATACCCTCCTACTCAGCTGAAGCTACAATGGCACAAATCATTCAAAAATTTCAACTCAAGTCTGAACTATTTTCGTTTGAATGAACCTACAGTATCAGCTTACCAGAATCTCTAGACACTATTCTTTGCTATTCCATGATTGTACACTACCACAATTGCTACCTCTGTCTCAGCAAGTGAATCTAGTCTGCTTTCTGACATAATGTAGACATTATATTCAATTCTCTTTGCCACCTCCTCAATTAAAATAAAGTCAACACAGATGTTACCAACTCGGCTGACTTTCTAATCACAGCACCATAATGACCTCAGCTGAAATAATAATCTCCATAACCTTGTAATATAAACAATATTTGTTAATAGAAAATGCAACCACAGTTAAGTGATTTACTATCACAGTAGAGTTAGCAATTTCACTACCCCTTCAAATGAATTCATAGCCACAATAACATTGCATCACCAATATATGCTGGCTATAATGTCTACTGAACTTTTGCTGTAGGGACCACCACATCAATTACTTACAGTCATACTATCATTTCTTCATACAGTCTTCATACAGTCACTTCATCATTTCTACAACATCGCCATTTATAGTGTATATATTACTACAACATACGATTCTCACTAAACCCTTTATTACCCTATTGGCTGAATCTGTAAGCACTGTAACTTCTACTGATATTGCACTCAAAGCTATCCGTTACTTATTCATCTGAACCAATGCTGCCTCTATTTATAGTAAATCTCCTAATTCACAGCATCACATCCACTTGACATAAATGGAAAATTCATAATGACCCCTTCCATTGGAACTCTAATTAGGATGCTTGGAAATGAAATCCTAATGTCTACTGTCATTGTTCTCATACCAGAAACTATAGTATTAGTACCATAGACGATTCTAATGTCAATAACTGCAGGCATATAACTACAGTGTCCAAAACAACCACTTCTAAAACAAGATTACTTGATGACCAATTCAACTGTTATTAAAATGATAGTGAATTTTATCCTGAAAACATTTAGATTTAACAATACTATATATTAGACCTGACCATTTAATGTGGATAGCCTCTACTTTGTGAGGTTTTAGATAACACAATTTTCATACAAAGTATATCCAATCCATTTATTTCTGTTGGTAAACTGTTATGATTAAATAAAAATTTGCCAAATGTGAATACAGTCTTTTATTATTCCAAAGTTTTAGTCTTTAATACACAAATTCCATATATAATAGGGAAAACACAGTCTATATTGTAAGGGTGAAATAAATATACATTTACACATTACAACATTTTTTTAGATTGTGCCAACACTGTTTTCATTTCATTTTATCTTTAAATCATAAGTAATATTTTAAATGTGTCATCACTATTTTTATTTAATAAATTTTTTTTCTACTACTTTTTTTGCAGTAATCTAATAAAGGCATACAATTAAATACTTAGACTAAATATTTACTTATGCTTGATATCTGCTGAAATGCCAGAAATAGTTTAAAAAAAGAAAATAGAATGTCAGTAGTAATAAACTTGTAAATTTGGATCCTTTACTTAGAATTCCTGGCAACTGATGGGTTTAAACCAATGTTGATGGTATATACACTCTACAGCAGTCCTACTAAATCAGAAGCCTTAAGGGTAGCCCAGAAATCTATATTTTTCAAGACATAAGCATACAAGACTGATAACCACTAGTTGAAGCAGTAAATTCAGAAGGGAATCTTTGTGTCTTAGATGTTAGTGAGATTGATATAAATCAGTGAATATTCTTTAAAGCATTAACAAAAGTCAGTTTCATTACTTGGTGCTAGTTTTACCTATAAACAAAGGATACTATATGGTGTGTAGACACATGAGCACATGGTTAGGAGTGGGTATGAAAATGCTTTCCTTATCCAAAAGAAAAAATGTGCTTTCAAGTAATTTAAAACAAATATTTTAATAGCCACTATGCTAATTAGAATAGTTCCATACTTCCCTGGTGGCTCAGAGGGTAAAGCGTCTGCCTGCAATGCAGGAGACCTGGGTTCAATCCCTGAGTCAGGAAGATCCCCTGGAGAAGGAAATGGGATGCATTTAGTATGTGTTAGTGTAATGATCAGAGAAGGCAATCGCACCCCGCTCCAGTACTCTTGCCTGGAAAATCCCATGGACCGGGGAGCCTGGTAGGCTGCAGTCCATGGGGTCAATAGGAGTCGGACACGACTGAGCGACTTCACTTTCACTTTCATGCTAGTTAGAAATAATTTTAAACTATCCTTTCAAGTCAGTCTTACAGAGGTACTTCCCTCTATATTGCTAACCTGGTTACTATAACTGTATGCAATCAATGTAATAAAAGTTTATTAGAACCCTTTATTACCTTCCTTCATTGTTTTTTCACTGAGTGATACTGTGTATTATTTATTAAACGTAACACTGGCTGAACTCCTCTTTTTTTCTTTTTAATTACTCATTTGCTCTTGGCTGCGCTAGGTCTTCATTGTTGCACTCCTGCCTTCTCTAGTTGCAGCAGGTGGGAGCCACTCTCTAGTTGCGGTGTGTGAGCTTCTCACTGTCGTGGCTTCAGTGGCTGTGGCACACAGTCTTAGCAGTTGTGCTGCACGTGGAATGTGGAATCTTCCCAGACCAGGGATTGAACCCATGTTCCCTGTACTGGAAGGCAGATTGTTCACCACTGGACCCACCAGAGAAATCCATCTTTTTTCTTAAAGAAGACATAACTTTTACCATTTTTCAGCTCTACATCTTTTAATCAAGATGAGAAATGTTCTGCAGTAGATCCATTGTGTAAATAAATATGTTTGTAAAGGATGGAAAGACTTTCTCAGTTTTCACATTGTAGGTTCAGTTCAGTTCAGTTCAGTCGTTCAGTTGTGTCCGACTCTTTGCGACCCCATGGACTGCAGCAGGCCAGGCTCCTCTGTCCATCACCAACTCTTAGAGCTTGCTCAAACTTATGTCCATCGAGTTGGTGATGCTATCCAACCATCTCATCCTCTGTTGTCCCCTTCTCCTTCTGCCTCCAATCTTTCCCAGCATCAGGGTCTTTTCAAATGAGTCAGTTCTTCACATCAGGTAGCCAAAGTGTTGGAGTTTCAGCTTCAGCATCAGTTCTTCCAATGGGTATTCAGGACTGATTTCCTTTAGGATTGACTGGTTGGATCTCCTTGTAGTCCAAGGGACTCTCAAGAGTCTTCTCCAACACCACAGTTCAAAAAGCATCAGGTTTTTGGTGCTCAGCTTTCTTTATAGTCCAACTCTCACATCCATACATGACTACTGGAAAAACCATAGCTTTGACTAGATGGACCTTTGTTGGCAGAGTAATGTGTCTGCTTTTTAATATGCTATCTAGGTTGGTCATAGCTTTTCTTACAAGGATCAAGTGTCTTTTAATTTCATGGCTGCAGTCACCATCTGCAGTGATTTTGGAGCCCAGGAAAATAATGTCTGTCACTGTTTCCATTGTTTCTCCATCTATCTGCCATGAAGTGTTGGGACTGGATGCCATGATCTTCGTTTTTTACATGTTGAGTTTTAAGCCAACTTTTTCACTCTCCTCTTTCACTTTCATCAAAAGGCTCTTTAGTTCTTCGCTTTCTGCCATAAGGATGGTGTCATCTGCATATCTGAGGTTATTGATATTTCTCCCAGCACTCTTGATTCCAGCTTGTGCTTCATCCAGCCCTGCATTTTGCATGACGTACTCTGCATATAAGTTAAATAAGCAGGGTGACAATATACAACCTTGATGTACTCCTTTCCCAATTTGGATACTCAGTGGATGTGTGATTTCATCACATCACTAGTATGTTAGGTCAGCTTGCTGAAGGCAGGGACTGATCTCTGTGTTTAAACAGTGTGGGTACCTGAAAATTAGTAGGAAATAAATATTTGCTCAACAAATGAAAATAGTAATAATTTAAGAATTTATTATTAAATGAAGATTTTTATAATTGGAACTATGCTATTAAATCATCTTTTAATATACTTTTTAATGTTAAGCTATTCTAATTAGTATTATTTTTCTGAAATGTTAACCTTATAAAATGTTAGAAAATACTTGGTTGAAGTACAACACATATGTGCAGAAAATACCTGTATCATAATGTACAGCTCAATGAGTTATCACCTGATGAGTGAACACTCATCCCCAGATCAAGAAACAGAACCTTACCAGCTCTTCAGAAACCTGCCACATGCCCGCACAAAAACACTATCTCCTTTTTTCCTGCCCCTAAAATAAACACTACTCTGATTTCTAACACCATGGATTGCCCTATCTGATTGGGAAAATAGCAAGAATGGAATTGGTACAGCATATACCCTTTTGTGTCCGACTTCTTTGGCTCAGCTTTTTATTTGTGACATTCATACACATTTTAAAATGATTTGTCTCTGAGGATGGGTGATAGAATACACAAGGGTATTCCGTGTAAAATTCTTTATATCTCCTGTATATTTGAAATATTTGCTAATTTCCCCCAAAGCAGCGTGGCTAGGGCATAGCGAGTGTTGTCTTCATGAATTCACAGTGAAGTCAGAAGGGGCCAAATTACTTAAGATCTTACAGATTATGGTAAGTTTTAGTGACTTTTCCTTTCCCAAGAGGAAATGCCATTGAGTTTTGAGAAGGAAAATGATATATCTGATTTAATTTTAGGTGAAACTATGTAAATGCTTTGTGGGAGAATGGATTGGAGAATTGAAAAAAGTAGAAAAAAAATTAGGAGGTCTTTGCCATGGATTTGGTAAGAGAAGATAGTGGGTTGAGTGAAAGCACCCAGGACAGAGCATGACGCACGGTAGTGATGGATACGCGCGGTAGTGATGGATACTCTATCCCTTTCTGACGATGTCTGAGATGCAGTCATTCCTCCTTCCCTGAGATCACACCCACCCCAAATGTATTTCATTCAAGTCCAATGAGCACGTCATTTTCTTAAAGTCTCGTCTCTTCTAAATTTCAGTTTCCAAGCCCACAGCATCTTCTCTCTCATTCTCTTCTCATGGCATTTCTGTGTGGTTCTGGGCCAGTCTCTCTCGTGTACTTTGGCCACAGAAGCTCCTCTTGCCTTTGTCTTCCCTGCTGTCCCCTGCTGCAGTGCCCTCCTTCTTCCCCCTTCCTGTCCCACATGCACCCCAGCTGTTGAGCTCTAGTTCAGAGCTTACCTGCCCCAAGCTATGACCACTTTCTTCACTCAAAAGTGATTTTCTTTGCTTTCCATATACTTTGGAAAACATCACTCCAAATATGTTGACTTTCAGCCCGTTGCTCTCATCCTTCCTGAACCTCTCTCTCATCCTCACAGCTGAGTCCACCAAACCCTCCAACCTGTACCCTCTGTTTACCCCGTTTCTACCCAAGTTCCAGGACTGACCATATCAGAGAAAAAAAATTATTAAAGTGCTCCAGTGTCAGGCAGGCAGGCATGCTTCCTATGGTCATCTTCTGACGCTTTCAACCCAGACGAGGTGAACAAGTATCGGATCCCTAGCTCTGAACGCTGTGACAACAGGGTCCTGCAGTGACCACTTGTTGCAGCCTTGAGCAGAGGTTGGCTGCTTGCTTATTAGCCCTCATCTGTAAGCTGGTACTTAGTCTCTGATAAGTTGAAGGTCCCTCTGAGTTGCTGGTTAGCATCTAGTTGGTTCCTTCTTTTTCAGGAGGACTTGCAGTTTTACTTTGTTCTGTTAAGGCCCTGTACCTGATGACTGCGTCTTTCCCAGGAACTTCAGCTCCAGGGGTTTGGGCTCTGTTGACTCCTGGCAGGCCGTGACAAAGACTGCAAAACTGCAGAGCTCTTAACAGATTTCTGTACTTGAAGAACCTGTTGGAAGGTTAAACTTCTCCAGTGTGGACATTTGAGTTCTAATCATGCATCTGCCTAAATCCTGGTCAGGGATTGTAGAGTTTGCATGCATAGAAGGCTGTCAGCCTTGACTGGATTTGCTAGGCCCTTTCTATTATTTAGAAATAGACCCTTGCCTCTACTGCCCCTGCAGGAGTCTGTCTCTGTCTCACCCTCAGCGCCACCTTGCTGACATCCAGGCCTTCCTGATGCCGCCTGAGATAAGTCGCTTGCATCTTTATTCTTTTCACTATTTTTTTTGATCTCTTTGATTCACTTCTAAATATTTTTCACTCCATTCCCTCTACCTCACTGCTATTAATATTAATCTGTTTTCCTGACAGCTTTATTGAGATGTAATTCACATTATAAGATTTACTCACTTAAATGAACAATTTACCTCTCCCCATTATTCTTAACATAAGTGTGCAATAATTGCAGAATGGCCTTAATTAAATGGTTGTTGGATATATGTCTAGAGCAACCTCAGATTCACACACTAAACTTAGCTTGGGACTTATTTTACATGTCTTTAAGATTTAATGGTTCATCAAGGACATGGGGATAAAACTTAATTTTTTAGAGTTGTGAGAGGAGTCAGAGGAGTGCACCCACTTGTAAAGCCACACTTCTTCATACCAAGTGTCAGTAATCGTCCCAGAAAGGACTTAGGCAGGTGTTAAGCCTCATTTAGGAGGCTGCAGTGACATATTGCAACAACAGATGGTGCTATGGTGCTACTTTCTTTTTCTTTCTCTCCCATTGCTCCCTCCCTGCCTCCCTTCCTTTTTTCCACCCATTAAAAATACTAGTGGGACTTAGGTATAACTCAAGTGAGTAACTTTTGTCTTTTAAGAAGTAGATTTTTAAAAAAAAATCTTGAATAAGGAGAGACATGATTGTAGTGCAAAAATAAGACCTGCTGCTTGAGAGTAGAATTTTATTTATTTCATGTATCTTTCTAGAAAACAGAACCTAGGTCAATGGGTTGAAGCTATTGAGATGAAGATTTGACTCAACATAGGGAAGAATGATCTAGCAAGAGAGTCAACCCAGAGAGGAATACTGAACCCCAGAAAACAGATGCGCTCCCAGTCCATGGCACAGAGAAGCTGGAGTAAGAATTCCCGTCATTTGCTGGCATCTGGCCTGAATATCTAGAATCCTCTTAACTCAAACATTAATTACATACATTTATAAAGTAGAGCTTTCCCCACAAAAACCACAACTACTGTTTAAACAAACTTTCACATTTATAATTGAAGGTAAAATATTACATGCATTGTGAACTGCAATAAGGTTGGAGGTAAATTCTGACAGATCAAGTTCTTGCTTATTTTATTAATTGCCATATAAATCCCCACTGCCCAGAGGAATATCCGATATGTAGTACGTTCTCAATAATTCAATTTATTTGATGACTGAGTAAAAACCTTCAATATTTTATCAGTAAAAATACAATTGACATTTCAAGTAGACTTAGAATGGAATCTAGCGTAATGTGAAATTAGAAAAAAAAATCACTGATACAGATCAAGCAGTTGTTTGTTTCCATTTGAGCGGTAGTCATTATTGTCGGTCCAAGATGTTACCTAAATAATATTTCATTATTTTAAATTTGTTGAAATAACATTCTATCATAGATTTTGGGAACTGAATTGAGTAAAAAATAAATCCATCCACTTATGAAAATCACATAAGAAAGTATGAAATTTTGTTTTTTTTTAACTTCTACATTTAGTGACTTTATGCAAAGCACTCATTGAACAAATGCCAGTTCTGAAAGGGCTTTTGAAAATTTCTTTGCCTGTTTGTGTGTTTTATAATGATTTTTCATGCATTTAAATTAATTGAATAATACGAATGATCACTAACCACTATATTTTTAAACCTCTTGTCTGGCTTGCTAGTTTCCAGGTTAAACAATAAAAATGATGAACTGAAATAATACTGTTAACTAAAAATTGCCTCAAATCAGAGATCAGGAGTGATCCTACTGGTCTCACTAATCAGTGGACCGAACATAATCTAATTGTAAGACTACGGCATAATTTAATCCAAAGGGTTTTTTGTGTGTGGGTAAAAATATAAAATAATTTGACAGAGCATTAATCGGTGAATTTGAAAGAGACCAATTTAGGTTGCTTCCCTGTCCTGACTGTTGTTAATAATGTTTCACTGAACACTGGGGTGCATGTGCCTTTCTGAATTTCAGTTTTCTCTGGATATGTGCCCAGTATTGCTGGACTGCTGAGTCATACGGTAGTTCTATTCTTAGATTTTTAAGGAAGCCCCCTTAGTGGCTGTATCAGTTTACATTCCCACCAATAGTGCAAGAGGGTTAGCAAAAATCCAACTAGAACTAAACCTAAAAATGGTGAAAACATTTGAAAGAAGACTTTTGAAAGGGTTAAACTGTGTGCACGTGTATATTCACACACATGCACACACACATTTTTTCCCCTAAATATTTCAGGGAATTCCATCACTTTTTTTTTTTTTAACTACATTTTCAAAGTTAGTGCTTCTCAGACTTTGGTACGCATTAAAGTCATCTCAGAGTACAGTCCCCCCTTTAGATTTAGTCACTCAGGTGTGAGGCCTGGGAGTAAGCATTCCCAAGAAGTCTTCCCATTCCTTTGCAACTCTGGAACCAGGTTTGTTTTTTTCTTTTTGTTCTCAAAAGGAGAGATACAGACTTTCCAGTGGACTGTCTGCATTTCTTCATCCTGAGCTGGGACATCTGAGTGGCTACTAGCCTGAAAGATAGTAGGAGGTTCTGACCAGGATGATTAAACTGGTTTTGTCAGTTCTCCTCTTGGGGATTAATTTTTTTTCAATTGACAATTGGTAGGGTTAGAACAGATGGCCTACATGTTATTCAGATTTATTAAATTAGATGAATCTCTAGCTAGTCAATTAGTACGAGTGATATATTTGTCATCAGTTCAGTTCAGTCACTCAGTTGTATTTGACTGTTTGCAACCCCATGGACTGCAGCATGCCAGGATTCCCTGTCCATCACCAACCCCAGAGCCTACTCAAACTCATGTCCATCGCATCAGCGATGCCATCCAACCATCTCATCCTCTGTCATCCCCTTCTCCTCCCACCTTCAATCTTTCCCAGCATCAGGGTCTTTTCCAATGAGCCAGTTCTTTGCATCAGGTGGCCAAAGTGTTGGAGTTTCAGCTTCAGCATCAGTCCTTCCAATGAATATTCAGGACTGATTTCCTTTAGGATGGACTGGTTGGATCTCCTTGCAGTCCAAGAGGCTCTCAAGAGTCTTCACCAACACCACAGTTCAAAAGCATCAATACTTCAGCACTCAGCTTTCTTTATAGTCCAAATCTCACATCCATACATGACTACTGGAAAAACAATAGCTTTGACTAGACATCATAAAAGAACAAAATTTTTGAATTATTATTTGATTACTTACTGTATGAGTCATTTACAAAAATGTGCTATTCAAATACTATTCTTCACCAAGAACTTTCTGTGCCACTTTTGCAAAGATCTCTTGGGATGTATGTGTTGGATACTAATTGTTAACTTCTAAATTGAGTTATTTCTAGACTCCAGCCTACTGCCATTTAGATTTTGCTGAGTCACAGTGACATTTCTACCTATTTAAAGCAGAGGTGGCCTCAGCCATTAAACATGAAGATGTTGGAAGATCCTTGTTTAATCAAGTTCCCTTTAACTAAATTTCCTAGTGCCCCTCTGAAAGAAGGAAGATTTCAGTGAATACACTAGCAATTATTTATATATCATCTTTGCCAACTCTCAGGGAAAGAGTGTTCAGGAGAGACACATTTTTCTGGAAGCTGAGGGAGGAGGATTGGAAAGTTTTAGAGCAAGGGAGGAGAGTCTGCAAAGGCCAAAGTCTAGGGAGCAGAGAGTTATGCACCTATAAGAGGAGGTGCCCGCAAGGGGAGGAAGATGGCCATGCTCGGTTGGAAAGAAAGCAATGGCAAATACCAAATATTTTATCATGGCCCTGAAGTCAGAAGAAAGGGTAAATGAGGGATGTTGCTAAAAGTGAAGGGAATGTAACATGACCTATAATTTGAGAATTGTTTTTTCCTCTTTGGAGGGCCAGAAGGAAGCAGCTCCCAAAAGTTTCTTGTATTAACTACTACCTTACTTTTTCATCTAAGGTGGATCCCATACTGGGGAAAGTGAAAGTGAAAGTCGCTCAGTTGTGTCCAACTCTTTGCGACCCCATGGACTACACAGTCCTTGGAATTCTCCAGGCCAGAATACTGGAGTGGGTAGCCTTTCCCTTCTCCAGGGGATCTTCCTAACCCAGAGATTGAAACCAGGTCTGCCGCATCACAGATAGAGTCTTTACTGACTGAGCCACACGAGAAGCCCCATACTGGGGAATGATAGTTTATTACTTAATTTAGTTCATAGTTGCACGGACCCATTATAGTTGATAACATGGTTGCATCAGTCAATTTGATTATTTCTCAAAATTCCAGGTATAAATATCACTGTTCAAATTGAAAAATTGTTCCTGGAGTTAAGTGTGTGGTGATCCATGTTTGAGAATGGATAAAGAGCATACGAAAATATACCATGACCATTGAACCCCCTGGAAAACAGCCAGGGAGTATGTGAGTCTTGCTTATGTGAGTCTTATCCTCAGTCATTACAGAAAATTCTACTAGTTTTTGTAATCTTCGAAAAAAAAAAAAAGAACGAATACTTCTAGTTATTGCAGAAAAGTCAATTTATTAACTTTCAACCACTCACTATCAATCACAAGTCTGGTGTTTTTATTCATGCAGTATGTATAAAACAAAATTGTAAAGTATCAACTTAGAAGAGCTGAGGCCATGTGTAAGTAGGGGTGATTTTTAAAGAGAAGAAGCAAGAGGATTTTCTCCTTGCTTACAAAGGTAAAACAAAACATTTCTTTTTGAGAGATGAAAGTGATTTTAGATACCATTTAATCCTATCCAATCTCTTCATTTATTGACTGAAAAAAGTATTCAGGGAAGTTAAAACTTTTGCTGGAATTTATATGGAGAATCCCAGGGATGAGGGAGCCTGGTGGGCTGCCGTTTATGGGGTTGCACAGAATCGGACACAACTGAAGCGACTTAACAGCAGCCGCAGCAGGGCTTCTCAGGTGGCTAAAGTGGTAAAGAATTTGTCTGCCAATACAGGAGACACAGGAGAAATGGGTTTGATCCCTGAGTTGGGAAGATTCCCTGGAGGGGGAAATGGCAACTCACTCCAGTGTTCTTGCCTGGGAAATCCCATGGACAGGGGAGCCTGGTGGTCTACAGTCCATGAGGTCACAAAGAGCTGGACACGACTGAGTGTGCACACATACAGCTACCAATTGTCTAATATGGGACTAGTACTAGGCAAAGTAAGAAACGTCTACTAAAAAGAATTAAAAAAGAAACTTCTACTAGATCTCATGATTTTGAGACTGATACCCAAGAATGCTTAATACAAAATCCTATTCTTTTCACGCTATCATGTTGCTTGTCTACTAAATAATAACAAAAAAGATTTGTTGCAGCATCACGATAATCATCAGTGTAAACATGAACACAAGCATTTTATAGCATTTACTAAGTGCCAGGAGTAAGAGCAGCACTTTACCCATGCTATCTCATTCGGCCTGTGAGACAAGTACTGTCATTATTCCTGTTTTATAGATGAAGACTGTGAGAAGCAGAGTTGAGGTAACTTCTCCAAGACCACACGATACGGGGCAAAACCAGCTTGGAATCCATGGTGCTTCTGGCTTCAGACTGTGCCATCCGACCGCCCTGCATTCAGCCTCTCACTTGCACAGCACTTTATAGTTTATATAGTTTCACCTCCATTAATCCTTAGGCCAATACTCTAAGTCTTGTGTGCCTATTACTATCATTTTACAGATGAGAATGTGAGCTCAGAGAGGATAAGCGATTTTCCAAGTGAAAACAGCTGGTAGCTTACAGAAGCTGGTCTGTCTGACAATTTTCATGCTGATGAATTCTATCTGAGCTGAAGATTAGCAGAAGGATGTGCAATAATTAAAGTTCACATTGCTGGAAGGTTTCCACAGACCCTGATTATTGGGGAGAATTTAGGATATTAATGGGCTTCCCTGGTGGCTCAGAGGTTAAAGAATCTGCCTGCAATGTGGAAGACCTGGGTTCAGTCCCTGGGTTGGGAAGATCCCCTGGAGAGGGGAACAGCTACCTACTCCAGTATTCTTGCCTGGAGAATTCCATGGACAGAGGAGCCTGGCGGGCTACAGTCCACAGGGTCACAAAGAGGTGGACATGACTGTATGACCTTCATTTCACTGGGGTATTAACAGGTTCCGAAAGGAGGAAATTCTAAACAGAAGAATTTCAGGGGTACTTACTTATATTTAATACTATGCAGTCAGCAGCCTACCTGTAAACTCATTTTTACCTGGTGATTTGGGAATAAGTGTTGAGTTTTCAGTAAATTTTTTTTTAAGCATTTAAAGATTCAGACCTAAGAATAAAACTGAGTGATAATTGTGTACGTATTTTTTTCCTCCAATGACAAGGAAAGCATAATACCAATCCTTTTCCAGGATGAAAATGTAGAATATAACAATATTTATTATGAAAATATAATAAATAATAATGACTCCTACATGTTTCCTCGATGAAAATGGCATGTAAGTGACAAAGTACAAATAGAAATACAGATTACAAAGTAATTACATGACAATGCTCTTTACTTTTCTTGAGATAGTTGGTTTCATTCTTACTGTTTTTATTTAAATCCTTTTGAGCGACACAGAATATACCCAGTTTCCAGCCTTTGTGGGAATTTCCCTCATTTGTCTCTTGTGTGTGCTCAGTCACCTCAGGCGTGTATGACCCTTTGTGACCCCGTGGACTGTAGCCACCAGGCCCCTTTCTCCATGGGATTCTCCAGGCAAGAATGCTGGAGTGGGTTGCCATGCCCTCCTCCAGGGGGTCTTCCCGACCCAGAGATCAAACCCGAGTCTCCTGCACCTCCTGCACTGCAGGCAGATTCTTTACCGCCGAGGCACCGGGGAAGCCTACGTTTGTCTCTTAGCCTGTGTAATAACAGCAGCAATTGGCGTACTTGCAGTGTGCCTGGTCAATAAAGAGGGAAGTGATACTGCCCCCATCACCATCCATACGCCTCTGGATGAGGAGGAACCTATAATAATCATCCCTGGAACAACCCCACTGTCTACTCTTCAGCCTGCAGTGACCAGTACAACAACTATGATCACAGCAAAGGCAGCGACAACCACCACAGCCTCAAGTGAAGCTATTACCATAAAGCCCCCTTCCACCATGTCACCTGAACTGCCACAACCTCCACTTCAACTGAAGCTGCTACCGGAATGGAAACAACCACCGGCATTTCAACTGAGCCATCTACTATGACGGATGCTACCACCCACATGAGAGAACTTACACTCTGATTGAGCATAAGACCACCATAAAAACTGTAACCATGTCAACAGAAGTTATACCCAGCACTGCTCCAACAAACCTTGTAACAATAACTACTTCAATAGAACGCACGATTCCTGCGCCTACAACCATCACAACCTCTTCTACACCTATCAAAACAGCCATCCTGACTTCTAGTAAATCTATAAATATTACCTCTTCAGTTGATCCCCAAACCCATTGACTACAGGTACTTCAACTGAACTTTTGACAAAAAAAGAAATGATCACTTCCACAGAAACCGAAAAGATGACAATTTCTAGTGAACCTACTACTATTACAAATATAACAACCTCTCCATTTGAAATGACAATAAATGCAATCAATACCACCTCATTCATTGAGGCTGCAAGTACTACAATTTCTATGAACCTATCACACTTAGAGAGGTAATAACCTCTTCAACTGAAACTACAAATATAATAACTCTAGTTTCTGCTTCTACTAAACCCTCCACCACAGCACCAACTATTCTTGAACTGAACCTAAACCTTCACCACTGTGCCTCCAATGAGAAAAGTCACTCTCATTTAAATTTAATTTCTGAGTACCACTAAATGTAAGGATAAAAAAGCAAGAACCAAAACTTTATTCATAAACACTCATAACTTTTTTCAGAAACTACAAATAAAGAAACACCTCAAGAGAATTTATAACACTTCAAATAAGTCTATAACCCAATGGCTTTAACTACATCAATCACAATGGGAACCAATACTTCAGCTGAATTTACAGCCACCACTAACCTATTACCCGGAGAAGGCAATGGCACCCCACTCCAGTACTCTTGCCTGGAAAATCCCATGGATGGAGGAGCCTGGTGGGCTGTAGTCCACGGGGTCGCAAGAGTTGGACACGACTGAGCGACTTCACTTTCACTTTTCACTTTCCTGCATTGGAGAAGGAAATGGCAACCCACTCCAGTGTTCTTGCTTGGAGAATCCCAGGGACAGGGGAGCCTGGTGGGCTGCCATCTATGGGGACGCACAGAGTTGGACGCGACTGAAACAATTTAGCAGCAGCAGCAGCAACTTATTACCGAGACAGCCATCACCCCACTTCCACTTTATCTCAAATCCTCTATAGCCAGCACTCAAAGTAAACCTGTAATATGTACAACTTTGCATTTGCGACCACCTCAGCCATTGCTACTTATTCAGTGAAACTCATCTCTCTCACAATACAGTCACCTCAGTATCATATATTCATTCTGCCCCACATTGACCACTAATGTGGTTAATTGATATGACAGCAACTAACATCCAAGTAACAAAGGCTGCAGCTACCAAAGCTACCATTGCTTCTAATGAATCAACAAGCACAATAGGCCATCTTCACTGTTTCAGCTGAATCAAAAAGCACATATGTTCTACGTATTTTACTACCACAAAGACACCATAATTTCAGTTGAAGTTATGACCACCAGTCAGTTCAGTTCAGTTCAGTCGCTCAGTCGTGTCCGCCTCTTTGTGACCCCATGAATTGCAGCACGCCAGGCCTCCCTGTCCATCACTAACTCCCCGAGTTCACTCAGACTCACCCTCCATCGAGTCAGTGATGCCATCCAGCCATCTCATCCTCTGTTGTCCCCTTCTCCTCCTGCCCCCACCACCATTACTGTCACTAAGATTTAAAACCATAACAAAACCAACACAACAATGGAAATATCAGCTGCCACAAGAAATGATGCTGTACATTTGTATGAACTTGTGGGAGTAATTTGGATTGTTGTGGGATCAAATGATGTGGTATTTTTCAGTTGAGCCTAAAACCACAACTACAACCACCATGTTGGGTTGATGGACTACCATAATGTTCCCAGCATTACTTAGAAAACAGAAAAACATGGCAACAACACAGTGATCTTCTCATAGCAAAAGAATCTTTAGTTATTTTCTCTAACTATCCCATTATTTAGTCCCCTCTACCATCTCTCATATCAAATTTATATCTATAACAATTGTAGGTAATTCTCTAGCCAAGAGCAATACCTCACTGGAAGTTTATCACCCTCTCAAGGACAAAAGACAACCATTTAGCCTGTTACTGTTCCATTGCTGTAATTACCTAAAACCCACATTTTCCTCCACACTTAATAGATCACCATTTTTTAATAACTGAACTTTTAATTTAAAAAGCTTATCAGTTTTCCTAAAAGCTTTAGATCACATATATTTGCATAAAAGTGAACCTAATTTGTAGTTGAAAAAGCCTTCTCTAAGAAATGTATGATAAAAATCTCATAGTAAAATTACTATTAATATCTGTTGCTAAATACCAATGTATCTAAAGGATGAGCATTAAATGTAGATGTTAAATAAACCTATATAGGATAATTTTAATTATTGTATGTTGTTTCCTATGTATGCAATACAAAAATATGGTTATTTTCCTCCTCAAATGGTTTTGTCTTTAGCATATTGGCTGCTAATAACATTACTTTGTTTTTGCTATTCCAAATGGAAGCACTATCTAAATACTGAAGAAGATCCCAGGGAAGAAAATAACTATGCAGGAGTATTAATGAAATTATTAATTTTGACTTTGTTTATAATTTCTAATTGAAGAAATTTAAATTGATGCTTACAATGACCAGGCTCCACTGGAAATTTCTGAAGCAAAATCGGTGAGAAAGCCAGCAATATATCTTTTACAAATCAGTAGACATTGAAAAATTATTTTAATAGTTAGTTATTAAGAGCGTCTTAGTCTGGTCAGGCTTGCAATAATGTAATACCACAGACTGAGTGGCTTATAAACCACAGAAATTTATTTCTCGTAGTGGGAAGTCTGAGAAGGCCAAGGTTAAGAGTCCGGCAGATTTAGTATCTAGTGAGAGTTTCCTGGTTCATCAACAGCTGCCTTTTCTCTGTGCCTTCATAAAGTGAGAGGGGAAGGCAGCTTTGGGTCTCTTATAAGGACACTCACCCTATTCATGAGGCCTTCACCACTGTAAGCTAATTACCTTACAAACGCTTTGCCTCCAAATTCCATAATATTCACGTTAATATTTGACATATAAATTTGAAGTGAAGTGAAGTGAGTTGAAGTTGCTCAGTCGTGTCCCACTCTGCGACCCCATGGCCTGTAGCCTGCCAGGCTCCTCCCTCCATGGGATTCTCCAGGCAAGAGTCCTGGAGTGGGTTGCCACAAATATTCAGTCTGTTGTACACACTATAAAAAATGGCAGCTTTATTCAAACCCATAAAGAATGGACTGCTATTTATTATATGATTACATTCTGGCAGGGGTGAGGAAGGAATATTTTGTTTACCAAATAAGAAAGGAAGGAAGTATGTTTAAGCAAAAAATTCTAAATAAAAATTTCAATATGGCCTATGCTAATTAGAAATAATTTTTAAATTACTGCAATAGAAATATTATTTCTACCATAAATTCTACATACTTGAAATAATTTTATTTTAACACTTTAATTTGGATTTTACTTACACGAATTGAAATTTCTTTCTCTTCAAGTCATTTCATTTAAACACACACACACATACACACACACATTTACTTTTTAAAATAGTAAGATTTTTTTTCCAGTTTGTGGTATAATAGGTGCACAATAAATATCTGTTGCATAAATACCTACCTACATAAATAGATGTATAGGGCTTCCCTGGCAGCTCAGATGGTCAACAATGCACCTGCAATGCAGGAGACCCAAGTTTGATCGCTGGGTTGGGACGATCCCTTGGAGAGAATACCCACTCCAGTATTCTTGCCTGGAGAATTCCAAGGCAGAGAAGTCTGACGGGCTTCAGTCCATGTATGGATAAATGTTAACTGACTTGAGTGTTAGTTTTCTAGTACTGCCAAATTGCCAAAAATTTAAGGACTTAAAATGCAATTTTACTATTTTAAAAATAAAATAGAGATAGTAACAATCCTTATCTGTGAGAAGAGTCTGGTTTTTTTTTTCTTACTCAGCTTCTCGAGGATGGCCCATGGCTCCTTCTTTTACAACACTTCAACCCCTGTTTTGCCATCACTGATGACATCAGAGTGTCATCTCTCTCTCTTTTACTGATCTACTTGCTTTTATAAGTGACACTTAAAAAGTTACTTTTATAAGTAACTTGTGGTTACATTTGGTTCATCTTAATTATTCAAGATGATTTCCCATCTCAAGGTTTTTAATTTAATTCCATCTGCAAAGTCTCTTTTTCCAAGTAAGATAACATAGGGATTAAGATGTATACATTTGGGAGGGTATTATTCAGACTAACATTGTTCATTTGCTGCCCCCCCCCCCACAAAGATTCTTATCCATCCAAATGTAAAATACATTCCCTCCATCCCAAACTTTCAGCCTCAACCCCTTAAAGCATCAGCTCAAGTCCAAAATATCATCTAAGCTTCATGAACCTAAAAATCCCCAGTTTCATCATCTAAGTCATCTTAAAATAAGTCACGAATAAAGCTCTGAATATAATCCATTCTGAGACAAAATAGCTTTTCATCTGTGGACCTGTTAAACTAGAAGACAAGTTTTCTGCTTCCAAAGTACAATGGTGAGCCGGGCATAAGATAGCGTATATAGATAGTCCCATTCCAAAATAGAGAAAATGAAAGAAAAAAGTAGCCACTGATTCCAAGCAATTTGGAGTTCCAGACAGAAAAACACCATTCGATTTCAAGGCCTGGAAATACCCCGTTGGCTTGAGGCTCCACCTCCTGGACCTGCTGTCTTACCCTTTTACTTGAAAAGCAGTCGTTTCCCTTTTTCTTGGAGAGCCACGTATGCTTGCAGCTGCATGGTGTTGTCAGCCTGCTTCCTGCCTGAAGAATGTTGAGAGTCCAAGTAACTTCTTTTATTTCATCCTGTCTCTTTCCCTTGCATTCCAAACTGGCAGTGTTTCTGCTGCTAAAGAGTTCTCATGGTCCTCTGTGTATGTCACTTCATTAGACAAGCGATTCCGCCACAGATCTTTCCTGAAAAAATTCCAATCTCTGTTCTTGGCTTCTGCTGAGATGATTGAGAGAATCCATGCATTGCAAGTTCTCCAGAGAGCTGTCTCTATGATTGAATACTCTGACTTTCTCTCCTTCCAAGGCACTAGTAAAAGGTGGTCCAACTATACTCCTGGCTCTTTCTAGCATGCTTTCCTAACAGTTAGTCCCCTATTTTTAGCATCTTCTGCAATCTGGACAGGCTGAGAATTTCCCAAATCATCAACTCCTCATTTTTTCTTTTTTAATGCTTGACAGTTCTTCCCTAAATTTCTGTTTCCTCTTGCATTTTACTATAAATAAGGACAAACCAGTTCACACCTTCAACATTCTGCTTGGAAATCTCTTCAGTTAAATGTCCAAGTTCATTGCCTACGAGTCTGCTTTCCACATAACTAAATTGTGAAGGATACTGTTCAGCTAAGTTCATGCCACCGTATAACAAGGATCCAATTTCTGTTCCTTTCCAACAGCGTGCTTCTCATTTTCACCTGAGCCCTCACCAGCAGCACTGTTGACATCCATTTTTCTATCAACAGTTTATGATGATTCAGTTATTCTCTAAGACAAATAGGTCTCCTCGATCATGCTTCTGAAACTGCAAAAGCAGAGTTATTAGCATCCATAGAGATGGATGTTAACCATATATCATCTGAGATCTGTTCAAGGCAATCTCAGCTTCTTGTATCATGCCCCTCAAAATTTTTTCCAACCTCTTTTCATTGCTTAATTCCAAAGCAACTTCCATTTATTTAGGAATTTGTTATCACAGTACTCCACTTCCGGAACTCAATATCTGTATTAGTTTTCTGTTGCTGCTGTAACTACCATAAACTTCGTGGTTTAAAGCAACACAGATATATTGAAGTACAGTTTTAGAAGTTAGAACTCCTGAATGGGTGAATCAATGTATAGTTTTCTCACTTCACAATAAGTGAATACATGTGTTTCTCAAACTCACAGGGAGCACATGCAAAAACTGACCACATATAAAATAATTCTCAATAAATTTCAGAATTCATATTATTCCAGTCATTTTCTCTTATCATACACAATTAAGGTAGAAGCAAAATTTAAAAGTTAACTAGAAGAGCCCTAACACTGGAGAATATTTTAAAAATTTCAAAGTAAATTATGAGTCAAATAAAAAACAGAAATTAGAAGATTCTAAGATCTGTATGGTCATGAAAATATGATATTTCCTCCAAATGAATTTGGAAGAAAATTTATATTATTTTAAAGTTTATACTGAAAAGTATAAATGCTGAAAGTTAATGAGCTAACTTTATCTTAAAATTATAAATAAAAATATCAATAGAATAAAGTATAAGTGTAATTTTTTTGGTTTCCCTCTTTAAAAATTAAATTTTCAATAAATTTTATACATGTATGTATATATTAGATTGGGCTTCCCAGGTGGCACAGTGGTAAAGAATCCATCTTCCAATGCAAGGACACACAAGAGATGTCGTTTCGATTGTTGGGTCGGGAAGGTCCCCTGGAGGAGGAGATGGCAACCTGCCCCAGTATTCTTGCCAGGAAAACTCCGTGGACAGAGGAGCCTGGCAAGCTACAGTGCATTGGGTCTCAAAAAATTGGCCACAACTGAGCACAGCACACACACATTTATCTAGATTAATATCTAACAATGTCCATCACCCTAGAGATTCCTTATTCCTAACACCGGTGCCCCATTTCCACAGAGGTAATTATCATTTGGAATTCTCTCACCATAGATTAATTTTAACTGTCTTTTATTCACATAAATGTAATTTCACAGTATATATGCTTTTGAACAAGGCTTATTTCAATCAACAAAGTTTCTGTGTCTTATATCAGTGGGTAAACATGTTTAACTTTCGTTATCCAAACATAATTTCACAGTATTTTCCTGTCTGGCTTGCCCTTTCTACATAAACTATCAAAACTCTCATGCTGTCATTTAACTTCTATTTTCCTGGGATTATTCGATAACATTTCTCTCTGCTATTTGCTCAGACAGACCTATTTCTATTGATATCAATCTCTACCCTTCTCTTCGAGGCTTTCCCTTTCTACTTGTCTATGAAAACTTCCTTGTTTTCCTCCACTAGCCTTGCCCATCATGATCTTTTAGAGCTGGGCCAGAATGTAGGGAACTTTCCCATGGTTAAAACTTCACCTTCCAACACAGGGGGTGCAGGTTCTATCCCTGGTCAGGGGGCTAAGCTTCCACATGTCTTGTGCAAAAAAAACCAAAACATAAAACAGAAGCAATATTGCAACAAATTCAATAAAGATTTTTAAAAATGGTCCACATCAAAAGAAATCTTTAAAATCTTAAAAATATTTTAATCACAATACATGGTTTTGTATGATAACATGATTTTGTAAAGGTTTAATTTTATATTTTCTTTGGAACTTAATACTTGGGTCATGTATGTAGGATTTTGAGGGTGGCAATTACAAGTTTCTGCAGAAGTAATAGAATGATGTTAAATAGAATAGATATTAAAAAGCAGAGACATTATTTTGTCAACAAAGGTCCGTCTAGTCAAGGCTATGGTTTTTCCAGTGGTCATGTATGGATGTGAGAGTTGGACTATAAAGAAAGCTGAGCACCAAAGACCTGATGCTTTTGAACTGTGGTGTTGGAGAAGGCTCTTGAGAGTCCCTTGGACTGCAAGGAGATCCAACCAGTCCATCCTAAAGGAGATCAGTCCTGGGTGTTCATTGGAAGGACTGATGTTGAAGCTGAAACTCCAATACTTTGGCCACCTGATGCCAAGACCTGACTCATTGGAAAAGACCCTGATGCTGGGAAAGATTGAGGGCAGGAGGAGAAGGGGACGACAGAGGATGAGATGGTTGGATGACATCACTGACTCAATGGACATGGGTTTGGGTAGACTCCAGGAGTTGGTGATGGAGAGGGAAGCCTGGTGTGCTGTGATTCATGGGGTCACAAAGAGTCAGACATGACTGAGCAACTGAACTGAACTGAATAGAATGATGTACCACTTTTCAGGCTACTGGATAACACAGAGGTACAATCACATGCTTATGGGATCTTGTTTGCTCTGTGTTTATGGTATGTTGTTGTTCAGTTCCTCAGTCGTGTCGACCCCTTTGCAACCCCATTGACTGGAGCATGTCAGGCTTCCCTGTCCTTCACCATTTCCTGGAACTTGCTCAAACTCATGTCCATTGAGTCGGTGATGTTTATGGTACCCTAGTGCCAAATTCGGAGAAGGCAATGGCACCCTACTCCAGTACTCTTGCCTGGAAAATCCCATGGGCAGAGGAGCCTAGTAGGCTGCAGTCAATGGGGTCGTGAAGAGTCGGACACGACCGAGCGACTTCACTTTCACTTTTCATTTTCATGCATTGGACAAGGAAATGGCAACCCACTCTAGTGTTATTGCCTGGAGAATCCCAGGGACGGGGAGCCTGGTAGGCTGCCGTCTATGGGGTCGCACAGAGTCGGATACGACTGAAGCGACTTAGCAGCAGCAGCAGCAGTAGTGCCAAATTAAGATGTGGATCTCAGTATCATAGAAGGCAGTGCTTTAGGCTGCTCTTGAGGTTTGCTGTATGGAATTGATCCACGGTCTTCTCACCTAGCCTCCTGTTGCTCTACCATCCTTAGGGTGTTGTCCTTAAACACAGGACTTGAGATGATGTACCTCCACGTCCTCATCCCAGCTGTCAAGAAGTGAAAAAAAAAAGGGGGTATATATGCTCCTCCTTTTTAAATGACTAACTTTGTTGCTGCTGACTTTACTCAGCTGATACCTCATTATGCAGAACTTAGTCACATGGTTGCACCTGGCATCAGAGGGGACCTGCCTGGGAAATCCCATGGACAGAGGAGCCTGGAGGGCTACAGTCCATGGGGTGGCAAAGAGACATGACTGGGCACAGCACAGCAGCGGTACTTTCAAAGTGTGTAGCCAGATTTTAAACACAATCCAGTTTAATTCCTATTCTATTTAAAGTCCATACATTTGGTTGGCTAATGATAACCTAGTTGCTTTCAACTGAATTAAATTCAATGGTCATGTTCATTACTATGGAAACTTTCACATCTTGTGGACCCCTTACAACCCCCTTGCCCAGAGGCCACACATGGCATCATGGGTTAGTTTTACTGCTGAGCAGACATCATGATTTCCTTGCTCCTTGGAACAAATCCTTTCCTTATCTTTTCCATTTTTCCATGGCTTTTTCATGCTTTTTATGTGCAAGAGCAGTTTCTCAGCCCTGGGACTATTCACATTTTGGGTTGAGCAGTTCTTTGTTATTAGGGGACGTTTAACAGCATTCCTGGTCTCTACCAGTAGATGCCAATAGCAGCCCCTCCTTATGCGTGCATGCTCAGTCGTGTCTGACTCTTTGTGAGTCCCTGGACTGCAGCCCTCCAGGCTCCTCTGTCCATGGGATTTCCCAGGCAAGAATACTGGAGTAGTTTGCCATTTCCTTCTCCAGGGGCTCTTCCAGACCAAGGGATTGAACCTATGTCTCTCTCCCATGTCTCCTGCATTGCAGACAGATTCTTTACTGCTGAGTCACTGGGAAAGCCTCAACCCCTCCTTATTTGCGATAATTATAAGTGTCTCTCAACTTTGCCAGATGACTCCTAGAGGCTTTGAGCTATGTTAATTTGCTTCCACCCATGGACGGAGGAGCCTGGTGGGCTGTAGTCCATGGGGTCGCTAAGAGTCGGACATGACTGAGTAACTTCACTTTCACTTTTCACTTTCATGCATTGGAGAAGGAAATGGCAACCCACTCCAGTGTTCTTGCCTGGAGAATCCCAGGGACGGGGAGCCTGGTGGGCTGCCTTCTATGGGGTCGCACAGAGTCGGACACGCCTGACGTGACTTAGCAGCAGCAGCAGCAGTTCCACTACAGTGAATATAATTGGTAAGGGAAAGGCAATTTATTAACTTGTCAGAGATTATCTATAAATCAGAAATCTGATCTACTTTTGTACTATCTGTAATCACTGTTGAATTTTTTACTCTGTGTTATTAATTATTAATCTAAAATATCAGTATTTTCCCGGGAATAGATAACTATAATCACAATAATATGCAGTTGTAACCATGCATAACTTTAGCTACTTTTAAAAACATTTTTAAAAATCTGATGTCTAGATTTTGGTGTATAATTCATTGTTTTTTGAGGCCAATTCTAAAACTTTCATAACCCAAATAATTCTAATATCCTTGAAAATCAGAAATTAATCTTAAATATATGCTAAAGGGCCAACAAAGAAATAAGAAAACTTGGTTCGTATAGACATCGTTTTGACAGATCCTTTTTTCATACTGAAGAGCTAACCCTATATTTCAGTTCAGTTCAGTCACTCAGTTGTGTATGACTCTTTGTGACCCCATGGACTGCAGCACGCCAGGCTTCCCTGTCCATCACCAACTTCCGGGGCTTGCTCAGACTCATGTCCATCGAGTTGGTGATGCCATCCAACCATCTCATCCTCTGTCGTCCCCATCTCCTCCTGCCTTCAATCTTCCCCAGCATCAGGGTCTTTTCAAATGAGTCAGTTCACATCAGGTGGCCAAAGTATTGGAGTTTCGGCTTCGACATCAGTCCTTCCAATGAATATTCAGGACTGATTTCCTTTACAATTGACTGGTTTGATCTCCTTGTTTTAGGTTTGACATTTGCCCTGGTGATAGCAACAAATACGGAAATGTAGTTTGAAATGGCTGGTTTGAAGGATAATTTATAACTGTGTGGAGAAATATTTTTCTCCACCCAGGAGACACAATAAGGAAGAAAGTCATGTTGCTCAATAAATATTTGTTGAATGATGGAACAGTCATTCAACAAAGAAGAAGTCATTAAAAAAAAAAGCCTACTGATTACAGTTCATATAACTCTAAAATACAGTCTGCAGATGTTTCTGAATCCTCAGAATTGGATCTTCATTAACGTTAAAATATTAAAATTAAAAGAGAGAAGTTGCCTTTAATAAGGCATTAGTCAATCAAGGTGATGGCTTCTCTAGAAAATAACAAAATTAGAAATGGTTCAAATCCTATAAAAAAACAAGCAGCGTGAAGTAAGTCAAAAAGAGACAAATATCGTATATTAGCGCATATTTGTGGAATCTAGAAAAACGGTTCAAATGAACCTATATGCAGAGCAGGAGTAGAGAAGCGGATGCAGAGAACAGAGGTGTCGACACAGTGGGAAGAGGGATGGGATGGCCTGAGAGGGTAGCCTTGACGTGCATACACGACCATGTGTAAACCAGAGAGCTGTGCTCGCCGCTGTGTGGCGCAGGGAGCTCAGCTCAGTGCTCTGCGGTGCCCGGGATGGATGGGACGGAGGGTGGGTGGGAAGCCTGCAGTTCAGAGCAGGGTGAGTAGGTTGCCTAACAGACATTTGTGCGTGCTCAGTCGTGTCCGACTCTTTTGCGATTCCATGGACTCTAGCCCACCTGTCTGCGGGATTTCCCAGGCAAGAACACTGGAGTGGGTTGCCATTTCCTTCGTAAATAAATGCTTTTAGTTCTCTTTAAAACAATATATGGAATTTTCCCCTTCTTCTAAGCCTATTTCATAAAAATAATTCCCCCCCCCCAAAAAAAACTCTCTAGGTTTTCCTTTATAGATTAAGTATAATGTATTCCAGATATTAAAGGGTTATAGAGAGGGACATACGCCCAGCAGCCGTCACCCAACTCAAGAAATTAAACATCACAGAATTCTTGTAGAATCAGTGATGATCGGGGTGTGCTTGATAGGTGTTTTGAACCAGATTTCTTAGGAATGAATTTCAAAGGAGGGGTCTGCAGCCCCTGAGGTACCAAGGAGTTTGCTAAGGTCCAGCAAGATCAGGCTTCCTCTGGGAAGAGTTGCTGGGTGGTGGGGGCGGGTGGGGGACAGCAGTGGGTGAGGCCTGGTTATGGCCCATCCCTGACCCTTCCCGATGCTCCAGGCGCCCAGCGCATCCTCACCCCGCCCCTCAGTCAGGCCCTGGACCCACTCCCCGCCCCCACAACCCCCAGGGCCATCGAGGGTACCTGGCGGACTCCACCTGCGTCCTTTTTGTCTCGCTGAGAATCCCTACACTCCCGGCACCGGGACCAGGCTCCGAACCAGACGCACTGGCTTCCCTTCTGATGTTCAAAGAGCACATTTCCTGATGGAGGGGGTTTGGGAGGAAGGGGCCAGAAAAACAAAATAAAATTTCAAAAACATTTTCTTTTTTTTAATTAAAATTAAAAATTTAATTTTAGGGAAAGCGGGTCAGAGACAGTGACCTGATAGACTCTGATGACGGATCGGACTTGTTTCAAGATGAGCACCTGGAAGATTTTTTGACTTGGATCTGGAGTAGCTTTGCAAGGCATGGAAACTGCTCTGCGGAGGGAGTGTCTGTCTCCTAACCAGCCACATGTTGTGCAGTATCGCTCTCTCAGTTGCAATTGCTGTGACTTGGTTGACATTGAACTATTTCTTTTCTAGCCCTTAATTAAAAAACGTCTTGGTGCTATCACACACACACACATATACACATATACTTCTGCATATAAATATGGTACTTCTGCATATGTATATATAGTATGTGCTTAGTCACTCAGTCGTGTCTGACTCTTTGCGGTCCTATGAACAATCCCCACCAGGCTCCTCTGTCCATGGGATATTCCAGGCAAGAATACTGGAGTGAGTTGCCATTTCCTTCTCTAATATATATAGTACTTCTGCATATATATGTAATACTTCTGTCTATATTTTATTAATCTGAAAGAAAAAAACCATCAACTTTCTATTCTCACACAATCACCGTCTTCCCCTCCTGCCTCTGAGACTGACTGAGTCTCCTCTTTTCCCTCTCTTCTCTGGACTCTCCTCACCCCCTGGTTTTCCCTCTTTGCTCAGTGACTTGATTCAGATCTATGTTCCTGAAGGTGTATTCACCTCACCTTGTGCCCTTCTGTCTGAGTCCTCACCTTCAGGGAGAACTCTGATTTTGACTGATTATTTGGCTGTTTAGTTGGGTGTACCGGATTCCAGCATTCACCCAGTACTGTACCTCACTATTGCTAAAAGGACCTCTAAGGAGGGTCTGAACTTAACTGTTGATGCAAAAAAAAAGAGTCTTACCTTTTAGGTCTGAGAGCAAAGTGAACAATGAAAGACCTGGATCTGGTGGAGTTACTTAAAACGACTTTCTTGCTTGCAAATTCATCTACTGTTGAACAGAAGGAGATTGTAAGTACCATCTGGTCTTAAACACGTTATTTAACAGATGGGGAAAATATTGTTCTGGGAGGGCCACATTTTTGCAAGAATTCGCATGGCTAAGTTAGTGGTAGCCTGAGCGCGTGTGCTCAGTTCTGTTGGAACATTCCAATCTGCCTGCACTTTATGCTTCTTCTGGTTTTGATTCAGACTCAAGTGAAAATATGCCTGTTCTGAATTGCGAGGGCAGCCATTCATTTTGCTCTGTCTCCAAGCTTTCTTTAGCTGAAGCCTAGACTACACTGTGGTACAAGGTGACCTGGGGTGATCATTGGTGCCTCTTTTTCCCCTGTTTTGTTGCTCACTATTTGGTTCTTCTTGGTTTTCAAGGAGCTGCCCCCTGAGACTCCCAAACTAGGATGTCCCTCCCTAGAACAGGGTCCCTATTTTCTGCAGTGAGACATACACCATTCCTTCCAAAGATATCAGATGTATGCTCACCTCAACTTTTTCCTTGACCTCGGTCATGAAAGCCTGAGTGGCAATGAGCTCATCAGTCATCACAGATTTTAAAACTGAGCTAGGACCAGGAATTAGACACATACCTTATATACATTATTAACTTATTTAGTCCTTATGATTATCCTTTGATATAAGTATACTCTTTCTTGTGAAGAAATAGAGGCTGGGGCATTAAGAAAATTGCTAGATATTAGCCTGCTTATAAGACTCAGAGATAAAAATTCAACCCTTAATCTTTTGACTCTCGAGTTCTTAACCACTATGCTACACTGCTTCTGATAGAAAAGTAATTTAAAAAATAAAATCGCATCCTCTTTTTAATTCTTTCCCTTAAGACTACTTTTTGTTATTACTATTATTATATTATCCATCACTTTAGGGATTATAAAAAACCTGAAGACTCAAAGGAGTACATGTGCAGATATGGCTGAATCCCTTCACTGTTCACCTGCAACTATCACAACATTTTTAATCAGCTGTACCCCAATGCTGAAATAATTTTTTTTAAAGAAACTTGCTTTTGATCTCAGAGGTTTTGGATTTAAACTCAAATTTGACTCCAGAGCTTACATTCGTTATCTGTCCTGTATCCTGTCCGGTAATACTAATAAGCAATATTTACAGCATCACCACCTCATCATCAATGTTAGAATCATTATCTCAGACTCTTGTATGGCGTTTACTATATGGTAAGCTGTGTTCTAACTACTTTGTAGACATTATCTTATGTTCTCTTCATAAAAACCCTGTTCTCTCATCATCCTAATTATCCAGCTGAGGATTTGCAGGGCCAGGGCTGTTCATTAAATGGCCCAAACTCACACAGCCGTCTAGCTCTGGCATCCAGCTTCTGACTTCTGTCCTGCATTTGTACAATGTTTTGTAAATTGCAAAGCCTTTTTATTGCACCAATCCTTCTGTGAGTCTTATAAGTCAAGTGTCTTTATTTCCAGCATCTCACAAATAAGGAAATAGATACTCAGAAAGGATAAGCAACTCTCCAAGTGAAAAGAGCCAACAGGAACTGAACTCTGACAAGGGCAGTCTCAGCCAGACTTTCATGCTGCCAAATAAGAATCTGAATTAGCCAGAAAAGGTGTAAGGATCAATACTTAGCCCTGTTACAACACACATTGCTGGAATGCCCTGGGGGAACCTATTAATGGGACTTTCAAGTACCATCAGGATCAGAAAGGAGGGGATTTAAATCAGTCTTTTAGTGTTTCTCAGATATAAATAGCCCCCTACAGGTGTCTCGATTTCACTTTGGGCAGAGGTAAATGTTTAACAAATTTCTATTAACTTCTTGAAAAAATGTTTTTTAACCAGAGAGGTCCAGGTATGAGTATCTGAGAAGTTGGTGGACACTTCTTTCTTTTACGGTTAGGCAAAGTTTAACCAGTCAATCCTAAAGGAAATCAGTGCTGAATATTCATCGGAAGGACTGATGCTAAAGGTGAAACTCTAATACCTGGGCCATCTGATGCGAAGAGCCCAATCGTTAGAAAAGACCCTGATGCTGGGAAAGATGGAAGGCAGGAGAAGAAGGGAACGACAGAGGATGAGACGGTTGGATGGCATTACTGACTCAATGGACATGAGTTTGAGCAAGCTTCAGGAGATGGTGGAGGACAGGGAAGCCTGGCGTGCTGCAGTGCATGGTGTTGCGAAGAGCCAGGCATGACTGAGCAACTGAGCAACAACAACAAAAAGTTTAAAAGAGATCCTTTCCCAGAGTGGAGACTTAGACATTAAGCCCAAACTTATCATTAAAAGACTCTCTTCCAATATTAATGTGATATTGATGTGATATAATATTAATGTGATATTACATGTATTTCTCTGATAAATTATACCTTCAGTAGAATAAAACAAAGGATTGAAGATCTTTGTGTTCTTCTAAATGTTTGTTTTCAGCTTGGCATTTCTGTTTATATTCCTGACAGATGAAACAGTTTCTTTTTTTCTTTTTTTAAGTGGAGCATGGTTGATTTACAATGTTGTGTTAGTTTCAGGAACACAGCAAAGTGATTCAGTTATAGATACACACGTATATATGTACATATATATTCTTCTTCAGATTCTTTTCCATTATAAGTTATGCAGTTCAGTTCAGTCACTCAGTCGTGTCCGACTCTGTGACCCCATGGACTGCAGCACGCCTTCCGGAGCTTACTGAAACTCACGTCCATCGAGTCAGTGACGCCATCCAATCATCTCGTCCTCTGTCGTCCCCTTCTCCTCCTGCCTTCAGTCTTTTCCAGCATCAGAGTCTTTTCCCTACAACTTATTGAATATGGTTCCCTCTGCTTTGCAGTGGGTCCTTGTTGTTTATCTATTTTACATATAATAGTAAGTATCTGTTAATCCCAAACTCCTAATTGATCCCTTCTCTTCCTCTTTCCCCTTTGGTAAAACCATACATTTGTTCTCTATGTCTGTGAGTCTATTTCTGTTTTGTAAGATTCCACGTATAAGTGATGTCGCATTTGTCTTTCTCTGTGTGACTTATTTCACTTAGTATGACCACCTCTAGGTCCGCCTGTGTTGCTACAAATGGCATTATTTCATTCTTTTTCTCCTGGCTGCCTTGTGAAGTATGAAATGGAGAAGACCATGTGTGGAAGTGGGAGGCCAGTTATGTGTTGTCCTTCTCCGGCAAGCTGATGGGATCATTATTTATATTTCAGGTCCAACACATAGCAGGAGACAAAAGGCAGACAGCAGCATGGATAACAGTGTTGCAACTGGAATTAATTCAGGAATAGCAAAAATCTTTCCTTTTTCACTCATGCTCAGTTCAGGTCAGTTCAGTCGCTCAGTCGTGTCCAACTGTTTGGGACCCCATGAATCGCAGCACGCCAGGCCTCCCTGTCCATCACCCTCTTCCAAACAATTTTCATTTATTTTCTTATACAAAATACTACTATTTGGTTCACTCTCAATTTATGTTCTAAAGTTCACATCCTGACATTTGCCTATTCTCTGTCTATTTGACCTAATATCTATCTTTCCATTGTGGCCTCATAAGATACCTAGATTGCTCTTCAAAATTCCCCCCCAGTTCCTTGCCCCTTTCTGCTTCTCCACGTGTCTCAGGTACTATCTTCCATGATTTATCCTTCCTCCTCTCTCAATGCATCCAGGTGTTTGAGGACCTTTAAGATACAGATCAGAATTTGTCTCTTGCAAACCATGACCAGTTCCATCCCTTAAAGACCACTGCCTTGGCTTTCCTGGTATTGCAAACATCACACCCACTGGATTTATCCTCCGCTTCTTCTCACTACCCTGCCTGGCTGCCCTCTCCCCACCTACTCCTCAGAGCTAAATTCACTGCATCCTCCTTTCGTCCTGCCTTAGTTGCCATCACTGTTTCAGGCCCAAACCTGACTCAGGTAGAAGTTCTATGAACTGCTTCAGCCCATAGAGCTCTCATCTGCTACACCCGACCTCCCACCCCAAGTGAGGCTGATGAAATAAACAAAGCCTCACCTTTGAATTCTGGGACTTCTGAGTCCTGAACTGTCCACTGTACCCTGGGTCCACTCTCCCACCAATGAGATCTTGGATGTTAACTTAATCCTAGGTTTCGGGTTGACCTCAGTCCCCCATAGGTCCTCATTTCTTGTAACTTAATTATGGTTCTGAACCTTGCAAACCCCAGTTTCTCTTGTTGCCTCACCTGTAGACTTGAGTTTTTCTTTAATTTCGATTCTGAGTTCTCATTTTAATAACCAGTTTGTCTGCTGTGGTTGATTCATGAGGCCTGCCTTGTGCTTTTGTGTAGTCTTTTCAGTGAACCTCAGCACCCAGATCCAGGGCCCTGCTGCCCTCATAGGATTCTGATCTGCATGGCTGACAGCTGAAACCTTGCTTTGTGAACCTCCTGGGTGCTCTAGTCCTACCATTTGTCTGGCGTTTGCACAGAACCATCTCCACCCTGGGAGTTGCCAGATCCTTGCTTTATTGGGAGCCTGACTTCAAGCAGTCTTTGTCCTCGTGGGCAGGTCGAATTCCAGGTGTCAGCACCACGCTGGCCTTGCTTCCAGTAAACCTCTATACTTCCTTGACGGATACTCAGTGTATGTCAACAGGGTTTCTAAAGCTTCAAAAGTTGTATAGTCTTTCCAATAAATTTAACCTCTGAATTATCTTTCTCCTTTCATCCCCATCCTTCTTAGGGTGCAGTGTGGTACACATTAGATGCTTAATTCATGAAAGGAAAGAAAGTGAAAGTCGCTCAGTTGTGTCCAACTCTTTGTGACCCCATGGACTATACAGTCCATGGAATTCTCCAGGCCAGAATACTGGAGTGGGTAGTCTTTCCCTTCTCCAGGGGATCTTCCAAACCCAGTGATTAAACCCAGGTCTCCTGCATGGCAGGTGGATACTTTACCAGCTGAGCCACAAGGGAAGCTTAACTCATGACTACTAACAATAAATGAATTGGGAGCCTGAGGGCCACACACTTTAATCTTAATTTGGGTTCATAAAAGGTCACTTAAACGTACGTGTCTTGTCAGTGAAGTGGGGATAATAATATTTGATTCCAGTGGTATGCCCCCCAAAATAGGCACAGACATCTGTCTCTATAAGGTTAATAATATTATATTGATCAAATATTACATCAGAGACTGTCCAAGCATAAGACTGCTATGATCCAGCCATGGTTTAAGCTTTTCTTTTCGCTTGTCTTCTCATCCACATAAAAATGCCTGCACAAATTGATATAGGGCTCCATGTCCTATAGAAAAAATATTGCAGGGCACAGTACTATCAAGTATGTAGCTTTTCTCTGTCATTTATTGAATAGAAAATATGAGCTAAAAATACCAGTTATATACACACTGTTATATTTAAAATAGGTAACCAACAAGGACTTACTATGTAGCACAGGGAACTTGGCTCAATATTCTGTAATAGCCTAGATGGGAAAATAATTTGAAAATTATTAGATACATGTTTGGGTTTCCCAGACTGCACTAGTGGTAAAGAATCCACCTACCAATGCAGGAGATGCAAGAGACGCAGGTTCAGTCTCTGGGTTGGGAAGAGCCCTGGGAGGAGGAAATGGCAACCCACTTCAGTATTCTGGCTGGAAAATTCCATGGACAGAGGAGCCTGGTGGGCCACAGTGCGTGGGCCGCAAAGCATCGGACATGATTGAGCAACTGAGCACACACATATACACAGATTCATGTATATGCATATATATACACATGAACGTATATACACATGTACATGTACATACATTGTATCACTTTGTGGTACATCTGAAACTGATACAACATTGTAAATCAACTATAATCCAATGTAAGGTAAAAATTAAAAGATAAAATAAAAATGCCAGTTGTAAGTCTTTATGAAGTAGTTTTCCAGATCAATAAGAGTAAGGAAAGACACATTAGTTTTAAAAAATTGAAAATTTCTATAAGCCTGTATACCCTCACATGCGATGGTGTGGTCAGTCACCCAGAGCCAGACATTCGGGAGTGTGAAGTCAAGTGGGCCTTAAACAGCATCACTGTTAATAAAGCTAGTGGATGTGATGGAATTCCAGGAAAGCTATTCAAAACCCTAAAGGATGATGGCAACAAAGTGTGGCATTCAATATGTCAGCAAATATGGAAGACTTAGCAGTGGCCACAGGACCGGAAAAGGGCAAGCCTCATTCTGCTTCCCAAGAAGGGTAGTACTAACCACTAGACAATTGCACTCATCTCCCATGCTAGTAAAATCATGCTTAAATGTCACTTGCTAGGCTTCAGCATTATGTGAGCCAAGAACTTCCAGGTGTTCAATCTGGGTTTAGAAAAGGCAGAGGAACCAGAGATCAAATTGCCAATATTTGCTGGATCATGGAGAAAGCAAGGGAATTCCAGAAAAACATCTACCTCTGTTTCGTTGACTACGCTAAAGCCTTTGACTGTGTGGATCATAACAAACTGTGGAAAGCTCTAAAGAGATGGGAATATCAGACCATCGTACCTGTCTTCTGAGAAACTTGTATGCAGGTCAAGAAGCAAGAGTTAGAACCCTGTATAGAACAACTGATTGGCTCAAGATTGAGAAAGGAGTATAACAGGGCTGTCTGGGGTCACCCTGTTTGATTAACCTATATGCTGAGCACATCATGAGAAATGTCGGGCTGGATGAGTTACAAATCAGAATTAAGATAAGTGGGAGAAACATCAACATCCTCAGATATGCAGATAATATCACTCTAATGGCAGAAAGCAAAGAGGAACTAAAGAGCCTCCTGATGAGGGTGAGGGAGGAGAGTGAAAAAACTGGTTTAAAACTAAATATACTATAAAAACTGAGATCATGGCAACCGGTCTCATTACTTCATGGCAAATAGAAGGGGAAAACATGGAAGTAGTGACAGATTTCCTTTTCTTGGGATCTAAAATCACTGCAGATAAAATCAGAAGACGATTGCTTCTTGGCAGTAAAGCTATGACAAACCTAGACTGTGTGTGGAAAAGCAGAGATATTATTCTGCCGACAAAAGTCCATATAGTCAAGGCTAAGGTCTTCCCAGTGGTCACGTGCAATTGTGAGAGTTGGACCGTAAAGAAGACAGAGTGCCAAAGACTAGATGCCTTTGAACTGTGGTGTGCAGAAGACTCCTAAAAGTCCCTTGGACAGCAAGAAGATCAAACCAGTCAATCTTAAAGGAAATCAACCCTGAATATTCACAGGAAGGACTGTTGCTGAAGCTGAAGCTCTAGTATTTTGGTCATCTGAGGCAAACAGCTGACTCAATGGAAAAGTCCCTGATGCTGGGAAAGACTGAGGGCAGACGGAGAAGAAGGCATCAGAGGATGAGATGGCTGGGTGGCATCACCAAAACAATGAACACAAACTTGGGCAAACTAAGGGACAGGGAGGCCTGGCATGATGCAGGCCATGGGGTCGCAAAGAGTCTGGGTGACTCAACAGCAACAAAAACATACCCTCAAATGAAGTGCTAGATGAGGTATGTTTCACAAGTAAGATTTTCTTTTACTTTTGTAGAAGTAATATGATATCCGTGCTGTATACTGCAAAGATCTGCAGCACAATGGTGGGAATCTGCAATGTTCAGTTGCTAAGTTGTGTCCAACTCTTGCAACCACATGGACTTTAGCCTGCCGGGCTCCTCTGTCCTTGGGATTCTCAGGCAAAAATGCTGGAATAGATTGCCATTTCCTTCTCCAGGGGATCTTCCTGACCCAGGGATTGCACCCAAGTCTCCTGCAGGGCAGGCAGATTCTTTACCACTGAGCCACCAGGGAAGCCCAATCTGCAGTAGATTTTCATATTTTATAATTAAACATATAAATAATCATGTTAAATTAGTTAAAGGCTAAAAGTAGCTTTTATTGGTCATTTAGTAACTTTACCTACTGCTAAATAAGGTCAATTTTCATTCCAATCCCAAAGAAAGGCAATGCCCAGGAGTGATCAAACCACTGCACAATGGCACTCATCTCACACACAAACTAATGCTCAAAATTCTCCAAGCCAGGTTTCAACAGTACATGAACAGTGAACTTCCAGATGTTCAAGCTGGATTTAGAAAAGGCAGAGGAACCAGAGATCAAATTGCTAACATCCGTTGGATCATCAAAAAAGCAAGAGATTACTGATTACTCCAAAGCCTTTGACTATAGGAATCACAGCAAACTGTGGAAAATTCTTAAAGAGATGGGAATACCAGACCATCTGACCTGCCTCCTGAGAAATCTGTACACAGGTCAAGAAGCAACAGTTAGAACTGGACATGGAAAAACAGGCTGGTTCCAAATAGGGAAAGGAGTATGTCAAGGCTGTATATTGTCACCCTGCTCATTTAACTTATATGCAGAGTACATCATGCAAAATGCCAGGCTGGATGAAGCAAAAGCTGGAATCAAGAATGCTGGGAGAAATATCAATAACCTCAGATAGGCAGATGATACCACCGTTATGGCAGAAAGCAAAGAAGAACTAAAGAGCCTCTTGATGAAAGTGAAAGAGGAGAGTGAAAAAGTTGGCTTAAAACTCAGTATTCAGAAAACTAAGATCATGGCATCTGGTCCCATCACTTCATGGCAAATAGATGGGGAAACAATGGAAATAGTGACAGACTTCATTTTTTTGGACTCCAAAATCACTGCAGATGGTGACTGCAGCCATGAAATCAAAAGATGCTTGCTCCTTGGAAGAAAAGCTATGACCAACCTAGACAGCATATTAAAAAGCAGAGACATTACTTCGCCAACAAAGGTCCATCTAGTCAAAGCAATAGTTTTCCCAGTAGTCATGTATGGATGTGAGAATTGGACTATAAAGAAAATTGAGTGCCGAAGAATCGATACTTTTGACCTGTGGTGCTGGAGAAGACTCCTGAGTGACTGAATTGAACTGAAATAAGTTCGTGCTAAGAGTACAAAATAATTTTCAGTTTTTGAAGCCATTTGGATTTGGAATTATGCATCAAGGATCACAGACCCATATTCTGCAAAAATAATTGGTTTCATTCTGGGTGTCTCCAGACACAGCAGGACCAGAGTATGTCAGCTGAAGGAACAAGAAAATTTGGGGGTTAGTAGAAAAAAGAATTCTCAGTTAAAAGTTTCTATGAACTACTTAGTCCCTAGAAAAGTCACAAATTCCCATTCACTGTGGTCAAACAGAGATGAATCATGTAGTTGCCCTTTATTCTATAGTATCTGATAACTCTCCATTGTTCATTTCTGTTGTTCAGTCACTAAGTCATGTCTGACTCTATGACCCCATGGACTGTAGTACTCCAGGCTTACCTGACCTCCACTGTCTCCTAGAGTTTGCTCAGATATATGTCAACTTAGTCAATGATGTTATCTATCCATCTCATCCTCTGCTCCCCTCTTCTTTTACCTTCAGTCTTTCCCAGCATCAGGGTCTTTTCCAATGAGTCAGATCTTTGCATCAGATGACAAAAGTATTGGACTTCAGCTTTAGCATCAGTCCTTCCAATGAATATTCAGGGTTAATTTCCTTTAGGATTGACTGGTTTGATCTCTTTGAAGTCCAAGGGACTCTCAAGAGTTTTCTCTAGCACCACAATTCAAAGGTACCAATTCTTCGGTGCTCAGCCTTCTTTACGGACTAACTCCCACGTCCGTACATGACAACTGGAAAAACTGTAGCTTCGACTGTGTTGGCAAAGTGATGTCTCTGCTTTTTAATTTGCTTTCTAGATTTGTTATAGTTTTTCATTCAAAGAGCAAAGAAATTTCATGCCTGCAGTCACCACCTGCAGTGATTTTGGAGCCCAAGAAAACAAAATCTGTCACTGCTTTCACTTTTTCCCCTTCTAATTGCGATGAAGTGATGGAACCAGATGCCATGATCTTAGTTTTTTGAATGTTCAGTTTTAAGCCAGCTTTTTCACTCTCGTCTTTCACCTTCATCAAGAGCTCTTTAGTTCCTCTTCATTTTCTGCCATTAGAGTGGTATCATCTGCATATCTGAGGTTGTTGATAGTTCTCCCAGTAATCTTGATTCCAGCTTGTGATTCATCCTGCCCAGAATTTTGCATGGTGTGCTTTGCATAGAAGTTAAATAAGCAGGGTGACAATATACAGCCTTGACATACAGCTTTCCTAATTTTGAACCAGTCTATTGTTCCATGTTCGGTTCTAACTGTTGCTTCTTCTTTTTTTAACTATTTATTTGGTTGCATCAGGTCTTCATTGCATTATGTGGACTCTTCTGTTGTGGTGCACAGACTCTCTAGTTGTGGCACATGGACTTAGGAGTTGCAGTGTATGGGCTTAGTTGCTCCAAGGCATGTGGGATCTTAATTCTCTGACCAGGGATTGAAACTGTGTCCCCTGCATTGCAAAGCAGATTCTTAACCACTGGACCACCAGGGAAGTCCCCTAACTGTTGCTTCTTGATCTGCATTCACGTTTCTCAGGAGACTTGTAATGTGGTCAGGTATTTCCATCATTTTAAGAATTGTCCACACTTTGTTGTGATCCACAGTGTCAAGGCTTAGCGTAGTAAATGAGGCAGAAGTAGATGTTTTTCTTGAATTCCCTTGCTTCCTCTACGACCCATTAAACGTTGGCAATTTGATCTTTGGTTCCTCTGCCTTTTCTAAACCCATGTTTTACATCTGGAAATTCTTGATTCACATATTGCTGAAGCCTAGCTTGAAGGATTTTGTGCATAATAACCTTGCTAGCATGTGAAAATGAGGGCAGCTTGGTGGTAGTTTGAACATTCTTTGGCATTGCCCTTCTTTGGGATTGGAATGAAAACTTTTTCCCAGTCCTGTGGCCACTGCTAAGTTTTCCAAATTTACTGACTTTTTGAATGCAGCACTTTAACAGCTACATCTTTTGGATATTAAATCGCTCAGCTGAAATTCTATCACTTCCACTAGCTTTGCTCCTAAGACTTATCATGATGGAATTAATTTCCCAAAATGCAAAAATACATATTTTTAAATGAGTGAAAAAAGAACATTTTCTTGTTTAAACAAAATATTACATTGTAAACAAATCTGAAAGTTAAAGTCAAAAGCCAAACATTCAATAAACAAAGAGTACAATGGCATCCCACTCCAGTACTCTTGCCTGGAAAATCCCATAGACGGAGGCGCGTGGTGGGCTACAGTTCATGGGGTTGCTTAGAGTCAGACACGACTGAGTGACTTCACTGTCACTTTTCACTTTCATGCATTGGAGAAGGAAATGACAGCCCACTCCAGTGTTCTTGTCTGGAGAATCCCAGGGATGGGGGAGCCTGGTGGGCTGCCATCTATGGGGTTGCACAGAGTCGGACACGCCTGAAGCAACTTAGCAGCAGCAGCAGCAGCAGCAGAGTCTAAGCAGGCATCTTGTCTGACTCGAGCAGCACTGCCTTTGACGGTGTGGATCACAATAAACTGTGGAAAATTCTGAGAGAGATGGGAATACCAGACCACCTGACCCGCCTCTTGAGAAATCTGTATGCAGGTCAGGAAGCAACAGTTAGAACTGGGCATGGAACAACAGACTGGTTCCAAATAGGAAAAGGAGTACGTCAAGGCTGTATATTGTCACTCTGCTTATTTAACTTATATTGGACATGACTGAGTGACTGAACTGAACTGAACTGAGAGTACATCATGAGAAACAGTGGACTGGAAGAAACACAAGCTGGAATCAAATTTGCCAGGAGAAATATCAATAACCTCAGATATGTGGATGACACCACCCTTATGGCAGAAAGTGAAGAGGAACTAAAAAGCCTCTTGATGAAAGTGAAAGAGGAGAGTGAAAAAGTTGGCTTAAAGCTCAACATTCAGAAAACTAAGATCATGGCATCCGGTCCCATCACTTCATGGGAAATAGATGGGGAAACAGTGGAAACAGTGTCAGACTTTATTTTTTTGGGCTCCAAAATCACTGCAGATGGTGACTGCTGCCATGAAATTAAAAGACACTTACTCCTTGGAAGAAAAGTTATGACCAACCTAGATAGCATATTCAAAAGCAGAGATATTACTTTGCCAACTAAAGTCCGTCTAGTCAAGGCTATGGTTTTTCCAGTAGTCCTGTATGGATGTGAGAGTTGGACTGTGAAGAAGGCTGAGCGCCAAAGAATTGATGCTTTTGAACTGTGGTGTTGGAGAAGACTCTTGAGAGTCCCTTGGACTCCAAGGAGATCCAACCAGTCAATTCTGAAGATCGGTCCTGGAATTTCTTTGGAAGGAATGATGCAAAGCTGAAACTCCAGTACTTTGGCCACCTCATGCGAAGAGTTGACTCATTGGAAAAGACTCTGATGCTGGGAGGGATTAGGGGCAGGAGGAGAAGGGGACAACAGAGGATGAGATGGCTGGATGGCATCACTGACTTGATGGACGTGAGTCTGAGTGAGCTCCGGGAGATGGTGATGGACAGGGAGGCCTGGCGTGCTGCAGTTCATGGGGTTGCAAAGAGTTGGACATGACTGAGCGACTGAACTGAACCGAACTGAAGCAGTTGGGAATAAATTAATGAAAGACCATGTTCTGTCATCATGCTGCTGCTGCTGCTGCTAAGTTGCTTCAGTCGTGTCCGACTCTGTGTGACCCCGTAGATGACAGCCCAGCAGGCTCCCCCATCCCTGGGATTCTCAAGGGAAGAACACTGGAGTGGGTTGCCATTTCCTTCTCCAATGCATGAAAGTGAAAAGTGAAAGTGAAGTCACTCAGCCGTGTCCGACTCTTAGCGACCCCATGGACTGCAGCCCACCAGGCTCCTCCATCCATGGGATTTTCCAGGCAGGAGTATTGGCGTGGGTTGCCATTGCCTTCTCCAGCTATCAGTATAAACACACTTAAAATTTGTAAGTGTGCTCTAAATTTGTAATTTGGAAATTCGATAATAGGCATTGAAAGATGTTATTCCTCCTGATGTTTCTGTTTTAAGTAGGGCTAATTGTCATCCCGCTCTATAACTAAAATACTTTAAGATTACTTTTTATTTAGTGAACGCACACCTGCTATTGCAATGGGTTCAGTTTTGTGAAAAATATAATAAAGACCCCCGATAGTGTTATATGATAATAATATATAAAACACATTTACAGGATGCTTCATATTTATTTTTAATTTTACTTTTAATAATTCAGTGAATCTCTCTATTTAGATGAATGAAAAATGACTTTTTCCCCCTAAGACTGCTCATCTACCAGAGTTCTCTCAACTACATGTCAGCCAAGATTTTCAGATTTCTTTTTGGCTATAAATCCTGCACAAGATGAAGGTTTCTCATAGGAGATTGTGGCAGCACAATGAAGGATACCCAGGCTCTCTATTCATTATAACAATCCAGATATGTTCTGTTTTTAATGTGGATTTTCAGATTGAAATATTCACAAGGATTGTCAATAATACAAGCTGAAGTGTTGTTCTTTGCCAAATAAAGAAAATTCTGATTTTTAAATGATAAATTTAGCCACAGAGCAATGTGTCATTTAATTTTGTTGCTATTTTTTTGAGTTAATATTTTCTATAATTTTTTTTTTTAAAATATAGACGAAGACTTGTGCCTGAGGCTTGCAATTGCTAAGTCAATTAGAGACTGTAAGCAGGAGACTCAAATGATAGAATAAACTTTCCTTCTCTATGCTGTTGATAAGATGCGTGGATGCTGTCAAAAATGAAAAGGGTTTACTTACACCATGACTGAAGTGAGGTGAAATGAAGTGAAAGTCGCTCAGTCGTGTCCAACTCTTTGCAACCCCATGGACTATACAGTCCATAGAATTCTCCAGGCCCGAATGCTGGAGTGGGTAGGCTTTCCCTTCTCCAGGGGATCTTCCCAACCCAGGGACTGATCCCAGGTCTCCCGAATTGCAGGCGTATTCTTTACCAGCTGAGGCACAAGGGAAGCCCAAGAGTACTGGAGTGGGTAGCCCATCCCTTCTCCAGGGGATCTTCCTGACCCAGGGATGGAACCTGGGTCTCCTGTTTTGCAGGCAAATTCTTTACCAACTGAACTATCAGGGTACACCATGACTATGTTCCTCCAATACAAATGAAAATCAATGTCTCTGCAGAATAAAAATGTAGCAATATCTTAAAGCAAATAAAGTCAAATTTATACCATATGTTTGATAATGATATCATTCTTACCTGCCTCTTGAGAAATCTCTATGCAGGTCAGGAAGCAACAGTTAGAAATGGACATGGAACAACAGACTGGTTCCAAATAGGAAAAGGAGTACATCAAGGCTGTATATTGTCACCCTACTTATTTAACTTATATGCAGAGTACATCATGAGAAATGCAGGGCTGTATGAAACACAAGCTGGAATCAAGATTGCCGGGAGAAATATCAATAACCTCAGATATGCAGATGACACTACCCTATGGCAGAAAGTGAAGAGGAACTAAAAAGCCTCTTGATGAAAGTGAAAGAGGAGAGTGAAAAAGTTGGCTTAAAACTCAACATTCAGAAAACTAAGATCATGGCATCTGGTCCCATCACTTCATGGGAAATAGATTGGGAAACAGTGGAAACAGTGACAGACTATTTTTGGGGCTCCAAAATCACTGCAGATGTTGACTGCAGCCATGAAATCAAAAGATGCTTGCTTCTTAGAAGAAAAGCTATGACCAACCTAGACAGCATATTAAAAAGCAGAGACATCACTTTGCCAACAAAGGTCCGTCTAGTCAAGGCTATGGTTTTTCCAGTAGTCATGTATAGATGTGAGAGTTGGACTGTGAAGAAAGCTGAGCACAGAAGAATTGATGCTTTTGAACTGTGGTGTTGGAGAAGACTCTTGAGAGTCCCTTGGACAGCAAGGGGATCCAACCAGCCCATCCTAAAGGAAATCAGTCCTGAACATTCATTGGAAGGACTGATGCTGAAGCTGAAACTCCAATATTTTGGCCACCTCATGCAAAGAACTGACTCATTTGAAAAGACCCTGATGCTGGGAAAGATTGATGGCAGGAGGAGAAGGGAATGACAGAGGATGAGATGGTTGGATGGCATCACGGACTTAATGGACATGAGTTTGAGTAAACTCTGGGAGTTGGTGATGGACAGGGAGGCCTGGCGTGCTGTGGTCCATGGGGTCACAAAGAGTCAGACACAACTCAGTGAATGAACTCAACTCTTTGTGACCCCATGGACTGTAGCCCACCAGGCCTCCCTGGAGAAGGAAATGGCAACCCACTCCAGTATTCTCGCCTGGAGAATACCTTGGACAGAGGAGCCTGGTGGGCTATAGGTGATGGGCTCTCAAAAGCGTTGCACACAATTCAGCAACTAAGCAACAATAACAAATGTTGTACATATTCATAATCTTCTAGAAAGAAAATTTTTAACTACCAGCACTAACATGTGAGGTTAACAAGGTAGTAAGGTACGAGATATATTATACAAAGTTCAACTGTATTTCTATATACTGGCAACTAACAATTGACATTGACATTTTTTAAAAAGCATTATCATTTTTAAAGTATTGTAAAATATTTTTGGAAAAATGCCAGGTACTTTCTAGTGCAAAAAGTTCATTAGCAATTAAACAGACCTCTTTGACAGTTTTGAATTCTGACTTTTTTTTTAATAAAAATAAAGCTTTTCTCTGAAATTTCTCTTATAAATATATCCAACACCTTCGGTTTAATGACTTCTATTGGATCAACTGAAATGGCATAGCCTCAAGCCTTAGAAGGGGCTTCTGTTGTGGTTCAGTGATAAAGAATCTGCCTGCAATTCAGGAGACATGGGTTCCATCCCTGGGTTGGGAAGATCCCCTGGAGAAGGGAATGGCAACCCACTCCAGTATTTTGCCTGGAAAATTCCATGGACAGAGGAACTTGGTAGGCTACAGTCCGTGGGGTTGCAATAGCGACCGACATGACTAAGCAACTAACAACAGCAAAAAGCCTTAGAACATCCATCACATAGAAAAACTGCCGAAGACTTGACAAGCTGGGAAGGGATTTGTCTCAAGAGGAGTAAAAACATAATGTCTTACTTTTCACTCCTTTGATTGGTTTTGATATCATTGTACGGCCATGGGCTACAAGGGACTTGCATAAATTAAAGGTATCAATAATATTAAGCATGACCTTTTAATAAACTGATTTATTTGTCTGTTTTAATTTCTTCACTGATAAAATGTGGCCAAAGATACCCTAATATCATATGAAAGTTGTATTTCATAAGCAAGCATGTTTGAGGTACTCAAAACATTGCCTGACTTCAGGCATTCAATAAATATCATTGTCATATATATATATATATATATACACACACACACACACACACACACACATACCTGGCACTGCTTAGAAACACAATATTCTCACTTGTAGAATTAACAAATCTATGAGTTAATCCTTTTTTAATCTGAGACAAACTACGTTTCTTGACCAGAAAAAGGGTTTCCTCAAGATTTTCAACATATTATTGCCCAGAACATTGGTTTTCATGGATTTTAAATGCATGTGAACTACTGATCAACTGACCCAGTAAACTTTCAGACGCCTATCTTGAGACTTAAAAGATGAAATCACCCTAAGGCCATGGGTGCTTACAGGGCTGAGAAGACATTCAAGGGTGAGTAGAGACAAAACAATGACAAGCTTCCACCTCACTCTTTTTTCTTAGGTTGGTCCTAACATAGAAGACAGGTGTCTGAAAAATGGTGCGGAAAGGAATAAGAGGAAGACTTGTGTAAGATTTTTAGCGTTCTTTTCTGTCAGCAGGATTGTTGAAGGGTTAGTCATAGTAGCTCTCAGAAGCGGGATTTCTTGAGTCTTGCTGTAATTAATACGTCATTTCCTTCTCTGTTTCAGTGAATAATTATTTACTATTCAGTTTCATCCACACCTGCTCTGATGGATCAGACCAGTCATTATAATTATTCCTCAGGGTTGCAGATATATAGGGCAATGAATGGACTGAGAATATTTCTGGAGTTCAGTTTGTAGAATTGCAAGCTCAAGAATGGACAGAAAGAAAGGAAAATACACGCTAGATATTGAACACTGTGAAAACTCGGCGGTGAGTATGATTGCCCTATTTTAGTATTTGCCTATATTGCAGTCTGACTTTCAGATTTAATAGCAATTTCTAATTTCTAATTTCTTTACTGCAATGTAGCCAGTCACAATTTTACATCCATCTCCCAAAGGAAGAGTAACCATGTATTCATTTTTTTCCTTCAACTTTTCACGCTATATTCTGCTCTATTGTACTTTAGAAGCTTGTTTTTATATTTACTTATCTACAGAGTTAGAAATGTTTCCATAACCACATGATAGAAAATAAATTCATTTAACTTTCGGTACTCACCACTATGGTGAGACATGATTCAGAGAGGAATTTGCTTGAGCAAATTCATAAAATTCATAAAGTTCCAAAGACGTCTTGGGTTTAGTTTAAAGTTACATTTTTACAACTTCATACTTAGATTCTAGATATAACTTCTAAACCTGTCAGAATTCATATTTCTAAATATGCTGGAAATCCAGATACTAATCCTGGATATTCTCTTTAAGTGAAAGAAATCCTTAGAAAATCTCTACTTTGTATGAAAATATGACCTTTCTGTCTATTTTTAAGGGCTTTATACCAAGAATCAAGTGTTCACTACATAGTTTTAAGTGGTTTTTTAGATAGTAGAACAAAGGATATTGCTGTTAAGTCACTAAGTCGTGTTCAACTCATTGGGACCCCAAGGACTGTAGACCCCCAGGCTCCTCTGGGTTGCCATTTCCTTCTCCAGGAGATCTTGCCTACCTAGGGATTGAACCCGCATCTCCTGCATTGGCAGGCAGGTTCTTTACCACTGAGCCACCAGGGAAGCCCAGGACCAAGGAAAGAACTGTGCTAAAAATTGAAATGATAAGATAAAGTTCACACCTGAAAAATAAAAGCAATATTTTGTCTTTACAGTTTGGAGTGGTGGCAGTAGGCCTGTATTTACTCACCTATAAATGAAGCCTAAGAAGGTCAAGCCCTATTGGTTAGTTGAATAAGAATCCCACAGAGGATTCTTGGTTTACTGAAAGAAAAGGGTTTGTCCTTTGAGTCATCACACAAAGGACCATCCTGAGACTACTCTCCTTGTCATTTGTGTTTGAGTTTGACACTCTATAATTGAATCTTCAGAATGCTGGAAGAATCAGGTGGAAACAAAATCCCTTTAGCTAAGTATTCATCTTGATAGTTTCTCTAGAAAACAGCAAACTTGAAGATGTTTACAAATACTATCTCAAGCATATTTTTCAGCATATGTCTGGCTAGCTGAAAATGTTTCATTTACCATAGATATTTAAGGCATAGTAATAAAAATATTTTCTCTTAAGATCAAATTAAACAATAGAATTAAAAAATGAATTGAAATTCATAAAGAAAATAAATTTTGGTATATTGTTTTTCTGTTGGGAGATATAGGAACTTAATCCTTATAAAGTGAGGGGAAAAGCTTAGAGAACTTTCCTTGGTAATTGTTAATGCACTTCAGTTGCCTATGGCCATTCTTAGCTAAAGCTGACTCTCTAATTAAACATTCACAGCTCCTCAATGTTTACAATTTTGTAGAGACTTCACTTGTCCTGAGTCAGAGCAAACATGACACAGCAGAAATTGTTACTGGGGCTGTAATATTACCCAGAAGCTGAGCCTAGATCACAGGTTCTCCACCCTTATTGTAAATGCCACCCATCATTTTCCTTCTTTGAAAGGGTTGAGATTCTATCCATGCCAGAACATTCTGCAAAAATGGCCTGGTGAGTGAGTCTCACTTTGTTTACAAACCACATGAAAATATCCAAGTCCTTCAAAATATCCAAGTTCATCAAACTGGCAAGTTCAGTCAAACTGGGTAATAACTAAAGCGATGGAAATCTTCAGGTAGGAAAATAAGCTAGGCGGTTATTAAAGATAAATCCAACTTGACTCAGATTTACCTAGTGAATAACATGGACTTTGTTTAATCCTATGCAGTAAAACTAGAGCTGTTTCCTAATCCCTTTGATATAACCCTTATAGAAAAATCTAACTTAGCAAAGTCCTTACTGACAAGAGTATTCCATCTTATCTATATTTAATAGCAATCATTGATTTTTGGTGTTGTTGATAATGGTTCCCAGTGGAGCACTGACGTTATACAATGCTAGTTTGACAGTTTTATGCAACTGTTTGGTTGATGGGTCAGCAATTTTTATAGCTATTTTGTAATGGGCTATTAAATCAACATGATAAGAGACAACGAGTAGTTGCAGCATTAGCAATAAAAGCACCAATACTATACTAAGGATAATCATAGCTAACACTTACTGAAAGCATAGTCTATGCCAGACATCACTCTAACCCTTTCCATAAATCATTAAGTGAAACGAAAGTTGCTCAGTTGTGTCCAACTCTTTGCGACGTATAGACTGTATATATGGATGGACTGTAGCCTGCTAGGCTTCTCTGTCCATGGGATTTCCCAGGCAAGAACACTGGAGTGGGTTACCATGCCCTTCTCCAGGGGATCTTGTCGACCCAGGGATTGAACCCAGGTCTCCTGCATGCTAGGTAGATTCTTTACCATCTGAGCCACTAATCATTAATCCTCAGAGCAAATCTACAAGTGTGAAGAATCCTACTAGCCTCCTTTTTAGCAAGAAATGGCAGAGATGTCCTTGACTCACAGCTAGAAAATCAGTATTATTTTCCTATAAGATGGAGACCCTCAGGCAATCCTATATCATTTTTGAGATGTAATAAAACTTTTTGCTCAGATCCTTATTTTCCTGAACTTCCTTCTCTCCCATTTTCAGTTTTTCTTATTCTTTCTCCTCTTTTTAACACACCCCTTCCTCCCAATATTTCCCACTGATCTCACCCATTTTCAATTTTTATCACCCCTTTTTCTCAACAATGTTTAGCAGTTACTGTATTTGTTTCAGTTCAGTTCAGTTGCTCAGTCATGTCTGACTTTTTGCGACCCCATGAAGTGCAGCATGCCAGGCCTCCCTGTCCATCACCAACTCCTGGAGTTCACTCAAACTCACGTTCATCGAGTCAGTAATGATGTCTAGCCATTTCATCCTCTGTCGTCCCCTTCTCCTCCTGCTCCCAATCCCTCCCAGCATCAGAGTTCTTTATATTTGTTTAACTATACATAAATGTTTTCCTCCCTGTTGTATTAGCATGCAAACTCCCTGTGAGTAGAGACTTTTGTTGTTGTTGTTGTTGTTGAGAACTATTTTTATACTGCTCTGTGCTGAAGAGGTCAAGGCTATGGTTTTTCCAGTGTTCATGTATGGATGTGAGAGTTGGACTGTGAAGAAAGCTGAGCACAGAAGAATTGATGCTTTTGAACTGTGGTGTTGGAGAAGACTCTTGAGAGTCCCTTGGACTGCAAGGAGATCCAACCAGTCCATCCTAAAGGAGATCAGTCCTGGGTGTTCATTGGAAGGAATGATGCTAAAGCTGAAACTCCAATACTTTGGTCACCTCATACCAAGAGTTGACTCATTGGAAAAGACTCTGATTCTGGGAGGGATTGAGGACAGGAGGAGAAGGGGATGACAGAGGATGAGATGGCTGGATGGCATCACTGACTCGATGGACATGAGTTTGAGTGAACTCTGGGAGTTGGTGATAGACAGGGAGGCCTGGCAAGCTGCGATTTATGGGGTCGCAAAGAGTCGGACACGACTGAGCGACTGAACTGAACTGAACTGATGCTGAAGAGGGGGCTTCCCTGGTGGCTCAGCTGGTAAAGAATTCACCTGCAATGCAGGAGACCCCGGTTTGATTCCTGGGTCGAGAAGATCTGCAGAAGAAAGGATAAGCTACCCACTCCAGTATTCTTGGGCTTCCCTGGTGGCTCAGCTGGTAAAGAATCCGCCTGCAATGAGGAAAAAAACCACCTGGGTTCAATCCCTGGGTTGGGAAGATCCCCTGGAGCAGGAAACTGCTACCCACTCCAGTATTCTAGTCTGGAGAATTCCATGAACTATATAGTCCATGAGGTTGCAAAGAGTTGGACACAACTGAGTGACTTTCACTTTCACGCTGAAGAGGAACCCAGCAAAAAACATGTCACAAACTGGACAAAAGACTTACCTTCTGGGTCCTTGTCATGGGCTTGCAAGTTCCACTGCATCGAGCATGGTGTGCATTATACAAGGAATCTCTTTGTGTGAGAATTTTTCATTGGTATAGTGTAGTATAGTATACACTATATTAATATATTATTGTAGTTCAGTATAATAATATGCCATATATAATGCAGTAGAGTGGAAATTACACTAGCCTTAACACTGGAAAGTCTGAGCACCAACGCTCACTATTGGGTCATCCAGGATAATAATGGTACTACTACTTCCAACGTCAACTCTTTTTCTTCGGTATTCTCATTTCTAGAATAACCTGAACAGGTTGTATCTGATAAGCTGGAAGAACTTTTTCAGCTCTAACATTCCTTTCCTTGGATGAACACATGTTCCCTTAAATATGCTCCATCTACAACATTTGCAACATTAATGTATTTAATAAATTACTACATTTGTAATATAACAGAGAAGATGGATTATATACATTCCCGATCTGAAATTCTGGATAACATAAAAATTGGTTAAAAGTTAACATAGAATACTCTGTCTAGATTTTTTGTGTCTTCAGAGGATAAGAAAACATTTATCTCTTTTTAAAGTCTTGTGTTATCCCTTTAAATAATAACAGCAACAGCCTTGTTTATTTTTGACTGAAGAGTGTAATTTAAGAAATTCAACACCATGCTTTCTGTTCACTTAACACTTCATCTCTATAGTCAGCCACGTGTTCAAATAACCAAGAGACTCACAGCACCACATACTGGCATGCACAATCAAGTGATGTCCCTTCCAACTTAACTGGGGTGTGTGTGAACCCAGGAGTCCCTGCACGGTCAGGAATGCCACGCACAAGTAACATTTAGTAGAGCACATTTTATCCAGGTTGGAATGTGCTCTCTGTGGAGATGTATTTGGTCTATTCTTTCCCAGGACATGTATTTAATCCTTTAATTCAGCTACATTCATTTTGAGCATTTGCTGTGTTCTCAGTATAAGTTGCTACTGCTGCTGCTGCTAAGTCGCTTCAGTCGTGTCCAACTCTGTGTGACCCCATAGACGGCAGCCCACCAGGCTCCCCCGTCCCTGGGATTCTCCAGGCAAGAACACTGGAGTGGGTTGCCATTTCCTTCTCCAATGCTCGAACGTGAAAAGTGAAAGTGAAGTCGCTCAGTTGTGTCTGACTCTTAGCGACCCCATGGACTGCAGCCTACCAGGCTCCTCTGTCCATGGGATTTTCCAGGCAAGAGTACTGGAGTGGGTTGCCATTGCCTTTTCCGATCAGTATAAGTTACCATGAGGCAATCCACAAGAAGAAGAGTGGTTGATAGTCTCTGTTTTCAAAGAGCTAGTGTTCCTTGAACATTGCAGACTCAAATATTTTCAGATAATGTATGAAAATGAAAGGAAATAATTATAAGGTACAAACACAAGTTTGAGAAGGGAGAACGGATGAGACTCCGATGAGAGACTGGGTCATATTTGAAACTTTGAGAATCCTACTCTATTGTGATCATCTTATTTTCTTACACTGTTCCAGCCTCTCAACCTGTATGTGACACTGTTTATGGCTCTCTTGGTTCTGAACTCTAGTTCTCATAACCTTGACATAGGATCCTGGCTCTGTTCTCCAGATTTTCTCTGCTAGCTTTGGAGACTAGATTCAACTTTCCTTGGTTCTTGATCTTGGCTGTTTGCTGACTTAACTTTATCTCAGGACTGTATCCCTATGTCTTCAGCTCCAGTTTAGAAACTTGGCATTGACTATACATTACGTATCCTGCTTGGCAGTTTGGTTGGGTTACCATGACTCTGGAATGCCCATCCTCCATGGTGGAGTCTTGCTGTGGAGGTTCAGTAGAAAAAGTATGAACTTTGTTGAGCCAAAGCAAAAACAATACCCGGCTGTGGATGTGACTGGTGATAGAAGCAAGATCCAATGCTGTAAAGAGCAATATTGCATAGGAACCTGGAATGTCAGGTCCATGAATCAAGGCAAATTGGAAGTGGTCAAACAAGAGATGGCAAGGGTGAACGTCAACATTCTAGGAATCAGTGAACTAAAATGGACTGGAATGGGTGAATTTAACTCAGATGACCATTACATCTACTACTGCGGGCAGGAATCCCTCAGAAGAAATGGAGTAGCCATCATGGTCAACAAAAGAGTCTGAAATGCAGTACTTGGATGCAATCTCAAAAACGACAGAATGATCTCTGTGCGTCTCTAAGGCAAACCATTCAATATCACAGTTATTCAAGTCTATGCCCCAACCAGTAATGCTGAAGAAGCTGAAGTTGAACGGTTTTATGAAGACCTACAAGACCTTTTAGAAGTAACACCCTAAAAAGATATCCTTTTCATTATAGGGGACTGGAATACAAAAGTAGGTAGTCAAGAAACACCTGGAGTAACAGGCAAATTTGGCCTTGGAATGCGGAATGAAGGGCAAAGACTAATAGAGTTTTGCCAAGAAAATGCGCTGGTCATAGGAAACACCCTCTTCCAACGACACAAGAGAAGACTCCACACATGGACATCACCAGATGGTCAACACCGAAATCAGATTGATTATATTCTTTGCAGCCAAAGATGGAGAAACTCTATAGAGTCAACAAAAATAAGACCAGGAGCTGACTATGGCTCAGATCATGAACTCCTTATTGCCCAATTCAGACTTAAATTGAAGAAAGTAGGGAAAACCGCTAGACCATTCAGGTATGACCTAAATCAAATCCCTTATGATTATACAGTGGAAGTGAGAAATAGATTTAAGGGCCTAGATCTGATAGATAGAGTGCCTGATGAACTATGGAATGAGGTTCATGACATTGTACAGGAGACAGGGATCAAGACCATCCCCATGGAAAAGAAATGCAAAAAAGCAAGATGGCTGTCTGGGGAGGCCTTACAAATAGCTGGGAAAAGAAGAGAGGTGAAAAGCAAAGGGGAAAAGGAAAGATATAAGCATCTGAATGCAGAGCTCCAAAGAATAGCAAGAAGAGATAAGAAAGCCTTCTTCAACGATCAATGCAAAGAAATAGAGGAGAACAACAGAATGGGAAAGACTAGAGATATCTTCAAGAAAATTAGAGATACCAAGGGAACATTTCATGCAAAGATGGGCTCAATAAAGAACAGAAATGATATGGACCTAACAGAAGCAAAAGATATTAAGAAGAGGTGGCAAGAATACACAGAAGAACTGTACAAAAAAAATCTTCACGACCCAGATAATCATGATGATGTGATCACTAATCTAGAGCCAGACATCCTGGAATGTGAAGTCAAGTGGGCCTTAGAAAGCATCACTACGAACAAAGCTAGTGGAGGTGATGGAATTCCAGTTGAGCTGTTTCAAATCCTGAAAGATGATGCTGTGAAAGTGCTGCACTCAATATGCCAGCAAATTTGGAAAGCTCAGCAGTGGCCACAGGACTGGAAAAGCTCAGTTTTCATTCTAATTCCAAAGAAAGGCAATGCAAAAGAATGCTCACACTACTGCACAATTGCACTCATCTCACATGCTAGTAAAGTAATGCTCAAAATTCTCCAAGGCAGGCTTCAGCAATACGTGAACCGTGAACTTGCTGATGTTCAAGCTGGTTTTAGAAATGGCAGAGGAACCAGAGATCAAATTGCCAACATCCACTGGATCATGGAAAAAGCAAGAGAGTTCCAGAAAAACATCTATTTCTGCTTTATTGACTATGCCAAAGGCTTTGACTGTGTGGATCACAATAAATTGTGGAAAATTCTGAAAGAGATGGGAATACCAGACCACCTGACCTGCCTCTTGAGAAGTCTGTATGCAGGTCAGGAAGCAACAGCTAGAACTGGACATGGAACAACAGACTGGTTCCAAATAGGAAAAGGAGTACGTCAAGGCTGTATATTGTCACCCTGCTTATTTAACTTCTATGCAGAGTACATCATGAGAAACGCTGGACTGGAAGAAACATAAGCTGGAATCAAGATTGCCGGGAGAAATATCAGTAACCTCAGATATGCAGATGACACCACCCTTATGGCAGAAAGTGAAGAGGAACTAAAAACCTTCTTGATGAAAGTGAAAGAGGAGAGTGAAAAAGTTGGCTTAAAGCTCAACATTTAGAAAACTAAGATCATGGCATCTGATCCCATCACTTCATGGGAAATAGATGGGGAAACAGTAGAAACAGTGTCAGCCTTTATTTTTTTGGGCTCCAAAATCACTGCAGATGGTGACTGCAGCCATGAAATTAAAAGACACTTACTCCTTGGAAGAAAAGTTATGACCAACCTAGATAGTGTATTCAAAAGCAGAGATATTACTTTGCCGACTAAGGTCCGTCTAGTCAAGGCTATGGTTTTTCCTGTGGTCATGTATGGATGTGAGAATTGGACTGTGAAGAAGGCTGAGCGCCGAAGAATTGATGCTTTTGAACTGTGGTGTTGGAGAAGACTCTTGAGAGTCCCTTGGACTGCAAGGAGATCCAACCAGTCCATTCTAGAGGAGATCAGCCCTGGGATTTCTTTGGAAGGAATGATGCTAAAGCTGAAGCTCCAGTACTTTGGCCACCTCATGCGAAGAGTTGACTCATTGGAAAAGATTCTGATGCTGGGAGTGATTAGGGGCAGGAGGAGAAGGGGACGACAGAGGATGAGATGGCTGGATGGCATCACGGACTCGATGGACGTGAGTCTGAGTGAACTCCGGGAGATGGAGATGGACAGGGAGGCCTGGTGTGCTGCGATTCATGGGGTCACAAAGAGTCGGACACGACTGAGCGACTGAACTGAACTGAACTGATACTATTGCTAGGTCAGTGTGAAATAATAACTGAGTTAAATGAGTGGAGATAGAAAATGTTTCTACTTGTTTGGAGAGATAAAAAGCAGAATTTAAAGAGGCCTTAGATAACATCGAATCTGGTAGTTCTTAAACCTAGCTGTGTATAAAAACACCCAGGGATTATTAAAGAAATATTGATGACTGAGCCCCACCCTAGAACAGTTAAACTGGAAACTCTAGTGGTGGGATGCATGTAACATTATTTCTTAAACACTTCAGGTGAATCTAATATGCAGCTAATGATGCGAATGTGGGATCTAGTCCCATTCCATCGTTTAACAATCAGGGGAAATGTGACCCAGGAAATTTAAAACATTTTCCAGAACTCATATTGCTTTTGCCAGAAGTGGCTGAAATAGGAGGAGGACTTAACTGTCCTGTTGTCTGGCTATGTGCACTTTATTTCATTAAGCTGCTTTTTATAAAATTTTCTTAAGGCAGTATTATAGTACCTTCGGTCTTGGTGAAGAAGATGACACTTTCTGTACGACTGACTTGGTCTTCGTGGCCCTCATTTGCCTGGCCTCAGGGACCCCTGTCCTCATTCCGCTCCTGTTGCCTTGCAGCTGCCACCATTTGCACAAAACCCTGACCTTTCGACAAATACCACAGTCTGTATTTTGTAACATTTAAGACCTGCGCTAGTCTGCCTGGAAGGCATGAGTGTCGTAGTTGTATTCTATTCTGTGAGGGTTGTGCTCTCATCCAAATGACAATGAAATAATTAATCATATCGAACAATTGAAAATTTATGTAGGTTTCACAGTGCCAGGAACTTTGCAGACCTTGTTTTATTTTGTACTGCCATCACTGGAAAGTTTCCGAGAATTCTTCCATCGTGCACTTTCAGGTATTTCAAGCCTGGGAAGGACATAATGAACTCAGCTAGATTCTCTGCGCCCATAGTCCTTCCTCCTGGGTCCCAGGAAGCTACTTGCAGGCTGGATGATAGGAAACTAAAAGGATTATTATTAGGAATGGTCCATCAGTTGGTGATCAATAAAACTTAAAGATTTAGGAATACTCTAAGAACAGTTTTGAAAAACTTTACAGTGTTATTCCCCTCCTGATAACACAATCGCTGTCCGATACTCAGGTATTGGGGTAAAACTAGATACCTGAGAAGACCTTGCTGTGTTGAAGGTAAAGCCTGCAGCCTTCTGCATGGTGAATGAAGGTTGGGAAAGGCATTCCCAAATAGCAGAACTGTTTGTGCCGAAGTCCTACCTTAGATGTGAGATGGTACATTAAATAAAATGAGTGGAGGACAGTGTGGCTTGGGGCTACTGTATCAGTCAAGAGAAAAAGGAAACTTGGAATAAAGTGGCATCAACAGAGATAAAGGCAGTAATATTGGGACATGTTTAGCAGATGAAGTTAAAAGGGCTTGGTAATGGATTGGGAGATTTCGAGGATAATCCCTTTGCTCCACTTTACGAAAGTGAATCGAACGGTGGTGCCATTTAATGACATCTGAGATTTGGCCTGATTTGCTAGCAAGATCATAACCTTAGGTTTAGACTCAGTGTGATGCCTTTGAGCCATCTGAGACGTGCTATTGTGTAAGCATTGAAAGGCTCGTGGGGAAAGCTGGGTTGAAGATAAACTTGAGAGTCATTTGGATATAGATAGAAATTAAAATCATAGTGGGGATAAAGAATAGAGTGGTTACATTGGCCCACTGCCTATTTTGGTGAATAAAGCTTTATTGGAACACAGCCATGCTCATTTGTTTACTCACTGTCTACCACTGCTTAACACTATAATGGCAGACTGGTAGAGTTATAACAAAAACTGTATGACTCACAAAGCTGAAAATATTTACTATTTGGTCCTTCATAGAAAAAGTGCACTACCCTAAGACTTAATGTGGAAAAATACAAGGGCCTAAGAATGACAGGGCTTCCCAGGTGGTGCTAGTGGTAAAGAACTTGCCAGCCAATGCAGGAGACATAAGAGATGGGGATTCGATCCCTGGGTTAGGATGATCCCTTGGAGGCAGGACGTGGCAACCCACTCCAGTATTCTTGCCTGGAGAATCCCATGGACAGAGGAGCCTGGTGGGCTACAGTCTGTAGGGTTGCAAAGAATCGGACACAACTGAAGCGACTTAGCATGCACATAAGAATGTCAACTGTAAAGACTGAAAGTGGACCAGAACTTTCAAAAGAAACTGAGGAGATCCCCGGAGGTTAGGAGAAAACCAGTGAGAATGGAAATAATCATTCAAGAAAGAAGAGCAATGATCTTCATTGGCAAATGCTGCTGAGGGCTTAAAGACGAGGGCTAAAATCCATCAGTTAGATTTTGGTGAATGTGTGCTATTGACGACTCTGTTAAGAGGTTTTTCAGAGGCCTGGAAGGAGCAGAAGCTGAACTGGGTTGGGCTGAAGAGTGCAAATCGAGATGCTGTGTTTAGACCAATCGAGAAATTCTGTTCTCCGAAGAGAGAGGAAGAGAAGTAGCTAGAAGCGTATTTTAATTTATCTATTTATGGCTGTTCTGAGTCTTGACTGCTGCACAGGCTTTTTCTCTACTTGCAGTGTGAGGGCTTCTCATTGCCGTGGCTTCTCTCGTTGCAGAGCACTGCACCTGTGGCTCCCGAGCTCTAGAGCACAGGCTCAGTAATTGCAGTGCATGGGCTTCGATGCTCCTTGGCATGTGGGGTTTTCCCAGATCAGGGATCAAACCTGAGCCCCCGTATCGGTGGTGAATTCTTTACCACTGAGCCCCCAGGGAAGCCACTAGATGGGTATTTGAAACCAAGGAGATTTTCTTGTTTAAGATGAGAGGAGAGATTTCAGTGTGGAAAAACATCTATTTCTGCTTTATTGACTATGCCAAAGCTTTTGACTGTGTGGATCACAATAAATTGTGGAAAATTCTGAAAGAAATGGGAATACCAGACCACCTGACCTGCCTCTTGAGAAACCCACATGCAGGTCAGGAAGAAACAGTTAGAACTGGACATGGAACAACAGACTGGTTCCAAATAGGAAAAGGAGTACGTCAAGGCTGTATACTGTCACCCTGCTTATTTAACTTCTATGCAGAGTACATCATGAGAAACGCTGGGCTGGAAGAAACACAAGCTGGAATCAAGATTGCTGGGAGAAATATCAATAACCTCAGATATGCAGAAGACACTACCCTTATGGCAGAAAGTGAAGAGGAACTAAAAACCCTCTTGATGAAAGTGAAAGAGGAGAGTGGAAAGGTTGGCTTAAAGCTCAACATTCAGAAAACGAAGATCATGGCATCCGGTCCCATCACTTCATGGGAAATAGGTGGGGAAACAGTGGAAACAGTGTCAGACTTTATTTTTTTGGGCTCCAAAATCACTGCAGATGGTGACTGCAGCCATGAAATTAAAAGACGCTTACTCCTTGGAAGAAAAGTTATGACCAACCTAGGTAGCATACTGAAAATCAGAGACATTACTTTGCCAACAAAGGTCCGTTTAGTCAAGGCTATGGTTTTTCCTGTGGTCATGTATGGATGCGAGAGTTGGACTGTGAAGAAGGCTGAGAGCTGAAGAATTGATGCTTTTGAACTGTGGTGTTGGAGAAGACTCCTGAGAGTCCCTTGGACTGCAAGGAGATCCAACCAGTCCATTCTAAAGGAGATCGGTCCTGGGTGTTCTTTGGAAGGAATGATGCTAAAGCTGAAACTCCAGTACTTTGGCCACCTCATGCGAAGAGTTGACTCATTGGAAAAGACTCTGATGTTGGGAAGGATTGGGGGCAGGAGGAGAAGGGGACGACAGAGGATGAGATGGCTGGATGGCATCACCGACTCGATGGATGTGAGTCTGAGTGAACTCCGGGAGATGGTGATGGACAGGGAGGCCTGGCGTGCTGCAATTCATGGGGTCGCAAAGAGTCAGATACAACTGAGCGACTGAACTGAACTGAAAATGTTAAAAGGAGGCAGTCATTTAAGGGAAAAATGGTGAGTATTCAGTCCTGGAGGAAGGATAAGACAGAAAATTTACTGAGGAAGGCAGAGGGGATGGGATCCAAAAGCAGATTGGCAGGTCGGCTTCAGGCAGAAGGAGGGATAGCATCTTTTGTATCAATCAGGAAAAGAAGAGAATGGATTCACGGGTTCGATACCTAGTGGAGGTTTGAAAGAGTTCCCATTGGATGAAATCAAGTTTCCCAATGAAGTAGAAAGGAAGTGAAGTCAATTGATAGGAATGAGGAGGGAACAATTTGTGTATGAGTGTTGGTGGGTGGAGGTTTCAGGTTTAAAGAGAGGGAAGAAGATTAAGGAAGTATTTTCAAAGGAGAGCAGATCTTAATCAGAGTTATAATAGGATGGGAGAACAGTACAGAAAATCCACCTGAGAATGATGACCACACATTTCTGTTAATTCTGATGTGCTCAGGGACGTGCCTTTCCCCAGCCATGTGACTGTTCAAGGGAAGGTCCAGCGTAAGCAGTCACTTGTTTGCCAGCTGGAAAAACTGAGCAGAGGGAAGTGCAAGAAGTTTTAGGGAGTTAGCAACCGTACTGAAAAATGGGCCCCGGAACAAAAGGTGGATAAAGAGAGATCTGAGTGAAGCCAGGGCTGCTGGGCTGGACATTTTAAGAAAACTAAAGAAAGGCTGTTACAGCAATAATTGAACAAACAAGTTGGAAGGAGAGAACTTGGTGGTTAGAGCACAGGATTCCTGAAGAAGTGATTTTGGAAACAGTGCAGATTGGGGTAATGACAATGTTCAGGGATGTATTGGGTGCAAAGAGGAGAATCTACCATTAAAGTATTGTTCTGCTTATGTGAAAAGACTTATCATTGGAACATAGGCTAAAAGAAGATGTGATATTAACAGATTGTGATTGCTTCTAATATTACTGAAAGTGTGCAATTACCTCCATCTGAATAAAAGTGTGGACTTTAAGGCAAAATTGCTTCAGAGACGTATAGGGATTCAATGGCGTTAATACACTAGGTTATAATAACACAAAAGAGATGATAAATGACAAACTTTTTTGTTTTCACTACTAATATTTTTTATTCACACTCTTCTTAGGTGAAAGAAAATTGCTGCCGTAAGCTGACTCTATGGAAGATCTTTTTGGTTTGTTTCTTAGCCTGTCTGATAACAACAACAATTGGAGTACTCATAATAACCCTGGTGAATAATAACAATTATCAACATTATTATTCATTGTTAATAAGCATTAATTATTAAAAATAATAATTACAACAATTTTCTAATATCATTAATTATAATAACAACTCTTCTATTGTTATCCAGCTACCCGGAGGAAGCCCGACACCTGGGCCCCCCCCTACTTCGCAGTCTACAATGAGCACCAGTTCAACGGAACCAGCAACCACCACTTCACCCGAACCTACAACCTCCGCTACTTGGCAGCCTACAACGAGCACCAGTTCAGCGGAACCGGCAACCACCACTTCACCCGGACCTACAACCTCCGCTACTTGGCAGCCTACAACGAGCACCAGTTCAGCGGAACCGGCAACCACCACTTCACCCGAACCTACAACCTCCGCTACTTGGCAGCCTACAACGAGCACCAGTTCAGCGGAACCGGCAACCACCACTTCACCCGGACCTACAATCTCTGCTACTTGGCAGCCTACAACGAGCACCCGTTCAGCGGAACCGGCAACCACCACTTCACCCGGACCTACAATCTCTGCTACTTGGCAGCCTACAACGAGCACCCGTTCAGCGGAACCGGCAACCACCACTTCACCCGGACCTACAATCTCTGCTACTTGGCAGCCTACAACGAGCACCCGTTCAGCGGAACCGGCAACCACCACTTCACCCGGACCTACAATCTCTGCTACTTGGCAGCCTACAACGAGCACCCGTTCAGTGGACCCGGCAACCACCACTTCACCCGGACCTACAATCTCTGCTACTTGGCAGCCTACAACGAGCACCCGTTCAGTGGAACCGGCAACCACCACTTCACCCGGACCTACAATCTCTGCTACTTGGCAGCCTACAACGAGCACCCGTTCAGTGGAACCGGCAACCACCACTTCACCCGGACCTACAGTCTCTGCTACTTGGCAGCCTACAACGAGCACCCGTTCAGTGGAACCGGCAACCACCACTTCACCCGGACCTACAGTCTCTGCTACTTGGCAGCCTACAACGAGCACCCGTTCAGTGGAACCGGCAACCACCACTTCACCCGGACCTACAATCTCTGCTACTTGGCAGCCTACAACGAGCACCCGTTCAGTGGAACCGGCAACCACCACTTCACCCGGACCTACAGTCTCTGCTACTTGGCAGCCTACAACGAGCACCCGTTCAACGGAACCGGCAACCACCACTTCACCCGGACCTACAATCTCCACCACTCCAAATGAACTTACAACCACAGCAGCTACCTCCACAGATTCAAGTGAAACCCCAGCTTCCAGCTCTGCAACAGGAGAATAAGATCACCACTTCCTGCATCGATGACCACTCCCACTCCCACTGAAGCCACAACTGCTGCAGCTGCCTCTTAGCTTACAAAAGCAGCGGGCAGCACTCTCCCTCAGCCCTGTGTAATCTCCACCTGCTCATCTGAGCCTGCAACTGCAGTGCCACCGTTCTCACTTGAATCTAGTGGGACTGCCACCAGCCCTCAGAACGTTCTGTGGCAGGTTAACCTTTCGTATTTTCCACTACGAATTAACCTACACCCGTCTCCCCTCACTGGCTCTTTCCTCACACTCCAGCTCCCTCTTCAAGAGCTGACTCTATGTGCACTACCATTGCTGCGTTATACCCATAGCAGCTACCATGAGGCCAATTGAAGAAGAGAAACTTAGCCAGTGAATAAGGGAAGAATTATCTTCATTTTCACCACACCAACACTTAGGACTTCCAAACCTATTAAAACTATTTTTCTTTTCAGAGCTGTACACCAGAAACTAGCACATTGTAAACCAATGTTAATAAAAATTTTTAAAAAGAACTGAACACTTAGGCTAAGAACCTTCTCTTTTTTTTATATTTCAAAATGGTATAATTTCATATGGAAAAAGTAACCCAATTTGTTCATGTAGAATGTCTTTAAGACATTTTCTATAAAAGATTGTAGTAAAATAAGCCATTTAGTTTTTAATATGTGTTGGTTTCAGTTCAGAACATTGCAGTCTTCCTTAGACAAATGACAGACATAACACATTTTATAAGGGGGAGATTTAAAAAAATTTAGAATTTATAATAATTATTTCCTTTATAGTGAATTTTATTGTGTTTCTTCAGTTTCCCTTTTGATTTTATTTTATTTATTTATTTTTTAAACTAAAGTAAAAGTACATTTATTTTCAATATCCTTTGTTGATACTTTAAAACCTCAAACTTTATAAAAAGTTAAAATACTGGTTATATAAAATATTTCTCCCATTATATTTTTGTTTCTCAGGAATACAAAGTGGGCTCAGAAATGCACAGATACCAATTACAGATGCAAAAGTCTTTCCATAACTGTTGTAAAGTGATTGTTGAGGTTAATACTCCTTTTCAATAACATATCAATGCCAATCATTTAAGTTAGTGAAAGAATTCTCTTAAAACCCTAGTTGCAGACAGAACAATTCAATTTAGTAATGTTTCTGTTGAACCACCAATAGTGATGTCAATCTTATCCCCAGTTTCTTCCTGTAACTGGAATTGAAAATACAATAGTTTTACCTGATTTATTCACAGCCAAAGGGAGAAAGTAATTTCTGGTAAATTACCTTTTAAGCAACCATATTCTATTTACTTTGATACTACCAAAAGTGAATTTGAATCTCTATTTTAAAATTAAATTATTAAATAAGTTAATTAAAGACTTGTTTTAAGCCTCTGCTAAAGGACAGAAATTACAGAAGAAGAAAACAGCAGTGTAGATTAAGTAGTAAATTCATTAATTTAATTTTTACTTTGAATAATAATTGTAGCAGATTTAAATTACAATTGATGATATTCCAGACTTACTAAATCAAGACCTTTAGATTGGAACTAGTAATCTATAGTTTTAAAAACTATATAGATGTCCAGACAAGTTTGAGAATCAGTGGTTTAAAAGCCTTAGTCTAAGAATGGCATTAAAACAACTCAAATTCTAATTAAAAATATTACAAATCAGAATCATGTACTAGGCATGCAAAAAATTAGAATTACCCTGGTGGCTCAAGAATCCACCTGGTAAAGAATTCGCCTGCAATGCTGGAGACCTGGGTTCAATCCCTGGGTTGGGAAGATCCCCTGGAGAAGGGACCGTCTATGCACTCCAGTATTCTGGCCTGGAGAATTCCATGGACTGTATGGGGTTGCAAAGAGTCATACATGACTGAGCGACTTGTGCTTTCACTTCACAGATCTAGCTATGTACAAAAAACTTACATATATGATCAAGAGGGGAATGTTTCATCTGCCAAATATTGGAAAAGCATTTCCAAACAAAACTTGTAAATTAAATCTTCTGAGAAAATTTTAAATTGTTTAAAATCTCATACTTGGATCTCAGTGAACACTCACTGTTAATTTTTACTAGCTGAGTTATTTTAATTATATGTGCTCAGAAGTGCTCACATTTTAGTAAATATATTAATTTAGATTTCTAATAATGCATATGGGCTTTCCCTTCCCCTTGTTGTTTTGATTAGGAATATTTTATGAGATATTTAAAACATCACTGGTTAGACCATTCAGTTCCTGATTTGGAGTTACCACTTCCTAATTCTTTTACAGTTTTACTAGTCATCAAGATGATAAATAATCTGAAGTTTATAATTGTAGATAAACACATGTATAGCTCATTTTATAAGGAATAATAAGAGTTCTTTAGCATGTAGCATAATTGGTCCTTAAGAAATGTGTATTAAGTGGATAAGAAAATGCTAGCTGACTTGTAGTACTTAAGATCCATGAGGATGGGCCTTCTGTATTACTTTTTGTTGTACCCATTGGCACATAATAGATCCCAATAAGTATTTATTTCAAATTTCAAATATTTATATTTGACAGATAATTTTTAAGTATAATTCTGCAAGACTATAATATTTAGCTCTTATTAAATAGTCCATTTTTGTTTAGATTGACTCATTTCAATTCATCTAGGCTTTTTTTTAACCAGACTTATTTTCTACCTTTTAATGATGTATTTCATTTTCTGAATAGTCATCATTTCCATAAATTTGGAGTCATAAGGTCTTACAGTACCTAGTGAAGGCTTCAGGGCATTGTTGATCATTAGAAGAAGTGCCATGGTGGGATGTGTGAGTGGGGAAGAACAGCAATAACTATGAATAAACTATATACCAGGCAAGTTATAAGGGGTTTTCATATATTTGGCTCATATTTATGTTTCCTACCATGTTATTTTTCCATATGGTTAGTCTGTGATCCACCATATACTCTAGCACTTCCCACAACTGAAGAAATTTCTTCAGTCCACAACTGAAGAAATTTCTATTTATTTATTCTTCTCAGCATTCACATATTTAAATGAATATTATTTGGAAGTTTTCCTCTGTTTTAGCTATTTGAAAGTGACCATTTGCTGTGTCATTTTATCATTCCTACAGCCATCTGAAGGGAAGGGTACAGTGGGGTGTACAGGACAGGGTACTCTTGTCTTATGCAAACATAAGGAACATCACTTTTATTTATTATTGTTATATTTTATTGCTTTATTTTAATTATTTATTATTCATTTTATTATTTACAAGCCACTGGATCATTTAGAAGTTTTTTTTATCCCATTTGCAAGCCTTTCTGCAAGTAAATAAACAGTGTAGGTCAAATGATGGAACAACAAAATATTCAGTTCCCAAGCTGTGACACAACGCTTTATTTGGGAAGAATGAGATGTAATCTCAGGTGTGATTTGGGGAGGGTATAAAACATGCTAATTCTACATGAACTGCCCACAGAATGCACATTCTTCCTGAGACCTAAAGGACCAAATCTGGGGCTTCTACCAACATGCCAGATGAACTGGAAATGAGTAACAGTTCACAGGTATCCCGTCTCCAAGGTCTATGCTCTTACACCACAGCTGGGCTCTGTGCTAGAGATGAGGAAGATACAGACACTGACCTCAGGGGGCTTATCCTCCAGTAGAGAACCTAACACACATGTGTAATATAATAATTACTGCATCACTGAGCATGCGTATAAGCCGAACTCTCCCGAACCTACTTCCTAATGACTGGGTTTGGAGTCCAGGTTTCCCTGGTTTGTATTTTTACCCCTTTTCAGGTACTGATTATATCATTCATTCACCTTATAATGTATTCATGTGACGAATATTTATTCAGTACTGACTACAAGTCAGGTTCTGAGAATATAGCAGTAAACAGGAAAAACAAGGTTACAGCCACCAGAGTTTATGTTATAACAGGAGGAATGGGTGATACATGTAGAAATGCATAAACAAAATAATTTTCAAGAGTAACAAGTGTCAGAGGGTTGTTGAAACTGGCAAGTGGTGGAAGTGAAGGCGGGGACTGAGTTTTCTCAGCCTCAGCACTGTTGACATTTGGACTCACATCATTCCTGCCCTGTGGGTTGCAGTACGTTTAGCAGTGTCTCTGCTCTCTTCTCACTAGACAGATGCGATTAGCAACTCCCCCTGATATGACTATTAAAAATGTCTGAAAGTGTTATTCACTCAGTTGTGTCTGACTCTTTGCAACCCCATGGGCTGAGCTTGCTAGGCTCCTCTGTCTGTGAAATTCTCCAGCAAGAATACTGGAGTGGGGTGCCATTCCCTTCTCTAGGAGATCTTCCTGACCCAGGGAACAAACCCAGGTCTCCTGCATTGCAGGCAGATTTTTTGCCATCTAAGCCATCAGAGAAGCCACAGAAGCCAAGAGGTTACCAAACATGGCCTGCGGGGAGGAGGCTGAAGAATCCACAGTTTAAGATGGCATTGTGTTGGAGACGGCATTTGGGCAAGAGCTCTCAGTACTTCAACTGAGGTCCTACTCTGGGCCCTGAATCATCTTTGCCATAGCCCTGAGGGGAGCATGGTGGCCCTCTGTTGATTATGGGTTTCTACTGGGGTCTATTGGTACCCAGCGTCAGAGTCCTCCCCATGCAGAAGTATAAGAAGGCACATTTGCTTACCAAAACGCCCGAGCCCCCTCACCCAGTTCCCCACTGAAGGCTCAGCTGTAGGCTCAATTCTGATTTTCCGTTCTCACATCCCATTTTTTCCCACAATCCAAGTCTACCTGGCTTCTTTTCAAGGCCACCCCTAGTGGACTCTGATCTTTCTTTTTAATTCAGTCCTCCTGGCTGCTGCTGTATCTCTTTTTTTCTTCAGCTGTCTTGGCATGGTTTTCTGGTTTTCTCCTTTGGGTTGGTGTTTCTGGCAATGGTCTTTGATTTCCTTGAAGTATCCCCTCATTTATTTCCTCTTTAGATTTGGAATGACTTCTACCCCACTTATTCTTGACCTGCAAGTCAATCTCTTTCCTTTTTACTAATTCAAGATAACCTCTCTGCCATGTGATTGAGAAGTAGGGTGCCATCAGAACTGGATAATCTAGCTGTAGTTTTGTTGAGCCCAGGGGAGGAGTAGTGTCTTTCTACTTTGCCTCTTGGCCACCAGAACTTGACCATCTAGGATTCTGTTTTGATCAGCGTATCTGTTCCCTCTCCAGGGAAAAAGGTGGGGCGCTTGCAGTGAAGCTAAAAGTGTGATTCATGTGCGATGGTCAGGGCTTGAGTCACAGTGGCTGCAGCTGCATCACACAAAAGGTGCTCTGCACTTACTATAAATTTTTTTCTCCAAGTGAATATCGAGGGCCTACTTCCAGGTAGTGGATGCTTTAAGCGAAGATAAGAAGAGTCCCTGCCTGGGCCATTGCCAGTGCTGGCTGAAATTCAGATGCTTTGAACCAGCTCAGTATAGCTAAGAAATTCCTTTTAAAAGGCTCAGATTTCACCCCAGTAAAAAAATATAATAACTATTAACACATTTTTGATATATTTTCACCAGCTCAACATTGTGTTATCTTTAAGTCACTTTAAAAGAACAAAGGAAGGCCCTTCCAACTCTGATTTTCATTTCAAGAAAATTGTATTTTTGAAATTGTGTTGTTCCAGCAATAAATAGCATCATGAGGACTCAACTCTGAGCTTCTGGCTCTGAAAGCCTTACGACTTTTAGAAAAATTCTTTTGCCACTTTTAATTTCTTCAAGATACTCTATAAACTCCTCCAAAGAATGTGACTTATTCTCCTATATTTGTAATTCCTTGGAATTTGAAGAACAAACCATCATCTTCAGAGTAGGTGGAGGTACACTCATTCACCTGAAGAGAATATTATTCTAAAAGCTAAAAGACAATTATACTGTCATAAAATCACTGAGGTCTGTTCAGTTACATGTTCAAAAGATATTAACAAATAATATGAAAAAGCAGAGTAATAATTTAGTAGTAAAAAAATCTTCAACAGAATAATTTTAAAATTAAATACCAAATATATTTTTTCCCTTAACAGCTCTGGGAATAAAATACACTCAAATAGTGGTGAGCAGAAGTGAAATAGACAATCTTATATTCAATCAATGGCAGTATTAATCAGTCCAAATGTATGGATGGAAAAAACTTGGCAACATGTACTGAAAGCTTTAAAATATTATGGACTATGTCAGAGGAGATCAATTACTGGAATGCTATGCTAAGGAAATACCAAATATATACAATATATACCAAAAATATATAAAAGTACTTTATGGTACAAATAATTTTTTAATAGTTTCACTTGCAAATTCAAAGTACTGGGGAAAATACTTAAAAGCAGAAGGATTTCATGGTGAAATACAGAAGACTCATGATATTTTCCAACATCTTGAAAATATGGTTTAAAAAGCAGAGTATAAAACATACTGTGAAATTTTAAGATAAAAAGACAAGAATACACTAAAGATGGTTCTCTCACAGTGAGATAGATTCTGGGCACTTTTTTGTGTGTGTGGTTAGACTTCTCTGTATTTTCTAAATTTTCTGTTAATAAATTTTTATCAGAAAAATATTTTAATTAAGAATATTATTCAGAAAAAAGTAGCATTAAAGATAATTAGGTTATCTTTTAGCAAACACAGATCACTTATGTAGCTGATTGTTTTGTTTTGAAAATACGTATATGAATTTTCTAAAAATGACAGCACGCGGAGCATTCTGGGGAGAGAGCTGAGACGCGGGGACAGCAGTTAGAGTGTGGTCGGGAGTGGCGTGGTTTGTGTTTCGCTCAGGTTGTCCACGTGGGGAGGTGAGTCTGGGAGCAGATGGCAGAGGAGCAGGGTGTGGGAGGAAGGCAAGCCAGCAGACTCCCTGCTTTATGGAGAAGTTCTTCAACCGTGCCTTCTCTCACTTTGAAGTAGGGTGGGGACTAATTTCATCTTTTCATTCTGATTTCAACATGTTTCCTCTTACTTGCCCTGCCCTGGGGTTTGCTTTTGAGGATCCAATTCCACTGAACCTTTCCTCCCTTGTCCTGTTCTCCTATAAGCTGAGCAGACCCCTAGAGGTGAGGTTTGAACATCTTTCCTTGTACATCATAAGAGCTTTTGTACCCAACATTGACTAAATAAACCAACTAAATAAATAAAAGGCAAAAGAAATCTCATGGGCTCCCATATAACATTAGACCTACTTTGATCAGCTGCCCTGGTTAGAATCTTGTAATCCTTGTCATTTCTATTTTAATTTTGGAAAGAGTGAAAACTTGTGTTGAAACAGGTCGCATGAAAGGGGCCCCTGAATTACCACCCAATCATGAAAGTGTGTGGAAGTAACATGGCTTATGCAATAGAGATGTAATGAGTTCATAATAAACACTGGTGGGCAATTTTTGGGTGGGAATGCATTTAATAAGCAGCTATTGTGGACTTCCCTGGTGGCTCAGACAGTAAAGAATCTGCCAGCAATGTGGGAGACCCAGATTAGATCCCTGGATTAGGAAGATCCCCTGGAGGAGGGCATGGCAACCTCTCCCCATACTCTTGCCTGGAGAATCCCATGGACAGAGGAGCCTGGTGGGCTACATGGGGCCACATGTAGGTCCATGGGGTCCATGTCTCCTGTGTCTCCTGTGTCTCCTGCAGTGGCAGGCAGGTTCTTTACCCCTGAGCCACCTGGAAAGCCCACGTTGCTTAACCCACCCATTCATTAAGATGTAAAAAGCTGAAAAGGTGTCATTTTCACCCCAACAAGGAAAGGATGGGTAATCCACAAGGTCAGGACATGTCTGCATCCATCAGAGAACTGACAACACAGGGCCACCTCCTAGCCTGAAATGCACACAAAGGCAAGTGCCTCCTCAAATGATGGCACAAGAACGGACTCACTTCTGACAGAACATAAGAGCAGAATGGGTCACCATACCAGCAGGCAAGATTTCAACCAAGGTTTTTATGAAATTGCCGAGTGTGAGCCAGTGAGAGACTGCAAAGTACTGGGAGCCACAGACACGAGGGGACAGTAGGGGAGCTTGTATCCACTAACAAGATCTTCCTTGTGGATTGACACTGGATGCTCCTGAGAAAGACTCAGGACAGAGTGGGGATCAGAGAAACTGCCCTGGTGATGTAGGTGTGGAGGAGGGGAAAACCACTGCTTCAGGAAAGATGTTCAGCATGCTGCTCTGTGTGTGTGTGTGTGTGTGTGTGTGTGCGCGCGCGTGTAGGTGTGTGCTCAGTCACGTCTGACTTGTTACGACCCCATGGACTGTAGCCCACCAGGCTCCTCTGGTGGGATTTCCCAGCCAAGAATACTGGAGTGGGTTGCTGTTTCTTTCTCCAGGGGATTTTCCTGACCCAGAGATTGAACCCAAGTCTCTTGTGTCTCCTGCATTAGCAGGGGAATTCTGTACCGAGCTCCCTGGGCAGTATTAAGCACACTGCTATCCATTGGCAAAGAGGGATTCAATATAGTAAAAAAAAAAACAACCAACTCTTATAAAAGATGTATACTTATTTCACATTTAGATAAACTCAGAATTTCCAATACACCAATTTGACACACTAGTGGATATTTTCCACTGTTAACATGAATGAGGTCAATCACAAAAGTTACATGCATTGACAATTCTATTAGCCAAAATTTTAATTTCAGGTATTGGGTTGAGCCATAATTAAATTTACAAAGGAATGTATTTATTACATCTTTACTATTTCTTAAAATCGACCCTTTTTTCTCAACCTCTTGCCTGGGTTCCCTCGCTCTCCTTCTTCCCTTTCAACCCATTCTCCCTGCTTGAACTAGAGAAAGTTTTCAAAAATACCATTTCTATTTTGTCATTCTTCTACTTAAAAGAATTCTGTGGTTTCAAAGAGCCTTCAGAGTAAAACCTAATTTCCCACATGAAATTTATTTCATTTCCTATACAGCCTGTCTTAAATTAACTTCATAAATTTCCACCAGTTTCTTTATAGGCTGCTGGCTCTTTCTGGATGGCTCATTCTTCTTTCTTCACATGGCTTACATCTTATCCATAGCTGAGCTTTTGGGTAACACCTTCCTTAACATCACCAGTTGGGTTAGACAGTTTGGCACCCTTCTTTGAGTTTTCAAAGAGTTAAGTACCTTTTTCAAAGTACAAACCACCAAGTACTGTAATCACTTGCTTGAGTATCTATTGGACTGAGTTCTCTTTCTTTGATCTCTGGACCCACAGGCATTTACTATAGGACTCTACTTGGCACAAAGTTGATGTCAATAACTGTTGGTTAAATAAGTGGATGGATGAATGAATGCTTATTCTTTAGCAAGGAACCAAGTTTTGTTGACCAGGTCACGTCTGGTGAAAGGTATCATGGGCCAAAGTATTAAGCAAGATAAATGTAAAATGCCAAGTTGTCGAGTTAAAACCAAGCTATTCATTTGTTCAAATACTATAAATAAGAACTAGAAGGTAAGCCATCAGGAAATAATGTCATGATTATTGATTTTGCATCAGCTTACCAGGCAAGGTTTATTAGAAAATGTAAGTTGTGAGCAAGGTTTCCAATTCAAAGAAAAACTTGGGTTTTCCAGGCAGACAAAGAGGTAAACACTATCTTATTTTTCCATTTTGTGCTTCATTTAAAAGCTGGCTTCTCAGTTCACACTGATTCATTTATTTCTCCCCCCGCCTCAGCTTGGTTACTTATTTATAACTTCTCAAAGAAATTTCTACTTGTGTTTGACATAGTGAATGTCTAAAACAAAACCAAAAGGACAGGATTCAGGAATGGTGAACTTGATGGTCAGCAAACATCTATTCTGTAGCAACTCTGTATATCTGTTAAATGAGAAAAGAGGCTAAATAATGTCTATGGTCCCTTAAGTTTTATGTTTTAATTAAAGAAAACAATTGAGTAAATACATAAATCAGGAAAATAGGCAGGATGCCTGATTCTAAGTAGGAGACTGACAGGTAAGTTAGATGTTTGTTTTCCTTTTTCTGATAAGAGATAATTGACTTTACCCAAACAATGTTTTGGAGTTAAGGGAAAAAAATCTGGAACTTAGAGTGGTTTGAATGGATGCCAGTAGATTTTCCTAATAATTTTACAAAGGCTTGGACTTTTGCCAAGATAAACTGTCCCTCTCTTTTTGGAAATCTTAAGCTGTGATATTAATATGCTAGTATATTGATAGAAAAAATTTTACACTGGATTTCAGAGTCATTTTCTTGCTAAGAAAGGTCTTTAAAAAGTGGTTATGTACATCTTTAACCAAATGTGGCATGGTTAATATTATATATGCTCTAAATATTCTATCCCAAAAGTTGTAGCATATAATTTGAAACATAATCATTGAATTGAATCCATCTATCCCTGGATAGATGTATCATAGTCAACTTAGTTTTACATCCAGTATTTCCTGAAATCTGCAACTATAAAAGGCATTAAACAAATAGACAACTATTTCCAGAGCTGGAACTGTGAAACTGGTTGCTATGGACTGGAAGAAAAATATGAGACTCATCCTACACATGCTGAGCAACTCCAGATCCAAAGCGTGAATAGTAGAAATAACATTTCTACCTCTTGCCTTTATACTTGAGCTTTCCACCTGTCATGAAATACTGAAATATCTATTGCCAAGTCAGTAAGTCTGCCACAGTTTTTGTTTCACTTATATTAAGATCAATAGGCATAATTTCATAGGGAAAGACATTTCTAGTATATGAACCTTTCATTGTGTGCTGAAATGGTAATTGTTTAGAAATCTTATTACATTGTTCTTCTATTTGAGCCATTTGATGGCCAGTTTCTGCAGATACAAAGGCAGTGTCACATTTCCACAATATTAACTACGCACATATAGCCAGGCAATTGTGTTTGAAACATGATCTCAGAGAACAATTTCTAGACAGTTCTTCAGATCTCAGCCAGAGTTCTTAGATCATGGTCTCAAACTGAATATTAAGTTCTGCAGCCTAAACAGAAAACGTATTAAGAAACAACTGGCTAATTACCATTTGCTTATTATAAATTGTGTCACAAATGGTATATGTTCTAAAAGACCACTGATTTTTCTAGATTTTCCTCTACAGGAGTAGCAGAGTGGAACCGTGCTTGCAATCCTCATATAAATCACTTAGGAAAGATCCTGGAGTTGAAATGGGAAGTCTTGTCCTTCAAGAGTTAAAAATAAGATGATGGGAGAAAAGCAGTTCCCTCAGCAATGTCGTGTCAGTGTACGCTCCATAGCCTTCTTTTTTCATTTTGGACCCTTTTCCCCAGACTGTTTTGGAGAATCAGATCTCCAACAGGGCAGTGAGAGTCTGCAGATCAGGCAGGCTGAGACAGCCTGAGATTTTTGTTTTTGCTTTTACGAAATAACAAAACTCTGCTTTGCAGTTTCCACCCTTGGGAAAATTGAAGAATCTCTGAAGATCGGGAATAAAACCAAAGGGTAGGGAGGTCAGCAGTTGTGTTTGCTGAGCGTGTTGGGACTATGAGCGAATTGTGCTTAGTGTTCTCAAACTGAGCTGTGCAAATGCGTAATCCCCAGTGCTTAGCCTAGGGCCAAGCTCACAGTGCATGGTTACCAAATGTTTGCTGAGCATGCTGCGTTAGAGCTGGTTCATTCCCATCAATATCTCACCATCAAGAACCCTGAGATATCAGGCCTTGGCTTGTAAGGCCCTAAAACTGCTTTCACTAAGACACCTCTTGTCACAAGCAGAGGTGCAATGCTGCCTGGCTTGTGATTCAGATGTAAGTCAGCCCTTCTCATCACCAAGCCTTGGGCTGACTTGTACCCCCCTTCTCCCTTTTCATTTCCTCTGTTCGAGTTCTCCCTTCAACTCTTTCCCTTCTTCCTGCTAATCCCCACTGTGCCCTATGGAATTCCCATCACAACACAAACTCCCCCACCTTTACACTCTTTCAACACTGACTCCGTAATCTCTCTGCCTTAACCAATGCTATCTTTTCCATAGGACAAAGCTTCGCTTTGTATCCTTTAGGGAATATTTATTACTTGGTATCATCTGTAGCCTGTTTGGGGCAGATTGTAGTAGCAGTGGGGGCTAAGGGGAAGGTGAATATTCTAGTTCCCCATCATCACTGGTGAAACATTACTTCGTCTCATTAAAACACACATGTTTGGAAACAACTGCCTCTTGTGTCTCTGTCACCATTAAATGATCTGCTATTTTAGTTTCACCCGTGATTGCTAGTGGAGACATCCATTAAAGCAGGTGATTTTATGATGACTATTGCCACAATCAAGATAGCACTCACATAGAAACCTGTCACCAGCGAAGGCTGCTGTGATATACGGACCTGTGGCAGTCAATAGTACGGCTTAATCTGGGGCAGTTACAATCCTAATCACATTGGCTGGCCAACAGTGGACATGATCTGTTAACTATACTTCTTGAAGCATTCCACCACTGCCAAAGTGATCCACCACCTGACCATCACCTCCTCTGCACCTGGATGACCGGAATTCAATTATTTTTGTACCAATCGCCATAGATGAAGCTGAGCCCACCGTCTCAGTTGCCATCACTTCAGCTACAGTTCTGACTCCTGAAGTTCCCAGCGGTCTCTGACTGACCAGAGTCCAAAGGCCAGTGTGCCCACAGCAGAGGGAGTCAGAGAGAAGACAGGAGACGCAGTCAGAGAGGGGAGCGGGAGGCAGGTTGCAGGCTTCGCCCACAGTGGTAAGGACTACCTGCTATTCCAAGTGAAATGGGAATCTTTCAGAGGAATTCTGGCAGAGCAGTGACATGAAAATAATTATTTTGAGATAGTGACTCATCTGCAAAGAGGCTGAAGTAGATGAAGGAGACTAGTTTGGAGAGAATGAAAATAACACAGGTGAGAACTGAATAAGGCTTAAACCAGGATCACTGCTTCACCAGGTCGCAGGGGAGGTAGTGAGAAGTGCTAGGATTTAAGGTCTGTTTTGATGCTAGAAGCATCAGAATTTGCTTATGGGTTGCTTATGGGATACAGGAGAAAGAAAAGAACTTTCAAAGGTTTTATGTTGTTCGGCAGAAAGGATGGAGGAGCCGTTTGCTGAAATGGGTACAGAGTTTGGGTCTATAACAAAGACTCTGATTTCTTCTGTAATGTTTCACTGCTGATATCAGTCAAGCCCCCAGGTCCCTCGTCCCCCTTTTCCTTCTGTTCTGCAAATGGGCAAGCCGATACGAAAGTCCAGGAGCTCCCTTCCTTTGCGTCACAAGCAGCACGCAAAGACGCTCACCCCAGCTCCCCTCCCCAGTCGCCCCTAATCACAATAAATGTCTAGAATGTCTCTTTTCCTTGCTCTCTCAGGCCACTTTCAGACCTGCTTGCCACCCTACCTCCTCTCCCTAGAAAGCCTCATATGTGAGTAATCTCCCCACAACCTCATGGTGTTTGTGTAGCATCATCAGCCTGGAGATTTAGATCAAATTTTGGACAGGGAGGTCCACCTCTTCTATGCAGGACATCTACAAAAGTTATAAAGAGGGTTTCTGAAACTGGTGGGTGACTGAGAGGAGGAACAAGGAAATCACTCTTGAGCATATACGTTTGAATGATCTGTTAGATATTAAAGTGAAAATGTTGGGTAGGCAGCTGTATGTGTCCAGAGTTCAGAAGATAATTCCAGGATACTGATAGAAATTTGGGAGTCGTCAGCTCTTAGTTGACAGCACTTAGGACTATAGACTGGATGAGCTCGCCAAGGACATGAGAGTAAAGATGAGAAGAGGTCCACAAACGGAGCCCTGGATTCCAGCAATGAAGCTGGATTGGTAAAGAGATCTTCTCAGAAAGGGTTGCTGTCTCATGACATAAAAAAGCTAAGAGAGGTGCCCCTGCAAACCAAGTGAACTCATTACATAGAGACGGGGGAGCAGTCAGTGGGGTCCAAAGCTCTTTCCAGACACATTTATTTCATAAGGAAATAAAAAAGAATATAATGTCAGCTTGCTTGAGTTTCTCTGATTTAGTTAATTTGCCAAAGATCCAAAGGTGACATCCTTGGCAAAAGGCTATTTAGTATATTTCATACTGATGCACCTCACTATTAATTTATAATAAGTTCCTAATCCCATTTAAATACTTTCTAAGCCTCCTAAATTTATTTTTCAAAGGGCAGTAGACACTTACTTAAATATTTTTATGATGGCTGTAAATTACTGCATAATAAATGGAAAAATAGGGCATTATGTTATAAGCATTGAGGGACCAGTGAGCAAAGATGTATGTATATAACAATGAATGGATAGTGTCTACCTTAAATGGGATTTTTCTGTCCCCAAAAGAAATCTTTCTGGTTCACTAGATTAATCAGCATGCATTAAGTGAACGCTAATATTTTAGGGCATTATACTAAGCTTTACTTTTTAGTAGAAATGCTTCTGATGTTATTCATTTTAGTATACAGATACTTGGGGGATATTTCCTATGTGTCCAGCATTGTGCCAAATGCTGAGAATTCAAAGGGCAATGTAAGAGGATGAGCTGACTACTTTAATGCATGATAAAGGCTGTAAGCACAGGATATTGGGGAAATGTGCAGAAGAGCACTAGCAGCCCTAAAAGTGGGTGATCCCATTTTGTTGTTGACGATAGCCAGGCTTTCATTCAACCACACCAAGTGCAGAAACAAATTCTTTTTGACCCCCAAAGCATTAGTTTCTTTTCCCCTGTCTGGTAGTGAACTGTTAGTGCCCCCTGTGGGAGGCTGAGGAATGACTTCTCTCAAAATGCCCACATCTTACTCCCTGGAACCCGTGAATGTTACCTTACATGGCAAAGGAGACTTTGCAGATGTGATTTACTGAAGGATCTTGGGTGACTTCCCTGGTCGTCTAGTGGCTAGGCCTCTGCACTCAAAATGCCCACATCTTACTCCCTGGAACCCGTGAATGTTACCTTACATGGCAAAGGAGACTTTGCAGATGTGATTTACTGAAGGATCTTGGGTGACTTCCCTGGTCGTCTAGTGGCTAGGCCTCTGCACTCCCGAGGAAGGGGGCCCAGGTTTGATCCCCGGTCAGGGAACTAGATCCTGCGTGCTGCATCAAAGATCAAAGGTCCTGCCTGCTGCGACTGAGACTGGCACAGCCCCAAAGTGAAGGACCTTGGGATGGGAAGCTTATCTTGGATTGGTACCCAGTGTAGTCCCGAGGGTCCTTGTCAGAGGGATGCAGGAGAGTCAGGTAGTAAGAGACGTGATGAGAGTAACAGGTGGGGAGGGCGCCACAGGTAAAGGAATGCAGGCAGCCTCCAGAAACTGAAGACGGCGAGGAGTGGATGCTCCCCCTGAGCCACCAGAAGGAATCAGTCTATGCATTCCTTACCAGTAAAATCTCTTGTTCAGGGAATCCCTAGACCACACATCTCCACATTTTCTTTCTGCAAACCATACATTGCCATCCTTTAGGAGGGAGGAGCTGTCTATCTCTGGCTTAGTTCATAGTTCTCACGAAGCATTCTCAGGCTGGGACATAATTGCAGGGAATATGGTAAATTGTTGTGAGTCACCAAATCACCATAATTCTTAATAAGAATCATCTTATTAAGATGATTCTGAATGTGCTTCTTCTGATTGTGCTTGTTCTGAATGTGTTCATTCACAGAGTGACTTAGTACATTTCCCAGCATCTCTCAGGAAACTGACTCACCCTGTTCCAGGCTACTTCCCAGGTCTCCCGGTCACAGAGCATGCCCTGCCTCAAAATGTGAGAAAGCGTAAATGGACAACAAATGCCTCATTCAAGACATTCAGCCTCACCACACAGTCAAGTACCAATTAAAGTCACACTGAAACAGTTTATACCCACCAGACTGGAAAATATTTTTTTAAAGTCTGAAAAGCTTTAAAAAATTTTTTATGAAAGTATAAAACAAAAGAAAAAAAAGAAAAAAGAAAGGAAAAGAAAAGAACAGTCTGTTCTCTGTGTCTGTGAGTCTGTTTCTGTTTTGTGGATATGTTCATTTGTGTAGGATTTTAGATTCCACAGATGCGATACCATACAGGATTTGTGTTTCTCTTTCTGACTTACTTTGCTTAGTATGATAATCTCTAGGTCCATCCGTGTTGTTGCAAATGACATTGTCTCTTTCTTTTTTGCGATTGAGTAATATTCCACCGCTTCTTTATCCATTCATCTGTCCACGGCCATTTAGGTTGTTTCCATGTCGTGACTCTTATAAGCAGTACTGGAACGAGCATAGGGGTGCATGTATCTTTTAGCATTAGACTTTTGTCTGGGTATATGCCCAAGACAAACTGGGATTGCTGGATCATATTCCAAGTTAATTTTTAGTTTTCTGAGGAACTTCCATACTGTTTTCCATAGTAGTTGCACCAATTTATATTCTCAACAACAGTGTAAGAAGGGTCCCTTTTCTTCACACTATCTTCAACATTTATTATTTGTAGACTTTTGAATGAAAATATCTGAAAATCTTAAGCACTGACCGTGATCGAGAACAATGGACACTCTCATACACGTCTTGTGTGTGAACAGTAGAATAGTAAAAACACTAAGGAAAATGTGTGCATACCCTGTAACACATCAACTCCCTTCCTAGACATGCGTTAGTGTGTCTTTATAGATAGATAGATAGACAGATAAAGTGCCCAGAAACATGGATGAGTTGTTCATAGCAGAACTGTTTATCTTAACAAAAATGAATGGATAAATAAATAAATGCAAGTCCAGAAGCATACAGTGTGATACCTTTACCAATTATGTTTCAGATCTGGAATCTTATTATGAAGAAAAAAGAGTGAATGATACATAGATAGCTTAGAGTCTTATGGCATTTCTAGGGGTTGGAGATATTATATGGGAAGTGTTTAATGGGTCTTCATTTGTATTTGTGATTTTGATCTATTATGCTCGGCAGTAGATAGATAGTTAAATGTCTGTACTACTGTTCTTCAGCTTTCATACTAAATTTTGTGGGTATGAATGTCTGAATAGAATCTCGTAATAGTAACACATGTAATTGCCCTTCTACTTCCTCTCGGTATGCCACTGTGTCAAATTTGGCTTCTTGAATGACGCTGGGAGGGGGTGGTTTTAGGAGTAGTAGCACCTGTTGTAATAACGTTCACAAAGGTTCTAGGTTTTTTTTAAAATACATTCTTGTTCTTTTTTAAGGATGCGGGTTTTTTTGTTCTTTTAAAAATCTGATTATTATTGATCTATTTTTGGCTGGTCTGGGTCTTCATTGGTGTGTGCAGGCTTTCTCTAGGTGTGGTGAACAGAGGCTACTGGTCATTGCAAGTAGGGGCTCCAGAGCGCAGGCTCAGTAGTTGTGGTGGAGGGGCTTAGTTGCCTCAAGACATGTGGAATCTTCCCTGAACAGAGACTGAACCGGTGTCCCCTGCACTGGCTGGCAGATTCTTAACCACCACACCACCGGGGAAGTCCCGCTAGGTTCCTTTCTCATGGGGACTTTAGTTTCCATTTGCTGCCAATCAACCCCAAACCAGGGGATATACTGAAGGCAGAGCCACGCAAGAAGATGCAGGATTAGAGGTTCCTGTCAAGAGAGCCGAAATGACCATCTGAAAACCTTTACTATGATGAAATTTCTAGTAAGGTGTATAGAATTCTCTTTGACTGCGTGGACCACAACAAACTCTGGAACATTCTTAAAGAGATGGGAATACCAGACCACCAGACCGATCAACTTACCTGCCCATTGAGAAATCTGTATGCAGGTCAGGAAGTAAGTTAGTAATGGACATGGAACAACAGACTGGTTCCAAATATGGAAAGGAGTACATCAAGGCTGTATACTGTCACCCTGCTTATTTAACTTACATGCAGAGTACATCATGCGAAATGCTGGGCTGGAGGAAGCACAAGCTGGAATCAAGATTGCTGGGAGAAATATCAATAACCTCAAATATGCAGATGACACCACCCTTATGGCAGAAGGTGAAGAACTAAAGAGCCTCTTGATGAAGGTGAAAGAAGAGAGTCAAAAAGTTGGCTTAAAACTCAATATTCAGAAAACGAAGATCATGGCATCTGGTCCCATCACTTCATGGCAAACAGATGGGGAAACAATGACAGACTTCATTTTGGGGGGCTCCAAAATCACTGCAGATGGTGATTGCAGCCATGAAATTAAAAGATGCTTACTCCTTGGAAGAAAAGTTATGACCAACCTAGATAGCATATTCAAAAGCAGAGACATTAATTTACCAACAAAGGTCCATCTAGTCAAAGCTATGGTTTTTCCAGTAGTCATGTATGGATGTGAGTTGGACTATAAAAAAAAGCTGAGCACTGAAGAATTGATGCTTTAAACTGTGGTATTGCAGAAGACTCTTGAGAGTCCCTCGGACTGCAAGGAGATCCAACCAGTCCATCCTAAAGGAAATCAGCCCTGAATATTCATTGGAAGGATTGATGCTGAAACTGAAACTTCAAACTTTGGCCACATGATGCAAAGAACTGACTCATCTGAAAAGACCCTGATGCTGGTAAAGATTGAAAGTGGGAGGAGAAGGGGATGACAGAGGCTGAGATGGCTAGATGGCATCACCAACCCAATGGACATGAGTTTGAGTAAACTGGGAGTTGGTGATGGACAGGGAGGCCTGGCATGCTGCAGTCCATGGGATTGCAAAGAGTCGGGCATGACTGAGCGACTGAACTGAACTGATAGAATTCTCAGACTAGAAAAGTGGCACCCGACATTTACCACAAAAGCATGGTGATGAATGTCTGTCCTCCAAGGCTGTGGGTGACACATTTTCACAGAGAAAAGGGAAGAGACTCTTTAGTAGTTGTCATAAACTGCACTTTTCATGAAACTTTATAACCTTGAACCAATAATTTATCAGTTAGTCACCCAGTACTGCTTAAGTTCTTCGTAAGTTCTTCTAAATTTTGCAGTTGGGTTCTGTCCACTCAAGAAATTCATTTCAAAAATATACCTGGTCCCTCCCTTAAAAACTGACATTATAATATATTCAGTTACAATGTTTGCGTTCAGCTGTACAGCAGAGATAATCTGAGTCTGCACTGTCTGCAGAGAGAGAATTAAGAGTCATAGGATAAAAATGCAGAAATACAGAGGACAAATAAAGGAAGGGCACGTTTTCAGAAAAAGGCGGTGTCAAAAGGAAGGACTCTGTCATATGGCAGATGTCCATATTGTTGATGTGAACCAGGGGTGTCATAGTACCGAACAGACATCAGGATGGTCACCTGGATGACACCTCGATGTGTACCCAGTTATTAATAAATGTCATACAATATCACACATGCAGACCAATTTCCTAATATTCAAATAAGCATAGAAGTTTGTATGTTTATATTGTATTTGTCAAAATATTTATACCTTGAGTGTTGTAGCCAGAATACCCACAAACTTTAATTGTCCTTAAAGTGAAGTCGCTTAGTTGTGTCTGACTCTTTGCGACCCCATGGACTGTAGCCTACCATGCTCCTCTGTCCATGGGATTTTCCAGTAAGAGTACTGGCGTGGGTTGCCATTTCTTTCCCCAGAGGATCTTCCTGATGGAGGGATCGAACCCGGGTTTCCCGCATTGTAAGCAGATGCTTTACCATCTGAGCCACCAGGGAAGTCCTTAGCTCTTGATTAATAATTAAATTTGTTTGTAATTAGGTTAAATTGTTTATAAATAAGAACTTAGCTAAAATCATACACAATGGAAAAACTCATCATATATTGATAAGGAAGAAAAAGTTATACAAAAACTGTTTTGGGAAAACTGGTTAAATATTTGGGGGAAAAAAATTGAGTCCAAATGCAGTGAAGAGTTAGTCATTGAAAATCAAAAAGTAAAAATCAGAGATTGTTAATTTAACCTCCAAAGTTTTAAAAACTTCTGTAAGTTAGGAAATTGTGCTTAAAAAAGAAAAAACAGAGAAAAAAACTGCTGGAAAAATATTTGCAACACAAAAGATAGAAAAATCACTGGTGTCTTGGTACATAAAATGTTCACTAGAAAAAAGAACACTGGCCCAGGAATAGTTAAACTATCATTGAACATAAATAAAACATGAATAAGCATATATATGACATTTTGTAAATATGACTATTGAATAATATTTGAATGTTTCTTGACAAGTTTCATTTCAGAGTTAGGAAACAAAAGAAATGATTATACAAACACACATACATTCTTTTTACTGACCTGAAGATGGTTAAAATGGTCAAAGCAGGGAATACGCATTGAGTAGAGTGATTTTATAACATTGTTAGTGACAGTGTAACCTGGTACAATTTTCTTGATCAATTTGGCAACTTATTTTTATCAAGAACTTTTGATCTATTCAATTCTACTTTTAAATTGCCACCTAAAGAAACAATGCAACCTTTTGAAAAAAACCTTTTTTAAAAAATGATTATTGTATTGACTATTAATCTGCAAAATAGAAGCAATCTAAATGCTTAAGAATGGAAGCATGGTTAAGTAAACAATCTTAGTTTTTATGTAACAGACAATTATACAGTCAATAAAACACATTAAAATGAATAAAAAGAATAACTATACTTAGATAAGCATTGAAAAATTCATATTGGGAGGAACCAAGACAATGTCAAAAGTGGACAGGTGATTATATTCTTTAAATTTTCAGAATCATCTTCAAAATAGGCTTATGTTACTCTTCTAATTGGAAAAAGGTATATGAAGTCAGTTCATTTCAGTTTAGTCGCTCAGTCATGTCTGACTCTGCGACCCCATGAATCGCAGCACGCCAGGCCTCCCTGTCCATCATCATCTCCCGGAGTTCACTCAAACTCATGTCCATCGAGTGAGTGATGCCATCCAGCCATCTCATCCTCTGTCGTCCCCTTCTCCTCCTGCCCCCAATCCCTCCCAGCATCAGAGTCTTTTCCAATGAGTCAACTCTTTGCATGAGGTGGCCAAAGTACTGCAGTTTCAGCTTTAGCATCAGTCCTTCCAAGGAACACCCAGGGCTGATCTCTTTTAGAATGGACTGGTTGGATCTCCTTGCAGTCCAAGGGACTCTCAAGAGTCTTCTCCAACACCACAGTTCAAAAGCATCAATTCTTCGGCGCTCAGCTTTCTTCACAGTGCAACTTTCACATCCATACATGACCACAGGAAAAACCATAGCCTTGACTAAACGGACCTTTATGTTTCATAATCTAAAGTTTATGGTTCAAGGACTGGCAAGAATTAATGTACTTGCAGAATCAGCAAAAAAACAGAGCAGAGAACGCATATGAAGGATTTTTTTTTTTTTTTTTTTTTGCATATGAAGGATTTTGAGCATTATTTTTTTAGCATGTGAAATGAGTGCAATTGAGCCATCAGGGAAGCCCCGAAAGGCAAATAGGTCTTTCAAATTATTTGGCAAATAGTTGCTATAAACACAGAAGAAAGAAAGGGTGTTGAAAAAATTTTTTTAATGACTTGCATAACATAAATTTTATTAGAGCTTGCCAATATATTTTGGTAAGTACTTATTTTTTAACTTTTATCATACATAGAGTAGTTTTCACACGTGGTTGATATTTATTATATAAACATCCATGTATCACACTCAGGTCAAAATCAGAACACTTCCAGAATCCCCAAAATCCCTTCATGTGATATTCAGCCCCAATTCTGCTTTTCTCCTTCCCCTGAGAGCTGACCACCATCATGAGTTTTACATGAGTCATTTCCTTGCTGTTGTAAAATAGAAAAATCACTTACATACATATCTCTGAATAAGATAGATTAGTTTTAATGCCTCTGTGATTTTTCCCACTACATTGTATTTGTGAGGTTCATGCATTTGATATGTCTAACAATAGTTCATTTATACATTTCATTGTATAAATGTAACACAATTTACCTGTCTATTCTGCTGTTGTGTATGTTTGGGTCATCAATTTTTAAACCAATAAATAATGTTACTATGAACATTTCTCTGTGTCTGTGTATTTCCTTTGGGAGCATACTAGGAGCGGAACTGCTTCATCATTGTACACAAACGTCTTCAAGTTTACTAGATAATAAAAAATGCTTTCCAAGTTATCTTGCCAATTTCCGTAACTGCCAGCAGCATATTTATTCAAGATTTCACTAGTGATTTATTCAATAAGATTTCACAAGTTTTCCATTAAAACTATTGCACCTCTATTAATAGAGTTATTTCTAGATGCTTGAAAATTTTCTTTCAATATCTCTTTAACTTTCTAGTTTTCTGAATATTTCTTGATGATACATAAAAACATGAAATAATTACTTATATTAATACAAAATAATTTTTATCTATTGATTTGTGTCCACTAATGTTGCTAAACTTATACTTATTCTAACAGGTTGCTTGTGGATTCTTTGGATTTCTATGTTTACAATCCTGATACATGCAAATAAGAACAGCTTTCATCCTTATAAAATTGACATCTTATTTTGTCGTTCTGTTTAGGACATTCAGTACAATACAGAGAAGCAGGATTCCCAGTGGACTCTTAGCACCTCTTCCTCTTCCTTTTTACATCTCACCCTTTTACACTGAGGGTCTTTCCTTCTGCATTTCTACCCTTCTGCATTTCTTTCAGTGAATGCCTGTTGGTGGAAAACTTCCTCAAATTTTGTTTAAGTAAGAAATGACCTTATTTTCACTTGATAGCTATTCTTGCCAAGCATAGTATCCCAGCTTGCCAGTAATTGTTTTCCAGTACGTTGAAGACCATTTAAGTTGTCTTCTGATTTTCACTTTTGATTTGGAGTGGTCAAAAAAAGGGTCTTCTCAGCAGGCGATAATGGTAAAGAATCTGCTTGCTAAGTGGTAAAAAAATCTGCCCACAAATGCAGGAGGTGCAAGAGACATGGGTTCAATTCCTGAGCTGGGGAAATCCTCTGGCATAGAAAATGGCAACCCACTCTTGTATTCTTGCCTGAGAAATACCATGGACAGAGGAGCCTATAGTCCATAGGGTCGCAAAGAGTTGGACACGACTGAACACACACAGAAATGGAGCTTGTAATGAAATGTAGTCACCTATGTCTTTTTAGAAAGGTAGGGAGCCAGGGTCCTGATGCTAGCTTTCCCAGGTACACTGTCTCATTCTTCGCTGCTCTAAGATTTATGCCACAACTGAGAAGTTTGAATTATAGTTTGAAAATCCCAAGTTCTCCAACCATTACATAGTAGTGGACTCAGATCCAATCAGAACACTGTGTTAATGAAACAAGATTTGTTCTGGCTATAAGGTTAAAAAAGGAAGAGTAAGAAGAAAGAAAAAAAAAAGCAACTGAGAGTGATTTAAAGCATAAGTCATTTATTGTTTCCTTAGGGAGAAATTCAGAGATTTGGAATTCAGTTACATAACTTTTTTTTTTTGTAATTACAGCTATTACATACAAGAAGACATGTCTGCTCTTGAACTAGGATCTTTGTAAGTTTATTAATATTTTGGAAAATTCAAGCTACTAGCGACTGCCTCCCCACCCAAAGTTGGCCTATATGAAATGCATGAATGAAAAAGATCTTAAGTCATTTTTTCCCTAGGCTATACTGCATGCTGCTTTGCCAAAGGGTCAGACTGCAGGAGCTCTCAGATTGCTCTGAAACCCCGCTCACTTTTACACACCCTGTCATGTACACTTGCCCCTTGTGAGAAGTGGAAAAGTACCAACGAAGGTCTTTCTTTTCTGGTTCCTGCTCCTCTCAAAGACCAGGATTCATCAGAAACGGTGACAAATTCATTTCATAGCCTAAAGCCAGGTACAGTGTGCTAAGAAGTAGATGAGATTCACTGTGAATAATCCTTGATTTATATACTTAAGAGCTACCAGTGTACTTATTTCCTATTTTTATCTTTAATTCTAGTAAAAGCTATTCTGATGTTTTCTTTCCCCTCGTCTATCTCAAGAGAGCTACTGACTTCAGTACAAAAGACTTCACTCATCATTCACCTGCATTTATCCTGATCCAGTAAGCTGAACATTGTCTTATTTTTGGATGGGTTTTGAAATTAGTCATCACCATAAGCCTTCTGTTTAGCCACAGAGTTCTGCACTATCCATAATCAAGGAGTGGCTTTGTAGGCTTTTTTTAGAAGCAAAAACTAAATTCCTCACCTGTGAGAAATCAAGTTTCAGTGACTTTGAATAAATTTTGTGAAATAAGGGAGGCAAGGGTTTACATCTTCTCAGAATCCGTAGAGTCCTAAAGTTGAGGTAATTTTCTGCAGGTTGTTTTGGGAAGGGAGCAAACTTTTTCTACTTTTTTCTCAACTAACATATGTTGTGTACTTTGGGGTTGAATTTGGAAAATTTCCCAGGAAACGGATGACTATTACTTTGCATGATCTAGACTGAGTAAACACACAATTACTAATTTAGCATGAATTCAGTATTTCCTAACTTCTAATCCACAGAGTGAATACAGATATCTTTGGAGCTCCATGGGAGACACCAACCCTTTCAGAATGGATGGCAAACAGCAGCAGCACGCTGTGGATATTGACCAAAACCCGACTGAGCTGGTGAGTAGTGTACATACCTTTCTTCCCCCTAACACATTTCCTTTATCATCTTCTTAGTTATTTACAACAAGGGAAATATCAGCCAACATTCACTACCAACTGGAAAATAACTGTTACCAACATTTAATCAAAGAAGATACGTAGCTGGCAAATGAACACATTAAAAACATTCAACATGATGAACCATTTAGGGAAATGCAATCAGACCATAATGAGATACCTCTACACAGGTAATATTGAATATACTGACCATATCAACCAAGCACAGGGGAGGGATATAGGGGAACTGGAATGTTCCCATGTTCTTGATGGGAAGGCAAAAGTCATTCACTCTGGAGTGTATGAAAGCATATATTCATATAAAGAATTATATCTTCTTTCATATCTAACATTCTTGCTTTCTACGTTTAATATTTAACCCTCCCTCAAACTGAACGTGCATTTTTTTTCCTAATGTTTCCTGTTAGAGGATGAATGGAATCTGGATGTTACTAATAGGAGTCACAAGTATTGAGGGAGTTACGTAGTACCAACTGTAGTAACCAATTGTGCTATACCATCATTTGATAATTGTGCATTAGACTGTTTGCCTAAATTTTTATTTATATCAGAAATTTATAATAACATATCAGTGGACAAGATTTTAGTAGATGATTTGAAGTGTTATATTTATAGCAGATATTAACAATATTGTTTATATTCATATATATTTAAATCCAATGAAAATATTTATTCTCATTGGCCTACGTGTTTCCAAAGTAGAAATTTATGGAAAATGTCTCATGGTTGGGTGGACTTAGGCTTAAAACGTTACATCATGTTTCTTAGAACATATTAAGGGTCCCAATCATCATTCACACAAATTCTTTCATTTTATAAATGACTAGTGACAGAAATTGAACTCAGGTTGCTCACATATATAATCATTTCTTTACAAGATGCTACTTTTCAAAAAACTTGAGTACTAGCTTTCTAACAAAGAGAAATGGATTTTATAATTAACTTGACGTTGCAGAACCAAGAGAAAAGTCAGACAAGATAAACACAAAGATATGATTAGGTATAAGAATTGTTTTGCAACTTGAAGGTTGTATTTGTGTTCAGTTTGGGAATCCAATATCTAGACTACCATAAACCTAATTTATCAGAAGCCTCTTATTCCATGGAAGCTGCAAAATTCCATTGCTTTAATATCATATATACATCATTTTATTTCCTTCTCCTTTCCCCACATGTCAAAAACATTTATGCAATTTATTCCATTAAGTCAAATAATTAGTTAATTATGCAAAATACCCAGTAAACCAACTTCTGAGACCATGAAAAGGAATCGTTTGGATTTCCTATTTTTTAGTAATCTGACTGGCAACCTCTTATATTCCACGAAACAAGGGGTAGAATATTTTCTTTTAATTTTTTATGAGTTTGTTTTCTTCCTTTAGAACATTTGGAAAAAACAGAAAATTACAAATAAAAAATTAAAAAACCACCCATGACTCTTCCCAGAGGAAAAAAAAAAACCTGCTAATATTTTGCTTCTTGCTCCTCATCCAATTTAATTTTATTATTTTGATTGCTTTATTTTATCGTATGAAATTTTTGTCAATTTATATTCAGAGAATTGAGAGCTTATAGAAATCTTTTCTTAGCAGATGTTATTCAAGTTGTCTTTTTGCTCTTCAGTAAAGTTTTATGGTCTTCTTTACATAAATTCTATGGCATTTTATAGGCTTAGCCATTTTATTTTTTTGTTTGTTTTTAATTATATTTATTTATTTTTAATTGGTTGATAGTTGTTTTACAATATTGGCTTGATTTTTGCATATATCAGCATGAATTAGCCATACGTGTACACATGTCCTATCCCTCTTGAATCTCCCTCCCACCTCCCACCATTTCAACTCCTCTAGATTGAGGAAACCCTGGTCTTGAGCCCCGGCTTGAGTTCCCTGAGTCATACAGCAAATTTCCATTGTAGGCTTAGCCATTTAAAATGCATCCCTACTACTGTAAATAGCAGTTGCTGTTACACACCCACACCCACACATAAAACAGTGCTGCTACACATATGTTTTGAACTTTTATAGCCAGTCAATTTGATGAGATCTTATTATTTTATAATTTATAGAGTATTTGGCTAATTATTTGGGGTTCTGTAAGGCAATCATATCATCTGCAAATAATGTTAACTTTGTCTTCACATTTCCCTTATTTGTACACACTGATGAGAACTTCTAGAAAACCAGTACCCCATATTGATGGCAGGAGACATTCTTCTCTTCTGCTGACTTTAAAGGAATGTCTCTGAATGTTTCACTGTTAAACATTATGGTCATTGCTTGGAGGTAAACATTGCTCGTCACATTTGGGAGTTGTTCTTTTCTTCTAGATCTTTGGGGTTGGTATAATTTGTTTGCTTTTACCACTTTTAAATGCTGAAATTTGTTACATGAGCAGTGAGCATTGAGATGATTATTTTCCTTCTTTGATCATTTAATATGAAAAATATACTTGTTACATTCACACCATGAAACCGTTTATTAGAGTTTCAGATTTCCCTGGAACTTCCTGGTCAGTTCTTCATGTAATACCTATTGGATTCAATAATTTTTTACATGTTTTATGAATTTATGTGCCTAGATCAAATAAATTTTCTTCATCCTTAAAAATCAGGGCTGGTGAATTGTTGATGTTAACATTCTTTCTCTGCAGTTACCCAGAAATCCCTACGGTTCAAACGAAGGAACACCCTGTGGTTGTAGATTGCCTGTTGTGACCTTACAGCCGCAGTGGGTGAGATTTGGGGCCTGGGGGGCAGTCGGGCATCTTCACTGGTCCTTTGCGGTGATGGTAAGGCGAGGTAGACAGGCTCTGCTCGGTCAGCCCTCCGAACGGTTCTCCTCTCCTTCAGTTCCTCCTCAACTGCCTGCCCTTCGGTGGCTCTGTGCTTCTCGGGAACCCCTCACCCCTGTAACCCCACAAGCTCCGGGCAATGCAGGGGGCCCACTGGCCCAGTAATTTATCAGTGCTGTAGTCTTTTCCTGTAAGATCCTGCTCCATACCACAGCTGATCATTTTCCTACTTTGATGTCTTTCTAAGCTCAGTGAACTTTCTTTTGTTTATGTTTAAAAGATCAAAAATGTATTTAATGAATCATTTTCTAGTTACAAAATCTCAGAATGTCATTTGAAAATGGGAGATGACAGTGAGCCAAATACCAGTCACTTTCCATCACTCTAAGATAACCAGTCTCCATGTTCTGATTGGCCTTTGGTTTTTCTCTCCTGGACGGCTAATTAGATAATTTAATTTATACTGTAAGTATAGTAGCCGATATGAGGTCATCACATGATGTATTCCTAAGGCAACCTATTTGCAATTTAAGGTGACACCTTTATTGCTTTAATACAAAGGGTTAGCTAAGAGGGGACATTTTGTCCTTATGCACTTGTGGACAAGGTATATATATGTATGTGTGTGTGTGAGAGAGAGAGAGGGAGAGAGAGAGAGGGAGGGAGAGAGAGAGAGGAAGAGAGATGATTTATTCATTTAAATTATAGCATTTGTAGTAATGAAAAAAATTAGCCATGTTCTAATGGAAATCATTTACCTAAGTTACCACTGTGTTCTTGCTGAAATGTCCACTTTCATAACCCCGTGCAGGCGGCAGCAAGGCCGTGGTCACCCTGGAAAACATTCCTGCTGTGTCTACTGGCCTGCCTCATCGCCACAGCCCTTGTTGTTCTGCTCTTCTATTTCGTCCACTTGGGCAAGCCCGCCGCCGGCACCACCATCGTCATTCATGCCGATGGCAAGTCCAGCCACGTCACCTGCATTCCTGGCGCTGCCCCATCTCCGGGCCCATCCTCCCTGCCTGTGTCTCAGAGCACTCTGCCTCCTACCCTGGGGACCAACCACAGCTCCTCTGCCCCGGGGCTCCCAACTCCTATGGAGACGACTATAAGCTCAACGTTGGTCCACGAAGTTGAAATTGAAGATGAAGAATGACATTTGGAGGGATCTCTAGCCCTCCTCCAACCAGATCCACCCATTGATCCTGAATGAGGCATGTCCAAGGTATTCTCCCCTCCAGCAGAGAGGTTCCAAAGCATTTAGCTTTATGAGACTTGCCCTCTTGCTCAGTCATTTGCTGTGTCCTATATGAGAATGACGCCAGTGTTCTCAGTCAAGGACCCTCCAGTCTTCAAATGATTGGAAAAGCAAAATTTCAACTGAACTCAGTTGATTCATCTCGGCTAGTGCCCAGAGTTTCTTTTCATCTTGTACACCCCATCTTAATTTCATTAATGAGGATTTCAATTGCTGGAGAAGCTGCCTGCCTCCTGTATGTTGGTTCTCAAGCCAGTATTTACCATCCAGTTGTTGATTATTTCCCAATCTCATATACTTGACTCTTCTTGGTATTTGTATTCCAGTAGGAAAACAAGACAGAGAAGGCGATGGCACCCCACTCCAGTACTCTTGCCTGGAAAATCCCATGGACAGAGGAGCCTGGTAGGCTGCGGTCCATGGGGGTCATGAAGAGTCGGACACGACTGAGTGACTTCCCTTTCACTTTTCACTTTCATGCATTGGAGAAGGAAATGGCAACCCACTCCAGTGTTCTTGCCTGGAGAATCCCAGGGATGGGGGAGCCTGGTGGGCTGCCGTCTATGGGATCACACAGAGTCGGACACGACTGAAGCGACTTAGCAGCAGCAGCAGCAGGGCAACAAGGAAGTGTTCAATTAATGTGGTTAATGAATATGATGGAACTATTCATCATTACAGAAGCTTTCTTACTATTGGGGGGAAAGGAGGGCACATCAATGAGGTTAGAAATGATAAAGAAAGGTTTCCGAGAAGGGCTGAAGGTTAAACAAAGGTGGAAGTTTAAGGGGAGATCATTAAAACACAAAACGAGAGGGCTAAGGGGATTTAATAGATTGAAAATCCAAAACACACTTAGAAACGCTTCAAATGTAACAAATGGTGTATTTTCTCCATACTTTTTTCTGATATTATCAATATTATTTTCTGTACTTGATATTTTGCTTAAAGTATTATAAACTGCTGCTTATAAAATTTGAACTTTTATTTTGTCTTATACTTTGTAACTTTGATGGCACATGGCTTATAACTTGGTATGAAACACAAGACCTTTGTTCAATGTTACTTGTATTTAGAGTGTTAAACACTCAGTAGAAAAATAATCACTTTATTCTGGAGACTTTGGGGTTAAAATCAACCTTCCCATTCCATCCTCAACTTCCAAACTCTACAAAAGAGGAAGACTGGTCCAGAGAAGGCAGCTCCTGTTCGAAGACTCAGACCCTACGGGTGGCAGCGGATCCAGGATGTCTTCGGCATAGCATTGGAGGTTCTAAATAGGTTCCAAAGGCGTTAAAAGATTTTATGTTATATGCCATTTTAGGTTCATTTGCTATAGCCAATAATAGAACATGTAAATTACACAAACCTTGGGGCTTTATTGAATAATTAGGCTCTGCCAAAGAAAAATTAGAAATGTGGTCATTCTCTAGGTAATTGTTACTTTAGGGCAGCTAGTATTATTTCTCAGACACAGGGAAATGTAAAAATTTGAGTCTTTGAAAAGTTTTTCAGACAGTTTACCAACATTATTTTATAAAAGAATTTAAGAATGATAAAAGGCATTATATAAATTTTACAAATTTCACAAAGCTCTAGATGAGGTTAATGGGCAAAAATGAGAAAGTGTGCATGCATTTCTCCCTCGTAGAGTTTTTTTTTTGTTTTTTTTTTTTTTAGGGGACAATTGCTTTACAATGTTGTGTTGCTTTCTGCCCTACGACAAGGTGAATCAGCCATGAGTATTTATAAATATGTATGTGTGTGCTTAGTTGCTTAGTCATGTCTGACTCTTTGGGAGCCCATGGACTGTAGCCTACCAGGCTCCTTTGTCCATTCTCCAAGCAAGAATACTGGAGTGGGTCGCCATGCCCTTCTCCAGAGGATCTCCCCGACCCAGGGACTGAACCTGGGTCTCCTGCATTGCAAGCAGATTCTTCACCATCTGAGCTACAGGGGGGTTCCTATTTCTATTTATCCCCTCCCTCTTCAGCCTCTGTCCCACCCCATGCCTCCGGGTGGTCACAGAGCATGGAGTTGAGCGCCCCACGTCACACAGCAGCTCCCCGCCAGCTCTCTGCTTTGCAGCAGTAGTGTATCTATCTACATGAGTGCTCCTCTCTGCATTCATCCCACCCTCCCCTTCCCCACTGTGTCCACAAGCCCATTCTCTCTGTCTGTATCTCTATTCCTGCCCTGCAAATAGGGTTATCACGACCATTTTTCTAGATTCCATATATATGTGTTAATATACGATATTTGTTTTTCTCTTTTTGACTTAACTTCAGTCTGTATAACATGCTCCTGGTTCATCCACCTCAGTTTAACTGACTCACATTAATTCCTTTTTGTGGCTACTAGGAAAGTTTTAAATCGATTCATTTCTATCGTGTTTTTGATTTATATGCTTGTGAAGAAGAAAGATTAAATTCCCTGGTTTCAGATGTACTTCCTTACACGATTTAAATTTTGCTTTGCAATATAAAAGAAAAAAAAACTTTTAATATAAAGATCTTAAAATGTACCATTAATAAAGAATTTAAAAGAAAATTTTGTATCCTAGAAGCCATCAGAAATAGCTAGATGGGATAAAAGCCCTTCTTTTCTTCCCTTGCTGTTTGAGATGATACAGAATGCACTATGGTAAAGCGGGAAGAATAACTTCATTGTGTTTAACGAATATGCTCTTAGCAGTGAATTTTCTATGTTAAATATTGGAGGATATTGTAATAAGGGTTATCTGAGATCATCAGATTTCTGTGCTTTATAAAATGGGATTGTGAATATGCTCTCAGATTCATTTATTGCTTTAGACTTCTACAGTTTAATAAAATCTCTTTTAAAATTCATTTTTATTGGGGTGTAGTTGCTTTGCAATGTTGTGTTGGTTTCTGCTGTACAGCAAAGTGAGTCAGTTACACATACACACATCTCCCCTCCTTTTTGGATTTCCTCCCATTCTGTTACTAGGGAGCACTGGGTAGAGACAGTCTACCAGTGATCAGTACCCAACTGTTGGGTCAACTCTTTGCAACTCCACGGACTGTAGCCTGCCAGGTGGGGGGCCAATTCCTTCTCTAGGGGATCTTTCCGACTCAGGGATCGAATCCACGTGTCCTGCATCTCCTGCACTCGCAGGAGGATTCTTTACCACAGAGCCACCAGGCAAGTCCTGAGTAGGGCTTCCTGTGTTAAACAGCAGATTCTCATTACGTATCTGTTTTATGCCTAGCAGTGAATATTCGTCAGTCCCAATCTCTCAGTTTATTCCCCGCTTTCCCCTTGTTAACTGTAAATTTGTTCTCTAATCTCTGTCTCTCTGTCTGCTTTGCCAGTAAGTTCCTCTGTACCACTTTCCAGGATTCCACCTATAAGTCATATTAGTAAAATCTTAAAGTATTAAGCAGCATTGTGGAAAACGTCTTCACCATTTAAGACATATTACTCAGATTAAAATTTTTCAAAGTACTATGAAAATACTGAAGTGTGCTTATTCAATAAGAATGTAATCATCCATTATAATGATTTATTCAGTAACTATTAAAACCTTATATTTCTAGTATTTATTATTTCAAAAATTTATTCACTGTATTGAATGACAATAATATATTTTAAAATAGTCAGGAAATTCTCTATTTAAAACATCTTCTACTAGAAAATTTCAGGTCCATTATTTATTCTTAAATGTGAAGTAATCCTTGTGGGATTAAAATGTTAAGTTTTCAAATGCACTTCCCCAAATAAGAGTGCAATTAAACTTCTTTGGATGCTTTACTAAGAAAATGTGCTATTGGGCATTTTGTTTCCAAAATAGGTCCATTTACTTATACTGAATGGGTAAAATCAACTTTACCCCATAATGATGTTCGCAATTATTTTAGGAAAAGCTTTCAGAAGTTATACTGTGTAAGTCATTCACTTTGATACTGTGCAATTTCAAAAGCGTTTGAACTTCAGAACCACCTCTACTTTGAAACAAATTATTATTTGTGAACTCTCATTTGCTTAGTCTTTAGGTTCTTTAATAATCTCCTAAGCATCTCATAATTGCATTAGAGTGATAGACATCTAATATCGGTGTTATGGTCAAGTCAAACCTGTTTCTACTTTGTCATATCTCTTGCTGACTATTACTATGGCATCCAGAGGGCCTTTTCCAAGTTCTGGAGGAATCTCTCTTTGTCATCCAAAGTGGTCCTTACCTTCAAAGACAATTTCATCAGACCTGGTTCATTTCTAAGAGGGAATTCCTCAGCTAGAAAGTATTCCTTTTGCTAAGAAAGGAAGAGCAGAGTGATTAACCAGTGTCCCCAGCATTTGGGCACTGTACAAAGTTCCCACTTCAATGTCATCCCACCTAGACTGGCAAAACTAAGGAATGAAGAAATAACCAGTAATAAGAAAGAAAAGCAGGGGCCGTGCAGCAAGAGCCGTTGTGGTTCCCAGAGACTTGATGGAACTGGAGGATACTATGGCAAGTGGAATAAGCCAGACAGAGGCAATTACTGCATGATCTCACTTATTGAGGAATATATAAAGAGCTGAAACATAGAAACAGAGTAGAAAGGTGGTTACTGGGGGCGGGGGAGCAGGAGGGAGTGGGGAAAAGAGAGAGAAGCTGGTCAAAGAGTACAAACTTCTAGTTTGAAGATGACAAATTCTGGGGTTCTAATGTACGGCATAGTGATTATGGTTAGTAATATTGTATTATATACTTGGAATTTACTGACAGACATCTTAGTGGTAATTATGTGACTTGAGAGATGTGTTAGCTAAGCTATATTGGTAATCATTTTATAATATATAAATGTATCAAATCAACATGAACATCTTAAACTTATATAATATTATATACCCCAAAAGGCAGGGCAAAAGAAAGAAAGAAAATAATTGTTCACAACCACTAATGTCATCTTTTCCAGAAGTAGAGTGGATGTGTTTGCTCATGTACTGTAGTTTGAGTTTAAAAAATTACTGTAAATACAGATATTTCTGCATCAGTTGTATTTGTTTCTATATTTGCAACTGTCCTAAATGGAAGATATGGGCTTATGTTACAGATAGAACAAGAAGCCCCAAATTATTATTTACTATTTTCTATGCAAAGGACTCTTGTATCAGTTGACATAAAATTCAATTGTAAGTCACAGATGTTCCTAAATAATAATGAAGTTGAAGAAAAATGATATATAAGAGCTTCTCTTTCATATACACTAAAAAACTAAAGGTGGCTTTTGAAAAATCTATCTTTTCAATAATTTTTTGGTCATAAGAGACCTGGACTCCTGTATCTCATTGTTCCACATCCTTGGCATCTGGCTTCTATTTCACAGTTTAAAATGGCTGCTTAAGCTCCAGTCATTACGTCTATATTCTAGTCAACAGAAAGAAAGAGGGACGAAGGGCTTAAGCCCGCCCTCTAAGAATATTTCTCAGAAATTGCATACAATAATTTTTATTATGTCACACTGTCAGAAATTAGTCATGCAGCCACATACAGCTGTCAGAAAGATGAGAGATGCAATGATTATTTTGGGTGTTTGTGTGACTAGGTAAAACTGATGGTTCTATTTATAAGGAAAACAGAACAGATTTTAGGGCCCAATCCAGAATCTCTGCCCCAGAACTAAAGCCAAACCTTGTTAGATGAAGAGATGAACATTTAATTCCAAATTCCTAATCCCTGTAGGAGCCCCACATACTCTTTAATACTCTTTTATTAACATCCTGGCAATTGCAAAATTCTAACACTGTCTAATAATCGTGAGTCAGATGTGGTCAATTACAGTGTCAAAGTGAGCTGGCTCAGGTGCCAGCCACTCTGGCGGAGGAATCAAGTCTCCAGGAGTTCAGCGGGCACAGGAGAGCACCAAGAGCCCCTCCTGGGAGGAGGGAGGTCATGCCAGATGTATCTTCTCAGAGCCCAGCCCAGGGTCTGACACAGAGAAACTACAGAGCAAGCATCTGATGAATTAAATCACTGACTGCATTCCAGAAACACCGCGCAGAAAGGGACCATGGAGATTATCCAAGCCAAACTCTTCACTTTTGAGATAAAGAACCTGAAGCTGAGTAAAGCCTGGCTCGTGCTGGGTGTGTGCAGGTATCCCATAAAGGACTTTAACTGTGTTATCTCACAGGGTGGGGTATTAGTGTCAAAGCTGAGGTTGCCTGGACTAAGATCTGGGGTTCTGCACTAACATGAAACTTTTCACTTTACATTTTCTCTCTTCCATCTTGATTTGCTTCCTGCATGTACGAATGTGTTTAATTCCCATTTTATCAATAGTACCTCATTTTTATGTACTTTTATTTCCAGTTGGAAGACAGAAAATAATGATGCCAGTTTACTCTTTATATCTTCTGCATCATATCTGCACTTTTACTTTCCATTTTCCCCAAGGACCAGGTTTTCTTCTTTCCAGGTCACAAAGGGGTTTATGTTTCTCTCTTAATGTAGTATTAGAGTAGTTAAAATGTAGAAAGTCTAAGATTAGGCAACCAGGACTTGAAACCTAGTTCTCTCACTTACTATGTGACCTTTGGCAAATTACCTACCTCTCTGTGTCAGTTTTCTCATCAAAATGTGGAGATAAAAAAGATCATTTACTGCGTAAGTCTATTGTAAAGAGTGAATAGATTAAGAATTGTGAAACAGCCTGGCAATGTTTGATAATCATTACCTGAGAATAATGGTGACTTGTTAGCTCAAAGATGTTATTCCCTTGCCACCTAGCATGTTTTTGACCTTCTCTCCTCTTTTAATAAATAATTTATTTAAAAAATTACAATTAGTATTGACACTTAACTAAGAAAAATGTTACAGGATCACTGAAGCTTCTGACTAAGTATAATGACGTGGTTACCTCAAAGCTGGTAGAGATTAAGAGTTGAGTGAAATAAAAATTATAGTGCATGGAGAAAAACCCTGCAACAATTGAAGGTGAAGGTCAGGTGGGAAATAAAAGGATTCACATTCACTCCTGCAAAAGCAACAGGGTGAATGTGCTGTCAGCTGGCTAAGAGAATTATACTTCACACATCTCCGCAAAGTAGTTTTTAAAACAAAGTTAGCTATTTTTTATTATTAATGGGAACCAGTGAGGACCATCTTAGTTCAGAAAATTAAGATTTAATATTTAAAAACTCTTAGTGAATGAAATTCATGTTTGTATATTTTGGTTTATATAGTACTCTATCTTCTCATCAATTGTTTCCCCCAAGGACATCCTAGTAACATACATACATTTTAACCTATTGCTCTTGACAAAGAGGCTAGATTATGTTGGTCCCCGGGGGTGATTCAGGGCAGGTAGTTAAATTCAGATGCTTCTATAAGTCTCTCTCATAGCTCTCAAGGAAAGAGTTCTCACCATGCTAGAATTTCTCACGAGAGGCTGACTTCCAATCAGTTGGAAAGATTCTTCCAAAGGTTGAGAATTGGTAAATGACAGAAGCAAGGCCTTCATCCTGTCTTTGCAGGGCCATGTGCAGAACGTGAGAGGTAAAACTTGGACTGGGGAATTTCATTTTCTACTTTGCTCTAGTTGGCAAAGCCTCAAACAATCAGCCAGTACATACTGGAACTTAACTATAGTCCTTTTTGTGGCCATATAGATTTTCCCCAGGAAATTTTGATAAATGCCTCTGGTTAGGAACCATTACTTCAAGCCTTGGTATGTATGAGAATGGGCTTCCCAGGTGTTTCAGTGGTAAAGAGTCCACCTGCAATGCAAGAGACATAAATTCAATTCTTGGTCAGGAAAGATCCCCTGGAAAAGGGAATGGCAACCCATTCCAGTATTCTTGCTTGGGAAATCCCATGGACCAAAGAGCTTGGTGGGCTACAGTCCACGGGGCCAAAAAAAGTTGGACATGACTAAGTGAATAATTAGCAGCAACAAATGTATGAGAACAGCTCTGGTGGAATAGCTGAAAACAGCTTAGACTTAAAGGGGTCTGTGGCTTCCCTGGTGGCTCAGCGGTAAAGAAACTCCCTGCTGTGCAGGAGACATGAATTCGATCCCTAAGTCGGGAAGATGCCCTGGAGAAGCAAATGGCAGCCCACTCCAGTATTCTTGCCTGGAGAATCCCATGGACAGAGGAGCCTGGTGGGCCACAGTCCATGGGGTCACTAAGAGTCGGACACAACTGAGTTACTAAACAGCAACAAAAGGGGTCTTACTTGACATCATTACTCTTCACCATCTTCAAGAAAGCTTGTTTGCTCCTCAGTGGAGTACGAAGTGCCAGTCTATTTCACCGGAACTTTACTTCTCTGGGACACCAGGCACTATACTTTCTCCAAGAACTAGATTTTTACAACACTGATGAGAATTTTCATTTGGTTGCCCATATGTTTATCACGTTAAGGACAAAGAACATTAAAAGATAATCTCCATTCCCAAGGAATTTTAGTCTGGGGTGAAAAACGGATGTACTCAGTATCTGTATGATCAAAGTGGTAAAGCTCAGGGCTCTATGGATTTGCAGATAATGTCTTCTGCGGAAACTAGTGAAGACTTTATGGAAGAGGCAGCACCTAAGCTGAGACTTGAAAAATATTTAGGACTTGGAGTTTTTGAAAAGAGATGTTCTAATATAAATGAGATGTTCATTGTGAAAAACCAAATTGGAGAGTTTAAAAAAGGTGAGAACAGAAGGGAAAAAAAAATCACCAGTTTTCTTAGCACCAGAACCAACTGCTTTCCCTTCTTTCTTTTCTGCATTTTATCAATAAAATACTTGACACCATATAGAACCATACAACACTTTTATCATATTTATCAAGATTTAAAAAAAATAAAGTTCAGTCTTTAGCTCAGTAGTTTAGTTATAGAATCAATAAAGGTTATAATTAGGAATGCAGATAAAGAGTCATGAACAAAGGTATTCTCCATAGTATTTAAAATATATTTGTGTATACATAAATTTATGTATAAATATATTTATGTATATTGTATATATATATATTCTTGGCTGCACTCTATCTTAGTTGCAACTCTAGGAGCCTTTGTTGCAGCACGTGGGATCTAGTTCAGGGGTTGAACCTGGGCCCTCTTCATTGGGAGCACAGAGTCTTAGCCGCTAGACCTCCAGGGAAGTAAGTCCCTTCATAGCATTCTTATAAAAAGGAAAAGGTATGAAAACAATCTACAAACTCCCACAAAAGGAAATGATTAAGAATGACCAGCGGGACATTTTTGTGAGGCGATGGGACTTTCCTTGGACAAGACATGTTGATAATAAGCCCCCTGAAACTGGAAGGTACAGAAGGTGAGGATAGGGGTGTATAATAGTGTAATGAGTTTGGGTAAACTCAGGAGTTGGTGATGGACAGGGAGGCCTGACATGCTGCAGACCATGGGGTCTCAAAGAGTTGGACATGACTGAGTGACTGGACTGAACTGAATATACAATGAGTTATGAGGGCATATAAAGGACAAGGATATCTCTACTGTTTCTGGGACTCACAGATTGACACCATAATTTGGGCTTTAAGAAGCATGAGTTTAAGCCATTTTGCTCTTTTCTGCCATTTATGGGACCTTCTGCCTGCAAAAGGTTGCCTGTCACCAGGACAGGAAAGAAAACAAAAGAGACAGGTGCTGAATAATCCAGTGCTGAGTAAGGTGCCCAAGGGCCGGCATGTCCTGCTGAGCAGAGGAAATCCACGTCCTTCCCAGGGCTTCTGAATCCCTCCAACACCGCAGTCTCTCTCCAGTTTGGCCTCCTACCCTCTCTTCTTAGCAACAGCTGCCACACTGGTCTTCCTTTGGTGCTTCGAACACTCTAAGATCTTTCCTACCTTAAGGCATCTATGCTTGATGGCCCTCCTCTCTGGAGTGCTCCTTTCCTACTCAAGTGGTTACTTGCTACTTATTCTTCAGAAAGGTCTTTCCTGACCCTAAAATCCAAGTCCTATCCCTTGTTGTTGTTAAGTCACCAAGTCAGGTCCAACTGTTTGAAACCCCATGGACTGCAGCACGCCACGACTCTGTCTCTCTGTCCCTCACCATCTTCTGGAGTTTGCCCTAGTTCATATCTGTTGAATCGGTGATGCCATCCAATCATCTCATCTTCTGTCACCCTGTTCTTCACCCTTATCCCTTAGTGATATTCTTTGATGATGCCCTGATTTTTAATCTTTGTAGCATTTAATGCAGAGTAGTAATTTTATCTTTGCAGCATGGCTGTTGTTTAAAGTTTGTGTTCTGCCTAGACTGTCAGTTTCACGATGATTACTTGTTCTCAGGGCCTATCAGAGAGTCTGGAACCCAGGGAGCTCTCAGATGTTTGTGCAAAGGAAGAAGGAACAGACAAGTAACAATAGCCAGCATTTAATAGAGGTTAACAAGGTGCTCTACTTTAAGAACCTTCAGATGTGTTAATTTCCTCTAAGATTCTACTCTTCAGAGTCCCTTGGACTGAAAGGAGATCCAACCAGTCCATTCTGAAGGAGATCAACCCTGGGATTTCTTTGGAAGGAATGATGCCAAAGCTGAAACTCCAGTACTCTGGCCACCTCATGAGAAGAGTTGACTCATTGGAAAAGACTCTGATTCTGGGAGGGATTGGGGGCAGGAGGAGAAGGGGACAACCGAAGATGAGATGGCTGGATGGCATCACAGACTCGATGGACGTGAGTCTGAGTGAACTCCGGGAGATGGTGATGAACAGGGAGGCCTAGCATGCTGTGATTCATGGGGTCGCAAAGAGTCAGACACGACTGAGCGACTGAACTGAATTGAACTGAAGATTCTCACATAATAACATAGGAAGTGAGGATTATTATTACTCTCATTTTACAGATGAAGATCCTATGGAATAGATAATTTAAGCAACACATGTAGTATCTTCTGGCCAGATATGTGGAAGAGCAATGATTCCAACAGCAGCAACCCAGCTCCAGACACAAGGCTCCCTTTTTTTTTCCCTTTTATTTTTTAAAATATTCATCTATCAAGTTGGCCAAAAAATTCATTCTGTTTTTTCATAAGATCTTACGAAAAACTTGAACAAACTTTTTGGGCAACCCAATATTATTGACTATAAAATTATAAGATATCGAAAGTGAATTCTGGGGTAATTGACATGCACACAGTGAAGGGATCCCACTCACCTAGTGAATTAACAGGTCCATCACCTGACAAATCTTTCTATTCTTTTCTTTTTTGATGTGAACTTTTAAGTTTTACTCCCTCGGCAAATTTCAATGATTCAATACAGTGTTATCAATTATAGGCACCATGTTTTATGTTAGATCTTCATGTCTTCTTCATCTTACAGCTAAAAATTTGCATTCTTTGTTATTATTATTTTACTTTACAATATTGTATTGACTTTGCCACACATCAACATGAATCTGCCATGGGTGTACACGTGTTCCTAATCCCGAACCCCCCCTCACCTCCCCCCCAACACCATCCCTCCGGGTCATCCCAGTGCACCAGCCTGCCCCTCTCTCTGCCATCCCTCAGCCCTGGCAAGCGCTTTTCTACTCTGTTCCCATGGGTTTGATTTTCTTTCTTTTTCTCTCTTACTTTAAGATTTCACGTGTAAATGACAAGCATCCAATGCAGTGTTCGTCTTTTTCTGTCTGTATTGTTTCTTTTAGCATACCCTCGAGATCCATCCATGTTGTGGCAAACAGCAGGCTTTTCTTCTTTCTCGTGGCTGAATAATATTCCACTGTATGTATACAATATTGTCTTTATTCTACATCACGACTTTCCTCTTTCCAGGCTCAACTCAGAATTTTCACTCTGAATTGTTTGTGAAGAGTAACTCTATTAGTTTCCTGTTGCCACTGTAAAAACTGCCACAAACTTAGCAGTTTAAGACAGCATGCATTTATTCTCTGAAGTCCAAAATGAGCGTCACAGGGCTAAAATGAAGGTGTTGTCAGGGCTGGTTCCTTCTGGAATGTCTAGGGGCGCATCCATGCCTTGCTTTTTCCAGCTTCTAAAGATCTCCAGCACAGGGCTGTGTCTTTCCTGCAGGGTAAGGGAGAAAAGGCGAGGTTTGGGAAAAGAACAAGACTGGCACTTTTCAGGAACAGATCACCTTTAATAAGGCAAGAAGGGACAGCAGCCAGATTAGTGAGCTGCTGCACTAACTCAAGAAAAGAGTAAGTACATATAGGCATATATGTGGAAATCTACTGTCTTAAGGGGTCCTGTTCTTCTCCAAGGTTGTTTGGATTAGTTATCTCTTAAATGGCTGGGGCAAGGATTTCTGGAGATCAGCCAGAGGCTGGACCAGCTGGGAGCAGGGCGTAATCAACCTTAATGTCCATTTTTCTCTTCAAGTGAGAGAGTTCTTTGTTTTGCATAGAATGGTGGGGAGGACCCAAGGGGAGTTTTAACACCAGGCTATTTTGATCTGAATAACTTTCCTTCAACTCCATGTTAGTCTTTGTTGTCACATTACCTCCTCCACAGCTCCTACCTCTGTTTTACAAGAACCCTTATGTTTATACTCGTCCACCAGATAATCTAGCATATTCTCCTCATCCCAAGGTCCTTATCTTAATCCTATCTACAAAGTCTTTTTTTTTTTTTTTTTTTTTTTTTTACCACGTAAGGTTACATGCTTGCAGGTTCTGGGAATTAGGACAAATGTCTTTGGGGAGCCATAATTCAGCCTCTCACAGCACCGAAGAGCACTTTGTACACATAATTCAGTCTGAGCAAGCCTTTGTTTCTGGCTCTCCAAGGAGGCCACTAAAATTATAGAAACTTCCCTTGCTGTCCAGTGGTTAAGAAGCCAGGCTTCCAATGCAGAGGGCACCAGATCCCAGGTTGGGGAGCTAGGATCCTGCATACTGCACTGCAGAGCCAAAAAAAAAAAAAAAAAACCACTATAATTTAGGGTCGGGGAAATCCTGTCTCCATGTCCCTCTCAGATGTTTTTACATTTGTACTATAACTAAAAACTTCCCTCCATTCTGGCTGACAAAAGCACAGTCAGGTACTAGAGTCAGCAAAGCCTGGAAGCTACTCACCGGAGAGATTTTTGTGTGAGTGTGTATGTTGCAGTCCCGTCTGGGCACCCTCCTAGCGTGGGCTCCATCTGCCCTCATTCCCATCCTTGCAGCTGGGCCACCCAGACATGGTCTGCTTAAGGAGCTCCATGTCATGCCATGGTGACCTGGTCAGGTGCCACCTCTGAATGTGGGCAAGGCGGTTTCCCACTGGCTTGGATACAAACGCTCAGAGGATTTTCTCAGCCCAATATTCACTCCTAGAGCAGGAGAGAAAGAAGAAAAGATGAGAAGAAGCAGAGAAGGACACCAGGCGCTGATAAGACTCATCCCTCCAGAGACCTTACTCTGTGGTCACTCTGCTCTTCACTACAGGATGGCGGGAAATGGGAGACCAGAGAGGGCTGTTTCCTTTTTTTTAAAATCACTTCACAATAAAACATTTTATTTTTATTTTATAAATTTATATTTATTTTAATTGGAAGTTAATTACTTTACAATATTGTATTGGTTTTGCCATACATCAACATGAATCCACCACAGGTATACATGTGTTCTCCATCCTGAACCCCCTCCCACCTCCCTCCCTGTACCATCCCTCTGGGTCGTCCCAGCGCACCAGCCCCAAGCATCCTGTATCATGCATCGAACCTGGACTGGCAATTTGTTTCATATATGATATTATACATGTTTCAATGCCATTCTCCCAAATCAACCCACCCTCTCCCTCTCCCACAGAGTCCAAAAGACTGTTCTATATATCTGTGTCTCTTTTGCTGTCTTGCATACAGGGTTATCATTACCATCTTTCTAAATTCCATATATATGCACTAGTATACTGTATTGGTGTTTACTTCACTCTGTATAATAGGCTCCAGTTTCATCCACCTCGTTAGAATTGATTCAAATGTATTCTTTTTAATGGCCAAGTAATACTCCATTGTGTATATGTACCACAGCTTTCTTATCCATTCATCTGCTGATGGACATCTAGGTTGTTTCCATGTCCTGGCTACTATAAACAGTGCTGCAATGAACATTGGGGTACATGTGTCTCTTTCAATTTTGGTTTCCTCTGTGTGTATGCTGAGTAGTGGGATTGCTGGGTCATAAAGCAGTTCTATTTCCAGTTTTTTAAAGGAATCTCCACACTGTTCTCCATAGTGGCTGTACCAGTTTGCATTTCCACCAACAGTGTAAGAGGGTTCCCTTTTGTCCACACCCCCTCCAACATTTATTGCTTGTAGACTTTTGGATAGCAGCCATTCTGACTGGCATGAAATGGTACCTCATTGTGGTTTTCATTTGCATTTCTCTGACAATGAGTGATGTTGAGCATCTTTTCATGTGTTTGTTAGCCATCTGTATGTCTTCTTTGGAGAAATGTCTGTTTAGTTCCTTGGCCCATTTTTTGATTGGGTCTTTTATTTTTCTGGAATTGAGCTGCAGGAGTTGCTTGTATATTTTTGAGATTAGTCCTTTGTCCATTGCTTCATTTGCTATTATTTTCTCCCATTCTGAAGGCTGTCTTTTCACCTTGCTTATAGTTTCCTTTGTTGTGCAGAAGCATTTAATTTTAATTAGGTCCCATTTGTTTATTTTTGCTTTTATTTCCAATATTCTGGGAGGTGGGTCATGGAGGATCCTGCTATGATTTATGTCAGAGAGTGTTTTGCCTATGTTCTCCTCTAGGAGTTTTATAGTTTCTGGTCTTACATTTAGATCTTTAATCCATTTTGAGTTTATTTTTGTGTATGGTGTTAGAAAGTCTTATAGTTTCATTCTTTTACAAGTGATTGACCAGTTTTCCCAGCACCACTTGTTAAAGAGATTGTCTTTTTTCCATTGTATATTCTTGCCTCCTTTGTCAAAGATAAGGTGTCCATAGATGTGTGGATTTATCTCTGGGCTTTCTATTTTGTTCCATTGGTCTATATTTCTGTCTTTGTGCCAGTACCATACTGTCTTGATGACTGTGGCTTTGTAGTAGAGCCTGAAGTCAGGCAGGTTGATTCCTCCAGTTTCATTCTTCTTTCTCAAGATTGCTTTGGCTATTCAAGATTTTTTGTATTTCCATACAAATTGTGAAATTATTTGTTCTAGCTCTGTGAAAAATACCGTTGGTAGCTTGATAGGGATTGCATTGAATCTGTAGATTGCTTTGGGTAGTATACTCATTTTCACTATATTGATTATTCCGATCCATGAACATGGTATATTTGTCCATCTATTAGTGTCCTCTTTGATTTCTTTCACCAGTGTTTTATAGTTTTCTATATATAGGTCTTTAGTTTCTTTAGGTAGATATATTCCTAAGTATTTTATTCTTTTCGTTGCAATGGTGAATGAAATTGTTTCCTTAATTTCTCTTTCTATATTCTCATTATTAGTGTATAGGAATGCAAGGGATTTCTGTGTGTTGATTTTATATCCTGCAGCTTTACTCTATTCATTGATTAGTTCTAGTAATCTTCTGGTGGAGTCTTTAGGGTTTTCTATGTAGAGGATCATGTCATCTGCAAACAGTAAGAGTTTTACTTCTTCTTTTCCAATTTGGATTCCTTTTATCTCTTTTTCTGCTCTGATTGCTGAGGCCAAAACTTCCAAAACTATGTTGAATAGTAGTGGTGAGAGTGGGCACCCTTGTCTTGTTCCTGACTTTAGGGGAAATGCTTTCAATTCATCCATTTATGATAAAAACTCTCCAGAAAGCAGGAATAGAAGGAACATTCCTCAACATAATAAAAGTTATATATGATAAACCCACAGCAAACATTATCCTCAATGGTGAAAAAAGAGGGCTGTTTCTTTATCTGCTCAATGGGTGCATCTGGTTCCAGAAACTTGAGATTCATTCCAAACAGGCAAAATTTACATGACACAAGTATTATAATAACAATAAGTTGTTGGTGATATTGACAAAAAATCTAAATACATCAATAAAATGACAAATGTCTTTCCTATAATTCCAGTTAAAAAGGAAGGGGGACAACCATTGGGTGGGGGGGGTGGGTGGGAAGGGTCTAGCTGCCTCCAGGGAGTTCTGGGTGCTCCCACTAGACCCCCAGGGAAGGAGCTGCAGAAAGACCAGGGCCCCAGGGCTAACCAGGGTCACCATCCTGTTCCCTCAGGGCCGGCACTATTAGCAGTTCCTCAGTGGGCATGCCTCAAGGGCTTATATTCATCCAGTCTTCTTGGGAAGTGGGCTGAAGGTGAGCACTCTGATTCCTAGCTCTGGTAAATTGGCATTAAGATCCATAAGAAAATCCTTTCCTCTCTGTAATTTTCACTGGGTGAAGAAAAACACCATATTTCATGTACATACTGCTATATTTAAAATGGAAAACCAACAAGGTCCTACTGTAGAGCACAGGGAACTCTTCTCAATGTTATGTGGCAGCCAGGATGGGAGGGGAGTCGGGGGAGAATGGACACATGTGTATGTACAGCTAAGTTCCTTTGCTGTTCACCAGAAACTATCACAACGTTGTTAATTGGCTACACACCAATGCAAAATAAAAAGTTTAATGTCTGGGGGAAAAAAGGGAACGGGGATAAGAAGTCTTTGCAAACTGATGAAAATAAAACTTTTTTGAAAAAAAAATATGGAGGGTCCAGTGGTTTTATGAATTTTGTGGTTGTGTCTTTCTAAAAGATGATAGAAAATGTTTCTTGATATTCACCATGAATTAATATCAGGAAATTTTGAATTAATGTCACCAAATAAATAGTCTACAGCTTGGCCTCAAGGTTTCAACCACAGCACTGGACCCATGAGTTTTCTATGGACAACTTTCTTCTCTCTTGGAAGATGCCCATCCAAATGAAAAGGAAAATGAAAATCATCAATTAATTTTTGAACTAAATGTTTAGAAAATGTTAAAAATGCCATAAGTACTAGGTTGAAAGTCACAAAGTTTTGAAGACTGTGTGGAAGTTGTGTGCCTTTTTTATAGGCATCAGCTTTCAGCATGTGTGAACACATGTCAGACTACCATAATCACTTCAGAGGTAGTAATTCATCCAAAATCTATAAGTTTCCTTTAGTGGTATTCATTTGTGAAAAGCACTTGAGGAAAAAGAATAAACTTTCTGAAAAACATAGGTGATCGAATCACAGAATTGTAAATAGAATTGAGCTTTACTAAACAATGCTAATAACCAATATATAAGTTGTTATTCACTCAGTCATGTCTGACTCTGAGTAGCCCGCCAGGCTTCTCTGTCCATGGAATTCTCCAGGCAAGAGTACTGGACTGGGTTGCCATGCACTTCTCCAGGGGATCTTTCTGACCCAGAGATTGAACCCAGGTCTCTTGCATTGCAGGAAGATTCTTTACCATCTGAGCTACCAGGGAAGCCTATTCAAGTTTGGTAATGGAATCTGCTTGCTGAATATTTATCATATATCTCACCAAGAAGATCTAGTCAAATTGAAATAAATTTGCCCAGATTCTCTGAGAAAAAAAAATTCCAACACTAAACTTTAAACTACAAAACCAAAAGTTAGAGGATTTGAAGTAAAGTACTTACTGGCTCTTCCTGGACATACCTTCTAACCTGTTGCTAATGAACTCTGGTTAAGTGGAAGTCACTAGTTCATTTTCCCCTTTCTCCATTTTTTCCCCCAACTATATATTATATATTATCCATGATCACTGATTTCTTTTTAAAGCATAATTGTTTCACAAAGAAAAAGTTACTGTTAAAAAAAAACACACCAAAAAACATAGATGTTGGTAAATAACATACACACCTGCCTCAGAGTATAGGCAGTCCTCCATAAATGATGGTTTTACATCCATGGGTGCAACAAACCAGGAATCAGGAAAAAAAATTATATATATATATATATATATATATATATATAGAGAGAGAGAGAGAGAGAGAGAGAGAGAGAGCGCCACCCTCATGTTCTCCAAGAGAGATCAAACCCAGGGTACTGTAGCAAAAGTGCCAAGTTCCCTGGTCCACCAGGGAATTAAAAAAATAATTTGAAAAAAACCCCCAAAACTTATAGAAATAAAAACCTGAATTTGCCGCATACTGGCAACTATTTACATATCGTTTACATTATATTTGTAACTGTTTAACGGTAACTTATATGCAGGGTACATGCGAAATGCAGGGCTGGATGAGGCACAAGCTGGAATCGAGATTGCCAGGAGAAATATGAATAACCTCAGGTGTGCAGATGACACCACCCTTAAGGCAGGAAGCGAAGAGAAACTAAAGAACTTCTTGATAAAGGTGAAAGAGGAGAGTGGAAAAGCTGGCTTAAAACTCAACAATCAAAAAACTAAGACCAGGGCATCCAGTCCCATCACTTTATGGCACATAGACAGAGAAACAGTAGAAACAGTGAGACTATTTTCTTGGGCTCCAAAATCACTGCAGATGGTGACTGCAGCCGTGAAATGAAAAGACGCTTGCTCCTTGGAAGAAAAGCTATGACCAACCTAGACAGCATGTTAAAAAGCAGAGGCGTAACTTTGCCAACAAAGGTCCATCTAGTCAAAGCTATGGTTTTTCCAGTGGTCATGTATGGATGTGAGATTTGGTGTATAGAGCTGAGCTCCGAAGAATTGATGCTTTTGAATTGTGGTGTTGGAGAAGACTCTTGAGAATCCCTTGGACTGCAAGGAAATAAAAGTAGTCCATCCTAAAGGAGATCAGTCCTAAATATTCAGTGGAAGGACCGATGCTGATGCATAAGCTCCAATACTTTGGCCGCGTGATGCGAAGAACTGACTCATTAGAAAAGACCCTGATGCTGGGGAAGATTGAAAGCAGGAGAAGAAGGGGACAACAGAGGATGAGATGGTTGGATGGGATCACCAACTCAATGGACATGAAATATGAGCAAGCTCCGGGAGCTGGTGATGGACAGGGAGGCCTGGTGTGCTGCAGTCCATGGGGTCGCAAAGAGTTGGACATGATTGAGTGACTGAACTGAATTGAACAGTAGTTGCCAGGTGGCGCTAGTGGTAAAGAATCCACCTCCAATGCAGGAGACATAACAGACATGGGTTAGATTCCTGGGTTGGGAAGATCTTCTGGAGGAAGGCATGGCAACCCACTCTAGTATTCTTGCCTGGAGAATCCCGGGGACAGAAGAGACTGGTGGGCTATAGTCCATAGGGTCTCAAAGAGTCAGACAGGACCGCAGTGACTTAGCATGCAGGCATGCATTTATATTGTATTACAGTATTTGCATTGTATTAGGTATAAGTAACCTAGAGATGATTTAAAGTATTTGGGAGCATATTTGTAGGTTATATAGAAATACAGCGCCACTTTCTAGAAGCAATTTGAGCATCTCTGGATTTTGGTGTCCCCTGGGGGTCCTGGAACCAATAACCCCCAACCCCGAGGTACTGAGGAATGACTGTAATCTCAATTTGTACCGAGTGAAGTTACGTTAATCTCCTCCCCCACTTGAAGAGAGTAGATGAGGGGAGTGTTCACCTGCTTTCTTATGCTTTTTCTTTATTAAGGCCATTTTTCTCGGATTAAGAGGTTAGTATCAGAAAACACTAAACTTTGAGACAGCTGGAAATCAACCAATGAAGGCAAAGCCGTGTCTGGCTGGGAGGCTGAGGACGGCAGGAAGTGTCCATTCTGTCTATGAGATGGGGTCTGGAAGGTAGGGGATCGCCAACCTGGGCTCTGCCCAGGGGTGCTGCCCTTGGGGGCTCTCAGCGGTCCCCAGGAGATGGGGGCTCCCTTGAACTCGCCTCTCCCACTCCTGCAGCCTGGCTTCCTCCACACCCGAGCTAACAGAGATGGTCAGGGCTTCTGGGAAAGGAGAAGCAGCTCTTGCTAAATTCTCTGGTGCTGTGCTGTCTCAATCACTTTCTCTAAGACCCGGAATTCCTACACAGATGGTTAGAGGAAAACCTACATGTTGAGCAGTATCTTCCTCCTCGGAGAAGCCGGCTCAGCAGGGGTTCTGCCTCTGACTTGCAGGGAGATGTTCACGTATTTGAAGATCAAAGGGACTGCTCCCTCTGCACCTACTGACTGGTTGGAAACAGAGGAGATCCCAACCTAAACCTGTTCCATGGAAAGAGCAGTAATACACTTTACTCTGTGAAAGACACATCTCTGAATGCGATAAGGGAACTAATGAGAGAAAAAGAGCTTTTCCCCTGGAAGATGGTATTCTGCCCTGTAACCTGAACTGGGTTAAATACTTCTGTCAGCTCCAAGAAGTTAGTGATTTATTTATATAAATAAATTCCAACATCTGTTATGTGTAGAGCTTCTAGGTTTTAACAGTATTTTTCTAACTTGAAAAGTAAAATTTGTTCAAAGCAAAAGACTCTTTGACAAATAGGAAAAAAGCATTTATCCACATTATCGCCATACATACATATAGTGGCAAGCACTATATACATTATGCTACATGGTTCTTTAGACTCTTCTTTTTCGTACATAGGTATCATTTTCCCCCCCCAAATATATAATAAACTATGTACATTATTGAGATCATTTTTTATAGCAATGTCTCATAAGCTCTATCCATGTCAAATACAGTATTATCCTACTACGTGATATTCTGAAAGTTTTTTGATGTTAAAGTACATACCACCCCCATTTACAATGATGTTTTTCTGAAAAGAAAACAAAAATTTTGTGTGTGTGTGATGGGGACAGTCTTAAATTTTTTCAAAAGGTAGGAAATATTATTAGTATCAACCCATTTTCACTCATGTTAGTTCTAAAAGAAGTATTTAAAACAGATGAACAGTACCCTGGAAAAAACTCTTTGAGGGAATATTTTGATTCACCAGTAAATGCTTCTGAAAGCAACAGGCAGAAATGACCAGCCCACCTTAGTGGGGGAGGAGAGTCCTCTGCTGCACGCCAGCTGCAAAGAAAGCAACACCAGGCATCAGGTGCACAGAGGGTGTTTTTTTGTTTTTGTTTAATGCATCTTCATAAGGCAATAATGAATAAATAAAAATAACAGGGAAAGTGCATTAAGGTTTTAATGCTTATTGCTTTGCCTTTGTTAGCAACAGTTAACATTATTTTAAACGAGATAGAATTTTTAAAAATTGTATATATACATCAGTACAGTTCAGTCACTCGGTCGTGTCTGACTCTTTGCAACCCCATGAATCGCCGCACACCAGGTCTCCCTGTCCATCACCAACTCCCGGAGTTCACTCAGACTCACGTCCATCTAGTCCGTGATGCCATCCAGCCATCTCATCCTCTGTTGTCCCCTTCTCCTCCTGCCCGCAATCCCTCCCAGCATCAGGGTCTTTTCCAATGAGTCAACTCTTCGCATGAGGTGGCCATAGTATTGGAGTTTCAGCTTTAGCATCATTCCTTCCAAAGAAATCCCAGGACTGATCTTCTTTAGAATGGACTGGTTGAATCTCCTTGCAGTCCAAGGGACTCTCAAGAGTCTTCTCCAACACCACAGTTCCAAAGCATCAATTCTTTGGCGCTCAGCTTTCTTCACAGTCCAACTCTCACATCCATACATGACTACTGGAAAAACCATAGCCTTGACTAGACGGACCTTTGTTGGCAAAGTAATTTTTCTAATAATGCTTAAATTCTTATTATTAGAATTTCAGTAGGAAATGTAGAAATGTATTGTTATAGTGAAGGTAAAATAAATTCTTGTCATTGACACAAGTCATTCTTAGGGTTCTTTTACTGAACATTCATGATCCTAAGAAGATGTTGATTTTCAAATGGCACATTGTATAATGTCATTTAACTTTTGGATCACAGAGTATAATTCAGGATTAAAATGTTAATTAATCTATCCTCTAGATGAAACATTGTGTCTGGGTTTTGTAACTAACCAGAAGTGGCTAGGAATCTTTCTGATGACATTTTTGCATAAATTTTAGGTACCATAGACTCAAATCTATAAGGAACTGTCTTAAAACATTTTTCATGAAGTCTGTTGGTTTGAAATTTGAAGAGTGAGGACAAAATGAGATTTTGGATTTCTCATTTTTCTCTAAATATTTGAATTACTTTGCTTTAAACTTTCTTATATCTGTTATTATGTTTTGACTGAAGATGATTCCTTAAGTTTGATGTTCATGATTTCAGAGATTTTTAAGCAGCAAAATTGATATATCCTTTTAATTAATTCCCCAAAGGAGGTGAAGAATTCTCACATAGAAATTTTTCTTGGTAGACTTATATTCTAATTGGAATTGAATAGCTAAAAATTAAAATGTATCTATAAAGAATATACATTATAGTAACCAAATAATGTATATCTTGTTGTACAAATAATATATGGATTACTATTCTATATATGTTAGATATTCAACAAATATTGAATGATTAAATAACTTAATTTACTTGGATAATAAACTATAAATAAAAGATGATAGATTATAGGCATTCAAAACTGGAAAAACCTTAATAATTTTTTAGATTCATTGCTAATCTTTTGTTTTAATTTACTTAATCTTTTGTTTTAATTTACTAAGACTTTTCACACACAAAAAAATTTCCTAAAAGTCCTCTTAGGATTTTTTCAAATAACTTTATCATTTTGCATGATATATGAAGTTATTTTGAGAAAAATATTTTATATTAGATTAGTGTATTGTTAAAGATTATATTATGAAGTTAATTTAAATAAAATATTTAATAATATTAAATAATTATTTTTCCACATAGTCAACCATGTTTAATAACTAATTATGTTAGAAAACACATGATTTGTCAACAAATAATTTTTAAACCATATTATATTATATTTAGTTTAGAGACTATATAAAATATAGAGTTAAACTGAACTATATTATGGTATAAAAAAATAAAACTGAACCTGCTTGTTGTTTTAGTGTGCAGAGAAGAAGCTTCATTCATTTATTCGTTTAACAAATATTAATATTTATGAATTGTACTATGTAAGAGATGGGCTTCCCAGGGGGCTCAGAGGTAAACCCGCCTGCCAATGCAGGAGATGTGGGTTCGATCCTTGGGTCAGGGAGATCCCCTGGGGAAGGAAATGGCACAACCCACTCCAGTGTTCTTGCTGGGAAAATTCTATGGACAGAGAAGCCTGGTGGCCTACAGCTCACGGGGTTGCAAAGAGTCGGATGCAACTGAACACACACACACACACACACACACACAATGTGACAGATTCTGGGAATAGGAAACATAACACCTAAGACAATTGCCCTGTAGTTTTAACTATAAGCAGCAAATTACTGAGCCTGTCCACCCACAGCCATTTCCAAGAACTATTCTGCTCAGAGGGCAGTAGCGCCCTGGACCTGGGACTCCTATTTGAGCCATGGCATCATGTTCCTACCACACTAATTCCCTCTTCCAAAAGCTTACCAGTGGGGTTTGCTCCTCAGCTGGTACTTAAACCGCTGCCCTGAAACCCAGACTTGGTTTGCTAAGAAAAGAAGAGCCAAATTGCTCTTCAAATTGCCTGTGTTGGAAACTTGAATAAAATAGTGTCAAAGAGAAGAGGGCAAAGGTTATCAGCAAGGAAGGCTGAGGTTAGAGAGGGTTGGGGACAGCATAGGAGCAGCTGAAGGAGCAAGCATTCTATGTAATCCAAATCTATGAGCCAGATGGAAAGGGTGTGTGTGTGTGTGAGTCTGTGTGTGTGTATGTTTGTTCGTGACAGCAGGAGTTGGGAGAAAATGAGGAAGATGACTGGTAACAGGAGAAGTACAGACACATGAGCTGAAAAGCAGCAGAAAGACCTTTACCACCTTACCACTGAGTCCCCTGGGATGCCCATCTGCCACACAGTCCAGTCCACAGAGGACCAAGGATGTTGTGCAAGCATTGTCCCTGGAAAAGCAGAACATCTTAAATGGAATGTTATGGAGAAAATAATTCCCACTAGCCTGTCTGTTTTGGATAGCCAGTGTGGGCATCGAGGGTTGGCGGCTCCATTTTCTCTGCTAGGGGAAGACAGACCTCCTCGGGGAAAACTATCTTGAATAGGAAAAAAAAAAGAAAATGAATTTTTGTGTTTTCAGTCACCCATTATGTGGCCCCAGCAGATTAATTCAGGTGTTTACTAAACATTTTGGGGTCTTTGAAAGCAGTGTTAACCAGCTCTCACCAAGGGCTTGCACACACCATCCCTCTGCCCAAACACGTTCCCTCCAGATGTGTCCTCATCCCTGGCCTACCCCTCTCTAGTTCCTGCTCATCCTCCAGGACAGGGACAACTTGTTACTTTCCCTAAGAGGTCTTATTTGACCTACCAGGTTACCATTTTCTTTATCCTTTGGGTTTCTCTAACACCCTGGATCTCTCTTCTTTCATAGAATTGTATCATTTGAATTTTTTTCTATGTAACTGTCTACATTCTCCTCCAGCCTGCTCTGCTGGGGCAGCGTAGAAAACAGAAAATCACAAACAGCATGTATTTGTCATATAGTTTGATTTTATTCAAGGATAATTGATAATGGTCCTTGTCCATGATAATTCTCTGACTTCACTGTTATTCTTTATTTTGTTCTATTCTTTAGCACCACTAGTGTAGAAAAGGCTTGATTTTACTCATTGGTCCTTACCATTCAGGCTCACCAGGTGGCTCAACCTGCCAATGTAGGGGGTGCAAGAGACATGGGTTGGATTCCTGGGTTGGGAAGATTCCCCTGGAGTAGGAAATGGCAACCCACTTCAGTATTCTTGCCTGGAAAATCCCATGGACAGAGGAGCTACAGCCCATGGGGTCACAAAAAATGTCAGACATGACTGAGCCCATTCGCACGCATGTGCACACACACACACATACAGTCATTTTATCTTGGCTTTTACCTGATAGGCCCATTGGTAATTAAACCTCTGACTCCTACAGATCCATTTCTAAAAAGCAACACAAATTTAACTTTGTCTCCATTAGCAGGGACCATATTTACCTGGTTTCCCCCTCTTTTTTGAGTACTTAGAAATTAGTATTGATGTAATAAATATTTGAGGACAGAATGAATGCGTCCAGCTGCACTGGTACAGTTTCTTAAGCAATGATGCAAAAGAAAAGTAATGTAAATATTATTCAAAAAGTTTAATTTTAATCATTCTAATTATAGGCTTTTCTCAGAGGGTTCAATTTTTTTTTTTTAAACACTCTACTTCATGCCTTCCAAATGTCCTTCTCTGTAATGGACAATGTAGCCTCCTAAACTATGTTCATGGAGAATTGTGTTCACAGTGATAAATATCCAAAGTTTTAAGCTTACCTTGTATCCATTATATTTACTTGAAATATCATGGTAATATTATTCACTCCAATAATATTGCACTGTAAAACTCTACACTGCTACATTTAACACTGTTATCACTCTTAATTCCTATTCCACCTGGCAAACTATGCTTATGTTTCAAGACTTGAATAAAATTTCAACTCCTTTTGGAAGTTCTCTATTTTTTTTTTTTTTGTCTTCACAGGTAATTTTTTTTTTTTACAACCTGGCTCATTGTGCTATTAGGGATGTATGTGTCATTTCCCTGCTGGTCTGTAGGCTCTTCTGGTGGGGGGTGTATTCATGTTTATAGACCCAGACCTCCAACAGGCTCTTGTTAGGTGAATGGAAGAGAGAATAAAATTTTTTTCCTTATGCTGATCCAAAATCTTTGAGAAAAGCCCGCTAGGCTCCATTTTCTAGCATCCTTTGCAGCTGGGACAGACAGGAGGCTTGAGTCCTAGTGAGCAGAAATGATGGAACTCTTGGAGGCAGAGCCCCTGAGAACCACCCTTGTGCCCACTTTGGTGCTCTTTTCTCTCTGGCTGGTTGGGTGGTCAGTCCCCAGGTGACCTGAGAAGTCACCTGCAGTGACTGCCCCTTCCTCACTGACATAGAGCATCCTTGCTGTTTAATGACCTTGTACTGTGTTAGGCCAAACCAAGCGTCTGTCTGTTTTTCACTGTGGCCTAAAGTACCCTGACATACTGGTCAAAGAGGGAATTGACCTAGTCTAAATGATTTAGTCCTCTTTCCTAATTCAGGGCAAATTAGAGACGAATGTCTAGGGATCCATCCATCCGTCCATTCAGCCAATATCAACTGAGTCCTCACCATCTGCCCCGTTCTCTCCTGTGTGCTGAAGACAAAACAGTGAGTGAGGAAGGCACCAATCCAGGCTTTGCAGATGATAAAACACAGCGGAAAAGACAAGCAAAACACAAAACATTTTCGAGTTGTGGTAAGTACTATAAAAGAATCAAACAGCACGTGAAGATAGGAAATCAAAAGCAAGCACATGGAGCGTTTTACCTGGGCGGAGGCTCAGGACACACCTCCCTGAGAAGGTGAAGCCAAGACCCAAAGGATGAGGAGCACCACTATGTGAAGACTGGAGCTAGCATCCCTCCAGGCGGAGGGAGCTGCATGCAAAGGCTGGAGCATGGGGAGCAACTTGGCAGGTTTAAGCCCTAAAAAAGGCGAGCCTGGCACACGGAATGACAGACGATGTTGAGTTGAGCAAAGCTAAACTTCTAAGCAATTTTCAGCTGGGTGCATGTGGCAACATTCTTGTTCTCTGTTAATAAATCTACTATTGGATTGACGATAAAGACACACATGTCTTCTGTTTGTTTTACCCAGAGGCCACCCAGGGGAAAAACACTTGCAAAGCCAAAGTGGTCTAATATGTTTGATCCTAATTTTTTTTTTTATTAAGGGCCATCTAGGTTACTAAATTAATTTTATAAAAGAAACAAGGAGTTCTATTCTATGAAAATATTTTTTACTTTGCTTTATGCATAGTTGCAAGCATAAACTTTACTGATTAGGGTCAATCATTTGGAAATATGGATTAAACACGTGGTCTCTTCCATGAGTTAGAGCACTGCATAATACATCATTAACATTTACTGGTAGAAAATTATCACTCTTTTGAATTACTGTTACTCTTATTTGATTACCCAAAGATAACATCATACATTAAAGTTACTGAGACTTAAAGTGTATCTCTTAAATGTGCCAATGACTTTCTACTTTACAGCATCCACTTCAATGATCTTCTTAACAATTTTGTCCAATCTCAGGTTAGCCTCAGTGCTGCTGTGACAAATTGTCTTGCTAGTAGCTACATGTGTAATTATCTCCATAGACTGCTCACAGTTTTATGCACAATGTGCTGCCTAAAGGATTCTTCACTGAGTGCCATGAGTCAAGGACACCTAATATAAAAGCCATGGGATCTCGTTTCAATGGCTTTATGGAGATGGAAAAGACAATCTTCCATCTTGGAAACAGACCTCTGGTTATTAATTACTCTTACCCATAGACAGGGACAGTGTGGAATCGAATTCAGCAGGTTATGGGGGCAAATTCAGGATCTACAGAGCCTCTGATTCAGCACCCTGATGGATTGCTATGTTGAGTGCCTTAGGGTTAGTCCACGGTAGCTTGTCTTGAGAAAGAAATCACCATATTATCTTCTAGGCTTCCACGGTGGCTCAGATGGTAAAGAATCTGCCTGCAATGTGGGAGACCCAGATTCCATCCCTGGGTTGGGAAGATCCCCTGGAGAAGGAAATGCAACCCACTCCAGTATTCTTGCCTAGAGAATCCTATGGACAGAGGCTGGCAGGCTATAGTCTATGGGGTCACAAAGAGTCGAACACGACTGAGCGACTAACACATGCATATTATCTTTTAATATTCTTGGGTAAAATAACAATATTTTTACTATCTCTTTGTAAATGCATGTTGAAATATGACAGTGAAGTGTCAGGATAGCTACAACTCATCTTCAAATGGTTCCACCAAACAAAGTCTGAAGATAGAGCAAATGTGATAAAATGACCACGGAGGAGTCTAGGTCAAGAATAAATAGGTGTTTCTTCTTTTCAGTTTTGTTTTTTTTTTTTTGCAGACTTTTAGTTTTTTAAATAAAATATAATTTGGGGAAGGGATGAGAAGGAGATAGCCTTGATGCCAATGGAGAATATAAATATCCTTTAAGTACAGCATATAGCATGGGAAGCAACTTGGCAAGTTTGAAGCCCTAAAATAAAGGCCAGCCAGGCAAACGGAACGTGAGATCACGTGGAGTTGAGCAAAGGTAAAGATAAAGAGAGCCGCTACCTTGGTTTCCCCAGTTTCTCAGTAATTTTGCTCTGTCAGTGGTTTGTTGCCTGGGTTTTAAAGCTACACAAACTCCATTAAACATCTCTCAGTTTTGTGACACTCCAGGAAAAGAGGCATCCTGGGTTTCATTCATTTTCAATACCATAGCATACTGAGAAATGCTTCCCTAAAGCAAATCAGGGTTTTGTTTCCTGCATTGTCAGGAAATCCAGGCTTCCACATCGAATGTAAGGGAGATAAGGGAGATAATATGATACGCTTTATGTGGAATACTTAACCCCATGCCAGGCGCACAATGAGCCTATGACAAATGACAGCTGCCTTGCCATCACTGTTTATTAGCTCCTACAAAGCCTGTGTTAGAGACTGACTGCCTGAACTTCAAACCTACGTCCATCAATCAAGTTAACAGATGTTTATTGATAGCAGAATATGACTAATAGCTAATTCTGTGAATAGCCAGTGTTACAGTAACTCAGAAAGGGACGGTTCACAATGGAGCAAACAATCAGATTTCACACACACACATACAGGGTAGCACTTAAGCCAGGATTTAAAGCATGTTTAACTTTTCCATAGGCAGCAAGCCTATCCTCCTCATCCCTCCCCCAAATTGTAGTTTATTTTGAAAAACTGAAAGCCTGCAAAAAAAAAAAAAAAAACCTGAAGAGAAAAAAATCTGTTTATTTTTGACCTAGATTCCTCCATGGTTGCTATTTTATCACATTTGCTCTATCTTCAGACTTTGGCTGAACCATCTAAAAATAAGTTGTAGCTATCCTGACACTTCATCCTCAGATTTCAACTTGTATTTCAATCACAATATTGTTACCTGTTGCTGTGTTAGTCACTCAGTCGTGTCCAACTCTGCGACCCCATGGACAAGTAGCTCACCAGGCTCCTCAGTTCATGGGATTCTCCAGGCAAGAATGCTGGAGTGGGTTGCCATTTATTCCTCCAGGGGATCTTCCCAACCCAGGGACTGAATCCGGTCTCCTGCATTGCAGGCAGATTATTTTACCGTCTGAGCCACCAGAAAAGCCCAATTGTTATTTTACCCAAGACTATTAAAAAGTACTGCCATGCCCTCCTCCAGGGGATCTTCCCAACCCAGGGATCAAACCCAGGTTTCCCACATCACAGGCAAATTCTTTACCCTCTGAGCCACCAGGGAAGCCCCTTGTGGCTGGTGCACTGGGATGACCCAGAGAGATGGTATGGGGAGGGAGGAGGAAGGGGGGTTCAGGATTGGGAACACATGTATACCCATGGCGAATTCATGTTGATGTATGGCAAAACCAATACAATATTGTAAGGTAAAGTAAAAAAAAAAATTCCAATGAGAGAAAAAAATGGACAGGGAGTCTATACACAAAAATAAACTTGAGATGGATTAACCCCCCCCCAAAAAAAAGTACTGCCATAATATCATCTAGTATGCAATACATTTTCAGATTTTCCCAACTTTCACAAACTGTTTTATTATAGCTTTTATTGTTTTATTTTATTTTTATGTATTTATTAAAGCCAGGAAACAGTTAATGAACAAGCATTTGTTTGCTATCAGGACTGTACCACCTGGGACTTCCCTGGTGGTCCAGGGGTTAAGACTCCATCCTTCCAATGCACGGGGCGTTGGTTTGATCACTGGCCTGGGAAAATAGATCCCACATACTGTGCAGGCATACACACACACACATACACACACACACAGATTGTACGTGTGGTTCCAGGTGACTCTCACGAAGGCAGAGGCTCTTGATATTGTTTTCTACACATGGAATGATAGGCACTTCATCAACCCTGAGATGAATCATTCTGGGTAGTTGAAAAGTCCTCACAATTGAATTCCCTTTTGATAAGACTTCCTAGAAACATCAAGGAGAATATTAAAACAATTACTCATGTGGTTCACTTTAAAAAAAATTTTCACGTTAATTTTCTGATAATTGGAGGGATAAGGTGGAAAGCTGGGGGCGGGATGGCAAATGATTGCTTTCCCTTTGATTATCTGCCTAATTGTTTTCATTCCCTAAGATGCTTTGTCACTGATGGTGTGGACTTAGCATTACATTGGGAATACAGGTGGCCCAGAGGTAAATATTGTTTCTACATTCTGTGGTTCATTTGAGGTAGTTACAAATGTAGAGACCTATTTCTTTTCTCAGAGTGCACTTTTGTTTGCAGCAGATAGATCCTATCTCCTTGGAAATAATTAGATAAAGTTATAATGCTCCACAGCTGCTGAGTTATTAGCCAAATGCTCACCAAATGAGATCTCTCATTAGGGCTCATGAACAGGTAATCGCTTTTGATAGATGAACTTATAATTTTCATACCCATTTACACAAGTCACAGATATCTGCTTTTGTATTGATTTCTAATGACTTGGCACATAGGATGCTATATTTGATTTCCCCTTTTAAAGGAGACAAAATCATTACTGACACGTGATTAAGCTCATTTTCAAAATGGCACAGGGTCTGCTAGGAATTAGATCCTGGGAGTGGTGATAGTTTATGCATTGAGACTCAATTTTTTTTCTTAGTTTTAACTTCAATGGAAAGTCATGTCTTCTGATACCTTCACCATTATGCAAACTGATAATTATAATTCACATACAACTCGTCCACATGTCCTTATTTAACCAAAGCTGATGAGTAGAAGTTAACACTAAGTTACAATGAAAACAGGTAAAAGTGTTCATTTTTTCCTGCCTCTGAGCCAGACTGCCTCAGGATCTAAACTGCTGCTTCACAGCAATTTAGTAACTTTCAGGTGGTGCAGTCTTTTTCTTGATGAACTGAGAAAATTCCAATATCTTCCCTTATTGCAAGTAGAAAAAGCTTACCTCATTTACAAGAGGCAATAAATACACCTGCGGCAGCTTAATTTTTTGATCATGAAAGAATGGTATTGAAACTGGAATCCTCTTACATGGTCTTACTAGGAATGCAAAATAATGCAAATCCTCTGGAAAGCAGTCTGGAAGTTCCTACAAAGATTAAACAAAGAGCTACCATTTGACCTGAAATCCCACATCTAGGTATTTAACCAAGAGAATTGAAAATATATGTCCATACAATGAAAGCAAAACTATTCATAATCACCAAAAATGGAAACAAATCAAATGTTCATCAACTGATGAATGGAAAAATAAAGTCTGAAATAGCCATATGATGGAATGTTATTTGACAGCAAAAGCTGTACTGAATTGAGCTCCATCATAGATGAACCTTGAAAACATTGTGCTAAGAGAAAGAAACCACATGTGAAAAAAAAATCATTTTATGATTCCATTTATATTAAATAGCCAGGATAGGCAATTCTATAAGGACAGAAAGTTGATTAATTGTTCCTTAGTGCTGGGAGTGTTGGGGGAGAAATGGGTAGTGACTGCTAATGAGCATAGGACTTCTTATCTGGACGACAAACAACTGTTTTAAAATAGATTGTGGTGATGGTCACACAACTTTGTGAATATACTAAAAGCCATTGAAGTGTGCATCCTAAATGGATCAACTGAATGCTGTGTAAATTTTATAAAAAGTGTTTTATATAGAATTAATATGTGGTGGTGGTTTAGTTGCTAAGTCATGTCCAACTCTTGCAACTCTGTGGACTGAAGCCCACCAGGCTCCTCTGTCCATTCTTTCCCAGGCAAGAACACTACAGCAGGTGGCCGTTCCCTTCTCCAGGGGGTCTTCCCAGCCCAGGGATCTAATCCAGGTCTCCTGCATCGCAGGCAGTCTTCCGCACTGCAGGTGAATTCTTTACTAACTGAGCTACCAGGGAAGATCAGAATTAATATACATACAACATATTTATGCACTATATAATACATATTAAATTACATCAATATATAGCATGATATGTTTATCTCTATCTGTCTATCTTTAGCAGTAGTTCTTTCTGGGGAAGGAAAAGGTGGTGGTTTTGTTAACATGCAAAAATTATTCAATGATTATTACTACTTTTGGAAAAGTATCTTAGAAAGATTTCTATTCACCATATTTAATTCATTAGTATTTGAAGACAAAGCACAAACACCACAGTGCTATGTCTGTGTCTTTCATAATATGAATGAGACAGACAAGTCGTAGTGTATAAGGCTTGGGAAACATTTCCTCTTCAACAAAAATGAATAAGGTTGAAATCCCTCCTCTCACAGTCTCTGAGTTCCAGAATATTTTACTTCTTGGTCTAGGAAGTTACACAGTACATGTTTTGTGATAATTCATTGAACTGTACATTTACATTTTGTGCACTTTTCTGAATGTTTATTATTTTTAAAGTGTATTACCTCATGGGCTGGGGCATTCAAGCATGACCAGAAACATGTGTTAAGGGTTTTTCCCCAGGTACAAGTTAGAGGGGTGGGGAAATGTTTTAGCTTTGGCTTTCCTTCTCCCCTGGACAGCAGGGCAGGTTTGGGGGACAAGGGCCCCAGCATGAGAAGTCAAGATAGAGTAAGTGGCTCCCAAGTCCATTAGAAACTGGACAAGCTTACCTACCACGTCCATGGTCACCTGTGTGATGATGACTGTCTCCTTGGGACCCTTGGGAGGTCCTGAGTCCCATCAATCAACTGCTGCCATGACTGGGGTAGGGCCATTGCCTCCTCCAGGGGCCCATCTTCTTGCAGGGTGGGCGAGGCCTTTGGGGTGGAGGCTGGGACCTGTTTCTTAGGCATTCCTTTCTCTAGTGTTCAGGGGGCCCACAGTTAAAACAGGCTCCCCTTCCTGGCAGAGGTTTACAGAAAGTACTTTTGGGGTGACCAGGAGCTGGGTCTTGTCTTGTCACGATGCTCCCAAACGTCTGGTTTTGCCGTTGTTCCCTTCTTGTCACGCTGTTCTTTCCTTTCCTCCTCGGCCTGGTATCTATTGTTAAAAACATAGATGGGCATGTCAGTAAGAGAGTTGAGAGGGGTTTGGGGTCCCCTGGTAAGCTTTTGACATTTCTGATAATGTCAAGGGCTGACCCGCTAAAGAAGTGGGTGCAAATACAATGCGTCCCTTGAAAGTGTTTGGGTCCACATTCATGTTTTCTGAGAGTACTGACTAACCAGACCTGAAATAGGACTCGATTTTCACCTTGGTCTTGGGTGATCTCTTTAAGCTTACCGCAATTGACAGGTTTAATTATGCATCATTTATCCCTTCAATGAAGCAAAGGATCCTGTGAACCTTTCTAGTGATACTAGGCTGACCTGGCTGACAGTGCCAGTTAGAATCCCTTAGAGGCACTGCCATCATTCCCAGGGGTTCCAGAGGTACTGACAAGGTTGGGCAACGGGTAATCCTTCAGCATGTTTGAGCCTGTGCCCAAATATAGGTCTTCCCCTCAAGGGTCCAACAGTAAGAAAGCACAATATTTGGGTCCTTCCAAGTAAGGTCAGGGCTTTCCAGGCTGTGATATTGGTAAAGAGTCCACCTGCAGTGCAGGCAACACTAGAGATGTGGGTTCAATCCCTGGGTTGGGAAGATCCCCCGCAGAAGGAAATGGCACCCCACTCCAGTATCCTTGCCTGGAAAATCCCAGGGATGGAGGAGCCTGGCAGGCGACAGTCCATAGGGTCGCAAAGAGTGGGACACGACTGAGCATGCGCGCAGTTTGAAGCTGGAAGTAAGGTCAAAGGGGGCCTTCTCTCATAGCTCAGTTGGTAAAAAAATCTGCCTGCAATGCCCAAAACCTGGGTTTGATTCCTGGGTCGGAAAGATCGCCTGGAGAAGGGAAAAGCTACCCACTCCAGGATTCTTACCTGGAGAATCCCACGGACAGAGGAGCCTGGTGGGCTGCAGTCCATGGAGTTGCCAGAATAGGACACGACTTAGCAACTACACCACCATCACCACCACCAAGGTCAAAGGAGAGAGTCAGTCCCTGGAGTTCTTCGGTGAATCTGCAAGGCATTTCCTCTGACACCCAGCCCCAGCACGGGAGACACTGCACGGGGTTAGCCAGAGAAAGGGGTGTGGACTCTACTAGTTCCCTGAGGCTCCTCCTGCTACTTCCTGAAAAGGGCGAAGACACTCTGGCTGTACTTCTGGCTCAGAAGCTAAAGAGGCTTACAGGGTGGCGGAGTGGCTGAAGATGGTGAAAGAGTGCTGGGGCTTGGTCTTCTGTCCCCCACTCCCAGGGGTGCCTCTAGGGAGGACTTTGTGTAGACTGAATGGGTTCCAGCTGGCTAGGGTCCCTAATGCAGGACTTATAGAGCTCTGGGTACTCTCTTAGGGCCACAAAAGCCTAAACGTAAGAAACTTCTATTTTCCCTGCCTTTACCAGAAGATGTCTAACTCGAGGATGGTATTATGGTTGAGGCTTCCATTTTCTGGAAAGGCTTAAAGAAAATGAGCTTTTCGGGTCTTAAAGAATCTAGAGAAAACTTGTCCCCGTGACTCAGAACGCAGCCAAGGGGTGAGTCCTCGGGGTGGGACAACGTGTTGCCCTCGGGTCTTTCAGGGAGAGGATGCTCCTCTTAGATTGGGGGCCCGGAGGGAGCTCCCTAAGACAGGACTGGTTCCAGGTGTCCCCATCCACCTAGTCCTGGCAACTCTCACCTCGATGGGAGTCAGCCACCGCCCCCCCCGCAGCTGGTGGTTCTGTTGGCCCCAGCGTCCCGGGCGTGCCTTATCCCAGCCTCCTGGGTATCCAGGATGAGTGACCTTCCTGATGGCTCCTCTATAGATTCTATGGCCAGTCATAATCCCTGTGGGCTGAGGTGTGTTCCAGGGGAACTGGACATATTCTCAGTTCTAGGATCTATTTAGGTCCCAGTATTTTTTTTTTTTTTTTTTCTCTAAAAGGGTGGTACCTTTCTGAAAATAGGCACTGGCTATTAAGGGAAATGGTTTGTGAAAAATCCTCTCTTTCCCCTTCCCTTTTGTGGGTGGTCCCATCAGCCTGGTGCCACCCTCCCCTGCCTCCCCTTCCCACACTCGCTCTGTCCAGTGGGCGACGGGCTGTGTGCAGCGGGTCAGGGTGGGCGGTTAGGCCGTCCCCCGCTCTGCATTTGCGGGGACTCATGACCTGGAGGCCCTGCACAGACACTCCGGGTCTCCTAACCCTGAGAGGCAAACCCCCGAACTTGGATCAAGGCCAGGGCTTGTGTCCGGGGGGCGTGGCTAGGCGCGCCCCCTGCCGGGACAGTGGGAGCTGGGGCTGGGCGGCACCGGATGTGCGCGGACCACGGAGGGGCCTGGCGGGCCGCTGGGTGGTGGGCAGAGCTGGCGTGGAAGGACGGCTTGGACTGGGTTCCACCACTGCTGAGTGTCTCAACACCCGAGGGTACCCCCACGGATCACCTATAGGGTAGGGAGCTCCCAAACGGACTGCGGTGGCGCAACTGCCGCGGGAGCTCACAGAAAGGCTGCTTTTTAAATCTCCACTCAGTTGGACCTGATGATTCTTAGGTAAATGGTGGATGAGGCAAATCCACAGGGCAACGCTCGGATGGTTGGGGTCCCTGGCTGCCTGCGGGAAGGGCGGGAGACTTTCCCTGACGAGCCCTCTGCAGATGTAACAAGGATAAGTGGAAGACTCCGCGGTAAGGTTGGAAAATGCCTGGCCGACTTGAACCATTTTCAGCGGAGTTAGGTAGGAGTTGAGTGGGAAGTAAAGAGTCAGATAGGGATACAGTGATGAGACAAGGAGAGTAAGACATAGGTAGACCAGTAAGACACTTATAAGGGGGGTACTTCCCTGGTGCTCCGGGGGTTGAGACTTCACCTTCCAAGGCAGAGGCTGCAGGTTCGGTGCCTGGTCGGGGAGTTAAGGTCCCCACATACCTCGCAGCTATAAAACCCAAACAAACAAAAAACCACAGACGCAATATTGTAATAAACTAAATAAAAACTTTAAAAATGGTCCACATCAAATAAATATTAAAAAAATAAAAAGCCTGTAAGGGTAGTGGTGGGGAGGGAGCGAGAAGATGCTTTTAACTGAGAGCTTGAAAGGTAGCACGCAGACTGCCTTGATGTTGGCGGATGGACCTATTGCCTCACTTGTACTTTCCACGACTTATCCTCTGCAGGGAGATTTCTGGGGGCGAGCACGCTAGGGACTTTTTCGGTTCCACACAGTTTGTGGCAATAGGTCCCCAAATGCCGCAGACAGTAAGAAAGCATAAAAGAGAGAGAGAGAAGCAGGAATTCAGGCAGTGCCACTCAAGTGCAAAGAAAGTGAGAAGCTGAGGCTTGACCGAAATCTGGCTGACTCCACCCGAGATGTTATTGGAGGGTAGATTCCTGTTTCCTTGAAGAAGGAATTCAGAGATGAGAGGGAGGTCAAGAGAGCAAAGAGAGGATTAATTTAAGTGATGGTACACTCTCAAGTGGAGAAGGCAATGGCACCACACTCCACTATTCTTGCCTGGAGAATCCCAGGGATGGGGGAGCCTGGTGGGCTGCCGTCTATGGGGTCGCACAGAGTCGGACACGATTGACGCGACTTAGCAGCAGCAGCAGCAGCAGCAGCAGCACACTCTCAAGAGGAGTGTGGGCAGCCTCAGGTGAGTAGCTGCATTGAGCTTCTTTGGCAAGTGGGTATTATGGGGTGTAGAAATGAAGGGGTGGAATATTCTTTGGGGAGGGAGAGGTTTGGGGGTTGTATTCTTTGATTTTCCTCCCAGCTCCACCTTCCCAAGGGGAGGAGGGGTTTTTGTCCTTATTTAGCCTTGATGGGAAGTGTCATGGTGCTGATGCATGATGTGAAATTCTTATTTGAAGGTTTGTTTTATCTTAACGAGAGCATAAGGAGCAAAAGTTACATTTGAACACCAGAGATTCCTTCCTTTCCCCACCCTTCTTTGTTTGCCTCCAGGACACTTATCACCCCAGCTGTGTGGTTTCCTGTCAGCCTGGAGGTTCCTTCTTTTGTCTGCTCGAAGACCCCACTGTTTACAAGATGGGTGGTTTCCTGCCATCTGGCCTGTACCCCCTTTTCTCTGCTCATATCTAGCTACCTGCCTGCTTTAGCAAATCCACAGCATTCCATGTTTTGTAAAACTATCACAGAGTCAAATTTTAAGTTGGAGCGGAGAAGCAGTGCAAAGGGAATTAAAAACAAGCATAGTTTAAGCACTGCTTTGTTTAGAAGCTGAGCTCTTAAAAAAAAAAAAAAAAGGTTTATTGGACTGTAGTTGATTTGGAGGCTTTCCTGGTGGTTCAGATGGTAAAGAATCTGCCTGCAGTGCAGGAGACCTGCGTTCAAACCCTGGGTTGGGAAGATCCCCTGGAGAAGAGAATGGCTACCCACTCCGGTAAACTTGCCTGGAGAATTCCATGAACAGAGGAGCTTGGCTGGCTGCAGTCTGTGGACATGACTGAGCGAGTAACACTGTCGTTGATTTACAACATTGTGTTAGTTTCAGGTGTAGAGCAAAGTGATTCAGTTAACATATACATATACCTATTCTTTTTCAAGTTATTTTCCATTTAGGTTATTATAGAATATCAAGCGGTGTTCCCTGTGCTATACAGTATTAGGTCCCTGTTGGTTATCTATTTTAAATATGATAGTGTGTATATGTCAATCCAATCTCCCAATTTATCCTTCCCCACTTTGGTAACCTTAAGTTTGTTTTCTGTGTCTGTGAGTCTGTTTCTGTTTTGTAAATAAATTCATTTGTAAGTCAGACAGGAAACGACAAGTAGCATACGATAGCACTTATATGGGAAATCTAAAAAAATGATATAAATGAACTTGTTAATGAAGCTGAGCTCTTAAAAGCTTACCTGTTCCTCCCTCCCTGTAATGAGAATATTTGTTTTGCTTCACATCTGAGGCACAGGACGCTCAGAGGGGGAACATTCAATGCCAGTCCAACAGGTGTTCAAGGCAAAAGGTGAGGACAAGCCTTGCTGTGACCATGAAGGAAGAAACAGACAGATCAGGCTCCATCTTGAAAGCAGGACTCTGTCTTGGGTCGGACTGTAGACTTTGAGCTCTATGCCCAGTATTTATGGAAACGACACACCAACTGGAAAACCAGGCCCCCGGAAGGAAGAGCCCCAGGGCTCGTATCTAGATTCTCCATCGCCTAAAATAATACACTAATTATCTGTGTAACCAAATAGAATCATAAATTCTATTATGCTTATTGGGGTATGACCACAGGCCTATTGATAGTTGTCCACTGTTAACTACCTAGGCTTAAGGCATTCGGATCACAGGTTTAAGGCATATGAATCACAGGTTAACTTTGATTGTATCTTTCTTTTCCTTTGTTCAGACTATTTTCAGAGAATTTGGGGAGGTGGGTTTGGGCACGTACACTTAGGGTATATAAGGTTTTCACAAAAACTGGTCGGGGTCCTTGGCTAAGAGGAGACTCTGCCTTGGGCCCATCAGTGTAATAGACTGCACTCCACTATCTGCATTGTCCTTCAGAGTGAGTTTGTTTCCCAGAATGCGTGGCTACAACAACCAAATGATCCCATTTTATTATTCCATAATTAGCTTCCTTCTCAAGCCTGAGACACTCAGAATCCTAGTCAAAATTCAACTTTGGTTTTCTTGGTAGCATTTTGTGATTTTGTGTCTGAGTTTATTCACCCAAATGTTGTATCTTCAGGATGGCTTATAAGTTATAACTATATTACATGGTGAAAGAGTCAAGATCTAAGGTTGTTGATACTATAAAAATACAAACCACCTAGTAATGTATAAAAGCAGTGTCAACTAAAAAATATAATCACAAGCTGAAAGTAGAGAGTTATTTTATTTGTTGGGAATGTTTAGGACGCAGAGCCCAGGAGACAACATCTCAGTAGCTCTGAGAAAACTGCTCCAAGGAGGCAGGAGGGGAAGTCAGGCTATATACAAGTTTGCAGCAAAGGAAGCAAGCAGTCTGAACATCAATGATCAGGTAGCAAGTTAAGGAATTTAGCATTCTCTGTGTGGGAAGATGCAGGCCTCCTGGCTCACTGGACTAATTCCTTTCTTATGCACCTCAGCTCTCTGGGCCCAATCCCTTTTCCTCTTCACCTTGCTTCTTGCATTCCCCCAGCTCCTCAGCAGTCACCTTGGGGGATAGCGGTATCCTCTGAATCACACTGTTGGGAGCTCTCTTCATGTTTGGAGGCCAGAAATCACTGATGGCTGTGACAGTTCTTATTTATTAATATGTCAGGAGATATTTTCATTTCATAGCAGATTCAACAAAATGGCAACAAAGCAGTAAAATGTCTTCAAAACCATCTAGTGTTTGACTATGCATTTTATGGCTTAATACATATCAGCCTCCAAGAAAGAGTGGATTATTTCAATTGAATGACATACCTCCAAGTTTACAAATATCCTGGCCATTTTCTGAACTTCGGAGCTTTCATCTGAAGTTCTGGCTTTCTAGAAATGTTACAATATTTATCATTTTATGAACTGAGTTATAAGATCAGTCCTTGGACAAAGATCGGTCTAAATGACAGGATGTCCTAAAAAAGTGAAAACATTTTTATACGCACCTTAACCCACCAAACCCTTGATTGAGAGTAATTATAATTATCAGCTCAAATTATGTATAAATTATTCCCCTGGAATTCCTTTTCATTATTGTTTTGTGAACACTATTTCCTCATAAACAGAGAAAATCCAAGTCTTGCTTAGATATTTAGTGGAGGTCAAATTAATGCAATTTAATAATAAATTTATACTTTACCAGTTTGTGTTGAATTGTTAATATTTATGGGAAATAGATGGGGAAACAGTGGAAACAGTGTCATACTTCGTTTTGGGGGAGCTCCAAAATCACTGCAGATGGTGACTGCAGCCATGAAGTTAAAAGATGCTTACTCCTTGGAACAAAAGTTATCACCAACCTAGATAGCATATTCAAAAGCAGAGACATTACTTTGCCAACAAAGGTCCATCTAGTCAAGGCCATGGTTTGTCCAGTGGTCATGTATGGATGTGAGAGTTGGACTGTGAAGAAGGTTGAGCGCCAAAAAATTGATGCTTTTGAACTGTGGTGTTGGAGAAGACTCTTGAGAGTCCCTTGGACTGCAAGGAGATCCAACCAGTCCATTCTGAAGGAGATCAGCCCTGAGATTTCTTTGGAGGGAATGATGCTGAAGCTGAAATTCCAGTACTTTGGCCACCTCATGTGAAGAGTTGACTCATTGGAAAAGACTCTGATGCTGGGAGGGGTTGGGGGCAGGAGGAGAAGGGGATGACAGAGGATGAGATGGCTGGATGGCATCACTGACTTGATGGACGTGAGTCTGAGGCCTGGCGTGCTGCGACTCATGGGTCGCAAAGATTCGGACACGACTGAGTGACTGAACTGAACTGAACAGTTAATATTTAGCTGCTGGCCCTGTGTATGTCAAATGACCGTGATAAGTAAGATTTCTTGTGTAAATAGCTCCCAGTTATTCTTCAGCATCACCTTGCATACAATTTAGATTCTTTGAGATCTGGTCTGTCTGACACAAGTGTTCCTTCAGTCATCAGGATTCTTGGCTTATTTTCTTGACTTGCTGTGGCCTTGTTAGAAAAAATTTGGCAGTTGTTTAGTGCCATCTAGTGGATAATTTGTTGTGAAGAAAAGCTCCAAAAATCTTGTTTAACAAAAAGGCTTGTTGCATTTTATTTATTTTTTTAATAATACCACTGAAGGTATATGATTTCAGTTTCAAATTTTATAAATTAGGACATAATAAAGCCATCAAAAATTTAAATCATTTACTATTGCATTAAATAACTCATTTTTTGCTTAGCTAAGAAACATACTTCAGATTGCCCAAATAGCTTACAATCACTCTCTTATTAAAAAACATCAAAATTTTCACACCTAATTTAAAACTCTGCCACACATATTTTGCATTCATCAAAATTTTAAAATTATGCTATTCAGAAGAATTGAGTTAATAGTGCTGTTAAGTATACAAGTGTTAATAACAAGAATGTAATTTCTTATAAAATTACTTTGGAGAGCATATGATTTACTGAAAAATAAATATTTTAGGGAAATAACTTAGAATATTTTAGCATAACATTCATGATGTTAATTCTCTAAAATTTTGCTCTTCATTAGTTTCATAAACAAAATGCCAGTGTATATTCTGCCACTATGAAATAAGATGTCTTTTAAAATAATCACTTTTGATAGCCTAGCATAGAACTGTATGCCAGTTGGTCAGCATCATCCGTTGAATAGATGACGCTGTGTAGTGTTGAGTGGGTAGAAGATACATGTTGGTTGAGGACTTTGATGCATGAGCATAGTTAAAAATATAGAAAGATGCAGATGGTAGAGCTCCTGGTATTGCAAATCTGAAGTTTTTTGTTTTTTCAACATCATAGCTTGCTAATAATGAGAGCTATGTGGCAACAAAATGAAATGCATTGCATTGTAAGATATGGGTCTTCATTAAATGAATTCAAACAGTAGTTGAGTTGATGCTTTTGAACTGTGGTGCTGGAGAAGACTCTTGAGAGTCTCTTGGACAGCAAGGGGATCCAACCAGTCCATCCTAAAGGAAATCAGTCCTGAATATTCACTGGAAGGACTGATGCTAAAACTCCAATACTTTGGCCACGTGATGCGAAGAACTGACTCATTAGAAAAGACCCTGGTGCTGGAAAGATTGAAGACAGAAGGACAAGGGGACGACAGAGGCTGAGATGGTTGGATGGCATCCCTGACTCAATGGACATGAGTTTGAGTAAGCTCCGGGAGTTGGTGATGGACAGGGATGCCTGGTGTGCTGCAGTCCATGGGGTCTCAAAGAGTCAGACATGACTGAGTGAATGAACTGAACTGAACTGAAACAGTAGTTGGACGCTGATGGTGGTAATGATTATACGATCACAGTGAGAACACTGGCATCATCACCTCCAAGGAAACTGCCGTTGGATGGTTATTGATTTTCATGAATTGCATCAGTTGATCCTCTCCACAGATAAGTGAATTGATAGTACCAGTTCTTCCATTTTACAGACTAGAGGAAAAGGGTGCAGTATGGTTAAGTAACCTGTTAGAAGTCATACAGCTAGGATTGTGTTGGAAGGATCCAGCCCCAGGTCTGCTCACACCTAGAAGTCACACTCTTAATTGTTCTCTGTTGCTAATTGCAGCAATTATAAATGAGTTTCAATTTCATTCATTCATTTCATTTCACTCAGTTATAAGTGAATTTCTTGTTTGATGTGTGTGATTGAATCAGAAGGTTCTAGAATACCTTTTATATTCTACAGTTCTGTTTCCATGAAAGGATTTTTCATAAAAGACAAATGTTTTGACCTTGTATTCTTTTAATCTCTAAGAAATCAATGTAAAATTCCATTTGTGAATTAAGATTTGCATAAAATTTGAATATTATACATATAATTGACACTGTCATCATTTGGGTTTCCAGGAAACTAAACTCCTTTCTTAATCCCAGAGACCCCCTTTGCCTAAGTCTAGGCTTCATCACTCACAAATGATGAAGACTTGGTCAATCAGATACTCTCACCCAGGACTTTGAATCATGGAAAATGATAAAAGGAAGAAGAGATAAGTACCACTGACAGTGATGGTGATGCCTGGAGATAGTAGTCAGAGAAGACAGCCTGTGCAGGCTGGTCCTACTAACAGCTGCTGTCCTTTCTGCAACTTGTGTGCGTGTGTGCTAAGTCGCTTCAGTTCCTGTCCGGCTCTTTGCTACCCTATGAACTGCAGCCCACCAGGCTCCTCTATCCATGGAATTCTCCAGGCAAGAAAACTGGAGCGGGTTGCCATGCCCTCCTGCAGGGGATCTTCCTGACCCAGTGATCGAACCAGCATCTCTTAAGTCTACCTGCATTGGCAGGCGGGTTCTTTACCACTAGCGCCACCTGGGAAGCCCTTTCTGCTCCTTGCCCCTCTTCTATTTTGCCAGCCTGATTGAGCAGCCTCTCATCAATTCTGTGAACCTTAAAATGCTTCCAGTAAATCCTATTTCTGCTTAAGTCATCAGCTAGTTCTATTGCCTGCAGCTGCAAACCTTGACTGACTCCCAACTTCTAATGTTAACACAGTGACCCCCATAGCCACTGATGTTTGCCAACACCAGAGAGCTTATTGGGGACTATCTCTAATAAATTATGTTTAAAAATATAAGTATAATTAATTATGACTTTCTAGTGGCATACAAAGAACTTTCATAAGAAATGTTCTGACCTGACATCACTATCATTCTTCTATACATCTCAGGATAAATATTATAATTTTCCTTCACTTACAGAATGATTATTACTGTTTCAGTCTATTGAAGAGTGTGAGACCAAAATTATACAAGTGAAAGACTAAGATATCCTTTTCTCTCCCTGTGATATTAGACTGTGGATTTAGGAGAATGCAAGAATTTCCACTGGGCTTCCCTGGGGGCTCAAACAGTAAAGAATCTGCCTGCAGTGCAGGAGACTTAGGTTCAATCTCCAGTCAGGAAGATCCTCTTGAGAAAGGAATGGCAACCCACTCCAGTATTCTTGCCTGGAGAATTCCATGAACAGAGAAGCATAGTGGGCTACAGTCCACGGGGTCGAAAAGAGTTGGACATGACTGAGTGACTAACACTTTTTTCTCCAAGAATTTCCATTACTTCATTTTAGGATTTTATGGATGTGAGAAATAGTATAATATGATGCTGCTGTAGTATAGATTGTGAGCTCTGGAGCCGCAATCAAGCCTAGATTTGAATGAATCTCTGTTCTAATTACAGTATGTAATCTTAGGCAGGTTACTTAACTTCTCTGTGTCTCCATTTTCCCAATTTAAAAATGGTAGTAATCACAGAGATTATTTTAATAATCTTACATCTAAGAAAGTTAAGGAGTCAAAATTCTCATAATTTTTCATCAACATATGGGATAAAGAAAAAATATATACACTTAATATATAAAACTAATGCATAGAAATAATTACTTATTTCTATTAAGGAAGAAGCAAGCTTCAAAATTATCTCTAAAGCTTTGCAGTAGCCTCTGTTTTCATTAAGTAATAGACTAAGTATAGAAGTGTCAAACCAGGATTTAACATTAGTTTGGTATTCTTATTCTGAGGATTCCCTGGTGGCTCAGATGGTAAAGCGTCTGCCTGCAATGCGGGAGACCCGGGTTCAATCCCCGGGTCGGGAAGATCCTTTGGAGAAGGAAATGGCAACCTGTTCCAGTACTCATGCCTGGAAAATTCCATGGGATGGAGAAGCCTGGTGGGCCACAGTCCATGGGTCGCAAAGAGTCGGACACAACTGAGCAACTTCACTTCACTTCACTTGGTATTCTTAACTAAAGACCTTATTTGAACTTCTCCGGTTTCTCTGCTAATGTCGTTTTTTTCTGTTTCAAGCTGAATAAGGTATATTTGGAAACTCTCTGTACAGTTTTGCAAATTTCCTATAAGTCTAAATTTAGTTCAGAGTAGTCACTTTAAGTACAGAAAAGAAGCAAAAGACCAAAAGTTCAGAGGAGTACAAATTATGTTTTATTTTTCCCCTCTAAAGAAATATGCTGAATAAAAGTGATGACTTGGAACAACATTATGTCAAAGATATTTTTACACATAAATTGTTAAAATGTATTTATTTTTAATGGAAAGATGATTGCTTTTTAATTTATTGTGCTGGTTTCTGCCAAATATCAACATGAATCAGCCACAGGTGTATGTAACCTCCCTCCCATCTCCCTTCCCATCCCACCCCTCTAGATATAAACACATGAAAAGATGCTGGACATCACTCATTATAGAGAAATGTAAATCAAAATGACAATGAGATATCACTGCACACCAGTCAGAATGGCCATCATCAAAAAGTCTGCAAACAATAAATGCTGGAAAGGGTGTGGAGAAAAGGGAAGCCTCTTGCACTGTTGGTGGCAATGTGAATTGATACAGGCCCTGTGGAAGACGGCATGGAGATTCCTTAAAAAACTAGAAATAAAACCACCATATGACCCAGCAATCCCATTACACCTAAAATTTTAAGAGAGAAACTCTGAAGCTAGTCTGCCCATAACACTAAAGGGTTTATCATAGACTTGGCAATATAGTAGTAGCAGAATGGTGACAGGTGAAATGATTGAGATCATGTTAGACTGACTACAGTGAAATGTTAAGACAAGCTTCTGCTGTCTGCCGTTTCCAGCTGGTCCTTTACTTTCAGTTTAAATTCTTCTTACTGTATTTCATTGGACTCTTCTACTTCTAGATCCCTTCCCTTTTGCAACACATTTTTTGGTTGATCTTCTAGGACACAGCTCTCTTGTGTCATACCCCACCCTGAAGTTGTCATTGTCTCTGCATTTCTTATTTTGTGGCCCATGGATGAATCACCTGAAACCCATATTCAGTTCAGCTCAGTTCAGTCACTCAGTCATGTCCGACTCTCTGCGACACCATGAATCGCAGCACACCAGGCCTCCCTGTCCATCACCAACTCCCGGAGTTCACTCAAACGCACGTCCATCGAGTCGGTGATGCCATCCAGCCATTTCATCCTCTGTCGTCCCCTTCTCCTTCTGCCCTCAATCACTCCCAGCATCAGAGTCTTTTCCAATGAATCAACTCTTCGCATGAGGTGGCCAAAGTACTGGAGTTTCAGCTTTAGCATCAGTCCTTCCAAAGAACACCCAGGACTGATATCCTTTAGAACAGAGTGCTGATTCTCGGATGGAACCTCAGACCTGCAGAATCAGAATCCCTGGACTGTGGTCTCAGGAATCTGCTTTCCAGAAATCATCCTAGGTTTAACCTGCAAGACGCCCAGGATGTATCATTTGAATAAACAAGTTTGACACCTAAGACCTCTTACCTCTTGCTCTGTGTTCTCTCCCCTAGTGGGCCTGTCTATCTAGCTAAGAAGCTGGTCTTGTAAAAAAATTTTTTTCTTTTTTGCATATTATTGAGCATAACTTATGCTCAGTTAAATTATTTTGTTTAAATGACAAGTAGCTTTCTCACTAATTTCCTTCAGATTTTAACTGCAGAAACCGAGGAAGAAAGAAAGAAGCCGGGTAGAGATGTGACATGTTTCCGGTCTATTCAGCTGTAAAATGGGGATAAAGATAGCATGTAGTCTTTAGAACAGCTGTGAAAATTAAGTAAGAATTAAACCTCTAGTGCAGAATAATCTCTCAATAAATATTGCCTTTTATTATCGTTATCTCTGTGATTAATCTACAAGCTTTTTTTAAGGAGCAAAGCTTGTATTTTATTCAGTAGTGTGGTGGTGGTGGTTTAGTCACTAAGTTGTGTCTGACTTTTGCGACCTCATGGACTTATAGCCTGCCAGGCTAGTCTAGTAACCTGTGACATCATAGGAACTAAGTTCTTGAGTGGATAAGAGAATGATGAGGCCTTCAGATTAGGAAAACATGAAAAGAAGGTAGAAAGAGAAGAACTGCAAGAATTTGCTTCTTACATCATCAGGTAAGAGGTCTTAGGTGTCAAACTTGTTTATTCAAACGATATATCCTGGGGGCCTTGCAGGTTAGACCTAGGATGATTTCTGGAAAGCAGATTCCTGAGACCAGGGATTCTGATTCTGCAGATCTGAGGTTTCATCCGAGAATCAGCTCTGCTGCTGCTACTGCTAAGTTGCTTCAGTGGTGTCTGACTCTGTGCAACCCCAGAGACGCAGCCCACCAGGCTCCCCCATCCCTGGGATTTTCCAGGCAAGAGTATCGGAGTGGGGTGCCATTGCCTTCTCTGAATCAGCACTCCTAATACCCATTTCAGGTGATTCATCCTTGGTTATAATCTCAATGTGCTCTGGGTAGCATCATTAAATTTAACCCAAACAACACTGAAAGAAAGAGATAAATTTGTCCATTTCCTCTGAAGAGGAAACTAACTTAAAGGATTTCCATAACTTGTCTAAAGTTACTTGGTGGCAAGGGGTGAAATTGAGCTTTGAGAGAACCCTGGTTCTATGACACTGTCTGTTCAACGTAGCCTTGGCGGCCATGTTTGTGGGTGCGTTTGGTACTGGGAAGGGCTGTGTTGCTGGTGCACAACCTCTTTTCTCACCTTGGGCATCAGTCCAAGGGATTCTATGTCACTCAGGGTCTAACAGGGTCAGTCAGATTACTTAAAATCTAATTTGAAGGACTGCATGCTTAATCCAATCAACTGTGTGCTAATCGGCCATTAAAATGGCTCACAGCACAGACCCCAGAAGCCTTGGGGATACATTGGTCACACAAACAAGACCATCTGAGAAAGTGAGAGGGAATAACATCTTTTATACTCTCTATTTGTTCCTACATTTCACTTCCCTCTCCCCCTTTTTTAAGCTCTTGCTAATTTTCTCTTAAGACATAGAAAATTATTTTTTTCTTCTTCTAGCTTTATTGAGGTATAATTGACAAGTAAAAGTTGTAAATACTTAGGCGTACAATGTGTTGATTTAATATACCTATACATTGTGAAGTAATTATCACAGTTAAGCTAATTAATGTAGCCATTTCTAATCATTATAATTTGTGTGTGTGTGTGTGTGTGTGTGTGTGTGTGTGTGTGTGTGTGTGGAGAACCCTTAACACCTACTCTCAGGAAATTTCAAGTGTATAATTCAGTATTATTAAATATAGTTGCTATACTGTATATCTGATCTTTGGTTAGCTCTTTTCATAGTCTTTAGATCTCAGGCAGTACTTCATATTCATCTCCAGGATTCAGTTCTGTATGAACTTAAGGAAAGAAGTAAGGTGAAATTTGCTGGGTAATTTCTAGGTACTTTTATAACTATGATGTAAAAAAAAATGCCGACTGTGTTTTGTCACCTTATTCATTAAAAACTAGAAAAGTAAGTTTATATTGATGTAGAGATATTGTGTGTGTGCATGCTAAGTTGCTCCAGTCGTGTCTAACTGTGCGATCCTATGGACTGTAGCCCAGTAGACTCCGCTGTCTGTGGGATTCTTCAGGGAAGAATACTGGAGTGGGTTGCTGTGCCCTCCTCCAGGGGATCTTCCTGACCCAGGGATTTGGCCTGTGACTTCTGCATTGGTAGGCAGGTTCTTTATCACTGGCATAACATGGGATGCCCTAGAGATACTGTATATCCCATATCAAAACTCAAGCAATCAAAATAAATACTGGTGAACAGCATTGCCTGAAAGTCCACAAATTTCTACACTGAAAAGATGCAAAAAATAAAGTCAATAACAAGCTGCAAAAAATGTTTTTAACATACAGAAAAAATTTTAAAATATTCTTTACGTATACTGAGCACTTACAAATTAATAAGATACTTACAGACACATGAAAAGAGAGATGAGCAAAGGCCATGAATATGAGTGTCATAGAAAAAATGCAAGTAGTGAATATAAACAGAGACAGATGACCTCGCTAATAATTAAACACATGGAAACTACAATAAAAGTGAAATATTTTTATCATTAGGTTTAGGCCATTAGCATATCTGAAAATTGGCATATTTTTAGCAGAGCTTCTTGAACCTGATGTAAGTATCCCCTTATGAAAAGAAACCTACAATTTTAAAAGAACACATTTAAATATATATGTATATAACATTAAAACGTTTGAGGACTTTGCTACTTTCCTTGCCCATTGGCCATGGAGACATGAAATCTTTTCCTGCCAGTGTTTCCTCCTTTTCCAGCTATTTTGAGAGACTTGTTCAATGAGTCTTATTGAACATATGGTCAAAGTCCTCAGGGTTTTTGGAAGGAAAATTCAGATTTGAGGTATGCAGGAGAGTCAAGAAGAAACATCTTTCTCTTTGGGTTCTTCCCGAAGGAGGTGAATAGATATTTTAAACCAAGGCGTTTGAATCAGTGGAATGTGGTGCTTATGAGGGTGGTTCCAATGACAGCTCTATCACTTCCTAGCTGAGCTACTCTGGGCAACTGATGTGTTCTCTCTAAGCTTCAGTGTCCTGGTTTCTTCATATGTTCTTTTATTCCGGGAATATATGCACCAGTGTAAGTGTCATATCTGTTTCGCTGACTCCTATCTAAGCAATGCTGGGAACATAGTTAGTTCTCTAGGTACCACTGGTTGGTGACTCTGGAGGTCAAGTGGGAGAAGGAATCATGGCATTGTGAGAAGGAGAGAAGACTGTTTGCTTGGAGGAGTTTGAGGAAAATGTTCAGGACGCTACAGATTATAAGAGAAGGATACCTGTAGCAAAGCTCGGAGGGATGGGGGAAAAACTCAACAGGAAAATCAAACCCTCTGGTTACTGCTGTGGATCAGAGAACACTGCCCTCTCACAGGAGGGACTGAGAGACAGCTAGTATCTGGTAAATAAAGAAACACAGGTAAAGAAATAAGGTAGATAGATCTGTCTTGAAAGGGAAATAGACCCTAAACATAATTAGGAAAAAAATGCAGCAAACGGGACGGAGGAGTGCTAGGCTGTTTTCATATTCATGCTTGCGTGTAGATATGCATGTTTCTTTGTGCGTGGAAACATAAAATAATATCCAGCAATCTCTTAGCAGTGTTTTGTGTGTTTTTCTTGTGGAAAACGATGGGATAATATGGGGTTTTGCACTGCTTTCGTCATCAACAAAACAACAGGAATCCTACTTCATGGTAACTGCTTATGGAATATGATGATTCTATAATGGATTTTAATCACCCAAAGGAAATGTGCCTTTTGTTTTATGTGCCTCTTTATTTCTCTTTTGAAAATCGATATCAATGTTGTTCTGTTCTAATGGAGGTATATTTTACTTGAAATCTGCTAGACAGGTCACGTTTTCATCTTTGGCTCTAGCAAACATTTCTGTTTTCCCACCCCTCCCCTGCAGGAAAGAGAGGGGGACAGCTACAGGGATAAATTATGACTGTTTGTGTCAAACAGCCGGGTCTATCATGATTTAAGATCCCCGAATTGACTTGCATGTTTCAAATTCATCCTGTAATTGAATCAAGATTCAATCAAATATTCTGCAGCTTAGCTTGTGCCCTCATCGTTCTCCACAATTGTATTTGGGATAAAATATTCTCTCCAGGGAACCTAAAATAACCAGGCCTCCAGAGGTGTCCATAAAGTGCACAAGTACATACCAACAGCTGAAAACTCTGGAAAAGTAAAAGTAGGTTTACCAAATGTTGGTGTGTCATGTCATGCTCCGTCGCTTCAGTCGTGTCTGACTCTTTGCAACCCCATGGACTGTAGCCGGCCAGGCTCCTCTGTCCATGGGATTCTGTAGGCGAGAATACTGGAGTGGGTTGCCATGCCCTTCTACAGGGGCTCTTCCCCACCCAGGGATTGAACCTGTGTTTCTACGTCTCCTGCTTTGGCAGGCAGGTTCTTTACCAGAGATTGCCAGCACCACTTGGAAAGCCCAGTGTATCATGAGGCAGAGACATCAGAGCCAGCTTCCCTTTCTGTACAAGTGGTCAGCCTTCTCCAGGGTGGAGCTTGATGCAGGCTTTTTGCTCCTGGCTTTTTCCTCTTAAAAATATAAACCTTAGGGTGTCTGCTTCCGATGTGATTCTAAGAAGAAGTTCCAAGCGAGTCCTTTGAACCTTATCTGTTTTCATCCTTATTGCCTATGCACTTTGCAATAGAAAATGCCCTGTGAAAAGGCTAGAGTGGCATCTATTGATTCACCCAGTTCTTCCGGTTCATGCGGCTCATGTTTGTGAACTGTTCTGTGTGTGCCTACCCTCCACTCCCCCTACACTGAATTTTACAGGGTTGGCTCTCTGCCATCCTGGCTGTCGGAAGCCCTGGAAAACCAGTGAAGTGCCTGTGATGGGAAGATTGGACCGCGAGCACTTCAGTCCCTCCAGGCTTCCAATTAATTGTCCCAGGTTATTGGGCAATATAATTGCATAGCTGTATATGCAGTGCTTATAAGCAATGCTGATGAGTGCTGGTTAGTCATAATTCCTTATGACACTGAAAATAATCTCTGAAGAGCCAGTCCAGAAGGGAAAAAAACAACAACCAGTAGATGTCTCTCTGGTGCTTCAGTTTGTTCATATTCTTGTGTGATTAGCCACAGATATCTGTGCGTTCAAAAACACAGTGGTATGAAAGAAGATTTGCATCTCTTTTTTTGGACAGGTGGAAGGAGGGCCCGAAGTGCCCTAGAAACATACCTGAACCTAGCCATTAGCATCTGCACTTCTGATCTCTTTTTAAAAAGGTGTGTTTTACTTAAAAAACAAGCAGTTATGAAACATTGCACATATTTTTGCAAAATGATCACAGTGGTAATTTGGTGAATGTGTATCCAGGTAGGGATTCCCAGTGGCGCTAGTCACAAAGAACCCACCTGCCAATGCAGGAGACATAAGAGATGAGGATTGCATCCTGGGTCGGGAAGATCCCCTGGAGGAGGAAATGGCAACCCACTCCAGGATTCTTGCCTAGAGAATGCCTTGGACAGAGGAGCCTGGTAGTCCATAGTGTCACAAAGTATCGGACAGGACTGAAGCGACTTAGCGCGCACAGCCCTCATGAGTATCCAGGTGAAAGATGGTTGTCCTGAGAAAAAATATTTCGTTGCCTCCTCAGTAGTTCCAATCCCTGAACAGCAGAGAATGTGGCGCTCTATAAGGGAAAAGGCGGTCATGAAAGGAACCCACTGACAGTCCCAAAGACAACTTGGAGGGGCTCCAGGGACCCTGGACTCCCCACTTCCTGTCTGTTCCCCCTGATCATCATTCTCCAATTTGTGTCCCTTTCTGCAGGGCTGGGAACCTGCCACTGGGAAATATCACAAGAGTTCCCTCCAACGCTCTTTAGCACTTCAGGGACAAGAATTTAGAGATTTCAATAACACTACAGCAATTGCCCTGAATTCATTTTGTAAATGGAATATTTGAAGAGCAATCACTGTGAAGTGGGACTTGCCCTCTAAAAAGGAAAGCAAAATAAAAAGATGAGCAACTCACTTTAAACAATGGATATATTTCTGCAAAATACAGAATCTTAATTTTTCTCTTTGTGAGTTTACCACGGGGAATATATAAATTTACATACTTAGTAAGTATGATTTTAAAATTGCAATATTTATTGGGATGGTTATAGAGCCACATGTGGTTATAAAATATAATAAAGGGAGATGCCATATTCATTTTGCCCAGTTGTCACCATTTTATGAAACCACTTTAATGTCATGACAAGATATTGATACAATCCACCAATCTCATTCAGTTCCTCTGTTTTGCTTGTACTCATATCTGCGTGTGGGTATATATGAGTACGTTCACCTCTCTACAGCCCGTTCTTGACACCCCCTTCATCCAGGGTTACGAAACCCTGGCAATCCTTAATCTATCCTCCATTTCTCCAGTTTTATTTCTCAAATGTTATATACACAGGATCAAACAGTATATAGCCTTTTGGGACTGGCATTTTTCACGCAACATGGACCCCTGGAGATTCTTGAAAGTTTTCAGTAAAGCAATAGTTTGTTTCTCTTTATTTTTGAGTAGATTTTCCAGGGATATGCGTGTTTTCCTTTTAAATAACTTCTGATCAGATTCTAGTATTTTGCTACTACAAATAAAACTGCTCTGAAATACACATATGGGTTTTTGTATGAAAATTAGTTTTCATTTCTCTGAGATTCATGCTCAGGAGTAAAATCCTTATTTATATGGTATGTTTAAATTTTGTGCAACTTTCTAAACTGCTTTCAAGAGTAACTGGACCATTTTAAGTTCCCACCTACAAAACATGAGTGGTCTAGACTCTCCACATCCTTGTCAACATTTGGTATTGCCAACTTTTAATTTTAGCTATTCTGATAGGTGTATATGAATATCTCATTGTATTTTTAATTCCATTCCTCTAATAGCTGATGATGATTGAACATCTCTTCATGAGCGCATTTGCTGTCTACAAAACCTCTTTGATGAAATATCTCTTTGTGACCTTTGTCCATTTTTTAATTGGATTGTTTGGGCTTTTTTACTGTGAGTTTTTAAAATGTTTTATATTTCATAGACACTGGTCCTTTGTTGGGTATGTGGTTTGTAATGATTTTCTCCCAGTCTATAGCTTGTATTTTTCCTTTCTATTTTACTCAACACTTAAACCTTGCTCACCATTGAAGCGTCAGCCTAATGTAATGGTGCCCCCTCCATAAAACCTTAAACACAGTCACCTCTTCTTCAGAGTCATTGGCTGGATACAAATCTGGAGGTGTCGCCAGAAATTTGGGGAACAGTGGTGTGGATGGAACTCTCAGAATGGACTTAGAGCCTGAGAGTGCGCCCCATGAGAATACCCCAGAAGGCTCCCAGTGCAAAAGAGGACCTTGGAATCAAGCAGCAAGGATGGTGTTACAGAAAGCCGGCATCTTCCTTCATTTACCACAGCAGGCTTGCTCACTGCAATCATGAATACAGAGGCGGTGTTGATGTGGGAATGAAAGCTGTGTACCCCACCTTTTAGGCTTGTAGTGCCCTGATTTAGAAACTGTGACGCAGTGTTCAGCTTGAATTTTATAACTAAAATATTCCGGGTTTTCTGGATCTCGGCTGGACTAGACCAGTCTACTGCGGTCTACTACCTTTCCGTAATGACAAGGGTTAAGTCCTTGAAAACAGGTGAGGCTCCATCCTCTTAAAATAATTTTTCTCAGTCAGACGCTCCCAAATTCCATGCCACAGATTCATTTCAGCTTTAAAATCATAGAATAATAGCAAGAACATTCCTCTAACTTTTCAAAAAGCCAGCAATTATGAATCCTCATGTACCTACCACACAGCCTCAACAATGGTCAGATCATTTCCCCATGGTTTTGACAATGACTTTGGCAAATTTCTGTCATGTCTTCCTAGGGTCTTTTTTTCTTTTCTTTCCTCCTCTATTTGGTCTATATTCTGCATTTTCCCATTAAGACCACATTTAGTTTGAACCCTGGACATGGTTCAAAGTCATTAGTTACTTTAGTGTTTCTTCTGCAATCTATGGTTAAATAGCCAAGACATTCCGCAGTAATAGAATGTGCATTTGAGAAGTCTTGACTGGTGGATAGTGAGACTCATGTCAGCATTTAATAAGAGAGGAAAATCATGAGAGACATCAAAAAAGAAGACTTCCTAGCCAAGAAATCAGACATAAATAAAAAGTGAAATCTCGGGTCTTGTGCACTGTAATAGTTTGTCATACCCAAGATGAGAGCCACAGTTGAGAATGTTGGAAGGAATTAGACTCACATTATGGCGGAGTAAAGACATGTAAAACAAATCATCCATCTGAAGAAAAGCACAGAATACAGTAAACCTGCCTTCCAGGACTGGTTGCCTGGCAACCAAATAGGGACGTGGTCACTGGAAAAGTCTAAGACAGGAAGGAAGCAGGTCAGTGCCCGTGGAGGCGAGGGAGTTTCCACAGCAGCAGAGCAGCAATAGCATTTCTGAGGGAAATTAGCCAGCAGGAAGATGCCTGGAGATTTAAAGGGGAATAGGATCATAGATATTAATCAGAAGGGACCTATCTGCTGAAACTTTTCACATTTCCAGGAAAGTTTTATAGTTTTGAGGAAAAGTAGGTTATGGGATTATTTGGGTAAAGAGATCCTTAGCACTCCCAGAGTACAAGTATGTTTGAAATATTATGAGGACAACTGAAGACCGAAAGGAACCAGCGAAGGATTTTTGATTTCAGTCTTAAATGAGCCTTTCATTCCATGTTCAAAAGGCTGCAAGAAAGAAAATGGAAAGGGAAAGAACCATTTGATATCGAAAATAATTCTTCACAGCTACACACCCTCACACATTCCTGTATAGACTGACACACATCAGGATCACTTTTGGGGCAGCCAACTTTTAAATAATTGTTTCCATTTAGTTCACTCAGACTGTTGAATATCATAAATTGTGTAGCTGATAAACAACAGGAATTCCTCCCAGTTCTGGAGGCGAAGTCCAAGATCTAGCTAATTAACACATCCATCACCTCACATATTTATCTTTTTTATTTTGGTGGGAACATTTCAGTTCTACTCTCTTAGCAGATTTCACTGATATAACAGGGCAGCTTTTACATTTTGTCCCATGTGAATGTACTAGTTATTTTAAAATAAAACAAAAAAGAAGTTCAAGGTCAAGATGCTGGCAAATTTGGGGAATAGTCAGGGCCCACTGCCTGGTTCCTAGACAGTTATCTTTCCCTATATCCTTATCTATCAGAAGGGTGAAGGAACTCTCTGGGGCCTCTTTTATAAGAGCATGAATTCCATTCATGAGGGTCTAAACCCTTCCCAAGGCCCCATCTTCAGATAGCATCATATCAGGGATCCCATTTCAGCACATGAATTCTGGGGAGACGCACATATCTATTCTATAGCATTTCCTTCCTACTGTACTTGCTGCAATGGAAGCCACATAAGGAATGATAAGGTAGTCTCTGCCCTCAAGAGAATTGTAACATGATTGGGAAAAGAAAGCTTAAATAGGTGAGAGGATTCAACACATGAAGAAAGAGAGGAATAAACATTCATGAAGTGTTCTATGTATTACACAGTATTATGTTCTATGTATGTTAATGACTATATTTTTTCATTGACATTGATGGATATTTATGTTAATGTTTCTCAATTCCTTTTTCGTATCATGGACCCCTTTGAGTATCTAATGAAAGCTATGAGCCCCCTACAAAATGAGGTGAGAATATATACATATATAATATTTTCTCACAATATTCAGGAAGCTTTTGGACTGCTGAATTTGATCCATGGGATTCAAGTTAAGAAATTCTATTATTAGACTTATGGTGCATTGCTTCCCATTGAAGAATGAAACCGACCCTTAGAAGTTTACATGCTCAAATGATTCCACAAAGTCATACAGTGAATAAGTAACCCATCTGGGGATAAAACACCATCTTCATTACATATAGGAAATATCTCTAGTCAAACCATATAAGGAAAAAATGAAGTATTAAACCTTACAGAAATGTGTTAGAAACTTTGCAAGAGGACTGTAAGATATCTCTAGGAAGTTGTTACCATCTCTAGGACAGATTCCCCCTTTTTTCACTAGAGCTTTTCACTATTAAATATTGATGAAATCTTTCTGGAAATTTTAGTGAAAGTTCTTAAGCTCAGTGTGTAGATGTTTTTTCCCATACTCAAGCCAAAGAAATTCATTCACACTGACCCTAGCAGATAAATAAATCAATTAATTAAAGAGCTCTCAAAATAGAGATAAAGGGGTATTTCATGGAATATGCGAAAAGGAAGTATGGACTGCCTGAAACAGAACAGGTGAGGTGGTGAGGGACCAGGGGTTTGCTTCTTACCTCTGTCCTCCTTAGGGTTCACTGGCTCGCATGGGAATCTGATGTGTTCTCAGATGTGTTCTCAGCACATCTGGAATGATGACCAAATCTAGCTCCCAAGTTACCTTGTTCTTACTTCCAACAGTTAGAAACACCTGACATATATCTTTCTTGATCTCTTGATTTCCAAATTTTATTTCAACATCCTGGTAGAGATCACTTTATTTATTGAGTTTGTGTCAGTTTTCACCTCTCATCTAATCAGCGATCATTGGGTCGAAGGGTGGGCGAGGCAGAGATCAGCCATTAACAACCTGATGTTAGGGATCCGTCTTGGGGTTGCCTAGGATACAGGCGAAGTGACCCCAAAAGGTTTCTGTGAAGGGCCAAATGGTATTCATTTTAGGATTTGTGGGCCAGATGGTCTCTGTCATGGATACACAACCTCTTGTAAACTTAATATGTAAACAAATGAAAACATCTCTGTTCAGATGAAAGTTTATGGGCACTAAAGTTGAACTTCCTATAATTTCACATATCACAATATATTATCCTCCTTTTGCATTTTCCCCCTAGTCATTTAAAAATACAAAAATCATTCTTCGTTTCCGAGGTATACAAAAACAGGCGGCAGGCCAGATTTGGCCAATGACTTACAGTTTGCAAACTCTTGGAGCGCTCTCTTCCATCTACGGACTTGGAGACCCATGCTTTCTTCATCTTTTCATGTCCCGATCTTAGCATGTGAATTCCAAGGTTGCCATAGCAAAGGGAAAGGAAGAATGGAGGGAGCACACAAACTCTTAGCTGTCTGGACCTGGAAGTGACCCACATCATACATTACTCTTCAGAATCCAGTGACCAGTACTAGTCACATAATCCTAGCCTAATTACACGAGAAGCTGAGAAATACAGGGCAGCAGACAGATAGGCGGTGAGTAGCAACAATTTATGCCACACTATTGAACCAAGTAGTGGTCAATAACCTATCTTTATGACTATTAATCAAATACACTGCATTTCTGTTTATTTTTCATTGTACATCCAAATGCACATAACCTCAGAAAACTTTCCCCCAAGTAATATTACTATAAAAATAATGCATATATATGTAGTATAGAAAACTTAATGAATATATGAAATAGAATTCATTTTCATTTCTTACATTACTTGATAGTATTTATGTGTTTATTGCTATTACTGCTTTATAGAATGCCAAAATCTGTATTTTATGCTCATCTTATTATAGAAAACCTCTGCAACTCACTGAAATGAATAGGAAATATTTTCCACTACTCAGTACTAGATGCCACTCAAAATGCCTGTGCAAAAGTAATGTCCACTTTTGCAATGTTGTAGTGCCTACATCTTTCCTATTAGTTTACTTGGAACTTTACTTAATTGGTTACATCCAAATTCCTTAATAATCTGCCTGGTAGGTAAACTTTTCCACCAGTTGACCTCATTTCACTTATTACTCTGGTGTATAGCCTTCGATTCACGTAGCTCATCTCTTTAATATTCTTTTTTTGGCCACGCAGCGTGTGGAATCGTTCCCGTATAAGGGATCAAACCTACACACCTTGCGTTGGCAGTACAGAGTAGTAACCACTGGACCACCAGGGAAGTCTCTATCATTCTTGATTTGTTTCTTTAATGTTCTATTATGTAAGACTCTGCTTTCTACCACTGCCTTCACTTTCTGCCTTCCTCAGCTTACATTTCATTCATATCAAATTTTACATTTTCTTTTTCTCTGAAGTCTTACCAGATTAGCCCCACCTCACAGAAAGTGTAGAGAAGACGATGGCATCCCACTCCAGTACTCTTGCCTGGAAAAATCCCATGGACGGAGGAGCCTGGTGGGCTGCAGTCCATGAGGTCACTACAATTCAGACACGACTGAGCGCCTTCACTTTCACTTTTCACTTTCATGCATTGGAGAAGGGAATGGCAACCCACTCCAATGTTCTTGCCTGGAGAATCCCAGGGACAGGGGAGCCTGGTGGGCTGCCGTCATGGGGTCACACAGAGTCGGACACGACTGAAGCGACTTAGCAGCAGCTGCAGCAGCATGTAAAGTGAAAGTGCTATGGCTCAATCATGTCTGGCTCTTTGCAGCCCTACGAAATGCAGCCCGCCAGGCCCTTCTGTCCATGGGATTCTCCAGGCAAGACTACTGGAGTGGGTTGCCATTCCCTCTCCAGGGGACCTTCTTAAGCCAGGAATTGAACCTGGGTTTCCTGCATTGCAGGCAGATTCTATACCATCTGAGCTGCCAGGGAGATTATTCCTGATTTTGATTTCTTCACACCACTGAGGATCTAAATCATTCTATCAGTCGTTAATAATACAACGGCATACAATTTAATATAATTTCTTTAAGTCTTATTTCCACATTTAGATTTTTAGTCTTCACAATGACAGGGCTAGTCTGTTTCCAATTCAACACAAAATATCTTACATAAAATTCTCTTATTTTTTATACTAATCAATCAGACTAGAAGGGAAACATTAAAAATTTTTGAGCTAAAAATATTATCAAATGTTATTTATACATATTGCTGAATTTGAAGGAATTTTTGGTTATGAGTCTGTTACTGAAAAGTGCTATGTAGAAGACAGATGGTTCCTGCACTATGGGTATATTCTAAAAGCATTTATAATCATTTAATCTAAAGCTGTATTCACCAGAATGAGCCCAAACCTGTACATGCATCATTTTATGGGGAATGTTCTGTAGCACTGCACACAAATTTAAGATGTGGTAGACATGGAGTTTTGAAAATAGATTTGAAATTGATTTGATACTTTCCTCCAAGGATTCTTTTCACCTTCTGAGGAAAGAAATTTGTGATCAAAATAACTCATTTTCATAGATAAAGAAGACAAGAGTCACAGTGAGGTGTGTCCAGATGATAGCTTTTGTGAGACTAGAAATAGCCCCAAAGGGAAGGTAGAGATCAGAGTGCAAGGTGGGTGAGATAGTAGCTAAGCAACATACTGCAGGATCAGGGGCTGTAAATTGTAATTACAACACCTTACATCCGTTAGTGCTTTTCCAGCTGAGAACTCAAAGTATACTCAGGCTAATAGCTTGGTCCCAAACCAAGTCATTCACTCTCAGTTTAGTCATCTGAAAAATGAAGATGGAGTCATGGCGTGCTAACAATTATACAGATAGCTTCCACGTAGAAGAGAGATGAAAGGAAATTAATTCAGGATGTGAGCAAGCCTGATGACTCAATATTAAAATGAAAGAAACAAGAAGAAATATCAGAGACATACCAAAAAATGCTTCTGATTTTTCAGAATTCTCTCAAATTGCTTCAGACTCTCATTTCAATGACTTCTAATGATATAATTTCAAAAACTGTTAGCTCTCAAACATCTTGATCCAATAGAAAGTAGTCTCAAGTTTCATCAAGGATCATACAGAGAATTGCTTTTAAAGGTTAAATTATTTTAGATTTAATTGAAATATAGACCTTCTAATAGTAGAACAGTTTATACTATAAAAATAAAAGACATTTAAATAAAAAAACACTTTTCAATAGCACATTTGTACTATAGCCAAATTAAAAGAACTGATTTTAGAATAAGTATAACTTAGAAATTAGGTTAAAGCTCTATCATTGATGACTCCACACCTCAGTGTCCTTGCTAATTTTCTTAATTATAAAGTGGGTTGAACATCATTGCACAAAATATTCATTCCTTTCCAATATTGAGTCACCGTGAGGATGATGGGATGTATCACTCATTCATTCAGCTCAGGTATATATTAATATATTGGGGTTTGTGTCTGCCAAATTAGGGATTCCTTCATTCTCTGGCCAGAGGACACCTTGGTTCTTTTCACTACAATGAAAAAGAAATCTCAGAAAACAGAAGACGATTCTCAGAGAGTATCATCCTCCCCTTATTTATTTTTAAAAAAAATAATTTAATTTATAAATCTATTTTTGGCTGTGCTGGGTCTTTGTTGCTGTGCAGGCTAGGTGTGATGCACAGGCTCCAGGGTGTGAGGGCTTCAGTAGTTGCTGCCCATGGCTCAGCAGTTGTGGTTCCCAGGCTCTAGAGCACAGGCTCAGGACTGGTGCTGCATGGGCTTATTTGCTCTGTGCCATGTGGGACCTTCCCAGCCCAGGGATTGAACCCACATCTCCAGCACTGGCAGACAGATTCCCTACCACTGAGCCACCAGGGAAGCACCCCCCTCCCTTATTCTCCTTTAAGAATAATGTCCAAACATATTTAGGCGGTTCCCTCTTTGTTATTTGGCTTTTATTTGAAGGTGGGAAACTTCATGCATTTGGAGCATATTGGGCTCCAGAACTGACATAGATTTCTCGTCGGTGGGATTCAGAAGACCAAGAGTTTGCCATTTTCCTACAACTAAATCCCTAGGGGTTCAGATGACCTTTAAGGCAATCCTAACAATTCCTCTGATCCAGTGTGGTTGGTAATCCCCAAGCTGTGACCTCCACTCAGATGAAATTCCACTATAACTGTTACTTTATTTAGAGGAAAAAGGACACATCTTCCCTCTAGAAATCTGATAGATACCTAAGAAGAGGTGGCAAGAACACACAGAGGAACTGTACAAAACAGATCTTCACGACCCAGATAATCACAATGGTATGATCACTCACCTAGAGCCAGACATCCTGGAATGTGAAGTCAAGTGGGCCTTAGAAAGCATCACTATGAACAAAGCTAGTGGAGGTGATGGCATTCCAGTTGAGCTATTTCAAATCCTGAAAGATGATGCTGTGAAAGTGCTGCACTCAATATGCCAGCAAATTTGGAAAACGCAGCAGTGGCCACAGGACTGGAAAAGGTCAGTTTTCATTCCAATTCCAAAGAAAGGCAATGCCAAAGAATGCTCAAACCACCGCACAATTGCACTCATCTCACATGCTAGTAAAGTCATGCTCAAATTCTCCAAGCCAGGCTTCAGCAATACGTGAACCGTGAACTTCCAGATGTTCAAGCTGGTTTTAGAAAAGGCAGAGGAACCAGAGATCAAATTGCCAACATCTGCTGGATAATCGAAAAAAGCAAGAGAGTTCCAGAAAAACATCTATTTCTGCTTTATTGACTATGCCAAAGCCTTTGACTGTGTGGATCACAAGAAACTGTGGAAAATTCTGAAAGAGATGGGAATACCAGACCACCTGACCTGCCTCTTGAGAAACCTATATGCAGGTCAGGAAGTAACAGTTAGAACTGGACATGGAACAACAGACTGGTTCCAAATAGGAAAAGGAATACGTCAAGGCTGTATATTGTCACCCTGCTTATTTAACTTCTATGCAGAGTACATCATGAGAAACGCTGGGCTGGAAGAAGCACACGCTAGAATAAAGATTGCTGGGAGAAATATCAGTCACCTCAGATACGCAGATGACACCACCCTATGGCAGAAAGTGAAGAGGAACTCAAAAGCCTCTTGATGAAAGTGAAAGAGGAGAGTTAAAAAGTTGGCTTAAAGCTCAACATTCAGAAAACAAAGATCAAGGCATCTGGTCCCATCACTTCCTAGGAAATAGATGGGGAAGCAGTGGAAACAGTGTCAGACTTTATTTTGGGGGGCTCCAAAATCACTGCAGCCATGAAATGGTGACTGCAGCCATGAAATTAAAAGACGCTTACTCCTTGGAAGAAAAGTTATGACCAACCTATTGGCATATTGAAAAGCAGAGACATTACTTTGCCAACAAAGGTCTGTCTAGTCAAGGCTATGGTTTTTCCAGTGGTCATGTATGGATGTGAGAGTTGGACTGTGAAGAAGGCTGAGTGCTTAAGAATTGATGCTTTTGAACTGTGGTGTTGGAGAAGGCTCTTGAGAGTCCCTTGAACTGCAAGGAGACCCAACCAGTCCATTCTGAAGGAGATCAGTCCTGGGTGTTCTTTGGAGGGGATGATGCTGAAGCTGAAATTCCAGTACTTTGGCCACCTCATGCGAAGAGTTGACTCATTGGAAAAGACTCTGATGCTGGGAAGGATTGGGGGCAGGAGGAGAAGGGGACGACAGAGGATGAGATGGCTGGATGGCATCACCGACTCAATGGACATGAGTTTGAGTGAACTCTGGCAGTTGGTGATGGACAGGGAGGCCTGGCGTGCTGTGATTCATGGGGTCACAAAGAGTCGGACCCGACTGAGTGACTGAACTGAACTGATGTTAAAGAAATACTTCTGTAGAATTTCTAATCATCAGAATATCTTTCTGGAGATTAGAGGATGATATTCTTCCTCAGTGAAGATAAGTAGGGTTTTTTTTTTTTTCTAATTGCACGTCTAAACTACTTTGCCTGGAATATATTCATTGCTCAAATATTTGCTCAGTGGAAAAGTCTTCCCTGATCATCCTTTATAAAATACTTCACATACCTGTACTATCATTTTTACTTGTGCTCTTACTCTGATTTTTTCCCCCATGGTTCATACTCTCATCTGAACTCTGTGTGTGTGTGTGTGTGTGTGTTTGTTAACTTGTTAACGCCAGAGTAGAAATAAACTTCATAAGAACAGAGACTTTGCTTATTTATCGCCTAGACTAATGGTTAGTAATGGTAGATTCTTAACACACATTCTCTAAGTAGATGGATACATGAATGGATGGAAGGCTGGATGGTGGACAGGCAGTGTTTGGTAGTCTTCAAATGCACAACAGAAAAATGTGCTTCTTCCAGCCCAGCGTTTCTTATGATGTACTCTGCATAGAAGTTAAATAAGCAGGGTGACAATATACAGCCTTGACGTACTCCTTTTCCTATTTGGAACCAGTCTGTTGTTCCATGCCCAGTTCTAACTGTTACTTCCTGACCTGCATATAGGTTTCTCAAGAGGCAGGTCAGGTGATCTGGTATTCCCATCTCTTTCAGAATTTTCCACAGTTTCTTGTGATCCACACAGTCAAAGGCTTTGGCATAGTCAATAAAGCAGAAATAGATGTTTTTCTGGAACTCTCTTGCTTTTTTCGATTATCCAGCAGATGTTGGCAATTTGATCTCTGGTTCCTCTGCCTTTTCTAAAACCAGCTTGAACATCTGGAAGTTCACGGTTCACGTATTGCTGAAGCCTGGCTTGGAGAATTTGAGCATGACTTTACTAGCATGTGAGATGAGTGCAATTGTGCGGTGGTTTGAGCATTCTTTGGCATTGCCTTTCTTTGGAATTGGAATGAAAACTGACCTTTTCCAGTCCTGTGGCCACTGCTGCGTTTTCCAAATTTGCTGGCATATTGAGTGCAGCACTTTCACAGCATCATCTTTCAGGATTTGAAATAGCTCAACTGGAATGCCATCACCTCCACTAGTTTTGTTCATACTAAATTCCAGCAAAAGATTCACAAAATAGAGAAGTAAAATGAAGCATGTCATTTCCCATTCACCTCTCCTCCCTAAATGTTAATCTTTCTCCAGAAACAATCACATAAATGGTTGCACATCCTTCTACCCCTACCCATGATATTTATATACATAAAATTACAAAGAATAGTTTGAAAATGTAAGTGGAGTTATATCTTATGTACTATTCCTTGATCGGTAATACCAAGTTGCTCTTTAAAAAGATTAGCAATATAAAATGCCACCAATTAAGTATGACAATGAATGACTTTTCCTACCTTCTTGTCACTTATTTATGGAATCAATCTTTTTTAATTTTTGATAACAAGATGGACAAAACATGCCAAGACTTGGGTTCTGTGCTAAATTAACCTGAAGATAGGATAATTCCAAGTCTAAAGCTTTTACTGAATTGGCTGGTATTCAATTCAATTCACTTTTAAGGGAAAATTTCATGCTATTTTACAAGCAAAGGGGAATGTGGTGTAAAAATATGTGAATTTATGTAATAAAATGTGATCTTATGTATAAAATAAAATTTATGGAATAAGATATGTACAATAAAATTGGGTGATATATAATTCTAAACAGGTGTGTTTTTAAAAATTTTTTCTTTTAGTCTGCAATTTTTAATTTTTAGAACTGAATAGATAATTGATCCTCTTCTTTGTAGATGCACTCTTTTCTGACTTTATTTAGGGGATTTAGGTAATTATTACCTTATTTGTATGAATTACTTTGTCATTTGTACCCAAACTGCATTAAGTAAGTGAAGGGATTTTGTGTGTGTAGAGGGTGGGAAGTCACCAAGTCAATCAAATACTTATTTCAAAAGGCAGAGACCTACGCTCAGGAGGTTAAAGCAGGATCTTCAAGGATGATGACTTTGAAATGGGACAAATTCCATGAAATAATAGTTGAAGGTTGGTGGACGTGACAAGGAAGGATCTTGGAGATAGTGTTGAGAAGCAAACTGTGGTTTGAAAGAAAACTGTTTGCCCAGATGAACCAACTATTTTCCTGGACAAATCAGTTGGCAAGAATTTTCTGAAGTGAACATTGACTTTTAATTTTCTTGCTTATGTTGTTATCTGGGCAAGGATTTCTCAGAATAAAGAATCGAGTCACGTTGACCCAAGAGTTCTCAGTCCCAACAGTTGAGCTGTTTAGAAGCAGATGATGTTAGTTGTCAAAAGGGAATTTAGTTGGCAATAAGCTGGATAAATAAGGCAAATTTGATAATGGAGAATCTTGAAGGACAGGTTGAGAAATTGAGCTGCTATCTGAGTGTTAAATTTAGTGTAATGATATTCAATTTTTAGTCTTGATTTGCTGCTAGTGAGCTGTGACAATATTGGCCCCATCCTCAGGTTTCTCTTGAGGTTGCCTCCAAAACACTCAGTTACTTATTCTGCTTGACAGAACATCAGTCAGCTCCATTTGGGTTCTCATGTGTCTTTTCCCTGAGACTTAGCAATCTCTCACCCAGGCTTCTGCTCCAAATAATACTTCCATTCTGCTTTCTTGACTATGCCAAAGCCTTTGACTGTGTGGATCACAAGAAACTGTGGAAAATTCTGAAAGAGATGGGAATACCAGACCACCTGACCTGCCTCTTGAGAAATCTGTCTGCAGGTCAGGAAGTAACAGTTAGAACTGGACATGGAACAACAGACTGGTCCCAAATAGGAAAAGGAGTACGTCAAGGCTGTATATTGTCACCCTGCTTATTTAATTTCTATGCAGAGTACATCATGAGAAACGCTGGACTGGAAGAAACACAAGCTGGAATCAAGATTGCCGGGAGAAATATCAATCACCTCAGATATGCAGATGACACTACCCTTACGGCAGAAAGTGAAGAGGAACTCAAAAGCCTCTTGATGAAAGTGAAAGAGGAGAGTGAAAAAGCTGGCTTAAAGCTCAACATTCAGAAAACAAAGATCATGGTATCCAGTCCCATCACTTCATGGCAAATAGATGGGGAAACAGTGGAAACAGTGTCAGCCTTTATTTTTTTGGGCTCCAAAATCACTGCAGGTGGTGAGTGCAGCCATGAAATTAAAAGATGCTTACTCCTTGGAAGAAAAGTTATGACCAACCTAGATAGTATATTCAAAAGCAGAGACATTACTTTGCCGACTAAGGTCCGTCTAGTCAAGGCTATGGTTTTTCCTGTGGTCATGTATGGATGTGAGAGTTGGACTGTGAAGAAGGCTGAGCGCCGAAGAATTGATGCTTTTGAACTGTGGTGTTGGAGAAGACTCTTGAGAGTCCCTTGGACTGCAAGGAGATCCAACCAGTCCATTCTGAAGGAGATCAGCCTTGGGATTTCTTTGGAAGGAATGATGCTAAAGCTGAAACTCCAGTACTTTGGCCACCTCATGCGAAGAGTTTACTCATTGGAAAAGACTCTGATTCTGGGAGGGATTGGGGGTAGGAGGAGAAGGGGACAACCGAGGATGAGATGGCTGGATGGACGTGAGTCTGAGTGAACTCTGGGAGATGGTGATGGACAGGGAGGACTGGTGTGCTGTGATTCATGGTGTTGCAGAGTCGGACATGACTGAGCGACTGAACTGAACTGAACTGATGCACATTGCCACAGGGCATGGAATTTGGTTTTCTCAGAAGATGCCACTGGAAGTGTGGGAGAGTTAACTCCCTTGGAATAAACTTTAAGGAGTAATGAAGGAGAAGCAAGAAGGATCCTTAGGTAAACCCTCTCTTTCTCTTCTCTCTAACAGGCTCTTCTGGGGTGTGGTATGGATGTCTGGAGCCATCTTGCTTTACTGAGCAATGTATCTGCTGAGCGCATGTATCTGCAGAGCGCATATATCTGCAGAGCTCATGTATCTGCAGAGCACAGGTATCTGCAGAGCGCATGTATCTGCAGAGCGCATGTATCTGCAGAGCGCATGTATCTGCAGAGCACTGGTATCTGCAGCTTTGTTCCTCTGAGCTTGGGAATCAGTGGTCCGCATGATGACACGTCATTGTCCATCTGCTTTCCATCCTTCTCTATTTCGCTTTCCTTACTTCGATTAACCTGTAAGTAACCTGGTGGCTCAGATGATAAAGAATCTGCCTGCAGTGCAGGGATCCAGGTTTGATCCCTGGGTCGGGAAGATTACTAGGAGAAGGAAATGGCAACCCACTTCAGTGTTCTTGCCTGGAGAATTCCATGGACGGAGGAACCTGGTGGGCTATAGTCCATGGGGTTGCAAAGAGTCGGACATGACTGATCAACTAACACAGAGCATTAATATTTCTAGGAAACACAGGCTAATACAGTGAGCTTAAACCATCGAATCTCCACAGTCTTTAATTGTAATAACTGTAAAGTGGGGAAATTGAACTAAATTATTTTTATAATTCTTTTAAGTTTTAAAGCTTCCAAGATAGCTCATTGATAAAGTATCCACCTGCCAGTGCAAGAACTGCAGGAGACACGGGTTCGATCCCTGAATCAGGCAGATCCCCTGGAGGAAAAATGGCAACTGACTCCAGTTTTCTTGCTGGGATAATCCCATGGACAGAGGTGCCTAGTGGGCTACAGTCCATGGAATTGCAAAGAGTCGGACACGACTCAGCACTCAACACATGCATATACCATTATTATAATTTACTCACTTAAGCTTTTGAGGAAGGAATTATGGTAAAAAGCTGACCCTGGTAGCACAGCCAGGATTTTTGGAAATATAAGGAAAATAAAAAGCAATCTGGGGAGAACAGATGTTTATAAAAAGTTCTGTCCTGGTCTGATAACTACTAAAGAGAAGATGATTTAATCATGATTCTCAGAAAAGTTGCAGAAATTGCACTGTTGTAAACATAAATGAAAATGGAAAGATTAAGTAAAAACTCAAGGAAAATACGTAACTTTTGCTGATAGTCATTGAAACAAGGAGGGCTTCATCCATTAATTTTTGCCCTTGACCAGAACCTTGTATCTACTTCACTGTTGAAGACCAGAACTCATAAGCCATTTCTAAAGAGAAAACAGTATATTTTTTCATGTTAAAGAATTCCTTTACAGCTCAGTGGCTTCTAAGAAGATTTAATTCCCAAGATGTTGATCTAGGTCCTTGCCAGCACACAGGCTCTGTTTAAGCCCTTAAATAATGTGAGCTCAGTTTTGGATCAGGAGAGGTGTCCAGGGAGATCTTCTAACAGAGGTTTTTAGTGGCAATCACACAATCCAACACGGGCTTTTCCGTGGCAACTGCAGTATGTCTGTGCGAAATGGCCTTCTCATTCTCTGATGACCTGAGTCCACTTGTTAAGATGTGTGAAGTAGGTTGGATATCAACGCATTGAGCCCCTCTACTTTACTGGTAAGGAAACACCAGTCCAGAGACATGAAGTAACTTACCCAAGGTTATAGAACTGGACAAGGAAGGCCCCTAGACAAAAACCGTCTTGTAACATAAATCTTTTATTTTTTGCATCTTACTAAAGAATCTTTTTGCTATAATGTTCAGCAAAAAAAAAAAAAAAAAAAAAAAAAAACCGAATATACCATGCTGGGGATTTTTTTTTTAACCTCCTGCAGTAATAAAAGCTTCTGTATCATCTGATGTATTTACATTCTATAGGTAATATTAATTATGTATAATATAGTGCTCTTGTCCCTCTGTCATCCGGAATTTTGTGAGTAAACAAATCTTTAACCCTATAGAGAGATAAGAAAATGCAACCCACCATCTAGTTTATGTCTAATGAAATGATCCAGAATAGAGTGAGAAGTCCTTACTGCACTCAATCTGGGAAGGGTCCTCAAGCTTAAGTGCTGCTGCTTCTGCCTCGCAAGTTGAGAGGTATCATACCACACACCACCTACTCAGTGCCGTAAATCAGCAATAGCTGCCCTTACTCATGTAGTTTAATCAGAGAGAAACTGATTCATGCCTGGTTGGCTTCATATATTAATATTTTACCTTTATGGGATACATATATCGATATATCGTGCCTAATAAGTACTGTTTTTTGTGTGTGAGTAAACATAGTACCATTGATATGATAGGTTACACAATGCTATCAGAAGGCTTGAAATTATAATGCTCTGGGTTTTATTCCAATGTTAGATAAATTGAAAGGTATTGAGCTACTTCAAGTCTGTCCTCTATTGGGTTTATAATCAGTTCATTCATTTAATTATATCTCTATTTTATGGAAGCCACAGTGGAATGAAAATTCAAAGAAAAAGAATATACAAAGCATGCAGTAATTTAGTGTAAAACAAATAGCAGAATATTTGGAGACATCATTATGTAGGTACTAGGCATTATATGACAGGTACGGATAAAAAATACAGCTACTGTGGTGAGTTCATAGGAGGAGATGTACTTTCTGACTGATGGGAAAAGGCAAAACTTTGTAAAAGAAACTACATTAAACCTAGGCCTTGAAGAATGGGTATGATTTAATGAGTTAGGAAGAGAGCATTAGGGTAAATGGTAAAAAGACATATTATGCATATGTAACTCACCAAAAATATCTAAGGATTTAAAAATCCATGATTGGAGAATAGAGAATAGTTGGATTTTTTAAAGCTTGGCAAACAAGACTGATAAAGGAAATGAAGGTCTGAAAGGCAAGTTAGGGACAATTTGAAGAGTATTAAATACCAGTGAAAGGAATTTTATCTTTATTCCGTAAGCAGCATAAATTCATTGAAAATTTATGATCAGGAAATTAATGTCATTAGAACTTTAGAAAAGGAAGCAATCAAGCAGGAATATGAGTCAAGGAAGATGTAACTATAACAAGTAGACCAACAAGGAGACCATTCTGGCGCCCCAGGATAGGCCTGGAGTGAGAGTGCTCAGGCGCTCAGTCGTGTCTGACTCTGCAATCCCGTGGACTGTAGCCTGCCAGGCTCCTCTGTCCATGGAATTTTCCAGGCAAGAATACTGGAGTGGGTTGCCATTTCCTCCTCCAGGGGATTTTCCCAACCCAGGGTTCAAACCTGTGTCTCGTGTCTCTTGCATTGGCTTAAAATAGAAAAAAAAAAAAAAAAAAGCCCACATGAAGGTAGGTAGGCAGCTGTAGCAGGATATTATCAAGCTGTATGTGAGAAAAGAGGTCAGATGTAAATGCTAAGAGAAAAGAGAGCTTAGGCAAGAGCCAAGGTTTGTTCTTGAGATATTTCCAGGAGGATCCTGGAGGAGAAAGAATTGTTAGGAGGAAGAAGGGGCAGACAGAGTGAGCAGAGATAAAGCAGGAAACTGGAGGGCCTCAGATCCAAGGACAAAGAGGGTCAATATGTCAGAGGCCTGAGAGAGATCAGGGAAGATCTGCCAAAACAGGTCGTTAACACTGTGACTTAAAGATCATTAACAACCTCTAGGAGTAAATGAGCAAAAGTAGGCGTTGAGAATGTGTGTGCCGTGGATGCAGGTATCCTTTCCAGTCGTTTTGTTATGAATAGTGGCGGTGTTGTCACTTGCTTCATCTTCTGGAGGACCACATGCTTCAAAAGCCTTATCGAGGACATTTACTTTGATTCAATCAGTTCACTTTTAGAATGGATGCAAAGATTTGTGAGCCAAGGTAATCAAAAGAGGAAAAAACTGGAAGTAGTCAAAACATCCAATAGTCAGAAATTCATTAATTTATGACACACTCATAAAATGAAATATTATGTAGCCATTGAAAACTATGTTTTTAGCAAGAGTTTTCACTTTTTCTAGAAATACTAGTTGTAGGCTAAATAGCTGTAAAGTCACTATCACAATTACTCTACTTTGCTGTTATAGCTATAGACAATGTAAAATCAATGAGCATGGCTGTGTTCTAATAAAACTTTATTTACAAAGAAAAGTGGCAGGCTGGATTTGACATGCATTATAGTTTGCCAAATGTTATATTTGAAGAATTTGTAATGAATTAGAAACAAAATGATAATGTCAACAATAACAACAGTTTGAGAAATTTGTTGTTTAGCTGCTAAGTTGTGTCCAACTCTTTTGCAACCCCATCTGTCCATGGGATTTCCCAGGCAAGAAAACTGGAATGGGTTGCCTTTTCCTTCTCCAGAGAATCTTTCTAACCCAGAGATTGAACCGTGGTTTCTTTACTGCTGAGCCACCTGGGAAGCCCAGTTTGACATATGACAGGCTTCAAAATCATACCTACTATATTTCCAATGTTGTGTATGTGTTTGTACACCAGTCTTTAAACAGGATGTATCTTTGAGTATTGGCACCAGGATGAAGTTTATTATCCACTTCATACTTCTTTGTATCTTCACATTTTTCTTTATCACTGAATATTACTTGTTTTGGCAAGCAGAGAAAAAACATTTTTAAATGAAATTTTGTAGTGAGAGATGTGAGATGAGGTTGCAAATTGAAATGGTTTACTTATACACAACTCCAAACTGAAGACCTAGCAGGTCTTCATGAGGAATTGGAAAATTCCATAGATTTGTGGATTCTGGATTATGGGCTCCTAAAAGGCTTAACCAAAATAACCGAAAGGGCCTCTCGTGAGCTGTGCTTGCTGTCATGGCATGACTAACCAGCACTTGTTAAGAGAAGCAAGGTCAAGTTGACAAAGACCATCTTCTCAGCCAAGTGAGATGTTAATAGGGCTGGTATCTGTATTGCGTAGACACCCATGAACCGTGCCCATCCCCCCCACCCGCCTCACCTCATCTGCTGTTTCCTCTTTGGTCCACATTACTGCTCCAACTTGCCGCTCCAGTATCTTTCCACAAATGGTTTCTTCTATGTGAAATAGGACTTCTCTCTCTCTCTCTTTTTCTTAAAAAAATATGTATATTATTTGCTACACACAAAGAATTAATATAAAGTATGTGTAAGGTAAAAAGCATTAGATATAGTGAATGCCCACAAACCCAAGAATTAGATCATTACTGATAAATCACACATACTACTTCACCACCTCAACTCAGAAATGATCACTAGGCTAAGTGTGAACTCTTGGCTTTTTAAAATGTATAGCCCACCACAACATACTGTTTAGTTTTATATTATAGTCTCGATTACAGTAATCATGCTCATTCTCCTGGGACTTATGCTTTTAGTTGAATGTATGTTTCAAAATTTGGTTGTGTATAAGATTACATTTGTTATTCTGTGTATTATTATTACCTAACCTTCTTTTCATGACTCTTTAAAAATTTTCAAGTTTGTATTACTCAAACCTTGCTGCCATGACCATTCTTGTATATATGTCTTAAGTATCATCCCATGAATAGGCTTACTGGATTTTTCAAGCATTTGTTTTCGTGTCTTTCTCAATACTGGAATTAATCAGATTTCCTGTTTTTTTAAAAAAAATCAGTTCTGGTCAATTATTTTTCCGAGGAATTTGTCCATTTCCAAGTTTGTAAGTCTGTTGGCATAAAGTTGTCCATAGTGTTCTCTTGTTATGTTTAACTTCTGCTTTGTCCACTATTGGGTATCTCATTTTAATAATTTTATTGAGGCATAACTGACATACAGTCAAGAGCACATTTTAAAACTGTCTAACTTGGTGAGGGGACAGGCTTGGGAGAGCGCGTGGCTGCCAGCACTAGCTGCGGTGCTCTGAAACCCATCACTGCGTCTGGGCCAACGTCACACTTCCCCTAGGCGGCTCCCACCCAGTGATCCAGTGCCCCAGGAGCTGAGCCCCTTTGCTTTGAGATGCAGGGCTCCACCGATGGTCCGGAGAAACCCATGTCAGCTGGGCCAACATTTCTCAGAACTATACTCCTGTCCAAGACCTTCCTCTTTTTCATCCTGCTTTCCCATTTCCCACAAACGGTATGGTGGTGTCCTGGTCCTTCCAGGCTCCTTCATCTCCCCCACCTCTTTCCTGTCAGGTTTCCCCCCCCCCGAAATGCTCTCTTACAATCTGATCCTTTTGTGGGATCTGCCTCTTGAGGACTTGGCTTAACACAGGGAATTTTGACTATTGTAAACTCTATAAAACCATCACCATAGTCGAGATAATAAACATATTCATTATCCATCGTTCCCAGCAATCTGTTCTTGCCCCTTGCCCGCGTGCAGACTCTGGTTTCATTTCTGTAACTATAGATAATTTGCATCTTCTCGTATTTTGTATATAAATAAAATCATAAAATATGTACCCTTCCTTGTCTGTTTACATTTAGCATAAGAATTTCGAGATTAATCTATGTTGTTGCATATATAAATACGTTAACTCCTTTTTTATTGCTGAGTTTTATCTCACTAGGCAAATATATGATAATTTGCTTATTCATTTCTTGATCAATATAAAATATCTTGTTTTCCATTTTCAGTTATTGCAACTAAAGGTATGAAAACTCATATCCAAATCTTTGTATAGTTTTCATCTTTCTTGGGAAAACGACCTAGGAGTGGAATGGATGGGTTGTATGACAAATGTGTGTTAAAATTTTTAAGAAACTGAAAACCTATTTTCTAAGGTGTTCTTAAATGGGTCTTTTACCTTTTTTCTTTTATATTTAACCATTCTAACCAAATATTTACCTCTTTAACTTTCTAAAAAATACTGTTGGCTTTCTTGGTTCTTTATGTCCTATATTTCTGTGGTATAGATTTGTTTTCTTTTGCATTGATTTATCCCTATTAATAACATATATTATCTCCTTCCTTAATTGTCTGACTTTTTATCTGTTAATATAAGAACTGAAGACTGAATGTATTTTTAAGCATGTTTTTATAGCCTCCTGTATGTAGTATTTTTATTTCTAATGATTTTTAACTTCATGTATTCATTTTGTCTTTGACTCGTGAGTTATTCAGATGTGCGGTTCTATTTGTCAGCTGTATAGGAATGTTTGATTTATCATTTCCTCACTGATGTATGCAGTTGTACTCTGCTCAGAGAAGATGGTCTATGTGATATCGATTCTTTAGAAGTTTTTGCAACTTGTTTTATGACCTAGTGCATCATCAATTTTGATATGTGTTCCATGTTTTTATCAAAAGAAGGTATATTCTCTGTTCTTCCCTATATTAACTAGATGAAGATTCTTTTATGTTGATTGAGTCTTTAATCTTTATAAACTTCTATGTATATAGCGGCAACGTCCAACTCTTCTTTCCTCCGCTTGTATCATACAGAGATGACATGTCAGTGTTTCTCTGAGGCCCAGCCTTGGACATAGTGCGTCATTTCTCAGGGCTCTCCAATGCACAGAAATCAATGGCTACAGGGAGATGCTTGATGGAGGGGGATTGCCTCCATCTTGTACCAACCACAGCCAGCTGTTTCCTGCTATGGTCCTGTCCACACAACTTGTGTTCTCACCAGCATCTCTGGAGGGTGCGTTAGCCCTTTTGCTGCTAGTCAACTTCTTTAACACAGAATCTCAGTTCAGAAAACATGCTGAATTGAGAAGTGGAAAGAACTACCATGGATAAGTGAATCTTAATCTGTGGGCTCAAAAAGCAATCTATCTTTCCTTGAGGCAAATGACTCTGGCTTCACTTGACTCCAATGATTGCCTGCCTCTCTCTTTGGGCAGTTCTCCCCAACCACAGTCTCAGTTGCTTGACCTGCATGTGACTTGAGATGAGTCTGACTGATTGACCTCCAGATCCTGAGATCTTAGAAAGCACCAGTGCCCCTTGCTGGTGGGCTCAGTCTGGCCCTGTGCGTTTGGGGTATGTACTTTCCCTAAGAGAAAATCCCACCTTGAGTGCTCCACGGGGAAAGTCTTACTTTGACCTTCCATTCTTCTCTCTTTCCCATCTTGGCCTCTGGAATTCTGAGCCTTAGTCTTACCAGCAACCTTGTCATGGGCCGAAGCTTGCTTCAGTCGTGTCCGACTCTGTGTGACCCCATAGATGGCAGCCCACCAGGCTCCCCCGTCCCTGGGATTCTCCAGGCAAGAACACTGGAGTGGGTTGCCATGTCCTTCTCCAATGCATGAAAGTGGAAAGTGAAAGTGAAGTTGCTCAGTTGTGTCCGACTCTTGGTGACCCCATGGACTGCAGCCTACCAGACTCCTCCGTCCATGGGATTTTCCAGGCAAGAGTACTGGGGTGGGATGCCATTGCTACTGGCTGCCATTTCTCACCGAATGGTCTGACCTCCTGACCATGAGGTGTGAGGGGCCCTCTCCCCTGCTCTAAAAGTCAGCCACCCCCTGATGGATGCTGGACCATCCTGCTGACTCCCTGAGGCTTTGATGCAGGGCCTGCAGCAGCCGCTTACCTATCCTCCTTCTCGTCACCTCTGTTGCTGTGCTGTGCTTAGTCGCTTGGTCGTGTCTGACTTTTTGCAACCCGTGTTAGTACCTGTATTTATTCTTTTAATAAATCTTACTGCAGTTCACTTTCCAGATTCTGATCCCTACTGAACCAATCTGCCTACTGCCTGCCAAACTCTAACTTTATATCTGGGGGAAGAAATCAGTGTTGAATTCTCCAACCCAATTCCCTGGCTGAACACCGTATTCATAACGTCAAAACAGAAGCCCCTAGCAAGACTAGCACATCCGGACTTACATTGTTTATTCCATTATGGCAAATATTATATGCACACATAATTGTTTGATTGCACACATAGATTAATATCTCTTCTCTACATTTAAATTATAAGCTTCTTAAAGGCAAATATAAACTCAACACAACCCCTTAAATAAAACAGCTGCTCAGAGAGATCTACCAATTGAATTTAATCAGTTAAGAGATTAACTTTTGTACTTGCTTATTTGAGTGTAATTTCTTGGTGTCTAGTTCATTCTTTCACAAATGATTATTTATGGGGGATTGGGCTTCCCTGGTAGCTTGGTCGGTAAAGAATCTTGCCTGCAGTGCAGGAGACCCAGGTTCGATACCTGTGTAAGGAAGATCCCCTGGAGAAGGAAATGGCAAACCACTCCAGTAGACTTACTTGGAAAATCCCATGGACAGAGGAGCTTGGTGGGCTGCAGTCCATGGGGTCGCAAAGAGTAGGGCACCACTGAGCAATTAACACACTATGTGCTAAGTAATCTTGCAGGCTCTGAAAGAATTACGCTATCAAAGTAAATAGAACAGATTCCCTCATAGAGCTTTTGTTGCAGTGGCCGGGGTGGGGGCGGGGGGGTTAAACAATAGCTAAATTTAAAAAAAAATGAATGTCATATGGGAACAGGTGCTACGGAGGGAAAAAAAGTGGGGCAAATGAATAGAGAAGGATGAAGGGTGGCGTTTATTGGGAGTTTTGTACGTTTTGCGTCTCTTAGAAAATAGGTTTCTAGAGGTCTCTATTTTGTTTGCTTTGCATATATTTTGAGACTTTTAAACAGAACACACCAAACATGGAGTTTTTAAGTGAAAGTGCAAGTCGCTTAGTCTCGTCCGACTCTGTGACCCCATGGACTATACAGTCCATGGAATTCTCCAGAATACTGGAGTGGGTAGCCTTTCTCTTCTCCAGGGGATCTTCCCAACCCAGGGATCGAACTCAGGTCTCCCGCATGGCAGGCGGATTCTTTACCAGCTGCACCACAAGGGAAGGCTGAGAATACTGGAGTGGGTAGCCTATCCCTTCTCCAGGGGATCTTTCCCACCCAGGAATGAACGGGGTCTCCTGCTTTGCAGGCGGATTCTTTACAAACTGAGCTGTCAGGGAAGCCCATGGAGTTTTTAGGCCTGTAACAAATACTTTTTGCAAATGATAAGAAAAAAAAGATTTATCAAGCTTTTAAAAATCCCCTACTCTCCTTTACATTTTAAATGTTGGCAGGGCTAGGGCAGAGGAAGGTGTGGGGAGTAAAAGACATGGGTTGCCGTCAAAATCGTATACGTGGGAAATTATTTTCTTTCTAAAAGCCCTCTGACTCTAACATTTCAACAACACATTTTATTTAACGGACAAGATCGTCTGTACTATTTTTATTTTTTTCCCCCTGGTTTCAGCAGCAGTATCTGGAAACATGAACGATCCTGTGTACTGGTCAGTTTTCCCAAACCCAAACCCCCATGCACTAATGCTTAACGAGCTGACGTCCCTGAAAAACCCCTGGTGACTCCAGCTGGAAGAATCACAAGGAGCAGGGAGGCTCTCCTGAGTTACCTCGGGTGCTAACCTGGGGCAGGCGCTAGGACCGCCCAGACGCCCACAGGCAGCGCACTTCACCGCCCGTCAGAGGGGCTGAGCCGCCTCTGCGGTTACACAAGCGAGCAGGCAGCGGCAGTCACAGCTCAGCGTCCCTCCCCCTTCTGGTGGATCGGAAGGTATTTACTTGCTATTTATCATTCAGATTTTGGACGCCGTCAATGTGCCTTTAGTGTTCACTGAATCTGATGCTCTGAAACGCTGTCCAGCACTTGTTGGCTCACTCTGTTATTTTATGTCAATTCCCACAGCTGATGCAAGCAACAGTGCCATAAAGAAATGGGCTAGATATTTCCAGAGGCTGAGATCTGGAGGCATTGGGAGGTGTAAGTACATCGGTCACAGATTCCTAATGTGCTGGCTGTGTTAACTGTCTTCTGACCTTCTTTCCTCATTGCAGGAGCCCCACTGTAAGATGCCATCTGCATATTTCATTCCTGAGGGATAAGCACCAAGACGGTGCCAGAAAGCCCTAATGACGGGCCTGAAACTCCACTTCGGAGTGGCTGTGGTTCCCTCTTCTAGCCTGTGGGTTTGCAAGAGGAGAAGCTGGGTTTGCAACAGAGTTTTCTCGGAAAAGAGCTTCTGCTCAGGGCTGCGGGCTGCTAGCTTACCGCCTGCTCTGTTTTCAAAGCTCCAAGATGGTCCTTTCTAATCATTGCAGTCGTGCGGTGTAGGAGTCTTTGTTATGCTTGGTTTATTTCCAATTTCAAATACTCTCACCTTAAATGTGGATTACCAGAAAGCTGTGAAACCATTCTGTACCTCTCAGGGAAAAGCCATTGAAGAAAATTCTAGTTTGCTTTCTCTTGACCGTACTATACTCAGTACTCCAATTAGTAGGTTACACACAGAGACATCAGAAAAAAAATCTAGGATTCCCTTTCTTGTTCAACAATAACTCTGCTTATGTGTGATAAGGGAGTAGTTTGCTGTTAGAAAACCTAAAACGATGATGACTGTACAGAGGAAAGTGGACATTCTCTCTAAGTATTTTACGAGTCAATTGAAGTTGCTTTTTTAGGGCTTTGGTACCAATTTTATGCATTAAAAACTCCTTGAAAACTTTAAAGCCTTGTCAAATTGTTGAGTTAGATGATTATTTTAGAAATTAGATCAAATTTAAGAATCTTTTACCAAAATGTAATAAGTAGACATATTTATAAATCCATAAAATGTTGAGTTTTATTAATGGTCAATTCATAGAAAATTTTAAGGTAAACAGTGTCATTTAATTTATTTCAGGGAAGAAAATATCAAACTAAGACAAAGCAATTTATCAATAGTGAAAAAGTGACTTCAATGAAAATGGTTTTTAAAATAAGTTTTAAAAATACTTTTAGTGGTTCAAAAATTAAGTACATTGTATTTTCTATATTGGAATACCTTAAGTGAGATATCAAATTATTTACATATCGAACATTTGAAAACAGTCGTAAAACTCTGTTTTGTAGAAGGAAAAGGGACAGAGGATACGAGGGAGGGAAAAATTAAGTCTTATTTTATTGCTCCGTACTTTGTATATTTTTAGCATTCTGACTAAATATTTACTCTATAAATATGCTACCTATGTTTTTCAAAATGTAACAAAAATTACAAATGTTTATATTAAATAACTTGCAACCTCATTAAATGCAAAGGAATATAAGTATATAAAAATAGCATGCTAATATTGATATGTAGTATTTCTTAAGCAGGGAAAATCTTTTTGAAGATAATGCCTTGCTTCTAGTGGAAATTAGGGAAATCAGATTGGGGTTAGTAATAGCCTTTCAATATTTTGTGATGCAAAAGTCATTTTGAAAGTTTATTTTTAGTTGGTATATCAAAATTATGGATAGCTCTGTGAATATTCCATAATAAAATATTTCCCTCTCTTTTGAAAACATTTTCTATATTCCAAGTTCAGAATGATGACTCGATTCTTCCAATTAATACTTAGTTTGAAAGTTCTTGCCCAACATAGGATTTGCATCCTTGATCTTCAGTTTTATGTCATATTCATGCATGTCTTATCATAAATGACTTTTAAATAACTTCATTATATGTTCAGTCTAAAAACTCATTGAATTTAGTGATGATGGGGGAAACAATCTTGAGAATATAGATCTTATTGGGAATTTGATACTTTTCTTAGAATCTGAAGCTTCTTCCTGAATTTAAGTTCTAAAACTAAGTCCACTGGCTCAAACAAATTAAAAGATAGCACTTAACCGAAATCTTGAATTGTTGGCAAACCAGTGGAGCTTAAGCTGCAGAATAAAATGCCAAAGAGAAAGCTAATTTGTTAAAGTGTGAAAGTAGTGACTATCTGGTGATGTTATCGCTGAGGATAACCCCTTGGGCCTTGAGAAGTCTCCCTGCCTAGGAGATCCAAGTGAATGTCAATATTGTCTATGTTTACTAAGTAAGGTAGAGATTCTAAAAGATTCATTTTGAATACACATTTTTATTTAAAGAGCTTCAGCAGATAGCAAATCCAGTTATACCAATTTTGCCCACAGAAATGTGAAATTTTTTTCCAAAGAATATAGTATATTTGGTATGGAAATGGTGCTTAGAAAGACATTTAAGAAAGAAATAAAAAAATAGCTTTTACATGATTCAACCACCTACAAGAAACTAGTGTAAAGAGAGAGAAGACACATCAGCTCAGTTTACTTTTATTTTGGTTTTCTGAGCACCTGTGTTTTGAGTAAGGAAAGATGTCTCCTAGCAGAAGCTGCAGAAAATGGATCTGGGGGTTGACTTCCAGTGGGAAGCCGTGGGAAACACTTTGTGTTTGTTGTTGTTCAGTGGGTCAGTCGTGTCCGACTCTTTGCAACCCCGTGGGCTGCAGCACGCCAGGCTTCCCTGTCCTTCACCATCTCCCGGAGCTTGCTCAAACTCATGTCTGTTGAGTGGGTGATGCCATCCAACCATCGCATCCTCTGTTGCCCTTTCTCCTCCTGCCTTCTATCTTTCCCAGCATCAGGGTCTTTTCTAATGAGCCTGCTCTTTGTATCAAGTGGCCAAAGTATTGGAGCTCCAGCTTCAGCATCAGTCCTTCCCATGAATATTCAAGACTGATTTCCTTTAGGATTGACTGGTTTGGTCTCCTTGTGTTTATTGAAACCAATGTAAAGAAATGACACGTCATCCTTCTCACTTTGTCCTGAAAAGTGATTACAGTGCTAACTTGAGTTTTTCAGAATCTGTTGGTCAATATGCAGGTGACAATGAATAGGAATTATATGTAACTTGAGAATTTATTTGATATCTAATTATGATTTTCCCTTATTAAAGACCTAAAGGAAAGGCTACAAGAGGGTATTGATAGCAGGCCATGTCCACAGCAGTTACAGCTGTACAAACAAGAGGGATAAATTATGTATTTTGCTGGAATTTGGCAATAGAGGTAAGCGATTATCCATATAATCACTTTTTCAGAAGAAGCTTTTCTTGAAAGCAAAGATCTTGTTGTTTATAGAAATAGATTTTACGAATAAAGAAATGCTTGTAGGTGCAGAAAGCTTTTACATAGATGAGACACAGCCTTTGGGTATAAAAGGGTCACTAATAATATGAAATACATGTCGTGCACTGTTGACAAATTGATTCATCCAAACATTAATTGTCCCTACTGGTTCTCACAACTGGAACTGATGTAAATGTGCTGTTGTGTTGTTCAGTTGCTGAGTTGTGTCCAACTTTTTATGACCACATGCAATGCAGCACATCACGCTTCCCTGTTCTCCATCATCTCCCGGAGTTTGCTCAAACTCCTGTCCATTGACTCAGTGATGCCATCCAACCATCTTATCCTCTGTTGCCCGCTTCTCCTCCTGCCCTCAGTCTTTCCCTGAATCAGGGTCTTTTCCAGTGACTGGGCTCTTTGCATCAAGTGGTGAAAGTATTGAAGCTTCAGCTTCAGCATCTGTCCTTCCCATGAATATTCAGGATTGATTTCCTTTAGAATTGGCTGGTTTGATCTCCTTACAGTCCAAGGGACTCTCAAGAATTTTATCCAACACCACAGTTCAAAAGCATCAATTCTTCAGTGCTCTTTATGGTTCAACTCTCACATCCATATTTGACTACTGAAAAAACCATAGCTTTGACCATACAGACTTTTATTGGCAAAGTGATGTCTCTGCTTTTTAATATACTGTCTAAGTTTGTGATAGCTTTTCTCCCAAGGAGCTGGAGTCTTTTAATTTCATGGCTGCAGTCACTGTACACAGTGATTTTAGAGTCAAGAAAATAAAATCTGCCACTGTTTTGTGGCAGACTTTGTTTTGAGACAACACTAATATATGCTCATTCCCTACCCCTAGGTCTTCTATTTGAGGGAAGGAGTTAAAAACTCTAAGGAAACTTGACAGATATTAATCATGATTTCATAAGGGTTTAAGTTGCAAATGAGCTTTGCTTTTCCTCCACATATAAAATAATAACTCTAGTTTGCACTTTAGAATCAGTATAAAATTTTATTGGCAAAGGATTTAATATTTTTGGATCCTCTTTTTAAATACAGTTATTTATAGGTTTTTCAATGTATGCCAGGTACAGACTTTAGACCAGTAAACAAGATATGTCCACCACTCATGGCCTCCATCATTCCATCATTTTGTGAAGGGAAATAGGCAACAAGCACTTATTATGAGGGGAACACATGATTATTACAGTTCTTTTAAAATTATTATTATAGCTTCTTTCAGATAAACCAGAATAGATCTGATAGTTACTAACTTGAAAATGAGAAGAGAGAGCTATGATAAGGAATGACTTGGTGGCTTTTTTAGATGTGGTTGTCTAGAAGGTTTGCCGAAAAAGTGATATATCATCAGGGGCCCCAGTAAGAGCGGCAGCCAAGGAGAGGGGAGCACGTGCTGTAATAGAAAAAGTGTAGGCTGTTGCAAACCTGCCACCATTTAAATCCTTTCTACATCATTCTTAAACCTTGACATCTGGAGAATTCCACCCCCTTGATAAAAACTTTACAGAATTTTGAGAACAATGACCTTTTCATCACAGAGTTTTGAGAAGAACAAGATAACATGTTGGATGTCCAGAGCAAATTTAAATTTCTGTAATAACTTGTGAAGTATTATCACAGCTTTATGAATTCACTCCTTGGAGTATCTAGTCACATAAACAAGTGTTGGACTACTTTATCACTCCTGTGCCCTTTCCTTTAAATTGGTGATTCTCTATCACATGGTTGAAGGAGAACAGATAGCACTCTTGCAAACAGCAGAAAAAAAGAGCATCACTCCTGAAATTCCCGAAGACTAAGTCTCCATAAGGAGCTTTGTTAGAAGCATTCATGGTAGATTTTTGATCATCTCCTCGGAAACCACCAACACGGTGGTTGATGGGGATTAATTAAGGTGCTGTTCCTCCCAGGGAATGCCAGACTGAGATGACCACAAGTAACTTAGACACATGTGCCCTATCTGGGCTGTGCTCGCTGGGCTTGGGACGTCAACCACAGGTTCTTGAGAAGTTCAGTGAAATGAGCGTGGTGCCTCATAGTGCCCAGCGTAGGGTACACGCGCAAAGCGAGGAGGGGAGTTCTTTGATGAAAACGATAGTTCGCTGGTACTTGGAGTGACTCACACCTAAACAATTTTGGAGTTTTGTCATCTCATCAGTGTGCAGCCCTAAAATATATACGTGCGCACAAACAGCCGCAAGTATATGTCTGTGTGTATATGTATGTGTGTACATTGTGTGTATATATATGTATATATACACATTCCAATGAGCTACATCTGCATGATAACCAAATAAAGAAATCATTGGTTTATAATAAGTCCACAATCCTCATTCTGAGGCCAAAATTCTATTGTGTTTACTCTGAAAACTATGGGTAAATTCTCATTCTCAAGATTGCAGTTGACTCATAACTGGTCTATATTGCAATATCCTATATTTTTAATACATAAATATTTCAATCACTGTAAAATAAATACAGACCAAATCCATTATTGATGTAATCCCAAAATGATTCATCTGCATCATTAATAGTATAGATTTTATCCTATTATGTATGTTGTTTTAATTATTTTGCTTTCACTTCTTTTATAAATATATATTTTTTTAATTTAAGACTGTAGAACTTTGTATGACCCGTGACAGACCATTTTAATGCTATGCTTTAGAAAAGTTTAAATTATTCTCAATTTCCTATTTGTCAAAATTTCTAGCTGGATCAAAATTCCATTTCAGGTCCATAGCGGCTTTGTTCTCAATCTGAAAAGGGCAGAGAGATTTTGTCTGAACATAGCATATGCTATTTGATAAAAAATGACCTTATTTCATGTCTTGACAAGGAAAAAACTCATACAAATCTTGTATCGTTCTATGCATATGTTGAAAGTTATATATCTAAAGAACAGATAGCTCAATTAAAGAGCAATTGCTCCTGCCTAAGTGATCATCTAAATGGTGTCTTTTCATTTTGAATGGATCCGTCTCATTGTGCAATTAAAAGATAGTATATTCCAAGTCTGTTCAAGTTCTTTTCAGAAAGTGCAAGTTTCCTTCTTTCAATAATATTCCGTCTCAACATATTAAACTTTTATGTTATCAGACTTCTCAGTTTTAGAATATTTAAAGTGACATTTATAAAGGCCTTTAGAAATCTTGGTCTACCACCTCCAGTTTAGAGACGACCATCCTGAAGTTCTAAGTGGTCATGAGAAACCATGCTTTATATTTTTCAACTGAACTTACTGTATCAGCATATAGTTTGTAAAAGTATAATTTCAAAATTTAAAATTACAAGTTTTGGGCAAATATGAAATGGATTATGTATAGGAATTTGCATTGTTAAATTTATATATTTATAAAATTTATATACATATCCATTTATAAACAAATATACATATCCATTGCTTAAATGTGTATGTATATACATTTTACTTAATTCATTAATTAATGAAGGATATCAGTAACATGTTTGAAAAGCATTTAAAAAACTGAGGATATATTCACAATTTTAAAAAGAAGTATTAAGGTAAGATTGTGGAGTTAAAAAAAAAATCTTTGGGATTATTTGTTTCATCAGACAAAATTTATTTGCATTTCTATGAGACATAAACCTAAAAGTTAGCAGTAACTTGACTACATCTAGGACTTTTAACCAGTATTAAACAGTGGGATGAACTAAGTCCCTTTTATTAGACAGGACCAATATATTATTGAAGGTACTTTCTGTTCATCATTTTGCCTCACTTCTATAATTTAGGTCAGATATTGACCTACTAAGCCTGTTTGCCAAGTCCAGCCCATCAGCTTTTTGTAAGTGAGGTCTTATTAGAGCACAGCTTTGCCTTGATTATTTCCAAAGGTGTGTTGAGGGTGTTAATTTACTGTAGATGCCTTCTAGTGTTTGCTTTGCAAATATAAGTTCTGACAGTATTGAGCAACCACTAATGCCACAAAATGTACTTCCATCTGGAGATTTTCATAAGGAATCTTAAGCTGAAATTTTAGAATTTTGTTTTAGTACCTCTTCAACCGTGAGGCTAGGAAACCAACCCCAGAAGACTCTTTCCACTAGATTTTAGCTGCAATACCTTTGCTTTTAGGTGAAATCTTCTCTTTTAGAGTTCCCTCAAATCTACTGAGGTCCCTAGTGTGCTGAAAGTAACCTTTTTACTATCGGGGAGGTTGGGAAAGTTGTCTAAGCCAAGTGGGTTTAGAAGCCTATCCCTGAGGGTCTGTTCTTTGAAGAGTACTTGGTGCTGTCCTTATATGAAGCTCTGGGATTGACCGCCTTTGTTGAAGACACCAAATCAAGCCCATAGCTTACATCACAGCCTTCAGGCAGGCAGCAAGAAACAGAGAGCTGTTTGATGATGAGACTCATGGGCTGTGGTCAATTTATGACAACAACCAGTGATGTCAGAAGCAGAGGGGAACAGAATTATTTAATAGGCTTTCATAATGGTTTGACCAATGCTTTCTCTGAGGATAGGAACATATTATGGAAGGCACCAAAGAATCTCCAGAGCCTTCCCGCCAAAGCATCTGGTTTACGAAATACTTTTATTAATATTTTATCTATGCAAATTAGGCTAAAGAAGTCTGTCTCTATTTGATTTTGCAATTCTTCACATGCAGCTCTTATATAACAATATTGTACTTTTTATTAACTATGAAACTGACAAACCTAATTATTTCTAATATTTTTTTCACTTATAAAGAAATAAATCTTTGTGATTATCAAGTGTTCTCTGAGAAATCTCAAAAATAATTTTACAAGTGAATTTTAGGGGCTTTCAAGGGTGACCTCCAAAGCTGCTAAAGTCTAATTTTATAATCATGCCTCTCTGGAAAATATAAAATGAACAAATGTCAGCAATTTCACATAACTTATTATTTAATAAGGAAACCAGATGTTACGATTACTTTGGAGAAAATGTGAGATATTATATATATATGTAGGGAAATTAAGAAAGATATGGGAAAGTAAAATTGCTGCATCAGATTTATACATATATATGTGAAAGTCGCTCAGTTGTGTCCAACTCTTTGTGACCCCATGGACTTTATACAGTCTATGGAATTCTCCAGGCCAGAATACTGGTGTGGATAGCCATTCCCTCCTTCAAGGATTCTTCCCAACCCAGGGATAGAGCCCAGGTCTCCCACATTGTAGGCATATCCCGCACATGCTTTGTCCCTCAGTCTTGGGACCCCATGGACTGTAGCCTGCCAGGCACCTCTGTCCATGGGGCTTCTCCAGGCAAGAGTACTGGAGTGGGTTGCCATGTCCTCCTCCAAAGGATCTTCCCAACCCAGGGATCAAACCCAGGTCTCCCTCATTACAGGTAAATTCTTTACCATCTGAGCCACCAAGGAAGCCTGCATCTGATTTAAAAACTGGCTAATATCCAACAGGTCAAAAATCTTTGGGTTTATTTGCTCCACTGGGCAAAAATTATTTGTATATCTAATGGATAAAATTTTACAAATTAACAGCAATTTTACTAAATCTAGGTGCTTCAATTAATAATAAAAAATGAGACAAGTAATCAGGTTTCTCTAGACCTGTACCGTGCAATAAAGTAGCCACTAACTCTTTAATTTTTTTTTTTTTTTTTTGCTTTGTCTGTGTGCTCAGTTGCATCTGACTCTTTGTGACCCCATGAACTATAGCCCATGAGGCTCCTCTGTCCATGGGATTAGCCAGGCAAGAATACTGGAGTGGGTTGCCATTTACTCCTCCAGGGGAGCTTCCCAACCCAGGGATCTCTTGCATTGGCAGGTGGATTCTTTACTGCTATGCCACCTGGGAAGTCCCAAATATGGCTATTAAAATTGAAGCTCAAATTAATTAAAACTGGACATATTAACACTCTGAGGTCCTCAGTTGCACTGTCCTCTTTTCGCGTGCTTGGTGGTTGTACGGGCTTACTGGCTAGTACTGAGTGGCTCCTGTACTGGGCAGCATTTCTATCTTCATGGAAGTTTCTTTGAGATAGCACTGTGCCTGCCTAGATAATCCTTAGGCAGTCATTGACCCTTTATGATGCTAAACAGTTACATTCCCCACCATTTTGCCTTATTTTCAAATTTCAGGAAAATTTTTGACAGTTTTAATTGTGACAGAATTTATAAGCATCTAAAAATAAAAGTCAGTAGTAAAGGACTGCTATCCAAATAGGCTTTATATATAGCATGATCAGGGCTTCCCAAGCGGCTCTAAAGTAAAGAATTTGCTTGCCAATGCAGGAGACACAAAAGAAGCAGGTTGGATCCCTGGGTGGGGAAGATTCCCTGGAGGAGGAAATAGCAACCCACTCCAGTACTCTTGCCTGGGAAATTCCATGGACAGAGGAGCCTGGTGGGCTACAGTCCATGGGACAGCAAAGAGCTGGACAAGACTGAGAGACTATCATGCCAAAACAGGATAATTATATGATACATTATATATTTTGGTAGCAATGCACTTTAGAGCAATGCACACAGTGATACCTACCAAAATATGTACCATTCAAATTAGTAAATTTGATTCAGTTAGGAAACCATAAGAGCTGAGATGTTGCGAATGTTTCTGATAAACAAGAGGAGGGTCAAAACAGAAAGAGAACAGCCATAGTATCTAGGGAAAATTTTGCCTTTTTGCTTCACATAGCATTTTATTTTTCCATGCTTAATTATGATAAACTGGAAATACACATATTTCCATGAAAGTAACTTCTATGTTCAATAGAACCTAGGTTTTACATGAATGCTCAGTAGTGCAGAAGGAAAATAAACATTATCAAGCTAGGATACTATTTTAAAATTATGAGAATTACTTATGTAACAGAGAACTGCTTTATCTTGGATTTCTCATTAACAAAATGAAAGCATTAGTTCCCTGAATTTCATTATTGTAAAGTTGTAAATGTAAATTTAATTTATCAGACAAATAGCTATTAGGTGCCTATTGTACAAACAAGATGGAAACAGTATCTGCCCATATAGAGGGCCCAGACTGGTAATGGAGGCAGAAAATAAACACAATAACAATTAATTGCAAACACTGTAAGTTTTGTGAAGAAGTATCATGAGAGCATATGAGGGGAAACTCTTTTCTAGTCTGTTGGGATTGGAGCTGGGTATGTATCCGAAGGGATGCAGTCAAGAAAGTCATCTTTAAGAAACTAATGTGTAAATCAGGATGTAGAGGATAAGGAGGGATTTTCTAGGTAAAGCAGAGTCGTGGAGGATTGAAAATTTCTTAAAGGAAACATCATATAGAAGGTCACTGACCAAAGAGGTAACATGAACATTTGAGATTTCAAATGGATGAAGATGTGATGACTTCAACTGTTTTTCCAATGTTATATTTCCCTTTTTGGCCTAAAGAAAGAGTACAGATTGGCACAGATTACCTTTTTATATCAAATTGCAACAAGGAAATACCTAAGTAGATAAAATCCTTGTGACCTACTTCTCATTCAGAATTGCCAAAAATGTTTCCCTCTGTGAAAGAAAGCTGCCTATAGAGTAGTCACCTTGACCTTCCACTAAGGTCCAAAATGGAAGAGGTCAGTTTCTAATCATGTGTTAATGTACTGGTTCACTGTTGACTCTCTGGGCTGTTTATGCAAACAGAATTTCTTATAAATAAAAGTGAAGCCTTGGATAGGCTTATTGACTTTGGGCAAAACTGCAGGTCTTGAGGTAATCGGAGAAAAAGAGTTACTCTCATTGCCTAGGACAATAACCAAATGGCACCCACTTCAGTAGTCTTGCTGGGGAAATCCCATGGACAGAGAAGCCTGGTGGGCTACTGTCCATGGGGTTGCATAGAGTCCGTCATGACTGAGCAAACACCCAATGTCTGAATAATTCAACCTTTATTTATAGTATCAATTACAGATCATCCACATTCAGATACATAGATGGCATTATATTTGATTACAGAATTTTAGATTAGATAATGAATGGATGGATCAAAATTTTCTTTTGAACTTTATCTGGAATATTGTCTTGGCATCATCTTTCTCCCTGCCCACACACTTTTCATGATGTATTTGTCCCACCATTATAAATTCATTGCTGTATTTGATATTTTCTCTAGAATATGAGTGGATACTAATCTGTTTCCAACACTTAACATATTGCTTGCCCAGTGATGTTCAGTTCAGTCTCTCAGTCGTTTCCGACTCTTTGCAACCCCATGAATCGCAGCACGCCAGGCCTCCCTGTCCATCACCAACTCCTGGAGTTCACTCAAACTCACATCCATCGAGTCGGTGATGCCATCCAGCCATCTCATCCTCGGTCGTCCCCTTCTCCTTCTGCCCCCAATCCCTCCCAGCATCAGAGTCTTTCCCAATGAGTCAACTCTTCACATGAGGTGGCCAAAGTACTGGAGCTTCAGCTTTAGCATCATTCCTTCCAAAGAACACCCAGGACTGATCTCCTTTAGAATGGACTGGTTGGATCTCCTTGCAGTCCAAGGGACTCTCAAGAGTCTTCTCCAACACCACAGTTCAAAAGCATCAATTCTTTGGCACTCAGCTTTCTTCACAGTCCAACTCGCACATCCATACATGACTATTGGAAAAACCATAGCCTTGACTAGATGGACATTTGTTGGCAAAGTAATGTCTCTGCTTTTCAGTATGCTATCTAGGTTGGTCATAACTTTCCTTCCAAGGAGTAAGCGTCTTTTAATTTCATGGCTACAGTCACCATCTGCAGTGATTTTGGAGCCCCCCAAAATAAAGTCTGACACTGTTTCCACTGTTTCCCCATCTATTTCCCATGAAGTGATGGGACCAGATGCCATGATCTTCGTTTTCTGAATGTTGAGCTTCTAGCCAACTTTTTCACTCTCCTCTTTCACTTTCATCAAGAGGCTTTTGAGTTCCTCTTCACTTTCTGCCATAAGGGTGGTGGTCATCTGCATATCTGAGGTGATTGATATTTCTCCTGGCAATCTTGATTCCAGTGTGTGCTTCTTCCAGCCCAGCATTTCTCATGATGTACTCTGCATAGAAGTTAAATAAGCAGGGTGACAATATACAGCCTTGACGTACTCCTTTTCCTATTTGGAACCAGTCTGTTTTTCCATGTCCAGTTCTAACTGTTGCTTCCTGACCTGCATATAGGTTTCTCAAGAGGCAGGTCAGGATGTTCAGTATGTGTTTATTAGGAGACTAAGCAAGTGAATTTTCCCCTGGTGGCTTACCTGGTAAAGAATGGCTTCCCTGGTGGCTCAGCTGGTAAAGAATCTGCCTGCAATGTGGGAGACCTGGCTTTGATGCTTGGGTTGGGAAGATCCCCTGGAGAAGGGAAAGGCTACCCACTCCAGTATTCTAGCCTGGAGAATTCCATGGATTGTATAGTCCATGTCAGACACAAAGAGTCAGACACAACTGAGCGACTTTCACAAGCAAGTAAATAAATGAAGGATTGTAGATTTATAAATATATCAAGAAAAAGAAAAAGACTTTAAAATATCTGGTTGAATCTCTTTAAAAAGGTTTTCATTTTATATGGAAGTAAGTTAATAGTATCTAATTTATTTGATTAAATGATATTGATGAGGCAAGAGCTTTTCAAGGACGATGTTATCAGTCTCATCAATATTCAGCTTTTCTTGAATGCCTCTTCAGGACAAGTGCAAGCGCAAGTTGCTCAGTCGTGTCCGACTCTTGGCGACCCCGTGGCCTCTACAGTCTGTGGAATTCTCCAGGCCAGAGTACTGGAGTGGGTAGCCTTTCCCTTCTTTGCTACAAATCAGCCATAAAAAATTAGAGGTATCAGGCATGGTTCTTGCCTTCTAGGAATTCATGACAAAATTGAAAAGCAAAGATATTTGCTTAAAAATATTATGTTTAAAATAGATGTGCATGTGTGTTCACAATAAGTTATTTCAGTCACATTTGACTCTTGTGACGCTATGGACTGTAGCCCACCAGCCTCCTCTGTTCATGGAATTCTCTAGGCAAGTATATTGGAGTGGGTTGCCATGCCCTCCTCCAGGGGATCTTCCAGACCCAGGGACTGAACCCGAGTCTCTTGTGTCTCCTGCACTGGTAGGCGGGTTCTTGACCACTAGCACCACCTGGGAAGCCCCATAGGAAATGTGTGCTAGAAGTAAACTGAGTACAATAAAAAGTGAGAGATGCCAGAGTTAGGAAGGTTAAGAGCAAGGACATTCTGAAACCCAGGTAATATTAAAAGTCACAAGAGGGAAGAGATTTCATCAAACACTAAGCTCCTCTAATTGTTCATCGATGACTAACCACTGACTCATAATCTTGTCCTTTCCCATATATTTCTCACTATTTTATAGTTGACTGCCTTTGAAAACATTATTTATATCTTCCACATAAAAACAACTGAAAAAAAGAATGAAATTAGTATCTATTGATCACCTGCTATATCCCAGATATTATAGTCAGAATTTTATATAATATATCCCTACCTCAAACATTTTTTAGAACATAAACACATTCACAATGTTTTTTTAAAGATTTAAAAATATTTTTATCTGCATCTTTTATGACAGAGCCTAACCTGGACAAGAACCTTTTTTTCCCCATAAAACAACTTTGTTGTGGTGTACTTACAGAAAACAAAGACTTATTTTATATTTACAGCTTAATGGGTCTTGATAAATGTATACTCCTTTATGTTCAATCAAGAAAGAGAATATTATCTTCACCCCCCAAATTCCCTGATGTTCTTTTGCAACCCGTCTTGGCCTTAGACTCCCTCTGATATGCTGTTGGTCATTGTAAATTCATTTGCCGTATCAGGAATTACATCTAAATGAAATCATATGGTCTGTACCCTTTTGTATATGGCTTCTTTCATATGGAATGTTTTTGAAACTCACTCAGGTCCTTGCATGTAGAGGTGGTTTAAAGATTTGTGTTTTTAATTTCTTAGTAGTGGTTCATCTTATGAATATATTGCAGTTTGTTTATCCATTCTCCTATTGATGGGCATTTACATAGGTTTCATTTGGGAGGATGATAAAGTTGGGGTGAACCTTGATTTTCAAGACTTTGTGTAGAAATGTGTTTTTATTTCTCCTGGTGAGCAACTAAGAGTGCAGTTGCTGAGCTCTATGACAGCTGCACATTTTGCTTTGTGTTTGTTGCATTTTGCTTTTCCAGCAGAAATGTGTGAGAGGTCCAGTTTCTCCTTATCTTCACTAGTACCTGATACTGTTACTATTTTCACGTAAGCCTTCCTGTTGGTGTGTAGTGGTATCTCACTGTGAATTTAATTTGCATATCAAATTGAATCCATCTCTGACAGACTAATGGTATTGAGCATCTTTACTTAGACTCATTAAGCATTTGTTTGTCTTCCTTTGAGAAGTATCCATTCAGATCTTTTGCCCACTTTTGTGTTAAGTTGCTTGTGATAGAGTTGTAAGACTTCTCCATGTTTTATGGAGGCAAATCCTTTGTAAGATACACGTTTTACAGATCTATTCTCTCCTATGTCTCTTTTAAAAAGAAGACTAGTTTTTAGGGCAGTTTTAGGGTCACCCCAAGGTTAAGAGGAAAGTATCAGGAGTTCCCACATATCCCCTCTCCCATTATCAATATCCTCCACAAAAGTAGCACATTCGTTACAGTTGATGAGCTGCACTAACACATCATTGTCACTCCGAGTCCACCGTTTACCTTAGGGTTCAACCTTGTTTTACCTTCTGTGGGTCTGAAAAATATATATAACGACTTATATCCGTTGTTACAGTACACGAGGACTATTCTCACTGCCCTAAAAATCCTCTGTCCTGGGCCTGTTCATCCCCGCCCTCTCAGACCTCCACAACCACGGAACTTTTTATTGTCACCATAGTCTTGCCTTTTCCAGAATGTCATATAGTTGCAACCATGTGGTGTGTAGCCTTTGCTGATTGGTTTCTTTCATGTAGTTATATGCAGTTTAGTCTCGTCCGTGTCTCCTCATAGCTTGATAGCCCATTTATCTTTAGTGCTGAATAATATTTCACTGTCAAGATGTACCACAGTTTATCCATTTACTTACTAAAGGGTATCTTGGTTGCTTCCAAGTTTTGGCAATTATGAATAAAGCTGCTGTAAACATCCATGTGCAGATTTTGCATGGACATAAATTTTCAATTCATTTGAATAAATACCAAGGAGGAAGCATGATTATGATGAGAGTGTGTTTAGTTCTGTCTTTTTATTTTCATAGGTTTCTTTTTTTTTTACTAAGAGCAGTAGGTTTTAATTTGATACAGTCTCTTTTACCTCTTTTTGTCTTCTATGGTTTGCGCATGGTCTGGTGGCAATTCCACGTGTCTGCGGGGAGAATTCACCCCATGCGTAATCCTATTAAAGTTCAGTTACTTGACTGACTCTACATGAGGCGGTAATATTGAGGATCACCACATAAGAGTGATTTTATCTTATACATTTATTAACCAGTGCTCTAGTTGATGAAGTGATTCATAGGCACTGTCCTCCTAACTGCCTGAATGTCAAAGCAGAAAGAGTTATAGAGCCGCGGGGTCAGGAAGGAAATGATAAGACATCCTTTCCATCCATTGGATAAACATTTTAACAGTCAGATCATTTGTCTAATGCACATTTCCAGAACCTGTTTTCATCATAAGCAGCAATGTAGCATAACTCATCTGGATGTTAGAGCAGGAAAAGAAAAAAGAACCTTCTCTCCTTTTTGTCATTGTAAGATGCCTGCCTGACTTTCCACAGCTTAGCAGTGGGACATTTGCAGTCAACATATCACTTGATTTCAAGTAGAATCATGCCTTGGGAGTGGCTAAGTGGTCCTCTGGGCAGAGTGGGAGCTTTCTAATCAAACGAAGCCCAGGCATATATGCTAAGCTAGCAAAGTGAGCAGGTCACTGAAATGTCCTGAGCCACGGTTTCCATCATCTGTAAGATGTGAAGATTTGAATGTATGCATCGAAATATAGTAGGCTCTCACTAGATGTTTTTTTTTTTTTAACTAATTGGTGATATAAATAATGAATTAGAAATTTTATTTCTGGTGCGTTTTTATCATTAGAAGAAAGAGAACTGAGAAATTTCGGACAAAAATGTCAAGATTAAAAACCTGGTCTTTGTTTTCCATAAATCCCACCTAGGTTTTTACTCATGATCATAACCTAATTGTGGTATTTTTTTTTTTCACAAGAAGCATGTCTTAGAAGTGATAGATATTGAATTACATTATTGCTATACAAAACCAGGGAACAAAGTGGCATCATGATTATTTTCAAATCTTAGCCAAACAGATATTATTGAGGGACCATGTTTTTCTATGATACCTCTTAAAATTTTGAATAACTAATAAATTACCCTGCTGATTCAAAACCCAAACAATAAGGCTACACCAAGAAGGCTTAACCTCCACTGTTCCCCCCATCTGTAAAGTTCTCCTTACTTTGTTCCCTAAGCTAATCAGTTTTATTACCTACTCTGTTTTTTAAGCCAATTTGAACAGCTTCCCTGGTGGCTCAGACTGTAAACAATCCGCCTGTGATGCAAGAGACCTGGGTTCAATCCCTGGGTCAGGAAGATCCCCTGGAGGAAAGCATGGCAACCCACTCCAGTATTCTTTCCTGGAGAATCTCATGGACGGAGGAGCCTGGTGGGCTACAGTCCATGGGGTCGCGAAGAGCCGGACACGACTGAGTGACTAAGCGCACAGACAGAAGTTAGTACACTGCACACTCTATTGTACATCCAGCTTAAACTATATCTGCAGAAATTAACATATCATCCTTACAGAGCGGCCATGCTAAGATTCTGTGGAGCATTCCAACCTCATTGCATGTGCTGCTGAAGCAAAAACCCTGCAAGTCCTTTGCTAAATTAAAAAAGTGACCTACCTCTCCACTGGGTTCCCTTCTTGCCTAGAGGCAGAAAGTGGCAACAGGTAAGAACTCAAGGCCCCTGGAATTTTTGAAGACATAATTCTAGCATGTAACTGCTCAAGGAAAGAAGCTCTGGGAATTCTGACGTTCTTCCCTCTGGCAAAATCAGTCTTGAGGGGTTGGTTTTAGCCTGCAGGCTTATGCTACAAATAGAAGCATGTTTCAGCCTAAAAGTTAATACGGCTTTTCACTGAAGAGTGAATGTTTTCATGTGTAAAACTTGAAAGGGAAAAGTATCTAATATAGTCTTACCTCCTGATTAGAGGAAGTGACTGGATAGAAATCCTTCTAAGGCAATTGCTTGTAGCGCCGACTTACTTGTCACCCTGGAGGAAGCTATAAGCTTCTCGGAACACTATCTCCTGAGAACATACAGGACAGGCCTTTCTCTGAGTCATACTGATGGGTGCAGCATGGTGTTGGAGACGCTGTCGTAACTGAAGTTTATTTGGTAGCTAAAATTTCTGAATTCAGTTTCATCTTTGAGTTTATAAGCATCCCAGCTTGTTTTTCAAAAATCTAAAAGCACGTGTATACAGTATACATGTATACACATGCCTTACAGTAATGGAAGGCAGGAGCAAGTTAGGGTCAGATATACAAATACTAAAAAGTATAAGGTCACCTAAGTCATTCATAATTTATTTACTGAAAATTTACATCATATATGTTTATGATATGATATATGATATGACTTACATGTGGAATCTAAACAAGTAATACAAATGAACTTATTTACAAAACAGAAATAGACTGTACAGACGTAGAGAACACAAAGGAGAAAGAGAGGAGGGATAAATTAAGAGTTTGGGATTAACAGATACCTACTCTATAAAAAATAGGTAACAACAAGGACCTTCTGTGTAGTTCAAGGAACTATAGCCAACATTTTTAATACTCTATAACGAAAAAGAATCTGAAAAAGAATAGACATATACATGTATGTACAACTGAACCCCTCTGCTGTTCACCTGAAACTAGTGAAATGTAAATCAACTATGCTGCTGCTGCTGCTGCTACGTCGCTTCAGTCGTGTCCGACTCTGTGCGACCCCAGAGACGGCAGCCCACCAGGCTCCCCCGTCCCTGGGATTCTCCAGGCAAGAACACTGGAGTGGGTTGCCATTTCCTTCTCCAATGCATGAAAGTGAAAAGGGAAAGGGAAGTCGCTCAGTCGTGTCCGACTCTCAGCGACCCCATGGACTGCAGCCCACCAGGCTCCTCCATCCATGGGATTTTCCAGGCAAGAGTACTATACTTCAATTAAAAACAATAATGATTAAGAAAAGAATTCAGCTGTTATTTCCTCAATAGATTTACCTTTATTTCTGTGTTTTACTTCCACTAATCATCAAGTTCATTTGCATTTACTGAGTGCAGAGCAGGTCTGTAAAAGAAGCGGTGCCCTGAAGACAGGCATAAACCAGTCTGGTGGCCACTGTTTCTGGGTTGCTAGATTGTCAGAGAGAACACGGGCAAGCCACGAGGAGTGACAGCAACTTAAACGTCAAGACCAAGTGTTCCCAGCTGTGTAACATCGTGGTTTCCTCTGCAGGTAGTGGCTCCATCCCAGGACATTGATGGCAGGGCTCATCTTCTCAAGAATGTGTAAGGAAACCCTGTAAATTTTGCATCCATGTCAACTCATACTACAGGGACAACGGCTGGCGGAAATCAGACCCAGTTCTACTGTTGGAAGCCTGCAGGGGCTGGCTATCCTCAAAAGTGTCCTTCCACCAGGATTTTTAGCAATCTAGACAGAAACAGAATAATTTTCCTTCTTGGTCCTGTGTAACATCATTTCTTCAAGTGTGCAAGGACATCACCCTTATTGTCTGTACCAAGTATGGCACATCCAGCCCCTTATTCTGGACTAGCATGTGGAGTATCATTCAGGTGTAGTGTTACTCTGCTTTTATATGCTGTGGTTTTCAAGATTTTACATCCTCATAACTAACATGAGTTTTTTTAGTAGAGGTATTCCATTTTCAGTCCATAGATATTGAGTGCAACTATGTACCAGATCCTCCTCTAGGGGCCAGGGATAGAATCCGCTGATATTCTGGAGCTTTGGGAAGGATAGGGAATATACAAGTATATACTTGTTAGCAGGGGAAAATCAAAGAAGAGAAAGGGCTGAGAAAGTGTGACTGGTTTAGGGTTAATGATGAGGGAAGGAAACCCTGACCTGCGATCCTTGGGGAGTAACTTGAGTTCAATGAGTGAACGAGCCACATGGATAACTAATGCAGGAATGGCAGATGGCAAATGCCCTGGGCTTTGCCTGGGAGTGTGTGTGCCATATTCAAAGACGAGCAAGGAGGTACCATGGATAGAAAAATATGAAAGAAAGGAGAGAAACAGGAAAGGCGATAAGACACACAAGCAAGAGGCTGAATGGGGAGCATGAATGATTTTATGGAACTGTGGCCTCTATGGCAAGTGAGGTGGGAAGCCACTGGGGGGAGGGGGAGCAAGGAGAGACTGGAGACGTCACGTCAATGTCTCACTCTGAGGGCCAGGGAGCAGGGGTAGAAATGGGGAACTCACTTCCAAGGCTGTCACAGTACTCTAGGCGAGAGATAATAGTGGTTGCCCCCAGTAGCTAGAGGACTCAGTCTGACTTAATTGATATCCAGTAAACATCTCTCAAGAGAAGGCAATGGCACCCCACTCCAATACTCTTGCCTGGCAAATCCCATGGACAGAGGAGCCTGGTAGGCTGCAGTCCATGGGGTCGCTAGGAGTCGACCACGACTGAGCGACTTCACTGGGCCAAGCAATGTGCCTGAGTCTGTGCTGTTAACCACTGCACTGTTCGTAAAAAATAAAACACTAAGTGAATGTTATAATAATGAAATAGATTGATTTCATTCATGTAAAAGTTTTTGAGCCATGGCTACACCTCTTAGACAACTTCTGTTGGATCCCTTCAGGATGATTACCAGATATGGGTTTTTAATATTGCTTTTACTTTTCCTAACTCATTTCAGGACAGAGTTCTTATTTATTTTTAACCCAAAACATGATTAAAAAAAGTCTTCTTAGAGAAGATGAAAGCTATTTTTTCTTCCTTTAAAACTTGGACTGCGTTGATAATAAAAATAAAGCAAAGTGATATTTAATACTAGAACTATGAGGCCCAGATGATAGGTTTCCCTGTATCTCATCACCTATGGTCTAGGCCTGTTAGCCTGTGTCTTTTTATAGGAGGATGCATGGACATATCAGGACCAATGCCATCTGGGGAAGAATAATAATTCAAAAGAAGGTACGGGAAACATCCATTCAGTCAGCCAGTTATTGAACTGCGGCGGTGCGTTGGCCACCGTGCCATCATGTAAAGATGAATATTACAGTCTGGTTGAGGAAACAGCACATAATCTACAGTTACACCGAAGCGTGATGCACAGACCACAGGAGACTTAGGTGCAGAGCACCGTGGGAGTAGACGGAGGGAGGTGTCGGAAGATGTTGATGGATGAGATGAAGCTAGAAGGAGGTTGCTTGGTAGACAAGGAAATCTGTTGACTGGTTTTTGAACTTGTCCGAGAAGAATGAAATTAGTAGGTGCTCATTCTAAAAACAAAAGTAGTTCATAACTGGGGAAAAACTGTATAAAGATTATGCTGGTGTTATTAGACAGCATATCTTCTGCTCAGGTCCCAGGTATAAGTTAACGACTCTTCATTGTCAGTTAGATGGATTAAACCAGGAGGTTGATGTTGGCTACTGGACGGCAGGAGTATTATTAGATATAGCTGCTATCAAGAGAATCTGTGCTAAGACCTGAGTCCTCAGTGATGTTAATAATTTTTAAAGACCTGTTTTGAAGTCTTTCTACATGGGTTATAACTTTAACCTGTGAGAATGTTCCTGAGACTTTGCAGGGAAGTTTAAAAAAAATAAATTTGAATTGCTTTTATACAGATCAAAGGAGATTGTAGGTACAGGAACCTTAAATTTAAGGCTTTTTATGTAGTCAACATTCTTTTAGATTTTGAAGGCATTCAAGCTTGCAATTAAGACAGAAGAGAATGGAATAAATCAGACTTTGGTGTAACTAAATCTTGGCTTTATCTCCTACCTGCTATCCTTATTTAATTCATTTTTGCTTAGTCATCTGAAAAATTGGAAAATAGTAGTACTTTTCATCATAGTTGAAAATGACATTAGTAGACATAAAGCATTTAGCAGAGGATTAAGTGCTTAACAGTTATTATTGCTGTTGTTCAGTCACTCAGTCGTGCCCGACTTTTCAACCCCATGGAGCAGCACATCAGGCTTCCCTGTCTTCCACTGTCTCCCAGAGCTTGCTCAAACTCACGTCCATTGATTCAGTGATGCCATCCAACCGTCTCATCCTCTGTCGCCTCCTTCTCCTTTTGCCTCCAATCTTTCCCAGCATCAGGGTCTTTTCCAATGAGTTGGCTCTCCGCATCAGGTGGCCAAAGTATTGGAGCGTCAGCTTCAGCATCAGTCTTCCCAATGAATATTCAAGGTTGATTTCCTTTAGGATGGACTGGTTTGATCACCTTGCAGTCCAAGGGACTCTCAAGAGTCTTTTCCAGCATCACAATTCAAAAGCATCAATTCTTCGGCGCTCAGCCTTTTTATGGTCCAACTCTCACATCTGTATGTGACTACTGGAAAAACCATAACTTTGACTATATGGACCTGTGTCAACAAAGTGATGTCTCTGCTTTTTAATATACTTTGTTTGTTTAATATGCTAGATTTGCCATAGCTTTTATTCCAAGGAGCAAGCATCTTTTAATTTCTTGGCTACAGTCACTGTCCACAGTGATTTTAGAGCCCAAGAAAATAAAATCTGCCACTGTTTCCACTTTCCCCCCATCTATTTGCCATGAAATGATGGGACTGGATGCCATTATTCTTTTTTGTTAATTTTTATTAGAGTATAGTCGTATTACAATGTTGTGTTAGTTTCTGCTATACAGCAAAGGGAACCAGCTATATGTTTATATATATTCCCTCTTTTATGGGTCTGCAGCCCATTTGCGCCACCAGAGAGCAGTGAGTCGAGTTCCCTGAGCTATACAGTGGGTTCTCACCAGTTAGCTTTTTTATATACAGTGAGAGCATGCTTGTGCTCAGTCGTGTCAGTTTGTGACACTTTGGACTGCAGCCCGCCAGGCTCCTCTGTTCATGGGATTTTGCAGGCAATTTTCTCCTGCAGGGCATGTTCTCGATCCAGGGATCAAACCCACATCTCCTGTACTACAAGCAGATTCTTTACCGCTGAGCCATGAGAAAGTGTGTATATGTCAATTACAGTCTCCCAATGTCTCCCACCCTCCCGTCCCCACTTAGTACTCATACACTTGTTCTCTACATCTGTGTCTCTCTTTCTGCTTTGCAAATAAGTTCATCTGAACCATTTTGTTGATTTCACAGATAAGCAATATTATACGATATTTGTCTTTCTCTTTTTGGCTAACTCCTCTGTTTATGACACTCTCTGGTTCACCCATATCTCTGCAGGTGGCACTATTTCACTCCTTTTATGGCTGAGTATATTCCGTTGTATGTATGCAGCACGTCTTTATCCATTCATATATCGATGGACATTTGGGTTGCTTCCGTGTCCTGGCTAGTGTAAATCATATTGTAATGAACATTGAGGTGCATGTATCTTTTTGAAGTATGGTTTTCTCTGGGCATTTGCCCAGGAGTGGAATTGCTGGGTCATATGGTAGATATATTTTTAGTCTTTTAAGGAACCTCCATACTACTCTTTATGGAACTTTCCAGGTGGCACTAGTGTAAGAATCTCTTAAGGAGACTTAAGAGATGTGGGTTGGATTCCTGGGTCGGGAAGATCCCCTGGAGTAGGAACAGGCAACCTACTCAGTATTTTTGCCTGGAAAATTCCGTGAACAGGGCATCACCGATTCAATGGAGATGAACTTGGGCACACTTTGAGAGATGGTGAGGGACAGGGAGGCCTGGTGTGCTGCAGTCCATGGGGTCGCAAAGAGTCGGACATGACTGGGCGGCTGAACAACAACAGAGAGACTGTATGCTGTAGAATATTTTCTCTCCCCTTGTGATGATCAAAATGTGCTGGCCCAGTGTCTCACTTTCTCGGTTCATACTGCCTTATAAACAGATGCGGATTAATATAATAGTGATTTTTAATATTTATGGGTTACTCCTTCTAGGTGACAAGGTTAAAAACTAGCAAAAGCTTGTAATACATATAGTTTTGTTTTAATCTTAAATGTAGATTTTAAAAAACCTGAATAACATCAGTACTAATTTGCCGGGGATGAGAATTATAAGCTAGTGGTGTTATGCAAATGACTACAGAGGGTGATTCATTCTGAAGAACGTGGGAGAATTTTTAAAATCTGAATGATAGTTCTTGGCATTTCAGTGTGTGTGTATGTGTGTGTGTGTGTGAGTGCTCCTATGCACACATTTAAATTCTCTTTCCACTTCCATTCTTTGCCTACATGTAATTATGACATTCCAAAATAGGCATGGACTTCAGAGCCAATGTTAGTTATTAGATTGTGAAATTAGAATTTCCAGCTCAGCTATTTTATATTCTCTTTATTAAGACTTTCTCAGTGGTTGGTCCTATCCAATCTACAATTATAATGCTGTATTACATCCACAGAATCATCTGAGTTCTCGTAAGAAGGAATATATTTCCTATGTGGCTAGCTCTGGAGGGTCAGCCTTTAGGAAATATTTTCTAGAGAAAAACCAGAATGACCAGTGTGGGAGTTCAATGATTCCCCCAGAACTTCACAGTGGTTCTCACCTCAGAGCCTTAACACATACAGGGATTCACTTAAGGTATGTCAAGAATAATTTACTGTAAGTAAAATACAGAAGTTTCTAAATAAAATACCTAAATGCAAATGGATTGAAAGCTGACCCTACGATTATGTAGTCCTCTTGGGTGGGAGGGAAAGGAGCTGTAGTCACAGACATTTTGTATATAGCTTAAAACAGATTCCCCAAATTCTAGGCTGCCTCCGAATCTTCGGGAACACTGGTGACATTCAGATTCCCGGGCCCTCCCTCCATGAAATTTGATGTTGTTCATCCAGGTTGAGGTGTAAATGCACATTGTTAACCTGCAACCCAGGTGACTCAGACTCAAGTGGGAAGAGATCATTATTGTCACAAATAGCCACTAGGTTTCACAGAAGGCAACCTGTCTCCAACAGGTCTCATGACTTCCTTCCAGCCTGACTGCTTTGTCCTGCTCCCAGTCTAAGACTGGCTGGTATGTTCTCAGTAACAAGCAGTTTGGCTCACAGACCCTCATTTCTTACAGCAGGTGCTGACCGCCACCAATTGCTAATGCGAATCACCCTAGCAGAGATTGTAGAAGACTTCTCTGAATTATATATCACTGCCACCTACAAATAACAACACAGAGAATGGAGGAACAGATTTTTTTTTTCATTTCTAAAAAGTACATATTATATGAAAAAGCTACTAAATGGATGGGATAAGAGAGGTCCAAAATGCTGAAATTACGAGTTGCTTACCCAGTGTGAAGAGAGGTGATAGGGAAAAAAGAAGCAAAATTTGTAAGTATTCATAGCATTCCCCAGCAACACTACAAACAATACTAGAGTTTTTTTGGTTTTGTTTTTTATCTGCAAGCTATAATTGCTATGTTTTATTATAAATTAATACTGCTTATTAATTATGCTCTTTGCTTTGGGCTTTTAAAATTTTTCTTCTGTTTTATCATACCTACTGACAGATTTAAAAAATACTTACTGTTGCTGAATCCCTAATCATTGTTGTTTGAGATTTTTGCATTAATTTAGTGCCATGCTTTAAACAACATTATAGCCAAGCTGAAAAAGATAGATGAGAATTGCTTCATTTGTATATGATGGAAGATCCATCTTTCCTAACTAGCCATTATTTCTAGAATGTCTCTGTCCATTCACACATGTAAGGGAACAGTTTCTTACAGTTAGAACAGATAGAAACTGTTTCAACTTTCTATCATTGAAATTGATGATCTTTTTTAGAAGCTTCTAATTATTCAACTCTGGAATAAGGCAAATATTCTACTTCCAGTTGGCTATGTGAAGGCAGTAACTATTTCTTTTTTAAAAAATTGAAGTACAATTGATATACAGCATTATCTTATAGGTGCACAGTATAGTGATTCACAATTTTAAAAGGTTATACTTAATTTAGTTATTGTAAAATGTTGGCTAAATTCCCCTTGTTGTACAATATATCCTTGTAGCCTATTTTGTTCCTAATTTTATCTCTTACTCCCTTGCCTTTGTATTGAACCTCCCTGCTTCCCTTTCTCTACTGGTACCACTAATATGTCTGTGAGTCTGCTTCTTTTTTGTTATATTCACTATTTGTTGTATTTTTTAGATTCCATGTATAAGTGTCATACAGTATTTGTCTTTCTCTGTTTGGCTTATTTCACTTAGCATAGTGCTCTCCAGCTGTGTCCATGTTGCTGCAGATGGCAAAATTTCATTATTTCATGGCTGAGTAGCGTTCCATTGTATGTGTACACCACATCTTCTTTGTCCATTCATCTGTTGGTGGACACTTGGGTTGCTTTCATATCTTGGCAACTCTAAATAATGCTGCTATGAACTTTGAGATGCATGCATCTTTTAAAAATTAGTGTTTTGGTTTTCTTTTGGGGGGGGATATATATATCCAGGGTGGAACTGCCAGATCATATGCTAGTTCTATTTTTAGTATTTTGAGAAACTTCCACACCGTTTTCTGCAGTAGCTGCAACAATTTACATTCCCACCAACACTGTACAAGGGTTCCCTTTTCACCACATCCTCACCAACATTTGTTATTTGTGCTCTTTTTCACGATAGCCATTCTGACAGGTATGAGGTGACATGTTATCATGGTTTTGAATTCCTTTTCTCTGATGATTAGCAGTGTTGAACATCTTTTTATGTGCCTATCAGCCATCTGCCTTCCCTCTTTGGAGAAGTGTCTGTTCACTTCTTCTGCCTATTTTTTAAATTTTATTTTACCTTATTTTACTTTACAATACTGTATTGATTTTGCCATACATCCACATGAATCCGCCACGGGTGTACATGTGTTCCCAATCCTGAACCACCACCACCCCCCCGACCTCCCTCCCCATACCATCTCTCTGGGTCATCCCAGTGCACCAGCCCCAAGCATCCTGTATCCTGCATCGAATCTAGACTGGTGATAACTGAACCAGGAAGAAATAGAAACTCTTAAGAGACCCATCACAAGCACGGAAATTGAAACTGTAATCAGAAATCTTCCAGCAAACAAAAGCCCAGGTCCAGACGGCTTCACAGCCGAATTCTACCAAAAGTTTAGAGAAGAGCTAACACCTATCCTACTCAAACACTTCTGCCTATTTTTTAATTGAGTTGTTTAATTAAGTTGAGTTTAATTAGGTCCTACTTGTTAATTTTTGCTTTTTTTAAATTTAGGGGATGGATCCTAAGAAATATTACTGAACTTTATGTCAGAGTTTTGTCTATGTTTTCTTCTGAGAGCTTTGTAATATCCAGTCTTACATTTAGATCTTTAACCCATTTTGAATTTATTTTTGTAGGTGGCATTAGAGAATGTTCTAATTTCACTCTTTTACAAGTAGTTGTCCAGTCTTCCCAGCACCACTTATTGAAGAGACTGTCTTCTCCACTGTATATCCTTGAAGGCAGTAACTATCTCTGAAATTCTAAGAATCTTTCATTGTTTCATTTGTTTGTATGGAGAAGTGAAGGATAATATTATAAATTTTACTTAGATTTTTAATGCCTACCATTTTCACATTGTGCTGACCCATGATATGGAAATTGGACCTCACTTAACTCCTTTTTTTCAGTTCTCACTCATGGAACACCTACTTATGCTCAGGCAATATCGTCAACACTGAAGAAATAAAAATGAACATGGCAGTCTTTGACAGTAGTCCCGGAGTTAACAGTCTAGTTGAAGAGAGAGAGGAAAGACACAGTAAAAGCTATAGAAGATGATGAGTACTGGAGAAGAAGCAGATGCTGAGTGCCACGGAGGTATTCATCATTCACAGTGTTTCGCTGAGTACCAGACTGTCTGGTTGCTGAGAATACAGAGTACAGTCACTGAATTCAAGAAATTCTCATTGTAGAGGAGGACAGTGGTTAATTTTAGTGATAGAGAATTGCATGAAATATTATGAAAGCAAATTCTATTCACTGGGAGGCAGTGGGAGATAAGGTGCAGTTTCCTGGAAGAGGCGTAACAGAAGAGTCTTAGGTGATGGGCAGGAGTTACCCAGGCAAAGGCAGGGGGCCAAAGGCACAGGGCACAAGTCAGGTTGAAGGCGCTGTGCAAGCAGTTATTGTCTCTGGAGAACTGAGTCCTAGACAGAGGCTGATGGGAGTTGTAAGTGAAGGAGACAGGCCAGTCCATAAAGGGACCCTTGGCCGTCTGAAGAAATAAGACTTTATCCTGTCCCTGGGGGGACACTAAAAGTTAAGAGGGCAATGAAACAGCCGGGGTCAATTTTACATTCTGGCAGTTACCTAGCTGATGGTTTTAAGAAAGACAGTGCTAAGAGCTCAGACACTGAACTGATGGTGCTTGTGAGTCGTGGTGGGCTTCCCTGTTGGCTCAGATGGTCAAGAATCCGCCTGCAGTGTGGGAGACCCAGGCTTGATCCCTGGGTTAAGAAGATCCCCTGGAGAAGAAAACAGCTACCCACTCCAGTACTCTTGCCTGAGGAATTTCATGGGCAGAGGAGACTGGCTGGCTATGGTCCATGGGGTCACAAAGAGTGGGACGTGACTGAAGCAACTTAGCATGCACCTGGGTCATGACAGTTTTAATGAGGCCAGGCCACTGATGAAGAGGATGGTAGCAGAGTACCGCAGAAGTCAAACCAGTAACACTTAGTGGCTGGTTGATGTGAGAAGGAACAATGAAGGAAAAAATCAAGAATGACACCCAGAGTTCTTGTTTGGATCACAAGATGGATGCTGATGCCACCGTTTAAGATCTGCAGGGAGAGGTAGGCGTGAAGAGGAACATGATCAACTTGGTTTTGGGAACATGGGGTTTGAGGGGCCCATGTCACTCTTAGGGAAGCCATCACAGGTAAATATTTGAACATTTTAGGGAATCTGGGCAGGGGATATAGATTTGGGACCCCCCAAGACTTACTCCTTGGAAGGAAAGTTATGACCAACCTAGACAGAATATTAAAAAGCAGAGACATTACTTTATCAACAAAGGCCCATCTAGTCAAGGCTGTGGTTTTTCCCATGGTCATGTATGGATGTGAGAGTTGGACCATAAAGAAAGCTGAGTGCTGAAGAATTGGTGCTTTTGGTGGTATTGAAGATGCTTGAGAGTCCCTTGGACTGCAAGGAGATCCAACCAGTCCATCCTAAAGGAGATTAGTCTTGGGTGTTCACTGGAAGGACTAATACTGAAATTCCAATACTTTGGCTACCTGATGCGAAGAGCTGACTCATTGGAAAAGACCCTGATGCTGGGAAAGATTGAGGGCGGGAGGAGAAGGGGATGACAGAGGATTAGTTGGCTGGATGGCATCACTGACTCAGTGGACGTGAGTTTGAGTGAACTCCGGGAGTTGGTGATGGACAGGGAGGTCTGGCGTGTTGCGGTTCATGGGGTCACAAAGAGTCGGACACGACTGAGCAACTGAACTGAACTGAAGACTGTCAGGGTCACTGAAAAAATCTGAGTTCTGTTTTGGACGCAGTGAATTTTGGGATCCATTAGAATGTGGCCATGCCCGTCCAAAACTCAGAAGTGAGATTGAGGGAGGTAGATTTTGCAGCCTTCTATGTGGATTGCATTTCTTTCAGCTCACACAAAATATGATAAATGGGGTGGTTAAATCTTCCCAAGTGCTGGAAGGAAGATGTAAAAGATGAGGAGAAATTAATGAAGCACAGAATAAAGAAGGTCCATAAAAACTGAGCATCACAGTCTGTTGCTGTTCCTTTAGTCACTAAGTCATGTCCGACTCTTTGCGATCCCGTGGACTGTAGCCTGCCAGGCTCCTCTGTCCGTGGGATTTTCCAGGCCAGAATACCGGAGTGGGTTGCCCTTTCCTTCTGCAGGGATCTTCCTGACCCAGGGTTGAACCCACATCTCCTGCACTGGCAGGCAGGTTCTTTACCACTGAGCCACCAGGGAAGCCTATCCCATCTATTAGGCTGTGAGAAGATTAACTGGTGAAGTGACACAGTCTTTAGTGACAATGCTGAGTTGGGAAAGTAGCTCCTGAAGTTGTCATTTCTCTGGCTGTCACTTTGTGGGACTGTAGTTGTAACAGCTCGTGCTGGTTGGGGTTTTCTAATCTTCAGTGGCCCTATCTGGTTCACATTCTAAGACCCAAATAGTGAGGTCAGGATGAGGACCCGGTTCTTCCAAAGAAGTTATTATTACTTGCAGCCATTCAGTTTCGCATTTCATAGCACATCATTGTATGCTTTTCTGTACTTGACTCGTGTAAATTGAGGCAGAGGAACCCAGTGGGTAGCCGGTCTACTTCTGATGCTCTCTGTACACTGAAGCCATGAGCGCAGGTCATTTTCAGGCTTAATGGCCACTTTCAGCCCTGGCTGCCCATTGGAATCATCTGGGAGCTTTTATTAAACAGGATGCATTGACTAACCCCCAGAAATTATGATTTAATTGCTCTAGGGTGGGGCCCGGGAGTGCTAAGTTGCTTCAGTTGTGTCCAGCTCTTTGTGACGCTATGGACTGTAGCCCGCCAGGCTCCTCTGTCCACAGGACTCTCCAGGCCAGAATACTGGAATGGGTTGCCATGTCCTTCTCCAGGGGATCTTCCCAACCCAGGGATTGAACCTGCATCTCTTTTATCTCCTGCTTTGGTGGCCGGGTTCTTTACCACTATCACCCCCTGGGAAGCAGGCCCCAGGCAGTCATATGCTTTAAAAGTTCCCTAGATGATTCTCATGTGTAGACAAGTTTGAGAATCACTGCTGTCAAGTAAGGAAGCAGCTGCTTTGCCAACTCAGAGCAGCGAGAAGAAATCCAGTAAGATAAATAATGTGCGTGAAAGTATATTGTTTATTATAAGAGGGTCCTGAGGAATGAAATGGCGAAGTCCCAGGAAAGAGGCACAAAAAGATGTTTGTTTTGGTTTTGTTGGTTTGTGAGTTTTAACCTTAAAAGATTTCTGTGCCAGGGTGAGCATTTGACTCAGGCAGTAGACAGCCTGGAAGCTTCTGTGGTTCTCACAGCAGCCAGGAGATCTATGAACGCCCTCCTGTCTGAGCAGGCATTTTACGTGGGCCCACCCCCTCTGACAGAATAGCTTTGTTAGCCATATATTTATAATTGCTTACCTTGGGATGGCTGTACCTTTTTCTTGTTTTCTAAGTTATGCACTTGCCTCTCCACTTTGTTTATGTATCTCCAGGCAGCACATTCCAAGCCATGCATTCTGTCTTATAGGCTTGGCCTCTTAATAACTGTTTGGCCTTGGGCAAGTTATTTGAATTCCTTTCACATCCATTTCTTCATCTGTACTCAAGTATGTTGTGCAAGTTAAATCAGATAGTACATCTAAAGTGTTTAGCACAATGCTGGGAGATTATAAGCTCCCCAAAATGGTTTTCAGTGCACGTAGGCATTTAACCTCCTCAGAGCTAAAGAGAGCCCCAGTTACACATGCCAACAGTATGGACTGCAGAGAATCATCACTTAGCTGTAGTTTTATTGTACAAACACTGGGTCTGACCCCAGAGCCCCATCTTTATTAAGGTTCAGTTTAAATTCCTGGTAGGAACAGTCGATGATAGCAAATGCCCTGGTTCCATCACAGACAAATGAATTGAGTTCCACCAGACAAATGAATCTTCAGGAAGTAACCTAGACATTATTGGGCAATGATTATATAAAAACTTTGCACAAGAAGATGCTGAATATTATGCTGAGAACAAATAACAGTGTTACCGCAATCTAGTGTTGGTCCAGAGCCTGGCATGAAATCATAAGCAATTAACCCACAGAGACCTCTGTCCATTAATAGTGACTCCGCTTTGATTTCAATAGAGATCTGAGTAACGTTATCTTTTTACAGTTTGTATCTCTATACCAAAGTGAAAACATCTATCACTGAGTAATGAAGAATGATACCTGAATAATATCATCAGTTTATTGAAAAAGTATAAAATGATCATTGATCTGTTAGCTAGGTAATTCTATTGAACTTGACCTCTGCTATAGACGTACCTTGGAGATATGGTTCCAGACCACGACAGCAACGTGAATATCACAGTAAAGTGAGTCACAGGATTTTTTTGTTCCCTAGTGCATATAAAAGTTATGTTTATAGTATAATCTATTAAGTGTGCAGTATTATATCTATACCTTCATTAAAAATTGTTAAAAATGCTAACCATCACCTGAGCCTTCAGCAAGTCTTAGTTGTAATATCAAAGATCACAGATCACCATTACAAATATAACAATGAAAAAGCTTGAAATGTTGCGAGAATGACCAAATGTGACAAAGATGACAGGAAACAAGCAAATGCTGTTGGAAGCATGGCGATAGACGTGCTCCATGCAAGGCCGCCACAACCCTTCAGCTTGTAAAAGCACCGTATCTGCAAAGCAGGGTAAAGCGAAGCACGATCAAACGAGGTGTGCCTGTACACAGAAATCAACAGAAATGATCCAGGAATTGCAAAAAAGCTTGCCTATTGCCCCCCCCCCCGACCCCCAACAGTGATAATTTCCTTAGGAAACCGAAGTGCAACATGAGAACACCATCTTGCATTTCCCTGGAATCATTGCCACCATTTCTGCCTTTTCTTGATGTCTACCATCTGCACCTCTGTCAACTGGAAGTCTCTCCACGTTGCGGTTAAGTGATTCATTCTCCCAGGTTGTTTTAAATCTCTTTATATTAATACATTCATTGAGAATCCCAAATGCTAAGTTCAGTTTTTCCAGATTCTAAAATGCTGTTTTAATACCTGTTCAGTGTGGCAGGTAAGTTCACTCTAGAACTGTTTTGTTGGATGGAAACCTACTCTGCTCCGTCCTGGGCTGATGTATTTATGTGTCTAGACCAGGCTGGCCCCAGGTCAAACTGTGATGTCAATGTGTCTAGCTAACCTTAGTGCTTTGCCAGATACTCATGTTAAGTGAATGGATGAGTGAATGGCCACATGCATAGATGAATGGGTGAAGAATGAAGGTGACGGAATAAATTACGAAGGTCAGTTGAGAAACTGTGTTTGCTATTGAGAAGATGAATTTCGTCTACTTATCACCTTAATCTTCATCAAATTCCTCCTTTATTTCCAACTAAACTTGACCCCTGGGTTGGGAAGATCCCCTAGAGAAGGGAAAGGCTACCCACTCCAGTGTTCTGGCCTGGAGAATTCCATGGACTGTATAGTCCATGGGGTCACAAAGAGGTGGACATGACTGAGTGACTTTCACTCACTCAAGCTTTCACGCTGCCTGTAAGTAAATGACTTTTAGGGTAGTGCTCACTGACTCTGCACCGATCAGTAGAGGTCAGGACAGAGCTGGGCATCAGGTGGGCAGAGGGCCATTACGCTCAAAGCATGGAACTTGTTGGGAGACCAAGCCCAGTCCTGGTTTTAGAGCAGGAGTAGACAAAACCTCAGATAGAAGCCATAAACAAGTATCAATCCAGGGAGCGGGAGCAGAATAGGAAGCAGACAGGGCACAAGTATTAAAAGGACTCCAGAGTCAGAACACCGGCACCCCACTCCAGTACTCTTGCCTGGAAAATCCCATGGACAGAGGAGCCTGGTGGGCTGCAGGCCATGGGGTCACTAAGAGTCGGACACGACTGAGCGACTTCACTTTCACTTTTCACTTTCATGCATTGGAGAAGGAAACGGCAACCCACTCCAGTGCTCTTGCCTGGAGAATCCCAGGGACGGGGGAGTCTGGTGGGCTGCCATCTATGGGGTCGCACAGAGTCAGACACGACTGAAGTGACTTAGCAGCAGCAGCAGCAGAGTCAGAACAGAACAGGGATCCGGGGAACCCTTGGAGACCCATGCCATTATTGGGAAATGGGAACCACAATCTGGAGATAAAATTAGAACTTTTGCAGGAAGAGGAAACGAGCTAATGTTCTAACAACATCTGAGTGGGTTCCAACCACTATTACATATCTGTTGGATATCAATGAAAAATTATTTCCTTATAACATTTGCAATTAGTCATGACTTATGACCTTAATTTTTCATCTTAATTTGAGAGACCTCTCATAGTAGTCAAAAGAGCATATAAAATTGTCTCCTTTTCCCCAAGAAATTTGTCAATTATCTAATTTTACCATTTACAATATGTCTTGTATATACAGTGAGTATGTGTCCACCAAAAGCTGACCATAAATAAATCAGTATAAATTGTAGCAGAGACAACACAATGTATCTGTAAGGAAGAGTTTTTTGACAGAAGAGAGACTGAAAAGGGTTATTTATTTCTTCCTTTTGGTAAATGTTTAAGAACAAGATAGTTCTGGTTGAAATTATCATAGTTTCAGAATGGAAAGTAATAGGTTTTATGGGTCCTGAAGTTTGTTATATTTGGGGGAAATCTCTTTGATTTGATTATAAATAAATCAATTATGAATACAAAATTACATATGGAAGCAAATAATTGTTTGAAATGACAAAAACAAAAGAAATTACAAATTATTATAATTTGAAAAATATAAGAAACATCATAAAATCTAGAAATATTTTTGTTAATGAATTGTCTAATACATTTCTTTAGTATCTTTTTTCTATGGATTTTTAAATTTTAAAAAATTTATTTGTTTTTAATTGAAGAATAATTGCTTTACTACATGTTTTTATATGATAAAATTTGTAGGATCATAAATATATCATAAATGTAGGATATAAATATATCTTTATAGATAGAATAGAAAGGTATTTCAGTCTCTTTCTTAGCATAATTGATCAGAATGTGTGTGTACAAGTTTGCATGTATAAACATGTATGTTTTACTTATTGATTATGTAGAAAAGATTTTTTTCAGTTTCATACCACTTATGGTAGCATCATGTACAAATTTGATCTGTAGACAAATTTGGCAGACCTCTATGAGGTTTCTCTCATATATGAGCTGTAGGCTTTTAAAACATTTCAGGTTTTCTTATGCAGTATCTAATCTTAAGAACTATTAAAGTTGATAATGCTCATTTACCAGTTTGTCGTTGCTGGCCTTGTTGTAATGATATATTTTAAATTTTGTGTTATCTTTGCTGTCATCCATATTTTGCAGGAAATCAGCAAGAAATGAAAATCTTTTTCCAGTGTCTATGAATTCACTCCTTTTTGTTAACTGAATATTCAAACTGTGAAAGAGGGTTGATTCATTACTTCTCTTTAAAATATTTTTCCTCCTCTTAATAAATCATTGCTTTTGACAGATAATTTTTATCTGATGGTTTTGTTACAGTCCTCTTCTTGATCCTAGACTGATTTCATTGCTGATTATTATTGCTTTCACTTAATTTTCAGTTAATTTTTTTTATCAGAATTTTCTCTCAAATCTCTAAAGAATGCTGTTAGAGATAAAAGAAGCTACTTTTCAATATGCTTAAATCAGGCATCTGTAAATACTCAGACTGTTTAAATTGTGATAAGAATGGTGATTTTTCAATTCAGCATTCCCTTAGCCAAGTACCAAAAATACTAATAGCCACTGAGATCTGTCTGATATGTGATGGAGGAAAAGTCATAATGGAAATGGACAATGCAAGGCACATCTGAACCAAGCATTGGTTTTTTTCTTTGTAATCAGTGAATTAAAACTGTTGGACATTTGAATCAAATTACCATACCTGCCAGAGCTGTTAGATCTGTGTTTACTCAAATTGTTCCCCCAATAAGCACAAAGGTTTTAAATGTTTACATGTAACCCACTGTTTGAACAATTGGATCCGAAATATAATGTGGTTTCTAAAAGTTCTGATAATTATTTTAATTTGTCAAACATGCAGGATCCTTTAAAGATTTTTCTCTTTATTTTTGATTTGACTCTTTCCCTAACTTATCAAGTAGGCTTCTTTGAAAGCTCTCTTTAAAGTATTTATTTGTGTTATGTATCGGATTGCTCCTCATCTCACCAATCAAAGAAATAACTATGCAATCTTCTTCAGAAAGGGTAGCATACATAGGAAACCAGATAATCAAGAATTGTACTTTTCACTCACTAATCTTGGCATTCCTTTAGAGCAAGGAGAATTCTTTTGTGAAATGGGTTGTGATTCAATGAGTAAGATATCTTTTCTTTCTCTGGAGAATGAAAAGGGTTTTGGCTTAGAATAAAAGAACTATTTTTGAAGAATCTGATGAATGTTGTGTAAAATCCATGCTGTATTTTGCAATCTACGTTGTTTTTTTTTTTCTCCCCTGTGTTTTCCAGGCAGTTCTTTTTCCTCTGTTACATACTAGTGAAATATTCTTAGAGCAGTTTCTGGTTGGAGGCATGACGATTAAGTTTCTTGTTGACTCCTTGGCTATTTGATTCAGAAACCACCTTCCCTGTTACTTACACAACAAGCACAATATGTGCTGATGTTTCATTAATTCCACATTCATGAATTTAAATTTCATAAAGAAATTTTGCCCAATTTGCTAAGTATTTGTGAAAGCGGTTAATGTGTATAGTGCTGTGTTAGTAACTGCAGACAATATGGAAATAGAACAGATAAAAGTTTTGCTCAAGAAAGTGACAATGAAATAAAGAAAGTTAAAAAGCATCCAAATAAATATAATATAAAATTCAATAAGAAATACCTAAAATGTGCAAAGTATTAAGAATTAGGAAAATATGTCAGGTTTGGGAGGCATTGGGAAAGACTTTATGAATGAAGAACCATTTGAGATGTGTCTCAAAGTTTCGGGAGGGTGATCAGTAGATGGAGGTGCTTCTTTCCAGCTTGCAAGTGACCAGAAACAAATAAAACACAGAGGAAGAGGTTGAAGCCAAATCCTGCTGGATTTTAACACTAGTTTTTGCCATAAGTCCACTCTATGTCACTGTAGACAAGCAAACTACTCTCATTCATCTTCTCCCTGAAATGAAGATGTTGGACTCATGATTCTAATGTGCTCTGTAGTGTTTGAAGTAGGAACAAATATCAGTGTAGCAAGTAGGAGTTAATGAGTGGTCACTCATTAGCTTTGTGTCACTAACCTGCTCAGGCCTTGATAACTCATTTTAAAGTGAGTTTGAGTGAGTCAGAAACCTCTTCAAAATTCTCTCTGTAGCTCTGCATTTATAATTAAACAGGAACCCAGAACCAAATTCTATTTTCATATCCTTACCAGAGGTAAAGGAATGTTCCCTTTTTGTTCTTTTAACTGTGGGTAATCTATTCTATCAGTGAATAGCACTGTTCTTTGCCCACAGTGGTTGGTCAGTAAGTACATACTGACTGACCCCTAGTGTCAGGAAACGCGGCAAGTCACTAAGTGGGGCTGAGAAGGGTAGATGTGGTGCTTTGCAAGATGTTCTATGTTCAGAGGGGGTGTATATACAAAGATAACTAGGAATACTGGATAAAATACATGTCAAAACTGTGGTAGAAAAAATGTGGTATTCATTCATCAAACGTTTAATTAGCTACATCTGTCTTTAGGATAAATGCCCAGGGAACCTAGAAATGAGCTTGACTAACTCAGATATACTCCCTTAACTGAGCTCGTAATAACCATAGTCAATATTGCAGGCATGGTAAATGCTATAAAAAGTGTAAGGTACCATGAGCACACAAAAGCAGGATACCGGATCTAGTGTGATGGATTGGAGGAACATGTCTGAGGATGTGATGCTTGAGCTGAGATCTAAAGGGTGAGGAGAGTGAAACTGGGAAAGAACTATTATTTCAGGTCGGATGAGGTCGGTGGGAACGTGCATGCAGAAGATCAGGCCAAGAGTGAATAGCTGGTATTGCAGGTAAAGATGGGTCTGGTTAGAGAGAGAACCTGGAATTTTATGTGAAATGGAAAGCTATCCAAAGGATTTTAAGCAATAAATAACGGAAGTTGATTATGTCTTGAAAATATCCATTTGGCTGCAATGTGAAAAACAGACTGGAGGAATGAAGGGTGAAAACAGGGAGAGCAGTTAAGAGGCTGTTGCGTGAGGCAAGAGGCGATGACTTGAACTTGTAGGGTTGCACCAAGTTTTCAGTTTGTAAAAAAACACAGTGTCCAAAAAGAGCAATTTAGTGAAGGCAATAATATAAGGTATGCTCGAATGTGGATTCTAAAACCAAACCAAATGAACAAAGGAAACAAAACTCACAGATACAGAGGACATAATGGTGGTTTTTGCCAGAGGGGAGGGGCTTCAGAGTGAATAAAATGGATGAAAGTTGCCAAGAGAATAAATATGAACAGTTCTCATCACACACATTAGAAAAAAATAAATTATAACTTTGTATTGTAATTGGATGGTAACTAGACTTGTGGTGATTATTCCACAGGGCATACAAGTATTGGATCATTATGTTGTATACACTGAAACTAATATGATGTTCTATGTCAATTATACCTCAATAGATTAAAAGACAAACTTATAATAAAGATGTTTCTAAGTAGTTTCCTGTAAGCTGCTTTCAGCTTAATATTTTTTCAGTGAAAGGAAATTACCCAGCCTGTAATTAATGTAGGGAAATGTTTAGCAATACTTTTAATAAAGACATTTCTAACTAAGAAAAAAACAAAGAAAGGAAATGTGGAGAGCTTTGAGTGAGAGAGATGGTGTCCTCTTCGGGTAGGGAAGGCAGAAAGGTGAACGTGAAAATACCTGGGTTAGATCCCTGTTTTGGGAAGATCTGCTGGAGAAGGGATAGGCTACCCACTCCAGTATTCTTGGGCTTCCCTTGTGGCTCAGATGGTAAATAATCTGCCTGAATGCAGGAGATGCAGGAAACCAGGTTTGATCCCGGGGTCAGGAAGATCCCCTGGAGAAGGAAATGGCAACCCACCCCAGTATTCTAGCCTAAAAACTTCCATGGACAGAGGAGCCTGGCAGGCTACATACAGTCACAAAGAGTTGGATACAACCAAGCACAGGGCAGAATTGTTTTACAAAGTTGTGTTGGCTTCTGACATACAGCGACATGCAAATCAGCCGTGATAGATATATATTGCCTCCCGCTTGAGCCTCCTTCCCACCACCCTCACCCCACCCCTCCAGGTCATCACAGAGTGCTGGGCTGGGCTCCCTGTGTTATAAGGGGCGGGCTGTGTCTTTATTCTGCACTGAATATCAAGAAATGTGCTTGAGGACCTAACATCACAGTGGGGAAAATTAAAATATTTCATTTCCCTTCACTCTCCCTGCATGTCCTGTCTCCCTGAGGTTATAACTTGGGAAGTAAATCAAGATTTCAACTGAAACTGTTACCAAAGCACTCCGAAGTTCCTGTTGATTCTCATTATTATTTTTCCAGTTGAGCTTAACTCCTAAGGTTCTTTAACATGCCAGTCTTGTCTTTCTTCTCAGATGGGTGAGAACAGTTTCCTTCCCTAAGGAGAAATATTTCCATTTAAATAGATTCAGTGAATCAGAATATAGAGTTGTTTTGGTTCTAGGGTTTGCATAAGAAATGTAGTACATTTCTGCCATGTGAGTGTAATTCCCTCCCTCAGAAAAATGGACTTATCCTTAAAGGTTTGCTCTGTTTGGATTGTGACAAAATACATTAACTCATAGACATACTTAATAAGAAACACCAAATATTAAAATGGGAAAAAGGGCCCAACATCCCCTGACTACATACAGCTGTTTGTAAACCATCACTCAGGTTTATCCCTTATTCACGGCAGACTCAAACCAGCAGTAACGACTGCTGGGCTACCAGGTAACTTTTTCTTTTCCTAACACCAATGCTTTTCTTATGTATAAAGCAGTGAAGAAGAAAAACCCAGTAAGTCAAAACCCCTAGCTTTTGATAAATCTCATTGCCTCAATTCAAAATAGATCTAATGGGACTGTTGCAGAGAAGCCAATTCTGACTACATGTTGAAAACTTTCTTTGACTTGCTTTTGTTGTTATGTTGTTGGTGGTATTCAGTTGCTAAGTCGTGTCTGACTCTTTGTTCCCCCATGGACTGCAGCACACCAGGCCTCCCTGTCCCTCACCATCTCCCTGAGTTCACCCAAGTTCATGTCCATTGAATCAGGGATGCCATCAACCATCTCATCCTCGACGACGCTCTTCTCCTTTTGCCTTCAGTCTTTCCCAGCATCAGGGTCTTACAATCATATATAATGGCTTGCCTCGAGGGACCCCGCCTGTCTGCCTGACTGTAAATGCACTTACAAGCCAAGGGGGGTCAAGGATTGCTGGCAACTACCAAGAGCCAGGAGAGAGGCACGGGACAACGTCTTCCTCAGAGTTTCCAGGAGGAACTGACCCAGCTAACACCCTGATTTTGTGCTTCTAAGAAATTTCTGTCATTTTAAGCCCTCTGTGTGAGGGCTCAATCACTCAGTCATGTCGGACTCTGTGACCCCGTGGACTGCAGCCCACCAGGCTCCTCTGTCCAGGGCATTTCCCAGACAAGAATACTGGAGTGGGTTGCCATTTCCTCCTCCAGGGGATCTTCCCGTCCCAGGGACCGAGCCCGCGTCTTCTACGTTGGCAGGTGGATTCTTTACGGCTGAGCCACCTAGGAAGCCTTTACGCTATGCAGTTGGTGATAAGTGGAGATAACTGCCCTAGAAACTGAAGAACTCCCTTCCGGTCTAACTTTATTTCTGTCTGTTCTCCTCTTGCTCACTCCGCTTCAGCCACAGTGGCCTCTCTGCTGCTCCTTAGACAACCAGAACTCACTCCTATCTTGAGTCTTTGCACTTGCTATTTCCTCTCTTGGAAATTGTCTTCCCCCAGATCCATGAGTGACTTGCCCGGTCATCTCCTTAGATGCTTTGCTCAAAGATGACTTCTTTCTCCAGGGCTTCCTTGATCATCTTATTCTAAATTGCACACCTTCCTCCTCTCCCTACCTACTCCTTGTCCTTCTCCCTTCTCCATTAATCTTTCCAGCAGGTATCACTCCTTGGCAGATATTTTACCCCTTTATTTGCATTTTGGATGGCTTCTTCCTCTAGTCTGTGGGCTGCGTGGGCGCAGATCTTTACTGCTTCTGTCACGCCCGTATCCCCAGCACCAGTAACTGTGTGTCACAGCATACCCAGGCAGAGCAAGAAAAGCTGAAACTTGAAAAGGTTACTTTACTTCCTCCAACAAAAAAATGGCACTTGTCATTTGCCTCTACAAGGATGCAGTTACTGGTTACTGCAGCTGCTGACCCTCAACACACCCTGAAAGGAGTTCAGGGTGGAGATCAGAAATGAAGCACAATGTGCTCTGGGGAAAACTGACAGAATAAGCCTTAGTTAGATATATATTCAGAAGACTTTATGAGCCCAGTTCTTACGTCTTCTTATATCTAGAAAAGCACTGAGGTCATCAACAGTGACATCTGCTCGTCTTGACTAGCAGCAAGCCTCTGCGGAGATGTGTGCTTGACTGCACATACCGCCACTTCACTCAAATCGTTTTTAATACTGACCTCTCCCCTATCTCCTCAGTGCCGTTTCCACAGCTATCTGAGATGCTGTCTCCCAGGCTACAGTCCTCATTTTGCCCCAAATATAGCTTAACTCACAACTTTTCATGCTGTGCATTTTGTTTTCAGTCAATACTTCACATTTATTTTTCTAATTAACTGATCCACCCATCAAATATTTATTGAGTCTCTAAGCTCAATGCTTTGATCTGTAGAACTTGGTCCTGGCCCACAGGGAGCTTAAAACTTAAAAGGATTAATAACATATACAAAAGAAAAGAAGTATGTGAGAATAAGGGAAAGTCTCTGAAGTGAGAGTATCATTTTCCTGTACTGTGTCCAGTGGTATTTTGAGCATTTAAAATATTTTATTAACTTTCTAGTTTTGTAGATCATGCTTTCTGAAAAGTCACAACACAGACCAGTGAGTGATGCAAAACACAAAGTCCTCCCAAAAGCACGACGTGCTGAAGAGCCCAGGAAGGGAGAGGTCATTTCAGGCAGACATTCAGGGAAGGTATTTGGGCAAAGCTATTGAAGGTAGGCCTGCTTTTGGTTGGTAGAGATGATCAGAATGTACTCCAGGAACAGCAAATAATGCTGTAAAATGCTCTGTGTTAATACAGTGCCCTGGCAAATGTGCAGGGTCTCCAGCCTTCGTGGGAGAGAAGCCAGGAAAGGGAGGTGATAGAGTGAAATATCCTCTATGTGGTTTGACTCCTCTAATGCTGTTTGACAGAGAATCAGGTAGGAGGAGTTTGTCATTCAAAAACTCTGTGACTCAGGCTTTTCCCCCCCGCAACCTGTCTGCCTCATTTTCCCTTGGCACCATCCATGTTAAGTACTAAAGCCCCATACTCAATCCAGGACCGTAACAAGAATCTGATCCTCGTGGAAACCGGCAAATTGGCTGACTGAGAGGGATTAATGGAATCTGTTTTTCATTCTTGGCTTGCCTGAAGGGGGTAGTATTGAGGAGGGAAAGTTTCCAAGTTCTCACTCCCGATTATGCTGTTTGTCACCTCTAATCAAGCCATCGCTCTTTGGCAGACCTGACGTCTAAAACGCTGCGCTTTCTTCTTCTTCAGGGTCAGCCATGCCCTGTCTTGCGTGTAGTAGGTACTCATGAAAGGTAGTTAACTTTGATTTATATTTAATTTGGCTTGTTTATTGGTTGCTGTCTCTTCTTAACCATCTCAAGTGTAAGCCCTTGATCACCTCCATCATCTTCCCATTCCCTTATCGAGGTTGCAAAACTGGACACGTATCAGACACCCTATTAAAACTTGTCTAACTGAACTCAGTTCTCATGGCATAAATACTGTGTCCCTACTCTCTTATCTATGTGGATAAATTTCAAATCTGTGTATCTGACCAGACATTTTCTTTCAATCCTGTGTCTCCTGAAGTGTCATATTCTAAACAGACATTGAATATATAATCAGAAGATAGGGATTAAAGTTTTGGCCATGCTCTCTGCTGGGTATATGTGTTTAGAACAAAACCTAATGTTTCTGTTGTATGGTTTTCTCATCTGAAAAGTAGAGGTGATAGTAATCTTATCCGTATCTCATTTGGAAAATGAGCTGAGATGGGTAAGTGAGCTTTGTGAGTAGTTGTGCTTTCTTAGGTCACCTTTGTGGTGATGGAATGTCTCCCCCTGGATATTTGCCATCATGTCCTCAACACTCAATCCCTCTACAAATTCTGTTCCTTTTTGGAATTTTCCTTTGTCTGTTAACGACACTGCCACTCTCTTAGGTTTAAAATTGATTGCTATTTTTCAATTGTCCCTTTTCTTTGTTTTCTTTATTTAGTTGCTCTTCAGGTGTATTGATTTGTCCTTCAAAATGTATTTCAAACTTGTCTTCTCCAGGGTAGAAATTTGTCCTAGTCTCCTGCTTTTGTCTTCTAACTGATATCTATTCTTCATTATATTTCACAACCCCAACCCACTTCAAACGTCACCAACCAGATTTATTTTCAAACAACACTGCTGGGTCATCATGCTTTCCAAACATCATATTTTCCTCCACCTGTTTTCCATGGTATATCTTTGATCTATGCATTTGTTCTTTTCATTAGCTTTCTAACATCTTTTAAATGCCTGTTTCATGCCTAGGCTACTTACAAGGTGCTAAGGATGCATAAGAAAAGACCCACAGATTCAGGAAGACTTTGGAGTTCTCATTAGAATGAAGACATTTAAATTCTGCATCGATCCTGTCCCTCCAGTCTTCATTTCCTTTCCCCTCAAGCCCAGTGCTCACCCCCAGCCCACTCCAGGCAACCTCGATTCTTCACTTTTCCATGACTAAAACATTGCATTCGGATCTGATTTCAAGATCCTGTTCATGCTGCTCCCCAGCCCAGAATGTCCTTCATTTGTTAAGCAAACGTATTGATCAAAGCGCTTTGTGCAAAGCAAAATCCATTCTGCTTACACTTGTGGGTCTAATTTAAAATGTGCTTTGTCCCAGTGGAACCCAAGTTGAAAATCCTAATGGCTTCATCCGTGCCTTCTGGGGATACCGGATGCTGAATTATTCACTGCCTTATGATTTTGCTTTCTTGTGTGTTTGTCTTGCTTACGCACAATGAGAGGATAAACTCAAGAAGTCTAGAGGCTTGTTAACTTCCTACGTTTCTTCCCCTCGCGGTATACCCAGCCCCACCACACAATGAGCTGCCTACAGAAAACATTTTGCAAATGCTTTTTAATAAAATGAAGTATTGAAGAATGAAATACTGGCCTACACCTGTTGGGCTCACTGGCCCAAACTTACTAATGTTTGTTTAGTGGGAGTGAGTTCTCAGGAAATGGAATTAGGCATGAGCACGCGTGCACATATAGACACACACACACACAGACTTCTCTATTCAGTCAAATATGTTTGAGGAATAATGTGTTGATAAACAAGTTTATTTATACCAGGACTCCTCAGATCGCTTAATATGCTAATAAAAATTGACTTCTTCCAACCAGAACCATAGTTTCTCAAATTTATTTAGCTACCAAACACAGATGTTTTTGTTGTGGCTCATTTTCAGTATTAGTGAGCAACAGTCACACATCTCTGGAATTGCCAGTTTCAGACTCAGTAAACCGACGAGTTCCTTGAGTTCAGTTCCAGATTTGAAATAGCTGCAGGAAGTAACACAGGACTTCATTCAATTTCATCATCTTCATGGTAACCCTCCAGAGATTATCAGAAGCTGCAAATAATAAAAACAAATATAAAGCAAAGCACCATTGGAATGTTACAAATGGGGTCATTATTGGAGAATAAAAGGGCAGTGATGACCCTATATGTCTAGCTTACAGACATAGCAGGTAAAATTGAAGCTGGCAGGCTTATGCAATAAACAACAGATTAAGTTTCGGAAGAACTGGGTTCCGTTCTTGCCTTGCCCTTAACCGCCCTAAGAAGTGAGCAGATAATTTAATGTGTCCAGCTGTCAATATTTTTTCCATTTATAAAATGAAGTGAAGTGAAAGTCAGTCAGTCGTGCCCAAATCTTTGTGATCCCATGGACTTGGGATTCTCCAGGCCAGAGTACTACAGTGGGTAGCTGTTCCCTTCTCCAGGGGATCTTCCCAACCCAGGGATTGAACCCAGGTCTCCCCCACTGCAGGAAGATTCTTTACCAGCTAAACCACCAGGGAAGCCCATAAAATGAAGTTCAGTTCAGTCACTCAGTCATGTCTGATTCTTTGTGACCTCTTGGTCTGCAGCACACCAGGCCTCCCTGTCCATCACCAAATCCCAGAGTTTACTCAAACTCATGTCCATTGAGATGGTGATGCCATCCAACCATCTCATCCTCTGTCAACCTTTTCTCCTCCCACCTTCCATCTTTCCCAGCATCAGGGTCTTTTCCAATGAGTCAGTTCTTCACATCAGGTGGCCAAAGTATTAGAGTTTCAGCTTCAACATCAGTCCTTCCAATGAATATTCAGGACTGATTTCCTTTAGGAAACCATCCACTTTACCGATGAGTAAACCAACATCCAAAGAGAACAGAGATTCCCCGCCAAGTCATGCAGCTATCAATCAACAGAACCCACAACCCCAGAGGTCAGTTCACCTTTGGTTGAATCTTGCTCAACTATTACAGCATCAGTTCCTTCCAATGAATATTCAGGACTGATTTCCTTTAGGATGGACTGGTTGGCTCTCCTTCCTGTCCAAGGGACTCTCAAAGAGTTTTCTCCAACATTACAGTTCTAAAGCATTAATTTTTCGGCACTCAGCTTTCTTTATAGTCCAACTCTCATAAAAAGAAGGGGTTAGGTTAAATAAGTACTGGTGTCTAAGTGTCTATGTTTCTGTCCATTCCATTTTAGTTGTGTCCTACTCTGCATACAGATTCATGAAGTATGCCTCCAGACATCTAAGTAGTGCATGAAATGCTAGAAATCTCTGATAAGGAATGTGCAGGTGACTTATTTTATATGCCCTCTGGTAGTTTGTGTGTGGTTCCCCAGAAAGAATAAACTCAGCTTGTTGGTTCTGAAATGTCATTTCTGGTACTCATTCTAAAGTGAAGAAGTGATGCCTGCAGAGGGAATTTTTAATGTGAATCATGGAGCTAAATCATCACTAACTAATGCATCGTAATGTGACTTTCCTAATGGCTTCTTTAGAAGGTTGCTACTGGTTCACTTTGGGCTCTTCCTTTAATAGTACCAAATGATGAGAATGTAGGCATTTGGCCACAGCTGATAAGAAGCCTTTGAAGACTATCCAGTTCGCTTAAGTTGTGAATGAATACAAATTTGGACTCTAAACTTAAACAGAGAAGGTGGGAACACCTCAGTCTATCACAAAGATTTTTCCTGTCTTGAAAGCCAAAGATTATTTTTTGTCCAAGACTTTTAAAATATTGCCTAAAGGAAATGAAACACTAAAGTACTTTTTCCATTTTTCCTCTGAAATGTTTGCTCTAATACTCCCCAGGCAGGTTTGCACATGGGTAAATAATCCGGAAGGGCAAATAACTCTACCCACAACGAAGGTTTACCCAGTGGCTCACACCGACGTACGGTAGGCGGTATTGACTTTTCAGGAGTCACCAGCTGTTTTAAATGGTTAGAGGTCATAGTATAATCCTCCTGTGAGATAATGGCCGTGAAGGCGTTTGATTGCAATAGCTATTTAACTCCCTATATTTTCAAGAGAACCACCAGTAGATGGTGACTGATTAATGGTCTTTCAAACAAGATACAACTAAAAATAATATAAGTAGGATCTGTTGGTATCAAGGTGTTCACCAACACAGTGAGACAATCATTTTATTTTTATATTTTAGATAAAGACCCTGAATACCATGAAGTCAGCAAAGGTTGTTTATCTTCCATTTTTATCTTATTTAATGTACACTCATTTCATTCCATCTGGTCAGTCCTCAACAAGTGGAAGTCAGACTTTGGTTCTTTTGCTTGCTTCCCACAATTCATCAAAGAGCACACAAGATCACCACCATTGCCACGCTCTGCATGTAGAATGCTGCTATTATTGTATGGTTAAGCTCTGTCTACTATGTCGATGCAGGAAGCTCAGCCTTATCGCCAATGCGTGCTTAGTCGCTTAGTCGTGTCCAACTCTTTGCGACCCCATGGACTGTAGCCCACCAGGCTCCTCTGTCCATGGGGATTCTCCAGGCAAGAATACTGGAGTAGGTTGCCATGCCCTCCTCTAGGGGATCTTCCCAACTCAGGGATGGAACTCAGGTTTCCTGTATTGCAGGCAGATTCTTAACCATGTGAGGCACCAGGGAATCCATATAGAGGAATCAAATTGTAACAGAATGTTTTGCTCCATTAAAGTAACCTAGAATCATTTCAGGGAATTCCTGTGTTGAGGGAGCTAGTGAAAAATTGAATGATGGTCAGGGATATAATGATAAATAAGAGACGACCCTTTCTGCCAAGAATCCCAAGCCAGCAGAGACTCAAAGAAGTCAGGCCAGCACCAACCACAGCACCGCCCAGTAGGAGCCCCTTCAGACGAGGAAGGTGTCTGGTGGCTAGATGGCTACCCTGGAGGAGGTGAAACTCATCAGGTAGATAAAGGGGAAATCATTTTAACAGTAAATCCAAAGAAAAGGTGGGGTTAGAGAGTGAAGCATGTTATAGGAATGGAAAAAATATTCCCTATGGATAAAGCATGAAGGTGTTAGTGGAGATGGGAGAACTGTGATGCTGTAATAATAGGTGATGGTCAAACAGTGAAGAGCCTTGAAGGGCAAACAATCTTGAAATTAAAAAAAGGATGATTGCCTCAAGTCAATAAAGAGCCATTGCGAACTTTTACATTCTCTTTCCTACACCCAAAGTAAATACTCTTTTCGTATACACTGAACGTGAACACCCACGGGCTTTCTATATTTGATTTCATCTTTGCCTCTTGTCGCTTATATTCTCATCAGCAAACTACCTCCTCAGGGCAGGCAACGTTAACAATCTAATCTAACCTTCACTTTCTCATGATTCATGTAATCATATACAAATGGATAAAAGCACACATAGATGGAGTTGTCATTGTTTAAAAAGAATTTACTCATGTTTTCTATCCTTTTGTGCATCTTGCTTTTCTCACTTAATGCCTCTTTGAAGCTCCTCCAAACTAGCTTACACTTTCAAGGCTTCATGAAATGTGAATATCATATTTTCCATGTTGACCTAATTCATCTGTTCACCTATTGTGATGGCTTTTCTTTGCTTCCAGCTTATATAAACTTACGCGTGTGTGCGTGCTCAGTTGCTTTAGTCATATCTGACTCTTCTTGACCCTGTGGACTGTAGCCCACCAGGCTCCTCTGTCCATGGGGATTCTCCAGGCAAGAACACTGGAGTGGGTTGTCATTCCCTTCTGCGGGGATCTTCCTGAGTCTCCTGCATCGACAGGCAGGTTCTTTACTCGCTGAGCCACCTGGGAAGCCCATAGGTACACACACACATACCTATATATTCTTACAAGCCAGTTTCTATTTCTAGGGTGAATACTTGATTTTAATAAATTTCCATATTATATGCTCAGGTGGTTATAACAGGACACATGTCTGCTAGCAGTGCATGAGGGCACCTTTTATTACACAGCTGTTACAGCACTGGATGATATAGTTCTTTTTCCTTTTGGATGATCCACTGTGTATTAAACTTTAACATTATAGCCACCTCATTATTACAATCAAGCACAATTTCTTCTATTGACCATTTGGATTTCATCTTTTGGGACTAGCTTTCCATTTTTTGCCCAATATAGTTGTATAATTTTTTCTTGTTAATTTTTGAGAGCTCTTTGTCTATGGTCTGTGATAGTAATATTTATTCAAAATCTATTTTGTCTGATGAATTTTAATAATGGTATATTTTGCCATACAAAAGATTTAACGTTTATACGTTATTTTTTCATTTCTAACATTGGTGTTTCTGGTTGTGGTTAAGAAGGTATTCTTTTCTCCTACATTGTACATGTATTTAATGAGATGCTCTTTCACAATTTTGTGGTGTTATTTATTTTGATTAAGTCTCTAATTCATGTGGCATTTATTTTTGTATATTATGTATGTCGGGTCCAGTTTCTTTCCCTTCTAGCTAAGTAGCCTATTGGGCCACATTGCTCATTAAGTAAGCTGCTCTTTTCTTCACTACACCAAAATATTTCAACACAGCCTAGTTGTTGCCATTCAGTTGCTAAGTCGTGTCCAACCCTTTGCGATCCCATGGACTGTAGCACACCAGGCTCCCCTGTCCTCCAGTGTCTCCCAGAGTTTGCTATCACCTTCAAAATTCTTCTATATTCTGAGATCTTTTTCTGGATTCTCAAATCTGTTTCATTGATTATTTTTTCTGTTCCTGTGCCAATAGTATGTATTTTAAGCACAACCTTACAGTACTTTCTGCTATCTGAAGAAAGGGCAAGGCTTATACCTTTTTTAACATTACTTTTCAAAATTTTCTTCACTCTTATTATTCTATGTAAATGTTAGCATCATTTGATCTGATTCAAAACATCTCTTTTGGGGGCTCTAATTAGAATTGAATTAAATTTATATATTAAATTTGGGAGCAAAGTCTCTGAAGTTTTCCTCACATAAGTTCTATCCCTTTCTTGTTAAACTGAAGAATCTTCAGCTGTGGCTAGGCCTGGCCAGATGTATATTTTAAATGTCCAGTGCAGCTTCAGAATGGAGAAGAATTCAGTAAAACCACACGAGGAAGTCCATTATGTGATATTGTCACTTTGCAAAAGATGCTGAGTCCAGGATACGGCAGTGACAGGTGGGCCGAGAAGGAACTAAAAAGAGAGTTATTTTGCAGATAAAGATCAACATCAATTTTTAATGGAATTAATTCAGAAGTTAAAGGAGACATAGAAATATTTATTGACTTAGGTTCTTGTGCCATTCATAATGAGATGACAGAGTAAGGTAAACATTTCCAAAAGTACAGAGACAATGAGCTCAATATTGGACATATTTCATTTTTAAAGTGTCTAGTAGTATGAATTTGGAGTTGAAGTGAGAGATTGGTTTAGAAGCATAAAGTAGGTATCATAGGGTGAAGATTATAGTTGAGGGGTGTGTGTGTATGTGGAGAGAGTGAGATTGCCCCAACAGACCATGCAAAATAAGAAGATAAAAGTTCTTTAAAGGAACTCTTACAGTCTCTCTTTAAAACATCACATCAGATCTATGTTTGGCAAAGTGACAAAGGATATTTCTACTTGTGAAGAAGCCAGACAGGGGATAAATCTTCACTCAGTTTTCCTAAAATAGAAGGATAGACTAAAACCAGCAGCCCAGGACACTGTGATCTGAAGACTGCCGGCAAGAATAAATATTTACTTTGTTTATGGTGTTGAGGAAGTCTAGTCACTAATTTAATCAATAAAAACATATCATCCATATTACTTGATGGAATAAAGACTTGTTCATTTGCACACATTCATTGACATACATGCAAATCCGCACAAACACATTGATTTATTCACAAGCGCCTCTGATTTCTTCGTGATGCTTTTGCTTTTTGATGAGCTGCCATGTTTATTTCTAATGATGAGTTTCTTTAGAGAGTGTGTCTCTTCACCTCCAGTGATAATATTATCAGTATAGTCACATAGAGGTCCTGGATGGGTACTGCTTTGTTAAATGACATTTGGCAGCTGGCTGGCGAGATTTAGCCAATTGCCATGCCAGATATTTAGTAACATAATGTATCATGGGTTGGATGCCAATGGTTCTTGGACCATTTCCTCTCTGTGCTTACGTGCTATGGACCCAGGGGGGTGACTAACAAAGTGGCACGCTTTATTCATCTGTGAATAACAGCATGTGCAAATGAAGCCTGGGAATTAGAACTCTCCTTCCTTTGCTGGAGAAAAGACTGTTTTGGTGGCTCACCCTTAATTCTGCATTGGCCTCTGGGCTTATCCTTATTGATTGTTCCCACATTTTCATGCAGCAATTTGAATCAAAATGTAAGATGTTTCATTTAAAAATTGTATGCATCCAAACTTCAAACAGACGTGGAGTCTGAGACTAAGAGATGTTTTGCATTTAACTACTTATATTGAATTAGGACAGTTAAAATCCTAACTCTAAACCCAGTTCTCCTTTATTAATTATTACAAAGTAATATCAGTGTATTATATTTTATGTCCAGTTTGATGCATACTTAGTAAAGTGAAAGTTATTCAGTCATGTACAACTCTTTTCAACCCCATGGACTACACAGTCCATGGACGTCTCCAGGCCGGAATGCTGGAGTGGGTAACCATTCCATTCTTCAGGAGATCTTCCCAACCCAGGGATCGAATCCAGGTCTCCAACATTGCAGGCGGATTCTTTACCAGCTGAGCCACAAGGGAAGCCTGAGAATATTAGAGTGGCCTATCCCTTCTCCAGCAGATCTTCCCAACCCAGGAATCGAACCAGGGTCTCCTGCATTGCAGGCAGATTCTTTACCAATTGAGCTTTCAGGCAAGCCCACATAGTTAGTAAGGAATACTTCTATTGATTTCACTATTTAACAAGCTTTTAAGAAGGATATACTGTGTATGGGCTTCCCAGGTGGCGCTAGTGGTGAAGAATCTGATGCCTGCCATTGTAGGAGATACAAGAGATGAGGGTTTGCTCCCTGGGTCAGGAAGATCCCCTGGAGGAGGATATGGCAACACACTCCAGTATTCCTGCCTGGAAAAATCCCATGGACAGAGGAGCCTGGTGGGCTACCATCCATGGGGTCCCAGAGAGTTGGGCACGACTGAGCACACAGCCATACTGCATATAATCACTAGGCTAGCTGTTGTCCCATCCCGTATACTTAAATATATGTGATTCTTACTGTTTTCATTTGTTTGCCCATTTCTTCATACAGCTTGCCTTTGCTACCTGGAAGCTCAGCACACATAGCATGCTGCCTCAGGGAGGGAGCTGAAAAGGCAGAGGGGGTGACTGAACCAAGAGTGGAGATGACTTTGGCCTGATTCTCCCCAGGCCAAGGAAACAGCTGGTGGAGGCTCCTCCCCGGAAAGGGAAGGGCTATTGCCAGAGTGGTGAGCTCCAGTTCTGTCCTGTACGAGTGTGGCTCAGTGTGATGGCCTCTGCTCTGTCTCCGTGGCTATTATTTATTATTTCTTTCCTTCATGCCACTCAGGTCAAATTGACCTTGTCTTCTAAGCATTTGTGTGTGTGTGTGTGTGTGTTAGCCACTCAGTCATGTCCAACTCTTTGTGACCCCATGGACTGAGCCCACCAAGCTCCTCTGTCCATGGGATTCTCCAGGCAAGAGCACTAGAGTGGGGTGCCATTGCCTTCTCCAACTGAGCCACTAGGAAAACCCAATGAACTATATCACAATACAAAATAGAAAGTTTGGAAAAAAGAAACTATATAAATGAATAACTAAAATGCACACAAAGTGTCTCTGCCAAATATATTCTCAATCAGCACTCTACTGTCCGCCTCTCCCCCTCAAAAAAAGTGAGTGCTATCAGAAAAAAATCATGGATTATCATTCAGAAGTAATTATAATCCTGTAAGGTTGATTTTTATACTGGGAACACTTCCTCAAGGGGTTACTATATTAATAGATAAATTATAGCGAGCATCTCTTCTATATGACCAACTCAGAGCAAGATGCTTTGGATGCATTGCCTCATTAATCCTTCCAAAACTCCACGAGGAAGGTTCCATTATTATTTCGCTTTACAGACAAGAAAACAGAGACCCAGAGAGGTAAGCTGGGGTAACTGACTAAGGCTATGTAGATTTTAAGACGTGAAACCAAACCTGAATGCAAGATGTTTGACAGATTTCCAAGTTCCAGGAGAACTTAACTACCCCAGTGGTCTCAACCTCAATCATTATGTAAGCTGCTGACTATTCACTGCTTGCTATCTTCCAGAGAGATGGCAGAGCCTCGCATACCTCTGTTGTATTCATTCCTTGTTGTGACTTGGAGAAATTGAGGCTATTCATTTCTATGTTCATTTCCATTTTATAATGAAGAGACACTGTTTAGTAGTTGATCAGGATCCTCAAATAGCGTCTTCTTCCTGCCATTCTTTATCTTCATATCCTGCTTTATCATTTTATTTTCCCAGCACTGACTTCCATCTGACAGTTTGGTAGTCATTTGTATATTGTCAGTCCCTTCTCACTCCATCGAGGACTCCTTGTGTTTTGTCCACTGTTGCATCCCAAGAGCCGAGATCTGTGCCTTAGGAGCACCGTGAGTGTAACAGATATCTGCTCAGAGGTTGAATGAATAAATATAAAAAAATTTGTGTGTTTCTGGGGGCTGGCAGTCACTGCTCTTGCATCTTGGGAGGAGCTTGGCCTCTGTCATTTCCAGGGCATCTTCAGAGGACCTGGCCCTGGGGTGGGCACTTCGCTTTTCACCCAGGCTTACCTTGGGGAGTGTGTCTGCCATTCTCCTTTTGCACAGCCCCCACCCGGAGGACGCCATGACAACAGTGTCAGCATGAAGCAGTTCTGAAATTGTGCAAAGCCCAGAAATGATGTCTGGCACATCCTCAAGCTCCCATTAGCTAAATGATGGAATGTAGCAATTGCACTTTAGACCTTTTTCTTGAGGCTGGAATTGATGCCAATTTGACAATATTCCATCCGTTACACTTCCAGAGAACAGGCTGAATTTCTTGGCCTAATTTTTGTCCTCTTGGCATCATATTGCCAACGAAAATGGATCTAGGAATTTGCTGCTCACCCCCACAAACCCAGGCATCCATAAACTCTTGCTGTCTTTTTCACCTGCCAAGCTTTGTATCCTAGCCTTTAGGATGACACTGGTATGTGTGGGCCCCATGTAGTCTGACTCCAGAATAACTGTGAATTGAATCTAATAATCCCTTGAAATTTAATCCTTGTATAATTCATCTTCCACTCCCACTACCCCCCAATAGAACCACTGGTAATGTCTCCCACATCAGCCATGCTGCCTTCGGTCACAGCTTTTGCTCATGTTATCCCCTCTCCCTGAATGCCTGAACACCACCCCTCCTCTTGGTGACCTCGTCGTTTTCTAGTCTTCTCCACCTTTCTCCTTGATACCCTCGCCACCCATGTGAGTGCCTGATCAGCCTCAGTGCAGTCACTCACCATCATACGCCTGTTGAGTGTCCGGGTGCCTCGCAGTGTCCCGGATTCTGGGAAGCGTTGTGATACTATAAGGCAACCTGAGGAAAATGCTGAGACCCTCTGGCATTTCCACAGATGATTTCTCATGGAAAAGATACAGAGTTACTACACTGTGACCATAGCTCTGAGACTTCGGTGCTGCTTGATCAGAAAATAGGTCAGATGTGACATTAAGAGCAGACGTGCAGCATTTGTGAATCCCTTGGTATAAATCCCATTTGTTTGCAAATCGATTTTCTTGACTGCAGTGTTTTTAGGAAACAGAGAGAAAGTTGCCCATAATATCAGCTATGAGCTAGAGCACCACCCCTCCTAGGGATGGTTTCCTGCTCAGACAGGCAAGGCCTGGCTTCAGGCAGAGCCCCCCACTCCCCACTACTCGTCACACACATTTGCATTCCACCCCAGAACCAATGAGCTGATCCTTCTCTGAGGCCTCAACCATGGGTGAAATCAGGCTTGGTAGAATCACCTTTGGGGAGTGCGAACAGCCTGGGGCCTGCCTTTGGTAGGCAACAGGGGCCGGTAAAGCTCAAGTGTCTGGTCTCTATCCTTTGGTTTCTTGAAAGCTCCACTTTCTGTGGTTGAATGACTCATAGAAAGGACAACGCAGAAGACAGGTGCCATCGCTGCTTTGAGGAGGTTGCGAAACCACCAGTGAGCAAAGCAGATGACTTCCTCCTCTTCCTGGAGGAGAGGTTCTAGCGGGTGTTGCCGTGATGCCCTGTGCGGATCTCTATGTGGACTCCTGCATTATTCTGCAACTATCAGTTCATGTGCCTGTCTCTTGGACTGTGGACATCTTTGGAGTCTTTCCATTTTTGTGTCCACAGTGCTCAGAGTAACTCCATCTCCCAAGCAGTCACATACAGACTATTTGGTGAGTAAATGAATCTGATCACAATAACACAATCATATATAAAAATAGGGTGCTTAGAAGCGTTCTTTATTCATTTACATTTGGGGAGAAGGGAGATACATTCTTAAATTTACAACACATTTTATAAGGCAAAATAATTGTTATAGCTTTGGAGAATATGAGCTCTGGCCTGTTAAAGTGCAGTAGTGACAAAGAATAAATGTTGAATGGTGAGAAAGGAGAAGAGACCATTCAAAACATGGAACTACGGAACTCACAGAACAGTTAGGGATGGGATGGGGGCGGGTGGTGAATGGAAAAATGTTACCAGCGATGCGTTGATGAGAAAACATTTTTACAGAGTTGGAAATCAGAACAGTATTTCTGCAGCCCGCTGTACCTGCAGAGTTAAGCTCTAGCTGCACTTAAGTTCAGTGGAAAGTTCTCCAAGAAAAACTGGAAGAATTTAAGAGAGATTTAGTAAGCAGAATGGAGATAACTTACCTTTTGTTTCAGTAATTAATTTGTGTGCTCAAGAAGTTGTGCCTCTGTTCTTGGCTGTGGTTCTTTAGGGTGACTGTATTTAACATTCATTATTTATTTGCTATTTGTCTAAATTTTCCCTTTAAAAATAGATTTAAATGGAAAATAGTATTTCTTTATTTCCTTCATGATATAATCAAAAACAAAGTTCCTCACAAATTTCATTAGGAATTGACTATTTGGTTTTTAAGTATTTCTTTCGGTATGCTGCTGCTGGTGCTGCGGCTACTGCTAAGTCGCTTCAGTCGTGTCCAACTCTATGCGACCTCATAGACGGCTGCCCACCAAGGTCCCCCGTCCCTGGGATTCTCCAGGCAAGAACACTGGAGTGGGTTGCCATTTCCTTCTCCAATGCATGAAGGTGAAAAGAGAAAGTGAAGTCACTCAGTCGTGTCTGACTCTTAGCGACCCCATGGACTGCAGCCTACCAGGCTCCTCTGTCCATGGGATCCTCCAGGCAAGAGTACTGGAGTGGGGTGCCGTTGCCTTCTCTGTCTTTCGGTATAATGAGTAGCATTTTCTCTCAGTCTGTTTCTCACTTTCACTTACTGATTCTGGTAAAAAGACAAAATAACAGGACAAGGAAAACTTACTACAGAAGTCTGTGCATGTGAAGAATCTCCTCCCCTGCCAGTGTGCTATAACAGTTTATAGCTTTTCAGAATTATAAATTTATGTATAGTTTTTTCTTCTCAAAAATCTTCTGCCAAATGTTGACAGGTTACCTCTGGCCAATAAGCCATGGGATCGTTCTCCTAATATCGCACAAATGCTGTAGTTGCCTTTCTCTGGGTACGCCAGAATTTGCATTTGAGCCTCTGGCCATCACCTCCAACTGAACATACTTGATGCCATATTTATCATTTTTCTCCAAAATGGCTACATAGCACAACCCTTAGTTGCCCCTGCTGGAAATCTTCCCATTTTCCCTTTTCTTACAGTCTCAGAATGTAACACATTAACTCAGAGAGCACTACACAGATGAAAGCAACTGGCTTTTGAGTCATACAGTTCTGGGTACAAATCTGCCTGTGACACTTGAACAAGTTAATTCACTTGTGTGAGCCTATAAAAGGAGATGAAACACCTGAGCATGTCGTTAATGTACATCAGCCAAGTAATGTAGAGCTTTATATCCCTTCTCTCAGCTGGTTTTCATTGACCACTTGCTGTGAATGTGCCTGGTTCCGGAGATAAAAGACTCTGTCCTCCTAGTTTATGGTGTAGCTTTTAGTAAATGTTCAGTACCTGGATGCCATTAGCCATAAATGATTGTTCTATTTAAGGCTGTCCCATTCTGGTTTAACCCAGCTCTCTGCCCTATTTCTCTCCTCTCCACTCTTCCAGGGAAGGTGGTCCTTGGATGGAGCTTGTGCTTTCTTACCTCTTCGCTTTGTTCACTTTGGCTTCTACTAACCCCTAAATTCTTTCTCCTTACTTTCTCTACATGTAAACTCTTCTCACCTTTCAAGGGTTAAGACAGCTTCCTTGAAGTCATTCCAGGCTATTTTAGATAGCAATTCTTTCTCCCTCCTCTAAAATTCTGTAGCAGTGATTCTCACCATGTGTGCAAGCTTAGTTGCTAAGTCATGTCCAACTCTTTGCAACCCCATGGACTATAGGCTCCTCTGTCCATAGGATTTCCCAGGCAAGAATACTGGAGTGAATTGCCATTTCCTTCTTCAAGAGATCTTTCCAACCCAGGGATCAAACCTGTATCTCTTGTGTCTCCTGCGTTGGCAGGCAGATGCTTTACCACTTGAGCCACCTGGGAGGCCCTCTCACTGTTGAGTAAGATGCAGGTCACCTGAAGATCTTGCTGACAGTGCAGCTCTCACACACCGAGTTATAATCCCCGCTGGATAGTATTGAAGTCAATAGTAGAGGCTTTGGAAACATACAAAGTAACACCCATGACAGAAACCTTTTTCTATTTTCCCCTGAGAATCCCAGGACTGCAAGGGGGCTGGTCCCATCAAGCAGCACTGCTCAGTGGGGCACAGCACAGACAGTTTCAAGACTGAGGTCTCATGTTTTGAAAGTACAGTCAAAATCAAGCTCAGCACAGCAAAAGAGCCAAATATCAAGCCAAATACACAGACAAATATGAAAGTCCAGAACTGAGAAGCTTCCATCAGCTGAGAGGACTAGATCAGTGGTCCTCAGGGTGTGCTTCTTCAGGGCAGTAGCGTCAGCATCATGAGGAATTCGCTAGAAAGGCACATTATTGGGTCCCATCTCAGACCTGCTCGATTAGTTTGTTTGCTCTGACAAACCTAGACAGTGTATTAAAAAGCAGAGACATTACGTTGCTGACAGAGGTCTGCATACTCTAAGCTATGGTTTTTCCAGTAATCATGTATGGATGTAAGAGCTGGAACATAAAGAAAGCTGAGTGCCAAAGAATTGATGTTTTAGAACTGTGGTGTTGGAGAAGACTCTTGAGAGTCCCTCAGACTGCAAGGAGATCAAATTAGTTAATCCTAAAGGAAATCAACTCTGAATATTCACTGGAAGGACTGATGCTGAAGCTGAAGCTCCAACACTTTGGACACCTGATGCGAACAGTCGACTCACTGGAAAAGACCCTGATGCTGGGAAAGATTGAAGGCGGGAGGAGAAGGGGATGACAGAGGATGAGATGGTTGGATGGCATCATTGACTCAATGGACATGAGTTTGAGTAAACTCCGGGAGTTGGTGATGGACAGGGAAGCCTGGTGTGCTACAGTCCTTGGGGTCGCAAAAAGTCGTACACAACTGAGCAAGTGAACAGCAGCAACAAGGGCTGCTATAAGAGTGTACCATATCCTGAGTGACTTAAATAACAGAAATCTATTTTCTAGCCGTGCTGGAGGCTAGAAATCGAGATCAAGGTCAACAGGGTTGTTTTTTCCCCTGGCCCCTTTCTTTAGCTTGCAAATGGTCACCGTCTCCCTGTGTTTCTTTTCTTTCCTTTTTCTTTTAAAGTCCTCCAGCAGTGTATTGGAAAGAATGTAGACAGTTTTAAAATCTTCTCTGTCATGATCATAAATTCAGGTTTTTAGCCCTGGTACAAGCTGAATCAAGAAAAGAAATTAAAAATCCAATAGTGTATTGTAATGTTTTTCTCACTCATTTGCTATACAATACAAACACAAGTTTGCTCTAAGTGTATAGACTCTCAAGCAACATTGCACAGCCTTTCTTTGCCCTTCATGCCGAGAGATTTAAGAAGATGCTCTTTTGCAACAACAATTTAGTTTGTTTTAAATACCCTGGGAAATTTTTCTTCCTATGCTTTTCCCTTCCTACTTCTTTTATTAAACACCAGTAAGATACAACTTTATGGCTATTCTGATACATTTTTGTCATTGATTGTCATATAAATTCCAGGAAAACCCCTACAGCGATCTTCAAAATTAAAATTCCAGTGATTCTTTAAATTTGATTGTAAAACACACTGTTTATATTTGCTCCATTTTCTGAGTAGTAATGATATTGACTCTTCTGCGAGTTCAGAAAACCATAGTAACAAATCAGTCAATAATAGCTAGGGCAACATGTTTTTTAAACTGCAAATATACTTTACAGCTCTTCGCTTGGTTCCATTGATGAGATAAATATACAGTATCCGAATCCTGTGTGGAAACTAGAACTAAATGCGCAACTGACACAATGGATTTCTTAGGCTAATAGTGATGAGATTCTTGCGATAGTATTTTAAACTACTTTTGGGAACACACCAAACTGATGTTTATCATTACCACAATCCTTTCAGAGTTTGAGGAATGGGTTTTATCACCTTCCCTACTGTGATTTTGCAACTCTGATATCCATTTCTAAAGAGCATTTCAAATGTGGTAGCTGAATTAGCAAATATTTTCCTTCCAGCTTGAAAATGGTAAACATGTAGCCTGTGGAGATATATATTTTTCTGCTTATGTATTTATGCATATGTATGCATGCCCAGGCTTCCCTGGCAGCTCAGCGGTAAAGAATCTACCTGCCAATACAGGAGACCCGGGTTCAATCCCTGGGTCAGGAAAACCCCTTGGAGAAAGAAATGGCAACCCACTCCAGTATTCCTGCCTGGGAAATCCCATGGACGGAGGAGCCAGGCAGGCTGCAGACCATGGGGTCACAAACAGTCGGACGCAACTTAGCAGCTGAGCACACGTGCGTGTACACACAGTCATCGTCGTGCTGTTAGACCTTCGGTTGTCACACTAGGTTCTTAAAGTTTTCTGATTACTTATAGTTGCAACTAACTCCAGCTCACAGTGAGCAAAAAGGCAATTTATTGTGAGGATACAAGGAAGGGGAACCACACGAATGTCCTGGAAACTGTGCCCCTAGGCTTGCGTTTTATTCTTCCCTTTCTCTTGAAATCAAATTCTTTATCTTCAGTCCCTGTGGGGGACAGTGATGCCAGTCACATGTTCCAAGTGTATACCTCCATTCCTCAAGACGCCAGCCAGACCCTGCACTCTCAGAATTACAGGTACCCTTGGGAAGCAGCCCGCGGACCACAGTGGGTCTTGTGCCTGGTCCTGAACCAATAAATTGTGATAAAGGCAGAATCACATTATCCATATATGTTTGCCCCAGTGAAAATATGGGGAAAAAAAAGGAGGAGGGAGAGGATGGGGAGAGTGATCCATAAGGAGCCAATCATGGAACACGCATCTAGTCATGTTCCAGAAAATAACTGCTAAACTCTGGCTGAAGAGTGATATGATAAATGGAGGCAACGAGGCAGAAGTTGGGGTGAGGGGGTTACAGGAGAGATGCGTTGTCTGGTTCTGCTAGGCAGCCAAGAAATCAAACAACTTAAAATCTCACTATCTTTTATCTTTTTGCATCCCATTTTCAATACAGCAGCCACAGTGAATGATTCCCTTAAAACATGTTAAATCGTATCACCCCCTGCCCCCACTGAAGACCCTCAAATGGCTTCCCCTGTCACTAAGTGAAAACCTCTATGATCTTACCCCAAACCACCTTTCCAACCACATCCCTTTCCTCTCACCTTTGTTCATCCTTCCAGTCATTTCTGAATTTCAGATTTCCACAGTGCCTGCCCAGTCACCCAACAGACACATCTCTGCCTCAGGCGCTTTGCACTGACTTTTCCATTTGACTGGAATGTTCTTTACCCTTAATGGTCTCAGATCTTTTATTATTATTATTATCATTTTAAAATGTTTATTTATTCATTCATTTTTGGTTGTGCCGGGTCTTAAGTTGCCACACTTGGGCTGAGTTGCCCCAGAGGATGTGGGATCTTATTTCCCCAACCAGGGACTGAACCCTCATCCCCTGCATTGGGAGGCAGAATCTTAACTATGGGCCACAGTGGAAGTCCCTCTCAGATCTTTTCTTAAAATGTTAGTTTATCAGAGAGGCCTTGCCTGACCATTCTTTCAAAAATTATATTCCTGTTCCCTTTCTGTTTTTCCCTTGGTAACACCATCTTAGACAAAGAAAGATGTTTATAGTTTATTTATTTTGTTTATGACTATCTTCTTGCATCAGAATGTAATCTCTATGAGAATTTGTCTATTTTTTTTTTCTTCCCTGCTGTCTTCTCAGTTTTGGGAACATGGGAGGTATTCAATAGTTATTTCTTGTTCAAATGCATTAATGATATTTTATAGACACTGCCTAACAATAAGGAAAAAAGTGGAATGCATGTTTTTGAACAGCTGTGTTCCACCTACTATAGCACATGCTTCAAATGCCTTATTTATGAGATATCTAAGATTTATCAGAAATCTAAGATCAAACCAAATCTAAGATCAAAATATTTCTGCTTTATTGACTATACCAGAGCCTTTGGCTGTGTGGATCACAAGAAACTGGAAAATTCTGAAAGAGGTGGGAATATCAGACCACCTGACCTGCCTCTTGAGAAACCTATATGCAAGTCAGGAAGCAACAGTTAGAACTGGACATGGAACAACAGACTGTTTCCAAATAGGAAAAGGAGTACGTCAAGGCTGTATATTGTCACCCTGCTTATTTAACTTATATGCAGAGTACATCATGAGAAGCACTGGGCTGGAAGAAGCACAAGCTGGAATCAAGATTGCTGGGAGAAATATCAATAACCTCAGATATGCAGATGACACCACCCTTATGGCAGAAAGTGAAGAGGAACTAAAGAGCCTCTTGATGAAAGTGAAAGAGGAGAGTGAAAAAGTTGGCTTAAAGCTCAACATTCAGAAAACTAAGATCATGGCATCTGGTCCCATCACTTCATGGGAAATAGATGGGGAAACAGTGTCAGACTTTATTTTTTGGGACTCCAAAATCACTGCAGATGGTGGTTGCAGCCATGAAATTAAAAGATGCTTACTCCTTGGAAGGAAAGTTATGACCAACCTAGATAGCATATTGAAAAGCAGAGACATAACTTTGCCAACAAAGGTCTGTCTAGTCAAGGCTATGGTTTTTCCTGTGGTCATGTATGGATGTGAGAGTTGGACTGTGAAGAAAGCTGAGTGCTGAAGAACTGATGCTTTTGAACTGTGGTGTTGGAGAAGACTCTTCAGTGTCCCTTGGATTGAAAGGAGATCCAACCAGTCCATTCTAAAGGAGATCAGCCCTGGGATTTCTTTGGAAGGAATGATGCTGAAGCTGAAACTCCAGTACTTTGGCCACCTCATGTAAAGAGTTGACTCATTGGAAAAGACTCTGATTCTGGGAGGGATTGAGGGCAGGAGGAGAAGGGGACGACCGAGGATGAGATGGCTGGATGGCATTACCGACTCGATGGACATGAGTTTGAGTGAACTCTGGGAGTTGGTGATGGACAGGGAGGCCTGGCGTGCTGCGATTCATGGGGTGGCAAAGAGTTGGACATGATTGAGCGACTGAACTGAACTGAAGATCAAACCAATGAATAAGATTTTTTTCCATCCTACATTTGTGACTATAGAGGCCTCCAAAGTGAAGTAGCATGTCCCTGCCAGGTGTCAGAAATGGGTTATAAACCTATGCTGTTTGGCATTTTCCAGAAACACGTTCTCTTCTCCTCCTTTCTGTGTCTAATTTGCCTCTTCCTTCTCCTCCTCTGCTTTCGCCTCTGGCTTTATATTTCCTCCTCCTCGTCTCCCTTCATTTTTCCATCATTTCTCTCCTCTGCAAACTAGTCCCTTTTTCTCAGACAACATGATGTGTGCTTTCAACTTTATGAAAAAGCCGAATTCCTTCCCTTGAGTGTTCGTGAATTATTCCAACCAATTCAGAATTGTTGAAATAAAGTGACATCAACAGCAACATGCCTTTGACATTGCCTGCCTCCCCAGACCTGTTCTCACCTGTCTCTCTATCTGTGAATCTTAGTCTTATGGAAGTGGAAGTTCACTGGGGGCGGCCAGGACTCAACCTTCATTTCTGCCTAATTCCCTAGTGACACAGTAACTCATTACTCCATTTCATATGCAAATCAGCAAGATGATACAGTTATCCAAAGGAAGAGTGTACCGTGTGAAACACCAATGAAATACCAGGTTAGTTTAGATAATATTTATCCTTTTTCTAAAATTTAAAAAGTTATATAATTGGTGTATAATATGTTACAAATGTACAACATAGTGATTCACAACTGATTATTTTCCATTTATCATTATTATAAAATATTCACTATATTCCTTATATTGTACAGTGCATTCTTGTAGCTTATTTTATACTCAGTAGTTTATGCCTCTTAATCTCCTACCCATATATTGCTCCTCTCTCCAACTGGTATCCACTAGTTTGTTCCCTGTATCTGTGAGTCTGTTTCTTTTTGCTATTCATTAGGTTGTTGTACTTTTAAATTCCTCACATAAGTGATATCATTTAGTATTTGTCATTCTCTGTCTAACTTATTTTACTTTAGCATAATACCCTCCAAGTCCATCCATGTTGCTGCAAATGGCAAAATTTCATTCTTTTTCATGGCTGAGTAATAACATTTAGATATACATAGACACACATTGCCTCCATAACACATACATTGGAAGTGTAACAGAATAGTCTTTGAATTATTTTACAAACCAATGACATTTGAAATGTTAATAAAAGTTTGAGAGATTTAAAAATCACTATAGAACCTCATTTTCAGTTAGTTATTTTTTAACATTCCTGAAATGTATTTATTTAAACATGATGTATTTGAGATTTGACAACTACAACTAGAGGAAGTATGTTCATAAGTAAACTAAATTAAAGCACTTCAGTTATGATAAAGTGGTCTTACGATTTATTGCAAGGTGTTTGAATCCTGAATATTGTATTTTAACACATCTTTCTGCATCAGCAGAAATTAATAAAAGTTCTCTTGTGCTCATAGGCGTTGATTAATTGGAAATCGACTCAGGTTTATTTGCTGTGATTGATTCATCATGCCTAAAACAATTTAACATTTCAGGATATAGTAAATATACTGAATAGTGCAGCTCAAAATTTCAGCCCCAATCTTGAAGACAGAGTAGTAGCTATGCACAATACATATTCAATAGAAAAAGAGTGAGCAGAAAGGAGATAGAGCTTTTCTTTAGTCCCTTGTGTTAGTTCCAGATCAGAAAAATCTTCCCTTTAGTTTCACACTCTGAAAGTGATGAGTTGCCTCTTTAGATGACATAAAAATATTGTTTTGAATATTTAGTGTTTCTCACAAAAGCAGGAGTCCCGAAAGGTTTAGGAGCAGACTGAGCTGCAAAGGGGGATGGAGTTACCATCTGAAACTGTTGTTAGGGTCATTTCATCTCTCCCCATACCTAGGCTCAGTTGTCTTGGGTTGACTCTGTTGATAAGCAGTTCTCATCTGTCGGGGCACGACAGTGGCCAGCTATCCCAAGTTTATTACCTACTAACGTGAAAATATTCTGGAATTGTATCTCATTGCCTTTGAGTCTTGTACCTATTCTTTCCCACAAGAACCATGTGGTCAGAGAGTGAGCAAAGAGTGACTCCCAAGTATAACCGCTGTGTTGTTAATTTCTAAAGGGGACGGAGCTCTGAGCAAACACGAACAGTAGACCCCTGCCTTACTACCTGTAAGTTTATGGTAGGTAGAGCTGAAGAGAATCAGCTTGCTTCCTGTTCAGTCGCCAAACTTATTCTAGACATTGGGCCTGGTTGTCTTGCCAGTAAGGGAGCTCTTAGCCACTTAGCAGGAAAGGTTAATTTTAATTCCAACTTTGAGGTTGAAGTGAAGTAGATCACCTGGGCTAGAGCTATAAGAAAGTTTTCAGTTCTTCTGTATGATGATATCCATAACATCCTCAGATACTATTATGAACTAAAGAGCACATCAACATTGAAATGTTTTATTTTTATATTCATACCAAGGGCATTAACTTATATTGTATTAATTTTTTAAGTATCAAAAGCATAAATTTAGACATATTATGGCACACTTTCAGTCAAACTGTTCAATATTTTTCTAAATCAGTATATAGACTACCATTTAAATAACAATGATTTCTTTTTAAATTATAAGGAAGCAAATTATTGGAACACTGTTTAGATCTTATTATCCCAATAATTAACAGATATTTGAAAATTAATAACAATTCCACTGTGCTTCATAAATATGTGTGCGTGCATATTTATTTGATCATATTATTGACCAAATATAGTTTTCAGATGTCCTATCTTGAAATTTTCCCCCCCTGTTTTCCAACAGGAAGTAACGTTTTATATTTGGACTAAGTAGCTATAGCAATGATGTTTTACATATGAACTAAATAAGATGCTACAAGCGAGTAATGTTAGAAAAAACACACTAGAACTGGCCTTTCATGTCTTTCTCATGGATTTTTGGATCAAACATCTCTGTAATATAATTAGCATATCAGAGGAACTGGCCATGTTCAAATTCAAATTACCTTCTGCTTGCTTCCTATTTCATTAGCAGAATTGAAATTAAACACAATGAAACAATCTGTTACTAGGATTTTTTCATATTAACACTTCAGTCCCACCCTGGTCTATTGTACATTTACTAAGATTTTGCTTTTACATTTGAGCAGTGGACTATTTTAATTAAATTTAAGGTCAATTGCTATAAATTGTTTTTTCTGTTAAACTGTCTAGTTTTAATTGACCATCAATTCACTCAGTGTGGCAGCTTTCTGAGCTCTTTTTTTGGACATGGCTTAATATGCGGCAAACTTCTTATTGAAGGAAAATTAATGAAGTTGAGAAATGAACTAGTGACACTGGTCATTCTGTGTCAGAAAAGAAAGTGTTTAAAAATATTTGAACTTTTTTAAAGAAACACATACTATTTGTGTGTTTTAAAGTATTATATATAATATAAAGTATTTTCTAAGTGCTTATCTTTATAGATGAACTGTATTAATGGATGAAGCATGGCATATTTTAAATAAGTAAAAAAGACATTAGGTATATAAACCAGATAGTCGTAAAGGTGAAACTTAGTTACAGCGGGGTTTTTTAAAGATTTGTTTTTATGTGGACAGCTGTTTTAAAAATCTTTATTGCATTTCTTCTAATATTGCTTCTATCTTATGTTTTGGTTTTTTGACGTGGAATCTTAGCTCCCCAGCCAGGGATCAAAGCCACATCTCCTGCACTAGAAGGCAAAGTTTAACCACAGGATCTCCAGGGAAGTCCCCATAATTACTGTGTTTAAAAACAGAATCCAAGAATTATTTGTAGCATTTTCAAAAAGAGTGAGTACATTTGTGAAAAATTATTCTTTCCAAATACTTTGAATGATCTCTGGCCATACCTGAATTTTATCTTGGATATTAACTGCATAAAGACCATCCGTAATTTAATCTTGCATGATGCCAGAAGACAAGCACGTTAAGATTGTCTTGTATATTAAAATACAGAGGTAACAATTCAAAAATTCAATAAACAACTGGATGTTTTCAAGGAGCCAGATGATTAGCATATATTCTTAACAGACATAATTTTAAACAAAGAAAAAGATTTCAATTTTTCTTGAAAGGGTTTCTGTGTAATATACCCACAGTCTTAAAACATTATCTAGAGATGACTCCAACATCTATTATGGCAGGAAAAAGACTCTCCTGTATTCTGGCTCAATCTTGGTGTTTAATGGAGAGCTAGGTGTCCTAAATCTCATTTAGTTTCCTGAAGTTCTCAGTTAGAGACAGTTTGGACCAGATGAGCTCTGTGGCCTGTCCCTTCTGATTTTTATTCCTTAGGATTTTGTGAAATATTTGAAATGACAACATCAAGTGAGCAAATCAATGTGCATGTGTGCTCAGTCGTGTCTGACTCTTTGTGACCCCATGGACAATAGCCCACCAGGCTCCACTGTCCATGGAATTTTCCAGGCAAGCATACTGGAGTGGGTTGCCTTATCCTACTCCAGGGGATCTCCCTGATGCAGGGATCGAACCTGCGTCTCTTGTGTCTCCTGCATTGGCAGGTGGATTCTTTACCACTGGTGCCACCTGGGAAGCAAGTCAAATATTTTCATAAAGTAGTAAAGTCTTCCTAGTGTTGTGTTTGGGAATGAAAACACTGCCAGTGGTTCATAGTGGACTCAGAAGATGGCATGCTGAAACAGTCCATTCAGAATATAGAAGAGTTATATCCTCTAGCTTGTGTTACAGGAATGCACATAGTCTGAGATTCTGCTGTAGTTTTCATGGTTCACATAAAGATGGCTAGTCATATGCATATTTGTTAGTTTGAAAAGCTGGCAGATTGATGTTGGACTCTGGAGCCAAACTGCATGAGTTTAACCCCTGGTTCTGCCACTTCCTAGCTGGGTAAGAAGTTAGGCAAGCTACTTAAATCTTTGTGCTTCAGTTTCTCTATCTGTAGGGAGATGATAAAAGTGATATCTACATCAGGTCACTGTTATGAGAATGAAATGAATTAATACGTACAAAGTACTTAGCACAGAGCCTGGGACCCAGGAAGCACTATATAAAGGTATGTCATCACTGTACACACTAACCTTCTAAGAACTCTCTATAAACTCTGAGTCCTGAATGAACACATTGGCAAATTTTTCTGAGTGCCTTTGTCAGTGACATTTAAGTAGGACTGAATTTTCATTAAGTAAACGGTTGAGGATAATCGAAATTCTGAGCTCAAGTGGCGGTATCAAACACGTTAGTAAAGTAATGCTCAAAATTCTCCAAGCCAGGCTTCAGCAATACGTGAACCGTGAACTTCCTGATGTTCAAGCTGGTTTTAGAAAAGCCAGAGGAACCAGAGATCAAATTGCCAACATCCTCTGGATCATGAAAAAGCAAGAGAGTTCCAGAAAAACATCTATTTCTGCTTTATTGACTATGCCAAAGCCTTTGACTTGTGTGGATCACAATAAACTGTGGAAAATTCTGAAAGAGAAGGGAATACCAGACCACCTCACCTGCCTCTTGAGAAATCTGTATGCAGGTCAGGAAGCAGCAGTTAGAACTGGATATGGAACAACAGACTGGTTCCAAATAGGAAAAGGAGTACATTAAGGCTGTATATTGTCACCCTGCTTATTTAACTTATATGCAGAGTACATCATGAGAAACCCTGGACTGGAAGAAGCGCAAGCTGGAATCAGGATTGTTGGGAGAAATATCAATCACTTCAGATATGCAGATGACACCACCCTTATGGCAGAAAGTGAAGAGGAACTCAAAAGCTTCTTGATGAAAGTAAAAGAGGAGAGTGAAAAAGTTGGCTTAAAGCTCAACATTCAGAAAATGAAGATCATGGCATCTGGTCCCATCACTTCATGGGAACTAGATGGGCAAACAGTGGAAACAGTGTCAGACTTTATTTTGGGGGGCTCCAAAATCACTGCAGATGGTGACTGCAGCCATGAAATTAAAAGACGCTTACTCCTTGGAAGGAAAGTTATGACCAACCTAGATAGCATACTCAAAAGCAGAGACATTACCATGCCGACTAAGGTCCGTCTAGTCAAGGCTATGGTTTTTCCTGTGGTCATGTATGGATGCGAGAGTTGGACTGTGAAGAAGGCTGAGTGCCGAAGAATTGATGCTTTTGAACTGTGGTGTTGGAGAAGACTCTTGAGAGTCCCTTGGACTGCAAGGAGATCCAACCAGTCCATTCTGAAGGAGATCAGCCCTGGGATTTCTTTGGAAGGAATGATGCTAAAGCTGAAACTCCAGTACTTTGGCCACCTCATGCGCAGAGTTGACTCATTGGAAAAGACTGTGATGCTGGGAGGGATTGGGGGCAGGAGGAGAAGGGGACGACCGAGGATGAGATGGCTGGATGGCATCACTGACTTGATGGACGCGAGTCTGAGTGAACTCCGGGAGTTGGTGATGGACAGGGAGGCCTGGCATGCTGCGATTCATGGGGTCGCAAAGAATCGGACATGACTGAGCGACTGAGCTGAACTGAACTAACTTTTCTCACTTAGTTAAGCTGGAATGGTGAAGTGCCATTCAACTCTGGCGTGAGCTCTGATAGAGTGAAACATCTTTACACTTTTCTAAGAAATGAGGTTTGAGCCTTATATGTAGGAGAATTCCGTCTGGAAATACTAATAGATTAACAACAAAGGTCACAAACTGATGTGTTTGATCCATACACTGTTGAAAAAAAATGATTGGAATTACTTACTATATTTTAATGAGAGTTCACATAAATATCTGGCTTCCCATATCTTTTGAAAGAAGCATGAACCTGGCAACATATCCCATGACAGTGACCAGCTCGGTTGAACAGAGGTGGCCCCTTCAGGGTGAAGGAGCAGTTTCCAGAACGCCAGTCCCCAGCACTCCCTTTGTTTTTCGTCCAGCATCTGTCTGTCCCTCCAAATGTGCTCATGTGTGTGGTTGCTTCTTTTAGCGTGACTTCCCTGGTGGCTCAGATGGTGACGCGTCTGCCTGCAGTGTGGGAGACCCGGGTTCCATCCCTGGGTCGGGAAGATCTCCTGGAGAAGGAAATGGCAACCCACTCCAGTATTCTTACCTGGAAAATCCCATGGATGGAGGAGCATGGTAGGCTATACAGTCCATGGGGTCGCAAAGAGTCAGACATGACTGAGCAACTTCACTTTCACTTTCTTTTAGTGTGAAATAATGAAAAATGTGTACTTTCTTGGTGGCTCAGTGGTAAAGAAACTGCCTGCCAACATAGGAGGCATGAGTTTGATCCTTGGGTCAGGAAGATTCCATGGAGAAGGAAATGGCAACCCATTCCAGTACTCTTGCCTGGAGAATCCCATGGACAGAGGAGCCTGATGGGCTGCAGTCCATGGGATCGCAAAGAGTCAGACATGACTTAGTGACTAAATAACAACACTGAAAAATGGAAATAGAAGCAAATGACCAGCAATCTGGTCACATGACACAGGGATAATGATTTCCTTGGAATTACATGCTGGCTGCTCTACATGTTTCTTGCTTTCTCGGTTATTGCTATTTATTGCTGAGACTCTGAGCATTATTTTTCAAAATGACGCCTTCTGTTCCTCACTGCAGCACGTCAGGCTGATCTCCCTCCTGCCACCAGTTTCCCAAATGTTCCATCCTTATATCAGAGTGGAAGTTGGGCTTCAGAACGACTCTTTAAAATTTTAAAAGTTTCTACTTTGTTGGTGTTACAGCTCTGTGATGTTACCATGATGTCCCTCCCTGGTCACATGCCTGTGTCGATAACACTGAAATATAGCCTCAAGACCTCTCCTTCTGGGACTAATGCCTCAAAATCTGGTTTTAAGTTCAACATTATTAATTAAATTGTTGCCATTCTTACTGTCTTGATCATCATCCAAATCTAGTCATATCAACTTCTAATGGGAAAAATATGGATATTGACTGATCAAGTCATTGAAAGATGAAACAGAGTAGGTTTGAGAAATTATCTTCTTTCCCAGATACTTTAAACAATCAGAGACTGGTATTCTCTGTAAATATTCTCTTTTCATTCTTTCTCAGTTTGTATCTGCAGTTTAGATAACTGCCGTCAGAGAACAGTTATTCTAGTGGATCAAAAATGAACACAATACTCATGTCACAGGTGTAGTAACAGCTGTATCACGTGGTACTTCGTCCTGGAAAGGGTGTAGAGACAGAATTTTCTAAGACATCAGAGCCTAAGATGAAGCCTTGCGATCCTTTCTCCATTTCAGAAATGGGGATATAGAATTTTATCTATCTGGTTCATTTCTGGTGTGACTAATATGTAATTCTGGCAACCTCAAGACATATTTCCAGCCCTATAACAGTATGTGCAAAGAAATTATATAAATGTGTGCAGGCTTTTGAGTGTGCAAGCATATGTACAGGCCTTTAAGAATTTAGAATTACTTATTGGGATCCAGAGTGTTTTTAAAAGCTGCAAAAACATTAATTCATTCATTCTTCATTCAGAGTATTTGAGTTTCATTTATTTTTCTCATTTATGATAACAGAAAAAAGACTATCTGTTCCTATTTTCCAATGACTGAAGTCTGGAATTTAATAGGAACCAAATTATAAACTATTGCTTACTTCCTTATGCTCTAGAGATTCTCAACCCTGGTTGCCCAATAGACTCATTAAAGAAGTGATGTAGTTTCTTCATAAACCAAGGAGAGTTAAGATTTTTAGGTTTGTAGATTTTAAAAAATCTTTATTTGCATAAGAGTATTTCTGAATTGATTTATTTTCTCTCTTTCTCAAATGGTACTCTTACCATCATCTTGTCTTGTGAGTCTCAGTCCTGGCTGTGCAAAAGAGGTGCCTGCGAGTCTTATTATTTTTCACTCCCGTTTCAATGTCTTGTCAGCCTGAAGATTCTGATTTAATTGCTTAAGATAAAGATTCTGATTTAATTGATTAAGATAAAGCTGAGCAATTTGTTAAAAACTCCCTAAGTGGCTCTCGTGTGTAAATCATTGGTCTGTTCTGTAATCTAACAGCTGAATACTCTGCTTATTTCTCTGTTCATTCTGCTTGTCTTTCCCATTAATATTTCAGAGAGTTCATATTTTTGAGAGTTCATTTCCCCTCTCTATTGATCAGCAATTCATTTCCTAGTTCCTAAGAATATTAGAAGCCCAGGAGATCACTAACCAGCTCAGAGCAAGTGGAACATACAGGCATCTCTCAAAGGCTGAGAGATGCTAAAAGAAAGCTCTAAGGAATCTGGGATTAATTAATCTTATTTCCTGAGCTGGTCATAGAATCTTAGAGGTTTAGTGATTGAAAGGACCTTAGCTATCAGGTTGCTGGCTTCTCTCATTTTTCAGGTGATGATGTAGGCATCAAAGAGCTAGTTATGGCAGAGCCCAGATGAGAACCAAGGTTATGGGGCAACGAGGCTTACTCAGGCTGAACTCCATCCTCATGCTGCCTCTGTTATAGGAGGGTAGATGTGAGTGTGTGTGTGTGTGTCTGCTAGTCTCTCAGTTCAGTTCAGTCGCTCAGTTGTGTCTGACTCTTCGCAACCCCATGAATCGCAGCACGCCAGCCCTCCAAGTCCATCACCAACTCCCGGAGTTCACTCAAACTCGCGTCCATCAAGTCATTGATGCCATCCAACCATCTCATCCTCAGTCATCCCCTTTCCTTCCTGCCCCCAATCCCTCCCAGCATCACAGTCTTTTCCAATGAGTCAACTCTTCGCATGAGGTGGCCAAAGTACTGGAGTTTCAGCTTTAGCATCGTTCCTTCCAAAGAAATCCCAGGGCTGATCTCCTTCAGAATGGACTGGTTGGATCTCCTTGCAGTCCAAGGGACTCTCAAGAGTCTTCTCCAACACCACAGTTCAAAAGCATCGATTCTTCAGCGCTCAGCCTTCTTCACAGTCCAACTCTCGCATCCATACATGACTACTGGAAAAACCATAGCCTTGACTAGACAGACCTTTGTTGGCAAAGTAATGTCTCTGCTTTTCAATATGCTATCTAGGTTGGTCATAACTTTCCTTCCAAGGAGTAAGCGTCTTTTAATTTCATGGCTGCAGTCACCATCTGCAGTGATTTTGGAGCCCCCCAAAATAAAGTCTGACACTGTTTCCACTGTTTGCCCATCTGTTTCCCTTGAAGTGATGGGACCAGATGCCATAATTTTCGTTTTCTGAATGTTGAGCTTTAAGCCAACTTTTTCACTCTCCTCTTTCACTTTCATCAAGAGGCTTTTGAGTTCTTCTTCACTTTCTGCCATAAGGGTGGTGTCATCTGCATATCTGAGGTTATTGATATTTCTCCCGGCAATCTTGATTCCAACGTGTGCTTCTTCCAGCCCAGCGTTTCTGATGATGTACTCTGCATATAAGTTAAATAAGCAGGATGACAATATACAGCCTTAATGTACTCCTTTTCCTATTTGGAACCAGTCTGTTGTTCCATGTCCAGTTCTAACTGTTGCTTCCTGGCCTGCATACAGATTTCTCAAGAGGCAGGTCAGGTGGTCTGGTATTCCCATCTCTTTCAGAATTTTCCACAATTGATTGTGATCCACACAGTCAAAAGCTTTGGCATAGTCAATAAAGCAGAAATAGATGTTTTTCTGGAACTCTCTTGCTTTTTCAATGATCCAGAGGATGTTGGCGATTTGATCTCTGGTTCCTCTGCGTTTTCTAAAACCAGCTTGAACATCTGGAAGTTCACAGTTCACATATTGCTGAAGCCTGGCTTGGAGAATTTTGAGCATTACTTTACTAGCATGTGAGATGAGAGCAATTGTGCGGTAGTTTGAGCATTCTTTGGCATTGCCTTTCTTTTGGATTGGAATGAAAACTGACCTTTTCCAGTCCTGTGGCCACTGCTGAGTTTTCCAAATGTGCTGGCATATTGAGTGCAGCACTTTCACAGCATCATCTTTCAGGATTTGAAATAGCTCCATTGGAATTCCATCACCTCCACTAGCTTTGTTCATAGTGATGCTTTCTAAAGCCCACTTGACTTCACATTCCAGGATGTCTGGCTCTAGATGAGTGATCATACCATCGTGATTATCTTGGTCATGAAGATCTTTTTGTACAGTTCTTCTGGGTATTCTTGCCACCTCTTCTTAATATCTTCTGCTTCTGTTAGGTCCAGACCATTTCTGTCCTTTATCGAGCCCATCTTTGCATGAAATGTTCCCTTGGTATCTCTAATTTTCTTGAAGAGATCTCTAGTCTTTCCCATTCTATTGTTTTCCTCTATTTCTTTGCATTAATCGCTGAGGAAGGCTTTCTTATCTCCTCTTGCTATTCTTTGGAACTCTGCATTCAGACGCTTGTATCTTTCCTTTCCTCCCTTGCTTCTCGCCTCTGTTCTTTTCACAGCTATCTGTAAGGCCTCCGCAGTCAGCCGTTCTGCTTTTCTCCATTTCTTAGTTAGTCTCTCAGTCATGTCCAACTCTCTGGACATGACGCCTGGACTGTAGCTGCCAAGCTTCTCTGTCCATGGGATTCTCCAGGCAAGAATACAGGAGTGGGTTGCCATTCCCTTCTCCAGGGGATCTTCCCTTCCTGAGGATCAAATCTGGGTCTCCAGCTTTGTAGGTGGCTTTTTACCATATGAGCCACCAGGGGAACCCAAAGAGGGTAGATAAGTCCCTTTAAATAAGTAATAAGGCAGAGAAAATTCACAGTCTCTCCAAGCCAACCTACACCTGTGAAGTTTCTCTGTGTGTTAAGCACTCCAAAAAAAAGTAGGAAAAAATACTGTCGAAATGACAACATTTCAAAGTAGTACTTGCTATGGCGAGATAGATCTTATAAGTTTTAGTTTTGCTAAGTTGTGTTCTTGCCTGGAGAATCCCAGGGACGAGGGAGCCTGGTGGGCTGCCGCTGCTGGAGTCGCACAGAGTTGGACACGACTAAAGCGACTTAGCAGCAGCAGCAGCAAGTTGCTAGCACTCAGTTATAAGTTAGATCATATTCTGTGAGCCAAACTTTAATATCAAAGAGTTCAAGCTGTTTGAATACTAAATGTTATTATTTATGACTCTGTTGTTTCACTCATGGTGTTAGATATTAATGTAGTATATTCCACAAGTCTTGTAAATTAAAATATTTTAAAGTTAAGTTGTATTCTGGAGTGTATTATTAACATTCAAGAGTTTGTAAAAACATCAAAATCATCAAAAGGAGTAGAGATGAAGATAAAGATCAAACTGTGTATTTTTCAGAGTTATGTTTACTCACTCTAGGATTAGTTGTATAATGAAACATCTTTGTTCAATTTCTCTGCAGTTTTCATGTAAAAGTAAGATAAAATTGTCATCTCCAGTTGGTTTCTACCTGCAAGTGTTTTCTTATTAATGGTTTAGGTTATGTTCAGCACTAGTTATAAAAACTAAAAGTTTAAAATTTCTATAATGGTAGACTAATGCTTATTTTTTAAAATAAAAATTATGACTCACTTCCAAATTGGTGTTAGTAGATGCTGCTAGAATTTAGAAATATAAGTTTTTATGTTTTGTTTTGTTTGGACCACTTAATTCATCATTAAGGGGAAAAAAATCTCTTTTTCTAACTTGATGGCAGTTTTGCTTTCTGTAATTATGCCTTTCTCAGACTTTTAGAGATACAAATAAATCAACTTGAATTTTCTTGATTGCTAACAGAACAAGTCTGGTGTTAATAATCTTTTAGGTCATGACATACAACCTTATATAAAGAAATAGTACACTGAAATTTCCCCAAGGGTATAATGTATGGATATTATACCTTTAAATATATATTATGTTTCAGACTGATTTATGCTTGAAAGTAATAATATCTTATGCTTTAATAGCAACTTTTATTTCCTTTTTCTTATTATAGGGGCAAGATATATTTGCAATATATAGGAAAAGACCCAGAATATATAGATGATGAATTTTAAGCAGAATAAATATTATCTCACTACCTAGAAACAAGCAGTAAAAACGTCAATCAACAGAAACATGAACTGCTAAGAACATTTCCTTCAATGCCTCCTTTCATTCATTTTCTCTCGTGCCCTCCCATCTACTTTATGTATTTATAGTATCTTGAGCTTTTCTTTTACTTAAAAAAGACCATAAACTATCTTCTCCACACATATGGACATCTCATTCTCTTTGACAGCTGTTTAACACTCCACAGGGTGATTGTTAATATCATTTAATTTCTGAATGGACATGTGGGTTATTTCCAATTATTTGCTATGATAAACACTGTTGCAAAGAACAGAATTCTATGTATCTCTGTATCCACCTGTCTGTTTCCTTAAGGTATTTTCCCAGAGGTAGACTTGTACATGAAAGGATGTGTACATTTTCAGTTTGAGGGCAGTTTTAGATTTCAATTCTAGATTTCAAAGAAAGTTTCTACTTGTCAGAAGTGCACTGGAGTGCCACTCTCACTCCTCTTTACCTGGCCACACTGGGCAGTTGTTTAGTCACTAAGTTGTGTCTGACTCTTTGCAACCCATGGACTGCAACGTGCCAGGCTCCTCTGTCCATGGGATTCCCCAGGCAAGAATACTGGTGTGGGCTTCCTTCTCCAGGGGATCTTTCTGACCCAGGAATCGAACCCATGTCTCCTGCATTGGCAGACAGGTTTTTTTTTACCACTGAGCCACCAGGGCAGTACTTTCTTTTTAAATTCAGTGGGGAAAATTATCTCATTTTAATTTGAATAAATTTGATTATCGTGGCAACTGAGCATCTTTTACAACTGTTTGCAATCCTTCTTCTGAGATTAACCTATTTGTATTTTCCCCATCCTTCTACTGTATATTCTTTGCATCATCTATTCGAACCACTGCTATAGATCGTAGGTTTTAAGACTCTGGTCCCTGCTTACCTCCGCAGCATCCTCTATAATCTTATCAAGTCCCTGATATTGTTTAAACTTAATTCTTGTTTATATTAAAATTTTTTTACTTGTAGGCATTTTCTCTGGTTATTGCTCAGACTAATGCCCACTTTTAAACTGCTATCTGTCCTCCTAGGTGCTCAGACTTAATTATGTGACTATAGGCATCTCTTGTATAATAAACAGAGTACCAAATCTGCAATGGCAAACCAGCAATCCATGGGCCAGATCTAGACCACTAATGTAGTTATTTTGGCTCATGGAGTGGCTTTATTTTTTTTAATATTTTGCTCCTGCATTTTAATTTGGATTGGTTTTCAACATTATAAAACTTATTTCCAGCATTTATAAAAAACCATAATGACACAGGTTACAATGATATAAATCACCCATTGAGAACCCAGATTCTTTTCCTCTCTTCATAAATTGTCATCACTGGTCCCATATTGCTGTATCCCAGAGCACCACTGTCCCCATGTTGCCCTGTGAATCCACAGCCCTTCACATTTCCTGTGTTCCAGCTGTGTCCACTGACCTTTGAGCAGGATCTCTGAATCTCAGAACTGCTGCCGTACTGAGCCAGATGATTCTTGTTGGGAACTGGAAGGCTGTCCAGTGAACGTTAAGATGGTTAGATGCCGCTCTGACTTTCACATACTGGATGCCAGTGGTCTACCCTCTACCACCCAGCTGTGATAACCAGGAAGCCTCTAGCTGTGGCTAACCTCCCCTGGAGAGGAGAGGGGAGGGGGTCAAAAACAGTCCCTCTGTGAGGACCACTGCCTTAGGGCTTGGGACCTCTGATCTAGATCGGGTGAAACCTGCAGAAGATTTGTGCTTAGCGAGCATTTGTGCTGAGCGCCCTGTGCTATCTCCTATGGAAACTGTCCCTCCTATGTTTTTTAGTGTGGAGGGGGGCTACAGAAACCTGGGAGTGAGCCCAGATTTAGGACCTGTGAGTAGATGGAGATGGAACTGCTGATGGATTTTCCTTCAGAACATGTGTCCGTCAAGAGCAAGCAACTGTTGGGTGTCCTGGCCCCTTTCCCTTCCACTAATAAGGTGCTTGACTGTGGGATTCTCTAAACAGCAAAGCCTCCATTTCTGTTGGCTGGCCAACCACAAGAACAAAGCAGGAATCCTCGTTGTTAAAGGTGTGATAAAGCTTGGCCCTAGCAGAGTTCACAGGATCCTTTTCTTTGATTTAGTGCCTTCTCACAATGTCTCCAGAGAGTGTATATTTCCTTCCAGCAACAGTTATCAGTGGGAGGTAGAAAGGACATTTCCAGAGAGAGAGCGCGTACACTGAGCTCTTACTCCTAGGCTGAGCCAAGTTGCTTCCTTTATTTGTTTGTTGTTTTTTACTTTGGAAGACTGAAAGGAGCTGGTGTTGGGAGCACTGTCATTTTCCCCTTAGTCTTTCTGTTAGCCCTCACCCAATGACTTAGTCCCTGCCTTTGCATCTGGTACCTGGTGATCCAAGATTGCACATTTTCCTGGAACTGGTTGACGATGTTCCTTCTCCTATAAGTAAGTCACTAATATAATTTTACAGGGTGATGATGTTCACCATGAAAATAAAAGTGGCAGGTGGAGAATTACAGAAACTGAGCAAGGAGGCGATTTCAGATCAGGCAATCAGAAGGTCCTCGGAGGGGTTGGCTTTTGAGCAGAGGTCTGAGTAATATAGAGTAGCAAGCAAGCTATGCAGAGTTCAGGAGGAAGCTTATCTAAGGCTGAAACAGCTTGAAGCTTGGCTGGTCAGAGAAAAAATCCACCGGTGTTCAGGCAAGGACGAGATAAGAGAAGTCACACAAATCCTTGAAAAAAAGAAAGGAGCTTGAATTATTATTATTTTTTTTGTGCCTAAATATCATAAGTAGCCATTAGAGATGTTTAAGAAGAAGAATCTAGCATGTTCTTTTCCCAAGCTCTCTCTGGTGGCTGTGGGGAGAGGGGCAGAGTGGGAGCAGTGCGACCAGATGGGGAATAGCTTCAGTCATGTGGGGCGGGGAGGGAGGGGGGGGGCGGAGTGCTGATAACATGGTGTGTGAAGGGCAGCAGAAACAAAGAGTAGTGAACAGATTTGGGGTGTTTGGAATTAGATCCTGTTGCCAGATTGACTGTGGTAGCAGAACAAGAGAGAAGAATTAACAACAACTTCTTGGTTTCGGATTTAAATGACTGTGTGGATGATGGAACTGTTCACTAAGATGATGGTGAGGATAAGTCTGGGAGTTTCCTTGGGGAGGGAGGCTGGGGTTTCTGGTAGTGAGATCAGTGACTTTGGAAGGTTTGGACTCGTGGATGTGACTGCACTAACCAAGCATGGAGGATGGTGGGATTAGTCCTGATTGGGGGGAGGGAGTCAGCCCTAAGTGTAGCCTCTTCTTCTTGACTGGTGGCTCAGGAACTCTTTTTAATCAAGTGTGGTCAGCACCATCAGTGATCTGAGAGTTTGTTAGAAATGCAGAACCAGATAAATAACAAGGATCCACTGTATAACGAAGGGAACTGTATTCAATATCTTATAATACCTATAGTGGAAAAGATGTATTCTTTTCCAGATATATGTGTATAATATATATAACCAAATCGCTTTGCTATATACCTGAAACTAACAACATTGTATATACAGCAACTGTATTTCAATTAAAAAAAAATGCAGAACCAAGAATCTCACCAGAATCTTCTTAATCAGAATCTGCATTTTTAACAGGATCTCCATGAAGCTATGTACATTAAAATGTGACTGTTTGGAAGGTGTAACTGAATCTAACTATGAGGAAACATAAAATCAAACTGAGAGATGCTAAAGAATTTTGTACTCTTCAGAAATGTCCAGTTCATGAAGCTCCAAGGAGGGCTGCAGAACTGTTCCTGATTAAAGAAAATTAAAGAGATGTGATAATTAAGTGCAGCACATGACTTCTGATTGAAGTTGGATTCTCCTGGTCCAAAAGATGTTCTTGGGATATCGGGCCAAACTTGAGTGGGGTCTTTGGGTGAAAGATAATATGGGAGTCTCTTACTGTGTAGACACCTTTTTCACATATGTTTGAACATTTTGTTTTTTGTGGGTTTTTTTGTTTGTTTTAAGCTTTGACTCGTATGGGCTGTTTGTATGCAGTGTTGAGAAAGATGTGATGGAGCTGAGAGAGGGGTCTCTGGAGGTCTCACTTCCACTCAAGGGCAACCCCACAAATATGCAGCTAGTGGTCAACAAAGCCATACCAGGTGCAGAACGCACCGTGCAGACCCCTTACATTTATTTGAAGTGGTGTTGCAGGCAAGAAGAGGGGATTTTCATCAAATGTCGGAGAAGCAGAAAGAGGAGAAACTTGGGTAGATGAGGGGGTCACTATGGCTTTCACTCCCAAAGAGGCTCTACCAGAAAACACCACAGGAATATTTTTAGTGTCTGACCTCTTTTCCCTCTGGTTCATTTTTCCCCATCAGTGTTTCATGGTAACACTCTCCATTTGCCTTTTTCTCCACCTGTAGAAATTTCTGTCTTTCTATTCAAAATTGTTGGGGGTAGGATCCCAGGTATAGATTCAAAGCACAAAACAATTTTCTCAACCTTAGATGCTAATGATTTCCTCCCTATTTTCGGAGAATCCTTGAGTAGGTTTGTCTTTATCCCAGTGTGGTTGAAGACATCCCTCTCTAAAAAGATGACAATCTAGGAGTGATGACTTGAGAATCCTAGCTTGGTTTTGTGATTTTAGAGATCTGTGCTATCATGCCCTGAAAACAAAGGGCATATAATATTTTTAAAATATTAATAAAATTGAACGCAATCTCAAGGCCGACTCACTATTCACTAAACAGGTACCTTACCTTGTTGTTTGAAACATCAGTTTCTAAACTAAAGATCAGTTTCAAAAGACTGGGTTTCATGTTGAGTAATAAGAATGTTTCAGAGAAGCAATTTTTTTTTTTTTTACTCCATTGAAAAATATAATGGAGGTCCCCAAATGCATGGATTGGATAAGTAAATACTCCGCCATCAAAAGCGTGCATCTCCTTCTCGGAAGTTGAGACAAAGCTGTTCCATATGAAGTTGTGGGCTCATTTGTTTTTGTGGCTCTGTGATAGAGCATCTGATTTAGCTGCTTCTTCAGGATAAAAGTGAATGATGTATTCAATCCACTGAGTCTGCTTGCGAGCTGTGGGATTTCCTTAGAGATATCAAACACTTCGCTGGTGCTTCCTTATTTGTTTCTGATGCCCACATCCTGTGCTCGGTGGAGAGCACAATTTTTGAGATAATGTTGACAGCCAGTACAGATAAGCAGTGGACTCAGCCTTAGGTCAAGGACCGTGAATCGTTTTGGTATCTGAGTCATCTGCTTAACTCAGAACCCATCTCTTCTTAAAGAGATGAAGCCTGTTGTGACACGGAGACTATTGTGTGTTACTTTGCAGGGGGCATGTAAGACTTTGATTAGAGGAGCGTCTTTCTTTTTATCTCCTTGTTTAGCTAGTCACTTTGATTTCAAGTATACACAAGCATTGAGGATCTAAATAACAAAGGAAACAATTCAGCCTACCCAACACTCTCGGACCCTGTTGCTTTCTCATTCACATTTTTAAGAACTTAAATGTATGCCTAACTCAAAGTTATTATTACAAGAATTATCACAGTGAAAATTATCATCATAATAATCCTCTAGTTCAGACTCTGTTTTCTGTTAGGTCTGTTAGATGTTTTAAAAAAAATTAAGCATGCCTTCTTTTTGTCTGTCACTTGACATGTTTCTCGCTTACAAGGTAAGCTACACGTGGAGAAGGTGTCAGGAGTAAGACTGCATTTAAAGGCTTCCCTGGTGGTCTAGTGGTTAAGAATCTACCTGCCAAGGCAGGGAACATGGGTTTGATCCCTGGTCCGGGAGGATACCCCATGCCAAAGAGCAACTAAGCCCTCGAGCGGCAACTACTGAGCCAAGCACCACAACTACTGAAGCCCGCGGGCAGTAGAGCCCGGCTCCAGAACAAAGAAGCCGCCTCTCCCTGGTGGCTCAGAGGTTAAAGCGTCTGCCTCCAATGCGGGAGACCCGGGTTCGATCCCTGGGTCGGGAAGATCCTCTGGAGAAGGAAATGGCAATCCACTCCAGTATTCTTGCCTGGAGAATCCTATGGACGGAGGAAGCCTAGTAGGTTACAGTCCACGGGGTCGCAAAGAGTCGGACACGACTGAGCGACTTCACCTTACCTCAAAGAGAAGCCTGCGCACCACAGCCAGAGCGTACCCCCTGCTTGGCACAACTGGAACAAGCCCCTGTGCAGCAAAGAAGACCCAGGGCGGCCAAAAAGAAACGTAAAAGGGAGAGAAACCCCAAACAACACAGTATTCATTTGCACATTATCTGCAGAAAAAGAAACACACTTCTAAGACTCCTGTCAAAGAGGGGGAAAATTACCAGAGGCTGAAACAGTGGCAGATGGGGCATGCTCCAGGGGGCGCTAGTGATGAAGAACTCACCAGCCCATGCAGGAGACGTAAGAGACGCAGGTTCGATCCCTGGGTCAGGAAGATTCCTTGGAAGAGGAAATGGCAACCCACTCCAGTATTCTTGCCTGGAGAATTCCATGGACAGAGGAGTGTGGTGGGCTGCATCTATAGCGTCACAAAGAGTCGGACACGACTGGAGCAATTTAGCACGCACGAGGCAGTCTCTGCTTAGTCTGTATTTTGAAAAATATTTAAAATTTGTTCACCTAAATGATTCTGAAATTGGTGTAAAGAGTCCCTGGCCTGCCCCTATTTGTAGGAAATTAATGTTCATCTGAAATAAAGGCATTAGACATATTATTTAAGAATCTGTGGCTTTTTTTTTTTTTTTTTCTTTTTTGATGGAAAGGAAAGTTTGCTTTATTTCAGATGAAGCAACTGAGAAGAGAGTGGTGGACATCTATCCAAAGGCCAACTCCCTCCACCACCAACAGGCAAGGGGTGAGAGCATTTGTAGACAGAGTTGGGGGTGACGGTGGTTACATGAAGAAACAGCATAGTCATCTCTAATAGTCATCTTCAACTGGTTATCAGTGAACCTGTGGCTTTTTAATCACTGATTCATATGACCTCTAATACTAAGACAAAGTAGCTGCACATTGGAATTCTTCCCATGAAAGGCACATGACATTCCAATAGCCGAATCTGTATGCTTCATTTTGGACACCCTTGCCTGTTGGCCACTGTGAAGCAAATATGAGTTTTCCTTGAATCTGAGGGGGCAATTAACAGTTAATGCTGACTTGTCACTTTTCTTTGGGTTGATTAGTTGAAGTTGTTGTCTCTCATGGATCTCATAGAAAATTTCAAGTTCCATCTTGCAGTCTTTACGTCAAGAGATAATATTCATTTTAATACCTTTTTTGCAGGCCTCTGCTTCTCAATTAGGAGCTAGTCAGTTTCCTTCTAGTTGCTAACTCTAGGGAAAACAAGAAGTCACCAGGATTGATCCTGCAATCAATGAATCAATGATGGTTGATTGTGGTAAATCCACTCTTCATCAGTTCCTCAAAGCCGCACCAATTAAACCTATTATTTTTTTAAAAAAATTACAAAAACCAGAAAGCAAAACCCCTAGCCTACTCATTTTGCCCTCTCTTTGGTGAATTTGTATAATATCCCACTCTATTTGAACACCAAACTTCAAGTTTATGAAGATATAACTGGTTCCCTACTTTCCTTCAATACCTCAGTGTCATCTTCTTTTTTTTTGCTTCGTTCTACAGATTATGGGATCTTAGTTCCCCAAATAGGGATTGAACTCAGGTCCTCAGCAGTGAAAGCATGGAGTCCTAACCACTGGTCCTCCAGGGACGCTTGAGTGTCCTTTAAGTGTCCCTTAATTCTTCAGCACTCAGCCTTCTTTATGGTCCAACTCTCACATCCATACCTGTGGTTTAGTTGCTAAGTCATGTCTGACTCTTGTGACCCCATGGACTGTAGCCAGCCAGACTCCTTCGTCTATGGGATTTTCCAGGCAAGCGTACTGGAGTGGGTTGCCATTTCCTTCTCCAGGGAATCTTCTGGGCCCAGGAGTCGAACCCAGGTCTCCTGCATTGAAGGCGGACTCCTGCATTGCCAGTGGATTCTTTACTGACTGAGCTACATACCTGACTACTGGAAAAACCATAGCTTTGACTGTACTATAATTGGTCTTAATATGTAATCCTTCTCATGCTAGAATCTCTTGATCTCAGGGAGTTTACATTCTGGCAGGGGAGAAAACACAAATAAATTGGAAACAATCCAGGTTTCCTATGATCAGTCCATTCAACACAGGGTTTGTTATCATCAGTAGTTTTTAGAGAAAACTATTTGAGATGGCAGGACTTTTGTGCTATAGGAATACATGAAGGATTTGAACTAGTCAAGGTGGTGGGTTTGGTATCCAGAGGGGAAAGAAACCTAAGCAAAGATACTGAAGTGGAAAGGGATTTGCTCTGACATACTTTGAGGAAATTGATTTCATTTATGTGAGAAATTTACATTAGAAATTACTAGATAAGAAACATCAGATAATAAAAGTGAGGCCAAAGTATATATTTAATGCTGTAAGACTGAAACCAAATTTTGAGACATGGTAGGGCATGATTTTAAAAACCCACACTTACATATTAAGCTAACTGAAAGAAATTGCACTCAAAGACGATTGAACATATGATTCCATTTGTTTGAAATTCTTGAAAAGGCAAAACTATAGGGACAAAAACCATATCAGTAATTGCTGAGAGGTTGGGGTCAGGGAGCATGGAGGATTTTTTTGAGATGATGGAACTGTTCTGTATCTGACAGAGGTGGTGACTAAATGACACTTACCAAAGTTTCCAGAATTACACACCACGAATGGTGAATCTACTGTCTCAATATTATCATACTCTTAAAAATAGAAAAAAAAAAACCTTAACAACTATGGATTGAAACTGATAATGAATTTGTTGACAGGAACAAATAGAAGGAAGAACTGTTAAAATTTAATGATGATATGGTAATCAAAAGCTTTGAAATTTTTAAACCTGTGGAAGAAGATGGGCTTCCCTAGTGGCTAAGGTAGAAAAGAATCTGCCTCCAATGCAGGAGATATGGGTTCGATCCCTGGGTCGTAAAGATCCCCTAGAGATGGGAATGGCTACCCATTCCAGTATTCTTGCCTGGAGAATTCCATGGACAGAGGAGCCTGGTGGGCTATATAGTTCCTGGGGTTGCAAAAAAGTTGATCACAACTGAGTGACTAAGCACACACACAATAGAAGGTAACAAACATGGAATATAAATATCCAACCAGTCCATCCTAAAGGAGATCAGTCCTGGGTATTCATTGGAAGGACTGATGTTGAAGCTGAAACCCCAATACTTTGGCCACCTGATGCGAAGAACTGACTCATTTGAAAAGACCCTGATGCTGGGAAAGATTGAGGGCAAGAGGAGAGGGGATGACAGAGGATGAGATGGTTGGATGGCATCACTGACTCAATGGACATGGGTTTGGGCGGACTCCGGGAGTTGGTGATGGACAGGCAGGCCTGGCGCACTGCAGTTCATGGGGTTGCAAAGAGTTGGACACGACTGGGTGACTGAACAGAACTGAGGACTATATATATATATAATTTTATGACGTCTTTTGGATGTATAATGGCATAGTTGGATTAACTTTCAGGATGTTTGTTAGCTGCTATCAAGCTGGAATGTTTACATGGGTAGGAAATATGAGTCTAAGTGCTTTGCTGGTGGCTCAAACAGTAAAGAACCTGCCTGCAATGCAGGAGACCCAAGTTTGATACCTGAGTTGGGAAGATCTCCTGAAGAAGGGAATGGGCAACCCACTTCAGTATTCTTGCTTGGAGAATCCCATGGACCGAGGAGTCTGTCCTGGTGGGCTATTATCCATGGGGTCACAAAGAGTTGGACACAACTGAGAGACTAACACTTTCACTTTCAACACCATTTTTAAACTGTTAAAGACTAGAAAACAAAATAACATTAAACAAAACTAAAGAATCACATCAATATTGACCAGCTCAATATCAGAAATAAACATTCTAAATCTCTTACAAACAAATATGAGTAGGTTTGAGCCGTTAAGTATGGTAAGCTTATTCTGAAATTCTGAACCATTTTCTGAGGTTTATTTAAATTAACTGGCTTTTAGTTTTCATTTAACTGTTCTTGTCCTGCTTTGAGACATAGCCCATTATGTGCGATGTCAGTATTCAAAACAAAAAAGTTTCCAAATGTTAAGGGGCACTGGTTTTGAGGATAATCCTCTGTTTTGAGGGTTGAACTTATCATGCAGGAGTAGGCAGCAGAAGAGAAGGGTTAGGCAGGCTTTGTAAAAGTCCTTATCTTTTTTGTCCTAAAAATGCAACCTCCTCAGGAACCTGGGGCTTTGCAGGGGTGACCACAATAGCTTGACTTCCACCACTAACCCTCAACTTTTGACAAAACCAGCTAATTTCTTGACTATGTCAATAGGCATACCATTTGACAGCCAGCTATGGAAACAAGATGATCTTATTCCTGGTGAATGTGTGTCAGTGATGATACCTTTGTGAGATTCAAGTACCACCTGTAAGGTCTTGTTAGTAGTTTAATAGTTTTGTTCTTGAACACTGAGTAGGGAACAAGCCCCATTTTTGCGAGGTCTTGTTAGTTTTGTTCTTGAACACTCAGTAGGGAGCAGATCAAGTTTACCAAAGTCCTTCATCTTCACTTGCACTCACAGATGAGTTCTGAAAATGGGAAAAATCCGTGCTGGCAAGACACATGCTGTGAAAACCACTCATGTCTGAACTAGGGGGATAAAGTGCTCAGAAAGTAAATGAGACCTTAAAGTTTGCCTATTATTTCATCACCTCAAAGGATATCTCTCTCTGAATGTAGACATACATGGTACTAGGCTTGGTCTTTTAGGTCTTTCTCTTGTCCCCAGTGCCTTTCAAAATAGAAGCGAATTTTGCAGTATCTGCATGTTAAATGTTGATAAAAGCTAGTAAAAAGCCAGAGGAGTCTCGATTATAATTGAAGCAAGGACAAATGAAATTGGTTACATATTATACCATGATGAATACTTAAAATTTGTTCATCATTTACAACTTAAGGTGCTATACATTCTTTGTACTCATCTGGTTAAGGTCAGTAACGCTGTGGTAACAAATAGTCCCCGTCTCTGAGCAGTTATTTCTTATTAGCTTGTGGCCTAGGCGATCCTTCCACGAACTGTCCTCCGTGAGTTGGTGCAGCATCCCAGCTATCTTTCTTATCGTTTTGTAGAGTACACTTCTGCCTATTCATGTACAGATAATCATGTTTGGATCATACTGATTTTGAAAAAGCTTAAAAATTAAGTTTTCCTATTAATTAAGAATCTAACCATAATTTTGTTTTTCTCCATCTTTTCAACATTTGTCTAAGTTGTTTGAAAAATACTGATCTGAAAACATTATTGAAAATATACCACATGAGAACCAGTACTTATAAGGCACTCCACATTGGGGGAGACAGAGTAGGAGGGGAAGGAGCTAAATAAAAAGATGATGGTGTCTCCTTTCAGTTTAGTTCAGTCTCTCAGTCGTGTCCGTCTCTTTACAACCCCATGGACTGAAGCACATCAGGCCTCCCTGTCCATCACCAACTCCCGGAGTTTATTCAAACTCATGTCCATTGAGTTGGTGATGCCATCCAACCATCTTATCCTCTGTCATCCCCTTCTCCTCCTGCCTTCAATCTTTCCCAGCATCAGGGTCTTTTCAAATGAGTCAGCTCTTTGCATCAGGTGGCCAAAGTATTGGAGTTTCAGCTTCAACACCAGTTCTTCCAATTCAGGACTGATTTCCTTTAGGATGGACTGGTTGGATCTCCTTGCAGTCCAAGGGACTCTCAAGAGTCTTCTCCAACACCGCAGTTCAAAAGCATCAGTTCTTCAGTGCTCAGCTTTCTTTATAGTCCAACTCTCATAACCATACATGACTACTGGAAATACCATAGCCTTGACTGGACGGACCTTTGTTGGCAAAGGTGTCTCCTTTAAGGGGTTGCTATTTAAAAAGCCTAGTTTTATGTTTATGTTGCTTTTTTCAGACAGCTTTACTGATGTTTCATTGACATAAAATAAACTGTACATAATTAAAGTTACAATTTGATACATTTGGCACATGAATATTGGGACTCATGAATGGATCCACCATTTGTAATCTATTCCCCATTCACTTTCAGTAAGATTAAATGTTCAGATTCCATTGTAAGGCCTCCCACTTATTAGGCTTCCAATAAATCTAGTTGAACAAAACGAATTCTAGGAAATACTGTGCTTTCTCTTTTATATATATATTTATCACAAATATCTATCAAAGTATTTTCAGGCATGCAACTCTATGAAGTGGTCATTGTTATTCTTTTTATATAAAAGGAGAACAAGGGACTAGAGAGATTATGCAATTTCTTTGAATTAATATAATTTTGAAATTCAAACTAGGGATCTTACAAAATGTGTAGGTACTCACTAGACTAACTAAATCATTATCTTAAAAAGCCAGCAAAAGTTTGTGAGCTCCTTGAACCCCTGAAGTTGTAAACTATAATAAACTTTAAGACCAAGAATCATGGCTTTCATATAAATCTTACTGTTCAGTAATCTTTGTATCCCCAGCACTAGTCCATTGTTCTCCTGTAGTTAGTGCTCAGTGGTGGTGACCTGAAGCTAGTGCATCTCCTACGGAAAAGTGAATAATTATTAGAATCTAGGTTGTTTCATTGGGCTTCCCTGGTGACTCAGGCAGTAACGAATCTGCCCGCAATGCAGGAAGCCTGGGTTCTATGCCTGGGGCAGGAGGAGCCCATGGAGAAGGAAATGGCAGCCCACTCCAGTATTCTTGCCTAGGAAATCCCATGGACAGAGGCACCCGGAGGGCTACAGTCCATGGGGTTGCAAAGACTGAGTAACACTTTCGAGATTTTATTACTTTTCAGCTAGCCTTCCTGTGCTTTGTTGACCCCGAGAGAAGGTTCTACACAGTTCACTCAATCCTTACGTGTCAGCTTGGTTCCGCGTTGCCTCCAATGAATCCGTCACCCTCCTCTGTGTTTCCCCGCTATCCTCATGCAGGGACTTGGTGGGTTTCCACCACTCTGCTAAGGCGGGTAGCACACTTCTGCTTACTGCTGTCAAAATAGCTGTTGCTCCTTTCTCTTCCTCTTGTCCTTATGGATTCATACCTTTCTAATTCCTTCATTGCCATCTTTTGGAGTCTGATGGATAAACATGCATTCAACAGGACTTGGTTGCCAAAGAAATGAACTGAGGACAGAAGTTTCTAAGTTCAGCTTTTTGTCATGTGGTTGTTCAGTTGTCCAGTCGTGTCTGACTCTTTGCGACCCCATGGACTGCAGCATGCAGGCCTCCCTGTCCCTCACCATCTCCTGGAGTTTGTCCAAGTTCATGTCCATTGTATCAGTGATGCCATCCAGCCATCTCAACCTCGGATGCCACCTTCTCCTTCTCCTTTTTTTGTCATACACAAGGACATTTCCTTATATCTAGAATGAGTGAATTAAACTAGATGAAGACTTACAGATGTTTTGGGAAGAATGCATCTAGAAGATGGAAAAAAAAGCAGTCTATATAAAAAAAACAAAAACAAAAACAAAGGAGGCTATGAGTAAGAAGCTTTATTACCTCGGATAAGACAGGCTCCATAGGATGGAAGGGTTTTGTTATTGCAGACACTTTACTGTGCTTGTGCTTATTGTGAATTTGAGGAGGCAGTAGCAGAAGCAGTGTTTCCCAAAGTGGTTTGCCTAAGGAAGCTTTGTACACTTGCACACAATTTGTACTGCTCATACACAGTTTCTTGGAAGAGACTTTGGAAAATTCTGACCTAGATGATTGCTTTCAAATTTTGAGTTTCTGTGTCTCCAAATTAAGTAACAAAGACATTTTTGAGAATTACATTGGTCAATAACTTTCTTAATTCTGATGGTGTAAGGATAAAATGAAGAAGGATTTAGTGTTAGGAAAAAATACACATATGTGTGTATATATACATGTAGATACACATATATAACATTGTTGTTGTTGTTCAGTTACTAAGTCATATCAAACTCTTTGTGACCCCATGGACTACAGCACACCAGGCTTCCCTGTCCTTCATTATCTCCCAGAGTTTGCTCAAACTCATGTCCATTTAGACAGGGGATGCTATCCAACCATGTCATCCGCTGTTGCCCTTTTTTCCTCCTGCCCTCAATCTTTCCCAGCATCAGGGTCTTTTCCAATGAGTTGGTTCTTTGCATCAGGTGGCCAAAGTATTGGAGCTTCAGCTTCAGCATCAGTCCTTCCAATGAATATTCAGGGTTGATTTCCTTTAGAATTGACTGGTTTGATCTCCTTGCAATCCAAGGGACTCTCTAGAGTCTTCTCCAGCACCACAATTCAAAAGCATCGATTCTTTGATGCTCAACCCTCTTCATGGTCCAACTCTCACATCCATACATGACTACTGGAAAAACCATAGCTTTGACTGGATGGACCTTTGTTGGCAAAGTGATGTCTCTGCTCTTTAATATGCTGTCAAGGTTTGTCACAGCTTTCCTTCCAAGGAGCAAGCGTCTTTTAATTTCATGGCTGCAATCACTATCTGCAGTGATTTTGGAGCCCATGAAAATAAAGTCTGTCACTGTTTCCACTCCCCGCCCCCCACCTTTATTTTTTTCTTTGCCATGAAGTAATGGGACTGGATGCCATGATCTTAGTTTTTTGAATGTTGAGTTTTAAGCCAGCTTTTTCACTCTCATCTTCCACCCTCATCAAGAGGCTCTTTAGTTCCCCTTTGCTTTCTGCCATTAGAGTGGTGTCATCTGCATATCTGAGGTTGTTGATATTTCTCCTGGCAATCTTGGTTCCAGCTTGTGCTTCATCCAGCCCGGCATTTCACATGATTTCCTCTGCATATAAGTTAAATAAGCAGGGTGACAATATACAGCTTGTATGTATGTAAATGTAGACCTACATACAATATGAATATACAAAATAGTGGCAAATAAAACTATTAACAAGATTTTTTTAACCATTTCTTGATGAAAACGGGTACTAGAACAAATAAAGAAGCATAGCTCCTCTGTCATCCTCTGCAATCATGGTCTTAATTGGCATAATTCGGAGAGGAAACCTGATGTCATGGCCTAGAAATATATTCATACCCTTTTCTCAGGCTGCTCTCAGTTGTGGCCTTTTTCTCTGGGACTCTGTGGTCCTTGTCTTTCACTGTGGGAAAGAATGGCCCAGGCTTTGAAAAGGTTTTCTTTACTGCTTTCTCCAAGCCATCTAATTATTGAAAAAGAAATGTTAGGAGTTTCTTGTCTCTTCCGTTGTCTATTTGAAACTGAGATAAGAGGAACATTTTTAAATGTAGTATGTCTTTTTATATCATGTTACAACTTTTCTGTGTTTTATTTTATAATTAAATCACCATAAAGGATGGACATGGTAATGTTAATTTATCTTAAATCAATATTTGGAAGGGAGGGGGAGAGCTATCTATATTTGATTATCTCCAGTGTGTAAAAAAAAGAAATGGAGCAGAAAAGTCGGGAAACTTATCTGTTTAAACACAATTGGTAATTAGCTGGGTCAGAAATAGAACTTGTCAGACAGTTGAGCTCCTTCAGTTCCAAGCACAGCGGCCCACATAGTGTCATCTATGTATCTATCTATTTAACTAACTATAAACACATATATGCATATCTCCCTATATATTGCATATTTTACCCACTCCAGTGTTCTTGCCTGGAGAATCCCAGGGACGGTGGAGCCTGGTGGGCTGCCGTCTATGGGGTCGCACAGAGTCGGACACGACTGAAGCGACTTAGCAGCAGCAGCATTGCATATTTTAGCTGAAATTGACTTCTACCATGTATATTGTTTTTAGTTGCTTGGTTCATATGCATTGTGAGTCTCTTTTCATCTAATTACACATTCTCTTATAATAACATTGTACTGGATTCAGTCTTGCATGAAATAAATAAACAAGAAATTATTATTATTTGTTAGGGACAACAAACTTTCTTTGTAAAGGGTCAGATATTAAGTGTTTCAGGCCCATGGCTTATTTGGCAACTACTTTATAGCAGCAGCTAGTCAACTTTGATACTGTACTGGGAAAGCAGTTATAGACCAAAATTTATGATCCAGATTTATTTACTATAACTAATCTTTTTTTAAAAGACGTATATATGAACATTAAGAAGCTTCTGTATATGTATAAGGGTCAACTAATATTTGAAAAGACAGTCAAAATAAGCAATAGAGAAAAGACAGTTTTTTCAATAAATGGCGCTGGGAAAATTGGATATTCACATGCAAAAGAATGAAATTGTACTTTTTCCTTTTACTACTTATTGAAATTTACTCAAAGTGGATTAAAAACTTAAAAAATGAGACTTGAAACCATAAAACTCCTAGGAAAAACAAACAGAGAAAGGGCTCTTTGACATCGACCTTCGCAGTGATTTTATGGATATGACATCCGAAGCACACGCAGCAAGAGCGAAGTAATCCGGTAGGACTACATCAGACCAAGTGAAAAGTGAGCCACAAGGTGAAAAGAGAACCTACAGGATGGGAGAAAATATTTGCAAACCACATATCTGATAAGGAATTAACAACCAAATTATATAAGGAACTTTTACAAATCAATAGCATGAATACCAAATAATTCAACTATACATGGGCAAAGGACCTGAATAGACATTCTTCCAAAGAAGATATTCATTCAAATAGCCAACAGGTACATGACAAAGTGCTCAACATCACTAGTCATCAGGGCAATGCAGATGAAAACCATGAGATCCCATCTCATGTGCATTGGAATGGCCATTATCAAATGGCCAAGAGATAACAGGAGTTGGTGAGGAAGTGGAGAAAAGGGAAGCCTTGTGCCAGGTTGGTGAGAATGCAAACTGGTGCAGTCACTATGAAAAAGTTACAGAGGTTCCTCAAGAAATTAAAAATAGGACTAACATGGGATCCAGCAATTCCACTTCTGAGCATATAACCGAACGAAATGAAATCACTCTCTTGATGAGATATCTGCACCCCATGTTCACTGCAGCATTATTTACAAAAGCCAAGACACGGGAGCTATGTATGTATCCATTGACGCAAGAATGGATAAAGAAATGGGATACACACACAACAGAATATTATTCAGCCATAAGAGAAGGAAATTCCACCATCTGCAGCAACATGGATGAAACTTGAGGACATTATGCTTAGTGAAACAGGTCCGAAATAAAAAGACACGTGTGATCTCACTTATGTGGAATCTGGAAAAAAAAAAAAAACGTACTTGGGGTTTCTCTGGTGGCTCAATGGTAAAGAATCTGCCTGCCAATGCAGGAGACACGGGTTCAGTCCCTGATCTGGGAAGATCCCACATACCACGGAGCAACCAAGCCTGTGTGCCACAACTGCTGAGCCTGTGCTCGAGAGGCCAGGAGCCGCAGCTGCTGAGCCCACGTGTCCTTGAGCCCAAGCTCTGCAATGAGAGAAGCCTCTGCAGTGGGGAGTCTGTGCACAGCAGCTAGAGGGTAGCCCCCGCTCACCATCATTAGAGAAACCCAAGTGCTGCAACCAGCACCGAAGCACAGCCAGAAATAAAAGTAAATAAAGTTTAAAACCCTGATTCACAGACACAGAGAGTAGGCATCAGGGGCAAGAGCTGGAGGGTGAGGGATGAGAAAGGTGGCCAAAGGATACAAATTTCCAGGTATAAGATGAATCAGTTTCTGGGGATGTAAGGTAAGGTAATGTACAGTACGTGAATATAGTTCACAATACTGTTTGTAGATCTGAAAGTTATCTAAGAGAGTAGATTTTTAAAGTTCTCACCACACACACACGATTGTAACTATGTGAGGTGATTGCTCTATTAACTGACTTTATTGTGGTAATCAATTTGCAATATACACATATATATGATTATTCCATTGTACACCTTAAACTTACACAATGTTATATGGCAATTATATCTCAATAAAGTGGGGGAAAATAGTTTGTGGAAATACCTTTGATTAACTCAAGGGTGTAGGACAAAATGGAGTAAGGGAATTTATGGCTTTATATGCTTTCTCATTGTTTCACCAGTTACATTGAGGACTTCCTATTTTTTTTTTTTTAAGAAATTAATTTCAGTGATTCCACTTTAGTGCTCCAGAGCATATTACCCTCTGGCTACTTTTTATTTTTAACAACCACAAGATACACATCTTGAGTGAGCTGTATCTACTCCCTCCTACTGTAGACCATAAAAAGGACAGGGGTTGTTAAGCAGTATAACACAATTTTTACTTTCCCAATACAGGACTGACATTAATAGAACAACAACCAAGCCAAAATATTAATATTCTAAACCCAAATTCATCTTTTTACTAAACATGGTCCTACATTTAACTTAATTAACTTATTCATTTTGAGAGTATATCAATACATTATAAATTATTTATATTAAATGATACTGAATGAGGTTATGGTGGAAGTTTAAATATTTAAATAGCTGTGAATCAGGGCTGGAGAAAGGAAGCTGCTATTGCTTTGTGTATGGCATTTGATCACATCAGTTTTTCTTAACCTTTGTTTCATGCCCCCACCCCAATCCAAGAGGCCTTTTCAGTTGTTTTTCCCCCTTAATTGCCCCCCCACCATGAAATTTTAAGACCACAGATATGTAGTATCTGTGTATATGCTGTATGTATCTGTGCATATACATACAAAGAATAAGATTATTTCACTCTCCAAGAATGAATTTTGCCCACTGATGGGTAGTACTGTTTTCATTGAAAATGCATGGATCACATCTACATAGTTTTCTTCCCCTAAAGATTGGATTAATGCATCATGAAGTGGAACTTCAGGAATGTGATTTCTGTATAGTAGCGAAGAGCCTCAAATGGCTTAGGGAGAAGCCTGTGTTTGTCTAACCTTGAGCAGAAATGGATAACTCTTCTATCAGACAGACACCCTTACAAGTTTTTCAGCTTTCGTAACAGTATGTCACTTTTATGGATTGGCTAAAACCCATGGATCCTCATGTAACAGCAATATAAGGCTGCTGTCCATGTGCTCCGGGGAGGTACAGTCTGACATCCATTTGCCTCAGGGCTTCTCAAAATTTACAATTGATACAGTCTATCAATTCCTTGCTCTAAAACCATTTCCTCAACTAGATTAAACTTGCAAAGAATTCCAGTTTGTGAACCCCTCATTTGCCTGTAAAACTGCTTAATTTCCTGTTAATACCATCTTTCTACACTGATAGCTGTTTTAAGAAACCACCCTGAACCAATTCATTGGGGTATTTTACTATCGAAGTGTTCTGGAAACCATAGCTTATTACACAGCCAAGATCATTGGCTATGCAAGGGAACAGAGATCTTAGTTATATGAATGGGCAGGTGTCTCTTAAGCAACAGGTTTGTTTTTATGGACGTAATGGATGATATTGACTTTATGGTCTCTAACAAACATTAGAGAAGGTATTTTTTTGTGCTAGCCTAACTTCTGACTTCATCCACTCACATTCTCTTTTTCACCGTAATCTGATTTCAGTTTTCCTTTGTTGTTAATTTATCTTTTAAGATAATTTTACAGCTGGACAAAGTGCATGCAGAAATGTGTACAAATTGTACATGTGATCACAGAACAAATGCATCTTGTAACCAGCACACAAATGAAGAGCTGGAACAGCCCTAGAATTTCTCTCCAGTCTCTTCTTAGCCACTGCCATGAGCCCTGACCAGATAACCACTATCCTGACGGCTAACTCTATAGATTAATTTTGCTTGCCTTCGAATATGTATATATTCAACATATATATTGTTTTGTGGCTGGATTTTCTTTTGCAGCATTATGCCTGCGTGACTCACTGATTTTGCAGGTAAAAGCAGTCTGTCCCCATTGATGTGTAATATTCCATTTTATGAACACAAGTAACTTTAGGGGGTTTTTTTTGTTGTTCATTCAGTCAGTCAAGTCCGACTCTTTGTGACCCCATGAACTGCAGCATGCCAGTCTTCCCTGATCCTGGAGTTTGCTCTAACTCATGTCCATTGAGTTGATGATCTTTAATTTTTTATGTTATTATTAATGAACATTTAAGTTGTTTACAGTTTGCGATTATTAATACTACAAGTAGCTCTTATAACAGACTTCTGGTGAACATGTTACAGAGCTCTGTGTGCTTAGTCGCTCAGTTGTGTCCAACTCTTCGCAACCCCATGGACTGTAGCCCATCAGTCTCCTCTGTCCATGGGGATTCTCCAGGCAAGAATACTGGAGTGGGTTGCCATGCCCTCCTCCAGGGGAATTCACCTAACCCAGGGATTGAACCCAGGTCTCCCACATTGCAGGCAAATTCTTTACTGTTTGAGCCACCAGGGAAGCCCAAAGTTCTACAAATCATATATTTAAATCATATATCATATATATCTCTGCCCAAGTTTAGTTTTCCAAAATAGTCAAACCAATTTACACTTCCACTAGCAATAAACAAGCGTTTCATTTGCCCCACGCCCTCACCAACACCTGGTATTTGGTTTTATTCATACTCCTTGATGCATAGTTGAATCTCATTATGGTTTAATTTGCATTTCTTTGTTGGCTGATGGGGTTGAGCAACTTTTCATGTTTACTGGATATTTGGATTTTTCTCTTTTTATAAAGTGTCTATTCAACTTTATGACCCTTTTTTATATTTATTGATTTCAATTTTATTTTTATTACTAGATTTTTATGCACTCATATGAAAAACTATCATCTTTATAAAGCAAGTTGGGGCATCAGTTCAGTCGCTCAGTCGTGCCCGACTCTTTGCGACCCCATGAATTGCAGCACGCCAGGCCTCCCTGTCCATCACCAACTCCCGGAGTTCACTCAGACTCATGTCCATCGAGTCGGTGATGCCATCCAGCCATCTCATCCTCTGTCGTCCCCTTCTCCTCCTGCTTCCAATCCCTCCCAGAATCAGAGTCTTTTCCAATGAGTCAACTCTGCGCATGAGGTGGCCAAAGTACTGGAGTTTCAGCTTTAGCATCAGTCCTTCCAAAGAAATCCCAGGGCTGATCTCCTTCAGAATGGACTGGTTGGATCTCCTTGCAGTCCAAGGGACTCTCAAGAGTCTTCTCCAACACCACAGTTCAAAAGCATCAATTCTTCGGTGCTCAACCTTCTTCACAGTCCAACTCTCACATCCATAAATGACCACTGGAAAAACCATAGCCTTGACTAGACGGACCTTAGTAGGCAAAGTAGTGTCTCTGCTTTTGAATATGCTATCTATGTTGTTCATAACTTTTCTTCCAAGGAGTAAGCACCTTTTAATTTCATGGCTGCAGTCACCATCTGCAGTGATTTTGGAGCCCCCCAAAATAAAGCCTGACACTGTTTCCCCATCTATTTCCCATGGAGTGATGGGACCGGATGCCATGATCTTCGTTTGCTGAATGTTGAGCTTTAAGCCAACTTTTTCACTCTCCTCTTTCACTTTTATCAAGAGGCTTTTTAGTTCCTCTTCACTTTCTGCCATAAGGGTGGTGTCATCTGCATATCAGGTGATTGATATTTCTCCCGGCACTCTTGATTCCAGCTCGTGCTTCTTCCAGTCCAGGGTTTCTCATGATGTACTCTGCATATAAGTTAAATAGGCAGGGTGACAATATACAACCTTGACGTACTCCTTTTCCTATTTGGAACCAGTCTGTTGTTCCATGTCCAGTTCTAACTGTTGCTTCCTGACCTGCATACAGATTTCTCAAGAGGCAGGTCAGGTGGTCTGGTATTCCCATCTCTCTCAGAATTTTCCAGAGTTTATTATGATCCACACAGTCAAAGGCTTTGGCATAGTCAAGAAAGCAGAAATAGATGTTTTTCTGGAACTCTCTTGCTTTTTCGATGATCCAGCGGATGTTGGCAATTTGATCTCTGGTTCCTCTGCCTTTTCTAAAACCAGCTTGAACATCTGGAGTTCACAGTTCACATATTGTTGAAGCCTGGCTTGGAGAATTTTGAGCATTACTTTACTAGCGTGTGAGATGAGTGCAATTGTGTGGTAGTCTGAGCATTCTTTGGCATTGCCTTTCTTTGGGATTGGAATGAAAACTGACCTTTTCCAGTCCTGTGGCCACTGCTGAGTTTTCCAAACTTGCTGGCATATTGAGTGCAGCACTTTCACAGCATCATCTTTCAGAATTTGAAATAACTCAAGTGGAATTCCATCACCTCCACTAGCTTTGTTCATAGTGATGCTTTCTCAGGCCCACTTGACTTCACATTCCAGGATGTCTGGCTCTAGATGAGTGATCACACCATCGTGATTATCTTGGTCGTGAAGATCTTTTTTGTACAGTTCTTCTGTGTATTCTTGCCACCTCTTCTTAATATCTTCTGCTTCTGTTAGGTCCAGACCATTTCTGTCCTTTATCGAGCCCATCTTTGCATGAAATGTTCCCTTGGTATCTCTAATTTTCTTGAAGAGATCTCTAGTCTTTCCCATTCTGTTGTTCTCCTCTATTTCTTTGCATTGTTCGCTGAAGAAGGCTTTCTTGTCTCTTTTTGCTATTCTTTGGAACTCTGCATTCAGATGCTTATATCTTTCCTTTTCTCCTTTGCTTTTCGCTTCGCTTCTTTTCACAGCTATTTGTAAGGGCTCCCCAGACAGCCATTTTGCTTTTTTGCATTTCTTTTCCAGGGGGATGGTCTTGATCCCTGTCTTCTGTACAATGTTACGAACCTCAGTCCATAGTTCATCAGGCACTCTATCTATCAGATCTAGGCCCTTAAATCTATTTCTCACTTCCACTGTATAATCATAAGGGATTTGATTTAGGTCATACCTAAATGGCCTAGCGGTTTCCCCTACTTTCTTCAATTTAAGTCTGAATTTGGCAATAAGAAATTCATAATCTGAGCCACAGTCAGCTCCCGGTCTTGTTTTTGCTGACTGTATAGAGCTTCTCCATCTTTTGCTGCAAAGAATATAATCAGTCTGATTTCGGTGTTGACCATCTGGTGATGTCCATGTGTAGAGTCTTCTCTTGTGTTGTTGGAAGAGGGTGTTTCCTATGACCAGTGCATTTTCTTGGCAAAACTCTATTAGTCTTTGCCCTGCTTCATTCCGCATTCCAAGGCCAAATTTTCCTGTTACTCCAGGTGTTTCTTGACTTCTTACTTTTGCATTCCAGTCCCCTATAATGAAAAGGACATCTTTTTTGGGTGTTAGTTCTAGAAGGTCTTGTAGGTCTTCATAGAACCATTCAACTTCAGCTTCTTCAGCATTACTGGTTGGGGCATAGACTTATATTACAGTGATATTGAATGGTTTGCCTTGGAAACGAACAGAGATCATTCTGTTGTTTTTGAGATTGCATCCAAGTCCTGCATTTTGGACTCTTTTGCTGACCATGATGGCTACTTCATTTCTTCTGAGGGATTCCTGCCCACAGTAGTAGATATAATGGTCATCTGAGTAAAATTCACCCATTGCAGTCCATTTTAGTTCGCTGATTCCTAGAATGTCAACGTTCACTCTTGCCATCTCTTGTTTGACCACTTCCAATTTGCCTTGATTCATGGACCTGACATTCCAGGTTCCTATGCAATATTGCTCTTTACAGCATCGGACTTTGTTTCTATCACCAGTCACATCCACAGCTGGGTATTGTTTTTGCTTTGGCTCCATCCCTTCTTTCTTTCTGGAGTTATTTCTCCACTGATCTCCAGTAGCATATTGGACACCTACTGACCTGGGGAGCTCCTCATTCAGTATCCTATTATTTTGCCTTTTCCTACTGCTCATGGGGTTCTCAAGGCAAGAATACTGAAGTGGCTTGCCATTCCCTTCAGACACAGATAAGTCAAAACTATAAAATAGGTGCCAAATCCAAACTAACCATAAGCAAAGCATTAGGGACACAGGACGTAACTATTTAGTACTAATAAACACTAAGAGGAGGCTGGGAGGGTTAAATCCTACTTTGTAACAGCAGCATTTTTATGCAGAAACGACATAAGTGTCATGTTACTGTCAGTCCTCACTGATCCTTTAGCTAGTCTGGTGGCTCAGCAGTTAAGAATCCTTCTGCAATTCAGGAGACCCAGGTTCGGTCCCTGGGTCAGGAAGATCCCCTGGAAAAGGAAATGGCAACCCACTCCAGTATTCATGCCTGGGAAATCCCACAGACAGAGGAGCCTGGTGGCCTACAGACCTCAGGGTTGCAAAGAGTCGGACACAAACGAGAGACTAAACTACCACCATTCACTGACGAACTTCATGAAGCTTATTCTGAGTAAGTTAAGAACTGTTGGAACTGCACTGTCACAGATGACAGTTTCAGTTAGTAACAGCATTCTTATGTCCAATATACTGTAGAATTTCACAGTGTAAATTGCTACGCATTTAAAAATATTTATGTGCCAAAGGATAAATCAGTGGCAGTTACCTTTTTTTGGATTAAAATGTTTACTTTAAAAAAATATAGTCTAAATTTTTGACTACATATTAGTCACTGTGTACAAAAATTGTCATAAGTTATGGCTTTAGGGAACTGAATTATCCTAGAACTAGGATCACTGCAGTCATAAAAGAACATTATAGTTTTGATTTAATGGATAAATCAGCTAAGCTAAGGTATAGAATAGAATGCTTCATGTTTTCAGGAAATAAAATGTTTTTTAATGGTCAAAAACAATACTGAGGACTCAAGAAAATAAGCATGGTTATTACATGGGTCCTAGAACCAACCATATTATACCTTATTACCACCTGAGCGACTTCACTTTCACTTTTCACTTTCATCCATTGGAGAAGGAAATGGCAACCCACTCCAGTGTTCTTGCCTGGAGAATCCCAGGGACAGGGGAGCCTGGTGGGCTGCCGTCTATGGGGTCACACAGAGTCGGACACGACTGAAGCAACTTAGCAGCAGCAGCAGCAGCAACAGATTTTTAAAAATCACAATATTTTGAAGAAAGAAATTTAATAAGAACTATTGAACAAAAGTGTCTGTTAAAAGTCAAACCTTTCCCTCTTGTCAGTACCATGATAATCAAGGCAGATATTCAGTCAAATGATGCAATTTTTAAAATTGTAAGAAGATATTAATTGAATGAAGAAATATACATTAAACAGGGACACTTAAAAAGACAAAGTGGAGACAAAGTGTTTTATTTTGAGGATCAGCAAATAAATAGATGAGATAATTGTTCTAGCTAGTAAAATCCAAAAGTATGAATTTTAATTTTCAAGGTTAAAACACATAAATGCTTGAGAGAATTTGATATTCTACTTAGTAATTTTAATTTATCAGCTAAATAAATCTCATTTCTTTTAAAAAATTAATTTATGTATTTTAATTGGAGGCTTATTACTTTATACTATTGTAGTGGGTTTTGCCATACATTGAGTGTTTGTATTTATTAAATTTGAATATATAATCCCTTGCTTTCTTCAACTGGTTTATTGACTATAATTAATTGTTTTTGTAAAAACAGAAACTCAGCAGTAGAAATGAAACTATTCATAGTCTCTGTTAACAGTGTAAAATAAAGCATTATAATAACAGGCAGAGGTGTAAGGAGCAAGCCCTTTTGGAGTTACTGTGGAGAAGCAGATTTAGTAGTTACCTGTCTTAGCTAAAACCCAGCAATTGTACCAGTAAGAGTCCTGGGAGGTCATTGCTGCTGCTGCTGCTGCTGCTAAGTTGCGTCAGTTGTGTCCGACTTCAAATGCTTTATGGCTCCATAGGGGCATATTGAAAGCAAGAAGCCAATGTCAAATCAAAATTAACTTGCATACAATCATAGTTGCAACTCCATAAATCACGGGGTCATTGAGTTATGGGGTCAGGGACTGTATTCAACTTTGAGATATTTTACAAATTTCCGGTGTTATCAAAAGCCTTTATCTTTGTTCTTTTTCTATCTGTAAATATATTTATCCCCAAATAACTGAGGAATGGCCATGTGTGGTTTTACATATTAAATTTTCCCTCTAACGTATTGGGTGGTTATTAACAATTAAATGAATTATTTAAGCAAATATTTTATTTTAATTCCTAACTGTAAAACAGAAGTATAAATGATAATAGTTTTGTTTTTACAGTGAAAGTCTCAAGGAGGAAGAAGAGATAGAAAACTTGTAACCACTTGCTCTGAGTTGGAGAGAGTAGATTGCAAAGGGTGATGACCAGTGTTAAAAGATCTTAGATAATCAAGTGCAAGTCGGGTGGTGCGTTTCTGATTGTTACAGATTAGTCACTAAGGAGATGCGGCAAGGCTGAGGGTGCCCAGGAATAGCCAACACATTTCTGTGATTTATTTATCTTGTGTTACATAGTAGGAGAGTTGCCAATATGTTTACTTTTAATTGTAGCATAAGTTGATGATAACTAAAATGAGAGAATCAAAGTTTCTCTTTCTAATTTTCATTGAAAAAAATACACACATTTGTATCATGCTGCCTCGAGGAGTTTCCTTAATTTGCTGTGGTTGCTTTTATCTCAGATCACATTCACTTTAAAAGTCTGATATACAGCTCTTTGAATCATTTTTACAAATCTATTTTTTGAACTTTTAATTTTTCAGTTATGAAAAATAAGATTTGATGAAATATATTAAAATCAGAATGGAAAAGAGATTCTTCTCCATCCTGCCACTCCCACTTTTTGAGAAAATTTCCTCGCTAAGGATGTCAAGGTAGTGAACAAATTCATTTATTTATTGATTCATTAAACAAACATTCATTCTTTGGACACATATACTATTGTCAGACATATGAAATTTTTGTAAGCAGAATGAATTATCTTAAATCCCTCTGTTTCTGACATGTAAAAATCACAGAAGAATCACCACAAATGTCTTTTGGCCAACTATGGAGGGAAAGCCAAGCCTTTTGATTTAGAATGCTTGTTCACCTTACTTTATCCTGAACCTGGGAAGAATTTCCATTCTATGATTTTACACATAGAAGCTTCCAAAATGATTTCCCTTCTAGGAGATGCCAAAGGTTCATACAGCACACTACTACAGATAATCCTTTTATTATAAACCTCTTAGACTTAAAGTACAAGAAACAGAAATGCCTAAATCAGGATCAGTTGGAGAGACTTTCAGGTAATTCAGTAAATAAATGATTTAGAGTCATCTATCCAAGTTTATTGGCTGCCCTGATGGCTCTAAAGAATCTGCCTGCAGTACAGAAGACATGAGTTCAATCCCTGGGTTGGGAAGATTTCCTGGAAAAGAAAATGGCAATCCACTCTGGTATTCTTGCCTGAAGAATCTCAAGGACAGAGAAGTCTGGCGGGCTACAGTCCATGGGGTCACAAAGAGTTGGACATGACTGAGCAACTAACACTTTCACATATTCATCCAAGTATATCATGTAAGAAGCTATCTTAGAAACTGTGTCTATGTAATTGAATTAGTTGCAGTTGAAATCATCTGATTAAGTGTAGAGATGTTTACTGACATTCTCGGAGACCCATTCACCTTCAATACAGGTCATTGTAGAGAATCAAGTGGAGATGTGATAGGAACCACCTTTTTTGCATCTTTCCTAGTAATGACACGAATATCTATAATTCTTTCAGAGAAAAACTATCCAATTGGAAGTATTCTCCATGGTTGCATTGCATAGTTTCAATATCTTCAAATTAGCTTTCTTCACATTTAACCCATTGGTTAGAGAAAAATGAGATGGATTTGAGTTCCTATTGAGCCTACTGTGAAGCTGAATTTGATTAAGGCATCAGCCCTGACTCCTGTCTTTGAATTGCAGTGACTTTCTTATTACTCAGACATTAGTGATATCTCAGGGCTGACTTTCTGCTGTTTGGGAAAAGATCATGTTTCCCCAATATCACCTTGGGAAACTGTAATAGCAACGTGATCTTTTGGGAAAACATACAAAGAAGACATTCTGCATGGCATTTGCAGAGTTGTTCAGTGTCCTTCCAAAAGATCAAGGGTGGGCCTTTGAATTAACACGACTGAAGCGACTTAGCAGCAGCAGCAGCAACAGGGCTTACTCTAGGTTTGAATTTCATCAAACTGAAAACAATTGCAAGCATTCTGAGCTAATCAAATTAGTATATTTTATCCTGAACATCCATATTAACCAACCATCCTGTTCTAAAACCGTGTTCCTTCCTCCCTGGTATAAGCACCTTTCGAATCCATTCCCATATGTATTTTTCACTTCTTTGCTTGTGTAAATTAACATTTCATATTTCTTCTAGTTGTAAGATTCCTTTTTCCAGGTTTGATATTTTGCAGTCTCCACTCCAGGGCATGCTGGCATACAGCTAGAGTTATAAGTCTAAAAGCGCTCGATCATGTAATTAGAACAGCATCATTGGAACCACTCCGCAGTACTGCCTTCTACCCACATTCACATTCTGCCACCACTGTCATGAGTGTCTCAGCCCTTTGGTTTTTATAGGGGGCTCTCACCAAGACATGAATCAAGACCCCACAAAAAAATGGGGTTTGAATGCTTAATAAGATGACTAATGCTTACCACATTTTACAGACAGTGGCTTCCCAGGTAGCTCAAACAGTAAAGAATCTGCCTGCAAGGCGGGAGACCTGTGTTCGATCCCTGGATCAGGAAGAGCTGCTGGAGAAGGGCATGGCACTCCACTCCAGTATTCTTGCCTGGAGAATCCCCTGGACAGAGGAACCTGGTGGTCTACAGTCCATGAGTCGCAGAGTTGGACATGACTGAACAACTGACACTTTACTTTCACAGGCAGTGTAATGCAAAAAAAGGAGAAGTTCTTATTAGCTGTGGGCTCTTCATTCTGATCATGTGTTCTTTTACCAGTTCTTTAAAAACATTGTCTCTCCTAAGACTTGCACTAAACATATGACTATAAAAATAAATGACTTACCATTTCTTTAAAATAAGTTGAATAGTTCTAACAAAACACGTAGTTTATATGATACAGAGAATTTCTTCCATTCTCCCAATCTTCAGGAGTAATAAAATATGTATAGAAGTTAAACAGAATTGGGACCTATTTAGTGGTTATGGCAGCGATGCATATTTCAGGAGGTATTATATGGGCCAAGGTACCTACAGTTTTCATGTTATTTTGGAAGCAAGAAATTTAAATATATCTTACAAATATGATAGAATTATTATAGGTATATAAACTGTTGCCATATTGATTATAAAAAATGGATTAAATGATATTTCATATAATTATAATTTAAAATCATTTAATGGAACAGCCTATTTCTTAAAAATGTAGTTTTAAAAAGTAATCATTTATGGATAGGAGGGAAGTTAGAGGGAGGGGATATATTCATTTATAGGCTTTTAGCTAAATGACATTGTTGTACAGCAGAAACCAGTGCAACACTGTAAAACAGTTACACTCCAATTAAAAATAAATTTTTTAAAAGTAATTATTTAACGTGAGATTCTTGGATATCACCAAATCTTCATTTGCTAATTGTTGTTTTTGCAAATTATCTTCTAATATCATCTATGATCAGACATAAGGCACATCATTTCCCAGATTATGCCTTAAAAAAGACGTTTATCTTATACTGGTGTCACTCTAGGTCTTTTATAATGGGATATTAGTGGAAGGACTTTACTTTGATCAAAAAAGTATTTGGAGAAAAAGACATATTTACCTGAAATTACATCAATCAATGTCAGTTTGGATGCTTGAACAGATTACCTGATAATTTACTAAAAGGCCAGCAAAGGAATCTAAAACAGATTAAATTATTCCTGGGTATGTGGCATCTCAGTTGAAATGTTTGCAGTTAAAAAGCAGCAAAAATTGTGAACAAGAACACTGTTTTTTGATATTTTGGGAAAATGATAGAATCACCCTATGGCTGTTTAGATTTACGCGGCAGGCTCATACGACATTTTATTTTTTATCTCACTGTAAAGCTAGCTTTAAGCATATATACCTACACACGTCACATGTGCTTTTAAATGACCATACCAGCGTTCATATGTGCAATTACGTATGTTGATATTTGACTATTTATCTGTATGTATGTGTGTCGTCACTGTATTCTTTCCTGTCTCCTTAGTTTTTATCAATATGAATCTATTTCTCCTTAATCAATTTGATAAATTGATAAAAGAGTTTTATCATCATAATTTTGCCCATAATTATAGCATTTTTTGTTTTTTGTCTATATGCAAACATTATTCATGAAACCATTTGGTCCTTTCCCATAGAATGTTTCTTTAACATAGAGAGAATTAGGCTAAGTTACATAATTTGCATGTAAAGTTCCAGTGTATGTCCATTTCACATGTTAAGAAACTGAGTCAAAGTGAAATTAGAAGTGGGGAAATTAAGACATCACCATAGAATAGATGCTATACATATAATGATGTGAACAGGTCCACTTTAATGCCTAAAATAGGTCTTGATGTGTTACACATTTAAAATAATTGGCAGTAAAAATTCATTCAGGTATATATATTCCTTGACATCATGTCTTTAAAAGTAGTTAGGAAAACTAGCATGACCTGGGAGTCCAGTCTTGTGAGTTTTAATCATACTGTGGAGCCTCCTCACCCTAGGGCGGGGTTGATTTTTATTTGTGATTAGAGAGACCTCATGGGGACTGCAGGTCAGCAGAGGGTGGAGGCAAGCCTGAGCATGACTACCTGGCAGAGGCTTCACTTCAGACCCAGAAGAGGCTGAGTTAGGAAACCTCTGACCTCATCAGTGTGGACCTTTCATAAGAGGATTTTGATGTACGAAAGGCAAGCTAAGTCAGTGGCTCGTGTCACCTAGGACAAGAGAGAAGAAACCAAATATACGTTTTGTTTAAAACTGAAATGCTCCTTTTCTCAGTGTAAGTGGAAAGTGAAGTTGCTCAGTTGTGTCAGACTCTTTGTGACCCCATGGACCGTAACCTACCACGCTTCTCTGTCCATGGGATTTCCGAGGCAAGAGTACTGGAGTGGGTTGCCATTTCCTTCTCCAGGGGATCTTCCCGACCCAGCGATCGAACCCTTGTCTCCGGCATTGCAGGCAGACGCTTTGCCGTCTGACCACCAGGAAAGCCATATTTCAGCGTACCTTTTCTCAGCGTACCTTACGTTTTTCCTTCAAGTTCGCCACTTCATCTCTAGTGCCTGATAGCCCTAAGGATCAGGCGCATGTTACTTAATAAATGTTTGCTGAGTCAATAAAAGACTGTGCAAACCTCTCAAATCTATCTTCAGTCTGCACCCCAAATTCACTTTCTCCACTGCTCTTAGGCTATTATACAAAAATATATGAAAGTAATAATGAATTATAATGTTTTCTTTATTGAACAAGTATCTTTTTTTTCCTCTGTATATTTTAAAACTACTTTAATATTATTTTTACTAAGGTAGAAACATCTCACAGTTTTTAAAAAAGGTGTTCAAATTCAGATTTCTTCTTAAGTCCTAGTCTCAATCCCTAGAGAAAAACTCTTGGCTTTGACTCTTTCAGTGGATTTTTATTATATTTACTTGCATATTTCTAAAAGGTTTCCTTATCCTGTCTTTCTTTATTTAGCAATTTAACACACTGTTTATTGACTGTATGTATAATACTTGAGTATTTAGTTCTCTTGCATGTATGTATCTTTCCCTATACTCACGCTTCACATGCAGTTATATCATAGCTTATGTTTACTCTCTTCTTAGAGTTCCCGTTATTCTGATTATATTCACATCTGAATGAAATGCTATATTATTATTACTTTTCTTTAGTCATAACCTTTTGTTTCTCCTGGAGTTATTAATATCCTTTGTCAATTTGTTTAGTATACTTTGTACCTAGTATAAATTATTCATGCATGCATGCTAAGTTGCTTTAGTCAGGTATAACTCTTTGCGACCCTGTGGACGGTAGCCTGCCAGGCTCCTCTCTCCATGGGATTCTCCAGGGAAGGATACTGGGTGCCATGCCTTCCTCCAGGGCATCTTCCTGACCCAGAGATCAAACCTGTGTGTCCTGTATTGGCAGGCTGGTTCTTTACCATTAGCACCATCTGGGAAGCCCATAAATGACTCATAAATGCCCCCAAATGGTCTTTCAAACTGTAACAGAACAGTCTAACTACTTTAAAACACAACTCCAAAAGCTCTCAGTGGCTTATCTCAGTGTGAGTTTGCTTCTTGCTCAGGCCATGGCCCAGAGGGTGATGGTTAGGGTTTCTATGCCACACGATCATTCAGAGCCTCAATTTCTTTCATCTCGGGGATTTAATGTCTTCTGGGGCTTCAGAGCTCTTCGCTGAGTCTTTATGTCTGGATACCAGTAAGGAAAGAGAGAAAGCATGGAGGATCTCACAGGTCACTTTATGGGAATGACCCGGAAGTAGTGTAGGTCACTACTGCCCACATGCCATTGGCTGGAACTCGGTTACATGCCTCCCTACCGGCAAAGGGCTAAGAATTGAAATCCAGTGGGACGCTCAGAAGAGAAAACCTGGAACTGGATGAACACTTCAGTCTCTGCTACATGGACATTATCAAAAATGTTTTAAGTGTACATGTCCATGAAATAATTATTTCCAGGAGACTTCACCTCTGCTGTCGACTCTTCCGCTTCTATCTAGGCCTGTTGTTATGGAGAATTCACTTCACTCTCTCCTGTGTTGGGCCTTCATTTCCTGGGTTCCATCTCCTCTTTCTTGATTCATAAGCCTGTTTTGGGGATCCTTCCTTAAACACAATAAAGGCATTATGTTTTCGGTTCCTTACACGTCTAAACACATTTTAATCACACTTGGCTAATATTTTGTATGGGTACACAATTCTCATTTCAAAATAGTTTCACTCATAAATTGTGAAGGCACTCAAAGAGTCTTCTGGATCCAATACAATTTTTATTATTTTCCTTTGTATGTTATCTGCTTTATGTTTCTGGAAGATGTTTTTGTTCTTTTTATTCCTGGGCTGCTAATATCTCAGAATGACATATCTTGGTGTGTTTAATTGCTTAACAAAAAATTATACTCCTGGACTGTCCATTTTACAATCCACCTGTCTTTCAAATTTGTAAAATTTTGAGTGTATTTTGAATTTTGAATCTTTTTTTTTTTACTATGTTGAAGTCCACTTGTTTTTAATTCATTTTCTACAGGAGCAGAGTTAAAATGCATGTGTTCAGTTCATCTTGTTAAACCACAAAATACTCTAGTTTACTTTCACCAGAAAATAAACCTCCAGTCTCCTGGAAGCTGAGTTGAGCAGATGGAGAAACTTATGTACAATTGGTTGATTGTATGGCAGTGGGGAAGTGAACTTTGGGTCCAGACATCCTGAATACAGACGTCTAACTGAATCCCTATGTTCACCCCACCAGCTGGCCTCCTTCTCTGATGATATTTCCGCCTCCTAGGCTTGAGCCTCTTAGGTTACACAAGGAGTTACTACACCCCTCCTACAGGCAAGCAGTATACAACTCCTCCTCTTCCTGATCAGTTACCAGCTTCCATCTGACTTAGATTTTTCCAAACTGTCTATTGCAGTTTATTTATCTCTTGATTTCTCTTCTCCTCTTTGTCTTTATGATTTCATAGCATATCAAAATGTATTTTGGATGCAGGTCACTTTTAAAGTCTTTATTGAATTTGTTAAATATTGTTTCTGTTTTATGTTTTTTGGCTGTGAGGCATGTGGGATCTTAACTTCCCAGCCAGGGATCGAATCCACACCTCCTGCATTGGAAGCCTTAACCCCTGGGCCTACAGGGAAGTCCTCCAAATGTGTTCATTCTTGTGTCAGAAGAGATTGGGGAGGGAGAGGTGTTTAACCATTTTTAACACCCAGGTACATTTATTTATCTCTTTACCTTCATGCTGTATTTATTCGATGATGAGCTTATTGAGAGAAACTATGTCTATTGAATTTGTGCTATGCAAGCACCAGGTGCAGAAAGGCTTTTTTGTTTTTACATCACAGGATACTGTCACCTTGTGTTCATGGTTTTCCAGCATTTTCTATTCTGCTCTGTCTTTGGTCAAAGTGGCCTTCGTGAAGTGGCTGGGAACCATTTTGCTCATATTCTCCCACTGCCATCTCCTCCTTGGAACCCTCTCCCCACAGGGAAGGAAAGGTCCACCCTCTGGAGTAGCTGAAGAGCATGCCCGTGTAACACTAGCGCCTCTGAGCCTCGGAACTAGAAACACAGGACTTGTGCAGCAGGGGACTCCTAGAGAGTTGTCCCTGCAGAAGTTAGCCCTACGAGGCAGCTGACACACTTACCTTTTAGAGACGGTGGCAAAGAGAGCAGATGATAAATGAGAGGCACTTCCCCTAAAATGGAAGGCAGGCAGCATGGTGTCCGACTACTGTGAGCTTTGCCTTCCGGATCAGCAGATCTGAATCCTACATTCCTGGACCTTTGGGATTCTGGGCACGTTGTTGGCACTTTCTCAACCTCAGTTTCTTCATTCTTAAAAATGGGGACAATAAAAAATAATAGATGCCTTGCCTCTTTCAAAACAACATTGTGAAAGTCCAGTGAGATGATATATGGATAAGGGCACCATCAATGCTATTGAATATGGGAAATAACAGCTGGTTGGACTTCCCTGGTGGCTCAGATGGTAAAGCGTTTGTCTACAATGTGGGAGACCTGGGTTTGATCCCTGAGTCGGGAAGATTCCTTGGAGAAGGAAATGGCAACCCACTCCAGTACTCTTGCCTGGAAAACCCCATGGATGGAGGAGCTTGGGGCAGGCTACTGTCCATGGGGCTGCGAAGAGTCGGGCACGACTGAGCGACTTCACTCAGGATTAAGTAAGTAAGTGAACACATAAACTAAGTGAAGAATATGGATCGCCATTTTATATCATGTACAGAGAATCATTTTAAATTAACATGTTATGAAAAGAAGAATAAAGTCAAGGCTGTTTATGTATCTCTTTTCTCTCTCTCAGGCCCCATAGACACACACAGCAGTACAGATATTGCTGATGCAAAATAGATAATACTATAAATATATATTCCCAGCATATATATTTGAAAACCTATAACCTGAACCTCCAATAATAGTTCCCAGTAGATCAGAATAGTATTTATAAATCAGAGCTTACTTTGGGAGAACGAGTAGATAATTGCTACCAGAATAATGTGCAGGCAACAGAAGATGCTTACTCCTTGGAAGGAAAGTTATGACCAACCTAGATAGCATACTGAAAAGCAGAGACATTACTTTGCCAACAAAGGTCCGTCTAATCAAGGCTATGGTTTTTCCAGTAGTCATGTATGAATGTGAGAGTTGGACTGTGAAGAAAGCTGAGCACTGAAGAATTGATGCTTTTGAACTGTGGTGTTGGAGAAGACTCTTGAGAGTCCCTTGGACTGCAAGGAGATCCAACCAGTCCATTCTGAAGGAGATCAGCCCTGGGATTTCTTTGGAAGGAATGATGCTAAAGCTGAAACTCCAGTACTTTGGCCACCTCATGCGAAGAGTTAACTCATTGGAAAAGACTGATGCTGGAAGGGATTGGGGGCAGGAGGAGAGGGGGACGACAGAGGATGAGATGGCTGGAAGGCATCACGGACTCGATGGACGTGAGTTTGAGTGAACTCCGGAAGTTGGTGATGCACAGGGAGGCCTGGTGTGCTGCATTTCATGGGGTTGCAAAGAGTCAGACACGACTGAGCAACCAAACTGAACTGAACTGAACTGAACACCCATAGAGACTTTACTATACCACTGGTCTATGTGCTTTGCTGATCTGAACTCATTTACTGACAATAACCCTACAAAGGCATTTTATTCTCCCCACTTTCAAGATAAGAACATTGAGGCACAGAAAATATACCTTCTCCCGAATTTTCTTAGTAGAATAGACAGATTCCTGTGAAACCACATGTTTTCTCCAACACTCCTCTCCTCCACAGCTTTGCTCTCGTTTGCTTGCATTTGGTTTGGGTTTTAGGTTCTTTTGTTTTAAACTCCTGCTGCAGCGCTTCTCCCACAGATGATTCATTGCTGATAATGTCAGTGCCTCTCCGGTTGTCTCTAAGGTACTCTGTCAGAACCGGTCAAACAATGAACACTTGAGCAATCACCTCACTGTTCACCAACATGCATGCAAGCAACGCATTCAGAACTTTTTCATTTTCTTCACAGTGGGAAAAAAAAAATCAATTGCTATTGTATGTCTGCAACCGTGGGCTACCATCAGTCTAAACACCAAAGATGTCTTAGTCTGTCTGAGATGTGATCTCAAGAGAGACAGCCAGGATCGTGGGTGTGGCCAGATAGTAGGTGCTTAATAAAGATGTGTTCAGTGATCTCACAGACACGACCCCTGTTGACTGAGCTGCAGATCTCCGAAACAACTGTAGGAGGCAAAGGTGACCGCGGCGCATGGATGGGTTGGGTTGGATTGGTGAATCCAATTGGACTGGTGAATGGATTCCTATGAACAGACCCTAACTTTTAAAACACGGATTTCCTTCCGAGCCCTTTTATTTCCGGAGACTCCTCGCTTCTCTCCACTGGCAACTCCTTGGTCTCTAGTTAAAGAAGACCTCCCCTCCCGGAGGAGAAAATGCAGTGCCCTGGGAAGCCGTTGTCACAGTGCCCAGGGGCTCTTTGGAAAAGAGAAATCCAAAAAAACACCGAAAAATCAAGGACTCAAAATGAGCTGGCTGCTGGGGCTTGGAGACCCACAGAGCCGAGAACTCGGAGCAGAAACCGAGCGCCTTTGAGTCACCAGCAAGATTAGCCGGAGGTGCGCCCCGCACGTCCGCCTTAGGACTGGGAGACACGCCTTCGTCACACACGCGCCCTTGCAGATCCCGGGGCTCGGCGGACTTGGGGGTGGTGCTTCCAGTCCTGCCGCTTGCAGTCCCGACGGGCAGGGGCTGGGGACCCGCCGGCTGCTGGAGCGATCCAGAGCCACAGGTTGGGGGAAAAAAAAAAAAATCGGAGCGGTGCCCGGGACCGTCGCCCTGGAAGGCAGACCCCGGGCCGCGGCTGGTGTCCAGGAGTTCCAGGGCTTGGGGAAGGGGGAAGGAAACCTCTGAAACCCGACACCTCTCGCCAAGGAAAACTTCGCAGGCTGGTGAGTTGGGGCGGCCAGCCAGGCTGTTATTGCTGGAATGTGTTCCCACCCACTCGGGGGGTTTCCTGAGCGGCTCGTCTGCGAAAAGGAAGTGAGACGTGGATGGGGAGATGTAGGCCGGCGGCGAGGGACCCCGGGTCTGGAGCGGGGTTCGGGGTGTGAGCGCCCTGGATCGGCGGCTTCCACCCGGGATTCGTGCAGGCGTGGTGGGGGCGCGGATGTCGTCAGAAAACTGGCTGGTGTCTGTCTTTGTTTTGGTCCTCGCCGATCAAACAGCTGGTTGGGATTTTGAAAAAAAAGAACCTGCCTTAGCAATGTCAGTTTCCTTCCATCTGTATCTCAAAGACAACCGAAATAACAGTTCTTCATCATCATCGTGTTTCGAGGTTCATTTAAGGAGAAGTCATTTCGTGAGGCGAGACAAGGGATTGTCCGTCCTCAGGTGAAATAGCCCCAGAGAAATCAAGTCTGTCTGATAGTCTTTTTTTTTCTTCTTTTTTGTAAACCTGCTCTTTCAGAATTGTGATCCGGGTATTGCAGTCCTAAAAGGGTGTGTACACGTGTGTTTGTTCAACTGGTCACAATAAATGAGCTTCCAAGAGTTCCCAACTCCGTGCAACATTATCTCATTATCTGAAAGCTATTGAATCCGGTGGAATGTCCCTAAGCAGAAGCTGGAGCCTCTATTTCTAGGAAAAGGCTGAGTTTGGTCAATCATCACACTTGCTACTAGCTGTTACACACTGGTTACCATTTTACTGCTTTTTATTTCGAGACCTAAAATGAAGGAAATGTACGATTCCAGTTGTGTATCAGCACCTTATTAAGACAAAGTCAACAACATGCAGTTTCAGAGTTCTTAGCAACAAAATTATTATTGAACATAATAATAGTTATGGATTTTTAGTCTGTTTCAAAGATGTACTGTTCTCAATATTCAGTTACATGCACACATCTTCAGTAATATTATAGATAAATAAACAGATATATATATATATATATGTTCTACGTGCACAGTTATAGAGTTCTAAATTTGAAGTTAACAGAAAAGTTAACTTCAGCAGTATAGCCTCAGGCATTTCAGTTTATTGAATTTTCAAGCTACTGTAAAGTCCAAGTGAGAGCCATACCTGCCTTGTACTGTTCCCCCGTATACTCATTTTTCAGAGTTTCCCATCATTGATCCTCTACCTGGAGGGAATCAGTCCTTCTTGAAGGCAAGAGGGGGTTTTAGGAATGACTGAAACAAGATGATCTTGGCAGATAGTTTAATGTTAAGGAGGCTTTTCTGCTTAAGAACTGACAGTGGCCTCCCATAAATGTTGCCATCTTTGCTTTCGAAAGAACAAAACCTTGCCAATGAAACTGGACAAGCCTGTTCTCAAAGATGCCAAGAAGGAATCAAAGGGTATCTGTCAAATGTAAGCAAACCACAACTCTCTCATAGGCCATTTCTGGAATAGGAATCTGACTACCTGATAGGGAAGGTAACTCTAATATAATTGATCTGCTCAGCTCCTTGGCACACCAGCTTATATTAAAATTATCTACTGGTTTCTGAACTGCTTTTCATTATATTTAACTGTACTTCTGGAAAGATAGAAGCCATCAAAAACCCCAGGTGGTTCAAAACAGAAATCTGCTGTTTTCCCACCTTCAGCCTGGGAGATTTTTGGTTAGATTTTTGGTCTTCCAGATCAGGACAGCATGAAACATAGACCAACTATTCACATAACGCTCAGCTCACAATTAACTCAGTTTCTTGAGTTGATTCATCAAGGTAGGTTAACCAACCTTGGTTCTGCTCTTAAGCAAGTAATTGCAGTTTTGAGAGACAGGAAAACAATTACTGTAAAAACAGACAGGACAAACTAGGTGTTTCCCATGAAGGGTAAGTCACTTTTTGGAGTTGGTGGCTAAAGGGGTATAATTTTTCACTCATTATTAAGCGTATAATGGAGCTGACATTTATTCTCTAGTAGTAGGAAGTAGTTACACCATGAAGCATAATGAAAACCAATTGTAAACCCCATAAATGGAGTTGAGAGTATTACTAAACTTGTTTCACTCCCTTTGCAATCATTATTCATATTCTTTAAATATTAACCTTCTCTCATAAGCCCTCCTTAAATGAAGGAAACATGTCTGGATTATCAGTAATGAAAATAAAATGCTGTTTAACACATAGCCAAAAAATTTTAAATAACTTGTCTTTTCTAAGTAAACAACTGGTGAGTGTAGTTGAAAAAAAGAACTTACATTTCTTGTTTCACTTCTTAAACAAATATTTATTAATAGTGTCAAGCCTTATTCTGGGCTCTGTGTGAACAGAAGTGGGCCAAATGCACAAAAGTGCCCGGACTCCAGAGAACTTGTCTTTTACTTTAGAGAATAAATGGATGTGCAAGTTAGATCTGTGATACATTGGAGATGAGTGCTAGATGAGAATGTAAAGTGGAGAAGGGACAAACAGTGCCAGTGACACGCCCAGTCAGTGTTGAAACTTTAGATCAGGTGCCCAGGGAAAGTCTAACTGAGAAGGTGACATTTGAATGTTGGTCTAATGGAAGCTCGGGAGTGAGCCATGTGGTTACAAGGAGGAAGAGCTGTCTAGACTGAAGGATCAGCAAGCAAGAGTTTGCCTGGCAACTTCCAGGAGTGGCAAGGAAGGCTGGCTGTGTCCCTGGGGGCAGGGTCATACGGGGGCAGGTCACAGAGGGTTTTGAAAGCAAGCATGTTGGCTTTTGATTTTTATTCTGAGTGAAAGAAGGCGACGCTATTGTTTAGATATTGTCTGTTGAAAAGAAGCTGAATTTCCAGTACTTTGGCCACCTGATGCGAAGAGCCAACTCATTGGAAAAGACCCTGATGCTGGGAAAGACAGAAGGCAGGAGAAGGGGGGCAACAGAGGATGAGATGGTTGGATGGCATCACCGACTTGATGGACATGAGTTTGAGCAAACTCTGGGAGATGGTGAAGGACAGGGAAGCCTGGCGTGCTGCAGTCCGTGGGGTCACAAAGAATCTGACACAGCCTAGGGACTGAAGAGACAGGAAAGCAGGGCTGGAGAGGGGCACAGAGTGAGACTGGAGAGACCACCTGGGTGAAGTGAGTGTAAGTCACTCAGTCGTGGCCGACTCTGTGCAACCCCATGGACTATACAGTCCATGGAACTCTCCAGGCCAGAATACTGGAGTGGGTAGCCTTTCCTTTCTCCAGGGGATCTTCCCAACCCAGAGATTGAACTCAGGTCTCCCGTGTTGCGGGTGGATTCTTTACCAGCTGAGCCACAAGGGAAGCCCACCTGGCAAGTCATTGCAAAGACAGGATAAGGTCTATCTGAGAAAACTAAGACGTCCACTCCATGACTTATTTGTTATAGAGAATTGTCTGTACTGAGAAGCTGAGCTAAGTGACCTTCAACCTCTCTTTCAAAAGTGTAATCCTACAAACCCAAGAAAGAACACAATTTGTTTGATATTTGATAGATTTTGTAGATCACATATTATGAGATAACAGTGAAAATTTAGTTTATACAGTTGTAGAACATAGCATCAAAGTAAAGTAAATAACATCATAGTATACGGCAGTTGCCTGGAGGAGGAAATGGCACCCCACTCCAGTACTCTTGCCTGGGAAATCCCATGGACAGAGGAGCCTGGCGGGCTACAGTCCATGCGGTTGCGGAGGGTCAGACACGACTAAGCAGTTGAGATTGCACACACGCATATATAGCAATTGTAGCTGCCATAGAAACCAAATGTCTAATATTCAGAAATGCAAGAGCAACCTTTTTTAGTAGGTAAAACTGTATTCAAAGATATCAAGATTCACATAATTTGGGGAACAATTTTAGAAAAGGCAGATATAGGTATAAATTGGTGGGATTTAAATCAAACCTTTAAGAAGCCCATCATTAATCAAATTATACTGGTGCTGAGCTGTAAAGCTCTGAGTATGGCATTTAGTTTCCTTAAGGCACAGTTTTCTCTTGTACAACGAAAGGAATAGACTGATTAGTTTAATATCCCTATTGTCTAGCTCTAGACCTGGGTAACCTGCAACTCTTGCTTCCTGTTTAGTTCCTTACCTTCCTTTTCCCCTTGTTTCTTTCCTCTCTTTTATTTATGTACCTATGTATCCAGATAGATAGATATTCATAATTGTAGATGTATTTATGTGTATGAGTTTAGATATTCATAGATACAGATGTGTATATATATATGTATAAGTATATATGCACAATGTACACAGAGAGAAAAAGAAAAAGACATAAATTCTATAAAAGAGGGCAAATTTCTTTTTAAGAGGTTTAAGAAAATATTCAAGATTTTATTTTAGCTTTCTTTCTGTAACCCATAAATTTATTGTCAATTATAGTGCACTTGGGGTCAACCCGATTTGTTTTCTTGTTGCTCTCTTCTTAACTTGCTCAGAAAAGTGAAACTGTGTGTTAAATCTGACCTGAGGGATATACCAGAACAAAAATAATTAGAAAAGGCAAAATGGGTCTGTGTGACATTTGTCCAATCTAACGTAGGCAAGGTCCTCAGAGTCTGAGAAGCTTGTTAAAAGAGTTGCTCAGCTCTCATGGGCTGTGATTCAAAATATACCATTTTCATAAACAATGCCTTGTTGATATATGTTTCTGGATATGTGAAAATACTTTTTAAAAAAGTATAGAATGAAACTAGATTTTTCAAAGAAGGAACAGAAAACCTGGCCTCTCTTAGTGCCTAAAATAGTAGAAGCCTTTTCCAAGATCGGGAGCTTTCTTATATTCACCCAAGGTGCCTCCTTGAGCTGACTTAGACCTTGGATTTTCTGAAATCTTTTTTCCAAATGCTGGGAAGCATTGGAGCAATGCATCTAATTTGCTAATTTCTTAATTTTGTTTTTTTGAGTGAACAAAACAACTAAACAGGCAGAAACTATCACACCCAGTCTTGGCCCCGTCCCTCCCTCATTCAAACTTTGATCTTAATCATTTCAAGGTTGGCAATGCCAGTTATCAAAGGCTGCCTCTCGGAGCTTGGAGGTGAATGATTCTATGAGAAACAATACAAAAAACACTGTAAAATGTATCCTAGGAAAAAATCACTTTAGTGAAAATATCCTGGTATTTACAACTAAGCGTTAAAAACATGTAGAAACAAATTCAAATAAATGCATGATATGACAAAGCCCTACTCTTTAATTTTATGTTAGAAATGAGATGCTAAGAAGATGTGGCACACACACACACACTGGAATACTGTGCTCAGTCACTGCAGGTGTGTCCAGCTGTTTGTGACCCTATGGACTATAGCCCACCAGGATCCTCTGTCCATGAAATTCTCAAGGCAAGAATAGTGGAGTGGGTTGCCATGCCCTCCTCCAGGGATCTTCCCGACCCAGGGATAGAATTTGAGTCTCCTGATCTTCCTGTATTGCAGGCAGATTCTTTACTGCTGAACCACTGGGGAAGCCCACACCGAATACTACTCAGCCATAAAAAAGAACAAAATTTTGCCATCTGCACCAACATGGATGGACTTGAAGGCATTATACTAAGTAAAATAAGTCAAAGAAAGATAAATACTGTATCATATCACTTATATGTGAAATCTAAAATGCTGTTTCCCTAGTGGTAAAAACTTCCTGCAATGCAGGAGACCCAGGTTTGACCCCTGGTTTAGGAAGATGCCCTGGAGAAGGGAATGGCAACCCACTCCACTATTCTTGCCTAGCAAATTCCATGGACAGAGGTGCCTGGCAGGCTATAGTCCATGGGATTGCAAAGAGTCAGACACAACTGAACAACTAACTAACTAACCTGTCATGTCAAAGAAAACTAGTGAATAAAACAAAAAGAAGCAGACGCACAGTTATAGAGAACAAACCAGTGGTTATGCATTGGGGGAAGGGCAGTACAAGGATGGGGGAAGGGCAGTACAAGGATTGCTGAATGGGAGGTACAAACTACTGGCTGAAAGGAAAGATAGTTTCAAGGATGTATCGTACAACATGGGGAAGAGAGCCAATATTTTGCAATAACTCTAACTGGAAAATGACTTTAAAAAATCATATAAAAATTAAAAAATTAAAATATATATATAGGATGCTAGTTGACGAAGACTGCATAGTAGCAATAAAATGGAATGAGCAACTTTGGGTTCGCTTTTTTCTCAGGACTGCGCTAAGCCATCTTCAGGTGCTAGTAATTTTGAAACTGACCTAAACCCTGCAATTTCCCCAACCCCCCTTGTTAGATTATAATTTTTTCACTTAGCTACTAGAAAAACCAAGGAGACAAAGGTAGAATATAGAACTCATTATTAGTACTGCTCCTGAATAGTCTCCTAATGGAGGTGCCCTCTTCCCACCCCAGAAGTTTGCACATTTGGTGAGAACTCATCCCGTTTAAGATTGCAAAGAGTATGCTTAGACAAAAGTAAGAGCGAGATGAGAAATGGAAGGTGAGGCCCATGTCCTGCGTGTGTTTTGCCCTCTAACGGGGATGGTTTCACCCACTGCAGGCTTGCCCTACTCTGCAGACTTGGTAAGCCTGGCGAGCATCTGTTTCCGGTGCGAGGTGGGGGAGGTCTTTGAGTTTCATGGTGTGGTTTTCTCTGTGAAACGGCTCTGTGATAATAGCTGAGTTGTGATGAAGATGAATTTCCTTTGAGCTGTAATGCTCTTCTCTCTGGTCCCCAACATGCTTTGCAAATCAAGTGCTTCGGTTTTTATGGCTTCGGCTCCTTCTGGAATTTCACGCTCGCCAAGTACACTTTGACTTTTAAAGTCAGCTCATAAGTGAGGCCCATGGGACCTGAAACTCTTTTCCTATCCTTTACATTCTGGAAGGAGTTGGATTAGGATGATTTTCGTGGAATAAGGACTGAGGTATGCTGTAATTCGTCCAGAGTAGCAGATTCTCAAAATCAGTATAGTGAATATGCAGACACCTAAGTGAACGGAAATGGCAACCCACTCCAGTGTTCTTGCCTGGAGAATCCCAGGATTGGGGGAGCCTGGTGGGCTGCCATCTATGGGGTCTCACAGAGTCGGACATGACTGAAGCGACTTAGCAGCAGCAGCAGCAGCAAGGAAATAGGCTTGGCACCTTGAGAACAGAAAGCTAATTTAAAAGAGTAAATTTCAAGTTTTCATAAATGTTAACTATATACTTAAAGAAAGACATGTATTCTGTTTCATTATGTTTTATTACCAGTAGAAACATTTTTGTCTTATTTTTCAGGAATTATGTTCTTTAAAAGTGTGTAGAAATTGAAATAAGAGGGTTAAAAAATAGTTCACTGCTTTTTAGTCTTTCCTGCCATAAACAGGTTATAGCGTACTGTCACTTGATCCAAAACATGAAAATAAAAATCCAAGAATTCTTGACATCCTTTGGAGAACACAAACTCTACCTGGAGAGTATAAACTTTAGAGAAAATGCCAAGTTGCTGGGAGGCGATTCATGGGGTCGCAAAGAGTCGGACACGACTGAGAGACTGAACTGAACTGAGTCATGTTAAAGTTGAAATTTAAAATTATTTATTATAATAAAGAGAGCTGCCTACCATGTTAAAACTAATAATAGCAACTTAGCTTCTGGTATAATTTTGACATATCTGAATTGTTTATTAGAAATACTCATTATGTGCTGTTTTTGTGTCAGCAGCGTATTGAGTCGTTAGATCGAAAGGATGTGTAAGACATAGTCCCTGCTCTTGAAGAGCTTAGAATCTGTTGAGGAAGATCCATGAGCAGATAATTTGAGTATAACCTGGTAAAGTTTGTTAGTGGTTTGAACACAGTATTGTGGTAATAAAGAGGAAGATAAAACCTAAGGGGGCTAAAGCTGTAGAGAGAGCGGTTAGAAGTGGGACATACAAATGGTCTGAAATTAGCTCGAAAGATGGTTAAGTTTGGAGAAGAGAAGTCAGATTCGAGAAATAATTAATGAATGGCATTGACCAGCTGTAGGAGAAAAAAGAAAGTTTTATGGTCTCAACCATTAGGAGGCTTTAGGTGAATGAACGGTTCCCAGAATTGAGATTAGGTGTAAAAAAAGTGAAGCACGTTGGAGAAGACGACCAGCTGCTTTCAGGCACCTATAGTGACTCAACTGGATTTATTAGGAAAACGCCTCCAGGAATCTAAACCTTCTAGGAGAAATCAGACTGATAATAGTAACTGGGAAGTGCTGGTCTGCAACTGATCACCAAAATGCCATCTCTGAAGGAGGCTCTGGGAAGAGGGAGGTTTAGTGGCCATAAGATAGGAGTCACGACTTTCCTCCTATTTCTGTCAGCACCAATCGGCTTTGGCTAATAAGGCTATTTACATTCTGGAAGGACTTAAAGGAAATGTAAGGTTATATATAATCATGTTAATTGCTATTATTATTAAATTGGGAGCATATATTAAATAGGCCTTTAGCTCTTACCTATGAATCGGGCATCATTTATCCCTGTCTGTGGGACAACCACTTTAAATATTTCTGTGCCCTAGGATTCTGTTCACCCATATTCTCTCCCAGCCCCATTTGTGAAAACTGACATGTCATAGCTCGGTTAGGAATGTGTTCTAGTACCATCGAACAAAAGACCGAGCAGAGTGCTCAGGTGATTGAATCTATTGATTTTGGCTCATGAATATCATGCTTCAATAACTGATGCCCAGCGCATGTTACTCGAAGAGCAAATTAGCTGCTGGCCCCTTTATTGCACTCAGTAGCTTTGTTCCAGCTCTGCTGCGTCTGAATTTATGACACTTCTACTCTCAGGATCTGCTTACCAAAGCGTAACACAACGTATCTCGATGTTCTAAAAGAATGAAAGGATAATTATCTAGTAAGGATTACTTTTGAAATTTCCAACCCATGTAAGATACTGTTACCTAATTGACTTGTAAATGTGCGTCCACTGACCAAGTTTAAGGCGAGTTAGTCTCTGTCTCCCACTTCCTCTTCCCCAGGCCTTGTCCATCCCCATGTTAATACTCTTTCCAGTTCATTGTTCGAAACAGTTTGGGAAATATGTTGCTACATTTAAGAACGTTCCTTATACAACCATCTGACTGCCTCTCACTCGCCATCGCAACTATTTCTGATTATTAGATAATCAGCCTGAGGAGCTTCTGCATAACTACTTGTCCTATTGAGACGTTCTCTCTGTTCTTTCTCTGCAGGTGTTGAAGGTCGTCTTTGTTACGGATGCATCATTTCAGGCCTCTAGTTCAGAACAAATGTGTTTTTTTATAAAGCCTTCTCATAATATGCCAATAGCTCAGTTATCTGTGTTCTGATTATTATAGATAGAGAAAGAAGACTTCTAAACAACATTTTCATGACTCATCTATGAGTTAGACACATAATCCATGTCTACACATACCCCAGTCAAGATTTCTAATTAAAACCATGTTGACTTTAGTCCTTTTTGTTCTCTAGCATTTGGTTACTTACATTATTTACAAGCTGTTACCCAACTGTGAATCTTCTAGATTATCCCCTTGTGTAAATTCATCAATATTTCATGTATTCTCTTGGGAAATATCAGTGTCTTTCTTGTTTGAGCTTTCAGTTTAGGTAAGCTAGCATTAGGAACACAGATGTCTTGGTTTGGGCACTCCCACTTGCCTTCTCCACTTGTGTGGTAGTATAGCAATAAACATGAAGAAAAGACAAATATCACTGCAAAAAATGCTTTGTATAACTTATGATGAACATTTATAGATCACTATAAATTATGACTTTTTGGCAGGATTGTCAAGGGTGAAAACTTGCATTGGTGTTTAATCTTGGATTAGAGACGGATAACAGGCATCCTTATTTTCAGCTTTGAAACAGCAGCAGCTGCAGAATGTATCCACTGAACGAACCAGTTTTCAAGTTCAGGCCATTGTGGAAGAAAATGAGAAGTTTGATAATTTTGATTTTAATGGGTGCAGTTTTACAAATTCTGCATTCTCTTACAACTGCTTCCTATTTGGAATAATTTTTACATGTTACTTGTTGAGATTTCAGCCTGTAATAGTGAATACAGGCTATATGTCAGAGTGTGAAGGGGATGAAAGACATTAAACAAACATTTTCCATAATCTTTATAAAGCTAGTTTCTTTTAACATGATTGCCAAAATTGGCCCCAGGCACAATTTAAAGACAAGCCTGAACTGAGTGACCCAAGCAATAGGAAAGTCAACTCTAAATCACAGAGTCCCAATGAAAGGGGTGTATATAGGCAAAAATAAAAGTTTTTGATCTATTTAGGGCCTTTCCCTTGGCCTGATGAATTTTTTAGCACCCCTAGATACTGAGAATATATTTTAAATACTGTACTAACTAAGAAAAGTCTGAATATACTAAATCTTGAATAATATATTCTTGTTTGTTTATTGCACTTAATAAACTTTTTTATATCACTTAACTCTGATTACTCAGAAAATATTCCTGTTTAACTGGATCTTAAATGAACTGGTGTTAGAATTAACGAGAGTGAATATTTTTATGATATCCATTCCAGGAGTGAGTTTCCAGAACTATGTTCATATGATAGCAATGGGGTCTATAAGTAAATCCATAACAATAGTAGGTTTTATCATGAACCTTTATTAAGGAAGAAACAGAGGTGCTTTCCTGTAAACTTTTGTAGACATGATATATCCTCAGCTTCTCTTGTGAAATTGGAAATAATGAAGTTTTTATAAGGCCAAATATTCCCTAAGGTGAGGTGAAGTCGCTCAGTTGTGTCCGACTCTTTGCGACCCCATGGACTGCAGCCTACCAGGCTCCTCCGTCCATGGGAGTCTCCAGGCAAGAATACTGGAGTGGATTGCCATTTCCTTCTCCAGGGGATCTTCCTGACCCAGGGACCGAACCCGGGTCTCCTGCATTGGAGGCAGATGCTTTAACCTCTGAGCCACATTCCCTACGGCCCCTAAAATTCTGTCTAGGCAAATAATTTTATGTGTCTGTTTTATCAGGGAGGGAAGATTGTTTCCTTGTATCTTTTTTCCTCGTCATTTATTGAAGGTGGAACAAAGAATTTTCTTTTTAGTACAGGTCATGAGTAAAATGGATCTCTCTCAGAACTTTATCTCAGAGCCTGATTTTCTCTCAGAGCCCACTTTTGTCTCTTCTGATACTTTTCTACAGGGCTTGTACCAGCGTGTTGCTTTCAAGCTGGGAAGTCAATGGCTTACTAACCAATCATTTCGGGGAATTAATTTATGTTAAAGTAGCTATGACTGAAAACAGATAATGAATCACTCTTCCAAGTAACCATGGTTGCTTTTTCACATGTAGCAAAAATCCAAAGGCATGCCTACTGTTAGACATTCCAGACTTAAGAACAAAGTTATAGGGCAACAATTTGGAGCGAAAATAACTTTATCAGTAAAAGCTAATGTAGCCTATGTGGATGGTGACACCCTGGCCCAGAATTCCTGGAGCAACCACCATTTAAAACCTTCCATTACTAGGGCAGACTCTGGGTTAAACAGATATTCAGATCCCTAGTTTTGAAAATATGGTCCTTTTGAAGAAAGGATGCCTTTCTGTAGAGCCTTTTGGAAAGGAAGAGGCTCCACCCTTGGAAAGGAAATTGGTCCTTTCATAGAGTTTGAGGCTTGATCACCAAACTGTTTGAAACACTTCCCTGTGTATCCTTAACAGTAAGTTCTTAGTTTCCTGTCTTCTGGGTGAACCTGACAAGTAAATGTAAATAAACTGAATTGATAAACCGTCAGACACTGGTTAGTCTGCAGGTTAACAGTAACTGCCTTGAGTATTTTTCCAACAGGAACGGTGGCATTTTTTTCTTAGCTAATCTCAGCCAACTGCTAATATAAGAGGTGGGTTCATAAAACCTGTAGTTTCTCTAAAGAGCTCCAGATCCACAAAGGCAAAATAAATAGCCAACCTTAAAGACAGCAAAAGATTTCTTGGTTGTTTGCATCTTGGTAATTTTAGAGTAATCCTTAACACCACTACTATCCTCTGATTTGCTGCCTTCAGAAATAAATACCCATCTACTATCCAGTTCACTTTCCAGCCTGCCAGCCTAAAAATATAGAGTGGTTCAAAACTGAGGATTTCGACAATTCACAGGTACCACAAGGAGATACCACAATGGTAACACAACAGGACTTTCCAGGTGGCATGGTGGTAAAGAATCCACCGGCCAATGTAGGAGACGCCAGTTTGATCCCTGGAAGATCCTACCCCAGGAAGATCCCCTGGAGTAGGAAATGGCAAACCATTCCAGCACTCTTGCCTGGAGAAGTTCGTGGATAGAGGAGCTTGGCAGGTGACGGTTCATGGGATCGAAAAGAGTCAAGTACAACTGGGCACACACACACACACACACACACACACACACACACACACACAAAGAGATAACTGTTTGATTTTCTAAGAGACAGAAACACAGTAAGCAAAACTGCATCCAGTGTTTGCCACATAAAAATATTTGGAAGCACTGTCAAGTAACAAGAAAGATTAAATATCAGATTACAGAAGATTTTTATGGCAGAAATAGCCTTAAAGTAAAATTAATAAGTTCATCATAGGAAATTTTAGTCCTGGTTTTCTGTCTGTGCTTGGCTTATTTCCCAAATAATTAAGTCAGTTTTAGAAAATTTAGAAAACTGCAGTGAGACTGGTTTACTCTCTTATTTGTAAGCAGTAATACGTAAGCAGTTTCTTATTTATTCTACTATATGGAAAACCTGTGTCAGATAACTACTGACGTTTTTAGAAATATTCTATGGATTTTTCTTTGCAGAACTTTTAGAACATGTAAACAAATACATTGAAATAATTTCTAGTCTCTTCAATGAGGACTTGAGGTTTTTGAGTTTTTTTTGTTTGTTTGTTTTTCAGGAAAAGAGTTCTATAAAGCTTTATGTTTCAAAGGAAATTTATATAGATATTTTCACATAATTTTTAGCATGACAGTATATCACAGCATTATTAAGTCCATCAAAGCTTACACGATAATGTAAAAAAAAAAAAAATGTCCACTGAGAACATATCAATAGGCTAGGCTCAGTTCAGTTCTGTTGCTCAGTTGTGTCCAACTCTTTGTGACCCCATGGACCACAGTATGCCAGGCTTCCCTGTCCATCACCAATTCTCGGAGCTTGCTCAGACTCCGGCTAGGCTCAAACTCAAAATAGGCTAGGTAGAATTCCTTTTTCCTGTAGGCTAAAGCAGAATTCAAAATATTGACTGTCATATATGTTAAAACACCCACTGCCATCAATTAAGTTTTATCTGTCTCTACTTGTAAGAGCAAAATGCTTATTTATTCTTAAGTTTGGAGGGCTGCTGCAACTAAAAATTTCACCTTAGATTCGCTAGTTTCAGGCAAAAATATCTTAAATCCATGCATTTGTATTGTTTTTTCATGAGCAGAAACTGTAAACATCTATGGAGTCAGTCACTGTCCCTCAAATTTGCATGTACCCTGTCACTGGACTTTCTGTCAGCAAGTAATCTAACCTGATGAGAGTTTGTGGTTAAACTTTTTCTGGTGATTGAGGTTCAGGAAGACATTTTCAAAAATTAGCACCATATACCGTTGATATTTATTAAAGCTTTGTGGTAATAGTGAAGCTATAATTTTAGATTTTCAGTAAAATTCATGATTTTGTTTTAGCAGTGCCAAACTGCCTTATATTGAGAAGATGATTCTGAAGGGAGACCTTGGACTTGGGGTTAGAAAGAGCATCAGGGATGTATTTGCACTCATGTTTCCTGTTTCTGCTCCTGATTTCTCAAGGGACTGGGGGTTTGTATTAAACACATTAAACAACTGCCATGGCACCTGAGGACCAGTAAGAATAACAGGAACATTTGAGCCACACTGGTGTGTACCTGGTGCATATCACTTGGGCCAGGGGATAACGTCAAATCGTTACAAAAGAAAGCAAAGCCAACTGGCTTATTTGGAAATTAGACACATTTGAACTTTTAGCTCAGTCTACTTGATTCTACTCCTTGGAAGGAAAGTTATGATCAACCTAGACAGCATATTGAAAAGCAGAGACATTACTTTGTCAACAAAGGTCTGTTTAGTCAAGGCTATGGTTTTTCCAGTGGTCATGTATGGATGTGAGAATTGAACTATAGAGAAAGCTGAGTGCCAAAGAATTGATGCTTTTGGACTCTGGCGATAAAGACTCTTGAGAGTCCTTTGGACTGGAAGGAGATCCAACCAGTCCATCCTAAAGGAAATCAGTCCTGAATATTCATTGGAAGGACTAATGCTGAAGCTGAAACTCCAATACTTTGGCCACCTGATGAGTTAGCGAAGAGCTAACTCATTTGAAAAGACCCCGATGCTGGGAAAAATTGAGGGCAGGAGGAGAAGGGGATGACAGAGGATGAGATGGTTGAATGGTGTCACTGACTCAATGGACATGGGTTTGGGTGGACTCCGGGAGTTGGTGATGGACAGGGAGGGCTGGCATGCTGTGGTTCATGGGGTCACAAAGAGTCGGACATGACTGAATGACTGAACTGAACTGAACTTGATTCTAATGCTTCAAGTATCATATGAGAAAAAGATTATTTCCGTTCTCCTGAAATGTTAAAGGTGAGTGATGAAATCTTCTTTGAAAGATTACTTTGAATTCTATAAAGTTAGGCCAAAATCAAGCTATACATTTTCTCCCCTTTTAGGTAATCAAGAATAAGCTAATTTTTAAAAACATGAATATTAAAGCAACGTCCTCCTCTGCTGGAATCTGTTTGCCAGTTGCTCATTCAAATAGCAGAGAAGGCAATGGCACCCCACTCCAGTTCTCTTGCCTGGAAAATCCCATGGATGGAGGAACCTGATAGGCTACAGTCCAAGGTGTCGCGAAGAGTCGAACACAACTGAGCAACTTCACTTTCACTTTTCACTTTCATGCATTGGAGAAGGAAATGGCAACCCACTCCAGTGTTCCTGCCTGGAGAATCCCAGGGACGGGGGAGCCTGGTGGGCTGCTGTCTATGGGGTCGCACAGAGTCGGACATGACTGAAGCGACTTAGCAGCAGCAGCAGCAGCAGCAGCATTAAAATAGATTTAAGACCATAGTCTGAATGAAGCCCAGGAAGTAGAAGTGCTTCCCGAATCAGAAAGTCCCTTCCAGAGACTTCCCTGGTGGTCCAGGGTTAAGACTCTGCGCTCCCAATATATGGGTCCTGGGTTTGACTCCTGGTCAGGGAACTAGATCCCACATGCTGCAACTAAGACCCGACAAGGCCAAATAAATATATTTCTTTAAAATATTTCTTAAAAAATAAAAGAAGCCATGTCCATTACCCTGAGATGGCTTCAGTGAGCAGACAAGTATCACAGCAATCAGGGTTGGGGGGCAGGGGGCAGGGCAGGGAGCGGTCCTGAAATAACAAGAGTATGATTTCAAGAACCAAGCCAAGTGCATGAATAATGCACAGTGCACAATTACAGGTTATCTCTATATCAATATCATCTACAGAAGATAACTTTGTGAAAAAAAACATTGAATCAACCATCAGCTATGACAAATAACCATGAGCTGAAATATCTGGGGAGCCCTGTGGTACTAGTAATCCCAATAATTTTCACTGAATGAAAGAGCCAAGAGAGTTAATTACTGTTGGCCCCAAGTCAAGTTATAGGCAGAAAACCAGGCTGGATTTTCACTTCATGAGCTAATAAGTTTTCATTCAGAGCTACTTCTTACATAGTTGATCCCTGGAGGACTTAACTATGAAACATCCTACTTGAATGGACTGATCTGTTTTACTACTAGTCCTACAAAATTCACATGGATCTTTCCCAATCTGCCTTTCTGCCAGTTTTTGCCTACTGTGTGTGTTTACATTGGTGGCATTGTGGAAATAGAGGGGTTGGTGAGGGGAGTGTGCTGTTCCTGGTTTAATTCTGTTTTTCATCATCAAAGCCAGAAACAGGAGTCCCCATTCTGAAGCTGGTACTACAACTTTTACTAACGATTTGGCCAAAATTAACGAAGTATGTACCAAGCTACTTTTCCTTCAGACATATTAGCATGGCAATACCTGGTCATATAGCCTAATATGCATTTCTGCCTTTAGGGTAGGAATCTACTGGGACAGGCAATATAATATAATATTATGTAATATATATTATGGATATAACAAAAGGGTCACTGCTATAGAAAAAAAGTAAACTTGTGAAGGCAATATAATATAATATTATATAACTATGGATATAATAAAAAGGGTCACTGCCATAGGAAAGGAGAAGACAATGGCACCCCACTCCAGTACTCTTGCCTAGAAAATCCCATGGATGGAGGAGCCTGGTGGTCTGCAGTCCACGGGGTCGCTAAGAGTTGGAACGACTGAAGCACCTTAGCAGCAGCAGCAGCAGCAGCAGCAGCAGCAGCAGCAGCAGCAGCAGTCATAGGGAAAAAGCCAACTTGTGAAGTAGGTTAATGCGGGCTCCTTTGTAGGCTCATCTTGTTTCTTCTCTACTTTTCCCAGGGACACGAGTCTCCTGTGGGACTCTAGCTGCCCCCTCTGCCTCTGCTCTTCTTGACTTTACCTTTCTCACATTTCCACGAGGTCACCAAAAAGTACCTGCTCCTGTTTCCATACCTGGGGCTCTCCTTTCTTCTCAATCATTTGATATTCTGATTGTTGCTAATGTGCTCCTGCTGCTAAGTCGCTTCAGTCGTGTCCGACTCTGTGCGACCCCATAGACGGCAGCCCACAGACGGCAGCCCACCAGGCTCCTCCGCCCATGGGATTCTCCAGGCAAGAACACTGGAATGGGTTGCCATTTCCTTCTCCAATGCATCTAAGTGAAAAGTGAAAGTGAAGTTGCTCAGTCGTATCCGACTTAGCAACCCCATGGACTGCAGCCTGCCAGGCTCCTCCGTCCATGGGATTTTCCAGGCAAGAGTACTGGAGTGGGGTGCCATTGCCTTCTCTGGCTAATGTGCTAATTGACCAAAATTTAATAAAACGTTCGCCTTGGGAAAGCATACACTCCATCATCTCGATGTATGGATCGCGTATGTGTGACCTTGCCTACCGGCTAAGATGCGTTTGTAACTAACTCTCAAGTCAATACTCAGGGTGGTTTTTGCAGTCGTTGACTGCCATGCTTGGAGTGGGGAACATTCTGTGCAAGTTCCCGGATGAGGTCAAAGAAGTCGGCGCTATCCCTTCTTGTCTCAACTCCCGCACAGTAAACAAATATCCTTTGCATGGTTTATTTACAGCCACATTTTTTGCATTTTTGTGCATTTAGGTGGTACTTTTTCTGTTTAAAATAGCTCCCAAGCATATTGCTGAAGGGCCATCTGTCTTATGTTCCTAAGCTCAAGAAAACTGTGATGTGTCTTATGAAAAGAATATATGTGTGTTAAATGTCATTCAGGCATGAGTTAGGGCACTGTTAGCTGTGAGTTCAGGGTTGTTGAATCGACAATCTATATTAAATAAGGTCTCTTTAAACGGTTGCTTTTGTTAAGTTGCTTAGTCATGGCCAAATCTTTTGTGACCCCATGGACTGTAGCTTGCCAGGCTCCTCTGTCCCTGGGATTTTCCAGGCAAGAATCCTAGAGTGGGTTGCCATTTCCTACTCCAGGGGATCTGCCTGACCCGGGGATTGAACCCACGTCTCCTGCTTGGCAAATGGGTTTTTTAAATCACTGAGCCACCTGGGAAGCCCCTCTTTAAACAGAAACACACATAAAACAAGATGATGTATTGATCACTTGGTGAAAATATTGTAACCAGAGGCTCACAGGAACCTCACTCTGTATTCTCCCTAAAAGTAGGAATAGTTCTTCACTGTTTGCTAATTCAGTGTTGGCAGTAACTTTATAGAATAAAACTACCATGAATGATAAGAATCGACTCTGTTTACTTCCTTCCATAAAAGGATTTGCAGCAGTTGAGGGCTAGTGATAAAAATGCAGTCAAGTAGATAAAAGAAGAATTAAAAACCAGCAAAAAATGAGTCATATAGTTCAGAATTAAAGAGAAGTAAATAGTTTAAATAAGAGAAACTTGATGATTATTGTATTTAAGCAAAAAAATTGAACTCGGATCTTCCAGGCAAAAAGATAATGAGCACCGTAGCTTTTCTTGTCAAATTTTAAAAAGTATACAATTTATTGAGAGAGACATCTTTTTCTATTATGAGTTCTAAGAGTAACTTTATGGCACAAGCACAGAGGAGATAATGTTTCTAATGGTCGTTTTATAAGTGATGTAGAAAAGGACCTTATGTAATTGCTAGTGCATTGACAAGAAAGCCCAAGGCATAAATACTGTTTTGTTGTTCTAGGAAGGATTTCTAAAGGGATCTGAATGTTCTGTATATTTCTGGGATGTGGAAATGAAATGCAGTACTATCACATATATTATGCTGACATTTATGTTCTAAAGAACTTCAGATGAAATGATAGCGATGGTGGAGTTACTCAGCTCTCTGGTAAATTATAGGAGGAGATATATTTGAGGAGGTTACTGTTTTGGTGTCTTTGAAATCACTGTGGGGGAAGGGGAGGGTGGGCTGGACTGGGAGAGTAGCACTGATATATATGTGCAGAACAGATCACTAGAGGGAAGCTGCTCGGCGGCCCAGGAAGCTCAGCCCGGCGCTCTGAGATGACCTGGGGTGAGATGGGAGTTGGGGCTGGGGTGGGAGTGGGCTCACCAGGGAAGGGAGGTGTGTTTACACAGAGCGGATTCACTGTGATGTGCAGCAAGAACTAGCAAGCACAACACTATAAAACAACTACACTCCAATTACAAAAATAAAAATGCAATAAAATTTTTCATTTTTTATTAAATAAAATAAAATGTAGAGAGAGGCCATCTGTACTTGCCTGTGAATTAGAGAGTCAGCATGAGGTGGCCAGGGAATGAGGAAGGCCATGGCCTCCAACCGACGCCAGACAACTCCACTTAAGAACATAATGTTAATTAGAAATATCATGCTGCTTGTGAGGCTAAATATACCCTCCAAGCTTTGACTCTTTTAAATAGCCATGCTCATTTTTATTTATTAATTAATCCTACCACTGGCACTAAGAATTTTCTGGTAAGATATGGGGGAAGATATAGAATATAGGCTCAAATAGTGAGTAAAGAAATGTTAAAAAAAAAAACTCAGCAGAAGTTTATAAACTCATTTAAACTTCCCACATATATTTCATGAATTGACTTTAAAAAAATTATTTATTTATTCATTTATTTGGTTGTGTAGGGTCTTAGTTTCAGAACGCAGGCTCTATCGTTGAGCTGCTCAGACTTAGTTGCCCTATGGGATCCCATCATATGGGATCTTAGTTCCCGGATCAGTGATTGAACCCTTGTCTCCTTCATTGGAAGGCAGATTCTTAACCACCGGACCACCTGGGAAGTCCCATGAATCGATTTTTGGTGCCCAAATTCTTGAGCTTAATTTGTCCTGATTTAAATATTAACCCAATTCTTGTCAGAATTTATGAAAATAAGTGTTTATAGCTGTTTCATAACCCTATATTATCAGCAGTTTTATACAGAGATTTTTATATTGAGTGTTGGGTCTTCATATTATTAAAATATTAAATGGCAAAAACTCATAGAACTTATTCAGAAATAACTGTACAAATTTTGCCCTGGACTCTATGTAAGGAGATGTTTATGTAGTAACAGGCTACCGACCTACAGAGAAAAATAAATAAATAAGGGCTTCAGAAAACTAAGGGAAAAACATTTTTTCACCATTATGATTTATGAAAGATATAAACAATTCAGTTTTTCTATTTTTAAAATATGAAGAGTAAACAAAAAGCTTGATTCAAGTAGATGTAACAAATACAGTTGAATGGAGATGCAATTTGATTTGTTGAAAACTATTTGAGTTTTATGCAGATTAATTCCTGGTAATGCTTTACCAGAATGTGATAGATTCTGGAAAATATCTACTAAATCAAATATGTGTAAATATGTTAAAAAGCGAATAAATTTCATGGTGTGGGGAGGGGTGGAAAAAGGGAGATGGAGGGGTATCTGTTTCGATGGAGTAAGAGTGGTGTAAAATCCTCAGTGACTCATGGCCTTTTAGATACAGTGTTGGTGTAGCTCTAGCCTTTTCTACAGATCCTTTAATTTTGTTCTTTGTAAGAGAATGCTCACTTTTTAAGGAATAAAGAAGAAAATAAATAGAACATTTAGATAATGGCACAAACATTGCTCTACAAAGATGGAGACCAACACTGACAAGTGGAGATGGCGACATAACCAAGCCAAGAGCACCGCTGGGGCATGGTATTTTTTCTTTTTTTTTAACATGGACCTCTTTTGAAGTCTTTAATAAATTTGTTACAATTTTTTTTTTGACTGTTTTGGTTATTTGGCTGCAAAGTCTGTAGGATCTTAGCTCCCCTGGTAGGGATCAAACACACACCTCTTGCCTTGGAAGGCAAAGTCTTAACCGCTGGACCACCAGGGGAGTCCCTGGGGGCATGATAGTAAATGTTCATTCCAGAGCTGACTTTTTAAAAGCCTGGATTGGGAGTTGTAGTACTGGCTGCTCAGAAGAGTCAATCAATGTGTGATGAGCGAAAGTACAAACGAAAAGTCAGACGTGGGGGACCATGGGGAAGTCAGGCTTGCCTTAACTTCAGCTGCCCTACTCTGGTTGCACTTGGCCTGCAGAGGGTGCTTCCGTGCCTCACCAGCACTCGCAACCCAGTATCTGCTAGAAATCCCAACAGCTGTCTAAGGAGTCTGTGGCTCTCCTCTCAATGGAATGATAGTTTCTGATCCACTGTTTTTAAAGCTATTAATTTTCGAAGACCAAACATTAGCTTTCACTTGTCATATCTAACAGATAAACCCTTTAACCCTGCTCACCACATCCTGCAGAGTCAAGTGGGCAGATCCTTGGTGACACACGGAATGTGTAGACCAGAACAGATTTTGGAGAAATCTTTTAAAAACCATTCACATGAGAAAACGAAATATTCCTGTCTCTGACAAGCTGTGAAAATAGTACAGGTTTGAGAAGTGAAGTGGCATTCTGCTTCTCCCTGGCAAATATTTACTCCTACATTTTAAACACTAGATTAGCTAAAGGTAGACTCGATTAGAAACTTAAGTTAGCTAGTTAAACCATTATCGTTTAGCAAAGTAGCTCCTCTACACAGAGGCCATCAGTCACGTTTTGTATTAAAACCCCTAACTCCGAAGGGCGATCAGCAAACTCCTAGATTGTCTCATTTTGTTCCTCGTCCAAAACCAACAGAATCTGGGTCAGCCATATTACAAAAATAGCTTCCCTTCTAAAATAGACTTTCACAGAGTTTATCTAAGAAGTGGAGTCCCAATTTTATTCTAAATACAATTATATTTGCATAAATGTCATAAACAACTGTCCTGGAACAGAAGGGCTGCGTTATACTTCACCAAGTGAAGTGTATACCTGCATTTTTACTTAGAAGGAAGCACAATACCAACCACGGTGTCCTGTTTCACAGCTCAGGGGCTGATGTTATTATATTAAAGTGCTCATGTATTGTTCTTCCTTTTTGCATCAATTTTCATGCCCAAATACAAATGCCCTGACTTTAGGCATTTATATTCTTGAAGACAGTACAGTGATGCCTTGTGCTTAAAAACTATAGGCTATGGATATGGACAGACCTGAATTCAAATACCAGGCCTGCCAGTCATTAAATGTGTGGTTCTGGGCAAGTTCACTAATGTTTCTTTGTTTCAGCATTTTCATTTGGGAAATTCCCGGAGCTTATTGTGAGGATTAAATTAAGTTTCCATTAATGTGACTCAACAGGAGTTTGCTAATATTAATTCCAATTATATAGTCTGACAACTCAACAAGTGGTTGTTAATTTTCTACTTATATCTAACTGCCAGAGTATAATAGAATAAAATATTGGGACAAATTTCAGTTAGTTTTGTTTTCCAAGTATATAATTTGTATTAGTTTTATCTCCTTATATAGCCTTCATTTCTACTAGAAATTATTTATTTTATAATTTTGTTTTAAAAATATGAAATTCATTCATATGGTTCAAAATTCCAAAGAGGCAAAAAGTTAACAGTGAAAAGTATCTTTCCCTTCCTTGTCTCCTGGCTACTTTTTCTGCCCAGAAGCAAATCTTCCAAATCCATTTTATGAATATGTAATTAAACAATTGGATTCACATATTCTATTGTCTCTTTTTTATGTATGAAATTAGCATACTATTAGCTTTGCCAAAGCAATGCATGACATCCAGTTAAATGTCTAATATTTGGGACACACACTAAAAGATTTAACTGTTGTATCTGAAATTCAAATTTAACAGAGTCCTGAATTTTATTTGCTAGCTCTGGCATCCCTAAGTCACTGTTCACATTGCTCAGCATCTTGTTTGTCTGCTTTTGGTTTTTGATTCTTTTCATGTTTGAAAAAAATCTAACTGGGATAGTTTTAAAACTGCCCATACTCAAATCACAGAATACAGACCAATTTCACTGAAATCCCTAATGGCTGTACTTGGGCAACAGAGTCTTCTTTCCGCAATTGTCTTTAATTGAGGAATACTTTACACACAAAAAATACACTCATTTTAAATGTACAGTTCAATGATCATTGATAAATACTCCTGTTTTTACTTAATAATATGTTTTGGCAATCACCCAAACATGATTTCTTAAGTGTGTAGGTGCTTTAGAGCAAGCATTGTATTTTATACTACTTTCTTACTAGCACTTGAGCGCTTCATATGTTGTGTTTCAGATGAATGCAAGTTGATTAACCACAAAGTCCTTTAATGCAGTCATTATTTAGGTTTAATGCACAAAATGAGCAATGTTATTAATGAGTGTTTGCAACACTGATTACAAAGACATGCAGAAATTGCAAAGAATAGTTGCCAGCACTGCTTTACACCAAGGGACCACCTCCACCTACTTGCTGTCTCCTCCTCGGCCAAGTGATGAGACCGGAGCTTTACCCACACTGTAGACCCCCCTCCCCTCTTACACAGGCAGGATCTGAGACCCAGGTTAAATAAAATAGAAGCCAGGGAGCTAGTAAGTAGAGGAGCTGGGTTTTGTTTTTTAACTAATTCATTTATTTTTAATTGGAGGATGCTCGCTTTATAATATTGTGCTGGTTTCTGCCGTACATCAACATGAGTCAGCCAGACGCACACATATGTCCCCTCCCTCCTGAACCTCCCTCCCACCTCCCATGTCTGACCTCAGAGTCTCCCTCAGGTCACCTCCCAATCTGGCTTAATTTTGAGACTCCAGTTCTCTTAACAGTATTTAAAACCTCCTATTTTTAACTTGGAAAAAGATCCAGAACAGCAGTTTCTGTTTCTCAGTGGATGACTACCTCAGTTAAAATGCCTTCTTGAGAGAACCAGCCAAGATAAACCAAACAGGAAAAATTCCTCTGGGCTCAAGTTTCTTTCATGGCTGTTAAATTCTGTAAGGTCATTCTGGATTTTGTGCTTTTTTTTTTTTTTTTTGGTTCACCTGCTTTGTATCACCTGAGTGTGACGAGCTTATAAAATTAAAAGTTGAGCAAACATAGTGACCAATTGTGACTTAGCAGGAAAGGAAGCAGCGTCTCTTGCTAATGAACCGTATCTTCCTGCTCAAACTGGATGTATATCATATGCATATCTTGATGTATGACTAAATGAAGGAATTGAATTAAAACACTAGAGGGTGGATAACTTGTCCTGCACATAATGAGCATGTTCTCTCTCTTTCTTTCTTATGAAATGCATGGTGTCGAGGCAGACCAAAAACGATTTCTAGTTTCTGCAGCAGAGAACACAATGTGAATATCTGTTTCACGGTCATTTCCAGATAATGATGTCTTCCAGTTAAGACACAGATTCAGGGAGGAGAGAAGAAACTGAATTTTGTTTCTGGCTTACGTGCTTTCTTCTGTCTCCCTATTTATGGCACTTTGGAAAGTCTTGCATGTAGCTGATGTTCAGTAAATGTTTATTGAACTGTCTTGACATTCTCCTTTACAACTGAGGGTATACAGTTTTCTGGGTATTTTGGCAATGTGGAGACATCCATGGGGCTGAATCTGAAAGCATAGTTATCATGGAATCAGAGACCGTGGAGCTGCAGTGGGATCTTAAATTCTTTTAACTTTGACAACTTCAGTTCACGTAGAAGCATCTTTAGAAGAGCAACTAAACTTGCAATCTTTTAACATTCAGCAAAAAGTACATGAGAAAGAACTCTTTAAGACCCAGTGAATTTCAGGGAGAGCTTGATGCTTGGCAGTCTATGGCAATGCGGATTTACTTAAAAAAGAAAAAAGACATCCATGAAACCACAGTTTCAGTTATTCCAGCAGTTTGGAATTGGGTCTCAGCCCAGATTCCAAAGGATAATGCTGTGACAGCATCAGAGAAATTGTAAGTGGCTTTCTCGAAAGGCTATGAAAGAAGAAAAAAGTGGAAACCGATCACCTCCTTAATTTTCATTCATTTTCTTAGTGTTTTGTTTATTTTATGAACTGGCCTGAAGTCTCCTCATTCTTTTTCAGAAGTACCACCATGGGTGTTTTGCTATCAGTGGGCTGCTCTCTCTTCATGTGTATTACTGTTAGTGTACCCTCTTTTCACTGAGAGATCAGTCTTTAGAAGCTCAGAATGATGTATTTCTCTTGCTGGGAGTTTATAAAGTCTCTTTGGTCCTGTCATTATCTCACACTATTTTCCACCTCATTTCATCCTCTGTCTTCAGGCCACCTGCATTTGAGTTTTCGGTAGCCTTTTGCCTATGGCTCCTTTCGTTTCTAGACTCGGGATATTCAAGTATGTCTTCGTAAATTCTAGCAGTGAGCAATTTGGTGTCTCCTCTTGACATCTCACCATTTTACTGCATCTTGTTTCAACACACAGCTTGAGATTTAGTATATTAGTAAAAGTGCAAATTATTATAGATTTAATTAAATGCCACCAGTAAAGAGCAGAGCAGTTTCCCCAAGTTAATTATTTACAGTAGCTTTTAGAATCTTAAGTGAAAGTGAAGTCGCTCAGTCGTGTCCTACTCTTTGCAACCTTGTGGACTGTAACCTACCAGGCTCCTCCGTCCATGGGATTCTCCAGGCAAGAATACTGAAGTGGGTTGCCATTTCCTTCTCCAGGGGATCTTCCCAACTCAGGGATTGAACCCGGGTCTCCCGCATTGTAGACAGACACTTTAACCTCTGAGCCACCAGGGAAGCCTGCCACCAGGGAAGCCCCAGAATCTTAAAGAACTCAACAAATGTGGGCTGAGCCCGTTTACAATACAAATATTTAGAACGTGTTATGACATCCTTATGGCTAACGAGGAACAAAATGCTAAGGGGAGGGGAATGATAGGTTTGACTTTGTATCCTCCCCCCACCATTGTTTTCAGTGTCCCTCCATCTGCCCATGGACATTACTCTACTGTTTTCTTCTCTACTTCCATTGGTACAAGTATGTCCCCTTCTAATCTTGTCCCCCTTCTCATTATCCAGTCAACAAAATATCTTGCATTTCTTTTCACCAGGTGCACCACTAATGAAAATTCGCTTTGGTGACAGTGGGAGTAATGAGTTAACTTAAGCCTGGGAAAGATTGAGGGCAGGAGGAGAAGGGGTCAACAGAGGATGAGATGGGTGAATGGCATCACTAACTCAATGGACATGAGTCTCAGCAAATTCTGGGAGATAGTGAAGGACAGGGAAGCCTGGTGTTCTGCAGTCCATGGGGTCGCAAAGAGTTGGACACAACTTAGTGACTAAACAACAACAATAATGAGGAAACTAGTTAATATATTATTAACACTTCCTTGGCTAATTCTTGCCCTAAGCCAGTTAAAATAATTTCTTTTACTAGACTCTTTATGAATGTCTCTTTCATCACAACTTCATGAGAATTTAAGGCACTGTGACTTGGGCAGATGCTGGGGTCCAGGAAAGTCTCAACCTCAAAATAACTGTCCGCTGAGGCCACTTACTGAACAACTATGGGGAAAAAAGATATGAGAACACACAAGATACAGTTTGCATTGTATCACACAGGGAAGATCAGCCATAACCCTTATTTTAAAAATATGTGGAGGTTGAAACATAAAATGGATAAATTAAGTAAAAAGTTTCCTAATCCCCTGTAAGAAGCCTATAATACAAGTTCTGAGAGTTTAGGGTAGCTAAAATTTGTCCTCAAGCTGACCTGCCTCCAGAGTCTAATCCCTTACTGAGCAATTAAATTTATTCTCTTTCCAAGAATCAAGTCCAGAGTGAAAACAGTGGCTCAGTAGCAAACTTCATTCTTCAGTTTACATATAATGTGAATTCTTCGTATGCTCTGGTGATAATGCTTTCTTGAATTTTCCTGAAATACTAGCCTTTTTTATACATTGAAAACATGATCTTGCTCTTATTTGAAGTACAGGTTACTTTTATCATGTATCCTCAATAGTGAATAGCCAATATAATGCATTGCTCCATTAAGAGCTTGCATTCTAGAGGAAATAGTGAGTGACAATAAACAGGAAGACAGATACCAGTGGGGCAGAAGAGCTAGTCAACAAATTAAAGTAGGGTGATGCCAAGGGCTTCCCTGGTGGCTCAGACAGTAAAGAATCTGCCTGCAACACAGGAGACCTGGGTTCAATCCCTGGGTTAGGAAGATCCCCGGGAGAAGGGAATGGCCACCCAGTCCAGTACTCTTGCCTGGAGAATCCCATGGACAGAGAAGCCCGGCAGGCTACGGTCCTTGGGGTTGCAAAGAGTCAGACACGACTGAGTGACTAACATTTTCACCTTCCATGGAGAGTGAATGGGAGCCTTCTTTACATTTGGGTGCCCCCCAAGATCTCTCTGATGAAGAAACATTTAAACTGAGAACTGAATGATGATAAGGAGACAGCTTGTGAAAACTGGCAGGACAGGGAACTTCCCTGGCAGTCCAGTGGTTAAGACTCCACGCTTCTGTTGCAAGGAGTGGGGGTTTGATCCCCAATCAGGGAACTAAGATCACACGTGCCTCAGTGCAATCAAAAAAAAGAAGGCAGCAGTGGAGACCATCAGTGCAGAAGTCCTGAGATGGAATGAAACTTGGCTCCTTCAGGAAAAGAGAGTCAGTAGAGGAGGATCAGAGGAAGGTCATAGGGCGCTTTGTAAGGTAAAAGAAGAACTTTGGGTTTTATGTTCAGTTTGATGGGATGGCATTGGAAATATTAAGCAGAAGAGTGGCATGGTCTGACGTACATGTTTAAAAGCTAGGCCTGCCTGTTCTGTGGGGGATGGATGGGGCAGAGGCAAAACTGGAGACCTGAAGACAAGTTAGGAAACTCTAATTAATTTCAGTGAGCATACAGTTTGTGCAGATTAATGTCCTTCTGCGAGTGAAAGGGGAGGCTATTAATAGAATCGGAGGGGAAGACTGGGACTGGCTGAGCCTCCAGGATCTGTGGTTGCTTGCAGCTTTTACAGTTGTTTTGGGAGGAAGAGAGTAGCAGAACCTGTTAGGTCACTTCATTTCATCCCCACTAACAAACACCCAGAGTGCCCAGCACATAGTAGGTGTCCAATACATGCTTGCTGAGTGAGTGAACGGGTAAATGAGGGAATGTGGGAGAAATCAGCCTCCTATCCTTATGAATGTTGCTGGGTCACAAGTACATCGCACAGTCTCATTTTGATTCTATTAATAAAACCCACACTCCTTCTTTCAATTTTTTTTTACGAAGACCTTCATTGTTGCTGCTCTTTCCCTGTTTCTAAACCATCTCACACATACTTCCATTTTCTTCCTTCATCTCTTCCTCTCTCCTGGGGTGAGTGTCCTACATACAGACTTTCTGTAAATGTGTTTGCTGCACTAGTTTTTATCAAAGGCAGGAATCAGAGAGGCTACAGAGAGTCTAAGCATCCCCAGGCAACTTTCTGATCTTCTCTTTGAAGCATCCTGTGCCATTTTTAATGCCCAACCTTGGAAGGCCTCCACCTGGGCAATCTGTCAGGGTTCATTTAACAAGGCTGATGGTAAGCAGTGCCCTAACATTCTACTTGCTCCTTTGACAGGGGACTCTGTCCTTGGTCCTCTTCTGTCCCTCCAGGAAATTAGTACCACCTTTCTCCCAGGTAAAGGAAACTAGGAGTCATGTCCATAAGACCGCATCCCACTTTTTACAGGTAGAGATGTTTTTGCATGTTGTATGCGTGCATGCGTGCTAAGTCATTTCAGTTGTGTCCGACTCTGTGCGACCCTATGGACTGTAGCCCGCCAGGCTCCTCTGTCCATGGGATTCTCCAGGCAAGAGTTTCCTTGCCCTCCTCCAGGGGATCTTCCTGACCTAGGGACTGGATCTGTGTTTCTTACATCTCCTACATTGGTTGTATAGATTTTGTCAAATTCTCAGCATAAATGACTATCTCAGTCTCCTACTTTGCATTATGGGCACAGAAAAAATTCAAATTTGGTTATTTTTATCAAATTTGTATTAAAAAAAAATTGGCTGCTCTGGGTCTTCATTGTGCCATGCAGACTTCAGTAGTTGTGACACACGGACCCCAGAGCACACACAGGCTCTGTGGTTGTGGCATGTGGGGTCTTAGTTCCCCAACCAGGGATCGAACCTGCGTCCCCTGCATTAGAAGGTAGATTCTTAACCACTGGACCACCAGGGAAGTCCCAGATTTGTATCTTAGATCGTAGATATTTCCGGCTTATTTCATAGTTCAAAGCAGACATATCTTCTGACTAGATCAAGTTGAATATTAATAGAAGACTGGCTTTTAGGGAGTGTATACAGAGGCCTAATGATCTTCCTTCCACGCTTGGTGAAACTGCATACATATGTTCTTGTGTGTGTGTGCATTTGGGTATGCATGAGTGTCTGTGTGCATATATTCCAGCTTGCATTCTTATACTCATTCCCCATATTTTATCCTACACATTTATGTTGCTTAAGAGAAGGTAATTCTACCTACCATGAGATAGTGGAACATTTGCTGGCTTTTGTAGTCATTCAGTGATGACACATTTCCTGTACTTGGATTTGTGAAACTATTTCTGTTTAAGATTCTAGGGAAATTCAACTCTTTGAGATGATGTTGAAAGATTTCAAGGTATATGCTATCATTTGCTTCATTAGGGGAAAGGTAATGAACTTAGTCTCTTGTCATTATGTAAATATGAACTAGAAGATTAGCTGCTGAGTAACATTATCAGAGAAGAGCAGAACAAACTTTTTTCTAAAATATAAACCCCCAAATAGACACTTTCCTGTGACTAGGGGCTTCCCTGGTGACTCAAGCAGTAAAGACTCTGTCTGTGGTGCAGGAGACCCCGGTTCAATCCCTGGGTCAGGAAGATCCCCTGGAGAAGAGAATGGTAACCCACTCCAGTATTCTTGCCTGGAGAATCCCATGGACAGAGGAGCCTGGAGGGCTGCAGTCCATGGGGTCACATAGAGTCAGACATGACTAACACTTTCACAAAATGTCACACACGACGGTGTGTATATTCACTTTAGCATATTCAATAGACATGTTTAGAAAGAGCAAATGTCAGACTTCTGTCTTTGGTTATTCTGTGTAGCTAAAAGTTATACTCCTGGAATTTAATATGCAAGCTTTTCACTTTCATAATTTTGCCTCTTATTGTAATAATGAAATCTACCAAAATGGGCTTGAATTTCAGCAGGAAAACTTTTAGTTTGACTATATGGTCAAAGTTACTGGAACCGTAAGAAGCAAGAGAGTGAAAGAAATATATTTGAATTTTCCTTTTGAAAAACTTGATGGAAACGATATAGGGAGAACATTCTTTGATGTTGCAGAAATTGATTTCCAAGAATTTCTTCAAGGCACAGACCTTCTATAAACTAGACAGTGTCAGATACAGCAAATGTACTCTGCACGTCAGGGAGCTTATTGTGATTTTTCGCCCTAAAATGCTAACATTTATCTTTCAGTGTTTTGACTTACCATAGTGAATTATGATATTTATCCTTTTGTCCAAAAATGTGTGTGTGCTAAGTCACTTCAGTCATGTCTGACTCTGTGCAACCCTATGGACTGTAGCCTGCCAGGCTTCTCTGTCCATGGGATTCTTCAAGCTAGATTATTGGAGTGGGTTGCCGTGCCCTCCTCCAGGGGATATTCCGACTCAGTGATCAAACCCGCATCTCATAAGTTTACCTGCATTGGCAGGTGAGTTTACCACTAGTACCACCCGGGAAGCCCTTTGTCCAAAATTACCAGAAAGTAAAATGTAAATCTTTAATGGAAAATACAATTATGTTTTCCCTCAGGCAGGAATGGGCACCAGGAAAGTGATTTTGCAGAGAAGAGACAAAATGGAAGCTGGTCTGTGTTCCCACAGCGAACCATGAACTTTCCTACCATTTTAGGTCAAATCTGGAAAATACAGGCAAAGATAATTTCAGAAGAGCTGTCTTATCACAAGTGTTAGGTTATTAAAAATCCAACTCTCCACCTTCATTTCTTTCCTAAAACTGTGACTCTTGCAGTGAGAACAGTTACTATGGATAGGAGCTGTCAAGAGAGTCAGTTTCCACATTGAAGTCCTTTTTTCAGTTTAAGGAAAAATTGACCAAAGCATAATGCAAAATTTTGAGTAGCAACCTCTTCATAAGTGTCATTTCAGTAAACCACTCATGCTTTTGCATGCTTCTTACCTTTTCTCAGCCCCGAATTGTTAACAACCAAAATATGCTCACTGCCTCTAAAGTTGAAGAATATGGTAGAAAGCAAGAAGCATGCTGCCCTCTTAGGACCCCCTCTGTTGTCAGAACCTTAATGGGCTCTGAGTGAGATACTAAATAGGCTGCCTTCTGCTCTGTTCTGATTAGTCTATATGTATATACCAGGTTGTGGTTCATACATACAGTGGAATATTACTCAGCCATAAAAAGGCATGCAGTTGTGCCATTTGCAGAAATGTGGATGGACCTAAAGATTGTCAGTACAGAGTGAAGCAAGTAAGAAAGAGGGAAACAAATATCATATAATATGGCTTATATGTAGAATAGAGAAAAATGGTACAGATGAACTTATTGGCTAAGCAGAAATCAAGTAACAGAAATGGAGAACAAACGTATGGTTATCAAGCGGGGGATGTGGGGAGTGGGATGAGTTAAAAGATTGGACTTGACACACGTACACTACTGTGCACACGTGTGTGCTCAGTCACTTCAGTTGTGTCCAACTCCTTGCGACTCTATGGACGGTGGCCTGCCAGGCTCCTCTGTCCATGGGATTCTTCCCAACCCAGGGATCGAACCCGTGGCTCCTTCATCTTCTGCGCTGCAGGCCGATTCCTTACCCGCTGAGCCACCTAGGGAGCTCATACACCACTACGTATTAATATAAAATAGATAACAGACGAGACCCTACTGTATAGCGCAGGAAACCCTACTTCATGACCTGCGGTGACCTAAATGAGAAGAAAATCTTAAAAAGAGGGGATATATGTATTTGCGTAGCTGATTCACTTTGCTGTAGAGCAGAAACTAACAAAACCTTATAAAGCAACTCTACTTCAATATAATTTTTTTTAAATATCTGATTTAAAACAATCAAACACACCCAGCAGCAGGAAAAGGCAGAATAGGTATAAATGTCCTTGTGCTAATGATGACTTTTCTCTTCACATCAGTAGCAGCTGGAGGTGAAAGTTGTCTAAGACAAATTATAAATGTTTGATATTGGAAAATGCTAGGTGAGGTTAAGATGTGGTTGTTTGGTTGATTAGGTTACTGCCAGGAAGTAAACAATAGGCTCATTAATGTTGTAATTAGTCACTGTTGACATATTGTATTTTTTATCAGAGCTCCAGCAGGAATAAAGTGGCTGAATCAATCTAGTGCTTTGTTAAGAAGCAGTAAGACTTGGCTTTTAAAAGTATAGCCTTGCCTTCTCCTTGGGACTTCTATACCACCTTTGTTCTGAGAAATTTGGTGACTTCATGTTAGACTATAAAGTGATCCGTGTCAGTTGATGATTCATTGTGTGTTTTTGTTACCTTGTGCCATTGATGAAAACATTTTTTATTGTTCTCTGTTTCTTGGCAAGTCTAGAGTAAAGGGGAATTCCTCTTGACTGAATGCATTAAGTCAGGTATTTTTACCTACTTATAGCTTGAGATAAAGGTCCTAGGAATAAAGAGTTAAATAATTTGCCTGTGGCCACATCAGTTTATTTGTTGGTGGTGGTTAGTTGCTAAGTGGTGTCTGACTCTTTTGTGACCCCATGGACTGTAGCCCGCCAAGTTCCTCTGTCCATGGGATTTCTAGGTAAGAATACTAGAGTGGGTTGCCATTCCTTCTCCAGGGGATATTCCTGACCCAGAGATCAAACCCTGCCTACATTGGAAGGCAGATTCTTTACCACTGAGCCACTGGTAAATAGCTATCACTGAACTTGCAAACAAGGGCTGTGGACTCCATCTTGTACTATTACACCGCTTACAGTCAACACTGGATCCTTCAGATCCAACCACATCAGCCAAGGGTCCCCAGAAAGCTGCTTCTGCTTCCATGCTTAGTTGCTCAGTCATGTCCGACTCTTTGCGACCCCATGGACAGTAGCCCATCAGGGTCCTCTGTCCATGGGGATCCTCCAGGCAAGAACAATGTAGTGGATTGCCATGTCCTCCTCCAGGGGATCTTCCCAACCCAGGGATCGAACCCAGGTCTCCTGCATTGCAGGCAGATTCTTTACCATCTGAGCCACCAGGGAAGGCCAAAGCCAAGTTTCCTGCAGCCAGTGCCCTGGGGTGCACGTGCTGCCTCCAAGACCAGTGAATGCCCTCATCCCAGTCCTTCTCTCTCTCCTTTCCCCATCAAACTCCAGCTCTCATCCCACCTCTTCTAGGAAGCCCTCCCAGTTATATCTGCTTCCACTTGCATATCCCTCTTCACGAGTTTTTCTCTCTCCTCTCAACACCTGTCAGAGTTAGAGCCCTAGATTTTCCAATGTAGACCTCATTTCATTTAAGTTATCAGAGAAAGGGACTGGATATTTGTCGATTTTTCTCCCCAACCACATGAAGAACCACATGGAATAGCCTTTTAAAAATTTTCTGTTTGGCCTCGGATCATATCTATTGCAGAAATAAAATTCCAATTTAGACATTTCAGTTAACATAAGCATCTACATAATGTGGAAAGTGCCCCTGAGAGACAAATGAGCACTTTCTGTGGACCACGGGCTTCCCAGGTGGCTCTGTGGGTAAAGAATCTTCCTGCAATGTAGCAGATGCAGGAGACACAGGTTTGATCCCTGGGTCGGGAAGATCCCCTGTGGGAGGTCATGGCAACCCACTCCAGTATTCTTGCCTGGAGAATCCCACAGACAGAGGAGCTTGGCGGGCTACAGTCCATGGTGTCACAAAGAGTTGGACATGACTGAAGCATCTGAGCACGCACATGGACCACTTCATTCTTTGTAGATATAATCTCTCTTTTTCCACATTTATCAAGGTAATAAAACCCATCTTGTTAAATATTGGCTAAAATAATGACCAGGCAACATTTTTCCCCATAATGAAGCATTGGACTTTTTAATCTTTCTTATTCTTGGAATTGTATGGCTCTGGGAGTTATCTAGAATTGTGTTTAAGGGAAAAAAATTGTAATAATATGGCCCTCATTTTATTTCCATAGATATCTGCCTGTGAACGCCTAGATGCAATCTAATTTGGCTTCCTCACATGTCAGAGAGGAAGCCTTTGTGGGCAGATATTTTGAATAGTGTGTCCTTTCTCAGATAATGAAGCAAAGCAGTAGCGATTTGGCATGACTTTCTTAAAGCAGCAACCAGCTGGAAAATGAACCCAATTTGTAAGACTATGAGGCCAAAGTCTGGAAACTTTGTGCGTGTGTGTTAGTTGCTCAGTCGTGTCCAACTCTCTGGAACCCCGTAGACCGCAGCCCACCAGGCCCCTCCATCCATGGGACTCTCCAGGCAAGAACACTGGAGTGGGTTGCCATTTCCCTCTCCAAAAGGAACTAAAGAAAGAAAGAAAGTGAAGTTGCTCAGTTGTGTCTGACTCTTTGTGACCCCATGGACTGTAGTGTACCAGGCTCCTCCATCCATGGAATTTTCCAGGCAAGAGTACTGGAGTGGGTTGCCATTTCCTTCTCCACTGGAAAGTTAGTAAAACATCTTATTCAACAAACTTCTCTTTAATTGGAAATCATATGTTTGTTAAATATGAAGACATGGTTTAAGAGTAGAAACTTTAATTTACATGTATATACTTAATGTACTTTCGTGCATCACATAACTCTACAGAGAAAACAGATGGATTGACTTCAGACATAGAGGATGACACGTCCTTGTCGTGATAAGGGAAAGGATCAGTTCTGTGACAGGTGCTGGCTGGCCTATTGAGGCAGAGACCTATAGCAGGAAAGGACCATCTTTCTACCCAGTCACTGTCTTAGGAAAAGAGATGTCTTTATGAAGGCGGTCCACTCTTCTGCTCACTATAGGATGAGGCTGAGGTTACTTCCAGATTAGGAGTCATTCACTGGCTGTGGGGAGTCCCTGGGCTGGGAAGTAAAGCAGTGGGTCTCAAAGGAGGCTGCACATTGGAACCATTTGAGGAGCATCAAAAAATACGAACACGTTTGTCTCACCATCAGGATTCAGATTTATGTGGTTTGGGCTGTGGCCCAGGCAAAAGGGAATTTTAAAAGCAGCCAAGTTTGAGAACCAATAAGTTGGAAAACCCGATTTTCTGATCTTGCTGATAGATCTCAGGGAAAGCATTGGCCTCTTTGTGTTTACTTCCTAAACTGATTTATTGCATCACAAGATTTTCCTGCCTGGAAGAGATGTAATATGTCAAAGATTCTTTCCATGTAAGGCTTTGCAGAATTTCAGGGATTTATTTTTCTTTTTCTTGCTTCCTGGCTGAAGTCCTGTCTAAAAGCATCTGCTGCTGCTGCTAAGTCACTTCAGTCATGTCCGACTGTGTGTGTAGGAGAGCATTAAAAAAAAAAAAGTATGACTTCTTTAAAGAAGTAAGTCATGTAGTCCACTTATGGAGATAAATAGAAAAGGTTTTTAGGTCAAATATTAAATATTGCAAAAAAGTCTTGAAGCTTAATTTATTTGATCCAAATATTTATGCAACATCTCAGTGATGTAGTGTTGAGAGTGAGTAAAGTAACGATTTGGGGCTGAAAATTTTCAGGGAAGCAAAATTTAGAATATGTAAGGGAATAAAAGTACACACAGCTCAGAAACCATATTAAGGGCATTGTGACAATGGGTTTCAGCCAGAGAAGGAATCTACTAGCTGCGTGCTAAGCTTTGCTGATGACGATCACCAAGAGGAAATTGCTGTCAACTGTAACAGGATCAGATTAGATAAACTGACTGCTTTCCTGACCATTAGGTTTTTCTATACTAGACTGGGCTGCTGAAAAGGATTGCAGGGTCTCAGGAATATAATTCCTGGAGTATATTCTACAGGCCCTTTTCCCTAGGCTTTAGGAGGGTGTTACTGTCCAAAGAATGCTCAAACAACTGCACAATTGCACTCATCTCACATGCTAGTAAAGAAATGCTCAAAATTCTCCAAGCCAGGCTTCAGCAATACATGAACTGTGAACTTCCAGATGTTCAAGCTGGTTTTAGAAAAGGCAGAGGAACCAGAGATCAAATTGCCAACATCCGCTGGATCATCGAAAAAGCAAGAGAGTTCCAGAAAAACATCCATTTTTGCTTTATTGACTATGCCAAAGCCTTTGATGGTGTGGATCACAGTCAACTGTGGAAAATTCTGAAAGAGATGGGAATACCAACTACTTGACCTGCCTCTTGAGAAACCTATATGCAGGTCAGGTAGTAACAGTTAGAACTGGACATGGAACAGAGTGGTTTCAAATAGGAAAAGGAGTACGTCAAGGCTGTATATTGTCACCCTGCTTATTTAACTTCTATGCAGAGTACATCATGAGAAACACTGGGCTGGAAGAACCACAAGCTGGAATCAAGATTGCCAGGAGAAATATCAATAACCTCAGATATGCAGATGACACCACCCTTATGGCAGAAAGTGAAGAGGAACTAAAGAGCCTCTTGATGAAAGTGAAAGAGGAGAGTGAAAAAGTTGGCTTAAAGCTCAATATTCAGAAAACAAAGATCATGGCATCTGGTCCCATCACTTCCTGGGAAACAGATGGGGAAACAGTGGAAACAGTGTCAGACTTTATTTTGGGGGGCTCCAAAATCACTTCAGATGGTGATTGCAGCCATGAAATTAAAAGATGCTTACTCCTTGGAAAGAAAGTTATGACCAACCTAGATAGCATATTGAAAAGCAGAGACATTACTTTGCCAATAAAGGTCTGTCTAGTCAAGGCTATGGTTTTTCCAGTGGTCATGTATGGATGTGAGAGTTGGACTGTGAAGAAAGCTGAGTGCCAAAGAATTGATGCTTTTGAACTGTGGTGTTGGAGAAGACTCTTGAGAGTCCCTTGGACTGCAAAGAGATCCAACGAGTCCATTCTAAAGGAGATCAGCCCTGGGATTTCTTTGGAAGGAATGATGCTGGAGCTGAAACTCCAGTACTTTGGCCACCTCATGTAAAGAGTTGACTCATTGGAAAAGACTCTGATGCTGGGAGGGATTGGGGGCAGGAGGAGAAGGGGATGACAGAGGATGAGGTGGCTGGATGGCATCACTGACTTGATGGACGTGAGTCTGAGTGAACTCCGGGAGTTGGTGATGGACAGGGAGGCCTGGTGTGCTGCGATTCATGGGGTCGCAAAGAGTCGGACATGACTGAACGACTGAACTGAACTGAACTGTCTGAATACACAGGACATTTGCTAGGAAGTGGCTTCATTGTAAACAAAATATCAATTATTACCTAGATGGTGGTACTGAAACTAGGCCCAACCAATAGTTTTTAATATAAAACATAGTCGTCTTACACTGTTGGGTTTTTAAAATAATAGCTTTATTGAGATATAATTCACATACCTGAAAGTCTCCCCTTTTAAAGTAATTCAGTGGATTTTTATATATTCAGGAAGAGGTGTCACCATTAATATCTAAATCCAGAATTTTCATCATTTGTCCTCCAAGTCCTTATACCCATCAGCAGTAACTTCCCCATCCTTCTTCTCTGCATCCCCGGGCACGTGCAGATTTGCATTCTGTCTCTATGAGTTTGCCTATTATGGACACTTCATAAAAATAAAACCATAAAATAGGTAGCGTTTTGTCCCTGGCTCCTTTCACTTAGAAGACTGTTTCTGAGGCCCATCGGTGTTGTCACATGCCTTTGTACTTCTTTTCTTTCTGTGGCTGAGTAATAACCCATCGTGTGGATAGGCCACATTGTGTATATGCATTCATCCTTAGGTGGACATTTGGGTTATTTTCCATTTTTTTGCGTGGACGTGCGTTTTCATTTCTTTGAATACAGACCTAGGAGTGGATTGATGGGTCTTAGGATCATTGTATGGAGAAGGAAATGGCAACTCACTCCAGTGCTCTTGCCTGGGAAATCCCACGGACGGAGGGGCCTGGTGGGCTGCAGTCCATGGGGTCTCGAAGAGTCGGACACGACTGAGCGACTTCACTTTCACTTTTCACTTTCATGCATTGGAGAAGGAAATGGCAGCCCACTCCAGTGTTCTTGCCTGGAGAATCCCAGGCCAGGGATGGGGGAGCCTGGTGGGCTGCCGTCTATGGGGTCACACAGAGTCGGACACGACTGGAGCGACTTAGCAGCAGCAGCAGCAGCAGCAGCAGCAGCAGGATCACTGTATGTTTAACTGTTTGAGGACATGCCAAACTGCTTTCCAGTGTGGCTGTGGCGTCTCACATGCCCACCAGTGATATGGGAGCCCCGTTTCTCCACATCTCCACCAGCACCTGATGCCGTCCCTAAATTTATGATAGCCATCCTAGTGGGTGGGAAGTGGCATTTGACTGTGGTTTTGACTTGTGCTTTTCTGGTAACTAATGCTGGTATTATTCAGTCAGTCACGTCTGACTCATTGTCACCCCATGGACTGTAGCCCTCTAGGGTCCTCTGTGCATGAAATTCTCCGGGCAAGAATACTGGAGTGAGTTGTCATTCCCTTCTCCAGGGAAATAAATGTTATCTTAGTATCTTTTCATGTGCTCATTGGCCATGTGAAAATAATATTTGGAGAAATATCTCTATTCAAATCCTTTGTCCATTTTTAAATTGGGTTGTCTTTTTATTATAGTTTGGATTAAAATTCCTTTTCAGAAATATGATTTGCAACTATTCTTGCCCAGTCTGGGAGTTGCATTTTAATTCATCTCATGGTGTCTCTTGAAGAAAAAGGTTTGCAATTGTGCTAAGATTCATTTATCTATTTTTTGTTACTGGTACTTTTGGTATTATATCCAGGAAACCACTATCCAATTTAAGGTTGTGAATAAGTACTCCTATGTTTTCTTTTAAGCATTTCACAATTTTAGGTCTTACATATAAGTCTACAATCCATTTTCTGTTAATTTTTGAGTATGGTATAAGGCAGCAGTCCAAATTCATTATTTTGAATGTGATTGACCAGTTGCCATGGCACCATTTGTTGAAATAAAACTATTCTTTCCCCATTGAATTGTCTTGGCCTTCTTACCACAAATGACCATAAATGTAAAAGTTTATTTCTAGACTCTCAATTCTATTCCACTGATCTATATGGCTACTTTGAGGCCAGTGCCACATTATATTATTTACTATAATTTTGTAGTAAGTTTTGAAATTGGGAAGTATGAATCTTCCAACATTTTCTCCTTTGGTTTAGATTATTTTGGCTGTTCCATGACTTTTGCATTTATGTATAAATTTTAGGGTAGTTTGTATTTTCTTCCAAAAGGCAGCTAGATTTTGGTAGAGATTGAGTTGAATCTGTAGTGTTAAATTGAGTTATGTTAAAAACTAAATGTGTGAAACCTTAGTACTTAGTTCTTAGTAAAATACCTGATATGTAAGGAGGTCATATAACTCTTGTTAGACATTATCATTTGAATTGTCTCACATATTCCTTTTTTATTTGATATTTTGGTGATTTTTGCTGCAGTTGTCCTGTGTGTGGCATTTTTCTATTCATAGTCGCAAATCGCGTTCTTTGGTAAAAATTATATTTATATGAAAATTCTGTTAATTGGTAAAATCCATTAGAAGTGCCCTAGTGTCATTCTTATCTATCTGAAGAAGCAATCATAAAATCCTACATTGTGATATTGTAGAAAACTATCTGTGAAGTTTCTCATTGCTATTTCTGAATTTCATGAAGTCTTAAACTCAAGACTAATATCTACAGAAGCTCTTATTCCAAGGCATAAAATAATTATTCTCCCATTGGCTTAATATATTGAAAACTGGGCTAGAAGCCAACTTCTTCCTTTAAATCATCAATGTTGAGGTGAAGGCTAATGTGTACATTAGCTCATGTGTGTAAATTTGGGGGGGGGGGGGGGGGAAATGGCCATAACCATAAGACTTGAAACTAACTTGCAAGGAGATATAGAAATACTGCAATGGAATAAACAACAAACACTTTAGCTACTGGATGGTTCACTGAGAGACCCTCTCAGCTGCTTATCAGGACATCCAAGCAATCCTTAATGTGGGAATTACGTGGCTGTCTTTCAAAATTACAATTTATGAGTTTGTAGTAAGTTATATAGTGCTTCCCTGGAGGCTTAGATGGTAAAGAATCTGCCTGCAATGCAGGAGACCTGGGTTCGATCCCTGGGTTGGGAAGATCCCCTGGAGGAGGGCATTGCAACCCACTCCAGTGTTCTTGCCTGCAGAATCCCCATGGACAGAGCAGCCTGGCAGGCTAGAGTCCATGGGGTCACAAAGACTCAAACACAACTGAGTGACTAAGCACAGCATATATAGGAGACCCAAGATGAAATAGGTTTACTTTTCATGATACTATCTTAACTATAAGTGTGTCAATTATTCAATTTCCTAAACCTCAAAAAAAGGCATATACCTGAAGTGAGATTCTCAACATTCAAGCATTTGAACTGTTGTCGTTGTTCCGTCGCTCAGTCGTGTCCGACTCTTTGTGACTCCATGGGCTGCAGCACGCCAGGCTTCCCTGTCCTTCACTATCTCCCGGAGTTTGCTCAAACTCAAGTACATTGAGTCGGTGATGCCATCCAACCATCTCATCCTGTCACTCCCTTCTCTTCTCGCCCCCAATTTTTCACATCAGGGTCTTTCCCAGTGAGTCAGCTCTTTGCCTCAGGTGGCCAAAGTATTGGAGTTTCAGCTTCAGCATCAGTCCTTCCAAAATATTCAGGATTGATTTCCTTTGGGATTGACTGGTTTGATCTCCTTGCAGTCCAAGGGACTCTCAAGATTCTTCTCTAGCATGATGGCATTTGAATGTTTTCATTCAAAAAAGTAGAATCACTGTAAGGGATACAGAACATGAGCTTTATTAATCAGATTGGATTTTACACAGTTGTGGGAGTTGGTTAGGCAGTCTGTGTAAGCCTGTTGCTTTTCTATGTTGTGTTGTACCCGAAGTCATCAGAACCAGGGTCAGGAAAGAGAGATGGACATGAGGTCAGAGCAAGATCAAACGGGGAAATCCACAAGGAATCCAGAAGGACGCCTGGAACGTGCCTGTGTCTTTCGCCACCTCTAAACTCAGAGATGCAGATGACCTGCTAAAGGGGCTACGCCTTCTCTGTGAAGCTGCACACACACTCAGTCTAGGATTTCAAGAAGCTAAATAAGGAGATTGTATGAGAGCTAGAGAAACTGTAGCCCAGTTCTTTCCTGTGCCAACAAGGTGAGGTGACAGGTCAACGACAACTTCCGTGAGCTTCAAAGCCTGTGCCCTAAGCATGACCCTGCACACACTTTGGGACTGCAAACATTTAAGTTTCCAAAAAGGCTGTGAAGTTCTCTTTTTTAAGGGGGATTTCAGTTTATCAGCATTAAAAAATATAAGTACAAGCTTTCAGAGGTTTCTCTGAATCTGAAACAGCAGCTTTGTAAAGTACTATTTTATTCCTGTTGACCATTTAAAGCCAAAAGCCTGAATTGCTTTAACTACCCTGAGATTTGAATCATGTTTTCTAAACAGTGTTTTTAACCACATATCAGTAAGGGGTTTGATTTCTACTCAGGGGTACATGTGAGCCCCAGGGATAATGCTAGGCCATTGTTCTCATGTCCTTTTCAGAAATATTCCATTTAGAACATATGTCTATATGATGCTACAACTGGGGACAAAATAGCTTTGTGTTTGGGAGGCTCCAGCTGATCTGTAATGATCCAGTGTTAGGGAAACACAAAAATCATTGATCTAAATGGATCAATATTAGTAAACAGAATGATTTAAAAGCTCTTTCAATTCAGGTAAAAATGTCTTAGACCAGGAAGCAGCTGTATCCTGACCCTGACTGTGAGAATTATTGGCAAGCTGCAGGGTTTTAAGAATAGTCATTGAGAAAATTTGGGTTTTAGCAGTTTCAAGTCCAGAATTTCAAGCTCTGCTAGATCTTGACCCCAGAGTTCTATGCCCCTTATGGGCGCAGAGAAACCAGAATAAATTTGGAGAAGTGTAGTAACTCAAGAGCAAGGAAAGTGTGGATATGATTTGAGTTGAAAAGAAAGAGTAGGGTTAGAGCTGGGCATTCTAAGAGAAATTTAATGACAGTAGAAAACAAGATTACGGCACAATGGGCTATAATATGAAAATTAAAATAAGCTCGAGGTAATAAGACTGGTACTTTCTTTCACTGATTTTCTAAAGCCTTACACAAATAAGTGCAATTATATAGAATTAGACATGTCAGGTGGAAAAATGACTATCGAAACAGAATATTTTAAAAATCATTATGAGAGTAGTTTGTACAACTCCATAAAGTACATTTGAATTTTTAGATGAAACAATTAATGTTCTACAAAATTATAACTTTGCAAAATGGATCCTACTGGAGAAGGATTAAATGGACCAATTATCAGAGAAGAAATAGAGACTAATTTAATCCTCTCCCCCTAAAAAAACAAACAAACAAAAAAAAAAAACACCCAGATAAGATGGTTTCACATGGAAATTCTTTCAAACATTTAAAGATCAAGTAACCTCCATAATATTTAACCTACTCTAGTGTACAGAAAAAGAAGGAAAACTTTCATATCCTCTCAATGAAATGATTACAATGTAAAGCTCAAAAGCAAAGATTATTACAAAAACAGGATAAATCTTACTTATTAAAACTGATAAAAAGTTAAAGTGTAAGTGACATAACCCAACAACCCATTAAAAAATATTACACCCTGAACAAGTGAAATTTATTTCAGAAAGGTAAAGTATTGCTCTGTAGGGAAATTTATCAATAAAATTAAGCTAAGGAGAAAAACCGGAAGATCATCTCAATAGAAAAAGAAAGAATAATTGACAAATTCAATATCCACTCATGTTAAAAACAGCCAGCATATTCCTTAATGGGGAAACACAAGAGACTTTCTAACTAAAATCAGAAACAAGGATGTCTACTATCTTAACTATTCTTTACCTTTATAGTAGAGGCATCAGCCAATGAAAAAAGATAAGAGAAAACAAATAGACGCATAAAAATTTGAAAGGAAGGTATATCTGTTAATCAATGATATAATTGTACATCTGGAAAATTCAAAATAATGAATTGAAAAAACGCTAAAATAATAAGGAGTTTTGGCAAGGCATTGGGTAATAAAACCAATATGAAGAAGTCAAGAATCTTCATAAAACAGGAAAACAATAGTAGGCAGAAAGTAACAGATGAATCCCTTACAAAAGCAAATGAAAAAATAAAATACTTCATAGAAAACCCATGAAGTCATCCTGAAAGTCACAGTAGGTGACTTGACCACATGGAAGACATATGTTTGGGGATAAGAAAATTTAACATTGTAAAGATGTTGAGAAAAGAGGAACAATGAGAAAGGGATAACTTTTTCAGATATTAAGCATTTTATGAATAATCATATTTAAACTGGTGCTGCATGAAGAGACAGTCAGACTATGGGAACAGAGAAGAATAATCTAGGAATACACTCAACTGGGTATGAAATTTTACTTTGTATCAAAAGTAGTACCTTAAATCAGTGATGAGAAGATGAATTTGTACATAAGTTATATTTGGATACCAATAAAAATATGTTTGAATCACTTTTTATAACACATTTTTGGTAAATTCCAGGTGAGTTAGATATTTAAACATAAAATTAAAACCATGTAAGTAGCCAAAGAACACATGAGTGAATTGCTGCCGTTCAGAATTTGATTTCTCCTCCCCCAAACACCAACAGCAAAAATAAAAATCTTTTGGGTGGCATAAATATCACAAGCAAAGTAAAGAGACAAATGAGGGAAAGTATTTGCAACTTAAATAGCAAAGTTTTAATATCCCAAAGGCATGAAGAACTTCTAAAAATAGGAGGAATAACCCATTTTAAAAATTGAACAAGACATGTGAACTTTCCATTCACACACAAAAAGGAATACAAATAACCTTTAGCCATATGAAAAGACACTTGACCTTGATCATTGTAAAAGAAACACAGGCTAAAACAGTATAGGATATGGCTTCTAACTATCAAATGTGCAGAAAGCCAAATGTTTGACAGTCTTCTCTATAGGTAAGCACAATCTCAATGTTTAGTTGAGACGTCTTCAGATTTATATTGAATTATTCATGAAAAAAATGTTATGATGCTCTGGAATTTGCTTCAAAGTAATCTGATAAAGGGAGAGTTTTGTAAACATGAAACAAAATTGGCCATGTACTGGTAATTTAGAAGCTGGGCAGTCAGTATATGGCGGTACACTACTCTTCTCTCAAACTTTGTATGTTTGGAAGTTCTCATAAAAAAAAGTAAAAGGGAAATTCATACAGTTTCAAAAGATACCACAAAATTAAGCTAAAGGGAAAAATGTTACCTTACAGAAAAAAAGAATTTTAGAGAAATAAAAGTATTCATTGGTTTAGAAGTGTGCTTAGTTTGTGAGAATAATGATATATCAATGGAGGAAAAAACCAATTTAAGGCTGACCTGTGTTAGAATTTTTGCCCTTTATTTTTAGTGTGCATGAGCTCAATGAATTCTTGGTTTCTCTCTGTTATATTATATCCCTTGACCATAGAATGAAACAAAATGAACACACTTTTTAAAATAGATTTGATTGCTCCAGGAGACACAGTGACCCCTGTCAACTTAAGTAAAAGTTGTTCAGTTAAGTTGATGTTGATTTATGTTTGCAATTTGGTTTGAATCTTCCATATAGGTTCACATCCATAATTCTAAATAGCCCTTAGAAATATGGAAGTAAAAATTATCTTTAATAAACCTTGCTAAAAGAACAAAATGTTATAGAACACACTACAGAGAATGTTTTTTGTTTTTAATTTACACCCCTTCTCCTTCAGCTTCCTTCCTTCCAGAAAATGCCTTCTGTTGTACTGATGCAAGGCTGAGGGTCTCTAGAGTACCCCAGCCATTCATAATTTAACTCTACCGTCCTGGACATGCATGTGGTTATAGGAAGCTGTATTTCAAGGTCAGTTAATGAGAACCACCTTCAGGCTATTATTCAGATAATGAAGAGCTTGCTCGGAGAGTCCCAGACCTCAAATGCTCTTACTGCAGCCCAACACAAACCCATCAAATAAACATAAATGAGAAAATATTCAACAGCTGTCCGTTTTATGCTTGCTAGTTTTATTTTATTGAAACCATCTACACTGGATGCAAGGCAATATCAGTGATATTTTATTTGTCTACCATTTTAAGCTTTCCGAAGTACCTTAAGAATATTAAGTTGGTTTTTATGAATTTAATAAGTTCAGATCACAAGGTCGTAGCTTGTCAGGATGTTCTTAAAGTGGTTATTTATGGAACCAGCTAAGTTTGCATGGGTCCATCTGTCTGTGTCCTAGTCATCCACACATATCTGTAGCATTGGTTAAGCTCCTTGCTAGAGAAGTCAGAGTCTTATCCGCAGAACCATGCAAGCATCATGCAAGACAGAATGTGCCAGTGGTGTTAGATGGACAAATGGGTGCTCTCCTGGAGCATCATTCTCTGAGCTCTCAACTCTTCAGCAGACAAGTTTATGTATTCTCTGCCAAAGCAAATCTCACTTTCAAAAATTGTAATTCCTTTGTCCTTTCCCTCTTCCCAGGTTATTTGAAACTGTTCCTCTAAAGATATTCTGTTTTGAGGAAGTTTTTATACTCTTGTGCAACTTAAAATAGAAAAATAAGTGCAGGAAGCCAGACATGGAAATTAACAAGGTCATTATTTCATCTAAATATTCACTTTATAGGTGAGGAAGGAAGGAGAATCCATGTTCTGAACTTGGAAAGACACCATTTCTGCCAACTATTCAAAGATAAATATTGTTAATCATCACACTGGTGTGGCTCTGAGAAGCTTAAATAGATTTACACACTAACACATATGTATTGGCCCTCTCCCAGTGGCAGTAGTGGTGAAGAACCCACCTGCCAATACAGGAGACTTAAAAGGACCCAGGTTTGATCCCTGGGTCGGGAAGATCCCCTGGAGAAGGAAATGGCAACCCATTCCAGTATTCCTGTCTGGGAAATTCCATGGACAGAGAGGCCTGGCGGGCTACAGTCCATGGGGCCGTGAAGACAGACAGGACTGAAGTGACTTAGCGTGCACACACATGTGTATTGAGCTCCTCCTACATATCAACCACCGTACTGGACTCTGTGGTTCTAGCAGTGGTCGAGGAGAGTGAATTCCTGAGCTGATAGAATTGATGTTGAGCAAGAATGAAACATAAGAGGGTCAAAAGAGAGAGAAAGAACAAACGGGGAACCTCATTTGAGATAGTCTGACCATGAAAATCATGTTCCCAGAGAAAGCTCCTCTCCCTCATAAACTGAAAATATTTCTGCTTTCTACCTTTGTAGCTCACTTTCCATTCCAAATCATGAACAGCAGTCTTGGGGTTTCCTCTATTAGAAACTGTCACCCCATAAATTATGTAACTTCCCTACACATTATTTCTCATCTGTAAATTAAAGGCTGTGCACGTGTGCTCAGGCGCTTCACTTGTGTCCAACTCTACAACCCCCATGGGCTGTAGCCCACCAGGCTCCTCTGTCCATGGGATTCTCCAGGCAAGAGCACTGGAGTGGGTTGTCATGCCCTTCTCCGGGGGATCTTCCCAACCCAGGGACTGAACCTTCATCTCCTATGTCTCCTGCATTGCACTGCACTGCACTTTACTGGGGAAGCCCAAACTAAAGGCTAGACCATGTAATTACTTAGATTTCCTTCTACCTTTAAGATGCTTCATTGAACAGAGCCTCATGGGTGTTTTGAACTCTTTCCCCTATTCCTCCCAGCCTCTCACTGTCCCACGAAAGGCTCTTCCTCAGACGCTGCTATTTCTGTGTCTAAAAGACCTTGTGGCTCTTGTGGTGTAGTCTGTGACACAGAGATAATGTAGGGAGGAGTCAGACCCATTTCCTGAAGCACGACAATCTTCTGGCTTTTTCCTCCCTTTTAGATCCATAGAACTACAAATACTTTCAGTCATCGTGCAGGAGTAAACAGTACTGCTAAACTTGTCAGCTTTTTGATCCTTCCCAGATCTTTTTATTTTTTTAGCCCAGTTTTTGGAAAAAGAAAGCTTATCAAGGCTTTTATTTTCCTTTGCAGTGTTATATTTGCTGCGCCAAGGATAGATTATTGAAATAAAATCATATATTTTAGGACTCAGGAAATCACATAATTGTAAAAGAGGAACCAAACTAAATACAAAAGAACTAAAAAAAAAATACAAGCTAAATGCAAAACAATTATATGTATATATGTATGAAGTGAGGGCTTCCCTGGTGGTTCAGATGGTAAAGAATCTGCCTGCAATGCGGCAGAGCTGGTTTCGATCCCTAGGTTGGAAAGATCCCCTGGAGAAGGGAACGGCTACCCACTGCAGTAAAAACTGACTCATAAAATTTATTTGTAAAAGAAACATGGAGGCAAGCTATCTTATACCCAGCTCACTATGTCAGTTTCTTTAATAGTCTATTGAAGACACTGGATAAATTGTTTCCACGATGCCAAGTTTCCCATTCATTTCAGGTGGAATTTATGCTCAGTGCCACAAAATCTCCACCTTCTTTCACTTAAAGGAAAGATTCTGTGTGGGCTGCAACAGAACTGATCCACGTTAGCTAGGGGCATTGACTCTGAATAAGCATGTGATTGGGCGGCAACCCCAGGCCGTCTATGCACTGCAGATTGGCGTCAGGGCAGAAGTACATGGTAGGTCAGGTAGCTGGCAAGGAGCGATAGTCCCATTCTGTAAGTGGCAATTAATATGGTCCTGAATCTCCTCTTGTACCTCATTCCTCCCTATGCTGTAAGGTTAAATGCAAGTTCCTCTTCTTCCACAAAAGCTTCTCTGACATTTGCAGTCCATGAAAACTATCGTTTTGTTGGAACTAAAAAGCACAACTGTTTGACTCATTTATCAACTAATCATGTTCCACCACGTAAAATTATATTGTATTGTCTTGCATCTTTGTTCAACTTCTAAGTGTGTGCATGCCATGTCAAAAGTTAGATTACAGAATAATTTGTAATTAATTTTTGTAATTTTATACGGTATAGTTTGTGACACAGAGATAATGTAGGGAGGGAGTCAGACCCATTTCCTGAAGCATGACAGTCTTCTGGCTTTTTCTTCCTCTTTAGATTCATAGAACTACAAATACTGTCAGTCATTGTGCAGGAATAAACAATACTGCTAAACTTGTCAGCTTTTTTATCCTTCCCAGATCTTTGTTTCTAGCCCAGTTCTTGGAAAAAGAAGGCTTTTCAAGGCTTTTATTTTTCTTTGCAGTGTTATATTTGCTGTGCCAAGGATAGATTATTGAAATAAAATCATGTATTTTAGAACTCAGAAAATCACATAATTGTAAAAGAATTTTATAACTTTTGTCTTTGGACCTGATACTATATGTTGAAGACATTTAACTAGATTTGCTCAAGGTTTAACCTTTTGTGACACTGTCACCAATAATATTGTGAAAAACATAGTAGACTTTAAGCAAAATTTTAAAATGTGCTGATGTATCTTCTTGACTCTGTTTTCATTTTTCCAGGAAACCACAGTATCCCTCAACTTTATCTTGTATTTAGGTAACCAGTAGCTTCAATTTCTTCCCTCTGATTATCAAGGTTTGTGTCTGGGGGAAAATTTTGCTTTAATTACTTAACTATCTAAGAATATTTTAATTTAATCTGTTTTTTTCCCCAAGAGAATTAACAGTTTTATCCCATTCTACTAGTCAGGCAGACTTTATCACCCTTGGAGGAGCTTCGCATGAGCAAGTCTGGAAGGGAAAGAGAGAATAAGATAGAGTGATGGTGGTGGTGAGAACCTTAAATGGGGCGAGGGACTATACAATTTTGGCGTCAATCTCCTCTAGCAACACATTTTTCTGAAAGACTAGGAGCAGCAATATCTTCAACCAAAAAGTACTGATAAGACATTTAGTACCATCCAAATGAAGAACTAGTCACTGCTACACAGTCCATCAGGGCAGACATTTTCTAAGAATTTCACATCAATGGTGGAGATACCTGTATCAGGGAAGGCTGGTTGTGGATGGTTGCTAGGCACCTCTTCCTGAGCAGTGATTATACTTTCTATAGATATTACAAAACGAAAAGAGTACATTCGTAGTCAGCAAGCATCCACCCTGAGAGTCTCACTCAGTGTAGAAAGGATGATGTTATAAGAGGAAAGCTTTAGTGCAGAAATACAAATTGGCAGCTCTCTCTCAAAGTACCTGCACTCAAAAACCATTCACTAATTAAAGAATAGATATTCACCACCCATAATACGTTTATTAGGATTTAGCATCAGTAGAGTTCAAATTTTAGAAAATTCTGGTGTAAAAACATTGTAAATCTTCCAAATGATGTAATAATTCTGGCTGGCTAACTACATGGTAATGTTTTTTTCATCGTTATTTATCCAAAGGCTTGAAACCTTTTAGTTTTACCATGTGCTAAAATGACAATATAAAATTTTAAAAGTTTTGTTTAAATTGCATCATTTTCTTACTTATAGAAAAGTGATTAGAAGTATGTAGCAATTTTTATGGAACAGCCTGTTGTTGACATTTGATTTGGATCACCTCAGAACTCCTGAAGAGTACAGTGTTTTCTGAACTGTAGAAGTGGAGGAATATTCCTCCCCATCACCTAAGAGAATGTTTCTAATCCAGGGACATCTTCATAAGCCTTTCTCTACATAGAATATGACAAATCCATTTCTATAACCCAGATCCATTGTACCAAATGGCAAATCATTTTGCTACCCTGGAGAGCAGACACTGCACCAAGTGTCTGGTGGATGGTGGTGTAATTCAGAAGCATGTAGCAGGAGTTTTCATGTCACCACTGTATTTAACATTAACCCTTGGCATCTAGTGCCTGTGATTATTGTAACAACGGAAGAAATGAAGACTGAGACAGTTGTTTAGGGCAATGAGAGAAATGGCAAGAGATATTCCTTCAGGGGAAATGTTAGCAGAATTACCATAGTTATGCCTCTGAATAGCTCTTCCTCTTTTTCCAAGGCCTAGAAAATATTCAGCAGATTTGCCAAACACAGCAGATTTGCCATTGAAGAACCTCTGTTCAGTATTTCAAAACAGAAGATTTTAAAACATGGCTATTGAAATGATTTCAAATCGATGTTTTTAAAGGTTGTCATTTCGTTGTTAAATTTTTTAATTAAAGAGAGAATATTTTGTATTCACATAACAGAAAGTTCATCCTGCAGGATTAGATGCACAATACTCCCCTAGGTTTTTGTCTCCCATTACTCATATATAATTTCAGCCTCGCTCTACACACCTGCATCGTCTTGGACATACTTCTCTGCTCCCTGTGACTCATCTTCCTAGCACCATACTCCTGATCCGAAGGGACACTGGTTTTAAAAAAAAAAAGCTGTAACTCTAAGTTTCTACTATTGCCTTGACAATGGCCATCCATGGTGGGTATTACATAGCTTTTTGCTCCATATTACCTGACATGAGCGCTTCCCTGGTGGTTCAAATGGTAAAGAATCTGCTTGCAATGCAGGAGACCCAGGTTCGATCCCTGGGTTGGGAAGATCCCTTGGAGAAGGGAATGGCAACCCACCCCAGCATTCTTGCCTGGAGAATTCCATGGACAGAGGAGCCTGGTACAGTCTATGGGGTCGCAAAAAGCTGGACACGACTGAGCAGCTAACCCTTTCACCTGACGTGACGTAAAAAGATAGGCACTAAGTGAAATCATGGGAGAGTTCTTAGTTCTGAGGCTGCTCTGAACTAGTTAACTCAGAATTTCACAGAATAGAGGCATTTAAATCTTATAACTTTGAAAGTTAAATTTACATTGTTTTGAAGGAAGCCAAAAGAAAACAGTGTTCATCATAAATGCTTATTTTTCCTTCAACACAGGCCCACCATCACGACCATCACTATGACCGATGGGGACTATGATTATCTGATCAAACTCCTGGCCCTTGGAGATTCAGGGGTAGGGAAGACAACATTTCTTTATCGATACACAGACAACAAATTCAATCCCAAGTTCATCACGACAGTAGGGATAGACTTTCGGGAAAAACGTGTGGTAAGTTTTTAACCATACTGTTAACCGGTTGCTGATCCTCCTATATATAAAATAAGAATTAAGAAAATATGTTTATTGCATTGCAAGGTGTCTTTTATCACATGAAATTCATAACCTGTCACTGTGATCCAATTTGAATATTATATTTCACTGTCTCAACTCTAAATAACGTTTTGCTTAGAAAAAATCCAGTGGCACTTGTCTCCAGAAGCACAGAGTGCAACTAAAATAAATTATTTATGGGTTTATATAGTGTGTTTTCTATGAATTCTTAAGGAATCTTTCAAAACAGGAATTCGTTATCTAAAACCATCAACTCTTGATCTAAGTTTCTCAATAAAAACAAAGTGTTCATTTCCCTGTGCTTAAGAAAGAGGTTAAAAGGATGATTGGCAAATAGCTGGAACATGAGCTTTGTGAGTTCCTGCTGCCTTTTTATTTATGTGTAGACTCAGCCATCAATCACTAGCTTCTTATGAACAGAATGTGAGACCAACCCATGCTATTTTTCCAGATAAGAGAGTTAAAGTGAGAATCACAACCACTTCCTTCCCCTGTGCTAGACGCTAATGACAGGAGTAAGGATATTGTGACATGTGAGACGTGGAGCATAGGCACAGAAGCGGAGCCAGAGTCGCTGCCGCCCAAGGGGATCTTGAGCGCCAAGATGGCGGCGGCTCCGGTTCATGGCGGCAAGTCCCCTCGAACCTCTAACGCCGATTCGCTTCGCTCTATTTGTCGTATTAGAAACTAATACAACGTTTTAAAGCAACTATACGCCAATAAAATCTTTCTTAAAAAATAAATTCACGCATTCCTCAAGAATTGGGGAGAAAAAAAAAAGAAAATGAGGATTGAGAAGTTAAATCATGATTTCTTAGAATGTCCTGTCCCTTATCTGAAACTTATCCATACTGTAGTCTTAGCAAATTTGCTTCCAGTCCCTCCAGGGTATTTCTGGGCCTTCTCCCCTCCCATATGTCTCCACAGATCTAGGTATAAGTCCGTGCAAAGTTTTCCCTTTAAAATATTTTATTTTCACTAAACCATAAGTAAGGGAGCTAGATAATATTACAGTTGTTATACTTGGTTTAAATTAAGAACTCAAAAGGCCATCACCTATAAAATTTAAACTTTTCTAAAAAGAGCCTTTGAAGAAATGGGTAAAAAGGGAAGACTTGGAATAGCCTGTGTAAACTTATTGAGCAATCCTGTGTGCATTTCATGGCTAAGTCTTTTTGAAAGTCCCAATCCACAGTAGAAGATACTCAAATACTTGTAAAATATTTTACTGTTTTAAAAATTCCTTCAAATGTGTTATTTCACTTAAGTTTGCAGTAACTCTGTAAAACAGGAGATTATGGGTCTCAATTTGCCAGTAAGAAAGTAAAAATCTATGAAGTTAAATGAAGAGTTGATATTCGAACCTAGAACTTGGGTCCTTAGTCGACTGTTTGCTGCTTCCTTGAGGAAATGACAGAAGGTGTCTAATTTAAGTTTGCAGGATGCATAAATTGTGTTGAAAACCATACTTGACATTTAAAAGTGAGAGTATATGTGATAACTTCTAGGAGAAAAAAAGCAAATATTTATTCTCCACTGTGAACTTTGACTATAATAATTGAGAAAAAATACACAGAGTGAACCCAGGGAATTTGAATGCTGACGAAATCAAAGCAGCATAAACTAATGACATTTGTATTCTTTCAGGTTTACAACACACAGGGACCAAATGGGTCAACAGGGAAAGCATTTAAGGTGCATCTTCAGCTTTGGGACACTGCAGGACAAGAGCGGTAATAGTGAATTATTTTGTTTCTAGCTACAAATAGCTTAGAAAAATTTACTTTAATGTCAATGTGTGTTTGTACAGTGTGTGTGTGTGTGTGTGTGTGTGTGTGTGTGTGTTAAGTTGCTTTAGTCACGTCTGACTCTTTGTGACCCTGTGGACTGTAGCAGGCCAGGCTCCTCTGACTATGGGATTCTCCAGCCAGGAATACTAGAGTGGGTTGCCGTTTCCTCGGGTAGGGGCTCTTCCCAACCCAGGGATCGAACCCATGTCTCTTATGTCTCCCGCACTGGCAGATAAATTCTTTACCACTAGTGCCACCTGGGAAGTGGTATTGTATGTGCCACTTTAGTACGACTACTGTATGTGAACTTGAAAAATGTAAGGAAATGCAGCTCTCCTCCTGGTTTCAGAATAGACATCTGTATCAACAAATAAAAATAAATTATCTGTAGTGAATTAACCATAACTAGCAATTGTGTATTTGGTGCAGATTGCAAAAATCAAATTTTCAGAAATCTCTGTGAAGATTCCTATGCACTGTCTTTGTACTTTGTGATCATTAAAAAAAAAAATCCAGAATTTAATTGAACTGGGGTAGGAAATTAACATTGTTACAAGTGCTACTTGAAGAGTGAGTTGAAGGAAAGGGTGTTAATATATTTTTCATCTCTTTCTGTCTTTACACACAGCCATGCATCCTGTACCATTTGACTGACTTTACTATGATTTCGGTCACATCATCACCCTCCTGTTGGATTTTCAATAGGCCTGGCTCACATTACACGTGCCTGGTGGGGCTTTTCCAAACTCCCCAGCTGAAACAAACTCCCTCTTTCTTGAACTCTTACAATGTCTATTCTTCCATGCCTTGGGAGGCTGCCTGCATGCTAAGTCGCTTCAGTCATGTCCAGCTCTTGGCGACCCTATGAACTGTAGCCCACCAGGCTCCTCTGTTCATGGGATTCTCCAGGCAAGAGTCCTGGAGTGGACTGCCATCCACTGCAATCCAGAGGATTTTCCCTGCCCAGGGATGGAACCCAGTCTCCTGTGTCTCTTGCATTGGCAGGTGGGTTCTTTTCCACTAGTGCCACCTGGGAAGCCCATCCATGCTTTAAGTTACTTTAACTAAATAAGTTAATTAATTATATACCACCTTGTAATAAGACTTCCCTGGTGGCTCAGTGATAAAAATTTGCCTGCCAATGCAGGAGACATGGGTTCGATACCTGGGTCAGAAAGATTCCCCTGGAAAAGGAAGTAGCAAACCACTCCAGTATTCTTTCCTGGGAAAACCCGTGGGCAAAGGAGCCTGGCAGACAACAGTCCATGGGATCGCAAGAGAGTTGGACACGACTTAGTGATTGAACAACATCTTGTGATAAGGCGTGTCTTTTATTTTTGTCTCTAACGGCTGTTCTTCAATCCACTTGTGGCCTTCTCACCCCAACACAATTGTGAGCTTCATAAGAACAGAGACCATGATTGTTTTCTCAGCCTTGTCTCTGGTGCAGCAACCCAGACAAGAGACACACGGTAGACGGTAGTGTTGATTGTTTAGAGCTGGTGCTGCTATGCCATGATTTGAAGAAAATATATTTCTTTGAGATCCAAGCTTTCAAAGCGCAGAAGACCCCAAGCTAGTGCAGCTTTTCAATATTAGATGAAACAAAAATTGGCAATAGGTTGTCAGAGAAGATACATAGAAGGCACATACCTCCAAATTCTGCATCACATGTCTCACAATGTTTATGCTTGTAAACACTTCAGTCTTTGAAATGAGTCCAAAACATTCTCACTTTCAGTGAGTGTAAACGCCAGGAGAGGTGCCGGGCCCTCTCTGTGAGCTCTTTTGACTGTGAATTCCATTTACACGCATCTTTCAACGCGGCTGGTTCCTCTGAAGTCGTTCCTCACAGGAATCTCTGTTCATATGTCAGTTTTGTTGTCACAAAGATGTATGTTTTATAGACCAATTTAATTCATTTTTGAAGAAGTAATATGAGAAAATGTGGTTCCCATATGTCTTCGCACACGATATGTCAGCCTAGCGTGATGGCAGGCTTCTCTCATCTGTCCCCTTAAGACAGCTGCTCTAGGAGAGAAATGGAAATACTAGGGATTGTCTTAGTAACACCAAGGTTATTCATCCCTTGAGAATTTTGCATTCTGTATGTTAAAGTGTAGCTAAGCAACAAGGTAAACGATGCCTCACACCTCAAGCCTGTGCCCGAGGACGTCTGGCACTGTAACCCATGTAAGATAGTGGTTATTGATAAAAGTCACATTATAGGAAGGAGGAGAAAGATTATACCCCTTAAGTAAACTAAAAGGATGCAGGGCACAGACTTAGTTCTCTCTTAGTTCTCAAGCTATCACGTGCCCCTGGGATCTGTTTATTCATGGGGTCCTGGCATTCCACATTCTGGGGACAGAATGAGGTTGGTGGGTGGAGCTAGAAATAAATAAGATTACTCATGGAGTAAACCCTGGAAAGGCTTCCCGGGTGGTGCAGTGGTGAAGAATCCGCCTGCCAGTGCGGGAGACACAGGAGACATGGGTTCGATCCCTGGGTCGGGAATATCCCCTGGAGGAGGAAATGGCAGCCCACCCCAGTGTTCTTGTCTGGGAAATCCCATGGACAGAGGCGCTTGGTGGGCTACAGTCCATGGGGTCACAAAGAATTGGACAGGACTGAGCGACTAAGCACGGGCACAAAGCCCTGGAAACTCCGGGGGCTCACAAGGGTCCTGGGGTTGAGTGGTCCAGGGTATGAGCCTGGCTCAGAGCAGAAGTGTCCTGTCCCTGTTGCTATGGATGCAAAAGTGTTTGCTCCAATGCGATCTACCCAACAAGCACGTTTTAAAGTAACTGTCATGGGCTGTGGTAATGAGAGGGGAGTAAGGCACAGTAGGTTGTCCTCAGAAGAGAACACACACACACACACTAAAAGAGAGGCCAGAGAACAGACTATTGTGGCTGACTTGGCCACACTCTTGTGGTTTGAGCAGGAGACAGTTTTGTGAGTACAGATAGTCCCCAAAGAGAGAGAAACAACCATTCAATAAAAGGACTATAATCTCGGAGCTTCTAGTGACTGGTAGGGACAAATCCACAAGGATAAAATTGAGTAAGATTTTTGGTATTTCATAATCATCATGATTATATCCTACTAAAGAATCTTATTTTGGAAATAGTCTTAACTAAAATATCTAAAATACAATAGTATTGTTTCTATTGAAGTCATTTAACTCCTTAATAATTTCATATCCTTTGCTATTTTCTATCTTTGTTTCTTTCTCTAAATCTGGCAAACACTTAATCATCAAAAAAATATTTCAGAGTCATGAAAACGCAATGAATAGCGAGTTACAAACACAGCTTCTTTTCTCTTGGAGGTGCCTATCTAGGGTGGAATCTGGACAAATCAACAATTGCAATAAAGCTTCAGGCTAGTAACAGGAAAACAAAAAGTGGCTGGGGGCTGTCCGGTACACCAGGAGGAGTCCATAACCCGGATGGCGGTATTGGAAAGTCTAAAGAAGTGATACTTATATATATAAATATATATACTCATACACAATGTATGAGTGAATCTTTTCCTGGCTAACGGGGTAGGAGGTAAAGGAAGCCTGAAGGCAAGGTCACCCACAGGAATAACAGCATGAGTGAAAGCCCAGGGGAGAGAGTGAACTTTCTAAGAACTTAAAGAAGCTCAGCATGCCTGTGGGTAGTCAGGAGATAAAGCTGGATAGAGGAGCAAGGGTCAGTTCATGCAGAGCCTTGGCGGATTATTGAAAAGTTCAGTCATTATCTTTAGAGCCAGGTATCATCATCTAACATTTTTTAGGAGAGGATTTATAGAATCAATAGGAAGAAATCGGGGAACAAGAGGACCCAAACAACACTGGAGACAGGAAGCCTGTTGAGAACGCTGCTGAAATTATCCTGGTGGAAGATAATGGCCTCGAAACTAGAGTAGTGGCAGGGTATGTGGAGAGAAATGAGAGGGTCAGGAGATATTTGTTGATTGCTTGTATATAATAGGTGAAGGAGAAGGAGGCTGTGGCACCCAAGGAGGATGGTGATGCCATTGATAGAAAAATCATAGAGAGGGTGAGTTTGCTTTCAAACATGTGAAGTTGCTGGTACCTTAGTTTCCTCCAAGTGGAAATACCCAACAAGTAATTGGGCATACAAGTAGCAAGGCAGGAAAGAGCTAGACCTATAAACTTGGGGTTCAACATATACACCAGGATAACTGAGCCAGCAAAGTAGACGAAATAACCCAGTGAATGTACGTAGAGGATGAAGGGATCAAGAATAGAACCCAGAGGAAACCCAAGAATCTACCAATAGGCCAAAATAGGTGACCAAAAAATTAGGAGGACATTTAGGATAGGATCTGCTTCTCTGTTTAGTTATCTGTCTTTCTTAAAACCAGTTGCCAACTTCACTTCTTTATCAGTATAACCCAGAGCTTCTCTGGACCCTGTGTGTCATCTCCGGTTTTGCCCATTGCACGCATTGAAGTGGATCTCAGAGCATCTTCATCTTCCCTGAGGATGTTGGGGTGAGGAAGGTTGGAGCAAGAGAGAGCAAGTACTTAGACTGAACATGATGAAGTGTATGCTTCAAAATCCTCCCTTAGAAATGAGTGTTCTTGCTTTCCCTCCTCAACTAGTAAGTCTCTCTGCCCTTCCCTCCGCATCCCTAATCATAAAGTTTCCTTCTTCCTTTCTTCACTGTCTTTCTTCCTTCTCCTTAAGAGACATGCATGTTTTATCCCCAAAGAGTGTGAATAAAAGCGTTCTTTCGCCAACGTTGTTTTTCCCTACAAAAGAACCCTAGTTCCAACTGCTGACAAGTTGTGGTTCTCTGCACATAATCACAGGCACTTATTTTCAGCCTGCCATGTGCTAAGCTTCCTTCTAGCCACAGACAGGAAAATTGAAAAGTAGAAGTTAAAGTCTCAGTTCTGAAGTGCCTTATATTTTAACCGTGGGCCACAAGATGCCTGTGAGCCAAAGAGAGAAGGATTCCAAGAGGCTGTGTAAGCAAGCGTGTGATTGAAGGTTACAGACTTGCATGCGTGCCTGCTGTGGAACGTAAAGCCTCAACGGGATCTTAAACCTACAACCAGATTGTCTCCTCTGACCCCTCAGCAGTCTTTCCGCCCACTCGCCCACTCGGGAGGATGATCCAGAGGGATGCCATGGAGAGTTCATATCTGAAAGGGACATAGTGTCGTTTGTATTGTCATCAGAGTATCCGGCCGACTAACTTTCCGAACTGTCCACTGTGTTTTCTTGGCAGATTCCGGAGCCTCACTACAGCATTCTTCAGAGACGCCATGGGTTTCTTATTAATGTTTGACCTCACCAGTCAACAGAGCTTCTTAAATGTCAGAAACTGGATGAGTAAGTGGGACTGAATAACTTCTGTTGGCCGCTTTGGGACCCAGCGGCTCTATGTGCTTCTGGGCCTCACAAGATGAAACCAGAAAAAGTCACAGTTTCGAGTTGCCTGTGTCACCTTCAAAGTGGTGGCTCGTGTGTGGTTCACCTGGAGTGGCTTGGAATTGGTTTTTCCTTTGACACCTTAGACGAACCACCATCTATGTGTAAGGACTTTATGATTGCAATGGACGGGCTATTCATTCCACTTGTGCAGTAAGTCTCGAAGGACTTCTTACAACTCAGCCAGCAGTCACTTCTACTTTGTCTAGCCTGGAGTGGACACAGAGAAAGCACGGCATTTTCCGAGTAGGCACACTGGCACCTACAGTGTGTGCCCTTGCACATGGGTTAACTAAATAGTTAATTAACTCAGGGGTCAGTTAACTGAGAAATTTTTTCAGAGCAGAGCAGCCTCATGAAGATACCATACAGTGTGTCTGTCAATAAGCTCACGTTGAAATTTTACAATAAGCTCACATTGAAATTTTACTTATTTTGGACAAGTGTTCGGATGTTAGAAAGACTGGTATAGAAAAATCTCCAGCTTTCATGGCAATTTAAACACAATAAAGCTTCAAATTAACCTAATCAGTTATTAAAGCCAGATTGATGTATGTCAGGGCAGAAAGTGGTATTTCATTTTTCCTTTCTTTACAATGGATGTAGCACTAAAGACCATATTTAAGATTACAAATGCCAGTTTTGAATGCACTGGGACACACTAGCAATCCCATGGGGCTGGTGCTACTTATTTCTAGAGTTGTTGGGGCTGTCTGTGGCCAGAGGGCTATTTTTTGAAAGATCTGATCATGTTATCCCCCTGCTCCAAGTCCTTCTGGGGTTTCCCACTTCGCTTGGAATAAAATCCAGAGTCCTTTGCTGACCTCTAAGGCCATCATGGAAGCCTGGCGTGCTGCAGGCCATGGGGTCCCAAAGAGTCAGACACGACTTAGCAACTAAACAACAGCAAAGACCATCATCGTCGCTTCCTCTGTAGTTGACTCCCACTCCGCCCCCATCACTGGCCTCCAGCCGAAGGTCTCTCCTGAAAAGCGCAGTCCTGCCTTGGGGCCTTTGGTCTCTATTTCCTCCTGCCTTGATTTCTGTTTTCCCATTTACACCATTGTTAGTTCTTTCACCTCCTTTAAGTTCTTGTTCAGACCTCATTTATCTCTTGGGAGAAGCTTTCCTGACCGCTCCATCTAAAACCGTTCTTCATCACTCTGTGTGCGCTGAGGACACTTTCTGCTTCATTTGGTCACTGCCCCCACCTGACATCATATATATTATATTATATCATATCATATATATTTTTTTGTTTTGTGGTTGTTGTCCAGTCACTAAGTTGTATACAACTCTTTGTGATCTCAGGGGCTGCAGCATGCCAGACTTCCCTGTCCTTCATTATGTCCAGGAACTAGTGTTCAGTTTCACGTCCGCTGAGTCGGTGGTGCCATCCAACCATCTCATCCTCTGCCGCCCTCTTCTTCTTTCTTTGCTTACTTGTGGTTTTGATTCTTTCCACCTCTAGAATGTGAGCTCTATAAAGGTTCAAACTTGTTCTGCTTGTTCTATTGAGATACCCCAGAGCACCTGGCTGAGTATCTGGCTGTCTAGATTCTTAAATATATGCATATCTTATTATTTCATATTACATGTAATTAATACTTTTATATATATACACACCTATATATATAATGGCTTTAAATGTAAGCTCGCTAACACAGCTGTGCTACTGGAGAAAAATACCAACAAATTCTGACTTACTTATTTGCTTCTCTAAATGAGGGTTTATCCTAGGATCTGTCTCCATTTTCTTTTATTATTACATTTCTTTATCAAAAGTGTTACTATTAGATAACAGATAATGTTTTGTTTTTATTATTAGATAATATTATTAGATAACACACCAAATGTTATTATTAGATTCTGGGAGATAAGGAGATAATAAGGTTATTCAGTTCTTTCAGAGTGATTTATTCATCATTTTTCAAGGTAGATGAGATGCGATGCTCCCTTGATTGTAAAATTTTCCAGGATACTGTTGGAATTTAAGATAATTAATTGCCGTTTCTAATAAGGCTTTAATTTCTAATATCCAAATAACCGGTGTTACAGAGTCAGTTCCTCCTCTGGCCTCAACAAGGTTGCACTCAGCATGCCTTGAGGTAGACAGTAAAATAGTCCCATAACCTTGAAAATATAGGTTGGCAAGGTTTTTCTTTTTTAATCATTTCTTTCCTTCCTCCCTCCCTTCCTTCTCCTCCCCACCACCTTCTTTTGGAAAATAGAGAAAAACAAATAACCTGTCCTAATATTGTTTCTACATGAATTTGTGGTGGTTCAAAAATGCTCTGCCCTTATGAATCATTACCTTGGCTTTCAGGAAAGAAAAATGTAGCAGCCTCCTGAAGGAAAGAGCAGACAGCCCCTCTACTTGAAGGGGCTTCCCGGGTGCCATTAGTGGCGAAGAAACCGCCTGCTAATGCAGGAGACATAGGAGACACGGGTGTCCGACCCCTGGGAGCAGGGCAAGATCCCCTAAAGAAGAGGTGGCAGCCCACTCCAGTCTTCTTGCCTGGAGAATCCCATGGACAGAGGAGCCTGGCAGGCTACAGTCCAGAGGGTCGCAGAGAGTCAGACACGACTGAAGTGGCTTAGCACACACGCACATATACTTTAAGACCATGTTCTCTTATCTTCCCTTATATTTGAAGAAAAAATGGTCTGAAAAGCAGTATATTCAACTCAGGTGAACATTCCCGGATGTTCATTTCCACGGGGTGTGGTAAGAATCTGCCTGCCAATGCAGGAGACATAGGAGACACAGGTTCAATCCCTGGGATGAGACGATCCCCTGGAGAAGGGAGTGGCACCCCACTCCAGTATGCTTGCCTGGAGAATCCCATGGACAGAGGAGCCTGGCAGGCTATAGTCTGTGGGGTCTCGAAGGGTTGGACATGGCTGAGCACACATCACCTCATCTGTGATGGCTGATCACACTGCACCTCATCTGTGCTCATCTCAGAGGACGTTTCCCCAGATACAGAAGATCACTGACAGGTATTCACACAGGTGCTTCGTATACACTCTTACTAGTCTTCACAGCCTGCCACCTGTGAGGCAGTATCTCCACTTTCTAGATGAGGAAACTGTGGCTGGGAAGAGTTAAGCACCTGGGCTAATTTAACTCGTAAACAGTCAAGCTGGAGATGAACAATTCAATTAGGACCCTGAAGTATGAGCAGTCTTTTGACATCACTTGTTTATAACTAACTTGCTGGTTCCATCTGTTTTCTTTCCAAGGCCAACTGCAAGCAAATGCTTATTGTGAAAATCCAGATATAGTATTAATTGGCAACAAGGCAGACCTGCCAGACCAGAGGGAAGTCAATGAACGGCAAGCCCGGGACCTGGCTGAAAAATACAGGTAAGTCAGCTATGTGGAAATATCCTCTGACCTCACACACTGCTGCTTAGTTAGGGGGCAAGGTCATGAGACTGATATTCGGAGGGATCCCCTCGATTAAGGAATGACAGATGAATGAAAAAGATCTCCCAGAAGAATATATGTGATGCTTTTAATGAAACCATTTAACATTAATAACCACTCACATTTACTGAATGCTTATTGTGTGTTAGCAACTATTCCTAGACTTTAATTTATCTAACCCCTGTAATTATGTATATGAGATTTAGAGTTATTCCATTTGATATATGAGGAATTGAGACACAGAGAAGTTGAGTAACTTATGGAAGGCCACATTGCTAGTGAGTAGTAGAGCTTGAATTCAATCCAGGCTGTCTGAAATCAGAGCCCATTCTTTTGAATATTGTATTCTACAGCCTCTCAATAGCTACAAAACTCTAAGGAATAATACCTGACCTGGATGTAATACTGCAATTTTTATCCTGAAAGTGAAAGTGTGAATCACTCAGTCTTATCTGACTCTTTGGGACCCCAGGAACTGTGGCCCGCCAGGCTCCTTTGTCCATGGAATTCTCCAGGCAAGAATACTGGAGTGGGTTGCCATTCCCCTCTCCAGGAGGTCTTTCTGACCCAGGGATTGAACCTAGGTCTCATGCATTGCAGGCAGATTCTTTACCATTTGAGCCACCAGGGAAGCCCAATTATTATTATCCTAGCTAGCTTAAATGTCAGAGTAAAAAACGTTTTTAAACACCCAAAGTAGCTAGAAACTGACTCCCAAGGCAGAAATTGTCATTCTTTTTCAAATTTAAGTACTTTGCCAAATGTGACAGTTCTGTACCTCCTTGAGAGTTTTACAAATAAATGTACATGTCTTCTTGAAACTTTGGATTCTAAATAAATGTAGATTGTATTCACATGAATATCCTATGCTATGCCATGCCTGCCTAATTTCTAAATCAGACTTCTTGATAATTGATTGGAGAGAAGTAATTGTTTAATAGGTTTCCCTGGTGGCTCAGATGGTAAAGAACCTGCCCTGCAATGTGGGAGACCTGGGTTCGATCCCTGGGTCAGGAAATCCCCTGGAGAAGGAAATGGCAACCCACTCCAGTATTCTTGCCTGGAGAATCCCAGACAGAGGAGGCTGGTGGGTTATAGTTCATGGGGTTGCAAAGAGTCAGACACGACTGAGGGACTAACACACTAATTGTTTAATGGCAACATTGATCACTAGTCTGGCATATTTGCCCTCTTCATTTTTAAAAAGTCAGTGATGAGGCTTGGCTTCAAGTACCTGAGCACCTCTTGTAGCAGTTTCCTTGCCGATAATGCTGGTTACACCCACATGAAAAAGCAACTCACCAGTTTTCACTCACTGAGGAAAACCAAGGATGTTTTCCAACTCAGCCAGCAAAATCGTGATTATTTCACAATCTCTCAGCCAGCCATGTTTTCGCACGTGTGACTCACTGGCACATCTTGTTGTATCTTTTCTGGTTCCTTCCTTGCAAAAATATTTGTCATCTCTTCCATGCTAGCATACCATATTTTGAAACAAGTGCAGCGACTGGCCAGGATGTGGAAAAAGCTGTGGAAACCCTTCTGGACTTAATAATGAAACGGATGGAGCAGTGTGTAGAGAAGACCCACATCCCCGACACGGTCAATGGGAGCAGCTCTGGAAAGCTGGATGGGGAGAAGTCAGCAGAGAAGAAATGTGCCTGTTAGACTTTACCCCAGCCTCTGATCATCCAGAACCCCAGGCAAACGTCACTTCCAAAAAGAGCGACAAACCCCACCATTGTTGTTGAGTAAACCGTGTATAACGGCATGTCTTTCTTTTCCTGCCAGAAATTTTTAAAAACCTGACTAGTCAGCAGTGTTCGGAAGAGTTGACCAGTAATCCCTGAAGCCCCTCCAAACAAGATCAGAGATTTCCCAGGGTCATCATACCATCATGGGTACCCAATTTGTTTTTTCATAAAGAAGATGAACATAGAAAAGAGTGTAGAAGAACAGATATCAGTGGGTTTTCCATCAGAACCAAAATTACCTTGTCACACTGGGGACAAGAATAGGTTTCTGAAGGGAGAACACAGAAGGATGACTTTTTCTTAAAGGTTGAATTTACTTGTTATATAGAATCTGATTTGGACTTTCAGGTTTGCATTGAGGGGGACATATTAGCTAAAAGTGCATACACAATAAAGAATTCTAAGTGGTTCATTTAGAGTGACATTACTATGTATATCCTATAAGGTGTGCTAGAATGACAACATTGCTGATAAGGTTACGAGAGGATGAATGTCAGACATCTGAGAATATGTAGGAAACTGTGTAATCATGCCATTTGTATATTCTTAATAAATGGCAGATAGACAAGAATAGGACTGTGAATGACAGAGGACAAGAAAAAGGCCCAGAGAGAGAGATGAAGGTATGGGAAAAGGCATTTGGGCAACTGAAATTAAACGTGTCTCTTACAGATGTCTGGGAGAGTTACTTAGCCAAATTTCAATCAAGCCAATTGGAAGCTGACGTTATCGGTTGGCATTAAGAGAGTGCCCAGAGGTTTCCATTTCCAGCACAGTTTTAGAAATTGGTCTAACGTTCAGCTTCTGGTGTAGCGTTCAGCTTCACATTTCACATTTCTTAGCAAATCATGATAAATAGTCACAAGGAGAAATTAAAAGATTGCTGTTTATTAAATATCTCTCTATGAACTCAAGAAAAACTATTTAGCCTTAATTTTTTAGATAAAATATGCTGGTGATATGAAATAAAAAGTGACTATTAATTCTAAGCTTCTAATTTATGAAGTACTAGAAACTATATCACATTGCTCCCCTCCAGCCTACACCCACCCCTGGCTTTGATTTAACTGTAAAAACACAGGTGTGTCACTTTGTAGATCAACAACTTCAGAATAATGATGGATCAATTTTATGGTCACTGAATTTTCATGTCATTCATCACAAAAAAGTTGATGATACCTCATGCCATATTGCAGTGTATTTAGCATCTGTTTTTATTTTGCCTGAGGCAAAATACCTATGGGTGAACTATATTTGGGGGTTGGCAGAGATGAATCTCTGTATCCTGTCTCACCAAAATTTGGTTAATGGCTTTATTTTTCCCATAATGCTGTCTTTTCTTTCTAAAAATGATCACAAAAGCATTTTCCATTGCCTATTCTTATGACTGTGTCTAATATTACATTGGTGTTTTATTTTAGCTTCTGATAAACATAAGCCATTCCTTTTAAATTTAAGTGTTTCGGTCAAGTTTATCAATAACAAAGTCATCATGCTCTGTTTTCTCTGTTTATTATGAGTATATGATTTTTCTAAAGGGTAGTTCCTCTTTGTAGAGAATTTTGCCAAGTAAACTGCACTTATCTAGACTCTGTATATTTTTTGTTAACTTACAAATGTAGGAAACTCCAAATCCCAGTCCCCCACCTTTAACCTCCTCTATCAACCTCCATCTGGTACGAATCAGTTTTTGGAACACAGATCAAAGGGAGTATCCAGCTGTGAGACCTAGAAATGTGCCATGAATCAGGTAATTGGGAAGCTTTCAAGTCAGTCCCTTAACAGACTAACACAACCTCAGTGTTGACTGCCCAGGTCCTATGATTTCTGCATGATGCCAACTTCTAAAATTGGTCATGGGTGGGGTATTCCCTCCCATGATGCATTTCTCTTTGATGCTCTTCGTGACCTCAGTGCCTGTGCTGAAAGTATATTAGATATTAGCTAACATCAAAGATGTTTCCTCTGGAAGGAATATGAGCAAAACCAATGTAACCATTGATGTGGCAAATTTTGGTGAATTCTTGTGGTCATTAGATCAATTTCTCCTTTGGATTCAAATTGTGATGTCCCCTGCATTTCCAAAATACGAAATATTTAGACTTTCTAAAATCCAAGAAGCATTCTATTTTGGATATTTATTTTTTCTATTTATTTTCCAGTTATATGATTGATTTGCTTATGCCAAGATTCTGTCACTGTCAGTTACTTAACAAGCTTTTTATTTAGGAACTATTTTAAGATTATTATTTGATAGCCATAGCATGAAGTAGAGGGTGATGATGCCTATAATTATAGAACTATTTCCTATAAAAATAACAATTATTGGGTAATAATATCAAGAGGAACAAAATTAAAAACAGTCAAGAAAATTATTTTAAAATAGTATTCTACTTATAAATACTTGATCTAAAATATTTTATTCTCTGTTGAGTTTGACTTAAGACCCCAGTCTATGTAACCATTACTCTTTCATTATTTCAGAATTATTTATTCCATATAATTCATTTTATAATTTTAAATTGATCTGGAGCCATGAACTATAAGACTGCTTTTGAAGAATTGCATTGTTAACACACAGCAACATGTGTTACTTATTATCTCCCAAATGCTTTAGTAAGCCATATTTTATTTTGGAGAATTATTTAAAATGTACATGAAGTTCTTTCTGATATAGAAACCATTTCTGAAGTGTTTACACTGGTTTGATGTTTACATTGTCCTAATACAGTGCCTCGGATACCTCCATGACCAAATTTGTCTATAGCCACATAGCTCATTTCCTATAATCCCATGGTATAGGAAGGGCTCACAGAGACATTAGTGCAGCTAAAGTTATTTTGATGTCTTCAGCAAAGGGTATAAAGATATTATTCAAATCTGAAGATTATTACCACCATCTCTTAGTCACTTTTTGGGAAATGGACATTTCTTGAGACTCTAACTGTGATTAGGTACAAGATTAGCTTTTAATAAAAAAAAAATAATCCTTTGGAAAATGTATCAGAGGTTAGTTGAGAGAACATGTCTGTCTTGTTGTGATGAGGATAAGAAGTCACAGATTGGCAGAAAAAATGTTGAATACTGGAAATTTAACTTGTGGGTCTTGACATAAGACTTTTAAAACTCTGGCCAGTGACCACTCTAGCCAAGTTGCCATCATTTCCATATTATCAGCTATCATGCTACAAATAATTCAAAACCAGCATTTTGCTAAAGTAAATATTTTCCCTGTTGTTTTTAACCAGATAGGACCTTCTGTGTATCAGTGAGTGCTTTTGTTATGTTGCTAGTACAAGATATTCTCTGCCAACCCATTCTGATAAGAATTGGGCAAGAGTTTTTACCAGCCCTTTCTTGTCTCCTTTATAAGAGAGAGAAGCTTTGACCATAGAGAAGGACTGACTACATTAAAAAACATTTTAGTAACAGCTGAAGTATTCTTTAAAGTGTAAATTTTGTGCACTGCAAATCAACAAATTTGATGAAGCTCATACAATTCTCACCAATGGAGCATTGGCTAGAAGGAGAAGCAATATGTGTAAAGGGATATAACTAGGTGAGGTATATAACCTGGAACTACAAATATGAGGAAGAATCCTCACCCATAAAGAATTTTAGAGCTTAAAACTCAAATTGTAAAGAGATCATATTGAAGTTTCTAGTTTCCTAAGGTACTTAATAATTTTTTTAAAGGAATATCTGTGAGCTATGTTAGCCAAAGCAATAGAAAAGTTATCCTTTACCTTCTACTCCTAAGCTTTAAAGCATTAAAAGATATCTAATGTTTTTTAATATTTTAGGGAAAGCTTTATCATTTTTAAAGATACCAAGATGCTGTCTATATTTAAAACTATTGTCTAGGAATTCGCCAAAAGCTATATTTTCTTCGTCATCTTTGACCAGAATGGTATAAGCTTATTTCTGGGAAGAGTGCTGAGCTCTTAAACATGGAAAGTAGAGAATATGCTCGGAGTTGAGTGTTGTCTCAATGTTGTATAAATCTATAGAGAAACTTGCCTCATAAAGTAGAACTGTTAGATGAATAGGGAATTTTATGAACTTATTGCCTTGGAGTTGTTGGGTAGAGACCCAACCATGACAACACTGTTGAGTAAGAACTATAAAGAAAGATTAGAGATTCAAGTTGTCTAAATAGAGTTTCTAACTATGGGGGAACATGAAGAAGACCATACTTAAAAGGTTGATTTTTATGTAGGGGAAAAAAAAAAACAGAGAAAGAGTTAATATATTTGGGGCTTCCCTTTTAGCTCAGTCGGTAAAGAATCTGCCTGCAAGGCAGGAGACCTGGGTTTGAATCCTGGGTTGGGAAGATCCCCTCGAGAAGGAAATGGCAACTCACTCCAGTATTCTTGCCTGGAGGATCCCATGGACAGAGGAGCCTGGCTGGCTACAGTCTATGGGGTTGCCAAGAGTCAGACACGACTTAGTGACTAAACCAGCACCATGGCAAATATTTACCTATTATTTTTATCTTCCAAGTAGAAGTTCAGGCCCTTAGAACTAAGCTAATAAAAATATTTAAATACCAAATATTTCATGATTGGCATCAAAATTTGAGATGCTTAGAATCATTTTATTTATCCTATCTGAATCTAATTTCCTCATAAATTCACTTTAATTTTTTAAGAAGTGGCATCACAAAGGCCTTTCTGTAGAGCTGCTTTTACCAACAGTCTATGTTTAAGATATTTTCTAATCCATATTTAGTGAGAATAACAGGCAAACAAACAAAAAGATGAGTACCAAAATAACATGGTTATTTAAAAGCATGTCATCTTTCAAAGAAAAAAAAAATACGAAGAAGTCATCTTTGATTGAGTTATTTAAATTTGTTCCCCAGTTCCTTTTCTTTCCAACAGGTCTTGGAAGTCATGGCTTTTATCCCTCAGTAGACTCAGTCATTGGCAAATTCTGTCGGAGCTGCACGTCTGTTCTTATCCTAATGGATCCCTTATTTAACCAATGGCTATTATTGACACATCAAAATATTTGCTCCTAGCAAAGCAATAACATATGCTTATCCTTACTCTTCTCTTCTCCAGGTTATTTTTTCAAACACTCTTTGAGAGGAAGACTAGTATTATAGAAAGGAAAGTAGCCAGATAGAACAATTTGGGAGCTGTGGGTATGTTATTAAATATGGCTTCTCCTCGTATGTGGCTTATAAATCCTGTGTAACTCACAAGGTTCATTTCAGGCTCCAAAGAGAACATATGTAGAAACTGGTTTATAAATTATGTTCCATTTCACAAACTGACACTATTATCCCAAGCTAAGAATAATAAAAATATCACAGCCATACTTTCACAGCCATATGTTCACAAGTGTTATAGCAGGCACAAAACACTAAATTCTAGTAGAGATATCGGAAACGTGAAATGGGTAGTCAGCTCTGGTCATTGTCTTTGATTGAAAATGTTTAATATATTTCAAGTTATTGAAAAAACAAATATGAGTTCTATTTCATTCTGTAGGTCATCTTGTATTTCTTTCAAGGAATCCAGTTACATTCTACATAGGATATTAGAATTTGGTCTAAATCCTCCTTGTATAAACAGGGCTTTGTGTCCACAATCTTGTAAGAGATACTGACTGTATCTGAAATTATTTGAGGAAAGTAAGTTATCCTGCTTAATGTGTTAAAAGTAGACAACATTTTGGCCTAACACTGAAGTGCTTCACTGTATCTCAACAGTCTACATTTAAGTGATATTATCCTCATTTTTAGGCTAAGCACGTTTGATTGTTTTGTCTGTCATCTACTCAGATCTCTGTTTTGTCTAGTGCTATGAATGTAAATTAAAACCTTAAACATGGAGTTTTTATTCTCTGTGCCCTTGAATAGACTGTGGTGCCTGACAGACACTGTCTGGTCATTATTTTGTTGTACCAAAGTTCTAGTAGCTTCAGAAATCAGAGCATCCAATGATTTTGTGGTGTGTGGGTTTAAATATTACAGTTGAGAACTGTATTCAGTGATTGTTTCCGCACACTTTTCAAATAAAAATGCATTTTTATCATTATTTTGTATACTCAAGGCAATCTTATTTCTGTGCTGTAGTCAAATGTATGGAGGATGGGGAACATTAAGTGAATACCAGTATGGAAACCATATCACGTTAAACGTGATGTCCATTAGGAATTAGGAAAGAAATGATTTAGATTTCGCCAAGTGATTTTTATCCATCTCTCTAAACTTTCTAAAATGTGAAAGTGAAAGTGTTAGTCACTCTGTGTTCAATTTTGCAACCCCATGAACTGTAGCTGTCCAGGCTCCTCTGTCCAGGGGATTCTCCAGGCAAGAATACTAGAGTGGGTTGCCATTCACTTCTCCCGGGGATCTTCCTGACACAGGAATCGAACCCAGGGTTCCCACACTGCAGGCAGATTCTTTACCATTTGAGCCACCAGGGAAGGCCACATATTATTTGTTTGAAGACTGAGATTTTCAAGGGAACTTTTCTAATAATTTTGAAGTATGCAGTTATAAAATTGGCAGTTAACATGTTGAAGTTATGTCAAGGTTCGGCAATACTTCAATGTGTGATAACCTATTTCTTTCCCATAAGAAAATGCTGAAGATGGTCATATCTCCTTTAGTCACAGACTGGGAACAGGACTGATGTTCAAGGCCAGTTCAAGGCCACAACCATACATCTTACTTTTTAATGTTCATTTGCAAAGTTGTTCCCAGAGTTATTCTTCCTCCATATGTTACATAGATAAGCTTTGCCAAGATAATGATGAGTTTTTAACTTGAAGATAAACAGCTCTCACACAGTAAGCAAATAAATCCTTGGCACCATTCTCTCAACTTTACTCCCTGGTAGCAGTAATGACTGGAGAAGGAAATGGCAATCCACTGTAGTATGCCTGCCTGGAGAATCCCATGGACAGAGGAGCCTGGAAGGCTATGGTTCATGGGGTCACAAAGAGTCAAACACAGCTGAGTGACTCACCGCAGCAGTAATGCCACGTCACACAGGCAGAGCTTTTTTTCCTGGGTTCACCTTAAATAATTCAAGGTAAGTCATTAGAGATTTGCTTTTCCTAATGGGCTTATAGGGTGTAAAAATAGTCATAGCGTCCCCCATACTGAAGAAAAAGTAAGACCACCAAGACATTCAACTGCAGTGGTAGGACTTCTCTTTAAAATTGTATGCAAGGTATTTGTGTGATCACAGTTCACGATACCAAGGAAAATTTTGTTTCTAATATGGATTGTTAGCTGTGGTGAAGGAATCACTATAATAAGAGTGTGAGCATTACTCTTCTGTTAGAAACTCATGTAGGGGGCTTGCATTATGATACAGGAAGCCAACACACTAATTATAATTTGACTAAGGCTTTATTGTAAGTACTAGAAAGATTTTCTGATACATGTCAGATTTCTGAAATCATCATCGCTTTGGACCATTTTTGGAGGTTTCTGAGAGATTTTTTTTTTTTTTTTTAGCCAAAAGTTTCAAAAAAAAGCAGCAAACTTCAATCTCTTTAATTTCCTAGAGATATTTACATCATAAGTGCATTCACTCTCATGAAAAGTGAACCCAAAGGAGCGATTTGGCATCATGTTAGTTGACACTGGATTATGAACCCGTATTACCCAGCTTCATGGGCCCCCTGCTTGTCCCTTGAATTCCAAGAACAGTTCTGCCTGAGTTCTCTAGGCCAACAGGGTAGGTCAAAACAAAACCTCAGCTGAGCCTTTTAAGGGCAGTTTTCTCATCACTGACCTTTCCACAGAACCTGGGCTTGCTTCATAGTCAGGGAAATGTAGGCAAAGGAGGGAATTGAGACACAGATTCCTGAAAATCATTAGCTTACCACTGCTAGGAAGTCAAAACTGAACTTGAAGGCTAACTTACTAAACAAATAAAAGGGATGACTTACACAATATAAATGTGAAAGAATACATTGCATGAAAAGCGATTCAGATAATATTGGGGCTTATTCTTCACCTGCCTGTCCAGCTGATGTCCTGGCTATTTCAGAATACACCTGGCCTGCGGGACTCATGCACCTGTGCCCCCCTCTGTCTGGACCCCTCTTCAACCCAAGAATATCTCCTTCCACTCATTTCCCTACGTTTCCTCCTATTTTTGCTTAAACATTACCATCAGAGAGAGAGGTCTTATTTAAAATCAGCATCCTATGCGACTGACATCTAGTCACAGTAATAGTTTCAAAGATCAGTCAATTAAAAACTGGAACTACAGCTCTTCACCCCTGGTTACTCCCTATGCCTATCTTCTGCTTCACTTTTCTTCACAGTCCATGGGACTTCCCTGAGTGTATTATCTATGTTCCTCATCATGAGAAGATATTTCCATGAAGACTGAGATTTTCCTCTTTTCTTTCTTCCCTACCACGTGCACTCTCTCCCCTCTCCCCACTGCTGTTGCCTTGGCATCCAGAAGGGGCCTGGCAAATAAGGAGCCTCAATAAATATTTAGTGGAATAAGAAATGAATGAATCTTAAAGACATGGTGCTCTACTGAAATAGAGCCACAAATACAGATCACAAACGTGGTCACAAGGGGATAAGGAAGGGAGGGAAAAAATGGGGGATTGGGATTTAAACAGACCCTGCGATATATAAAATAAAACTAGCAGAAACCTACTGTATAGCACGGGGAACTCGTCTCAATATTCTGTAACGGCCGATACAGGAAGATAATCTAAAAAGGAGTAGATATATGCACATGTATAACTGATTCACTTTGCTGTACACCTGAAATTAATACAACACCATAAATCAATTATATTCCAATAAAAAATTGAAAATATTGGCTAGAACAAAATTAAAGATACAACTACTACTTCCCAATGTTTCTCTGTACTCCTCCACACTCTCTCCCTCTATGCCTATCCTCAAATACTGATTTACACCTTGTCCCCATAAAATCGTATGGTATTGAATATGTCCTCTTTTCTGGATTTTTTTTCAGGTATCATAATTTTATATTTATCCATAGTTGCCATATTTGTGGTTTATTTTTATTGTTGAGTTATATTCCAATATGAAGGAAGGCAGAAAGGAAGGAAAGGAATTATAATTATTTTATTTGTTTAAAGAGTTTTTACTTACTGAAAGATTGGGCCCCTACTTGATATTGGTAAAGATCCTATAATTATTTTCAGATCTAGTCAAGTAAGAATTTTCAAAGCAAAACAATATGAAAGAATCTGATAAGTGTCTGTATGTTCTTAATTTTATAATGCCACCATTTTCTCAAATTTAGAAGAAAAATTTAATAGATTAGTTTTGCTATTAATTTGGATTCAGAGAAAATTAGGAGAAAAATTCAAGGTGCTATCTAAATATCTGCTCACTGACAAAAATTATGGATTATATTGTTATGAACAGTCAGGTAATAACTGCTTGATTAATTTATGCATAATAATTTTAACATAAAAAGAAACAAAACCCACAAAATGATATCAGCTTTATTTTAAGGCATATCATAAGCAATTATTCAAATGGTATACATTATACCAATTTTTTAAACACTTCTTAATGATAATTTATAACAATATATGTAATCAAAGTAAAATGAAACTTCGTTTCTCATCTTCATGTATTTATTTCAAAGCCCACCTCAGACCTTCTTATCCAATACATTGATTAGTATAATTATAAGTACAAATATTTTGACTACCATTTAGTTAATGGCTTGGCTTTTTGTTTTTGTATTTTTTGTGTGGCACTACTTTTAGACTATTAAATTTCATTCTCCATTGTAATGACTTGTTTTGTCACTCAGAAATGTTTATTTAAAGAAATAATTCAAATGATAAAGCTGAAATGATGAGGATATAGGAAATAATCCACACATGACAAATAAGTAATCTACTTATGTTAGTAAAAAGAATACTTTTGTACTTGAACAGCAGATCTTTTTAGGCTTCTGAAGCTGAATGCAGAATGAAGCAGGGCAAAGACTAATAGAGTTTTGCCAAGAAAATGCACTGGTCATAGCAAACACCCTCTTCCAACAACACAAGAGAAGACTCTACACATGGACATCACCAGATGGTCAACACCGAAATCAGGTTGATTATATTCTTTGCAGCAAAAGAAGAAGAAGCTCTACACAGTCAGCAAAAACAAGACCGGGAGCTGACTGTGGCTCAGATCATGAAATCCTTATTGCCAAATTCAGACTTAAATTGAAGAAAGTAGGGAAAACCACTAGACCATTTAGGTATGACCTAAATCAAATCCCTTATGATTATACAGTGGAAGTGAGAAATAGATTTAAGGGACTAGATCTGATAGATAGAATGCCTGATGAACTATGGAATGAGGTTCGTGACTTGGTACAGGAGACAGGGATCAAGACCATCCCCATGGAAAAGAAATGCAAAAAAGCAAAATGGCTGTCTGGGGAGGCCTTACAAATAGCTATGAAAAGAAGAGAGGTGAAAAGCAAAGGAGAAAAGGAAAGATATAAGCATCTGAATGCAGAGTTCCAAAGAATAGCAAGGAGAGATAAGAAAGCCTTCTTCAGCGATCAATGCAAAGAACCAGCAATCCCACTGCTGGGCATATACACCGAGGAAACCAGAATTGAAAGAGACACATGTACCCCAATGTTCATCGCAGCACTGTTTATAATAGCCAGGACATGGAAACAACCTAGATGTCCATCAGCAGATGAATGGATAAGAAAGCTGTGGTACATATACACAATGGAGTATTACTCAGCCATTAAAAAGAATACATTTGAATCAGTTCTAATGAGATGGATGAAACTGGAGCCGATTATACAGAGTGAAGTAAGCCAGAAAGAAAAACACCAATACAGTATATTAACACATATATATGGAATTTAGAAAGATGGCAATGATGACCCTGTATGCAAGACAGCAAAAGAGACACAGATGTGTAGAGTGGACTTTTGGACTCAGAGGGAGAGGGTGGGATGATTTGGGAGAATGGCATTGAAACATGTATACTATCATGTAAGAAATGAATCGCCAGTCTATGTCCAATGCAGGATACAGGATGCTTGGGGCTGGTGCACGGGGATGACCCAGAGAGATGTTATGGGGAGGGAGGTGGGAGGGGGGTTCATGTTTGGGAATGCATGTACACCCGTGGTGGATTCAGGTCAATGTATGGCAAAACCAATACAGTATTGTAAAGTAAAATAAAGTAAAAGTAAAAATTAAAAAAAAAAATAGAGGAAAACAACAGAATGGGAAAGACTAGAGATCTCTTCAAGAAAATTAGAGATACCAAGGGAACATTTCATGCAAAGATGGGCTCGATAAAGGACAGAAATGGTCTGAACCTAACAGAAGCAGAAGATATTAAGAAGAGGTGGCAAGAATACACAGAAGAACTGTACAAAAAAGATCTTCACGACCCAGACAATCATGATGATGTGATCACTAATCTAGAGCCAGACATCTTGGAATGTGAAGTCAAGTGGGCCTTAGAAAGCATCACTATGAACAAACCTAGTGGAGGTGATGGAATTCCAGTTGAGCTGTTTCAAATCCTGAAAGATGATGCTGTGAAAGTGCTGCACTCAATATGCCAGCAAATTTGGAAAACTCAGCAGTGGCCACAGGACTGCAAAAGATCAGTTTTCATTCCAATTCCAAAGAAAGGCAATGCCAAAGAATGCTGAAACTACCACACAATTGCACTCATCTCACATGCTAGTAAAGGAATGCTCAAAATTCTCCAAGCCAGACTTCAGCAATACATGAACCGTGAACTCCCTGATGTTCAAGCTGGTTTTAGAAAAGGCAGAGGAACCAGAAATCAAATTGCCAACATCTGCTGGATCATGGAAAAAGCAAGAGAGTTCCAGAAAAACATCTATTTCTGCTTTATTGACTATGCCAAAGCCTTTGACTGTGTGGATCACAATAAACTGGAAAATTCTGAAAGAGATGGGAATACCAGACCACCTGACCTGCCTCTTGAGAAATCTGTATGCAGGTCACGAAGCAACAGTTAGAACTGGACATGGAACAACAGACTGGTTTCAAATAGGAAAAGGAGTACGTCAAGGCTGTATATTGTCACCCTGCTTATTTAACTTATATGCAGAGTACATCATGAGAAGCGCTGGACTGGAAGAAACACAAGCTGGAATCAAGATTATCGGGAGAAATATCAATCACCTCAGATATGCAGATGACACCACCCTTATGGCAGAAAGTGAAGAGGAGCTAAAAAGCCTCTTGATGAAAGTGAAAGAGGAGAGTGAAAAAGTTGGCTTAAAGCTCAACATTCAGAAAACGAAGATCATGGCATCTAGTCCTAACACTTCATGGAAAATAGATGGGGAAACAGTAGAAACAGTGTCAGCCTTTATTTTTGGTGGCTCCAAAATCACTGCAGATGGTGACTGCAGCCATGAAATTAAAAGACGCTTACTCCTTGGAAGAAAAGTTATGACCAACCTAGATAGTATATTCAAAAGCAGAGACATTACTTTGTCGACTAAGGTCCGTCTAGTCAAGGCTATGGTTTTTCCTGTGGTCATGTATGCATGTGAGAGTTGGACTGTGAAGAAGGCTGAGCGCCGAAGAATTGATGCTTTTGAACTGTGTGTTGGAGAAGACTCTTGAGAGTCCCTTGGACTGCAAGGAGATCCAACCAGTCCATTCTGAAGGAGATCAGCCCTGGGATTTCTTTGGAAGGAATGATGCTGGAGCTGAAACTCCAGTACTTTGGCCACCTCATGCGAAGAGTTGACTCATTGGAAAAGACTCTGATGCTGGGAGAGATTGGTGGCAGGAGGAGAAGGGGACGACCCAGGATGAGATGGCTGGATGGCATCACGGACTCGATGGATGTGGGTCTGAGTGAACTCCGGGAGTTGGTGGTAGACAGGGAGGCCTGGCGTGCTGCGATTCATGGGGTCGCAAAGAGTCAGACACGACTGAGCAACTGAACTGAACTGAACTGAAGCTGTTTATTCTTATTCTCAAGAGATCCAAATACCATTCCAAAGTGGAGATGAAGATCGTGTGAGCAGATCCTTCCTTTATTTTATTTAACTGTACTTCCATGTTCAAAAATGAGTATGGTGGAACTCAAATAAAACTCAACAATGTCTTTTCATTTTTGAGTTTAGAATACATTATTTTCATGTAAATCATCAAGGTTGTTAGGTCAGTTAAATGGATCCATTTTAAAAACACATTTATTACAACCCAGATTTAATGCAACCCAGCATAATGGTTGGGGTCTAAGAGGAACCTAAGTGATGTCCAAGTGAAAAGTGAGATTTCCTACCACTCTGCAGATGCTTAAAGCAGAATTCATGATCCCAATATCCCTACACATGTGCCAGGAAATATATGACCAAAAATCCTCAATGTGGCATAAAGGCGGCAATAATAAAGTTAAAATAGGCAGTTTTAGCAGGGAAGTTTTTCAGAATCAAGTCCCCGCAAGGTAGACCAACAGGTAAAAGACCAATTCTTCTCAGCAAAATATTTACTCAGTGTACTGTTTCTCAGTGTCATCCACAGGGTGGCGAAGAAAGCCAACAGAAGATGTGTGTTGGTTTAAATAGCAAGAAGAGAGACATTTCTATGGTGGCAAGTATCAGAACAGCAAGTGAGCACGCAGATGTATCAGAAGCCAAATCAAAAGGTTCAAATGCTTACTCCATTGTCAGCCGTTAGAAAAATTATTTGCTCACTCACAGTATCCTCCTCTGAATCATGGGGATAATAATATGACCTATTTCAGAGGCTTGTTGGGAGGATTAAAGCAATTAATATAGGTGAAGTACTTAGAATTGTTCCTGGCATAAGGTGACTGGGCTTCCGTGGTGGCTCAGATGGTAAAGAATCTGCTTGCAATGCAGGAGACCCGGGTTTGATCCCGAGTTGGGAAGATCCCCTGGAAGAGGTCTTGGCAACTCACTCCAGTATTCTTGCCTGGAGAATCCCATGGACAGAGGAGCCTGACAGGCTACAGTCCACGGGGTCGCCAAGAGTCGGACACAACTGAAGCGAATAACAGAGGGTGACTGTGTCCTAAATGTTATAGATAACTACACCTTAAAAACTAGACAGCAGTCAAAACAAGAAGTTATGAAACTCACACATAGAGTGTGAGAAATATCAATAACCTCAGATATGCAGATAACACCACCCTTATGGCAGAAAGTGAAGAGGAGCTAAAAAGCCTCTTGATGAAAGTAACATATAGAGTTAGGCAGCACTGCAAGGATTACAGTACTTTGCTGAACTTACAAAGACATTAGATGTTTCACATTCTACTTTGAAAGGCATGAAGCATCTTTCCTGAGAAAATGCTCAGAGTTATACACCAAAGAGAGGGATCAAAAAGCCTACAGGTGATTCACCTTTGAGGATTATGAAGTTCTCCCATTATGCCTTAAGCTGAAGTGTTTTCTGCTTTCCTGAGTGTCAGTGTGTTTGCATTAAGTTAGACTTTCGTTTTACTTATATAACCACAAATTCCACCTGTAATGAATGCATGTATTGAAATACACTTTCACAAAAGCAGTAGACACATCATTCCAAGTTCATGAATTCAGATTCTTCCTCACTGCAGACAACAACCACTGTTCCTTTGAATCCACAGTATTAATAAATACCTTTTTATGCAGGTATGAACTCAGAGCATTATGTTCTATTCATCCCCCTAAACATTTTACTTAGATAATATTAATGAAGATCGAAAAGAAAATTAGTCACAAAGGCAGAATCACAAAGTGCATTTCTTTGTGCTGATATGTGAGTTGCCTCTAGTAACCAAAGATCAATCCCAAGTGAAGAACAATAACCTAAACTGTGGTGAAGCAGCCAGGATTCTCAGCTTTGGAGGGTTGCATGGGTGGGGGAATTAGTTAAAAAAACTTACTCCTTCTTCTACCCTTAATCCAATAGAAAATAACTCTCCCAACTAACCATGGGTTAGGAGATGAATTTATATCATGGTAAGATATTACTTATTATCCAAAAGTCAGCTTTAAAGTATATTATTTATTTACACACACATACACACACACACACACACACACACACCCAGAGACATTGCAGCTGTGATTCCAGAGCACCAAAACAATAAGAATATCACAATAAAGTGAGTCACATGAAATTTCTGCTTTCCCAGTGCATGTGAAAGTTATATATTACATTATACCATAGCCTGTTAAGTGTGCAATAGTATTGTCTAAAAAATATATACATACCTTAACTTAAAAACACTGTATTGTCAAAAAATGCTAACCATCATCTGACAATGCAGAGTTGCCATGAACCTTCAATTTGTCAGGAAAAAAAAAATACAGAGTGTCTGTGGAGCACAATAAAAGGAAGCATGCCTGTACGCTCTTCCTTACATTTACACACAGTCAGCCCTCTATACCTGCAGGACCCACACCAATGACTGATTGAGTCCACAGGCGTGGAAACTGTGGCATAGAGGGCAAACTGTGCTTCAGCATCTTACATACAGGACTTGACCAGCCACATCCACATGGGTTTTGGTACCTGTTGGGGCTCCTGGAACCAACCCCCATGGATACCAAGGGATGTTGCTGCTGCTAAGTCGCTTCAGTTGTGTCCAACTCTGTGCCACCCCATAAACGGCAGCCCACCAGGCTTCCCCATCCCTGGGATTCTCCAGGCAAGAACATGGCAGTGGGTTGCCATTTCCTTCTCCGATCAAGGGATGATGACTGTACATAGAAACCACTATCAAAGGGTCAAAGTAGGCAACCGTAACCGGTCCCTTAAGCAAATATTTGCAAAAAATAAAAATAAAAAAGATTCAGTTTTTTTTTAAGTGTAAGCAAAATTCATCTTCCATCATGGGAGGGCATCCAGTCTCTTGAATATATATTTCCTTTGTTTGATTTTATGAAACATCTTCCTGCAAAGCTATTGATGTATACATTGACTACCATACAACAAATTCCATTAAATACTGGCATTGAACCATTTTAATATGTGTTTAGACTGTTTCAAGGAACAAATAAGACCCAAGTAGTCATCTTTCTCATTCAGATCTCCAGCCAGCCAATTCACTTCCGTAGTCTCACCAACATCAAATATGGGGTTGTGCCTTCAGTCTTCAGTTCACTGTAGAAAAGACCACACAATTATCAAAACCGGGCACATAAAACTTTATTGTTACAGTTGGAGTATCACCACCGTTACCATCACCACTGCTGCTGTACTGCCAAGGCTCTGTTAATTGCTTCAGCCTGAGAAATGATGGTTAATTGATTGATTCTAGTTCCCCATGAGACACAGCAGAAAGCATGTTATGGAAGCCTTGTTGTTGTTTAGTTGCTGACTTGTGTCTGACTCTTTGTGACTCCACAGACTGCAGCCCGCCAGGCTCCTCTGTCCATGGGATTTCCCAGGCAAGAGTATTGGAGTGGGTTGCCATGCCCTCCTCCAGGGAATCTCCCAACCCAGGGACCAACCCACATCTCTTGCATTGCAGGTGGATTTTTTACCACTGATCCACTAGGGAAGCCCTTCGGAAGCATTACCTTATGTAAATTCATCCAGCTGTAAGAGGACAGGGCGAGGAAGAGGGAGAGTGTATTTGCCCTTCTACTCAGTGAAGACGTGCACCAGAGTGACTCGAGATGGCACACATAAATCAACCGTTCCCTCAGAATGTTTTAGTTCTGTGGGTTTATCATAGCTTAAACTTCTCAGTGTGTGAATCTAGTTTAATATATATATACAAATATATGTACATATTTATATGCACACACATTGATATCTGTGTGCACACGTATACATATATATATATATTCATGCATATTTTATTGTTGCTCTTTTGCTATTTTCAAACAACCTGATCTTTAATATCCAGAAGACCATTCCTCTGGTGTTCAGTTTGAGAAACATCTATATGTTTTAATGCTTGAAAAAAATTCCTTGTTTTCTGTACTTATTGAAAAATAACATAGAACTCTATTTCATAAGTGATTTAAAAGATTTGCCAAGATACATTTTAAATGTATGTGATTCTTTTTTTCCTTGCAAGAATGGCCACTTTTATATTCCAGTTCCTCCCTAAAGTTATAATTCCATTTTATTTTGGTGACTCTAGATTTACCAAACCATACTACCACTTACATTCTCAAATAACCAATTGGTCAGATTTGATTTTGCAAATATGAGAGCTACCATTATAGATATATCATTACTATTGGAACTTCATAAAAAATCATAAACCAAAGGACATATTCAGTCCAGTTTCCCTGCTTCAATTAGGAGATTTTCCCATTTCGCCTTTCCCAAGTTATAGGAGGAAAAAAGTCTTTAAAACTACCTTTATTAATTAACTGAAGCTAAAGAATTGGCCATAAGAAGTCATTGTCTCAAATTCATCCTCCTTGTACCAGCCCGAGTCTCAACACTCAATACAGTCAATACAGAGACCACTTGTTGCTCCCTCCTCTGTTCCACTCTTGATTCCATTCTCTGCAGGGTCAGAACAGCTGAGACTGGCACGATGCTTCACGACTCCAAGAGAAGGTGCCCAGGAAGGGAGCTAAAGTTGACCATCCTCCCTTCCCTTGCAAAGTCTGGCTTGCTGTTTTCTTTAAGATTTTTTTTATATGGACCATTTAAAAAGTCTTTATTGAATTTGTTCCAATATTGCTTCTCTCCTTTTTTGTTTTGGTTTTTTGGCCATGATGTATACAGTATCTTAGCTTCTCAAGCAGGGATAGAACCTGCATCCCCTCTGTTGGAAGGTGAAGTCTTAACCACAAAACCAGCAGGGAAGTCACCACGTTTGCCTTTCTAGTCTAAACTCTTCATCTCTTCCCCTCATGAAGTGACTCAATTTTTTTTTTTCATTGCTTCTAAAATGTAGGCATTTCACCTAATATTACACTTCTTAGGCTTAATTTTTCTTTATTAGATGTTGCAGGGCTACTGGCCAAAAAAGTTAATAACTTAGCATCTAGGGGCCCAGAGATTTTAGAAAGCTTGATCCCTAACGGCTCCATCTCTAGTCCCTAATTACATACATCATTAGCAAAGTGAAGCATGGTTGCAGGGTGTTTTGAAAAGGGCGATGGATCTGCCTGAATTCCTAGACTGATGCTAATCATAGGGGACCTGATTTCTTCATGTCAGGCACTGTGCAGAAGAGAGTTTCAGAAAATGGGTTTCTGCCCTAGAGAGACCAGACGGGGAAATTTAAAAGCTGCCAGAACAGGAAGTTTTTAATCACTTTCAAAATGATTCATGTAATTACAGACTATGTTTTCTTTTAAGTGATAATTTCATGGAGTATTATGGAAATGAGATTTGAACTCAGAAGTCTTTTTTTTCCACCGACCTGTCACTTCAGATTGTGTCAACCTTAGAAAGTGATTTGATGGTTTCAGCTATCATTTCCATTGCTTTAGGGGTCATTATCACTGCTTCATTCACTCATTACTAGGTAGTTATTAAAGACACTTGTCCTTAACAATACAGGAAATAAAGTGGAAAATAAAGAACTATTCTTGCCCTCTTGACATTTACAATCTCTTTGATTTGAGATACAGACATGGAAATTTCACTAAATATACACTTTTTATGATTAAAATGCCTATCAATGGCACAGAAAATACAAGCGATGGAGGGACAAGAATGGTAGAGGGGGTAATCTGTACTGTTTGGAGTAAGTGTTGAAGCCAAGACTGGGCTTGCTTTATACCAAAGAGGAAGGAAAAGATATCTAAACTTATTCATTCATTTACTCTTAACGTAAGTATTCATGCATCAGATTTCAGGGATTCAGTCAGTGGTAAGCAAGATCAATACAGTTTCCGTTCTCAAAGAACTGGGAGACAGACAGGAAACACAGGATTACATAAGTATTCACGGATTGGATTCTTACTCAAGTGGGATGAATGTCAAACATGTTCGACAGGGGTCACAAAGTCAGAAGGTGGTGGGAGAAGAAAGGCCTTACCTTGTAGAGACAGCCTTAGATACCTTCGTCCTAGGAGTTTCAGGCCAGAGCGCCACCTTGGTTTTTAGTTCTTCGTTCTAAAAATTGAAAAAAAAAAAAAAAAAAATGTGCAGCGATCACACAGGCAGCACCTTTACTGGTCCCACGCTCAGTAATCTTGGTTGACCCACCACCTACATCCCTTCTTAGCAGTCAATCTGCTGTTCCAGTCATTCTGTTAGAACACAGGACATAAGCTTGTTGAGAGTCCCTAAATATCACTTCCAAAAACACACACCTTGAAAAATGCCTCATTTACCAAGGGATTCAAATTTAGTATTTTGGCTTAGCTTCTGAAATTCAGCAGCTGAACTGTTTCATTTTACAGTTTCTTTTATATGGACAGATGCAAAGAACTTCATGAAAGAACTTTATTAAAGAACCTTTTGAAAGATATTCACAATATTGATTACATATTTGTCTTTCTGGTGCAATCTCTTGATTAGAAACTCCATGAACACAGACAGGCACCATCTGTTCTTTCAGTTCATGGAAGCCTTAGTCTCAATTTTCTCATCGAAGCCTCTGTTTCTTCCTCTCTATACTAGCGCTAAATGATACACAGCCTGTCTATCTTATATAAGGTGGAAGAAACGTAGCATATGATCATATTTCAAATCTGGATGTGCCCTTGGACTTCCTTGGGTTTACCTGGACCTATAAGACAAGGTGAAATGGGCGAGGTGGAAAAAAGGGATAGAAAAAGGATGGAGGCACAGTTTTGAAAGCATAAGCCTGAGATCAACAGTTTTAACATCCCCTGGGAACCTATTAGGACTGCACATCCTCAATTCCCAACCAAGCCATTGAATCGGAAACCCAGGGTGGCCAAGTGATAGGTTTTAAGATACCTGCTCACATAGGAGAGCCTCCTGGACTGAAGGAGTGGTTTTCAGTGTTGGTTGTATATTAGGATTACCTGGGAGATTTACAACCTACTGATGCCTGGGTCCTACATCCAAAGTTTCTGTTTTATTTGGTTGCAGTCAGTGTTCTGGAGGTCTCAAAACTCCACAGGTGATACTCATGTGCAGTTAAGATGAAGACCCACTGAACTAAGGAAAGCCAAGACAAGATATGAACTTGGCACATTCTCATCCCTCAGCATCTACATGGAATAACAATGAAAAGATGGAGCAAAATTCTTCCTACATGAATCATTTCACTGTGATATTTCAAGAGTTAAGTGCCTAAATCTCACCCAGGAAAGGTATTTCGAATTTGACAAACTGATGATAAAGGTGTTCCTTGTATAATGGAGATAAATTGAATATACATTCCAAACAAGTGCCTGCATTTATCAGGGCCAAGTTCAAGACTGAGAAAAACTCCTTTCTGTACAATACTTTATAAGTCATGAAGTACAACTTGAAACTCAATATCATGATGACAACAAGCACTGGAATAAAAATATTGCTGTGGCTGGACAAGTATGTAGAAATTATTGGGTGTTTTCCCAAACAAACTCCTACTTTCTCAAGTTGTTAGGTTCCAAAAAATACACAAGTGTAAGTGTTATCAATTTAGACTGTCTTTATTTTCACATATTTCAACTTCTGTGGTGATTTATTTCATCAAATAGAATTAGCTCTTTAATTTTTATTCATGGACTTTCATATGCTTTAATTATATCCTTAGTTTACAAAATTATAAATTAATGGCCAGAGTAAGTCCACCATTATTGAGTCTACCCAAGGATAGTTCACTGAAACAATTTTCCAGAAGAACTGAATTTTTGCATACTTAAACTGCTAGCAAAACAGTCTTGGAAGTAAATTAAATTTTAGGGATGTGGTGATTACATAAAGTAGGATACTCTTCAAAGTCTAGAAAATGGAGTAATTTCTTAAGATGCATCTCCGTATGAGCAGGTCATTAGTGAAGACGTTAGAAATGCATGAAATGTAAGATAAACTTCAGAGCTGTAAATTAAGATGATGAAGACATGCCAAGTAGAAAGAAAAGTAAATAATTTTGGCAGAGTTAAGCAGAAATTTCCTGTTGAGACTTAAAAGAGGTTTAAAATCCTCAAAGACTGAAATGAAAAAAGAGAGCAGATTTAGATGAGTGAATTTTTATTCCCCTTGTGGAGGGAGAAAAAAAATCCTTGCTAGGTTAGAAAAAAATATTTGTTTTCATGATTCAAAACTCTAGAAAATATTAAAAATATTAATGTAATAGCTGTGACAATGGCTCAAATACATATAAATGGCCCTGAAAACTTAACATTATTACTATTCATTTCTAAGCATATATGCTAAGTGTATAGAAATAAATATTTCTAAATTCATATACCTATGTGTATATTGACACACATGCCTATTTGCACACACACACACACACACTTATTTGATCACCCAGATAAGTAGATAGTGGGGGAAGAAAAGCATGTGCTTCAAGCCAGGAAGACTTGAATGCAGCTGAGTCATTTTGAACAAGTGTCTTAATTTCTCTGAATCTCAGTTTATTCCCTTAGGGAATGTAGTAATTAATAACTTTCACCCAAAGTAGCTTTGAGGATTAAACAAAATGAAATATGCAGCATGCCTTCAAAGAGACACGTGTGTTGATTATGGATAAGAAAAAGATGCTGTCTCTATGGTTTAGAAAGTTGACATCTTTAAAAGGATTGTTCAGCTCTGGTGATCAATTTTTCATAAACAGAATCAGCTCACACTGTTATTTCAAAATAGGTCATGATCTTAAGTTTGTAATGCAAGACAGGACACCCCTTCACATGTCACTTCAGTTTAAGATCTTCATAACGAAGTACTGACCAGGGCTAGACTAGAAACAGGCTCACTCCAGCTCAAGCACTCACTCTATTCAGGTACCTAGTTCAAGACCACAGGCTCAGAGACACCCTTCCTGACTCCCATCACTTTGTAACTGTCGTATTGTTTTGCTCTTCTTGGAGCAGTTACCCCTCCCTAATTAAGCTGTGCTTTATTTGTTCATGTATTTATTGTACACATCTTCAATAAAATAAAGCTAGATGAGATCAGGACAGTCTGTCCTGTTTATACCATATATCTACCTCTTGGAACATTTCCTGGTACATCATAAACACACAAAACTACTTGCTGAATAAATAAATTAATGTGGCTTGGATGAGTTTTATTAAAGCTGAAATGGGCATTATAACATTCCCTGCAGGGCAGGAAACTATTTACCTGCTGAAGATAATACATTTCAAAATCACAAAGACATTCATCAATACCACTATAATTTGAAGACTTTTTATGTAAAAAAGTGTTAAAAAATAGTAGTTTGACTCAGCTTCATACAGAGAATCTTAGGCAGTACTGAGAGATGCTGTCTCATCACTGTGGAGTTTTCTTAGAGAAGAGGCTATAGGAATGGCAGCCTTGTATAGACGGACTGCACGCAACCAAGAAGTTTCATGAAGGGAATGCAATCTGTTGCTTCCTCCTATTACACTGAATGACTAGTCAGCAATTATTTGCTAAATTTGAGGATATGGAAGCAATACAATGGGAACAATACATTTTTCTGGTTTGACTATTACACCAAAAGGCCAATTGGCCTTAGTAGTGTATGGATTGCCAGGTTACTTAGGACAATAAAATTAGCTTTGGGGATGATGCAAATAGAGACACAACTAAAGAACATTAGATTGACTTAGAAGCAGTAGCACCACTGATGCCCTGACTCTGTGAAGAGGGCTGGCACTTCATTAGGGATGACCAGCACCTAACACCATAATGAAAGATCAAAGAAAGACAACAACCTCTCCAGCTGAAAGGTACTACAGATTATGATGGGATTCCCGGGTAGCTGAAATGGTAAAAGTCTACCTGCAATGCAGGAGACCTAGCTTTGATCCCTGAGCTGGGAAGATACCCTGGAGAAGGAAATGGCCACCCACTCCAGTATTGTTGCCTGGAAAATCCCGTGGATGGAGGAGCCTGGCAGGCTACAGTCCATGGGGTCGCAAGGAGTCAGCGACGACTCAGTCGTGTCTGACATCATAGACTATGACAGATTATGATAATTAAAGCAGAAGGAGCCAAACAGGCAGACACACCACTGGAACGGATTCCCAGAATAGAAATTTAGCCTAGGATACACAGGCGTTTCAACTTAATGAAGGAAGGCCAGACTGCTCAATAGGGAAATGACTAAAACATTAGATCCCTACCTCACACCTGACCGCTTTGAAGTACAGATAAACTTGGATCGGAGGGAGAATCCCAGCTCAAAATGGGAAACTGAACACTTGTGTTTTTCATCTCAACTTTCTTAGATTTCATTAAAACAACAGCAAAGGATTTTTAAATATTGAAATCCCTTAAAAATAAAGAGGATAAAAAAGAGGGCTATTAGCAGGTCAGAAATGTCAGAACTGAAAGACTGAAAGCATGCTGAAGGTGCAGCTGTGGCCGCTGAAGCAGATGTCTGATCCAGCAGACACAGAAAATTGGAGCACATATCAACAATCTTCAAGATGGATCTGGTCTTTGAGTTACCAATTCTGTTTCTAAAATTTTATCTTCAGGAAGGAAGCAATTATACAAATAATCAGTAAAATACTTGTACAAGTACATTGAGTTCATTGCTGTTTACAAAAGCTATCCTGGAAAGCAATCCAACAGTAGGGATGAAGTTAATTAGATTATTTCATAACAGTACAGTGGAAACTTTGGTACAGTGGAAACATTAAAAGGATAATGTTAATTTAATTTGACTGGTAAGCAAAGACCTTCTTGTTATACCGTAGAATGGCCTAAAGGCCTTTCATGATCTAACCCCTTAGATTAGAAGCACCCACAATGGCCTCCTGTCTGGCTACCTGACATGCCCTACCACCCAATTCCCACAAAGTTCACGCTGAAATTCATTTTTCTAGAGAGAGTCCTCCCACCCACCAATCTAAATGGCCCACATACACTCCTCCACCCGGTGTCATTGCCCAGAGCATCTTATCCTTTTCCTGCAGAACCTTTCCATGGTACTGTTAGTTACATGTTAATGTACTTCTGTCTGTCCCCTTCACTAGATAGTACATTCCAGAGAGCAAGGCTCATGTCTATTTTGTTTAACACTGTTTTCCCAAACTTAGTGCCAACACCACAGTACCCACTCAATAAGACTTTACAGACTTAATTACAGAATTAACAACATGGAAAAAGTTGATGAAACAAAAGTTTACAATAAAATGGTGCCATATATAGTCTGTATTTTAATATATGCACACAAGTATGTAACAGGCACAAAATTCCTACAGAAATAGAGATATACGTAACCGTGCTGAATAACTGCCCATGGGCAGTATATTTGAGTGATTTACTTGTTATATTTGCTTATCTGTCTTTCCTACTTTGTACAGGATGGATGAACATATGTTAGTTCTGTAAAAAGAGAAAAATAGTTATTAAAATAGGTTAAGAGAAAATCCTTTATAAATAACATTTGCCAAAGGCTACTATGTAAGAAAAGCTGTGAGAAAATGCCTTCAGAGACATTTCTTCGGAGGAAGAGGCTCTAATGTGACCTGAATCACATTACCGGATGTAAACCGACAAGCGGTTAAGGGTGCTTGAGTGGACATCGATCTGAGCCAACTATTCTAGAATCACTACATTTTTCAGCTCCACAGAGCTATAAGCCTCAAGCAAACGGTCCCTGATAACCTAGATTAGGTGAGAATCTAAGGAAAACCCAAGATTCCATGAGCTTACCCTCTAGAATAAAGATAACAGTGGTCCTCTAGGAAGGCAGAAATGGCAAGACAGGGAGATGGCTACAAGACCTACGGTGCAAAATATTTACGGCCTCTCTATGTTATGATGACTTTTTTCCTTCTGTTTGAGGAAAGCAGAACGGATGTGAAGGTGGGAGGAATGGTAAGGCGTGTGCTGGGAGTCGGATCGCCGCGCTCCTCTCTGGCCTGTCCGGGGGAGCAGCGCAGCTCCAAAAGAGGAGGAGATTTCCACGGAAGGCAGAGCATCTCTGTCTTTCACGGAATAGCACAGCATGACACACAGAGGGTCCACAATACCGAGGGACGGAGTAGAAAAGGTGAGTAGGCCCAGGCGGCCCGTGAAGAGTCACTCAGCAGAGACAGGAGGGCTGACACTGCGCACCAAGCAAAGCTGGGCGGGAGGCACAGGCGTCCTCAAGCACTCCAATGACCACGAGGCTTTGCTGTGCTTCCTGCGAGCGGAGGGGCAGCGGGGGAACACCACCAGCCTAGGGCTGCAGCTGAATGCCTAAAAAGGGCTTCCCCATCAAGAGGGGACGCAGTGAAGTTGCTCAGTCGTGTCTGACTCTGCGATCCCATGGACTGTAGCCTACCAGGCTCCTCCATCCATGGGATTTCCCAGGCTAGAATACTGGAGTGGGTTGCTATTTCCTTCTCCAGGGGATCTTCCCGACTCAGGGATCAGACCCGGGTCTCCCGCATTGCAGGCAGACGCTTTACCGTCTGAGCCACCAGGGAAGCCAGCCCAAGACGGGATGAGTGGGCAGAAAATCACAGTGTATCACAGTCAATTATAGATTCATGATTAGTTTTAAAACACTGAAACATAAGTAAATTTCTATTAGGTTGAAGTCAGTGAGCCCTGAGGCAAAGCTTGCATGCCCTGATGGATGTGGATGAAGAAAGAGGAGGAGAGAAGACATCTCAGGATGTGGGGAAAGAAGGAGACAGCAAACCTGGCTCTCTGGCTGAGCTGATCTCACACAAGAGGAGCCTTGACGAAGCTTCTAATTCAAGTCTACATGGAGAGATAGTACCACTGATCTCCCCAAGAGAGAAAGGATTTCTGAAAATCTGAATGAACCTTGAACAATGACTTAATATTGATGTGTGTTCAATCACTCAGTCGTGTCCGACTCTGCAACCCCAGGGACTGTAACCCCCCAGGCTCGTCCGTCCATGGGATTTTCCAAGCAAGAATACTGGAGTGGGTTGCCATTTCCTTCTCCAGAGGATCTTCCAAACCTAGGGATTGAACCTGGGTCTCCTGCATTGCAGGCAGATTCCTTACCATCTGAGCCACCAGGAAAGCCTGTAGTATTGATAATAAATAATTATTAAGAGTACCTCCCCGGCAAAGCTCTAATTCTTATGCATAGAAGGTGTACACACATTCACAAAAAGACACTCATAGACAGACACAGACACCTGCATTCACACATAGACACAGACAATCACAGTCACACAGACAATCACACAGTCACACACAACCACACAGACACACACATTCACATACAGACATACTTGGACATAGTGTCACACCGGTACACCATCACACAAGGAACTCACACACAGGCATGTCACATACACACAGAGGACACAGTCATATACAGACTCACAGATACACTGAACATACACATACTCACATTCACACTGAAATATACAATAGAGGCCCTCCTTACCTGGGCTTCCAGTATGTTAACTTTTTCTTGCAGATCTTCAATTTTCTTATCTTGTTCTTTTAAGTTATTTTTTAAGGCCTCTATCTAAGAATTGAGAAATAGAAATGAAAAAATCTTGCCAGACAATGGAGAATAGTTCCTTAAGTTAGAAATTGTGCAGGTTTCTGTGGTCAAATAATGTTTATCAAATAAACAAAATTAAATCCCGAGCATTAGCAGACTCAGCAGGCTACATAAAATAGCAGGACAAATTGGCACCTGGGGACAAGAAAGCACACAGCTGGTGCGATTAAACATTTTAATCTTTAGAAAACCCGTTTAAGCCAAGCTCAGCAGGATGCATCCTGTAGGAAGCAACCCGGGTCCTTGTCTGTGACTCAATCCCATAATGCTTTCCTCCTGCAGAAGCAGAGGCCAGTGGACATGGCAGAAAGCCACAGCCTGGCACAGGGCGACTCCCTGCAGCAGAGATCTGGTCAACCAGAAGCATGTTAAGGTAAGCCCACTTTGCTTTGGAGGAACATCTGCTAAGAGGCAACGTGGGGGTGATGGGGAGGTGGGGTGATGAATTCCAGGATGATGCCGTGAGAGAGGAAGCATGTGGATTCCAAAGCCACTTCTGCCATTTAACTACTGTGGACTTCAGCCTTCTCATCTGTAAAATAGGATGCCCCCTCCATCCTCCCTGGCTCTCAAATTGTCACAACTCAACTCTCTGGCCTTTTGGTGAGATCTAGCCAACCAAGTACAAATGCTGCAATTGTGTTAGAAAGGCATTTGCGTTATTTGGAAGGACTCCATTTAGAAATGAATATTGTATAGCAAACAAAAATGAAGGTCTGGTTTTAAGTCTAAAGCAAATTCCCAAATCAGATCAATATAAATATTGACATAAATTGACTGTGCAATTCACCATCCATCTGGCTGCCATCACAATGACCTCTTTCACCTGCTGAGATGTTTCCAGTGAAGAAGGGCCAGAACACATCCCTGTGCTAACACACCCCCTATGTAAATTAACCGTTTTTCATGAAATAATGAAAACAGATCATTTCTTCCCTAAGAAGGCTGAATCTCTTAATCTAAAAAATCTTCTAAAGAACAGTGTACATTACCTGGCTCAGAACACTGTAAAAAAAAAAAAAAATCACTGAAACCTCTAAAGAGTAAATATAATTTCCCAAATATGTTCACTGAGAACATCACAGGTGTGGGCAAAGGGACAAAAGAGGACACTGAAAAGAGAGCCATGTCTCATGGGAATAAAAAGGAAATGTCAGTGGGGAGAAGGATCTCAGTTGCAGAGTCCAGACAAGGCGCGTGTATTTGGTCTTCTCACTGTAAACATACCATCTGCCAGAGAAACACACTTGATTAACCTGACCTCCTGGATGACACTGCGCAGGTTCTGATGCTGGGAGTGAATCACAAACTGCAGATGTGAGATCTGCTCCTGGAGGAGGGAAATCTCCTTTTGAAGATCCTGGCAACTAGAAATGCAAAGGAAAAAAGAAAGATTTGGTAATGCATTATACCGCTATTTTTACAGCTGTGCCACCTAGCTCTCCTCCTACACTACTCTCCTACTGGGCAACGTGCGTGTAGGATGCCTTACGCCAAACAAGACACATGAAGACAAACAGCCACGAAGCAGCCTCTGATTAGCTCAGACATGAACTTGAATGTGAAGATCAGTTCATGTCAAAAGCTCCTCTGGGGCCACCTGTGACTTCCCTCCTTCCAGCAGGTAGCTGAGTCAAGTTGGACTGAGCCAGATGAAGCACTTACGTAACTAATCTGTCTCACCTGTGAGAGCACCCGTAGGCCTAGCAGCCATAACAGACAGATAATTACTGGGATAGTAGGATTAGAACACAGGGCCAGGAATTTTCATATATATCAGAAACCAGTTTTCAGGGATACAGGGTTTAATATATGTAGTGAATTGCCTGTGTTTGCCTTTTAGGGGAGGAGGAGGAGTTACTTGTTTTTGTTAGTTTAACTACCTGTAAATAAGGCAAGAAAAAAAATTAAATTCTGGCTAATATTTTGAGTGCATATCAACCTTGGTGAAGAAAGATGAGTGAAGTTTGAATTTAGATTATTCATCCTTTCCCAAAGCTCCATTTAGGTAGCTGGTATTGATTATACAGCTTTGACTATTTCTCTTCTTTTCACTATTATGAGAGTTTGAGGCAAAACGCCTTGTGGCAAGACCACCAAACTTGGGAGCATTGTGACTTTGGAATCACACTATCTTTCTAAGCCTCAGTACAACAGATATAATAATCCTTACCTTTACAGCACTATAAGATTGCATGGTACACTTTAAGAGGTAAAGTGAATGTACTTTTGGAAAATGAGTTTTTACACAGTACTATTTTATTTTAGCTTATTATGGCTTTACAATTAGTAGCCAAGATCCAAGGCAATCACAATTCTGACTTTTTATAGTCTACAAATATCACAAAGGTCATGGAAATTCATGTGACACTACAGAACTTGTTTTTATTTTTAAAAAAGAGTTTCCATTGTTTTACATCCTGTGCTAAAACATTGCTTCTCAAACTTAATACGTATTAGAAGATCTTATTAAATTGTCAAGAATCTTACTAAATGCATACTTTGATCCAACAAGCTGGAGTAGGGTCTGAGCATCTGCAGTCCCAGCATGCTCTAGGTGTTCCAGTGATTCTGATGGTCCCTGAGCCAGCCTTTGAGTGCTCTGAGTAGGCTAGTACTAGAAACTACGGTTCACCCAATAATGTTTAATATATAATAAAGTTGCTTAAAACCAAGTAGCTTTCATGCAACTTGCAATATTTAAGACAATCTTAATTTTCCGCTTGTTCAGTCTTGTTTAAGAGAGTTTTAAAAAGAGTTTGTTTTACTGTAGAAAAAAATTGCTTTAGAAAAAACTATAGTAATGTTTGCACAAGTACAAATGATGTATAAAGATAGCCATCATTATTTATCCTAAGGAATGAAATAATTTCTACTAAAAGTTCTGTACAATTACATACCATATATATGTCATAAAATATACATAAAATATAGTTTATTATTGTCCACAACTTTAAAAATGGAAACAATCTAAATGTTCATCTACAGAAGACTGATAAAACTAATTATGCTATAACCACACCACTTTTATTTTACATTTACGTATATACAGCAGAGATAGACCAACAGACAAATTATATCAAAGATGATGTTACAGAATATTATTTAAAAAAAGATGGTATTTTCAACAAATGATATTGTGATAAACTGGATACTCACAGGAAAAAAAGAAAAAGATTAATCCTAACCTCACCTCATCAGAAAGTGAAGAAGAACTAAAGAGCCTCTTGATGAAAGTGAAAGAGGAGAGTGAAAAAGTTGGCTTAAAGCTCAATATTCAGAAAACGAAGATCATGGCATCCGGTCCCATTGCTTCATGGCAAATAGATGGGGAAACAGTAGAAACAGTGCCTGACTTTATTTTGGGGGGATCCAAAATCACTGCAGATGGTGATTGTAGCCATGAAATTAAAAGACGCTTACTCCTTGGAAGGAAAGTTATGACCAACCTAGACAGCATATTCAAAAGCAGAGACATTACTTTGTCAACAAAGGTCTATCTAGTCAAGGCTATGGTTTTTCCAGTGGTCATGTATGGATGTGAGAGTTGGACTATAAAGAAAGCTGAGGGCCGAAGAATTGATGCTTTTGAACTGTGGTGTTGTCGAAGACTCTTGAGAGTCCCTTGGACTGCAAGGAGATCCAACCAGTCCATCCTAAAGGAAATCATTCCTGGCTGTTCACTGGAAGGACTGATGTTGAAGCTGAAACTCCAATATTTTGGCCACCTGATGCAAAGAGCTGACTCATTGGAAAAGACCCTGATGTTGGGAAAGATTGAAGGCAGAAGGAGAGGGGGACGACAGAGGACGAGATGGTTGGATGGCATCACCAACTCAATGGACATGAGTTTGGGTAAACTCTGAGAGTTGGTGATAGACAGGGAGGCCTGGTGTGCTGCAGTTCATGGGGTTGCAAAGAGTCGGACACAACTGAGTGACTGAACTGAACTGAACACCTCATCAAAAAAAAAATTCTATGTAAGATAAAACTGGGGACCCCCAAAATTTAAGAAGATAATATAGAAGAGTATTTTAATGAATTTGGAATAGAGAAAGATTGTTAAAATCCTGGATTGGCAAAAAAGTTCATTTGGGTTTTTCCATATGAACTTTTTGGCCAACCCAACAGGACTCAGAACAGTATTAACTGCAAAGGAAAAGACTAATAAGTTTGACTAGACAAAAACTTAAAACCACTGATCATCAAATGAAAGTTAATCAGATAGCCTCAGAATCTCAGTAACATAAATGACTAATAAAGGCACTGTATCCAGAATATATAAAGAGCATCTATAAATCAAGGGCACGGGAACTCAGCAGAAAAATTAGAAAGTGACTTGAAGCACTTCACAAAAAGGATGAGGTGTTGATTTATGGATCAAAGAGGCACAGAAGGCAAACAGAAATCTGGCCAATAGCTGGTGCTAAGGTTCAAAACTGCTCCAGAGAGAAGAGGGAAAAAGAGAAAAGAAAAGAGGGAAAGAGCAGTCAGACTCAGGACTTTCCTGGGGGACAACGAGAAAGAACTTGGATGCTTTGCACAGCCAGGCTGGCTTTAAAAATTCATAAAATATGAAAATACTGTATATTAGTAAAGGTAAGTATTCAAAATGGTCTGATTTTGTCTTATGATGACCCAGAACTTGAGGACCAAATGCGAAAAGTGTTTAGAAGGATGGGGGTAGGTAGATATGCTCCCAAAAATATAAAACTCGGGAACTTTCCCTGTGTATTTCACAAGAATATTACTATTAAGCTCATCATAGATAAATAAAAATAAAAAATGGGTCTTAAGATGGAAGAAAAGTGTTTCTGGAAGCACTCTTGAAACCGTAGAGCTTTCAGAATTATCTGCATCATACACTAGAACAGTGATTAAAGGACGTTGCAGAAAAAAATCTCCCTTAAGCTTCTTCAGTAAATATAAAACCCAGTCATCCATTTAAGGTCTTTAAATGTGAGAATATACTAAATAAGCCACCATTTGAGCTCCCTTTAATCACTGTTATTTATCTTTCAGTTGAAGCACTCAGTCTTAATATTAAGATGTACTAAAGCAAAATATCAAGAAGAAATCTAACATAGACCAGGCCTAGGAAAGGAGGACAAATGTCTGTATCCAGGATTTATGCTGCCTCCCAATGACTCAATATAAATACAAACTCAGTATTGAAATTATTGAAAAACTTCCAGGAAGATTCAAAAGATGTGGTTTTTCCCCATTCTTCCCAGTAAGTACAATCCCAAACCTGAACATTATATATAAACAAAAGCAAGAAGAAAGATAGGGCTTCCCAGGTGGCTCAGTGGTAAAGAATCTGCCAGCAGGATACAGAATGCTTGGGGCTGGTGCACTGGGATGACCCAGAGGGATGGTATGGGGAGGGAGGTAGGAGGGGGGTTCAGGATTGGGAACACGTGTACACCCGTGGAAGATTCCTGTTGATGTATGGCAAAACCAATACAATATTGTAAAGTAAAAAAAAAATTTTTTTAACTGAAATTAAAAAAAAGAGAAAAAAAAAAAACAACAAAAAAAAATGGAATGGGGATCCTGCAGGCTGGCCTCTTACTCCTCAGGCTCCTATCCCTTTCCAGATCCTGCCTCCTCCTTCTCCAATGGTGCTTTAATAAACACAGTTTCTGGGGGAAAAAAATGAAACAAAAAAACAAAAAACCTAGTGGAAACTTTCTATGTATCTACATAAACTTGTACAGCTTAATCAGAGTATCACACTCCTTGGTCTTCACCTGGAATTAAACAAAATAAAGCTGATAATACTGAAAAAAGAAAAAGAATCTGCCTGCAATGCAGGAGCCACAGGAGACACACGTTCAATTCCTGGGTCAGGAAGATCCCCTGGAGGAGGAAATGACAACCCACTCCAGCCTTCTTGCTGGGACAATCCCATGGACAGAGCAGCCTGGCGGGCTACAGTCCCTGGAGTTGCATACAGCTGGACACAACTGAGCACGTGTGTATGTAAGAAAGATGGAGAGAAAAGGGAAGACCGGTGCGGGACCCTGGGATCCAGGGAACAACGTGAGGATGAGTTCCCAAGGCTTTCTCTTTGAAGATCCCAGACTTGGAGCTGAGAAAGTCCACAGCCTGGGAATGGCAATGGCAGCAGACTAAAAAGCCCCAATTAAAAGAGAGGAAAATCTTGGCTCTATCCTGATGAAAAAGGGAACTGAGGATGCTCCCTCAATTTACCATGGAGAGAGAGCAAAGCGCCATTTCTGGTCTTCTTCATGATAGATTCCTTACTGTGCAAGAAAGGAAGTTAACCCTCTCTTTAACCTGCAGAAACGTGAAAACACACAGTTTTGCCTTTAGTAACATGGGATGACTGTACAATAAGCACCAGGCGAGAAGCAAACCCTCAGTCTCCCTGTCAGCCGATGTCTGCCACAGATTTGGTCAAAGGAAATTGAGTTTATGGAGGACGGTCTCTCCATCCAATTGTCAGAATACTTTAAATCTATTCAGGAGTTAACTTCCACCATCCGAGGTAGCATTATTGAACCTTCTCATAGACTTCTCCCTGTGAGTATGGCTTTGATCGAATTATTCTCTGCCATCATGCTATCTGTTTTAAAAGCATTTTGTGAGGTACAGCATCTGTGTTTACTGTAAGGATTCAGTTGAACACACTGTTCATGGTGCTTTCTATGAGCTAATCCTAGAAATTGTTCTCTGTTCTCTTATAGACATATTTGCTTAAAAAGAGACTTCTCCCAAAGGACTGGTTGGTTTTAGTCACATGGACATGGTGAATCATAAAACTAATCACAGTTTCCTCACTGGGTTGGCTGCTAGAAAGTTTAAACTTTGTGAAGAGGTTTATAGCGCTTGACGGTACACATTTTGGGGACTAACCCCATTATCTCCTGCTCTTCTCTCTCCCTGATTTCCTCATCTAATTTACTTTCAGTTAAAGGATTGTTATGTTATGTAGTTTTTGTACACAGTCTTACATTTCTTAGAATTCAGGGGACATAAATATATAATTACAAAGAGTATGAAGAGCATGATAGTGGCCACATTTACACAGGCTCAGAATATAACACTTTTAAATCCTCGTACAGCACGTAAAGGTCCATCTAGTCAAAGGGATGGTTTCTCCAGTGGTCATGTACGGATGTGAGAGTTGGACTATAAAGAAAGCTGAGTGCCGAAGAACTGATGCTTTTGAACTGTGATGTTGGAAAAGATTCTAAAGAGTCCCTTGGACTTCAAGGAGATCCAACCAGTCTAGTCTGAAGGAAATCAGTCCTGAATATTCACTGGAAGGACAGATGCTGAAGCTGAAACTCCAATACTTTGTCCACCTCATGCAAAGAACCAATTCACTGGAAAAGACCCTGATGCTGGGAAAGATTAAAGGCTGGAGGAGAAGGGTCAGAGGATGAGATGGTTGGATGGCATTACTGACTCAATGGACATGAGTTTGGGCAAACTCCAGGAAATGGTGATGGATGAGGAAGCCTGACGTGATACAGCCCATGGGGGTCACAAAGAGTTGGACATGACTGAGCAACTGAACTGAAAGAACATTTATTACCAGAGATTAATCCATTATGATATTTAGTGGAATGAAAATTCCAGAGGACATATAAAGAGCTGGGTGCTAAGATACAAGCAGAATGCAGGGAAAGTGGCAACTCAAATTACGTTGCATATATCAAGATGCTGCTGCTTCTGGGCACCTGTCACATATGCAAACATTGGGAACATGAATAATCCAACATGGAGTTCCCACTGGAGAGAGAAGATGGTGAGATTGGTGGCATCCTGGAGCTTCTCTGAAACTGTGAAAGAATCACACTAGAACCTACAGGGACTCAGGTTTCCTGCTGTTTAGGATCTGATGTTTCTTCGGACCTTTATGGAGGCCATCACGAAATGAGAATCCTCAATAGAAGAGAAGATCACAACTGGAAGAACAGGAGAGGCCAGGTCCTTACCTTTCCCAGGTCAGATCACGGCGAAAGAATGAGCTAAGATGTGGGTATAGCTCTGCTCACATTTCAACCAAACTCAGGAATTTCTATTGCTGGTCAAAATCTTCCCTGTTGTCATTTTCCGTGATGGCACTAAGTGGGGTGGGGAGGCTTAAAAGAACCCTCAAAACTACTGTTAGAAACAAAAGTATGCTTTAACACTCAACCACGGGACTTCCCTGATGATCCAGCGTTTAAGACTCTGCCTTGCAAGGCATGGGATGCGTATTCAATGTCTGGTCTGGAAACTAACATCCCACATGCATCTAACCAAGGCTGTGCGCCCCAGTGAATGGTCTGGCACGATGCAACGAAGATTCTGGGTGCTGCCACCAAGACCCAAGTAAATAAATTTGCTTAAAAATATGTAACCACATCTTCAAGATACCCTGTTTCCTCCTCTAACAAATGTGCTGTCCCTGAGCAGCTTCTGTAGATACGGAGAAGCCAACACACTCTTTATCTTTACAAACTCCAAACGTATTTCCCTGAAGGATACCTCTAAAATGGGCCTGTGTGCTTGTCTGAGATGTCACAGGGCAGAGAGAAAAGCTGGAAAACTGCCTTCTGCTTACAGCCACACAGAGGACCCAGGAAACCAGTCTGAGAGAAGGTCTCTGGAGATTCCTGAGAAAGTCAGTTCTTCTCTATGGAAGAAGGAGCCACAGGGTTTGCTATGGCAATACCAGAGCCTAACTCCCAGCCCTACAAGTGCTGGAAGGCGGAGTAATCTTGACACATCAAGCAACCAATTGGAAGCTCTGTTTATTTCTGGAAGGAAAATGGAAAGATTAAATAAGTGACTGAGGCTACTCTAAAAACTGAAAGGCACACCCACGTGTCAGTGAGTACTGACAGTAGTAGAAATATGGGGTCAACCTTGTTTTTAAGATGCTTCTGCCAAATCTTTTACCTCTTGTTAAAAGTAATTGTGAGGATTAGCTTAATATAATGATATATACATATCCACATAAGGCTGAGCGCCAAAGAATTGATGCTTTTGAATTGCACTGCTGGAGAAGACTCTTGAGAGTCCCTTGGACCAAGGAGATCAAATCAGTCAATCCTAAAGGAAATCAGTCCTGAATATGCATTGGAAGGACTGATACTGAAGCTGAAGCTTCAGTACTTTGGCCACCTGATGTGAAGAACTGACTCATTGGAAAAGACCCTGATGTTGGAAAGATTGAAGGCAGGAGGAGAAGGGGGCAACAGAAGATGAGATAGTTGGATGGCATCACTAGCTCAATCAATGCACATGAATTTGAGCAAACTCCGGGAGGTAGTGAAGGACAGGGAAGTCTGGTGTGCAGCAATCCATGGAGTTGCAGAGAGTCAGACATGACTTCTCTCTTTTTCTAAAAAGAAAAAGCTTTTTCTTCTGAATTATAAAAGCTTAAAAGTTATCATCCTCTGAGATGCTTTCTAACATTAGAAATGCCAAGTTACAATATATTATGTCTTTTATCTCTTTATCAAAATGATAGAATGAAGCTCACTGCAATTCAGGAAAGTCATGGCACCTATCTAACTCACTATCTATGTTTAAGATAGTTAATTAATTACCCACCCACCCAGTGATAATTAAATCACCCAAGCCACCAAATCAAATTTGGTGATTTGATTAAATCACTAAGTCGCCCACAGCGGCTTCCCTGCCCCATAGGGAAGCAGGCCTTGAATAAGCGGAGATCACCCACAAGATTGGGAGGGGGCACCTGCCACAGACCACTGGTTGGATGTCCATGCAGGTGTTGGTCAGTGTGTTCGATCTGACCAAAACAGGAAGTGGTATTAGGCCAATCAGAATCTTTTCTCTGGAATTTGAAAGGAAGAAATGGTGGGAAAAGGTAACGAATTATCCCGGAAGAACAAAGAACAACAAAAGAGTGAAACTGCATAAATGGCACCTTGCTAAGCAGGGTCAACAAAATAACCTGATTTTTCAAATCACGTTAGGTGCTAAAAGTGTGGTCCTCCTATCTTCCCATGAGTACATCTTCTTTACAGCCATATCTATCCAGTCTTAATCTTGAACAGAAATCCTTTATGCTAGCTTAACCAAGTCTCTGTTGCTTTAACCAAAAGAATCTGACTCATACTGATTTCATTTTCTTGTCACGTAGCAAAGTGAATGCCTCCACACACAGCTCGAAGTAACAAGTAAAACAAATATTTGTGATACCTACCATTTATGAAAACTGCACAAGCCAGGACATTCAAATACCTTTCTGGAAACACAAAACATCCATTTCCCTCAAGATATTTTTAAAACGTCAAGAGCTTTTTGAGAGTTCTTCATCATGACAGCTCATATATAACAGAACTGAAAGAACAGATCAGTTTGGTTTCTAAAATGGTTACATTTTTGGCTCAAACACTGACAAAACCTATTATCCAGAAAAACAAAACAAAACAAAACTATTTTTAAAGGAAAAAATCAAACAAATTGTCTATACTTTTCATGGAAGGCACATTGCACCAACTGTAGTTTTACAGCATGGAAAAGCTCTCTTTAGAAAAAAAAAAGAGGTAAGCCAAAAATTTACTTAGAGTTAAATTATGAGTAAATACAGGTAATTTCAAAGGTTTATGGATATTTTCCATAGTATTTTCTTCCTTATCTACAGAGATGTGTGTAGGTTGCTGTGTTGCACTCAGTCATGTCTGACTCTCTGCAACCCCATGGACTGTAGCCCACCAGGCTCCTCTGTCCAAGGGATTTCCCAGGCAAGATACTGGAGTGAGTTGCCATCTCCTATTCTAGGGGATCTTCCCAACCGAGGGACTGAGCCCGTATCTCTTGCACCTTCTGCACTGGCAGGCAGAGTTTTTATCACTGCGCCGCCTGGGGAAGACCTACCTATAAGTTAGAGATGTGCAGTGCTACAAAAGTTAGAAATCCACCTTCTGGGGCTGTATGCCTGTTCACAAGCATTCAGGGAAATTAATATTAGTGGTATCCCTGTGTGTTTCAAACATGTAGGTACAGGCCCAGTCCAAAATTGTCAGGGTCAGTCCAGTTCTAGACTTTAGCTTCTGTGGGCCAATGAAGAGAAAGAGATAGCAGGGAAACAAAAGGAAATAGGAAAAAATCAAAGGGTCAAGAGAAACTGATGTTTGAGTGTAAGTTATTAAATGAGAAAAAGAATGTGCACATTTTGAGGTTCATAATAGTGCCCAGAGCAATAGTTCTGGATGGATGAACTAAGATCTTGAAACAGATTGAACTTTGAATGTTATATCAGAATATATGATGATTGTGGAAGGCTTAGAATTAAAAGAAAAGAAAGGAAAGGAAAAGAAAAAGTTCAGGCAATTTCATATAATACCACTTATTCTATCATATTTCAGAGAATTTTTCAAATTGCAGCCAAGCTGTCAAGCCATTTGATATCCATAAACTCTTAAATCCACCCCCACCCCTAGCACACCAAGGACCAGCACACCAAATGAGTATTTGTAAGTAAGTCCCAAGAACTAAGGATGCTTTTCACAGTATTTCCTTCATTATCTACAAAGTTGGGAGCGTGACAAAACTGTCTTATAATTCCACTTGTGGGCTAGCTAATTTAATGCCAGCTGAAGCAGACATCCATAAACCAAATCAGAAGCATCGGGTGAACGGAGACCTCATCAGCACCCTGTTCAGCACCAGGGGAGGGGACAGGCTCATTTACTCTTCAAAAGGGTTTACTGCCCCCCTCCCACACACATAGCCATCTCCCTGTACCCCCAGTGACCTTTGCTTCCTTCCTGATCCCTCGGTAGCTAGAAAGGAAGAGAGCACATGGCAGTTAATACAAAGAAATCTCCCTTCCTCACGCACTTTCAGGCTTCCTTTCTCTTGCGGGATAGAAGCCTTCTATCCTCTGCTCAGTGGACCAGAGGAGGGCAAATACACCAGGAACTGCTTTTACTTTGGAGGTAGATTTGCAAACCTTTTAGCATTTGTAGCGTTGGATTTGAGATGCAGAAGCTTGTTTTCCAAAGACAGTTTTTTTTCTAGCAGTGTTCTCTTTTCCTAGGAGAAAATAAGGACAAATTTTGCTTATTTCTTGTCCTCGGTGTGTGGGTGTGTTTCGCAAGGCATTCTTGCAAACTGTTCACTAAAGATGCTTCTTGTAATACCAGAAATACGTTTTGAGCTCGAGTTAATTTCATAGGGAGCTGTTACAGTCCATCCCAGTGGCCCAGACAGGCATTCTCCTGCATGGTTTCAGCTCAGCACAGTTCAGTCACTCAGTTGTGTCCAACTCTTCGCAACCCCATGGACTGCAGCATGCCAGGCCTCCCTGTCCTTCACCAACTCCCGGAGCTTGCACAAACTCATGCCCATTGAGTCAGTGATGCCATCCAACCATCTCATCCTCTGCCGTCCCTTTATAAGTAGCTGAATGACAGGTCAAGACTAGGTGCCTTCACCGCCTTCACTTGTCTAGAGACCTTGGCTCCTTCCCTAGCCCACTTCTTGGTCAAACTTCTGTGGCTCTCCATCCCATCCCAAATGCTAACTGCTCATCTCTCTCTAGGCACTGGTTCTCCCATCATTCCACCTGCTTCTCCTACATTAGTCTCAGTTATTGGTATCCAAGGATACTGTTGCCCTGGTCTTGATACCTACCTCTCACACGGCAACTGTCAGAAGGTAGAAAAGTAGTAAGTGTATTTTTAGTGAAGGCTCAAAGCCATAAGTGATAAAGTCACTTCCTAATTAGGATGGAACAGAAATTTTGACATTTTGAAAGAATACCTACAGAAACGTCTTGATGTCATTATTAAACAAAACTCTTTCCATCCAAGAGGAAAACAGACACATCCATGAAAAACTAAGCTGTCATGATTGTACTCTTTTTTATATTTGATGGAAATAGATGTTTTGACACTATTTGCAATGCTGGTTAAAATCATACATTCTGCAGAATTTATATGGTAAAATACAAGACAGTGCCATTGTAGCAAAATATCAGAACGTCTTGGGACATGGACTGACCTGGTTTTGAAACTTGGTGACTGTGTAGTTTTTGCCAAGGCTTTAACCTCTCTAGCTCTTATCACTGTTAAAAAAAAAAACTAACCAAAACTTATGATTCAAAATACATGATTTTAATGTCATATTGGGTCATTGTTTAATAACCTGACCCAAGGAATTTTTAAAATTCTCTTAGAGAATTTCTTTGTGTTTGACTTTATTTTTTATTATTTGATTAGAGCCCTGATTTTGTGCAGTTGCTTGTTAATTTGTGGGTTTCTGCCTGGTAGAAAAGTAATCCCAAAGATTATGGTTTCTTGACTTAAAGAATATTAACTACCTTTGTATCTAACCCAGTAATCTATCCTATGTCCCTTTTTTCAAAATGCAGGTCAACAGCCAATTTCAAAAAATATTTTATTTAAATCAGCTTTACCATCTTGTTGGCTCCTTCTAGTTAAGGAGTTGAATAAAACATCTGACATGTATTCATTAAATATATCAGAGTCATTTTTTTGACTTTTCGAACATCCCTAAAATGGGGATAATACTACCTACATTGAAATGTTGGGATGATTGGGGATGTATGTGAAAGGTCGACATGCTTTTCTAGAACGCGTTAGAACCTCAACATATAATAATGTTAAGATGCCATGTATGTCATATGTGTGCTGTTAATTTTAAAATTTATACTAAATTTTTCAAAACGTTTCTGTGGCACTCTGGTTTTATATACATATACATCATATATATTTTTCTGCTGTAGTCCTAGTTGATCTGAGGGAACAAGATACTCTGAAAGTTTATTATGATATTTGGATCCCCAACGAAACATATCACTTATAATATATTTTGAATTTACAGGAAAAAAAAAAGGTGTTTTAACAAACATTCTTCCTAATGGACTTACTCTCTGTTCATGGATCTTTATAACAAGGATTTAAGCAGACCACACAGTGGGACAAGCAAATAGTCTGCCTTAGCCAAGGCTCCAGTATTCAGCTTGAACTTTTTTAAATCTAATTTTTATTTTATATTTGAGTATAGTTGATTTACAATGTTGTGTCAGTTCTGTGTAAAGTGGTTCAGTTTTACATATACCCATTCTTCTTCATATTCTTTTCCTGGGTGGATTATTACGGAATATTGAGTAGAATTCCATGTGCTATACAGTAGGTCCTTGAAGCTTGGACTGTTAATGTTTTCTCTCTGACAACAGGGAAGATCACACTACGCCAGTTAGCACTTTTCACTTTTCAGGGACCGTATCTTCTGGAAAGGAAAAAGCATTCACAGCGCCACCCAGTGGACAATACACTCTTGCCCAAACCACACCTCTGAAGAGCATCTTGTTCCCTCACCCTATTTTCGGAAGATGGCTTCCCTGATAGTTCAGTTGGTAAAGAATCCACCTGCAATGCAAGAGACCCTGGTTCAATTCCTGGGTCAGGAAGATCCCCTGGAGAAAGGATAGACTACCCACTTCAGTATTCTTGGGCTTCCCTTGTGGCTCAGCTGGTAAAGAATCCGCCTACGTGGGAGGCCTGGGTTCCACCCCTGGGTTGGGAAGATCCCCTGGAGAATGGAAAGGCTACCCACTCTATTCTGGCCTGGAGAATTCCATGGACTATACAGTCCATGGGATCACAAACAGTCAGACATGGCTGAGCGACTCTCACTTCACCACTTCATTTACTGATCAAGGTGAAGTGGACACCAATGTAAATCATTGCCATATGTTAACATCTAAATGGTTCAGGAATCACGGGCATCCTTTTTATCCCACAGCAGAGAAGCTGGGGGCATAACAGAAAGGACTGTAAACTGCTAACTGGAGAACTGTGGAACAGTTCCTTGTTCACACGGTCCTCGTTTATAAAATGATGATAACGAATTAGGTGGTCTCAAAAGTGCCTCTGAGCTCTAAAATTCTACTAGCGCTAAATCAACGACACTGGAAAACAGATACGACGCAACCGTAGTGCACTGTTAGCCAAAGGAACATATGCCATATTAAAATGCTCTTATTGGGCGCTTTTGCTGGCATATCACTGTGTTTATGGGATTCATTCTCACTGCATTCCTGATTAAAGTGGGACAGATGGTGAAGGTTTTAAGTAATGTGTTCATTACCAGACCTCATACCACTAATGGCTATTTACTGGAGCAGTGGCTTGTGCAAGTGAGTAGAAAATGAATCCTTCTCCAGGGGGGTGCTCACCACCAGGGCAGTATTTATCAACCTTTGTTGGGGATGTTCATTTTTAATTGTCATTTCTTTTTGAACTCGTGTCTTTTTCTTATTAATACTAAGGTATTAACAGTAACCCCTCCTCATTCTGACACACACTCCGCTACTGAGAAACTCTTCATCATGGCCTGTATGCTCAGTACCTCCTTAAAACAAGATGCTACCAAGCTTTGCTTCTTATATTTGTTTGATTATTTTACAAATATAATGTATCCTTAACTATGTTAAAAAAAATTCCTTCACATTTTCTTTCCACTGCATCCCCATCTACCTCCACTTCCCAGAGATCCCCAAAGACTCCGCTTCAGGAAGTCACTGAACTAGAATGTTCTGGAAGGGTCCTGCATGGCCTTGCTGAACCTTGGGCGTCCAGTCCACTCCTGTCACAAAGCTCCTCGCGAGAACTCTCCATTAAAGGTCAATATCAAGAAGAATGGCAGGCCATCACTTCTCAAAATCTGCCAGGATCTAAGCTGCTTAACCTCATTCTGGGGTCCGTTCCCCCGCCTTCAGTAGGATGTCAGCTTCCCTGAAGACCTCTGTGAGAATGCATGAAAGGAGGGCTGGGAAGTTCCTGGAGTCTCACACGACCCAGATACATTATATTGCAATCTCCACAAAGAGACTATATCTGGTCCACTCCAAATAGATATCTAGCCTCTAGCTCTGCCTGGTACATGGTAGGAGCTCAAATATTTGTTGAATATATAGTCCAGTGAATATACCCCAGAATTCTGAGATGAATTCACATCCAGGGCAGATTTCCTCAGGTTTCTAGAAGATAGAAATTACATTCCATTATTCGTTGTTAATTTTCACGGACTGACAACTGGCCACTAAACGTGACCCAGTGTTACTGGGTTTGAGGTGATTGCAAACCTAAATTTAAATGTCAAGCTGGTTAATCAAGTAGTTTAATTAAGCAACTCTATTTGAATTGAAGGACTTCCCCGGTGGCTTAGACGGTAAAGTGTCTGTCTACAATGCGGGGGACCCAGGTTCGATCCCTGGGTCGGGAAGATCTCCTAGAGAAGGAAATGGCAACCCACTCCAGTACTATTGCCTAGAAAATCCCATGGACAGAGGAGCCTGGTAGGCTACAGTCCATGGGGTCGCAAAGAGTCGGACAAGGAATTGTCTTCCTTTCCTCGATGCAAATGTCCCTTGTGCTATCTGAGTTTGCCAAACAATTTTGTTGCTGTTATTTAGTCGCGAAGTCATGTCCAACTCTCTGTGACCCCATGGATTGTAGACTGTCAGGCTCCTCTGTCCATGGGATTTTATCACAGGATAAATATTCTTTTTTAAAAAAACTTTTTACTTTGTATTGCACTACGGCCAATTAACAATGCTGTGATAGTTTTGGGTGGACAGTAAAGGGAATCAGCCATGTATATAGATGTATCCCTTCTCCCCAAAAATCCCTTCCCATCCAGGCTGCCACATAACATTGAGCAGAGTTCCTTACGCTTTACCCTAAGTCCTTGTTAGTTTTCCATTTTAAATATATAGCAACATGTATATGTCGATTCCAAACCCCCTAATTATCTCTTCCCCATCCTCTCTCCCTCCTGCAACCATAAGTTCATTCTTTAAGTCTATGAGTCTGTTTCTGTTTTGTGAATAAGTTCACTTATATCATTTCTTTTTACGTTCTGCATATAAGGGATGCCATACGATATTTCTCCTTCTCTGTCTGACTTACTTCACTCAGTATGACAATCTCTAGGTCCATCCATGTTGCTGCAAATGGTTTATTTCATTCTTTTTAAAGTCTGAGTAATACTCCATTGTATATATATATCACATCTCCTTTATCTATTTGCAGGATAAATACTCTCACAGCAAAGTATTCATCCAAATGTTACAGTTTGTCCAACACATCTAAATTACAAACTGCTAACTTACAAACTGCTACACGTGGGCAAACCAGCTACTTGAGGGCATTCTAGCCCTGTGATTTTGGCCAAAGTAAAACACTGAACATCACCCACCATACAACACAATTGTAGCTGTAGTTGATTATTATTACTAAGTTCAGTTAAGTTTAGGCTTCTTTAACTTTCTTGATTTCTTCATAGGACCTTCATTAAGATCACAAATTCAGCCAAACTCACAGTTATAAATTAAATTCTTAGGAAATATGTAAAAAATTGATCAAAATTTCTCAGGCAAATATCCTGAATGTTGACATGTGATGCTTTGGAAGTGACATTTCTAGGAAAGGGAAAGTCGCTCAGTCGCATCCAACTCTTTGCAACCCCGTGGACTGTAACCTGCCAGGCTTCTCTGTCCATGGAATTCTCCAGGCCAGAACACTGGAGTGGGTAGCCATTCCCTTCTCCAGGGGATCTTCCCGACCCAGGGATCAAACCCAGGTCTTCCATATTGCAGGTGGATTCTTTACCAAGCCCCCAGGGAAGCCCTGACATTTCTAAAATAGCCTCAGTTCAAGCAGATTCATAAAAGAAAATAAGGCTGAGAAGAGTGGAGGCAAATCGGCAAATTCATATAATAAATATAAAAATGCATTGAGAAGAGGGCAGCAGAGGATGAGATGGTGAGACAGTACCACCGATGAGGGACGTGAATCTGCAAATTCCAAGAGAGCGTGAAGGAGAGAGACTCAGTGGACATAGATTTGAACACTTTGGATGAAGGACGGAGGAGCATGGCACGCTGCAGTCTGTGGGGTCTTAGTCATGACTGGAAAACAACGACAACACTGGGCAATATTTACGAGAAGTTAAAAGAGTCTGTATTACCTACTCCAACTCAGTTTCAAAGATGCCAACGGTCCATTTATTATTAACAAATATTCCTTGGTTTGTCTGAATTCTGAATTCTAAGGCATGCCAAATGAAATGTGTTCATTTTTGTCTGTATTTGGAGGGCCAGCTACTTAAAGGAGTGCTGCATGAAACTTTTCAATAATTTTTGTTCTATTATTATTCTTCCCTAAATTGTCTCTTTTGAAAGTTACAATTTCCATCGAATGTCTTTTCTTATTTGTGAACTATGTCTGTCCTATGGCAAGCATAGGATTTTATAAACCTAAAGGGAACACGGTTGGCCAAAACTAAACACTCCATTGACCAGTACACAGTGCTACGATTGCAGGGATCCACTGCACTATTATAGTAGCAGGTGGACTTTGTGATCCTTTCCAGTATTTCTACTCATGGCCTCACCTAGTTCCCCTTTCTCAGCCATACCTTTACTAGGGAAAAAAAGTGACATAATATGACTGCAGTGTTTGTAAAAAGGTAAATCAGTAACCACAACACACATCATATAAATGTGTGAGGCAAGAAACGAACATTATTGAGCGCATTCTAACATCTTCAGCTACAAAGAGCACTTTCACTTAATGCTACTTATTTTCATATTATTTTCATTCATTCTCATCCTAACCATATCAGGAAAAAGTGCCTTTAATTCTCCAAGGACCTACCTTTTCCATTCTTTGTACAAGATTCTCCAACTCTGTGATTTGCTTATGTTTTTCTTCAAGCTTTTCAGCAATTTGATCCAGATTTTCAACATGTTGTTTCAATTTCTGTTCTTTTTCAAGTTTGTCAACCTTTGGTTAGAAAAGCAGTTGTCAGCCCATTGTTTTAACTAAACTTATACAGATATTATCTCTTGCTATAATTTATATATCTATATAAATTAATAATTTACACATATTTAGAATTACTTCTGTGAATTCAGTCTTCCTTTAAAATAAACCTGATGGACTACAGCAACACTAAATCAATGGAGAATTAACAATACATAAATATTATTTCTAGAAGTTGATATCTGTTACTAAAAAGCATCCTCTCTGAAAGAGGGACAGAAAGAAAAGACAGTAATTCTAAAAAAGCAAAACTTTTGAATTTTTCTCAACAAAACTTACATAGAACAAAACCAAGATCTTATGTCTTCAAGTAAAAAATGTTTTATTTTCAATCAGAAAATGTGATAAAAGCAGAACACTTATCTCCACGCTGTCAGGGGGTTATCTCTGAGCCACTGAACCTAGGAGTTACACTAACAGTAGAGAAGTCTTTAGCAGGCAGGCCCCAGGCCACACGTGGGAGAGCTTCTACTGACTTGTACTTGACATAAGCAGGCACATCTGCTTCTGTATTTAATAGGACTTGAGATTTTTTGGTTTAAAAAAAAAAGTATCTGATTTCCCTTGAACACACTAGGTGGGCATTCCTGCCCTGGAACCCCAGGCTGGGCAGAGTCCCTTTGGCAGGGACACGGGCACTTCCGTCCACCCTGCTCACTTGCTCACTTGGGTACTTCACCCGCATCCTCATGCCTACGAGTCTGTGACCATCACCCCCAGAGCAAGCCTGAGGGCGTGTCACCTAGGCAGTGGGTTTCCTCCTGTGCTCCCCGGGGACCCTCCTAGGGCCGGAGCTGGCAGGGACCAGATGCCCCACCCAAGCCTGAATGAGCCTTCCTGTTTTGAGTTTTGACAAACACATATACACACATTTCCCCTCTTCCCTAGTCCTGGATACATTTTCCAGATACGGTTTTATTGGTCTTAGGATACATAGTTCAGGTTTAAAAATAAATGAAAAAAAAAGTGTATGTGTATGATATACAGACATTCATATAATATTATATGATTTTAATGATTTTAAATATAGAAATATAAAATATAATTTAATATGAAATATATATGTACATATACATGATTTTTGTTTGTTTCCCTATAGAATCGTTACAGGACCAAAACAATTTTGAACCTATTTATCAAGCCCAACTTTATCATTTAAAAAAGAATTTTTTTAATATTTATTTTTTAAACTAATTAATTAATTTGGCTGTGCCAGTTCTTAGTTGTGACATGCAAGACCTTTAGTTGCGGCACGTGGACTCTCAGCTGCATGTGAGCACGTGGGATCTAGTTCCCTGACCAGGTATCGAACCTGGGGCCCTTGTATTGGAAGTGCAGAGTCTTAGCCACTGGACCCCCAGGGAAGTCCCCCAACTTTTTCATTTTAGAGTCAAGTCCAGAGAGATAGAATGACTCAAACTGGGTCACCTAGTTAGTCAAAGGCAGAGCCAGAAGAGAAGCCACTGGCTAGTGTCATGGGGCCATCCCTGATTTCTAGGCTGAGTGGCATGTCCTTCCTCCCGCCAGCGCTCTGCAGGGCTCTGGGCAACAGTGGCAACAGAGCAGCTTGGTAACATCCAGGTACCAAGTACCAGGGCTCGGGGGAGATCAGGGCAGAAGACAGGCAGACTGCCCTTCCCGGGGCCTGCCTGGTCACGTGGCCATTGCCTGTTTCACATCTAACTCCTCCCTAAAAGGGAGACTTGGACAACTTGGAGGTTAGTTCACCAGCTCAGTACCTGGAGGAGGTGCCGCCTGTCCTCATGCTTCTTTCTAACTTCTTCAGACCGTGTTTGATAGTTTTCCAATAATCTCTGGGCCACATTTCTTAGAGCCGCTGCTCCTGCTTCTCTGGAGGCTTCGAGCTAGAAACAAAAGGTCACTGTGCACGCTCTGACATGTACAATAAGAAAGGTTAAAGACAGGGCAGTTTGATGGGCAACCAAAAGCACAGTCTGTAACCAAACCATATGCACCATCATAGACAATGGCTAGGAGGAAAGATGCTGTTACCTGGTAAGAAGAAAACATAAAATGAGAAAGCCCTATTTAGTGGGGCTGTCATGAAAGTGATTAGCACTGGGCAGCCAAGCAAGAGCCAAGAACAACACCCTGCATTAAAGACCACACCTTGTAAAGCGTTCCCTGGTGCCCCATTGGCTTATACACGAATTTGCAAGCGTTTTATCATCAGTGGCGACGACAGGACTAAAAATGTATTTCCTGAAATAGAAGCTGGACAAGATTGAAGTACTAGGGGCAATAAAGATAAAGTGTCATGAATCTTTCGAGGATTATCACCTAAGAAATAATCAAGGATGACTACAAAGATTTACCTACTAAATCATTATAAGACTGTAAATGTGCTAAGTCGCTTCAATCATGTCCAGCTCTTTGCAACCCTATGAACTGTAGCCTGTCAGGCTCTTCTGTCCATGGGATTCTCCAGGCAAGAATACTAGAGTGGATTGCCATGGCCTCCTTCAGGGGATCGAATCCCAACCCGGGGATCGAACCTGTGTTTCTTATGTCTCCTGCATTGGCAGGTGGGTTCTTTACCAGTAGCACCACCTGGGAAGCCCCATAAAACTGTATATAAAATAAGCCAAAAAAAGGAAACTATAAGGCACCAACAAGTAATTAGCTAAACAAAACAATAAGACATTTCACTATGAATTTATATGCAATTATTAATATTAATTATTGTATATGTAAAGATTTTTAAATTTTATTGCAGTAAAAACACTTAACATGAGACTTGTCCCATTAACAGATTTTTAAGTGTGCAATACAGTATTAACTATAGGCACAATATTATACAGTAAATCTCTAGAATTCACTCATCTTGTACATCTTGAAACTATACCCATTGAACTTTTGTAAAATCATTTTAATAATAAAAATTATCTTCAAAATAAAACAGTGAGATTAAATTTATCAAGTGTAAAACTGCTTCACTAAGTTTGTGAGCACATTGTGTGGATTTATGGATATACGTGGATGTCTGTCTGCTCTCACAGAAGCATGAATCTATCTTCTAGGCTCAAAGGCTCAAAGTACAAAAGGAGAACTTCCTCCTACTGGTCACACCTTGATTTTTAACACTTCATTCTCTTTGTTCATTTCTAAGAGCTGTAGGTCTTTTTCTTTTATCCTTTCCATGAGCGGATCCAAACTGCCACAAGAGGAATCCACCGCAGAGTCAGAGCCATTTTGAATGTTTCCACAGCGCTGAAATGAACAAACAAGAAAATCACACACCTGACTTTTCTTTTACTTTACTAACTTTGATAACAATAATTATCGCTCAGTATTACTTCTGTCAATGGAGTAGTAAATAGCAACCCACCCCCAGTATTCTTGCCTGGAAAATCCCACGGGCAGAGTAGTCTGGCGGGCTACTGCCCATGGGGTCACAAAGGGTCAGACACCGCTGAGCATAGCACAGCACATTACATGTATCAAGGAAGATTCAGGTCAACACAAATAAATCTTTTGACTCTAAAATATCAATGAGAAATTCTAGATGAAGCAGCTGGTCCCTATATTTGCACAAATTTGGATAGATTCTTATATTGAAAGGAGAGAAGTACATCTTTCATGCCTTTTACATTCTCTACAGTTTCACATATACTATTAAGACCTTTGAGGAGATTGATGATATCCACAAAGCCAGTTGGCTTGTTTTTTTGTATCTATGTTGTTTGCTGACCTCCTGCGGTTTGAGATCCCCGAGGCAGACCCACTGGAAACACAGCTCATCTACATCCCCAAGAAGCTATTCCTATTAAGAATAGCTCCAACAACCTTCCCACTGTTCTAGCCAATGGTTGATACTGGAGTGGGTTCCATTTCTTCCTCCAGGGGATCTTCCCGACCCAGGGACTGAAGCAGCATCTCTTGGGTCTCCTGCATTGGCTGGCAGATTCTTTATCACTGAGCCACCTAGGAAGCCCTAGGGGTAGATAACCAGCCCTCGATTCACTCAACCCGTGAACAGTATATGATGCAACAGTTCCTGCTCGCTTTCTGAAACCCTTCTTTGCTCATCTTCAATGGCCCTATTCTCTCCCACCTTTCCTCTTTATTCACTAGCTTCACTTCTTTCCCTCCTGTGATGATTCCTCTTCTTCTTCCCAGTATCTAAATATTGGAAATCTCAGGACTCCATGCTTAGGTTTTCTCTCACTTCTATCCACACTCATGTGTTTGGTCATTTCCTCCACTTTCAGAACTTTAAATACCATCCTTACTCTCCAAATCTCTACCCCATAGTCTGAGCCTTCTAGCACAGACCTCTGCCCTTAACTCCAGAATCAGCTATCCAACCATCCATTAGAACCTTCACATGGAGCTCTACAAAGCAACTCAGCATAGTCAGAACTGAATGTTTGATCTTTACTGTCATTCACAACATTAATCATTTTTCCAGCTTTAGAGCACTTAAGAAAATAATTGGAGCTGGTTGTGTTAGTGTGGGAGATAAGAATGATAAAGACTATGGTTATGCATCATCGTATGGTACTTTCTAGTATTCTCTGTGGCCATTCTACAGAGCAGATGACACTGTCATTGATGAGGTACATGTGGTTCAGATGAGGTTTAACCTGGCATAACCCAGACTAGGGCAAGTGCAGAGTGCTTAAAATTATGAATAAAAGGCTGGTCATGGGGGAAGGACTGTCTGATCACTCAGCCTAATGGCTCCAACTGGGTGTCAACTGGTGTGACCCCGGCAAATCTAAGTCTGTACCTTTGTCTATCGCTGTAACATGTTGCTTCCACTTACTGGGCCAAAATCTTCCCATATACTTTAGATGAGTAAGTCAGGTTTAAAATATTCAAGTAAGATCTGGCCACTCCAGTCTAATCCTACTAATGACATCTGTGGTTAAATATTTCATACATATGCTCATTAATATCTTTAGATACCAACGAAAGATTTAATACTTGACATGCAAAGAATAATTTAATAATATCAAAGTTATTTAAATGAAGTTTATATGGCTTTATGTTCACTTACTGAAGGAATAAAAGTGGTACATTTAGATAAATTCATTACCTTTGCATCTAGTTTGTGATTTGTACTGCTATGTCTTACTTCATCTCTAAATATTTGATTGCGGATCTTTTCCAGAGTAGTTCGAATCTAAAAGAAAAAAAGAATATTTTTTTCAAAGGCATTTAATCCCCAAAACTTTCTTTTTCTATACCAGTTACAGGGTACTAAATTTATCTGAAAGTAGTACATATATATTGATATCATATTTAAACAACTGCCATCAACTTAACTTACATTTATGCTAATATTGTTTAGATTGCAGAAAATGAGCATTTTTGTCTTTAAAACTATTCCTTAGGCAAACCTAAAATATAACCGAAATGAATGTTTTACCACAAAGTAATTGCTATTTAGTAATTAGTGTTTAATACTATTTAGTCCTATTTTTTTATATAGTAATTTCCTACTAATTTGCTATTTGGTAATGACTATAAAACAATTACTATTGGTAATCACTACAAAATAATTACTATTCAGTAATTACTACAAAATAATTACTATCCAATAATAACTACAAAATAATTACTATCTAGTAATTACTAGAGAATAACTACTATTTAGCAATTACTAGAGAATAATTACTCAGAGGAGATCATACAAATTTATACATGAAATACAAGCTTCATGTCTTGGTGATCTATGGAACTGCAAGACACTCAAAGATGAATTACTTGACCTGAATAATTTATAAACTGCTGCTGCTGCTGGTAAATCACTTCAGTCGTATCAAACACTGTGTGACCCCAGAGACGGCAGCCCACCAGGCTCCCCGGTCCCTGAGATTCTCCAGGCAAGAACACTGGAGTGGGTTGCCATTTCCTTCTCCAATACATGAAAGTGAAAAGTGAAAGGGAAGTTGCTCAGTCTTGTCCAACTCCTAGTGACCCCATGGACTGCAGCCCACCAGGCTCCTCCATCCATGGGATTTGCCAGGCAAGGGTACTAGAGTTATAAACTAGCTATGTCCAAATTCTTCCATCTGTTCTAAAACACATTTTATGGGAATATATACTTTTGTCAGCCATTATCACTGGATTCTCAGTAAGATTTCACATTTTTAATCATGTGCAACATGTAGTCATTGGCGATAGTTACTCTGAACTGCTTAAGAAGGTGTTCCTTGCTGGGTAAGGAAAGACAGGAACTCAGCAAGAAAGGTAAACATCTAGCTGGCAACACAGTCTCCACGCTTATGAAAGAACTAAGAAATGTATGAAACAGCAGGATAGGACGCCCCTGGTGGTGCACTGGATAAGAATCCACCTGCCAATGTGGGGGACACGGGTTTGATCCCTGATCCAGGAAGATTCCACATTCCGCAGAGCAGCTAAGTCCATGCTCCACAACTACTGAGCCTGAGCCCTAGAGCCCACGGGCCACAACTACTGAGCCCGCAACTACTGCAGACCCAGCGCTCCAGGGCCTGTGCTCCGCAACCAAAGATGCCAACCCAAGGAGAAGGCCGCACACCACAGTGAAGAGAAGCGCCGGCTTGCCTGGCCCGCATCTAGAGGAAGTCCACGCACAGCAATGGAGACCCAGAGCAGCCCAAACCAACCAACAACCACAGCGACAAAAACCCCAGGAGGATGCAGGGGCGAACAGCAGGGGACAAATTAAGCGCTGACAGGCGTCCCAGACCCTCCTGGTCCTTTACTCAGTTTTATTCCAAGTGAAGAACAGAGGCTCATACCCTCAAGAGAAACGGTTACACACTCAGGAGAAATGCACCCATGTTTGCATGTCAGCTATCAAGGCTGTCCTTTGCCAAACTAGGTTTGTGCTTCCTCACATATTCTAGGGAGGGAGAAACAAAGCCCGCTAATTTGCAGCAGACTTTACTGTAAAAACTCATAGCGTGCTAACATGATTTCCAGCGCCCACATACCTTTTTCACGTATTCGGTCTCTTCAATAATGTGAGCTGATGGGGACTCGTACAAGGCAGAATCATCTTCCGTCTTCCCCCTCTGGGGCACTGTCACGGTCCCCGTTACTGTTGTCATCATGACATCCAGCTTTAGGAAAACATAAATCAGTTGGACAAAACTAATTCCTTTGATGTTGTAATTCTGTGGTTGTAAACTGAACGGAGTTCTGTACTGGCACTGTAATCAAATATAGTAATACTAGAAAATATTATAAATTATTGAAATCTGCATGTATCTAAGATCCAGGAATTAACTTAATATTAAAACACCACCAGTTGAAACAATCATTGATTAGAAATTTAAAAATTAAACTGAGATAGAAAAATATGGAATTTTTCTTCTTATTCCATATTAATTAGACTATAACATCTCAAAGTAGAGACTATGCCTTATTCATATTCATATTCTAGCACATTGTAAGAGAAGGCTATGGCACCCCACTCCAGTACTCTCGCCTGGAAAATCCCATGGACGGAGGAGCTTGGTAGGCTGCAGTCCATGGGGTCACTAAGAGTCAGGCACAACTGAGCGACTTCACTTTCACTTTTCACTTTCATGCATTGGAGAAGGAAATGGCAACCCACTCCAGTGTTCTTGCCTGGAGAATCCCAGGGACAGACAAGCCTAGTGGGCTGCTGTCTATGGGGTGGCACAGAGTTGGAGACGACTGAAGCAACTTAGCAGCAGCAGCAGCACATTGTAAGTGCTTAATAAATGTCTATGGAGCTAAAATGAGATAAAATCATATGTATATAAAAATGCACACACATATATATAACTTACAATAAGGGCTTCCCAGATGACACAAGTGGTAAAGAATCCACCTTCCGGTACAGGAGACGCAAGAGACCTGGATTCAATCCCTGGGCCAGGGCAGCTGTCCTGAAGAAAGAAATGACAACCCACTCCAGTATCCTTGCCTGGGAAATCCTATGGACAGAGGAACCTGGCAGGCTACAGTCCACGGGGTCCCAGAGTCGGACATGGCTGAGAACACAGGACATGTATAACTTACAAACATGTAAGTATTTCATTTTACATGTCACAGAGACCTTTAATATTCTGCATTTTATTTAACTCTCAAAAGCCTGTAAAGGCCATTTACCAAAGAACTATTTGTAATAAGAAAATATCGAGAAATGTGCAGATGCCCACAAAAAGAGGACTGATTAAATGAACTATCTACAACTTCCCTAGGATATATTTCTTCAATGAAAAAGCATGGGGCAGAAAAGGATACATAGCATCATAATTTCTCTAAGAAAGGTGAGAAGGATGGAAGGAGAAAATCTGTGATTTATAGTTTTGACACTGAACAGTGTAATTATTTTACCTAATTATAAAATATAACTAAATTAAAAGGAAAAATATCTTCCAAAATAAAAAACAAGAAGCAAATACATCTGCCTACCAAATTGGTGGCATATCCACATGAACTATTTGAAGTGACACACGTGTGCTCACTCAGTCATGTCCAGCTCTTTGCAACCCCATGGACTATAGCCTGCCAGCCTCCTCTGTCCGTGGGATTTCCCAGGGAAGAATACTGGAGTGGGTTGCCATTTCCTACTCCAGGGGATCTTCCTGACCCAGGGATCGAACCCGAGTCTCTGGCGTCTCTTGCGTTGGCAGGTGGATTCTTTACCACTGAGTCACCTGAGAATCCTGGGACTGACTTTCCCAGGTGTGCTATGTCCTAAGAACAAAAAGAATCACAAAGCAATCTTAAGCTGTACTCACTAATAATACTGTCAGTGGAAACATTGCTATTTTGAAACCATTATATGTGTGTGCATGCATGCATGCGAGACACCCACATGACAGAAAACGTAGAATGAAGAAGTCACTGCCTCAATGTCTTAAGAGCCAAAATTTTTATCATAAAAGAAAAAATTCTAAATTAGAACCAAAAATGTTCTGTAAAAATCTTATAATCCAAACTGAAACCATGAGTATAAAATATTTATCTTCATTTAAAAATGTATATTCCAAGTCTATCCACTGAAAATTTAGAAATAGAAGCAATTAACACTCCCAGTGCTTAGATTGTGGTATTAGTACATGATTTTCTATGAATACGAAAATGCAGCCAGGGCTTCTTGACTGATTTAGATCTGAGGCATGAAGTGCAGAAGGTGAGATTGAGATATCTTGTTGTATCAGAAAGTGGAAAAGTGTCAAATACTACTTGCATAAGACACAAAGAGCCCACCTGAAGAGGAATGACTGTGACTGATTAAAACATATCAAAAATTTTTAATTCTTGAAATTTTGTTAACAAGAGAAAAACCACCACTATCACCAACAATCCTCAAACTCACCAGAGACAGGCCACCATTACACTAAAAATTAGCCCAGGAAAGAGAGAAAGGGGGAATGCAAACAGACATTTATTTTGCCTTTATGATACAAATTTACCCTATATTTCTTAACCATATAGTTAACTATGTAGTAACCATATAGTTGATTATGAAAATTGTACTAAAGAATTCCTGCCAATAAATCCAAAAGGACTGGTAGAATTAGAAAACCTACTTTTTGCAACCCCTTATGAAGTGATAGATCTAAGCAACAGTCATCAACCAGTGCTAAAAACACTAGGCAAGAGGTTGATGAAAAACGCATCAATCCCAGGGACTCCACTAATCAATCATAACAGAAAAGTGGAAAAGAGGCAACCAGGCATTATGTTCTCTAGATGTGGTACAATCACAAGTAGAAACACCACGTGTGATGTGTGAAGTCCCTCTATCTACCAGTGGGAAATATCTGAAAAAGAAGAAACTGTTCAATGACTCTACAAGGGTGAAGGTTGCAAACAGCCAAATCCAGATTACATAAAATTCTACAAGACAAATTATTATTCCTTCCACAAAACAATTACATGAAGAAAGATGAGAAGAGAAATGTCCATAAATTTTGAATTTTAAGAAACATATGACTAGATACAAAACATGAATCTTTGTGCGAGTGTGTGCTCAGTTACTCAGTCGTGTCCAACACTTTGTGACCCCGTGGACTGCAGCCTGCCAGCCTCCCCTGTCCAGGGAATTTCCCAGGCAGGAATACGGGCGTGAGGTGTCATTTCCACTCCAAGGGATCTTCCCGACCCAGGGATCCAAGCCACGAATCTGGCGTCTCCTGCATTGGCAGGTGGATTCTCTACCACAGAGCCACCAGTGAAGCCCCGGGTCTTCTTTGACTCCTGATTAAAATAAACCAGTTATATAGGCATTTTTTTAAAAACTAGGGGAATTTTAACACTGACTGGAGAACAGATGCTGTTAAAGAATTAATGCAATTTTGCAAAGCATTATTTGCAATTATTGCCATTTTAGGTGTGATGATGGAATTATGATATTCCTTTAAAAGATCTTATCTGTTGGTCATACATACTGAAATATTTGAAGGTTAAATAATATTATACTTGGAATTTTAAAGAGAATATTTTACTCTAGTGTTTAAAGAGAGGGAAAAATGGGGTGAGATAAAGATGAAAGAAGTTTGATAAAATGCAGTGAATTGTACAGTGGGGTTCTCTATAGTTCTCTACCATTGTGCTCCTGTTTGAAATAGTTAAGAGCTAAGAAAATGAGATAAAAGCCCAGTGAGGTAGTATTATTAATTTCATCTTACTAATAAAGAAGTTAAGATTCTTTTAGGTGATGTTAACTTACCCAAGATCACAGTAAAACTAACAGAGCTGAAATTCAAACCTTTGTCTTTTGGACACCAAGATCAAGAGTCTTTCTATCACATTAGGGCCAGATTCCCTGGTGAGAAAAAAATTAAAATTTAGCAATGACCCATGCTGTTAAAACCCACAAAGAATTTTCATATTTGCTAGCATCCATTTAGAACTAAATAGCTTCTGTGGATGATTCAAAGTCCTGCATTTATCCTTTAATCTTCAATGAAATTAACAGAGTATGCCAAGAATTTTCCATTGTATGTTAAATCCTCTTAGACAGCCACTGTGGCTTCTACTTGTTTCAGGAACTTGATTTGGCTGTAGCAGCTCTGCAAATTTTGCTTTTTTCTTTTCCCCAGAATCTGAGCAGAGCTACATCTGTTATTTGGTCCTCTGAAGTCTCTTCCGGGATTAAGTTCTTAGCCTAAAACAACATTTAAATGGTGGAAGTAAAAGAAATGCCCAGAGAGACAATAAACAATGTGTCTGGAAATGAGAGAGGAGTGGTCAGGCTGGGGTGGTGGTCATCCATTCACGGCCACGATCCCAGGCTGCCTTCCCACCTGTTAAGACAGTCTATGAATGGTCCTTACCTCTTTTAATGGTTCCAAAAATATTCAAAAGAAAAATAACATTTCATGACACATGAAAATTATATGAAGTTCAAATTGAGTGTCCACAGATGAAGCTATAGTCGAAAATAACCATGGCCAAGCACTTACGTGTCGTTAAGCTGCTTTTGCACTGTAACAGCTCTGCTGAGTAGATTTGAGGCAGAAAATACATGGCAAACAATGTCTAAGATACGGACTATCTGTTTGGTCCTCTACGGGGAAATGTTTGCCCTCCCGTGGGGTAAAGAATGGCAGCAGATGGGAGCAAAAGAAGGAGGCAAACAGAGGCAGACAAAGCCTCGGTCTGAGTTTTTCGTTGCTGTTTTTCTTCAGTTCACTCTCCCTTGGTCTACCCTCCCATTTTGGAGATTTCCCTTCTCTTTTCTTTTCAGTGGGTTATACACTGTGAACATTACCAAGTGATAAAGGACACTCATCATAGGAATTAATCACTCTTTAGAATGAACCTCACCGCATTCTGTCTTTCATAATTTGAAAATCACATCAGGCCTCTCATTATATATCCTAAAATGTAGAAAACAAACCTGTCTCAAAAGAGACAGTTGTGGGGATGGGGAGGGGGGTAGATAAATACGGAGTTTGAGATTAGCATACACACACTACTGGGGCATTCCTGGTGGCGCAGAGGGTAAAGCGTCTGCCTGCAACGCGGAAGACCTGGGTTCGATCCCGGGTCGAGAAGATCCCCTGGAGAAGGAAATGGCAACCCACTCCAGACCGCATGCCTGGAAAATTCCATGGATGGAGGAGCCAGCTAGGCTATACAGTCCATGGGATTGCAAAGAGTTGCAACACGACTGAGCAACCTGGCTTCTCATGAATATACTCTACCATGTAAAAAACAGACAAACAACAAAGACGGGAGCCATATTCAACATCTCATGATAATCTAGAAAAGAATCCGAAAAAGAATAGGTATATGTATATAGCTGAACGGTTTTATGAAGACTTACAAGGCCTTTTAGAACTAACACCCAAAAAAGATGTCCTTTTCATTACGGGGGACTGGAATGCAAAAGTAGGAAGGAAGCCAAGAAACACCTGGAGTAACCGGCAAATTTGGCCCTGGAATATGGAACGAAGCAGGGCAAAAGCTAATAGAGTTTTGCCAAGAGAACGCACTGCTCATAGCAAACACCCTCTTCCAACAACACAAGAGAAGACTCTACACATGGACATCACCAGATGGTCAACACCAAAATCAGATTGATTATATTCTTTGCAGTCAAAGATGGAGAAGCTCTACACAGTCAGCAAAAACAAGACCAGGAGCGGACTGTGGCTCAGATCATGAACTCCTTATTGCCAAATTCAGACTTAAATTGAAGAAAGTAGGGAAACCACTAGACCATTCAGGTATGACCTAAATCAAATCCCTTATGATTATACAGTGGAAGTGAGAAATAGATTTAAGGGACTAGATCTGATAAACAGAGTGCCTGATGAACTATGGAATGAGGTTAGTGACATTGTACAGGAGATAGGGATCAAGACCATCCCCATGGAAAAGAAATGCAAAAAAGCAAAATGGCTGTCTGGGGAGGCCTTACAAATACCTGTGAAATGAAGAAAGCGAAAAGCAAAGGAGAAAAGGAAAGATATAAGCATCTGAATGCAGAGTTCCAAAAATAGCAAGAAGAGATAAGAAAGCCTTCCTCAGTGATCAATGCAAAGAAATAGAGGAAAAGAACAGAATGGGAAAGACTAGAGATCTCTTCAAGAAAATTAGAGATACCAAGGGAACATTTCATGCAAAGATGGGCTCGATAAAGGACAGAAATGGTATGGACCTAACGGAAGCAGAAGATATTAAGAAGAGGTGGCAAGAATACACAGAAGAACTGTACAAAAAAATTCTTCGTGATCAAGATAATCACAATGGTATGATCACTCACCTAGAGCCAGACATCCTGGAATGTGAAGTCAAGTGGGCCTTAGAAAGCATCACTATGAACAAAGCTAGGGGAGGTGATGGAATCCCAGTTGAGCTGTTTCAAATCCTGAAAGATGATGCTGTGAAAGTGCTGCACTCAATATGCCAGCAAATTTGGAAAACTCAGCAGTGGCCACAGGACTGCAAAAGGTCAGTTTTCATTCCAATCCCAAAGAAAAGAAACGCCAAAGAATGCTCAAACTACCACACAATTGCACTCATCTCACACGCTAGTAAAGGAATGCTCGAAATTCTCCAAGCCAGGCTTCAGCAATAGGTGAACTGTGAACTTCTTGATGTTCAAGCTGGTTTTAGAAAAGGCAGAGGAACCAGAGATCAAATTGCCAACATCCTCTGGATCAGCAAAAAAGCAGGAGAGTTCCAGAAAAACATCTATTTCTGCTTTCTTGACTATGCCAAAGCCTTTGATGGTGTGGATCACAATAAACTGTGGAAAATTCTGAAAGAGATGGGAATACCAGACCACCTGACCTGCCTCTTGAGAAATCTGTATGCAGGTCAGGAAGCAACAGTTAGAACTGGACATGGAACAACAGACTGGTTCCAAATAGGAAAAGGAGTACATTAAGGCTGTATATTGTCACCCTGCTTATTTAACTTATATGTAGAGTACATCATCAGAAATGCTGGGATGGAAGAAGCACAAGCTGGAATCAAGATTGCCAGGAGAAATATCAATCACCTCAGATATGCAGATGATACCACCCTTATGGCAGAAAGTGAAGAGGAACTCAAAAGCCTCTTGATGAAAGTGAAAGAGGAGAGTGAAAAAGTTGGCTTAAAGCTCAACATTCAGAAAACAAAGATCATGGCATCTGGTCCCATCAATTCACGGGAAATAGATGGGGAAACAATGGAAACAGTGTCAGACTTTATTTTTTGGGGCTCCAAAATCACTGCAGATGGTGATTGCAGCCATGAAATTAAAAGACGCTTACTCCTTGGAAGGAAAGTTATGACCAACCTAGATAGCATGTTGAAAAGCAGAGATATTACTTTGCCAACAAAGGTCCATCTAGTCAAGGCTATGGTTTTTCCAGTGGTCATGTATGCATGTGAGTTGGACTGTGAAGAAAGCTGAGCGCAGAAGAATTGATGCTTTTGAACTGTGGTGCTGGAGAAGGCTCCTGAGAGTTCCTTGGACTGCAAGAAGATCCAACCAGTCCATTCTAAAGGAGATCAGTCCCAGGTCTTCTTTGGAAGAAATGATGCTAAAGCTGAAACTCCAGTACTTTGGCCACCTCATGCGAAGAGTTGACTCATTGGAAAAGACTCTGATGCTAGGAGGGATTGGGGGCAAGAGGAGAAGGAGATGACTGAGGATGCGATGGCTGAATGGCATCACGGACTCGATGGATGTGAGTTTGAGTGAACTCCGGGAATGGTGATGGACAGGGAGGCCTGGCGTGCTGTGATTCATGGGTCGAAAAGAGTCAGACACGACTGAGCGACTGATCTGATCTGATCTGATATATATATATGAAGAATATGTATACATATATATAGAGAGAGAGAGGGAGAGAGAAAAATAGGCAGGAGAATTTTTTTACCACTGGGCTACCCCTGGAGAAGGAAATGGCAACTCATCCCAGTATTCTTGCCTGGAAAATTCTCTGGACAGAGGATCTTGGCAGGCTACAGTCCATGGGGTCACAGAGTTTGATGTGACTGAGAACACACACACACACATGTATATATGTATACCTGAATCACTTTGCCATATACTTGAAAGTAACACAACATTGTAAATTAACTATACTCAAAAAAAAAAAAGTTCTGCTCTACTGATACTTCTCAAAACATCATACTACATCCCCTCACTGGTTGGGTCATCCTAAACAAGTTCCATAAAATCTTAACCTCAACTTACATATCTGTAAAATAGGGGTGATAACCCCTAGAGTTGTAAAAATGAGCGATTTTTAAAACCTCCGGTTGTAGAAGGCGCTCAAGGGACAGTCACTGCTAATACTGTTGCTTCGATGATTTTATATTATGAAGGACCACAGAAAATGAGCAGTCCATAAGAGAGGGGGGCGATTATGCCTATCTGGTTGCAAAGTTTATATGCGTCTCTATTTGTATGAAATCAAATCCCATCTTTCTCTTGGTTCAGGAAATGTCCACGGCCACAGTCCTTCGTTTGTATAAAGAAACCCAAGAGGAACTTGAGCCAGCAAAGTGCAAATTGCCATATGGCATTACCGTCCAGGGGAAAAAATCCATCTTAGCATTTTATTTCTGCCAGAAGTAGATTAGGCAGATAAAATTTTCAAAATAAAACACAATCAGTTAATTAAAGTGAGAAAAGAATTTTATTTGTTTTATGCTAGAGTGGACTGAAGACAGCTTACGAGTGGCATCACGCCAAGAGGTATTATTTCCTAGATCTGGGCTTTTCAAACAGGGCTCCCAAGGGAAGGGGCGGTGCTGGGCAGACAGGGCTTTGCTGTCCGGACTTGAACCAAAGAAGTTCTGCTTTGTTCTGTCTCACACTGAATTCTTCCATGTGACTTTCTGTGGCGAAAGAAGTTTCTACAACGAAAAGACCCAGAGGTAGACTGCCTAGTTTCATGGCCTGACTCTTCCACTCAGTAGCTGTGTGACCCTGAGCAATTCCTTAACCTCTCTGTGCCTCAGTTTCTCTATCAGTAAAATTCAGATAATATTATAATTAATGATTAATGACAGTATAAATCACGAATAACATGGGGTTGTTTGTGAGTTAACATTTGTCAAGCAGGGATAATGGTGCTTGCTGTTCAGTCGCTCAGTCATGTCCGAGTCTTTGGGACCCCATGGACTGTAGCACCCCAGGCTTCCCTGTCCTTCACCATCTCCCAGTGTTTGCTCAAATTCATGTCCATTGAGTTGGTGATGCCATCCAACCATCTCATCCTCTGTCACCCCCTTCTCCTGCCCTCAATCTCTCCCATCATCAGGCTCTTTGCAACAGGTGGCCGAAGTATCGGAGCTTCAGCTTCAGCATCAGTCCTTCCAGTGAATATTCAGGACTGATAGCGCCTAGCACATAAAAAAATGACTTGTACATGTTTGTTCAAATAAGTAAATAAAATAAAGCCATTTTCCACAATTACTGCTGACAAGTATTCTGAGTGGTAGAAAAGAAGCCAGTAATACTTTAAACAGTTTGCAGATCGAGCTGGACTGTAGAGCAAAATCTGCTTTGGGCAATTTGCAAAGACCAGCAAATCCATAGTATTGATTCTTTCTTGATAACGCATCAATGATTTGTCAGTATCCCCAGCTGATTATGCTAACATACAATGAATAGTTTACTATTTACAAAGCAATTCACACACATTTTTTGAATTATAATCTATGTGACAAACCAACACATCACTGGGTGCCCAGGATTATGTAACTAAACCTACTTCTCTGATTAATGACATACAAATGGCTCAGCTATTATACAATAAGCACATATAAGGCACTATGTGGGCTGAATTTTGTCCTCCCTTCCATTTATATGTTGAAGCCATGATACCCAGTACTTCAGAATGTGACCTTACTTGGAAATAGAATCCTTGCAAACCTGAGTCTTCCTGGTGGGGCTAGCGATAAAGAATCCACCTGCCAACACAGGAAATCCAACATATGTGGGTTCGATCCCTGGGTTGGTTAGATCCTCTGGAGGAGGAAATGGCAACCCGCTCCAATATTCTTGCCTGGAAAATTCCATGGACAGAAGAGCCTGGCGGGCTACAGTCCATGGGGTCGAAAAAGAGTCGGACACAAATGAGCACTCATCATTTTGCAAACATACTTAGGTGCTCTGTGACGACCTAAAGGGGTGGGATGGTGGAAGAGGAGAGAGGCTCATGAGGGAGGGGATGTATGTATAATTATGGCTGATTCGAGTTCTTGTATGGCAGAAACAAACACAACACAGTAAAAAATAAATTAGACAAATAAATAAAAGAACAACAAAAGAAAGATAAGGTCATAGTAGAATGAAAGTGAAAGTTGCTCAGTCGTGTCCAACTCTTTGCGACCCAGTGGACTATATAGTCCATGGAATTTTCCAGGCAAGAATACTGGAGTGGGTAGCCTTTCCCTTCTCCAGGGGACCTTCGGAACCCAGGGATTGAACCCAGGTCTCCCACATTGCAGGCGGATTCTTTACCAGCTGAGCCAGTGGACCCCTAATCCAATCTGACGTCTTCATAAATGGGGGAAATTGGGACCCAAATGCACACAAGGAAAAGTCCATGTTCAGCTGAAGGCAGAGACCAAGGTGATGTTTCGACATGACAAGGAATACCAAAAATTGCCAGAAAACCACCAGAAGCTGGAGGTGAAGCAGGGCACAGACTCTTCTTTACAATTTTCAGAAGGAAACAACCCTGCCAACACCTTGATCTTTGATCTTGAACTTCCAGCCTCTGGAACTGAAAGACGAGAAAGTACTATGTTAAAGCCACTCTGTGATACTGTATTTTAGCAACCTTAGAAAATGAGTACAGGAACTGTCTACAGACTAGAGATTTTAACAAAAGAGTGTCCTTCCTTTATTTAACCCTTGGTTCATTCATTCGTGTATTAAATATTTATTGAATACAGCTGTTTTAGAAATTTGTAACTGCAGAACCAAGTTCAAGACCCCGCTTTCATGGAACTCTCAGTACAGAAGGGGAGACAGACATGAAACAAAACGACTACACAGAGAACATAATCAGAGGTGGTTTCATGAAGAAGAGCAGAACAGGGTAAAAGGATGAAAAGCAGTGTTGATTTGGATGGGTAGAGAGAGACAGCCAACCTGAAGAGGTGGCATTTAAGCAAAAGACTTGAATAAAGGAGGTGCAGCCATGTGGCCATCTGGAAGAAGAGGATTCCAGGCTAACGGCGAGCAAGATAGCAGGCTGGAACTTGCATGAAGTCCTTTTCTAAGAACAAGGTACAAAGGGTCGCCTACCATTTTTTTTTTCTTTTCTTTTTCTTTAAATGGGTAGGAAAAAAAATTTTTTTAATAGACTGAAATATAAGCCTTTCAATTTGCCTCTTGAGAAACCAATATGCAGGTCAGGAAGCAACAGTTAGAACTGGACATGGAACAACAGACTGGTTCCAAATAGGAAAAGGCTGTATATTGTCACCCTGCTTATTTAACTTCTATGCAGAGTAAATCATGAGAAACGCTGGGCTGGAAGAACAAGCTGGGATCAAGATTGCCGGGAGAAATATCAGTCACCTCAGATATGCAGATGACACCACCCTTATGGCAGAAAGTGAAGAGGAACTCAAAAGCCTCTTGATGAAAGTGAAAGAGGAGAGTGAAAAAGTTGGCTTAAAGCTCAACATTCAGAAAACAAAGATCATGGCATCTGGTCCCATCAATTCATAGGAAATAGATGGGGAAACAGTGGAAACAGTGTCAGACTTTATTTTTGGGGGCTCCAAAATCACTGCAGACGGTGATTGCAGCCGTGAAATTAAAAGACGCTTACTCCTTGAAAGGAAAGTTATGACCAACCTAGATAGCATGTTGAAAAGCAGAGATATTACTTTGCCAACAAAGGTCCATCTAGTCAAGGCTATGGTTTTTCCAGTGGTCATGTATGGATGTGAGAGTTGGACTGTGAAGAAAGCTGAGCGCAGAAGAATTGATGCTTTTGAACTGTGGTGTCGGAGAAGACTCTTGAGAGTCCCTTGGACTGCAAGGAGATCCAACCAGTCCATCCTAAAGGAGATCAGTCCTGGGTGTTCATTGGAAGGATTGATGCTGAAGCTGAAACTCCAGTACTTTGGCCACCTCATGAGAAGAGTTGACTCATTGGAAAAGACTGATGCTGGGAGGGATTTGGGGCAGGAGGAGAAGGGGACAACAGAGGATGGGATGGCTGGATGGCATCACCAACTCAATGGACATGAGTTTGAGTGAACTCCGGGAGTTGGTGATAGACAGGGAGGCCTGGCATGCTGCGATTCATGGGGTGGCAAAGTCAGACACGACTGAGCGACTGAACTGAACTGAACTTAAGGAGTCTTCTTCTTAGGCCACTTTAAACAGGTCTTATCGTGCCCAGTCGTGTCCAGCTCTTTGCATCCCCATGAAATGTAGCTCGCCAGGCTCTCCTGTCTACGGGATTCCCCAGCCAAGAATACTGGCGTGGGTTGCCATGCTGCCCTCTAGGGGAACTTCCTAACCCCGGGATCGAACCCGTGTCTCCCACACTGAAAGCTGATTCTTTACCCGCTGAGCCCTCTGGGAAGCCCTAGACTATTGTAAACAGTGCTGCAGGGAACACTGGGGTGCATGGACGGGAGAGGAGTTTGGGGGAGAATGGATACAGGTGTGCGTGTGGCTGAGTCACTCTGCTGTGCACATCATTGTTAGTTGGCTATACTCCAGTATAAAATCAAATGTGAAAAGCAAACAAAAGCAGGTCTAGCCCTGGCTGGTGAGGCTCCCTGAGCATGACGGCAGGGACAGTGATGTCTGGGGTGCTGTCAGCTGCCACAGGGCATATGCAACTGAGTGTAGGCCCCCCGGTGGAAGGGGCACTTGGGTAACAGCAGCTGACCACACTGTGGCATTCTCGACTCACTTCCGTGAGTGCTGATACCCGCAGCAGCACAGCGGGTGCCCAGCTTGACTCTCCCTCCCAGGTGTGTGGGGTCACCGTCTGCAGGAGCCTCTGCAGCGAAGACCTCTTCCTTCCTCATCACTCCCCGGTGCCGGAGCGCATGTACAACTCCTAGATTCCATCAGCTGAGTGCTTCCACCCAGAAAGGTCATCAGAGGATTGGCCCTCCGGCTTGTTGTGCTAGAGGCAGTGAAAATCCCCTTCTTGATCTGGAGGGGAGGGACTCTAGCACAGAGCAGTGCTTTAGATCCAGCAGCAGGTACACTCGGTATCTAGCACCCAAGGGCAATGCCCAGAGGACTGAATCCCCGCCCGTTACTAATCTTGGCCAGGGTACCAGCACTGGACTCTCCCATTTCCATATCTAGCTTTCCCATCAATTCTGGGTGCCGAGTTTACTTCCAGTAAACTCCTTTCCTGCAGCTTCCCAAGTGGCTCAGTGGTAAAGAATCCACCTGCCAATATAGGTGACACGGGTTCGATCCCTGGGTGGGGAAGATCCCCTGGAGAAGGGAATCGCTACCCACTCCAGTATTCTTGCCTGGAGAATCCCATGGACAGAGGAGCCTGGGGGGCTGCAGTCCATGGGGTCACAAAGAGTAGGACACGACTGAGTAACTGAGCACGCCCATGCACAAACTCCTTTCCTACCTAGGTGAGCCAGACTCAGTGCTTAGGAAGCGAGAGCCCTGCTCTGGCACACTGTCTGAGTTTTCAGCTTCTCAGTTCTGAGCTAACGATATAGACAATTGTCTCATCATTCTGAGTCACTATGATAGAGAGCTTAGATATTAGAAGCTGAGAGAGTTAAGTTACAATAAGACGCTACAAAGATAATGAGGTTATATGAGGGGTAAAGTAAAGCTAACGGGTCTCCAGACCCTTGAAGAGACTGGCCGTGTCCCGAATACTGAATAGCACACCTGTTCTGCAGCGACATTACACGGCACAATGGTGACATCCAGTGTCAGCTGGCTAAACCTCAGGTGACGGTGCAGTTTACCTGAAAATGACGCACAGAGCATCAAAAGACATGCGTGTCAGCACTGAGTCCAATGCTGTTTGCAAGCAATAATCTAAGATTCTCAAAGTAGAATTAATTTCTACTAATTTCTAAATGCTACTCATTTGTAAACACATGTGTTCATATCATAGCCAGTGCTATAGAAAGCTCTTAGATATGTAACACAGGCGAATTCATTCAGGGGGATAAAAGGATTGAAATACTAGTCCAAACACGATAGAAAATACATACTATTGACAGAGCACTGTGCCATTTGCCAAGGAATTATTTCCCATGTGTTGTCAAAATTAATCATCAAAACACCGTGTGCAATAATTGTGGCCTCTATACTTATATCTATCTATATGTATGTATAAGGCAGCCAGGTCACAGAGAAGTGATATGTTTTTCAAAGTCCTAAGTTAATCTCATCACCTGAACCCAGAAAGTTATTTTTTTCAATTCTTTATCACCATTTATTTAAATTATTCTTTTTTACACATGGAATTACACTTTTATCTTTGTCAAAAATCAAGTGGTTTGGAAATCTTCAATTGATTGTGTGTTTGGAGAACATTTCTGGGTTCTCTTCTAATCTATCTCGATGTCTGTTCATTTTGTTAAATTTAATTTTGATTTTATATTGGAGTGTAGTTGATTGGCAATGGTTGTGCTCACTTCAGGTGTACAGCACCATTATTCACTGACACACATAAATGGATCTCTTCCTTTTGAGTGTTTTCCCATATAGTTTATGACAGTACTGAGTAGAGCTCCTTGTATTGTACAGTAGGTCTCTGTTGATAATCTGTTTTATGTATAGTAAGTAGTGTATACCTGTTAATCCCAAACCCCTCCTTGGAAAAGTTTTAATCTCCCTTAGGCTTTAGCTTCCTCAACTGAAAAACCCAAATGAAGCTGTTAACTTCCTCACAGAGTTGCTGCTAAGTCGCTCAGTCATGTCCGACTCTTTGCAACCCGTTGGACTGTAACCCACCAGGCTCCTCTGTCCATGGGATTTCCCAGACAAGAACACTGGAGTGGGTTGCCATTCCCTTCTCCAGGGGATATTCCCGACCCCTGCATCTCCTCCTGTTGTCTCCTGCATTGCAGGCTGATTTCTTATTGCTGGAGCCATTGAGTTATATGATGATTAAATAGGATAATGCAGAAAAAGTGCTTAATGTGGTATCTGACTATAATCCACATTCAGAGAATATTAAATAATCGTGTTTAGGCTCACAGCTTATAATGAACATTTGCTTAAAGAGCATCATTTGAAAGTATCAAGGCCTAAACCCAGTTGTCCCCTTTCTATTTCCACGCCCCCAGCCCCATCAGTCAGTTACACCTGCTGCTCTGAGCTTCTCGGCTACCGATCTATTTTAAAGCCACTTACGACTCATCAGTGAAAGAATATGAAAAGAACTAGTTGTCACTGATATTTATCTCAGTCATTGGCAACACTGATAAGAAAGGTGCCTTTTTGGAAAATTTCTTCTGTGGCTTCCTGAAATATTTTAAGAATAAAAGGCTCAGGGATTTACAAAATAGCTATAGCTTCCCAAACTGGTCTTGGGATATCTGAGCTTCAACATCATCTACATCATTTTAAAAATCATCCAGAGAAGGAGGGAAAAACAGACAATCCCACTTGTGGGTGAGGATGGGGAGAAGCAGCAACTCCTGGGTGCTGCTGGTGAGAAAACCAAACTCACAGCCACACGAGACATCAACACTTAGGCAGCTTCCTATAAAGTTAAGCATGGACTGTACAACCCAGCAGTCCCTCTCCTAGGGGATTTTGTATGTCCATAAAACACATTTATAGTGGCCAAAGTCTGGAAAAAATTCAAATATTCATCAACAGGTGAATCCTATTCATCAATACAAAAGAATGATCAACTGATATGATGTGAAGAGCTGACTCATTGGAAAAGACTCTGATGCTGGGAGAGATTGAAGATGGGGGGAAAGGGCAACAGAGGATGAGATGGTTGGATGGCATCACTGACTCAACAGACATGAGTTTGAGCAAGCTCTGGGAGATGGTGAAGGACAGGGAAGCCTGGTGTGCTGCAGTCCATGGGGGTCGCAAAGAGCTGGATACAAGTGAGCGACTGAACAACGCTGATACAATATAGATGAATCTCAGATGCATTACACTGACTAAAAACAGCCAGATCCCAAAGGCTACATATTCCATAGTTTCATTTATATGATATTCTAGAAAATTTGAAACTATAGGGTCAGAAAACTGAACTGGAATTGACTACAAAAGAGACACTTGGGACTATTTTAGGGGACTATGGCTGGATGGCATCACTGACTCGGTGGACGTGAGTCTGAGCGAACTCCAGGAGTTGGTGATGGACAGGGAGGCCTGGCATGCTGCGATTCACGGGGTCACAAAGAGTCAGACACGACTGAGCGACTGAACTGAACTGAACTGAACTGAGGGAGTGATGATGAAACTGTTCTCTATCTTGATGGTGACGGTGGTTCCATGACTCAGAACTCTATACTAAAAAAGATGGATGGATATACTTTTATTTTCTAAATAGTAAGTAAACAGTACCCTAGTAAAAGCTAAGTACAGTGGAGATTTCAAAATGCAATTAACTGCAAGCTACAATTAACTACATTTATTTCCTAATTCAAACTGTTGAGCCCTCCAAAAGTGTAAATGACAACAACAACAACAAAAAGCAATAGGGTCAGAATTGTGTGAGTTGCTGACAGGCAGGTAAAGCTATTGCTCTTACAAGAATAGTCCATGGAGCCTGACTTTCAATAAGGTGACAAAAGCAAGGGAAATCTTAAACATCTTATGAAAGCTAATCATACTTATTACTTACTGAGGTGGAAAAGTAGGAAGAAATATATAAAAATATATAAGAAATATGCAAGAAAACTTGCAACAAGAAGATTTAAATCTAATTCTGAAATAGAATTTATCTCACCAACCCATTCTTTTTTTTTTTTTTTTTTTGCAATTTTTTCTTAATTGGAGTACCGTTGCTTTCCAGTGTTACAGCTATCTGTTTCAAACCTGCCAGTGTATAGACGTCAATCCCATTCTCCCAGTTCATCTCAGCCTCGCCTTCCCCTCATCCCACTGTCCACAGGTCAGTTCTCTACGTCTGCATCTCTGTTCCCGCCCTATAAATAGGCTCATGTGTACCATTTTTCTAGATTTCACATGTATGTATTAATATACAATTATACTGTGTGTTTTTCCCTCTCTGACTTATTATGCTTCACTCGGTATGACAGACTCCAGGTCCACCAGTGTCTCTACGACTGACCGTCCTCTTTCTGATCATCTCCTGAATCCATGTTTCCCTTCTTCACAGTAGAACATAAGCACATGGACGACTGGGGCAGTGACGGCAAATTCTGTGAAGGTTGCCCACCCCCGAGGCAGTGGGGACCCTGTGCCCCCCGCCCCCCTCTCCCTCCCCCTGCAGCCCCGTACCAGGAAGAGGTCAGACTGATTTCAGCATCCTACCCAAACCCAGGGGATAACAGAAAGATACAAGGGCGAGAAGCACCTCCTGGTTCTGGATGAAACCAAGCTCCTTATATCAAAGCCCATAAACATGAGTGATGAGTGAGTGAATTCCCCAAAATAATTAGGACAAGCTTATAGCTCAATGCTGAGCAAGCCTTTTTCCTGTTGGTGAACAGACACAAGAGGGAGAACATGTCCACTTCGATTTCCAGAAAGTGAAAAAGATGAAGATAGATTCCTATAATTGGCATTTCACTCTCAAGAGACATTTGAAATGAAATGACCGGTTTAAGACTAGAAAATGAAACTGTTCTGGAAATTTTTAAATCAATACCAAGTTAAAAAAAGACTTACCAACAGAGACTTATCAATTCATCCAACCACAGATCAGTAAAACAGCAGTGGTCTGAGCCAAGAGTTCTGGCAAGTTGTTTTGATAGTAGCAGACAAACTGAGCTCCAAAGGAACATACCCAGCTTTGGAAAACTGTACTATTCAACTTAGACTGCTCTAGTTTCAAACATAAAATTCTTTGCACTCCACATTGTCAATAAAATAGACTTTCAAGTTATCTGAATGCTTTTTTTCCCCATAGGAACTTGCAGTTTCAGCAGTAACTTACAGGCATTCAGAGACAGTGTCTTCTCTTTAGCTGCACAGAATTGGCCGACATTTTATAGAAGAGTTTCCACTCAACTGGAGAAATCTCCCTAAGCGGATCTTTAAGCATAAGTTGTCAAACGTAAACCACTAAAAATGCATTTGCCATAAGAATTGACACAAAACAGGGTGAATGCGGGTATAGAAGAAAACATCTCCCCTAAATGAACACCTAAGAAAGGTATATACCAAAATGCTTTTGTAGTGTTAGAGAGTTCTTTGTTCACAGAAAACATCACTATTTAATAGAAACCTGGAATAATTTATCATTTGGTCTAGCTCCTCTAAATGCCTCAGGGGAAAAAAAGAGTGGTATTTCTTCTGTTTTAGATTTTCAGAGTTCAAACTAGTGCCTGATTTGGTAAGTCAACATCAGTTGCATCAGTTTCACCCTTCAGCACAGTGATAGAAACGACAAAATAATAAAATGAAAAGCATGCAAATTCAGATGCGCTCCCTTCTACTTTTTGGCTTACGGCTACAGATGACTCTTGCTTTCTGTTAGGTGTGCCACTAAAGAATGTTATTAACAAGGGCTCATATTTTTAAGAGTAGTTCAGTTATCACTGTTGGATGAAACATGCATCAAAATTCTCCCATTTAAATGCATATTATTTGCGAAGAAAACACACAAAGGAGATGTGTGAGTGTGTGTTTAGACACTCAGTCGTGTCCAAATCTTTGCGGCCCCATGAACTGTAGCCCACTAGGCTCTTATGCCCATGGAATTTTTCAGGCAAGAATACTGGAGTGGGTTGCCACTCCCTCCTCCAGGGGACCTTCCCAACCCAAGGATTGAACCCAGGTTTCCCACATTGCAGGTGGATTCTTTACCATCTGAGCCATCAGGGAAGCCTGGCCTCTTTCCAAATGTTAACATTAAGAGTTAGTGTCTTCCAAGTCCAACCTAGAATATGAAATGACTGATGCTTTCTGCTACTGGCTTGGGATTTACTATTTACTATTTTCAGGGAGTATCACAGAAAGATCACAGTTATGACATTTGGTAAGTATCAGTATTGCATGTCAGAAATACATTTTTTCATAAATATAAATAAGTGTTTGGCTCCTATCAGTTATTTTCAAATTATGGAAGTTGGACCAAAATATCTGTCTTACCACTTCAATTGCAGCAATATCCATCAAGGTAAGCAAAATTTGGCATAGCCATCCAATGGAAGGAACATTAGTAGCAATAAAAAGGAACCACCATGCTACAACCTGAATGCACCTCAAAAACATTACTCCAGGTGAAAGAAGTCAGATGCTAAATACCATATATTCTATTATCTCATCGTGCAAAATGCCCAGAAAGTCAAATTTAAAGAGACAGAAAACAGATTAGTGCTTGCCTGGGTCTGAGGGTGAGAATGGTGAGTGCTACAAACAGGCACTCGAGATTTGGGGAGAGAGGGGCGGGGATGAAAATGTTCTAAAATTGGATTGTGATAATGATTGCATAATTCCGTAAGTTTACTAAAAATCATTAAATTGTAGAGTGTGATGTATTTGATAGTTTATAAATTATATCTCCAATAGAGCTGGTTTTAAAATAAATAGCCAAAAAAAAAAAAAGCAAGAATGTCTTACATAAAGTCATTTTTTTTCCCCTCTGAGGTTAAAAAATAATTGTAGTCATGTTTTTTTAAATTTACAAGAAAAAAAAATAACTTGATGGATACAATTTTCTCAGTTAAAATTTTTCAACCCCTAAATGATTGGCATCTACTTACTACTACTACAAATTTAAATTTTATTGAATTTGCATGAAATTGAATTTTTAAGCTATTTCAGGCTTAAGATCTTAATATTTCATAATATTAAACTCAGAATACAGGATTCCTAAATTCTTTCCCAGCCTAAGTAAAAGAGGAAACTGACCTAAATAACATATAAATTTCTTTACAATTTTTAAATTTGACCATTTAAATCAGTGGAAAAGAGTCTGTGATTTGAAACTAATCTAGTTTTGGTCAGTGTAAATGATAGATGATGACTGATATGGTTTCTGGTTATGGACTCAGGGTGTTCTGGAGGATTCCAAAGCTGTATAAATTCCAGAGGACAGGAATGTGTCTCATTTACACCAACTTTTATCCCCCTGTGTCTCCAAGACAGACCATGGTGCCCTATACAATAAATGTTGGTTCAGTGGTTCAGTTAATATATGAACAGGCCTGAAAATCCCCAGGTGCACCAAATATTTTCTAAAACTGAGCACACACACACGCACATATTTTTGTTTTCCAAGCTCGTGACTGTTTCCATGTTTAGATGCTTAGTAAAATGTAAATTCACTTAAACATGCTACTAAATTGATAGTAACATGTTGCCATTTTGAAATGCTTTTCCATCAATAAATGGCCATCTAATTTTAATGTAAAAATCTCAAAGATTCAAGCCCACTACTGTAAAAGACTTTGACATTCCTCCAAGGAACTTTCCAGGCAAGAATACTGGAGTGGGTAGCCATTCCTTTCTCCAGGAGAACAGAGAGATCTTCCCAACCCAGGGATCAAACTCTGATCTCCTGCATTACAAGCAAATTCTTTACCATCAAAGCCATCTGGGAAGCCCTCAGAAGTCTTAGTTGTTTCCTTTTTCAGTCATCATTCCAAACAAATAAATATATGCCTCATTTTTCAGTTTTGACCAAATCTAGCTTAGATTTTTCCAACTTCGTCCAGAATCTGGATTACAACTCAAGCCCACTTTCCAACACATTATAAATCACTACACTAACAAATATATTAACATGCTTGCTAATATCTTCTGAAATCATAAACGTGAAAAATACCACTGAAATAGTTTTCAAAAGCCTCTCTTTAGTTAGTGCAGGTTTGGTTACTAAATTTATTTAGCAAATTAAAAGGTGAAGACCTTGTGAAGCTTGGGAGGTCGCAGAAAGTGTAAGCCATTTTCATTCTTTCCGTAGTGAGTTGGGAAGTCCCTGCCTTAGGCACAAATTCCTCTGTGTCACAGACCTTCACACTCAAAGGGTCAGCGTAGGGTGGGAGGGAGGAGGACGGCCCAGCAGCAGGAAACAATCGCACCTGTTGTGTCTGCAGGAGTACCTGAGACTGCAGCTCAGATCACATTTCTGAAAAGCCAGATTTCTGCAGAGCTGAATATTTAATACCATCAGGCACATAAAAGGACACACAGTATCTCTCCCCAGTTGCAAGTGAGAAATAATTCCCTTTGAACACTTTATCTAGCCAATGTATAGCAATAAGAAAAAAAAGATTTTTATTTCTTAAAAATAAAACTAGAGTGAAAATGGCAGACTGAGTTTCAGGTACCTTTGGAACTAACTGCTTCTTTTATATATGTAAATGTATTTGCTCTCCAAGAAGGTTAAAAGTTTGCAGCCATGCCATTCATGCAATCTAAATCTCCCCTCTCACGGTCCCGCGCTATTCCTTCCCTAAGATGACACTGCCCCTTTGCACACCTGCCGGGGGGATAAGTAACTTTCAGCTCTAGAATCCCATGACAGCCGAAAACTGTCATCCAACAGGTCCCTCTTCCTTCACTAGAAGCTAACAGAAGCCAGCAAGGATGACCGTCTGCGCTCTTAAGAATTCGGGGCACAGGGAACTGTCAAAGTCGTCCTGCGGGGGTCCATAGGTGACAGCCAAGTTTTCCAGAAGGCTTTCTCCACCGCCTCTGAAGAGGGGGACCCCCCCCCCCCCCCCCAGCCAAGGGACTGCCTAAGAGCAACCTAAATAAACAATCGGGCGTGCGCAGGGCGAAGGAGGGGGTATCCTTTCTCGGGAAAGGCAACTCGGTTCCTCGTCGTTCAGTTACCAAGTCGTGTCAGACTCTCTGCGACCCCACGGACTGCAGCACGCCAGGCTTCCCTGTCCTTCACTATCTCCTCCGGGAGTGTGCCCAAGTTCGTGCCCACCGAGTGGGTGATGCCACCCTGGAGGCGCACAAACCTCTAGCCCAGGGAATCCGAGTCCAGAAGAACGGTTTACAGGGAGAATGCCGTCCTCACCCAGGACCTGTGTGCAGGGAAATGCCCTTGGTGCTCCAGGCGGGACGAGGGGAGGGTGGAGGGGACCCGCTCCAAGGGCGCCTGGCCCCCGCTCGCCCGGGAGGCAGTGGGGTGACCCGGGCGAAGATCGCTGGGGCTCGCCTACCTTGGAGGGCGCTCAGCGAGCGCGGGGTCCCGGCGCCGCTCCTCCCCTGGCTCCGCACCTCGGGCGGGTAGGGCGGGTCGGCTCCGCCGGGCTCGGTGGCTCCACCTCGGCTCCAAGGAGCTCCGCCCCGCATGGCAGGGCGCGCCCGGGGCAGAGTCGGGCGCCGGAGCGGCTCCGGGGCGGGGCCTGGGCTTCCCAGCGGCCGGAATCGCGCGCCCGGCTCCAGGCGCCCCGGGGTGCCTTGTGTGCACCCCGACACTCAAGTCCCCAACCCTGGGCACCGCTCAGTAATTGGGTTATTCTGTTGGGGGCGAGGGGTAGATAGTTCCTGCTGCTTTTTTTTAAAAATGGTCCTGTTTAATCTCCAAGCTCATATACTTTTTGTTTTTTATACTTTGGCTACCTGATGCGAAGAACTGACTCCTTGGAAAAGACCCTGATGCTGGGAAAGATGGAAGGCCGGAGAAGACGGGGGACAACAGAGGATGAGATCGGTGGATTGCATCACCGACTCATTGGACATGAGTTTGAGCAAGCTCTGGGAGCTGGTGATGGACGGGGAAGCCTGGCGTGCTGCAGTCCATGGGGTCGCAGAGTCGGACACGACCGAGTGACTGAACTGAAGACTATTTTGGAGTAAATTTAGATTTACCAAATTTGGAGGAGGAAATGGCAACCACTCCAGTATTCTTGCCTGATTAGTCCCATGGACAGAGGAACCTGGCGGGCTACAGTCCATAAGGTCACAAAGAGTCAGACAGGACTGAGCAACTGACACACGTTAGATTTACGAAAAAGTTGCAGAGAGTACAAGATTCCCTAAACCTCCCTTGTGGTGTCCCCTAGCAGTCACGTCTTACATCACCATGGTACAGCTGTCAAAACTAAGAAATGAACATTGATCCATCGCTATTAACTAAACTTGACCTAGTGTAGATTTCACTAGTTTTCTGCTGATCTTTTTTCTGCTGATCTAGTTTTCTTTCTGATCTTTCTGTTCCAGAATTGCCTTCAGTATTCCACACTCCACTTCAGTGTTGTATCTCTTTAATCTCCTCTTATCTGTGACAGTTTCTTGGTCTTCTCTGTTTTTTCTTAACTTTGACAGTCTCCAAAGATTTTGCTAAGCTGTTTTGTGGATATCTATCATTTGGTCTCATTTGATGCTTTTCTCATCATTAGGCTGTGGTCTGCCTGCAATGAGGGAGATCTCTGGGTCAGGAAGATCCCCAGGAGGCGGGCATGGCAACCCATTCCAGTATTCTTGCCTGGAGAATCCTGTGGACAGAGGAGCCTGGCAGACTACAGTCCATGAGGTCACAAGGGGTCTGACAGGACTGAGTGACTAAACACAGTACATGGATTTGAGAGAGGCGACCACACAGGCAAAGTGCCCTGTCTGGGGCTACATGATAGCAACAGGACTTATTACTGATGATGTTGACCTTCATCGCTTGGTTAGAGAGCTGTCTGCCCCGTTTCTCCCAGGCAATTACTATTTCTCTTTCATACTCTCTTTTTGGGTGAAAGTCACTAAGTTCAACCCACACTCAAGGGGAGGGTGGGGGTGGGGGAATGAAACTCCATCCTGGAGGGGAGAGTATCTGCTTTATTATTTGGAATTATTCTGGAAGGAAGATGTGTCCCTTCCCTCTTAAATATTTATCGATTCAGTCATTCATTTACATCAGTATGGATTCATACGTGTTTATTTTATGTGCTTTTGTGCTCAGTTGTGTCCAATTCTTTGCAGCCCGGGGGATTGTAGCCTGCCGGGCTTCTCTGTCTATAGAATTCTCCAGACAAGAATACTGGAGTGGGTTGCCATTCCCTTCTCCAGGGGACCTTCTGACCCAGGGATTGAACCCAGGTCTCCTGTGTTTCCTGCATTCCAGGCGGATTCTTTACCTGCTGAGCCATCAGGGAAGCCCCTGATGAATTGAGTTATATCTCTTTGAGCTATAAATACATTATGTTTTGTTTCACAAATAGTTACAGCTTTGGCTGAAATGCTTTCAGACTGGCTCCTGTATCCCTTTGAAAGTTCATAAACTTTTAGAGCTGCTGCTGCTGCTACTGCTAAGTCGCGTCAGTCATGACTCTGTGCGGAAGCCCATAGACAGAAGCCCACCAGATTCCCCCGTCCCTGGGATTCTCCAGGCAAGAACACTGGAGTGGGTTGCCATTTCCTTCTCCAATGCATGAAAGTGAAAAGTGAAAGGGAAGTCACTCAGTCGTGTCGACTCTTTGCGACCCCATGGACTGCAGCCTACCAGGCTCCTCTGTCCATGGAATTTTCCAGGCAAGAGTACTGGAGTGGGGTGCCATTGGGAAGACCAAAAAAAAAAAAAAAACCTCACTAATTATTTGTTCTCCTCCTTTTCATGTAACAGAAAACTGCAGCCCAAATCCCCGCAAATCTGAGGGCTTTTCAGGGTCTTCCTTGAAACCCTACAACTGCTGATTCCTACTCCAGTAATAGGAAATTAAAATAAAAAAAAATTCCCAACAGATTAATTTATGGGTTGGGACCCAATTAGAGAAGTGGAAGTTGAGCGTGCTTAGGTAAGTTTTGGTTAACCAATCCATACAGTTCTATGAAACAGGTATATGTATATGTATAAGTAGAGATAAAACATGTTCCAAAGATAGTCATGGATGTTTATTACTGCCTTAAACACCGAAGAAATCCAGCTGTTGAGATCCTTTGTTATATGGCTTTGGCTGACTCATGTTTGCATTTGCAAGTTGATCCCATAAACACGACACTTCCTTCTTCTGCGCTTGCGTCTGGCTCAGAATCTGATGCTGCCTGGCGTCCTGAGACCCTCTCATCTCTGCTCCTTTCCTCAACTCTTCTTGAGGAAGAAAATCTACTCCATTAGTCCAAGATTTTCCTGGTAGATACAGGACGGATGGCTCAGTGTCCAGCAGGACAGAGCGAACTGATTTTCTCAAAGTGACTAAACGTAATAATGGCTAAGGGAAAACATTTTACATCTCGGCCCCACTGTGTTGCTCTTGCTGTCCAGTCTCGCAGGCGTGTCCAACTCTTCCCACTGTATTCCAGAAGAAACGGACAAGATCGGAGGAGAAGGCGCGCTTTCTGTGCACTTTGCTGGAGGAGACGTCAACTGAAAGTAACAATTCCAACTGGTATGAAACACGGACTGTATCTCACAGTTCTTCAAGTGTACTAGTCACTAGGTAATTTTAATGTATCTTGTGTGGAGGGGAACGGGCAACTACTCCTTAACAAGAGTGTGGAGTTAGAAAATATTGGCAACCTACATAATGTAGTTCAGAAGAATCTATAAATCACCCATAAATATAAAATGCCATTGGTGTGTCTTAGAGGTTGGAAATTGGGGAAAGACAGATCAAATGTGTATAGATTTCATTTATCGCTTTAGCATTTGGCTGCTATTTTTATGACCGAGTAAATACAAACCATTTTAACCAGCCAAATAGGGACTTCCCCCATGGTCTAGTGGTTGGGAATCCTAGTGGTTGGGATCGCACATGCTACAACTTAGCCCCTGCGCCCCAACTACTGAGCCGGCTCTCTAAAGCCCAGACTCTCCAACGAGAGAAGCCATGGCAAGAGAAGTCAGCACACCGCAGCTTCGCAGCCCCTGGAGAACGCCCGCATGCGGCACTGTCCATGTCGTTTGTTATTTATTTATTTATGAGACGTTTATTTATGTCTCAGTGCAGACATAAATAAATACATTTTCAAACCAATCGATAAATAGCCAAATATTCTAAAGCTTGTTTTCTTCACACTTCTCCTAAGATTATCTATTTCTCTTTTGGGAAGGGAGAGAGGGGAGAGGTGTCAACTGGCTTCACTTTGCATTTATCATCATTAACCTCAAGCGGGCCGTGACACTTCCCAGTGATCCCATACCTGTTTCTCTCCTCCCACATGACTGTTTCAAGTTTCCGCTTCTCTTCCCAGATTTCTAGCAACAACTCCCCTCCAGCAGGCTCAGCTGATAACCTTCTCTGCTGAGCTGATAAGAGCAAAGCATCTGAAGATAAACTCTATCTTCTCTAACCTGTTTGAAGTTTATTCCTCCAACTCCAAACTTCTAAATTGTTTTCAGACTTGTTTTTCTCCATGGCACTAATTATTACCTGCAGCTTAGTTAGAAAGGAAGAGAATTTTATCGTTTTAGTTTTCTACCTCCATTGCCTAAAGCAGTTCCAGACTCACAGTAGTTTCACACTAACTGGAGTGAAGGAGGGCGATGGTGGTAGTTTACCGACTATGATGGAAGAATCCGTAGGGGCTGTGTGAGGGTGCCCTGGGCCGAGACAGAAAGCTGAGCAGAAGGCAGTCTGGCCTCCACACCCCCTCCAAGCAGAGCAGCTCCACACCTATCAGCTTGATAAGATTGCCCATATTTTTATAAACGTATTAGTGTCGTGTATTATTTTGGAATGGCTTGGGTTGATCTGATGCAGATAGCGTAGGAACCAAAGCGTCTCCAAACCTGCATCAGCGCCCTTCCTGAATGGGGACCACGAGGAAGAGGGGCGTGGGGCCAGGAGGAGGGGCATGGGGCCAGGAGGAGGAGGAGCATGGGGCAAAAGAAAGTGCAGCCTCCTCACCCAGCACAGAGCACATTGTGGCCCAGAAGGAAAGAGGGTCTGACTGTGATTCAAGCACCCGCATTCAGAGACTGTGCTGGGCGACACTCAGCCACCAGGGTTTATTTTGGAAATCACTATTGTTCATTTCTGTTTGGAAGTTGTTTGCTAACAGGAAGAATTACATATACACATATATATTATATGTATGTGTATGTGGTGGTTTAGTCGGCAAGTCCTGTCTGACTCTTGTGACCCCATGGACTGTATGTAGCCTGTCAGTCTGCTCTCTCCATGGGACCTCCCAGGCAGGAATACTGGAGTGGGTTGCCATTTCCTTCTCCATGTATATGTGTATGTGTATACGTATATATATATACACACAGCCATATGTACATATCTATGTGTCTCTGTATATATACATGGGGAGATCCCCTGGAGAAGGAAATGGCAACCCACTCCAGCACTCTTGCCTAGGAAATCCCATGGATGGAGGAGCCTGGTGGGCTACAGTCCATGGGGTCGCAAAGAGTCGGACACGACTGAAGGACTTCACTTTCACTTTCATGTATGTGTACTCAGCTGCGTCTGATTCTTCACAGCCCCATGGACTGTAGCCCCCGGACTCCTCTGTCCATGGAATTTTCCAGGCAAGAATGCTGGAGTTGGTTGCCACTTCCCAACCCAGGGATTGAAACCTCACCTCTTATGCCTCCTGCACTGACAGGCGGATTCTTTAGCACTAGCACCCCCTGAGCAGCCCCATATGTGTGTATATATGATATGTAAGATATATTTTTCATGCAAATTTTTACTATGTCATTCCAACCCCCCAATACGCTCACATACTGCAATTCATTAAAAGAGGTAAAAGAGTTCATTCCCTCCACATGGCCCCCTGATGACAGCCTAAATCCCTCTCCAGCACAGAGGAGTCCTCTCCACGCTCTCACCCCATCCTTCCTGCTGCGTCTCTTCCCATGTTGCTTGCTAGCAAGGTGCGGCAGCTTGTAGAGTTCCAAATTCCCTCTCATTTTTCACCCTCTTCCCTTCTGCTCTTGTTCCCTCAACACACGTTTTGACCGCAGAGACTACAAAGCCCTCTCCCCTTCTCTTAGTCTTGAAACTTCCTTCTCCCTTTATTTGCTGCACACAGGGAAACCTTCCCTGAACTCTCCAGCTTATCTTGGCCTTCCCAGTTAGGTCATCCCATAAAATGCTTGATATATTGCTTTTGCTACTGTGTCAGTTTCTTTGGCTACTGTGACAAATTACCACAAACTTGATTGCTTTAAAAAAATACACATATATTATTTTACAGTTCTGTAAATTAGAAGCCTGACAAAGTCCTCACTGGGCTGAAATCAGTAAATCAACAGGGCTGTGTTCTTTCCGGAAGTTCTTGGGGACCATCTCTTCCTTTGCCTTTTCCACTGTTTTCAAAAAGCTGCCTGCATTTCTCGGCTTCTGGGCCCTTTCTTCATCTTCAAGACCAGCCCCATCTCTGGCTCTCAGTCTGAATTTCCCTCTTCCACTTATAAGGACCCTTGAGATTCCATTTAGCTCAATTAGATAGTTCAGGATAATCTCTCCATCTTAAGATCCTTAACTTTAAAACATCTACAAAGTAAAATAACGTATTTATCAGTCCCAGAGATCGGATATGGGCATTTTTTTGAGGTCATGATTCTACTAATCACAGCCATGCTCCTAAATAACCTTATAATTCAAAGATTAATTAGATTTCAGCATTAAATGTTTCAGTTTCTAAAGGTATAAAATCAACAAGGCTTGGCACAGTCATGAAGGAGGCATGCTCCCGTCTCCTCTTTAGTGATGCCTCTGCCTGCCCTTTGCTCCCTTTGCCACCCCTACCCCCACCATGCCGCTCTGAGGAGGACCCGAAGTTGGCAGATTTTCTAAGCTCTACCCCTTACCCCATACCTAAGTCTTCCTGGGCTTTCTAGGACTTGTTCAATGGGGAAGGGAATGCAAATGTGGAAATGAAGGCATTTGATCTTAACAAGCTTGAAATCTCTGGGCCCCCTGAGTCTTGCAGACTAAACTCTGAGCTAGGGAAAGTGAGTGTCTACATGCCTCTCACCAGCTTGGGACAACAATCCTTCTGCTCCTTGCAAGCTGCTGGGCTGTTTGTTTTTGCCAGTGTTTGTGCTCACTCAGTCATGTCTGACTCTGCAACCCCATGGACTGTAGTCTGCCAGGCTCTTCTGTCCACGGGATTTTCCAGGCAAGAATACTGGAGTCGGTTGCTATTTCCTCTTCTAGAGGATCTTCCCTGCCCAGGGATCTAACCCACATCTCCTGCATTGGCAGGCGGGTTCTTTACCACTGTGCCACATGGGAAGTCCTGCTATGCTGAGTGCTGGGGTCAGTTTTTATAATTTTAAATTTCAGTGAGTTTACACTTGACATGGATAAGTCACACATGGAATTACATAATAAATTAATATCACCCCAAACAAATTATCACTGGGTCGCAGGAGAGCTAGTAAGTACTAGAAGACTAAGAGAGAAAAAATGATTTTAGTTAGTGGCCAAGGAAAACCCTCAGAAGGAGGCAGGATTGGAAGTGGACGTTGAGTGTAGGTACTCTGTTACACTGGGACAGCAAAGGAGTCTTCTGAGATGAGACAAAGCAAGTAAATATTCAGGCAGATTTGGGACCTACCCAGTAGACCAGTCCAGCTGGACCATGGGACACTATTGGGAGGTAAATCAGAGAAGTGGAAACACATTGTGTGAAACAAACAAAAGGTCCAGGTAATATATTTTTCTTGTTCACCTCTGCTAAGAGAGAAAAGAAAAAGTCACCATAGGAAATGAAACTCTGGTTGTTTTGAGTTCATGAATAAAACACTTAGCAAATATTTATGAACAATGTATGACTGCCTGCTTGTATATACATGTCTATCTAAACAGGTAGATCTCTTTCTAAGACTCCTTTTGTATAAAAGATACAGAAACCATGACATAACCAAGCTGATATTCCAAATAAGTGTCTATTGGTTGAGCCATGGCACCAACCAGTCAGAAAAGCTGTCGGCGGTGATGAGCTGGTATGGATGAACCAGTGTGGACCAGTGGTAGATCAGCTCTAGACATCACTGTTTAAAACTACTGCTGCTTATTTAGCAAAACTAATGTCCTTTCACTTTCTTTTAAAAAATATACCATTTCAAAGAATACAGTTTGGTGTATTTTTTGGACTTAACAAGCCAGATTTTTATAACCTTTTTTGCCATGATTATCACAATTCACTCTGCCTTAACAGTACTTAGAGTAATCAGTGTCACTTCCCTCTGTATTGTAAGGACAAGAAAACCACCTGCATCTCTAGAAAAGACCAGCTGAACTTCAGGAGATGTTTTCATACGCTGGGATGATCATCTAGAGTCTATTATAAGAACAGATGGTCAATTTGACTTTGGTAACCACTGGGGCTGCAGTTGGCGGATGTTATCTTTCCCTGATTATTAAATGCTACTGCACAGCCATGAAGAAGGGAATGACAACCCAGTATTCTTGCCGGGAGAATTTCATGGACAGAAGAGCCTGGAGAGCTATGGTCTGTGGGGTCGCCAAGAGTTGGACACAACTGAGCAACTCATGCACACACACATAGATACTGCACAGTTCTTGTGATATCAGAGGTTGGGATAACTCGCAACAAAGAGAGCAGGAAACACAAGCCCTCCCCCAGTGACAGACAACATATTCTGGACAAGCTCCTGATCAGTAAATTCATAGCAATGGTAAAAAGCTGCGTATCCTAGATCAGTGCATAACATTACTTACCTTTAGCCAGAAGTGGGGACCAAAAAGAGAAATGCAGGCCTTATAGCCAAGAGATAGCATGATATCATCAACTGACCTTGGCATCGCTAGTGACCTGGTGCTCATAGCAGGACCACCGGACAGCGTAACAAGACCACTACAAGAAAGGAAAATGACAAGCCACTGTCCTTCGTGATCACATACATTATGTGCTCAAACAAATGTTATCAAATTGAATCCAGGAAGTTACAAAAAAAGTCATATATCCTAACCAAGTCAGGCTTATGTTATAAGACTGGCCCATCTGTTAAAATCCATCAATAAAATTCACCACATTAAGAAGAAAAATATCTGATAATTTTTTTTTAATGGAGAAAACTAATTTGTTGAAGTTCAGCCCCTGTTCATGACTTAAAAACAAGCAAAATGCTTAGAAAACTAAGAAAGTAACTTCCTTAATTTGATCAATGAATATCCACAAAATTTATAGAAAGTGTCATATTTAATGGTGAGAAATTGAGAGCATCTGATCTGAGATCAGAAATGAGGTAAGGATGTTTTCATGACAGTTTTTGTGCAATGTTATATTGGAGATATTAGCCAGTGAAAAGGGCAAAAAAAGGAACTAAATTATATGAAGATTGAAAAGGAAAAATTATGTCCTTATTTACAGATAATGTGATTGTGTATGTGAAATGTGCACAAAAATCTATAAACTCTTACAACTAAGAAGTGAATTCATCAATGTTGCTAGATACACGGCTAACACATGAAGAAAATCAGTTAATTCCATTTCTATATAAAACCAACAATTATCATAGAAAATGATGAATGTTAGAAAGATAGCACCACTGAACATAAATAAAATAAAAATGAAAGACCTCTACACAGAAAGCAGCAAAACAGACTCAGCCAAACTGAAAAAGGTTTGTAAGAAAAGGAGGCTGTATTGTGATAAGAGTTTGGGAGACTAATTAGTAAATTGGAAGCTATATTAGAAAGATGTCAGCTGTACTCCTATTGATCTTTCTAGTTTTAATGAAATAACAATCAAAATGATATTTTAAAATTTAAGTTGACAAGTTATTTATCAATTTATATAGGAACTTAAAGGTCCAAAGATAGTCAACACAAACTTGAACAAAGATAAGCTGAGTTGGAGGATTTATACAATCAGATATCAAGACTGGGTAAAAAGCTATGGTAATTAGTTTTGCAAGTGGCCCAAAGATGGACAGTAACCCAAACTGGATAGAATAGAAAGTCCAGAGACACATTGCATATATGCAATAAAAGTCAACATTCAAAAAATGAAGATCATGGCATCCAGCCCCATCATTTCATGGCAAATAGATGGGGAAACAGTGACAGACTTAAGTTGGGGGGGATCCAAAACCATTGCAGATGGTGACTGCAGCCATGAAATTAAAAGACACTTGCTCCTTGGAAGAAAAGCTATGACCAAACTAGACAGCTTATTAAAAAGCAGAGACATTACTTTGCCAACAAAGGTCCATCTAGTCAAAGCTATGGTTTTTCCAGCACTCATGTATGGATGTGAGAGTTGGACTATAAAGAAAGCTGAGCACCAAAGGATTGATGCCTTTGAACTGTGGTGTTGGAGAAGACTCTTGAGAGTCCCTTGGACTGCAAGGAGATCCAACCAGTCCATCCTAAAGGAAATCAGTCCTGAATATTCATTGGAAGGACTGATGCTGAGGCTGAAACTCCAATACTTTGGCCACCTGATGCAAAGAACAGACTCATTTTAAAAGACCCTGATGCTGGGAAAGATTGAAGGCAGGAGGAGAAGGGGACAATAGAAGATGAGATGGTTGAATGGCATCACTGACTCAATGGACATGAGGTTGAGCAAGCTCCAGCAGTTGGTGATGGACAAGGAAGCCTGGTGTGCTGCAGTCTATGGGTCACAGAGTCGGACACAACTGAGCAACTGAACTGAATTTATGAAATGAAAAAATTGGAAAAGATGTCTTTAATAACAATAATCAATGATGAATCTTGTACTCTACCTCACATGTCACATAAAATTAATCCCGGATGGGTTTTATTTTACTGGTGTCTCTTAAATTTTATGTATTAATTGCTTGTTGGCTGCACTGGGTCTGGGTTGATGTGCACAGGCGTTCTCTAGCTGCGGTGAGCAGGGGTTGCTCTTTGTTAGGATACTTGGGCTCCTCACTGTGGTGCCGCCTTTCATTGTGGCGCACAGCCTGCGGGCGAAAGGGCTCAGTAGCTGTGGTGCATGAGCTTAGATGCTTCACAGCACGTGAAATCCTCCTGAGTCAAGGGTTGAGCCGTACTCCCTGCTTTGGCAGGTAGATTCTTACCCACCACATCACCAGGAAAGTCTCCCAGGTGGATTTTAGACCTAAATTTTTAAAAAGTAAACAAAGCTCTAGAATTTAACATAGGAGAATATCTTTATAACTTTGGCAAAGGCAAACTTTTTTACACAGAACACAAAAACTGCACACTCTAAGGAATAAAATTAATACATCTCATTACACTAAATTATTAGCTTTAATAATCTATTAAATTATTCAATTTAATAAATTAAAATTGATAAATTATTTTCATCACAGTTAAGTCTGTACAGTTAAACACTATACAGAAATGAGAATAAATGCCTTCTGCCTGCATGCAACAGCATAGATAAATCTCACAAACATAATTTAAGGAAAGAAGACCATCACAAAAATGTACACACTAAATCATTCCACTTACGTAAAGCTCCAAAACTGGAAAAAGATACTTGTGGAATCGGAAGTCAATGCAACGGTAACCTTTGGGTGCCTAGTGCCTGGGTTGAGTACAAAGGTATCTTCAGAGTGCTGACACTATCCTATTTTCTGATTTAGTGTTCACCTTATCAGTTCAGTCGCTCAGTCGTGTCTGACTCTTTTCAACCCAATGGACTGCAGCACGCCAGGCTTCCCTGTCCATTACCAACTTCCGGAGCTTGTTCAAACTCATGTCCATCAAGTCTGTGATGCCATCCAACCATCTCATTCTCTGTCATTCACCTTATATGGATTGCCATTCCCTTCTCCAGGGGATCTTCCTGACCCAGGGATCAAACCCAGGTCTCCTGTACTACAGGCTGATTCTTTACCATCTGAGCTACCAGGGAAGCCCTTATGAAAATTCTTCACAATCTACACTTAAAATTTTTGCACATTCTATGTTTTTGTATTTCTGTTGAAATTTTAATAAAAACAAAGGGAAAACATGGTCTTGATTCCATTTGCTCTGCCAGTTAGATCTTCATTCCTTAGGACCAACACATAGAGGAACCCCTAAAAAGTGTTATTATCTCAGTGTCTCTTTTCTTATCTCTCTTAAACCAGTTCCCAATGCTGAACTCCCTCGCCAGTTTCAAGTCCCAATGCCACCTAGGTGTTGTCCCCTTGACCACCTTATTTAACGATCCTGGCTTTTTCCCACTGCACCCCAATCTCATTTTCCTCTAAATTTTTTTACAAATCGCTCTGACACACTAGGTAATTTAGTTGTTTTATTTGTTGCTTATTTTCTCCCTCCTTTTTTATTCCCTGATGAATCTTGAGCAATATCTGACATTATATTATCAATAATATCTGTTGAATAAAGTAAGTTTGAGATTGGAGAAACAGAAGAAAGGACAAGTTTTAGAGAAAATTGAGCATTTTGTTTTCAAACTTGAAGGACTGACATGCATTTTGGATAGGCAATGAAGACAGATAACACTGAAGTAGTTGAATAAATGAGTCTGGAATTAAAAAATGAATGTAAATATATAAAAGTAAATATAAAGTATTAAAGGCATGGGAAAATGTAAAACTGGATGAAGGAATTAAGAGAATGAGTACAGAGAGGAAATATTGAGATGACAGAAATAGGATGATGCACCAAAAACTGACTTTAAAAAAAAAATGAATTGGGAGAAAAGCTGGATTTACATAGCTTTGAAGTCTTAGATTTCTTTGTAAATTTCATGATGCCATAAAAATACGGTTCAATGACAAATCCAATTAATGAATTAAAATGACGAGTAGGCAACCACTTAAAGCTTATGTATGTATGTTTTCATGATGATAAACTGTGAAATTAAAATTTTATTCAAAATAAAATAAGAAGCTATTTAGGACTGTTGAGTCAGTTTAAAATCTGTAAAGAAAAATAATTTGTATCTTATTCCTGAAAACAGAGTGACCAGAGGTCATTGCTTATCTTTACTAGAAAATAAATGTCCCCTCTGTGCACATGATTGGTATACATGGTATTAAGCAGTCACAGATGCCTGGGGAGGAGCCTGGCTTTGGTAACAAGCAGGAATTCAGGACCCAAGTGTCCACAGATGACCCTCAAATTATCTGGTACCTCATCTCCACCTGTCCCGCATCACTGCTTCTCTCTTGGTTTTTAGGCTCAGATACCCCACACTTGAGTTGGTGTCACTGCTTCCCTCTCTACAACCTTAAAGAGACCCCAAACAAGTGATGTTTACTTAAAAATTTAGTTAAACCAAGTAACTGGGCTTCCCAGGTGACTCAGATGGTAAAGAGTCTGCCTGCCCATCCAGGAGACGTGGATCTGATCCCTGGGTCAGAAGATCCCCTGGAGGAGGAAATGGCAAGCCAGTCCAGTATTCTTGCCTGCAGAATCCCATGGATGGAGGAGCCTGGAGGGCTACAGCCCATGGGGTCTCAAAGAGTTGGACACAACTGACTGTCCAAACACACACAAACCAAATAACTACTACATTTCTTGGAGCCTCAGTGGTAAAGAATCAACCTGTCAGTGCAGGAGATGCGAGTTCGATCCCTGGATTGGGAGGATTCCCTGGAGAAGAAAATGGCAACCCACTCCAGTATTCTTGCCTAGAAAATCCCATGGACAGAGGAGCCAGGCAAACTACAGTCCATGGAGTCGCAAAGAGCCGGACACGACTCAACAACTAAACACCACCACTAAGGGGTCATCCATGTTGTAGCAGTTGTTAGAATTTCTCTTTTTTAAGGCTGGATGATATTCCATTGGGGTTCCCTGGTGGCTCAGACGGTAAAGCGTCTGCCTGCAATGTGGGGGACCTGGGTTCGATTCCTGGGTCAGGAAGATTCCCCTGGAGAAGGAAATGGCAATCCAGTCCAGCACTCTTGCCTGGAAAATCCCATGGACAGAGGAGCCTGATAGGCTACAGTCCATGGGGTCGCAAAGAGTCAGACACGACTGAGCGACAGACCCCATTCTGCTTATTCAGTCATCTGCTGGTGGACATTTGGGTTACTTTCTGTGTTTCAGCTGCTGTGAATAATGTTGCTACAGAACATTGATGTACAAATATCTATTTGAGATCCTGCTTCTAACTCTTCTGAGTGTATGGATCATACAGTGATTCTATTCTTAATTTTTTGAGGCAGTTGCTGTGTTTTCTGCGTTGCATTTCCACCGGCAGTGTACAGGCTGGGATTGTTTCCTGATCATCTCTTCCTGCAGTCCTCTCTGGCCTTTTTGGAGCAGAGTCATTCCCTGTTTGCTCTCTTCACCCTCCCCTTCCAGGGATCCTCAAGCTTTGCTCTGGCTCTTGGTTTAGCTAAAGGGAAAAAAAAGACCCCCACCCCCATACCTCTGAGCCTTCCCTGGGCTTCTAGGCTTCTAGAAGATTTCACATTCCCTCTATAGGAATGCCTGGAGAGCCTCTACTCTGGAGGGCCACCCCTGCCTCATCCCACCTCCCTCCCAGTCTCTGCCTTGCACCACGGGTCAACCCCACATTCACCACTGTCTTCCTCAGGGAAGAGAGCATCTTTATTTGTTCAGAGCCCAGCTTCAGATGGTCCAAGTGACCACCTGGTATCTCAGTCTTCATTTTGTGCTACTTGGCAGGCATCATCCCTCTTTCCCAGCCAGAGGAAGGATCCAGCCCTTCCAATTCCCAACCTTTGAACAATTTTTGGCTTCTCCCAGCACATTACTTTTCCAGGCTGAAGAAAATCCCCTATTCTCCATTTTTCTGCAGAATGAAAATTATTGTTAAGTCATATGCCAAGGGAATAGTCTCCTTTCTGTGGAGCACCGGAGACTTACTCCAATATGTAAGGAAATAATTCTGTAGACTTTGACAGTGGCAAAAAAACTTAAATGTGAGTTGAGCACAGCATTAAGATAATTCCTACCAAAGGCAAGGCTAGAATGGGGAGAGATGTTCCACAATTTATTTCTATGCACTTCTTTACATTCAACAATGTAGTTTAGCATCGTGATGAGTACAATAATAAAAATATGCTTTTGAAATTGAAACTAGGATTTTAAAATGTATTTATCCACATTTTACATCTTTCCCAAAATAGCTTGAGGTAGAATATCATAAATATTCCCAATTATCTTAATAGTTGGAAGCACATAACATTTACTAAGAACTGGGAATTTAAAGTGAGCTAAATATCTGAGTGAAATTGACTCAGAGAAAGGGCTCCAAGTATTCAAATATTGATTTTCACTGCAAGGCAATACTGTTCCTTGACTTACAAAATTAATTAAGCTCTGTGTTAATTAATCACTACGCCTCTATAATGAGAGGCTGCCAATCACCCTGTCAGATTGTTTACAGTTGAAATCCTAGCCGAAAATTCATCTGGTTAATCATCTAAGTTAAATTTAACCTGTGTCTCAGGACCTCACACCTAATTCTAGATCATATCTGTGATCCTAGCTTGCAAACCTCCTGTGCGCCTTTTTGCTTCTGTATGAAGGTAACCAAGTTCCAAATCTCACAGAACCTCAGACTAAAGCTTCTCTGAACCTTCCAAGGCTATGGCAATAGAACTAATACACAGAAAATCTGTGCATTTGTCTTTTCTGTCTCATAGAGCAGTAGTTTGATAAATAACTTCATCTGACTTTTAACCATAAATGACTAAATTCTCTGACAACTTTGCAACTTAAAGAGCCTGAAATATGAAATCAATATGTCACTAATCTGTGAAAAAAAAAATACAAACAGTAATTTCAATTACAACACCATGCATGTTTTACGTAAGACTTACGTAAGGAACGTAAGACTTTTGGTCTATCACCTTTTGCTGGTCTTTATTCTCTTTCTCTTGTGTGTTGTGTGTTAGTCTTTCCGTCCTGTCCAACTCTTTGTGACCCCATGTACTGTATATCCCACCAGGCTCCTCTGTCCATGGGATTTCCCAGGCAGGAATAGGGAGTGCGCTGCCATTCTCTTCTCCAGGGAATCTTCCTGACCCACAGACAGAACCTGAGTCTCCCACATTGCAGGCAGTCTTTGCAGTCCGAGCCAACACGGAGCCAACTTCCTTGAGGGGGTTTCATAGGTGGCTCAATGGTAAAGAATCCACTTGCCAATCAGGAGACACAGGTTCCATCCCTGGGTCGGGAAGATCCCCTGGAGAAGGAAATGGCAACCCACTCTAGTATTCTTGCCTGGGAAATCCCAAGGACAGAGGAGCCTGGTGGGCTACAGTCCATGAGGTCATAAAAGAGTCAGACAGGACTGAGCAACTAAGCAACAACAGCAACAGTTTCCTTGAAAAGGAAAGCTTTAGGACGCTTTCCCTGCTATCCCAGGTCAATGCCATTCTCTCTGGCACTTACGATTTTTAAAACCAGATTAAACAAGGTCTTGTTAAGCCTCCTGGGTAATGAAAAATCCTGTCCAAAGCAAACATACAATGCACTCACGCCATGTTTCAGCCACTTAACATGACCCTGGATGGACAGCAAAGTCCCTTTAAGCCCCACTAGCTATTTTTGCGGAGAAGGCAATGGCAACCCACTCTAGTACTCTTACCTGGAAAATCCCATGGATGGAGGAGCCTGGTATCTGCAGTCCTGGGGTCTCGAAGTCGGGCACGACTGAGCAACTTCACTTTCACTTTTCACTTTCATGCATTGGAGAAGGAAGTGGCAACCCACTCCAGTATTCTTGCCTGGAGGATCCCAGAGATGGGGGAGCCTGGTGGGCTACCTTCTATGGGGTCGCACAGAGTCGGACAAGACTGAAGTGACTTAGCAGCAGCAGCAGCAGCTATTTTTGACACTGGAATTTTCTTTCATGCAGTTTCCCCTCAAGCAAAGGCACAGGAGTGAGGAGGGGAAGGACAGGGGTAGGAATTTGGAAAAAGGAAAAATCACAGGGTACATCTGGCCTGGGAACCAGCCCAAGTCTGTGGTCAGAGAATGCAGTGGCAGGACCACTGATCTGTCCAAGGTCAGTCATGTCCTGCAGTTCAGGGTCAGGCAGTAAATTTTAAGTTACACTTTTCGTTAAGGCAGGCACGAGCCACATATGTGACCATTGAACATTTGGGATGTAGCTGGTCTTAATTTGGATACAAGTTAAGTGTAAATATACACCAGATTTCAAAGACTTAGTATGAAAAAAAGAATGTCAGTGATTTCACTAATTGTTGATAATGATTACAGATTAAGATGATGGATATACTAGGTTCAATACAATCTGTTACTAAAATTAATTACATCTGTGCCTTTGATTATTGCATGTAGCTACTAGCATTTTTAAAATTATATCTGTGGCTCACATGGTGTTTCTGTGGGTCGGCTCTGGCTGACAGCCATCTTCTTGGGGATAAGCTAAGCTTCTCATAGCCCTGGTGCAAGGGAGCCTGACTGCACCGAAACTCACTGTGTCCAGTAGGGGACTGATTTTATTACCCACACACTTGATCTTTATATAATCCTGTATAAACATATTTTCATGTTCAGCATTGCTGATGAAGGTAACTGCGGTATCTACCCAGAGGTTTTTCCACAATCACCGATTTGTATACATTTGGCATCACCGACTTGATGGACATGAGTCTGAGTGAACTCTGGGAGTTGGTGATGGACAGGGAGGCCTGGCATGCTGCGATTTATGGGGTCGCAAAGAGTCAGACACGACTGAGCAACTGAACTGAACTGAACTGGAAGCTTCCATTGAGACAAATCTCATGCTAGGCCAATGGTTCCTTTTTTTTTTTTTTTTTAATGTGGTTTAAAAAAACAAACAAAACAACCCATTATTTATTTGGCTGCTCCAGGTTTTAGTGGCAGTGTGCAGCATCCACGTCTCTGACCAGGGATTGAACCTGGGTCCCCAGCACTGGGCATGCAGAGTCTTAGGCACTGCACCACCAGGGAAGTCCTAGACCAGGGGCTCTTAAATATGGTTTCCAGAGCAAGAGTTTTCCCTGGAAACTTGTGAGAAATACAATTTCTTCTTCCTCATCCCAAATCCAGTGAATCAGAAACTCTGAAGATTAAAGCTTAGGACTCTATTGATAAATCTTTCCAAGGGGTTCTATTGCAGTCTAATATTTGAGCCGGCTCATTGGAAAATACCCTGATGCTGAGAAAGATTGAAGGCAAAAGGAGAAGGGAGTGGCAGAGGATGAGATGGTTGGATGGCATCATTGACTCAATGGCTATGAGTTTGAGCAAACTCCAGGGGAAAGTGAAAGACAGGGAAGCCTGGTGTGATACAGTCCATGGGGTCGCAACACAACAGAGTGACTGGACAACGATTTGAAAATCATTTGGTGCTCTGGAACAAACATTAGACTAGGGACGGAGGAGCCTGGTGGGCTGCCGTCTATGGGGTCGCACAGAGTCGGACACGACTGAAGCAACTTAGCAGCAGCAGCAGGGCTGCCAGACAAAACTTGCTGCTGCTGCTGCTGCTGCTAAGTCGCTTCAGTCGTGTCCAACTCTATGCGACCCCATAGACGGCAGCCCACCAGGCTCCCCCGTCCCTGGGATTCTCCAGGCAAGAACGCTGGAGTGCGTTGCCATTTCCTTCTCCAATGCATGAAAGTGAAAAGTGAAAGTGAAGTCGCTCAGTCGTGTCTGACTCCTAGCGACCCCATGGACTGCAGATAAAACTTAGATGCTCCATTACTTTTGAATTTCAAACCAACTGAAAAGAATTTTTTAGTGTAAGTATGTCCTATGCAATATTAGAGACAGACTTACACTAAAAAATAGAAAAGCTTTACTGGCTTTACTGTTGTTCGAAAATTCAAATGTAACTGGATATTTCTGTATTTTATTTGCTAAGCCTGGCAATTCTACTTTAAAATAGTGGGTATCAACTGAGACTATAAATTAAGTTAACTCATCTAGTATGGTCCCCAGGCATTGGGATAGATTTTTGTCTTTTTAATCCCAAGTTATTCTAATGCTCAGCTGCATGCTCCTACATTAAAGTAATGCTTTCAAGCTTTAATATGCATTCAAGTCATCTGGAGGTCTTGGTAAAACAGATTCTGGTGCAGTATTTGGGGGTTGGGCCTGAGATGTGGCCTTCCTGACAGACTCGCAAGTGAAGTCACTGCTCCTGGTCTGGGGACCACATTCTGAGAAGCAGAGCAGAAGGAGTGCAGAGACCAGTGCTTTGACATCTGGTCAAGGCCACCCAAGAGGCTACCTGGAAGACAACCACGCGTCAGGGAAGAGGTTCCAAGTACCCAGACTGCGAGAGTCTCAAAAGGGAGAAGCCACATCTATCCCAGGGGGAAAGGCTTTATGGAAGAAGTGGCATTGTTTAAATGCTGTAGTACATTAAAAAAAAAAAAAAAAAAACATGGCTGCAGTAATTTGCAAGAGATAAAAACTGGTCCTGCAGATGCTGCCATGAAAATAAAGGAAAGCTTGTAAAACACATGCTCTCCACTTTCCAACCAGAAAGCAGGCAGAGGCTGGAGCAGCGGTAAGGGCGACGTTGCTGTTGTTCGGTCGTTAAATCACATGGATTCTTTCGCGACCCCATGGACTGTAGCCCACCAGGCTCTTCTGTTGGAATATAAAAAAGTAACAGAAAACAATTTTTAAAATGTGTCTAATGAACTATGGCTCTGATTAAGGAGATGGGAATAGTTATCTATTGCTATGTAAAAACTATGCTAGCGTTTGGTAGTTTTAAATAGTCATCGTTTATCAAGTCTTAGAATTGGATTTCTATGAGTTGCTCACTCAGGAGGCTTCAGCAGGAGGATTGATGGGAGTCAGAACTGCCTGCCCTTTCACCCTCAAGAAGGCTAGACCGGATTTCATCACCTGGTGGCAGCAGTGTTCTAAGAGGACAAATCCCAGTGCACAGGGCTTTCTTTATAAGCCTCAGCTTCTGTGCGTTTACTAACATCCCATTGGCCAAAGTAAGCCACACAGCCAAATCCAGGGTTAATGTACGAGGAACTCCCCAAAAGGCATGGACACCGGGGCTGTGTTCCACTGTCAATCTTTACTGTTACAGTTTACCCCAGATGGCTAATGTCAGGCAATTTATTGATTAGAGAGCAGAGAATAAATAGGAAACATTGTAGGAAATAAAACTTGAGAACTAGATCATTATTTGAAAGTCATGCAATATGAATGAATGCAATATGCCAGAAATGAATGCAATATGCCAGATCAGAGGGAATCAGTGATTGTTTGGACAGAAAAGCCCCATAGGCACAGGCCGGGATAGTCTTTTTTTTTTTTAAACTCTGGTGGGTCTTTGTTGTTACACGCCGGCTTTCCCTAGTTGTGCTAAGCGGGGGCTACTCTTGGACACAGTGGGCTGGTATCTCATTGCGGTAGCTTCTCCTGGAGCACAGGCTCTAGGCGCTCAGGGTTCAGTGGTTGTAGCTCCTGGGCTCCAGAGCACAGGCTCAGTAGTGGTGGCACACGGGCTTAGTTGCTTCCAGGCATGTGGTATCATCCCAGACCAGGGATCAAACCAGCGGCCCCTGCATTTCAAGGCGGATTCCTAACCGCAGGACCACCAGGGAAGCCCCAGGATAGTCTTTTAATCCGAAGAATCAGTCGGTGCTCTCAGACAGCCTGCAACAGAATTAACTGAATTAACACTTCCAATAGGAAGTGTTTCCAAGACACTGTTAAAATGAATCAGGACCCAAGATTCTCTCCACCCAAGATTCAAATTTCCAAGACAGAGAACCCTAAGGGTCTCTATGAGTCATTGCTCCCTGTCCGGCTAAAGTTGGAAACAGCATGCTGGTCAACAATCCCAACAAGAATGCAAGCAGTGGGGACTGATAATTTTGCAAGGAATTTCCAAAAGTAGGCAAACAACTGAAAAGGCATTAAGAGGCACAGGAAAAGATGCTCAACATCACTCGTCGTTAGAGGAAACACAAATCAAAACTACAATGAAGTATCACCTCACAGGGGTCAGATGGGCCATCAAAGACAACAACAACAAAATCTGCAAACAAGGATTGCTGGAGAGGGTGTGGAGAAAACGGAAACTCTCTACCCTGTTGACAGGAGTGTGAAAATCCCTTGGACAGAGGAGCCTGGCGGGCTACAGTCCCTGGGATTGAAAGAGTCAGATCCAACTCAGCAACTAAACCACAGCCGCTAAGGAGAAGAGTTTGGAAGTTCCTTAAAAAAACTAAATATAGAGCTACCAGGTGACCCAACCCCAATTCCAGGATTGCTCAACAACTCAAAGACCAAATAGCTCAAAGAAAGCCAACCCCATACTCCTTATCTCATAGCCTTCTTGTCACTTGCACCACGTTCCGGTCCTGCAACCCTATTTCCCTTCATGGCTTTCCCCCTCAGTGAGACCCTTCAGCCCTCACATTTGGCAGTGTTTTTTCCTGGCTCTTCCTCAACCACAGTTTGTGTGTGTGTGTTTGTTTGTTTGTTTGTTTTTTCTGTAAACTCTTCTGATTTGGTTTACACGGTCCATTCAACTTGCCTCTGGACCCCCTCCATGCACCCCTATTCCAGTCCTCCTCTCCTGCCCCTATCTGCCCCCTCAATATCAAACCTACTCCTGCCCAGCCACACAAACCTTCCAAGAAGGACCTGGGCAACTGAACAGAACTGTATTTTAGGGAGATGAATCTGACCACCATGTGTAGGGCAGGCTGGAGGCAGCAGGCTAGCTGGGAGCCTTCTACTAAATGTGAGAATCTGAACATGGAACGAACAGGGAATGGAAAGTGAATAAAAATGAAATGAAAGACACGGGCCCTTGGATTTGTATTGGGCTGTCAGGGGAACCATTCGATATCACTGAAGTCTTGATTTGAGGGTTTAAGGAGGAAGAAGCTTTCAAAAGTGGGAGTGGTGGGTATTGGACTATCATTAAAGAATTTTCGGTGAAAAAAATTACAGTGGGATGCAAAAAGTGGGTTAAAGTAGAATCATAAAAAATGATCTGTAAGTACTTTAAACATCTTACTTTAACTCAGAGAAGGCAATGGCACCCCACTCCAGTACTCTTGCCTGGAGAATCCCATGGACCGAGGAGCCTGGTAGGCTGCAGTCCATGGGGTTGCTAAGAGTCAGACACGACTGAGTGACTTCACTTTCACTTTTCACTTTCATGCATGGAGAAGGAAATGGCAACCCACTCCATTGTTCTTGCCTGGAGAATCCCAGGGACGGGGGAGCCTGGTGGGCTGCCGTCTCTGGGGTCGCACAGAGTCAGACACGACTGAAGCGACTTAGCAGCAAAACGTAAGTATACCTTTATTCATCAGTATTTTGAGTCAGAGTCCAAGTCTTTGAGTAAGGGACTGAATTCTGTTGAATCATCATGGGGCATCTTGATTCTAAATTTTGTTGTTATTTAGTCACTAAGTCGTGTCCCACTCTTTACAACCCTAAGGACTACAGCACACCACGCTCCTCTCTCCTCTGCTATTACCCAGTGATTACTCAAACTCATGTCCATTGAGTCAGTCATGCCATCCAACCATCTCACCCTCTGTCATCCCCTTCTCCTCCTGCCTTCAATCTTTCCCAGCATCAGGGTCTTTTCCAATGAGTCAGCTCTTCCCATCAAGTGCTCTAAGTATTAGACCTTCAGCTTCAGCATCAGTGTTTCCAATGAATATTCAGGACTGATCTCCTTTAGGATGGACTAGTTGGATCTCCTTGCAGTCCAAGGGACTCTCAAGAGTCTTCTCCAGCACCACAGTTCAAAAGCATCAATTCTTCTGCGCTCAGCTTTCTTTACAGTCCAACTCTCACATCCATACATGACCACTGGAAAACCCATAGTTTTGACTATACAGACCTTTGTTGGCAAAGTTATGTCGCTGCTTTTTAATATGCTGTCCAGGTTGGTCATAGCTTTTCTTCCAAGGAGGAAGCGTCTTTTAATTTCATGGCAGCAGTCACCACCCACAGTGATTTTGGAGCCCCAAAAAATAAAGTCTGTCACCGTTTCTACATTTTCCCCATCTTTTGCCATGAAGTAATGGAATCAGATGCCATGATTTTAGTCTTTTTTAAATGTTGAGTTTCAAGCCAGCTTTTTCACTCTCCTCTTTGACTCTCATCAAGAGGCTCTTAAGTTCCTCTTCACTTTCTGCCATTAGAGTGGTATTATCTGCATATCTGAGGTCATTATTTCTCCTGGCTATCTTGTCCAAGCTTGTGATTCATCCAGCCCAGCATTTCCTGTGATGTACCGCGCAGATAAGTTAAGCAGGCAGGGTGACAATACACAGGCTTGTCATACTCCTTCCTAATTTTGAACCAGTTTGTTGTTCAGTGTCTAGTTCTAGCTGTTGCTTGTTGATCCCATACAGGTTTCTCAGGAGACAGGTAAGGTGGTCTGGTACTCATATCTCTCTAAAAATTTTCCACAGTTGGTTGTGATCCGCACAATCAAAGGTTTTAGTGTAGTCAGTGAAGCAAAGTAGATGTTTTCCTGGAACTCCCTTGCTTTCTCCATGATCCAACAAATGTTGGCAATTTGATCTCTGGTTCCTCTGCCTTTTCAAAGCCCAGCTTGTACAACTGGAAGCTCCCGGTTCACATACTGCTGAAGCCTGGCTTGAATGATTTTGAGCATAACCCTGCTAGTATGTAAAATGAGTACAGTTGCATGACAGTTTGAACATTCTTTGGAGTTGCCCTTCTTTGGGATTGGAATGAACACTGACTTTTTCCAGCCCTGTGGCCCTGCTGAATTTTCAGAATTTGATGACATGTTGAAAGCAGCACTTTCACATCATCCTCGCTTAAGATTTTTAGCAGCTCAGCTGGAATTCCATCACCTCCACTGGCTTTGTTTGCAGTGATGCTTCCCAAGGCCCGCTTGACTTCACACCCCGGGATGTCCAGCTCTAGGTCAGTGACCACAGCATCGTGGTTATCCAGGTGATTAAGACTGCTTCCATGTCGTTCTTCTGTGTGTTCTTGCCACTCCTTCCTGACTCTAAATACATACACTCAAAAGGTCATGTCCTAGAATGTCCAAATTCAGTTCCTCTAAAAAAAGCAGAGACTTAAACATGCTTATGAAGCAATCTAAGGATAGGACCCTTCTAGATTTTTACTATTTCTCCTAACCCATTAGTTTTCTTACCTGTGCTTATCTTAAGAGCTCTTTTTTTTAATGCTATTTTATCAGTTTACATACTATTTAAATACATTTTAAAAATAAAATGTAGTGTAGAACTGGCATAAACAGGTTTGGGGAAAATGTAATTGTTACTTAATAAGCATATAATTCACTGGTATAAGTGGAAGTGTTTGGGGGTTCTAGAGACATGCCTCACCAGCTGCCAGTATCCAGAGTCGGGGGTAATACTCATAGATTTTATCAATGGGATGGACACTAGAAATTAAATCCTATGAGTCAGCAGTCTGGGTATCAGATAGAATTTTGATTTTTTTGTTTTGTAGATTCTGTGCTAGCTTGAAGGATATCAACAAATTAGTAATGTGACGTCCTTACTGATTATTTGAAAGATCATAATTATATTAAACAGCACGGGGTTTTGTGAGGGGCTGTTTGTTTTACCTGTGTGAGTCATTGATTTAGTGGACTTGCCGATGTCGTTTAGTCACCGAGTGGTGTCCGAGTCTTTGCGACCCCGTGCACTGCAGCTGCCAGGCCTCCCTGACCCTCACCATCTACCGGAATTTGCCTAAGTTCATGTCCGTTGAATCGGTGATGCCATCCATTAGCAGACTTACGTTCTTTTTTTTTTTTTTAAGTGGGATATAGTTGCTTAACAATATTGCGTTAGTCTCTGTCGCACAGGAAAGTGGAGCAGCTCTGCGCACACATACACCGCCTCACTCTTGGACCTTGCTCCCGCTCTCCGCCTCTCCGCCCTCTAGGTCATCATGCAGGGCGAGCTGCGTTCCCTGGGCTGTAACTGCGGCTTCCACCAGGATCTAGTTTACACGCCGTAGCGTGCACACGTCCATCCTGATCTTCCAGTTCACCCTTCCTCCCCGCCCCCCGCCTGTTTGCTCTCTACATCTGCATTTCTAGTCCTGCCTTGAAAATGGGTTCATCTGCACCTTTTTTCTAGGTTCCACGTGCACGCGTTAATACATGATTCTCGTTTTTCTCTTTCTGACTTCCTTCACTCTGTATAACAGTCTCTCTAGGTCCGTCCACATCTTTACAGGTCTATACTCTGAGCAAACGTTCCTCCTTAATTTCAGATCTCCACCATTGCCTTCCCACCATTGCTACATGTATTACAAATGTTTACTTATGGCCTGTTTCCCTGTTAAAATCAGTGAGTAATTGTGAGGCAGAGGCTATGGCTGTTTGGACTCACCTAAGTCAGGAAGTCAGTAAATATTTGTTGAAGGAACAATGATATTCTTTGTTCCTGCTAAGGTTAAGCTTCCTTCTCTCGGCAATTACAATGATCAATAGTTCTGAACCGCTCATTACTGACAGTGCATTCTTTACAAAGCAAATGGGTGAAAACCCGCTATGCAACACTGAGATGCATTACCATCTTAAGACCTGTATCACAGAGTCAAAATTTGTTTAATCAACAATGATATATTGGGTTGACCAAAAAATTCATTCAGGTTTTTCCATAAGATGCTTTTGAAAAACCCAAATGAACTTTTTGGCCAACCGTTGACAAGGCTAAGTTTCCAATGCTCAGCAACTATGGCTTTCGATAATTCTAAGCCATTCAGGTACTGACTGGGTGTTCTGTACGAAACAAGTAAGATAAAACCCTACCACACGGCATTTGCAAATATGTATATATATATTACCACAGGATGACTTTCAATTTAATTGGAAGTTTATGCTAGCTAATCCTTCCTCAATAATACACATTGTAATCAATAAACCTCCCTTTCCACTATGGCCCCTGTACTGTCAGTAATAAAGGCAAAAGTAATTTTGAAAGTCTGCTTGAAAATCTGAGTTTGAGAACGACAGTTTTAAACAGGCCAAGAGGTTCATTTTCAAGCAATAGTTGGATCATGAATGACTTTTAATGAAAAAGTAAAGACTTGGAGAAGGAAATGACAACCCACTCCAGTGTTCTTGCCTGGAGAATCCCAGGGACAGAGGAGCCTGGTGGGCTCCGTCTATGGGGTTGCACAGAGTTGGACACGACTGAAGCGACTTAGCAGCAGCAGCAGCAGCAAAGACTTGGCATGTGTGTTGATCAAGAACATATTACTCTTTTATTCTAGGCTCTGAGATTTCAGAAGCAATGCCTACAGACAGCACTTGTTCTGGAACTTCATTCGTTAATATCAACTGCTCCTCATCCACTTAATGCTTTACAGTAAATATAAGTAAGCAATCAGATGTGTCACGGCACTTGCAAAGCATTCTCAACAATGTCCTCAAATGGACATTATGTAAAGGACCAGTTTCATCATGCAAACATTTTCCAATCCTCCTTATAATTTCCATCCTTACGATGGTTTTGTTATATAATTATGCTTTCCTTATTAACCTGAGCCCTTCCTCTGGATATAAATTTTTAATGCCAATTGGAATCACTAGAAATGTTTTCCATCTCATCCACAAACATTTTTGTTTAATCTTTGTTCTCATATTGATAACTGCTTCCCAAAGCTTCTTGTCAGATTCATTTATTTCTTCTCCCTTGTGTCTTTTCCGTGCCTCTCCACATAAACACACTAAAAGTGAAAGTTGCTGAGTCGTGTCAGACTCTTTGCGACCCCATGGACTACGCAGTCCATGGATTTCTCCAGGCCAGAATACTGGAGTGGGTATCCTATCCCTTTTCCAAGGGATCTTCCTGACCCAGGAATCGACCTGGGGTCTCTGACATTGCAGGCGGATTCTTTACCAGCTGAGTTACCAGGGAAGCCCAAAGGGATTGCCGAAGAACATAAAGCAGAAGTTCGCTTCGGAAAATTACTTTGATATTTCTGGGGGGCAAGTGCCACCCTTGTTTTACCACCACACAATCAAACCCGGGTGCTGTTTCTGACTTTTTTTTGTCTGTATCAATATTTTCATCAAAGATCATAAAATCCATGAGAAGAGGAAACTTTTTTATCCTTTGCCCCTCTAAGTTGTTGATATCATGGCAAATAAAAGGAAGGGCAGGCAATGAATTTTTTTGAATCATGCATATGAACATCTTTTAAATTCTTTATCCTTTGTCAGGAAACCAGCAAGTTAAAGAGAAGGCGATGGCACCCCACTCCAGTACTCTTGCCTGGAAAATCCCATGGACAGAGCAGCCTGGTAGGCTGCAGTCCATGGAGTCGCGAAGAGTTTGACACGACTGAGCGACTTCACTTTCCACTTTCATGCATTGGAGAAGGAAATGGCAACCCACTCCAGTGTTCTTGCCTGGAGAATTCCAGGGACAGAGGAGCCAGGTGGGCTGCTGTCTATGGGGTTGCACACAGTTGGACACGACTGAAGCGACCTAGCAGCAGCAGCAGCAAGTTAAAATAGAACATTCAAAATTTAAATAAAAAAGAGCCCAAGACTAGGAAATAGACAATCCTAGAGTGTAATAGTTAACACTGTTTTGCTCTTATTGAAACTAAGATAACTAATTCAAACATGTGAATAAAAAAATATTATTTTTAAACAAGAAGTCTTTAATTTGAGATTTTTTTCTTTTAATGATGACTGTAGCCAGTGCATTTTTTAATAACAAGATTCTTAATTATCAGTTGAGGAGAACGTACAAATCTCAGGATTCCTGCTTCAAATTTAGACAGTGAGCACAGTAAATATGACAGCATGTCGCCACCTAGTGGACATTTCAGAAAGTGCCTAGACATCCAGGTTTCTGTCGTCAGGATTATACTTAGGATCACAAAACCCAGGACTCGGGAAATTTTCACGCTGCCCTAAACAGTGCTCTTGTTTCACGGGATGGTCATAGGTGCTAGAATCATCCACATTTGGATTGTAAAATCAAATGTCAACTCTAGAAGACAGAAATGAGAAACGGCTAATATTTATTGAGCATCTACTTTGTCCCAAGTTTACCTAGATTTTTTTTATATGAGACCCTTGGACTGCATGGAGATCCAACCAGTCCATTCTGAAGGAGATCACCCCTGGGATTTCTTTGGAAGGAATGATGCTAAAGCTGAAACTCCAGTACTTTGGCCACCTCATGCGAAGGGTTGACTCATTGGAAAACACTCTGATGCTGGGAGGGATTGGGGGCAGGAGGAGAAGGGGACGACAGAGGATGAGATGGTTGGATGGCATCACTGACTCAATGGACGTGAGTCTGAGTGAACTCCGGGAGTTGGTGATGGACAGGGATGCCTGGCGTGCTGCGATTCATGGGGTTGCAAAGAGTCGGACACGATTGAGCGACTGAACTGAACTGATGAGATCATCTGACATACTTATCTCCATATTTTACAAACTAAGAAACCAAAGCATAGGACAGTTAAGTAACTCACCCAAGTCACTTGGTCCCAAGCTGTGCAGCTGAGGTTTGAACGTAGAGCCCACGTTCTTAACTGAACAGGGATCACTCGCTCTCCCAGTTATCTTATGCAAAAGACAGGGAATGGCCTTCAGTAAACTACGGCACTGGGGGTGAGGTGATTTCATGCTTTTATTGAATGTGTATGACTCTTTTGAACTGTGGTGCTAGAGAAGACTCTGGAGAGTCCCTGGGACTTCAAGGAGATCAAACGAGTCCATCCTAAAGGAAATCAACCCTGAAAATTCATTGGAAGGACTGATGCTGAAGCTGAAGCTCCAATACTTTGACCACCTGATGCGAAGAGCCAACTCACTGGAAAAGACCCTGATGCTGGGAAAGATTGAAGGCAGGAGGAGAAGGGGATGACAGTGGGATGAGACGGTTGGATGGCATCACTGACTCAATGGACATTAGTTTGAGTTAAAGCTGGGAGATAGTGGAGGACAGGGAAGCCTGGTGTGCTGCAGTCTGTGGGGTTGCAAAGGGTCAGACACAACCGAGTGACTGAAAAACAGCAACAATGTGATACTTGGAGTAGCTCTAGGCTTCCAAGAAAGAAACCCAGAAGCCCTCAAGCAGTGGGTTCCTCGGGCTGGAGCAGAGAAGGCGGCCCCACTGGAGTCGGATCGCCGTAGCCTCACCCTCCTCACCGCTTTGCGGCAAAGCACCTCCCGAATTCAAACTTTGGCTGTCCAGTCGCTGAGCGGTCACTTTTTAGGGGCCAAGACATTATCTGGGGAGCTAGCCCAGAATCTGTGAATATGTGATCGAGTTAACCCAGTTTTGCCTGTTCTTCTAAGCTCCACCGGCCCATCTTGGTGCAGTAGAAGAGAGGAAACTTTGAATCTAAGAACTAAGAAGTCAAGGGATTGTCTGCCTACTGGGGCTGGAATTTGCGTGTGGAATGAAGGAGAGACAGTGTTTTCCTCCAACACACAGCAATTTGTGTGAGCCTTTTCTCTAGCACTTGGTTCTGTTCTAATGAATATTTCCATCACCTGTACCTTTGCCTCACACAGGATCCTAAGTGCAGAAAACAAACCAAAAAAAAAAAAAAAAAAAAAATGGAATTAGCATCTCTGTACCCTCTGGTATCCACCCAGACAGGATGCCAGCCCTCTGGCATCCACAGTGCCAGACTTGTGGTATTTATTTAATACATTTTTTTTGGTATGAATAAATTAAAATTGCCCAGTTAGTCGCTCAGTTGTGTCTGACTTGACGCTTTGCAACCCCATGGACTGTAATCCACCAGGCTCCTCTGTCCATGGGATTATCCAGGCAAGAATACTGGAGTGGGTTGCTGTTCCCTTCTCCTGATTCAAGAATCAAACCCACGCTTCCTGCATCGCAGGCAGATTCTTTACCCTCTGAGCCACCAGGGAAGCCCCATAAAATAAATTTAGGTATGTCTGAAAGTCAATAACTAAATTTATTAAATTTTATATAAATTTAGATTTATCTAAAATTAAAACACTTGATAGGCAATTTGGTGGTGTGCTAGTTTTCTCAGCTCAGTTGTTACTTTGCCCTGAAAATGACGTAGGGGATCCTTCAAGAGATTTTTTTAAATATTGATTGGTAATTTATGTCAACCAAACAAAATTCATAATTTGGAAATAATGTAGCTGGGTCTATGCTGATGAGGAATAATTAAATTGTGTATGCAAATGTTTAGGTCAATAAAATGGCAATGCAGTTTAAGAGTCAAACTAAAGCAAACCAATTAATAATCACCGCACTTCCAGAAAATCAGAAATTTAAGAATTTCTAGGCCTAGATGTATGATTTTAAAAGAAACATTCCTACATCACAGCGTCTAGCAGGCTCCCCCAAGTATGTTCTCATCAACGTCGCAGGGGACAAAGGGCAGGACAGGGGGAAACATGCCTGGGCCCCTGTGGCCTGGACTTGGACCCATCCCACTGTGACTTCTGCCGTCGTCAGTTTACCAAAGCGAGTTACAAGTTTGGCCCAAACCCAAGGTGGGTGGGCGGGAACAGAGTTCACCTCTTGACTACAAGCGCAGCTTCCCATGGCAGAGGGCACAAGTTCAGGAAGGAATCAGAAATACTTGCAAGTGTTTGTTGCTCAGTCCTGTCTGACTCTTTGCAACCCCATGGACAGCAGCACACCAGGCTTTCCTGTCTTGCGCCATCTCCCAGAGCTTGCTCAAACTCATGTCCATCGAGTCGGTGATGCCATCCAGCCATCTCCTCTGTTGTCCCCTTCTCCTCCTGCCCATCATCTTTCCCAGCATCAGGGTCTTTTCCAATGAGCTGCCTCTTCTCAACAGGTGGCCAAAGTACTGGAGTTTCAGCTTCAACAGGAGGGGTTTAATAGCTGGTGTTAATGGCTCCAAGTTTGTTTTTTGTTCAATCACAGAAAACTTGGGGCTATTAACACAATCCACTACACCTCTCCTGGCCCATGCTCTACATAGAAACTAGACATAAGCCATACTCTAACTCAAGTACCCTAAACCATCATGTCTCAAATTTCTATACTATTCGGGCGGGTCTAGGTTCAAGGGAGCTTCTGGCTTTAGCCAACTGCTGTGCCATGCTCTGAAATTTGACTCTACAGTAATTTAATGAAGCAAAGAACATTTCGATTACCTAAGGAAAATCAAATATAAGGGATAAATAAATAGATGAAGAAACTGATATCCTTATAAAGCATCACTCTATGCCCAGCTCCATACTGGAGGCTGGGGAAGGGATATTGACACAGTCTTCACAAGACGACAATTCCTAAGGACCTCAGCATAATGTACCCAAATTATACAGTGTGGAGGAAGGATTTTAAAAGACAGCAAGCAGGATTGAAGAGAGCAGAACTAACCACAAACAACATAAGCCAAATAACCAAAAACCTTGAGGCCCATATTCTCCAACCCATGGCTTCCAAAGGGTGGTGCATGTTTGTGCATATATGCACTTCTTGTGGTGTGTATATACCAGACACGGCTTCCCAGGTGGCACTGGTGATAAAGAACCCGCCTGCCAGTGCAGGAGACGTAAGAGACACAGGTTCGATCCCTGGGTCGGGAAGATCCCCTGGAGAAGGGAATGGCAACCCCCCCAGCATTCTTGCCTGAAGAATGCTATGGACAGAGGCACCTGGCGGGTCCATGGGGTGGCCTAGAGTCAGACACGACTGAAGGGAATAGCATGCCCGTACCCAACACCGGACAGGCATCTACACCCATACTCCCTTCTCTCCAGGCCCCCGGGTTTTCCTTGAATGATTTCTTTTCCTTTGAAACATGCCTTTATCATACACTTTAAATTTATTTTAAATCCGTGAGAAGAGTTTGGAAAGGGTTGTGACTTAACGAGTATGGGTTTCACTTTGGTGTTGAACCACAGAATCAGTGAATCTGGATACAGAAAAGTAGAGACTCGACCAGGCTCTCAAAGGCCTCACAGCAGAGTTGGACTAGCATGCATGAGTCCACAGTAAACAGGACAAGACAGACTGGATTTGGAGCTAAATCCAATGGGTAGACTGGGAGGTCTCGGGAGAAGTGCAACCATTAGGAAGACACACTTCCTGCCCAGAAAATGTGCCACTGCCCCAGTGGATTTTGGAATTACAGTGCTAACAAGTCATGCCTAAGACCCAGAGGATGCTACCACTTCGCCATGAACCTTGACTTGCTTCTGCAACCTCAGAGATGACTGTGCGCCCAATCCTTAGAATATCCAGAATTTGTACCACATAACTGGATACCTAATTGTATTTTTTTTGTCCTAGCAATCTTTGCTGTGTTTTCAGGATGGTTAGTCTTCCACTTTTACCAGATTGCAAACCCACTAAGGCCTGCGAACATATGTGTCTGCATAGAATTGAATGAGACCTTCGAGATCTTTCTGTATAATCTTTCCATTTCTACAGCTGGGAACATCAAAGACTAACAAGTTGTGACTCACCCAAAGCTCCTACGGACCCTTGAAGTTTAGAAGACTCCTTAAGATTCTTTTCTTTTCTCTCCCTTTCATTTATGAATCAAAGGGAAGAAGAATGAGTGACGCTATTTCTAGGGACTTTGTTAGAGTATATTGCTTGCTTAGGATTTCCTCACCTGGAGATTTAGGAGTCGGAAAACACAGCCCGTAGCTTGGTTATAGATTTTTGCTTTAGGAACGTGGGTTAAGATTTCCTTGGTGGTCCAGTGGTTAAGAATCCACCTGCCAATGCTGGGGACATGTCTTCGATCCCTGATCTGGGAATTTCCCACATGCTGCGGAGCAACTCCACAGCAAGAGAGACCAAGGCAGTGAGAAGCCCCTCTTCTCAAGAAAGAGTACCACCACTCGCTGCAACTAAGTAAAGGCCATGTGCAGAAACAAAGACGCAGCACAGCCATAAATAAACAAATACAATCTTTTAAAAAGAATGTGGGTTAGCTATCAATCTGAGCTGGTCAGCAAGACTTGAATGTAGCAGTGATGAGATTCTACACCCTGACCCTGATTAAATTGTTTCTCCCAACACAGGGTAAGCAACTAGAACCTGTAAGTTTTCTATGAGGAAGTCAGTTGAGGACCTAAGCCCTGAGCATGGGTAGGAAGGGACAGTTCAGAGTGGCCTGTGTTGGCAGGACCAGAGAGACAAACAGGAGCATTGTAAGGAGTTGGGTCTGGGTCTGGAAGTGAGAGGACTGTGCTGTCCCCTTAAAGATCTAGAATGAGAGATGCTGTCTTCCCATCTGGAGTCTTGAAGGTCCAAGACTAGCCATCGCCAGTCACGTCCATTCTGAGCTGGGGATGCCTGGAAGTCCATTGCCTTCAGTCCGGAGAGCATCAGTGGGGAAAGCCCAGGTCGATCCGGACATCTGCCTTTCTCTCCACTATTGCTAATAAGTAGCTCGTTTGCATTTTTTATTTAAAAAATAATCAGTGTTGTTTGATCTCTTAGCCGAATTAGACAGGATTAACATGTACATGCTCAGTCGCTAAGTTCTGTTTGACTCTTAGCGACCCTGTGGACTGTAGCCTGCCAGGCTCCTCTGTCCTTGGGATTCTCCAGGCAAGAATACTGGAGTGGGCTGCCATGCCCTCCTCCAGGGGATCTTCCGAATCCAGGGGTCAAATCCAAGTCTCCTATATCCCCTGCACTGGCAGGCAGATTCTTTACCACTGAGTCACCGAATAGTCCATCTCTAACCTCTGATCAGTTTAGAAACCATTCTTGAATACTAATACTCTTTCCTCGCATGAAACTGAACTATCCATCCCGTTGGATTCTCTCCAAAGGATTGAATTAGTCTGTAAAGCTGATGATTTTTATTTGGGGATGTTATAGCAACCTTATAACACCCCAAAGCCTTATAACCTTATAACACCTCAACCTTGTTTGAGTAAGCTCCGGGAGTTGGTGATGGACAGGGAAGCCTGGTGTGCCACGAAGTCCATGAGGTCGAAAAGAGTGGGATGCAACTGAGGGACTGAATTCAACTGATAACAACCTTATGGAGCTACAACTAACATTCAGTGAGCAGCAGATATTTAAAACGTAAACTTGTTCCATCTTGACACACGAATGAAAGTGAAAGTCGCTCAGTCGTGTCCTACTCTTTGTGACCCCATGGACTGTAGCCCACCAAGCTCCTCTATTCATAGAATTCTCCAGGCAAGAATACTGAAGTGGTAGCTGGTCCGTTTTCCAGGGGATCTTCCCAACCCAGGGATCCAGCCCAGGTCTCCCACATTGCAGGCAGATTCTTCACAGTCTGAGCCTCCAGGGAAGCCCTGAGTGTGACTGCAGTGGTGAAATACTGAAGTTTCGGTGCACTTCTTGTAACCTCTATTATATCCGGCCCCGAGGCCCCCAGGCAACCATGCATCTGTTTCGGTCACTCTAGGTTGGTTTACATCTTCTAGAATTTTATGTAAATGGAGTCATTCATTCTATACTCTCTTTGCCTTGCTTCTTTCACTCAGCAAAACCATTTTAAAAGTCCTTTATGTCCATCACGGAGTTCATTCTTTTTTGTTACTGACTAGCACCCCACTGCATGGAAATAATGCAGGTGAATGTTTATCCATTCACCTTTTGACAGACATCTCCGTTGCTTGCAGTATTTGGCTATGATAAATAAAGCTGCTTTGCACATTCATATATACAAGGCTTTGTATGGATATTTAATTTCTCTTAGGTAAATACCTAGGAGCCCAATGGTTGAATCATATGGTGTGTGTGTGTTTAACTTTTTAAGAAATTGCCAAAGAGTGGCACTGTTTTATATTCCCACCAAGAAGTCACTTCCAGCTGCTCCCTACCCCTGGCGTGGTGAGACTTCTTCATTTTAGCCACCATATTCGGTGTGTAGTCTTGTCTATGGTTCCAGTTCGAGCTTCGTTCATGGTTTAGGCTGTTGAGCATATTTCCATGAGTTCATTGCCATTGGTATGTCTTCTTTGGTAAAAAGTGTGTTCAAATCTGTTTCCCATGTTTAAAATGAGGGTTTTTGTTTCCTATAATTAATTTTCAAGAGGTCTTTGTATGTTCTAGATTTAAAACTCCATTGTCAAATGCATGACGCACAAATATTTTGTCCCAGTCTCTCGTTAGATTTTCATTCTCTGAACCAGCGTCTTTCTAGAGCAGAAGTCTTTATGGGTGATGAAGTCCATTTTATCAACTTGTTCCTTTATGGATTATGTTTTTAGACTCATACGTAAAAATTCCTAAAGTCACAGAGGTTTTCTCTTGTGATCTTTTTCAAGTAGCTGTATACTCCTGGGTTTTGCATTTAAGTCCATGATCCATTTAGAGTTAGATTTGCATAGGCATTTCTTGTTGAGATTACAGGGTTTTTCTGGTTTGGTGTGATAATATGATAGATTATATTGATTGTGTTTTTTTTTTAATGAATGTTTTTATGAAAAAAATATGGCACCATTGTAGGAAAAGATTCTGAAGCCTCATTCAGACTCAGCAGGTCACAACAGAGCAATTGTTGAGTGATGTCTGAACTGGGCACAGGAAGTGGAAGGACTGCTTCTGAGCCATGAAGTTGCCATTTGGTCCCTCCATGGTGACACGCTCTCTAAGTGATGCTTTCACTCACCTCCTTGCAGTCAGCTTGCTGGTCGCTTCTGCTGATGACAGTCTTACGTGCAAATGCAACAGTGACGGGAGAGAAGCTTATGAGCCCCCGATACTACGCAAGTTGCCTGTCGTTACATCTTAAAGTTATTCCCAAAAAACTCACGCTCTTCTCAGTGAAAATAAAAAAGAATCTGATAGACAAAGACCAGGCCAATGAATATATTGAAGACTAGAACTTCCTTTTTTTTTTTCTGGATAAATGTATCCTTTTTTCCCTCCACTTGGATCCCCCTGGGGTGTGATTTACCCAGAGAAATGTGTTTCCTTTTGAAGCTGTAGAGTGTTAACAAGATATTGGCATAGGGATTACTTTCGCCTCTGTCACGCAATCCACCCTAGCCCCGCATGCCAGTTCTTCCGTCCCCTGCAGAGAAACCACTGAATGGGGAGTGATGTGTTTCTGCTCTGTGTTACTGGAATTCAGAATGAATTTCTCATCATCACAGTGGCTTGGTGCCATTAAAATATTGCTGAAAGTGTTTTAAACCGATGCATTATGGTTTAAATTATTTTTTTGTGTGTTTTTCTTGGACCCTATCCTTTAAGGCTACCGCTGTTTCTCTGGGGAGATGTGTGCGTGCACGTGTGTGTAATCAGTCAATTCAGTTGTGTCCGACTGTTTGTGACCCCGTGGACTGTCGCCCACCAGGCTCCTCTGTCCATGAAATTTTCCAGACAAGAATACAGGAGTGGATTGCCATTCCCTTCTGCAGGGGATCTTCCCCACCCAGGGATCAAACTCACAGTCTTCTGCGTCCCCTGCATTGCAGGCAGATTTTTGCCACTGAGCCAGCAGGGTAAAGATGTGTAACATGCTTTAAATGATTGATTAAAGGGGTTTTAGAACTTAACCAATTTGGGAGTTGGAGACAGTTTGAATATTGTCCTTATTCCATAATGCTAATACTTATACCTCCTATGTATATTTAATGATATGTGAGAGCATTTGAGAAGGCAAGGAAAAAGGAAACAGGTTTCTTATGCAGCAAAATGAAAATAGTAGGGGAAAAGAATCTCAGACTGCTACTGAACTCTTTGAGACAGCTAAAGTTGAAATTGATTCTGGCAAGGCCATTACAGGGGTAATTGTCCAAGAGAATGTTTTCTTGCACAGGAAATTAGAGACAGGGAAAACATTATTAAAAGTAAAAATTTGTAGATTTTTGAATCCGCCAGCATGTGTAGCAGTTATTGTATTCCCTTATGGGATTAACAACCGAATTAAATTTTAGTTAGACTCCAATTTGGAGCTGAATTCCAAGCTTGAAGAGCCTTCGAGGAGGAAGGGAAAAAAAGGCAGAGGGATTCAAGATGCTTCTTGACACAGTGAAACAGCCCCCAGCCCCCCCCCCCACCCACCACCCAAATCACATGCTTTACAAAGTTACAAAAAAAGGTAAAGTGAAGGGGTTTATTGCTTATATTAAATGAAAGATCAAAATGTTTTGATTTGTGCTTTAGAAAAAAATCTGGTCATGACTCTGTACCAAAATTCACCATATGTACGTGATTCTACAAGTTTAGATATGACAAGATATGAAAAATATCTGTCACTAAATCTTATGATTAAACTCGACAGCAAAACGGAGACTTGGTTGACTAATCCAGGAATACAAGAGTGTTTTTGTGAGCAAGTGTGTGTGTTTGCTGTGTGTGTTGTGTGTTGTGTGTTGTGTCAGATGAGTGTATGTATTTTGAAGGGGGGGAAGTGGCAAGATTGAAAATGTTTATCTGAAAAAGAAGTTGTTGGATGTCTAAATTGCAGTAATTATTCATATAAATTTGCTTTAACAAGTAATCACTTCAGTTTTTGTTTGACTTATGTATCCATAGTTCTTGGATTTTCATTTAAAAATACACCTGTATTGAGACACAGATTCTACTGCTCTGCATTGGTTTAAAGGAATACTGATTATATTCTGTCATGTAGATAGACATTTTTGGACCAGACATGATATGCATTCATTAACAGCTCATTCATTTACCATTATGAGTTTGGCATAAGTGAATTTTCCAGATAACCAACATTAAACCCATAAAGGTTTTATTTTTATCATTTTAAGGGAAAGGTCCCAATGTTCCTCACATCTTAAATAAATCATTTTGATGAGGAATCCAAGTGAGTGCCAGATAATTGTGAGAAGGAAATCCTGTTACCTGGTGAAGAGGAATTAGAAGGTCCGATTTAAATGATACTTTTGCATGCCATTTATTGACATGGTGAAGTGTAGTGAAACTCTCTCAGTTGTGTCTGACTCTGTGACTTCATGGACTGTACAGTCCATGGACTTCTTCAGGCCTGAATACTGGAGCGCCTTTCCCTTCTCCAGGGGGTCTTCCCAACCCAGGAATCGAACCCAGGTCTCCCCAGGTCTCCGGCATGGCAGGCAGAGTCTTTCCCAGCTGAGCCATTGATATGGTAAGTGCTCACTTTATAATGGTGAATGGCAGAAAAGAGGCAAGGCTATATTCTGCACTAGCTCAACAATGATCTACGGATGGGGTGGGTACAGGGAAGGTTAGGTCTTTAGCTCTGCTTTTTAAAAATGACCTGCATGTAGACTATGCCCAGAAAAGTGGGAAACACTAGACACTGGTCCACGGTTCTCTTTCAATGGGCAATTGAAGAGGATTTTAATTTTTTTCCTCTTTCCTTTTTTATTTTTCAGCTTTTTGTGTGTGTGATCAGGTTTTTTTAAGGTTGTTAGGCTTTTTAAAACTGTATCATAGATAAACTACTTACTGCCCACTCAACCATACCTATATTAGGAAATGAATACGTATTTTTATGTGATAGATGCTCAGAGAAAATTCATTCATTTATTTATTTTTACATAAAGACACTAATATTCTGGGGACCTTTCCCTACATAAGCTGCTTTTAAACTATTTCACTTAAGATAAAGCTTTTGGAGAGACTTCTCTGGCAGTCCAATGGTTAAGACTTTGCCTCCTAATGCAGAGGGTACAGGTTCGATCCCTGGTCAAGGAGCTAAGAACCTATATGCCTCTAAGCCAAAAAATCGAAACATAATATAGAAGCAATATTGTAACAAATTCAATAGAGACTTTAAAAAAAATGGTCCACATTTTTAAAAAATCTAAAAAGAAAAAAGGAGAAAGCTTTTTGGTAGCTTCTTTATATAGACAAAGATTTTTTAAAAATATATCTGCACTCATTTATTACAGAGGCTAAGTGACGTAGCCAGACATTCAGTTCAGTTCAGTTCAGTTCAATTCAGTTGCTCAGTCATGTCTGACTCTTTCGACCTCATGAACCGAACCACGCCAGGGCTCCCTGTCCATCACAAACTCCCTGAGTCCTCCAAAATCCATGTCCATTGTGTCAGTGATGCCGTCCAATCATCTCATCCTCTGTCGTCCCCTTCTCCTCCTGCCTTCAGTCTTTCCCAGCATCAGGGTCTTTTCCAATGAGTCGGCTCTTTGCACCAGGTGGTCAACCAGGTGGTTCAGCTTCTGCATCAGTCCTTCCGATGAATATTCAGGACTGATTTCCTTTAGGATGAACTGGTTGGATCTCCTTGCAGTCCAAGGGACTCTCAAGAGTCTTCTTCAACACCACAGTTCAAAAGCATCAATTCTTTGGCGCTCAGCTTTCTTTATAGTCCAACTCTCACATCCATACATGACAACTGGAAAAACCATAGTCACACATTATAACACGGCTAACTGACCCTCACCTTGTATCTGCACTCGACAAAGCTGAGTAAGGACTTGCTGTTTACAGGCTTCAGTCAGAGCAAACCCTTGAGGATGTGTTCCTCCAGCCCCAAATTTCTGCCAAAATTTAAAAGTTATCTGACCTGAGGCTGATGTTAATTGCGTGACTGGAAATCCAAGTGATGTCAGTGCACCATAGAATAAAGAGGTTCTCCACCAACGAGCACTTTTCCCCTCGGATTCTCTGTGGAGAATCAAAAGACAGCAAGAAAAAGCAGTTACCTTTGGCTAAAGTACTTCAGAGTGGTTTCTGAGGTCATGATGCTCAGCTTTTAACATCACCCGAGAACGGGGTGGGGGGGGCGGGGTCACCGATGGCAATATTGTTACTTCTTTGGATACAGTTGACCAAACACACCAGACCAGCTGTTGTCCCTGTGATGTCATTGGATTTATAGTCTCTCACCTGAAGTCACGTGTTCAAATATCCGGGAGGCAGCCCTGAGCAGTGGTGACCAGCATGGGGTCTGGAGGTAACAACTGGAATCCTTCCAACAGGTAATTTTGAGCAAGTTATTCAACCTCTCTGTGCCTCAACTTCCCCATTGAAAAAATTAGACTCATATTAAAATCGACCGCATGAGGTCATGGTGCTAATTAAATGAGGCAATTCACCTCCTATGCTTAACATGGTGCCTAAGACATACTGAATGTCCAAAAATGTGTCATTATTATGATTATTAGATTTTCAATGGCTAATGATTAACATAACTGTGCTTGTAAATATTTATAACTCCTTAATGTGCCAAAAGTGGGATAGGAGACCAGCCAACCTGACCTGACAGGTGATAGCCCAGAACAGAGGTGGGCCAACTGTGACCCACAGGCTAAATCTGCTCTGCTGCCTCTTTTTGTAAATGATGTATTATTAGACCATGGCTACAGCCATTTGTCAAAATCTTGTCTGCAGTGCTTTTGTGCTGCAGTGGCAGAGTTGGGTGGTTGCTACGGAGACAGCTTCATCAGAAAACCCTAAAACATTTACTACATGGCCCTCCACAGAAAAAAATTACCATTCCCTTATCCAGACTAAAAAGGAAATACAAGGAATTTGGGAAGAATGTTTTGGAGCTAAAGAAAATCCAGTATTTAGAGAAATACCAAAGGAAGTGACTGTCTGACAATGACCCCGGTTCACTAGTTAGCAAGCAAAACAGTAGTAGTAACCACGGGAGAAGCAATGATTCCTGAGCAGCAGCAGAATAATCGCAAGGAATAAGCAGAAGCTGGCTTGTTTGAGGGCCAGAGTAAGGATCGCCTTGAAGGGACAGGGAACAAATGAGGAAGAGAGAGTACAATGAAGTTCAGTGTTATCAACCAAGGCAAACAAGGAATACCATCTTCATGATGAATAGTTCTGTATCCCAAGGCAATAATAAAACACAGAAATGAGTCAGTGATGTACACAATTCCTAAAAAGGTGTGTGCGTGCACATGAGTCAGTGACGTACACAATTCCTAAAAAGGTGTGTGCGTGCACATTAACAGTATTGACACTAACTATGGCACAACTTAGGCAGAGCAAATAGAACGTAGAGTATTCCCCCAAAGTCTAGTCCTCTGATTCAGTAAAAGCAGGTGTCAACCTCTTGGAAAGTATGTGAAGATAACACAAGAGCAGCCTGCCAGAGATAACAGTTGGATGATGTTCGGGGCTGAGTTACGAAGTCTTCAGAAAGATTAGGACAACAGTGCCTTCCTGAAACAAAAATTCATAGAAAAGGTCAGACCAGAACTACTTTCCCGAGGAAGAAACCACTGGTTCCAGGACAAAGTTGCCAAATTTTCTCTTAGGTAGAGTTGGCTACTCATGTATGAAGGCTCCCAAGCATACGTAATTTGAGTCTGCAACGGTTAAGTCTGTAAACCACATCGGTGATAATTAACGTCAAATCTGCATTCGCAAATTTAGAACAACCTCTCTTGTGCCTCCACTGGGGACAATAGAATAAAGGTCAGTCAGCTGAGTGGCCGGTGGTTGGAGCTGAGCTTCCGAGGTCTCCTGAATCCTCATGCAGGCAGACACACAGCACAGCGTTCAAGTGGGGTGAGTGTGAACGTGCACCGTTAGAGGCAAAGTCTGCTCCTAAAACCTGAACTTCCCACGGAATGATCCACACCTCCCTTCACTTGGAAGACGTAGACTGCTTTCGCATCAATCTTTGGTAAAAGACTAAGCCATGCAAAGAGCAACTTACACTTTAAACTAATGGGATTAAAACAGACCTATTACTGGCTAACATCTCCTGGGAAGAAAATTCTTACCATGTATTATGTTCCAATTTTGGAACCCTTGGATGCCTCCTGAGACACTCAGCTCATTAGATTTATTCTGCACTGACGCTCTGAACGGTATGAGTCCTTCACCGCCGCTGCTTTCGTGGTTCCATCCTCATTACGAGGCACTGGGGAGAGAGGCTTGGGAACAGTATACGGAGGCTCTGCTCTGTGGCACATATGGTTGGATACATCAAAAGCAGTGAGGGATGCAAGGCTGAAATTAACTCAGTGTAGACTAAAGCATCATTTCTTTGGGCCTCAGAGCAAGATGCCTGAATGTTTCGTTGTTTCCTTTCAATCTGCGAGAAAATAGTAAGAATGTAGCTAATCATTATTAAACTCCGGATATTTTAGCCCTTTGCAAAACTGCTGATTTAAGCCTTTAAGTGGTTATAGAGGGGGGAAAAAGACTGGAGGGAAGGAAATTCACTAAAATGTTAAGATTTGTTCCCTCTGGGTGGTGAGAATAATGAATTTTTTCCCTCAATTTTTCTATATTTCAGAGTTTTCTAACAAGGATGTAAATTCTTATACAGTAGAAAAAAATATATAATAAACTACATTACATTAGTTTATCTAATTTCTTCTAGTATATTTGGGGAAAAAAAGGAAAGAGAAAATTAGCTTATTTCCTGATATGACAGATGGAAGTCTGGGAACTACATTTAAAAATGATTTTAATAAATGAGAGTAGGCAAAATAATAACATTTTTCTGGCATTTGAGCCTAATATAAATGAGTAAAAAAGGCACAACCCTACCTTAATGAAATATTTCTGCCAAAAAATCATTCATTTTTATTTGTCATATGGATAAATAACTGTTATTTCCCCAAACTCCCACCATTATTCTATTTCTGTTTCCTTCCTGTCTATTTTTCTTTCTCCTAGTTTCCACCTTTATGGTTCAGATCTAACAACAAGCTCAGTTGTTCAAATACATAAAATAAAGGTGTTTGTCTTTTGAGGTAAAGGACGTACCATTTTGTACATTTCTTTTTCCCATCTTGCTTCCTACTCATAAATTATATATGTGTGAATTGCTCTGTATTGGTCATCAAAATGAGGTAGGCATTATTCTAGTTCAAGAGATAGAGAGTAACTGAGATGTATTTGCAATTAATGAGACTGTTTGATATGTCTATATCACAAGTCAACATTTAAAAAGACATTTCTCAGCACTTATACACTAAAATGTGCATTTTGGGCGGTTATAAGCACTCTAAGTACAAAAATTGCTCATGTCTAAAACAATTTGTACTTTTGCACTTGCAATTTTCTTGGTCTATTATAAACAATGTGCATTCTGCAGAGCACATTTAAATGCATTATTTCCGTGCTTAAAAATGTACTCTTTAAAAGAGAGCATTGAAAGAAATGTTAATGTAGCCATTTTACTAATTTCACGCGGGCAAAAGGTGAATCAGTTGAAGGTCGGGAATTCAGATCAAATACCCTGTACCAGATCCGTCATCCTGTACTTTCAGTACCATGGTGAATCCACCAGGCTGACCCTCCATCTAACAAATATTACCAGACCAAGAAGACATTCTATAGCCTCTAGCACCAGAAGATTCCAAGCCAGACAAATCGATGTGCAAGCTGTACTGCTTAAAATGGTAAACAGTACCCGTCTCAAAGCGTTCAGCGCTTGCAAAATATTTCACATAATGGGTGTTGGCACGGCCCTGCTTCAGTCCATGACCCGGCTACTTTATCCCACAAAGCAGAGCCGAGCTCTCTCGGGACCAGAACTGGCTCCAGTTGCTTAGCCAGAAGACCAGCTTCCCTGATTTTCTGTGATGCCTCCAGTCCAGCAATGTGCATTAATAAGGCTCCCAGTTATGCCCAAGGCCAGGACAGATAAACTACATAGAGGATAGAAATGGCTTGGGGTGTGAAGTAAACATTAACAGAGCCTTTAACATCAAGAATCTTGGTGCTACGATTCTTCCAGTGCACACTGGGCTTCTGAGTCCTCCTACCCTCCCCGTCTTCCCTTGCCTACTAATTCCCAGTTTGGTCTTTTCCATTGGGAAAGGTTAATCAACTTTGACTTGAAAGTCCCATTTTAAAAACACATGCACATCTACTACCAGGCATTGACGTTAGTAAAATATTCTTAAATTTTCAATTTTAACTACAAAGTGTTAATCACTCAGTCATGTCTGACTCTTTGCAACCCCATGGACTGTAGCCCACCAGGCTCTTCTGTCCATGGGATTCTCCAGGCAAGAATACTGGAGTGGGTTGCCATGCCTGCCTCCAGGAGATCTTCCCAACCCAGGGATCGAACCCAGGTCTCTTGCATTGCAGGCATTCTTTACCATCTGAGTCATCGAACTTGACCACGTTACTACTATATGGATTTGTCTTTAGTCCAGCGGGACACTCTCTCTCTGTCATTTCTGTTTCTCTCTCTCTCTTCAGCGGATGTAGCTGTCTGGAGGTGTAAGACTGATCCTATATTTAGTAGGGACCTGAGAAGGGTCCAGAACCCCAGACGTGCAGAGGGGGCCTCAGGTGGACCCCTCTGCAGAGCTGTCCTACTCGTCCTCAGCGGTGGGTCTGCTACTGTCTTTGGGAGCCATCTCTCCTGGGTTCTGACTTGTTTCTCATGAGCCTAGGTCCACGCTTCAGTGACTGTCTGGTTCTGCTTTCAAGAGGGATTATTATATTATTATTCAATCCCTTATATTCCATCCTTCATATTATTAGAGAAGTCGTGTGGTCCTGCCAAGGACCCAGGGATGGGGGCTGCACCGAGTTCCCCTGGGAAACTCCCCTTTGGAGTCACTCACTTTCTAAACTCTCTCACCCTGATCTGGGCCCCAACTGTCCAGATTCCCCTGCAGCAGCGCCTGCTCCCCGGTCTCGGGGATGTTGGTACCCACTAATCAACTCTCTTTGCTCCCACTCACTCCTTGCCAGTCCACTCTGCGGATGCAGAATGGCTGTAACCGGCTGTCTGTCTTCTGTTATCCTGTGTTATACCAATCACCACGCCCCCATCCTTAACATTGCGCCCCCTGCCCCAGGCTCAGTCACTTCACCCACCTCTTCCCACTGTCTGCTGGCTTTGGGCTCCTTCTGTGACATGGAGGGTGAAAGAACAGGCTTGTAGTTACAGCTTTTGAGGCCAGGAGTGTCACACCAGAGGAAGGGGTAGAAACATAGCTCTCATTGTGAAGGCTTCGAGTTATATGGATTTTTTTTTCCTCCCTCCATTAATTTCGTTCTGACTCTGTAAATGCCATCTGGGATTCTTGAAAAGTTTTCTCAATCAGTGTTTGTTGCTTGAAAAATACCCCAACTTGCTTCACGGCTGGCTATGAGAGAACTGATGCTCTGTTCTGCTGTGTGTCACCTCAGAGGTGTCTTCTCTGTTTAAGAATACACCAAGAGCAGTATTTTTAACAGATGAGAGGGTTGGGAAAGTAGTCTTGAAACAGACCCAAACAGAAAAGGGATAGTATTAAGGCTGCTTGAGACAGAAATGTTCACATTCCTTTAATACAAATCTATCTGTCTCTATGATCAAGGAAGATATATGGATAGGCATATATATATATATATATGTATCTGCCAGGATTTGTAAGCGAGACCTCTCTACCTTCCCATAAGAGAGGGAACTGGAGCCTCAGCAGGGGTAAATGGGCTTCCTGCAGGTTTAAGAAGCCGTTCCCTGATCCAAACCGGGGTGCCTGAACCGTTCCAATAATGAAATGAAATGAATTTTCAACTGCTCTAGAAATGCTGTTCAACCGACCCAGACAGGCATCTCCATGGGTGCTCACACAGAAAATGAGTTTATCGCAGATGTTCCATCTCTTTAAAGTCTTCCTCTCATTTTATTTTAAGTAACTCGCTCTCTGACGGGGTTCTTCGCGAGGTTATCCACCACCGAGCAGCAGGAAGGGCACCTAGCCTGTGCCTTCCCCGGGAGCGGTGGCAGGGAACACGACTGTAATCTGGCCACCCTGCCAGCGTCAGAGGGCTGGGGCTGGACTGACGGCGGCCTGCAGCCACCTGCATCCACAAACATAACCGCCCCCATTTCCGAGCTCTTTTAGGAAGGTCCTGCTTAGATTTATTTACTTATGCATTCGCATTTGTCATTCTTTCCAAGTCCCTGAGATTTGAGCACAGGAGAATATTACATTTCTGTGACCAAGAAAGCCAAATAAGAGACCGAGAAAGATATTGACGATAAATGACAGACAGTTTATTATTCTTTAACAGAAATAGGTCTTACCAACTAGAGAGCAGCCAATAAAACCTCTGATTCACCCTCCCCTTCAAACTTCATAAAGGTCAGGATCAGGTAATGTCCAAAAGATAATATATACTTGGTTTTCCCAGGTGGCTCGGTGGTAAAAATTCTAAATGCCAACGCAGGAGACACAGGAGATGCAGGTTCAATCCCTGTGTTGAGAAGATCCCTGGAGGTAAAAACGATAATCCACTCAGTCTTCATGCTGAGAAAATCCCATGGAGAGAGGAGTCTGGCAGGCTACAGTCCATAGGGTCACAAAGAGTTAGATACAACTGAGCAACTGAGTACACATGTAATATATAATTAGTCAGTAAGTGCATGGAAAAATGTTCAATCTCCACTAATCAAATAAATATTTTCTAGGAATTAAGCTGGTACAAATTTTTATTTGTTTAAAATGAAATATTTAGTGCTTACAGGTTTACAAATGGTGAATACACTTCAGCGTTTCAAGTGAAACTATGAATTGGTTCCCTTGCTCTAGTAGTCAGTTTATTTAGACTGCCTGTTGATTGATGCAATTGGTAAAAAGTATTTAATAATACAATAAAATGTTCATTTTATTATGATAGCCATTGTACGCACTTCTTAGAAATAAATAGTGTAATTGCTTATATATATATATAACTAATTAATAAATTTTTCTATTATAGACTTTTGGATGCCTTCTTTCTTTCCTATATTTCCCACCTTTTCTAAAACACCATTTTTCTCATATTAGAGAAAAGATAAACGTTATATACGAAACTTTAAAAATTAGCTACCTACCAAATACCTTAGTACCTACCAAATACGGGGATTGCCTGGTAGCTCAAATGGTAAAGAGTTCGCTTGCAATGTTCAATCCCTGGGTGGGGAAGATCCCCTGCAGAAGAAAATGGCAACCCACTCCAGTATTCTTGCCTGGAAAATCCCATGGACTGAGGAGCCTGGTGGGCTACAGTCCACGGAGCTGCAAACAGTCAGACATGACTCAGTCGTCCCTGACTTACTTCACCAGATACCTCAGTTTTCTTGCTAAGTAGTTTTAATATCTAGTTCTTTGAACAGTTTTACAGCCGTCCTTATATGTAAACAGTTGGTAGTCAAGAAAGGTTTTCTGGCGGTGGAAAGTCAAGTCTATGTGTGAGTTACGGAGACTGGGAGACGCAGGTGGCCCGTCAGTCTCATTACTCTATGATTATATTTAATGTTGCAAATCCCACCTTTCAGTTTGCTCCTTGCATACTTTTTGTTTAAAAAGAAATCGCTAACACATCTTATTATGTGACCATCGTCAGTCTACTTTCTTAGAAAATGAACTGAATTTTGAAGCCTGGGCTTTCATTTTAGTTTTGTGGCCTGAGTTAGTGATGCCCTGGGCACGGCTTGCACTTCACTGCCGAGTCCCCGGTGTGGTTTAAGCAGGGTCTTTGCTTATGCCTGCATTTTATAGAACCCTGCAGTCTACAGTTCGCTGCATAACTCCAAGTTTGAGGGTTTGCACCTGGCCCAGATGAGCTGGCCCATGAATTTACAACTATCCCATGGTATAGAAAGGGGAAACTAAGTCTTACAAGCGGTGAAACAATTGCACATTGCCACGGAGCTGGGAGGTCTTCCCCGGTGGCTCAGTGGTAAAGAATCTGCCTGCCAATGCAGGAGACGCAAGAGATGGTGGGTTCAGTCCCTGCATTGGGAAGATCCTCTGCAGAAGGTAATGGCAACCTACCCCAGTATTCTTGCCTGGGCAATCCCACAGAGGAGCCTGGCGAGCTTCAGTCCACGGAGGTCACAAAGAGTCAGACACGACCGAGCTACTAACACTTTCACTTTTCATACTCTTGCTGCTCAGTTACACTTTTATTCATTAATCCATTCATTCAACAGATATTGACTGTTATACAGCAGAAACTCTTCCAGGTGCAGGGAATATAGTGATGAACTTAATCAAGTCCCCAAACAACTGGGAATGATATTCCACCTCCAGAAAACTCAGACTCTGCCATGGACATCTCCAGATAAGCCTGCTCTTCATCCGAGAGGCACGATTTTGTGAAATCCACTGATTCCCAACATAGAGAGGAACTTGACTAGGGAGTCCATTTTGAGGGATTATCTCATTTCACCCACTAAACTGGATGGTTCTCAAGGTAAGAGAATGTGATATGCTTCTTTCATGCCTTCACTTTTTCACTTGGTACCTTATCATGAAGTCCTGTTCGTTGACTTGTTTCTTGGCCAAAGAGGGGAAATTATAAATTTTGCCAAAAATACCTTTCCAGCAGCCTCTCCCTCACTTTCAACCACCGTTTTGTGTCCTTCCAAGCAGGTTAGAAACCCGACCCAGGCCACTAACATTTCTGTCCTCTCTGCTCGCACTCTGGTTTATTCAGCCTGTACATGTTAGATTTATCTGTTTACATTGTTCTTGGTTGACGTTTAGTTCCTACGGTTTCTGCTTTGGGTAGATTCCTGCACATTTCCTCACATTTCATGCCATTCCTTTAAGCTACATTTCGGCACAGAGCTCTCTTTGTTCACAAGAATTCTGAGAGCATCTCACCGCAGCTGCACACAGCTATAGGAATGTGTCCATCACTGCTTCAGGAAGAGAGATACAGGCATGGTTTCCGAAATACCGTGGCACAATGGAAGTATAGAGGAAAACTTAGGTCAAGAAAATCGTGTTCCCTAATGCCAAGACAGCTGTAAGCTCGAAAGAGAAAAAAAATAGAAAATGCAAGTCTGAAATGGAATGCACTTGCTTTGAGCAAGCAAAGTGGCTCAGCTCAGTGAAGGAAAGTATCCTGTTCCACATTGATTGACTATTAGCATATTGTAATTTAACCTCCTAGTGCAAAGATTCTTCATGCAAATGGTTTGGGAAAATCTGTAGGCAATTATTGTTAATATCAAGCAATTGACAGTATATAGGGATCCCAAAGCCTGTTTTGAACTAGTAAACAGCATCATTTCAAGCTCACCATTGTAAAAAAGAAGCTCGGAGAGGTTAAATAACTTTCAAAGATCCCACAGCCAGTCACAGGGAACAGCGAAGCTACAAGAAACTGGGAGTCGATGGACTTGATCCCTGAAGCACCGTTTTCTCCCTAAGTCGCTTGCACCATAGCAGTCCCACCAACACTGCGGTCCTCTTCTCGCTAGTACTCCCATCTCATCCATTCATCACATTCTTCTCCATGGTTTATTAACTTGGCAAGAGTTGAGCAAATATAGTCAAAGACGTCACCATGGATATATGGATGCAATCGAATTTGAACACCTGCATGGGAGTAACAGGCAAAAAACCCAACAGAAACCAATTATTCTCCCAAGTAACAGATCATTTTAATCAGTATATAGGTGACTAGATGTAGTTCATTTGGGCCCAGATAATTCTTCATCTTTCTCCCTTATTCTCCCTGACAGAGATCTCTTCTGTAACGAGTCCCAGGTTAGAGAAACAATCATAGTGGCAATAAAACTCAAACAGGGGCTCTGTATCAACCTAGAGGGGCGGGATGGGTGGGATGGGGCGGGAGATGGGAGGGAGGTTCAAAAGGGAGGAGATATGTGTAGACCTATGGCTGATTCACACTGAGGTTTTACAGAAAACAACAAAATTCTGTTAAGCAATTATCCTTCAATAAATAAATTTAAAATTAAAAAAAAATCAAAAACAACTTTAAATCCACAGAAAGTAGGGCAAGATGTTCCTACCTTTCAGAGAAAATGAAAATACCCTATAAGGCAGATACATGTGTGAAGAATGCATGAGGGTCAGTCAGATGTACAGTATCTTTTTCAGGATGCAAGTTGAAGCTTTAAGATTGACAAGATTGATGGTTATGAAAGTGGATGCTGAGGATAGTATTTATGTGAGGGAGAGAGAAAAATAGCTGTATGTTAGCTTTCCCACCATTATGCACAAGGGAATTTATTTGTTGGATTCTAGCCCTGACTTAAGCTCATTTGTCGAACGCTGAGCCCTCACAAGGTTGAGCTTGGAGATAGCCTATGATTTCTTCTGAGATTCCTGCTTGCTCTTGTGCCAGTTCTTTTTGCCGTGAGGCTGCTCCTATAACCTAAATGGAGGAAAGCCTTTTGAGCCCATAATCACAAGATCTTCAGATGAGAATGTTCTCAAGCCCACTGTCCCCCATGAAGTTCTCTTCGACCATTCAAATCAACCAATGCAGCTCAACGCAACTCTATAAAGTTTTGAGGATGAGTAAAGGAATGAGAAAGAAACTGTCTCATTCTCCAGGAGCATGCAAAACCCTTCTTCTCTAACTATCCAGGGTCCAAAATATCTTTATCATGCATGAGACATTTAAACAGATAGTGATCTTTACTTTTGAGGGAGGGGACATATGGATACCTACGGTTAATTCATGTTAATGTTTGCAGAAACCACAATTCTGTAAAGCAATTATCCTTCAGTTAAAAGATAAATACATTTGAAAAAGAAAAAAGATTTTTAAAAAGCACAATAAACCAAAGCAAAGCAGAGAAGCGGGACTATGTTAGAGTGAAAAAAATAAATAAATAGACATGATCTTTATTTGTATTTAACTTTTGAAGGTGGGCTGGCAGTCTGATCTCTCCAATTATGTTGTCAATTCTTAAAAGTCAGAAATCTTGTCCTTTATGTTTTCCAAAGCACCCAGTAAAACTCAAGGCCTAAAGTAATTGCCATACCTCAGACATGTTTAGCCAATCAATTGATAAAATTACATTAATTGCTCCTTTATAAGAAGGATTATATTAGGCTCCCAACTCTTCACTCTAAAACTTCATCTTAGGGATTTCCATCTAAGTGAGCAAATGTGATATTCACAAGAGATCAAAATTGTATAACCATATGCTGGAGATTAGAAATTACTTCTGTATGTATATGAAATTAGCTAAGAAAACTTCCCAGAACTTTCCACTAGTCTTTTCATCTCTCTAAAATTATCTGTAATCTTTAACACAGTGAACATAACAAAGCTGCAAGCAACAAATGGAAATCACAGATATTTGAAAATATAAAAATCACCCCTCTGATATACAAAAGCTTGATCAGAAGCCCTTTGTTTTTCAAAAGTGTTGTACAGGATGTTAATAGTTTACCAGTGTGAGAAATAGCAGTAAATAGGGCTCTAACCATCACAGGATGTCTCAGCATATTCACTTGATTAGAGTGCATTGTGAATCTTGATAAGGAACATATATTCTGCACTATTTCCCAAATACACTTGAAAAGGGAACTTGTGTTTTCAGAAGTAAACTTGTGGGACTAGGTTTCCAGCAAAACACGATTTGACCAACCTGTGAAGTTTCTAGGACATTAGATCAATCCTTCAAAGAATATGTAGAACACGACTCAAGTTCTTTCTCAATCTGAGCATCTTTAGAAAATATGACTAGAAATTTGCAATAACTTATAGCTCTACATCGATTTTTTAAAAATCTCTACTCTAATTACAAACTGATGTTGGACGTTTCACTTCTCTAAACGTGCTCTTAAACTATCCTTCTGCTCGGATTCTACAGCAGTGTGTAAATAGCACTTTCTTGTATCTGGGCTTTCAGAGTATCTAGCCGTGGTAGCCTGTATCTACCATTCTTGAGACAGTGATCAAGGATTAGATAATTTCTCTGACATGAGAAAGCACATTCAGACGCGAAGGTCTAGCCCTGGTATAGTAACCTCAAACCCAGTACATGAGAGAATAAGTAGAATAGCGAATGTAGAGAAAATCCTCCTGGCCTCCCTCGGGAGAATTCCTTGTTTCTGTGGTTTGCATTGTTTTCTGCAACCTCCTTGATCTTCATCATGCCTAAGTCCCCACTTTTGTCAAAGAATTCACATCAAAGCAAAATATCTGACAAGGTTTCTGTGTTTAACAAATTTCTTAATTAAACCCAAGAGTTCCTTTCCTTTCTCACATAGAAGATTTATGTGCTTACCGAAAGGCACCATATGCCCCTGAGTTTTTGAATCTTCAAAACCACCAGCCCTGATCTTATTGTTTTAAAAACAGAATACACTCACACCTGAAATAACTGCAAAGTCTCCTTCCCTCAAACATTCACCGATCAGACAACACCTGGCCTGGCCACCACTAATTGATCCCGTGCGCTGCACACACAGAAATATGCGCATTGCTGTACTGAGTCTCCTAACGACTCCCAGAACCCAGAATGTCATGAGTCTCTGCAGGCATGTGTCAAAGTTTTGATTGGGAGGTTGTGCCTCTCGTTATTTGTTTTTAATAAGCACTCCTCAGGAAGGAACATTTTCTGAGATCTTTGCTACCCAAAGAGCAGCCCTCAGACCAACAGTACAGGCATCTTGTGGGATCTTGTTAGAAATGGTAAACAAAGGCTCCAGCCAAACCAACTGAATCCGAATCTCCAATTGAATGAGAACCTCGGGTGATCCTTATACACATTAAATTTGAGAAGCTATGAAGTCTGGGGGAGGTTTCATCAAATTTCCCTTTGCAGACTTGAAGCTCATGCACACTCGCACTCATTGTACAGCTAATGATTTTTTCCCTCTCTTATAGAAATAAAATATAATTAACAAATCATGGTATATTATGAAGTGATACTAAAAAAATTGATAGTTTTCTAGAAGATAAGAATCAGATGTTGCAGAAAAACAGGGTGTGTAATGATCATAAAGTTCCTTTAAGGAATCTTTTCTAACCAAAATGGTGCTAAATAATTTTAATATTGCCACTAAGTTATAAAGGGGACTGTGGGCCTCCTGTCATATAGGGTAATGGGTTTATGACTGACTTTCATGAAAGTCAATCATTTTTGTCTTATAAAATTAGCTATATTCTAATATACACTATTAATCAACTATACTCCTATATAAAATAAAAAGTGGGGGGGAAAAAAGCTATGTCATAGTACAATACTATAATCAGGGGAAGAAAGGTCAGAAAAACCATATCCCTCTAAAGCAGCTTGCTTCATATCTTCTTCCCCACCAAATGGCTTGGATTTTGGGGAAAAGATTATTTTAAGCCAGGGACTTGGCCTAAATTAGGCTTAGACTGTAAAGAATCTGCTTGCAATGCAGGATACCCAGGTTCATTCCCTGGGTCAGAAAGATCCCCTGGAGAAGTGAATGGCAACCCACTCCAGTATTCCTGCCTGGAGAATCCCATGGACAGAGGAGCCTGGCGGGCCCCAGTCCATGGGGCTGCAAAGAGTCAGACACAGCTAAGCAACAGACACTCCAATATAAAATAAAAAGTTAAGAAAAAAGGCTATATCATAGTACAACATTATAACCAGAGGGAAAAGTTCAGAAAGCCATGTTCTTTTAAATCAGCTTGACTTGTATCTGCTTCCCTACCAAATGGCTTGGATTTTTGGGAAAAGACGATTTTAAGCCAGAGACTTGAACCAGAATGGTGTTTAACACTCTGGAGAGAAAGCAAAACAGCAGAGTACATGTTCTCCACCTCTTGGTGTAGTATCCCTGTTCTGTTGCCACTTTTAAAAAGTCCCCACATTCAGTCTCTCCAGAAAAGAGAGTCATTCACTGATTTGAAAAATCAAAGAAGTATTAAGAGAACAAAGCACATCTCTAAAGAAGAGCTGTCAGTTTTTAACAAACTTCAGATTTTGTATATTCGGGTTTGTTTGATCCCCTTCAAATGAAATATTCTAAAAGACTCACATACTTTTATTCCCGCGGTGACACCATCACCAGCGACATATTTTTCTAACTCATCTTTGAAGACTGACCTCAAAATAATCTGGTGAGCATCACAGAAAAACGACATGATTTTGTCCTCCCTGGTTATTTTTAATTTTAAATACTACTATTCATCCTGGTCTATTACTCTGTCTCCCAAAGTTACCTCCCAGAGATCTCAAACAATTTCTCTAAAATTGAGAAATCAACTTTAAAATGCACTCTTTGATTCACTAAAAGTTTGTGTCCCAGCTTTGTGATTCGAAAAAGAATTTCTAAGCAGTTTTGGGCAACAGCAAAATGATAGCAGCATATATTCCCCCAGTTTCTCTCTGTGAAGATAGCAATTACTCAGATGAAGATAAAATGCTCAAAGAGTTTTGTAGACCACCAAGGAGGATTAGAGTCCTGCAGACTCAGGGATGCCTGTAGGCATTCTGATCGGTTTTGGCAACAGTCATTCAGTTCAGTCTCCAGGCATGTATCATCCTGTGTAATAGCCATTTATGACATATATGTGTATTACACAACCAGTGAACTCAAAAGATTTCTCCATTTCTCGAAACCCTTACTCCCGACTCCTCTGCCCTAGCTCCCTAGAGAGTGAGACAGAAATAAAGGCAGTGAGATGTCGCAGAGGGATCCACTGTGTGCATACGTGAGTGTCTGTGTGTCTGCACATTCATAACACTATCACATAATTTTTAGTCTGTTTTTCCTGCACACACCAAGTCAGTTGTAATATTTTCAATGAATATGTGTGCTTCCCTGAATAGCATGGATAGTTGAGAAATAATAGAAGTAATAATAATAGTAGTATATTTTAGGTCCCAGTTCGTGGGGCAGAAAATGGCTAAACCAGCCTGCCCCCATCATGGGGACCGGCAGGCATCGCCACATGGGCACTATCGATAGCGCGTTCGCAGAGCCAGGGTCAGGGCAGCAACTGTGACTTGCAGCAGTGCAGGGCAGCGTGTGCTAGACCCCACGAGTGTCCCAGTGTGCCGGAGAAAACGCAGACCTGCAGTGGGGGGCCCGCGCCACCTCTCACTTCCAAGGGCCAAAGGGTGGGTCAAGTTGAAGCGGCGTAGTCCGGTGTTCGGAATCCGTCAGCACATACAGCTGATCAGGAGATACCATGGATGAGCTGCCGATCCCAGTGAAGCCCAACAAGCATCCACAGAGACAGAACTCTTGAGAGTCCTTGGGGGTCCCTGCGTGCTACTGCGTAAGAGCTTCAGTGGTCTGCAGAAGAGAGTGGCGACTGCTTGTAGGAAGTCTGGAATCAGACCACCTGGGTTCAAATTCCAGCCCTGTCATTTCTAAACTGTATGATCTTATCATTGCCAGTCATCATACACAACCAAAAGATAAATATTTTCATTAACTACCGCCCAACTAATATTTAGGCTTCAGGAGACATAGCAATAAAGAAAAGTCCCTATCTTTGATAACTGCACTAAAACGGTGATTGTTGCTCAGTCGCTCAGTCATATCCAACTCTTCTCGACCCTGTGGACTGCAGCACCAGGCTCCTCTGTCCTCCACCATCTCCTGGAGCTTGCTCAAACTCATGTCCGTTGAGTCAGTGATGCCATGCAACCATCTCATCCTCTGCCGCTCCCTTCTCCTCTTGCCTTCAATCTTTTCCAGCATCCGGGTCTTTTCCAATGAGTCTGCTCTTCTCCTCAGGAGGCCAAAGTATTGGAGCTTCAGCTTCAGCATAGCATTCATTTATTAGGCTCTTGCTGTAAAGCTGGGTTGATGCTTTATACACATCATCTTAATTAATTCTTCAAACAATCCCATGAAACAGGCATTAATTATATCTACTTAACAGTTGAGGAAATTGAGGCTTAAAAAGTTAAATTACTGAAGTTTACAGAGTTAGCAAGTGTCAGATCGGGAGTTTGAACTCAATTGTTTTCTGCTCACAAAGCCGGAGTGCTTTATCCCTATACCAGCCAATAGATCATAGGGAAAAGCCATGATAGGACCACAAAAAGTCACGTGACAGGTACAAATACATCCTGCAAGGGTCAGGAACCACATGAGCGTTACAGAAGGAAGAAGCACATTTACACATAACCAGGGGATATCAGTGAAGTCATCCTGAAAGATGGATGGCACAGGTGGATTGGAAGAGCTTTCTAGATAGAGAAAAACATATAGATTAATAATAATGGTCTTCCCTGTAGGAATTAATAAGAAATTGCTTATATCTTTCTCTACAGAGCTGAAATAATTGCCCCAGCTTTATACTAATTAGCTTCTTCCCTTGTGAGGAAAGAAATAGGGTATAATTTCGGTCTCTCATTTGCAGAAGCAGAAAATGACATTCACAGAGCTTAAATAAATCTTTCAAGATCACGCAGAACACCAGTAAAACAAAAACAACAACTACAAGCTGAGACCTGTCACTCCGTTGCAGTCTAGAGTCTGTTCACATAAGCAGTCTTTTATTTAAACACAGGCCTGAACATGGCCTATGATACGTGCGATTATTTTCTCTGCAAATACTTTGCAAACCCATGCACATCTTCTCTTTTTCTTTTTTGCACATATCGAGCTTTCTCAAGAAGACTGTGGGAACGTGTTCAATTTTTGAGAACAAAGTGGAGAATTCACCTCTGCACAGTTTTCTTGGTAAACCTGGAGATAACAGTATAGTGTTTGAAAAAGGCTTATCTGAGGTCATTTCACTAGTCCTTCTCACCTGGAACTCTAGTGCACTTGATTGACGCTTACAAACATGAAGAGAAGTAAACACAGGGTTAATGGTAACTGAGCTCCATCAAGCCATTTAGTCACCCAACCAGGGCAAGAAAAAGCTGATGGTAGAAGTGAAAATGACCAGAGTTTCCATCCATTTTTCTTACCTTTAAATCTTTTCAGGATGTGGACTGGCCTGTCAAAAAGTATAGGGGCCGGTGCCCATAAATGGTGATTTAGGAGCAGTCTGGCAGAAACTGACAGTTGTCTTCTCCACTTCCCTCAATAACAGAGATGTTTTTATCTGATCATTTAGCCATCCAGAAAAAAAAAAAAAAAAGAGACAGACTATTTCTCAGCCTCTTGCAATCAGTTGAGTTGGGCAACTAATGTCTGTCCTGGAAGACAAAAGGAAGATCCTCCTCCCTCTCCCTCTCTTATGCATTCTCATGGTTGGAATATGGACTTAATAGCTGGCGCTCCAGCAGCCACTGTGAACCATAAGGATCACTGCAAATGAAAGCCACAGATAAAAGAACAAGAGAGAAGGAAATGATGCCATGTCCTACCAGAGCAGCTCTGGTCTTGAAGTGACAAAGAAATAACTCCTAACTTGCTTAAGTCACTCTTACTTGGAGTTATTCTATTACTCATATCTGAATTGAGGAGAGGGTGGAACAACCTCTTGGGTTTTGTAGTATGCTCATTAATTAGGGAGGAGGGGGAACTCTCTCTTGATTTTTCTAAATAGTGACTAGTATAATATTTATTAGCTAGAATACTTAATTTGCAATTTATCAAGAACTTTTGATGCTTTGTTGACATTGTTTTAAATTCATATTTAAAGCATGAATTGCAATTCAACTTGTGTATTTCCATGGATTAAGCCTGTTTTCTCAGTTAAATCGGGAGCTTCTTCCATTGTTGAGTTTCACCCATGAATTCCAGATTTTCAAGTCTCAGTGATAACTTAGGGGTACATTTACCACCTGTGTTAAAATTGGAAATGCTCTTTTTTTTTTCAGAGGGGGTCTGTGCATTTATATATACAAGAGTTTGTTCCTGGAAAGCAAAATAGCATGGAGTTTAAGAACTTGGTTTAAATCCCAGGCATATTACCAGGTGAGTTACTTATCTTTCTTGTCCTTCAGTTTTCTCATCTGGAAGATGAAAATAATTATGGTTAAAAATAATAATATTACATAAAATACTAATTTAGCAAGTAGATACTATAATTAGTTTCATTTACAGATGAGTAAACTGAGACACAAAGAAAATGGATTGCTCAAAGTCATGATATTAGCAAGGGATGCCAGTAGGATGCACAGGTTGGCATCCTGTGTTTTCAACAAGTACCGCTTCTCTGAGGATGTGATGAAAGTAAAATTGATATTTCTGCCCCAAATCTACTAAAAGCCACCGTTAACTTCTATCATTCATCTTACACTGCTATAAGCAATCTCTCTCTCTCTCTTTTATTTTTTTACCTTGTTAGGATGCTTTCCCAAACTTAATAAAAAAGAATCTTAAGGGACAGAACCCCACATACTATATTATACCTTTATCCTCCAAACACTTTCCAAACAGTCAAAAGATAGTGTTTCTATTTACGATGTTTTTTGTCAGAGAGCTTTGCAAACAATGGATGACAACAACAAAAAAGGGCATTGATGCTAACAGTGTTTTTATTTCCCATAGTCCAGGTTTCTTGGGCTCCCCTGGCAGCTCAGCAGTAAACAATCTGCCTGCAGTGTAGGAGGCATGGGTTCAATCCCTGGGTCAAGAAGATCCCCTGGAGAAGAAAATGGCAACTCACTCTAGTACTCTTGCCTGGGAAATCCCATGGACAGAGGAGCCTGCTGGGCTATAGACCATGGGGTCACAAAGAGTTAAACATGACTTAGCAACTAAACCACAATGACAACAACACCCAGCCCTTCTTAGATAAGAGAAAAATGGCACAAATAATTTGGAACCCAAATATAAATCCTACAAGCCTACATTGACCAATGTAATTTGTCACAGACATTCTAAACATTAAAACAATTATTCACATAATCAAGATGTTCATTGCCTATATTTCTCTTTTAACAAATGGTGGTTCATTTTGTACATTAACACACAACTACTTATTAGTCACTTTTTATAAAGACCACAGTATAGTCTCAGCCTCTAGTAAAACCGAATTGGCGGGGAAAAAATCAATAGTTAATAATGTGACTGCTAAGATCTATCAAAGGCTTACTACTAAAAATGTGTATTACTTTAGAAATAAAATTATCAATTTGAAAACCCAAATTTAGAGAGCAGTTAAGTTAGGCGATCATAATTTATGTTTATAAAATAGTCTTCTCTAATCAAATATATACCATAGATTTACTCTGGAAAAAATGTACTTTGAGTATCTATTCATAGATGTAAGCATTCTACAAAATGAAAGTTGCACAGAAGTTAGTTCCATTTTTAACTGAAGGCGAGGATAGAATAATTGTAACAGAATCTTGTAGCTGTTTTGGACTTTATAGTTTGTAAATCACTTTGACCTCTACTGTCTCATTTAATTCTCATTTGAATTCAGAGGGAATCAGTATTAGTACCTTCTTTTTAAAGTCTTTATTGAATTTGTTATAATATTGCTTCTGTTTTGATTTCATGTTTTGGTTTTTTGGCTGCAAGGCATATAGAATCTTAGCTCCCCAACCAGGGATCTAACTCCAACCCTCTGTGTTGGAAGGCGAAGTCTTAACCACTGGACCACCAGGGAAGTCCCAGCAGGTATTACTGTGCTCAACAGATCAGTCTTGTCCGACTTTTTGCCACCCCTTTGACTGTAGCCCACCAGGCTCCTCTGCCCATGGAACTTCCCAGGTAAGGATATTGAAGCTGAAACTCCAATACTTTGGCCACCTCATGCAAAGAGTTGACTCATTGGAAAAGACCCTAATGCCGGGAAGGATTGGGGTCAGGAGGAGAAGGGGACGACAGAGAATGAGATGGCTGGATGGCATCACCGACTCGGTGGACGTGAGTCTGAGTGAACTCCGGGAGTTGGTGATGGACAGGGAGGCCTGGCGTGCTGCGATTCATGGGGTCGCAAAGAGTCGGACACGACTGAGCGACTGGACTGAACTGAACTGAAGGATATTGGAGTGGGTTGCCATTTCCTACATCAGGGGGTCTTCCCAGCAGGTATTATTATCTATCCCCATTTTACAAATTAGGAAGCCAAGGATCAGAGGAGTAAAGTCTCTGTCTTTACATAGTAAGTAGCTGACCAATTTATTTCAGATCCAAATCTGACACTCTTCCTAAGGCAGCATGCTTCAAAATCCTAGCATAGTTCAGAAACAAACTTCAAGTCCAAAAATCTGACTTTTTAACTAAGCTTAACAGGAAAGGTGAAATAAAGAAGGATAACTTTAAAGGAACATTGCACGAATATGTTAAAACACATTGGTCGGCAGTCTAGCGGAAAAAAAATAAAAGACCGCAAGAACGGATCCATTAACTCTACTCTCAATGCATGAATATTACCTATGGGGGTGGGTAAGCTTCAAGTCTACATTTATCTTAGGAGGCACAAAAAGAAATCGTTTGAATTAATCAAAACAACAACAATAACCAGAGTCAAAAATCCTTGATGTTTTCCCCAATCAATAGAACAAGCCAGGACTACTAAAGTCTTCCTTCCCTCAGTACTGAGGTGTGCATACCCTTTCATCAATTCTCCCAGCAGTTGCTTTTGCAGAATTAAACCCTGAGTGTGGAGCCTGTGGCCATCTAGGGACTGGGTACACGCGGGAACTGTACCAGATGATGCGGGCCCAGGTGCAGAATAAACAAATGTTCTTCCTAAAATCTTCTTCATTTTAATAAAAATAATAAAGTTATAATTACTTTGTCAATAAATTTCTCTGCATTTGGAAAAGCACAGTCCGTGAGTGTGGCTCTCTATGGTCCAAAGCATACTGTTCGTGCTTGTTAATGATGAACCCCCATAGTTGACTCATCTCAAGCTCATCTTGCTTTAGTGGGTTCATATTGGCACTCAGCTCACTTATAAAGATGATTTATTATCAGTTTTTCAGATTAGCAGTTGATTAGCATTCAGCATAACTTCTTTGAAGGGACAGTGTCTTTGTATACAACCAATTAAACTAAGAAGCTCATCTGTTCAAAGTTGCAAGAATTAGGATTGTGAAAAAATAACACTTTTTGCCTCAAAATTGCTATACTCATATGTACAAAGTTTCTATATAATGTGATGAAATAATTATTGTAATTAGCATCTTAATTTGAATTTAGATGCAATTTGTTTTTTTTTTGTCTTTTTAGAAATCTAAATTAATTCCCTGGGAAACTGATGAGAATTTTTCAAAGTAGAAATAAATGCCTGTAATAAATCAAGAGATAAGGGAACAGGCAGAGATTATTCTGCAATTAAAGTTTACTAAATTAATTCCACTTAAACTCCTTGGAGTTTAATGTGAAAAAACTAGGAAGTATGTATCTTCTTGAATTAAAAAACTCACACACTGAAATTTAAAGGCAAAGAAGAGAAAAGAACCATGTAATCAATATTTCCCTAAGCACTAATCGGGAAATAAGTGTTAATATTCCTCTCACAGGTTGATGTTAAAAATATAAATAAAAGGCACCAAACTTGAGAAAATTAAATGAGAGCATGGACAGGTGATTGGAAGTTGAATGTGAATATTTGTTTTACCCCAATGAATGTAAATTTCATTAGTCGATAATTAAAAGGAAATTATACAGACATTACAATTACTGCCAATGGCATAAATTATAAAGCTGTATGGCAAAACAATTTAGGAACTCACATTGCCATTACTATTGTCAAACTGGTTACCAGAGAAACCCAGGATAAATAATTTACTCTGTGACTATGGAAATGAGGTCTTGATGTGTTGCCAGGCGGTTAAGGCTAATGTCATTGTATAAAACAATAATGTTAAACATTATTAGTTTTTTAATTATGTCAGTTAATTAGAATTGTTCCTGTTAATTGCCTATGATTCATCTCCAGATGAAAAATGCTCAAGTAAGAGCTTTGGTGTTTTCTCTCCCAACACACCATCTAAGATCAGGCCTGAGTTTTGCACAGTTGGATTTTACAGAGACCATTAGCCTGAGCAACAACAATAATGTTGATCAGATTTGTCCATAATAAAAGGTACTTTAATAAAGATGTGTTGTTAAGGAAGCTACTCAAGAATAAAAGGCCATCCTATTATTACTATGGACTCAAAGATAGACCCCTCAGTTCCCAAATTTGGTTTTATGTCAAAGATTTTCACCAACAAATTAAAAAGTTAAAAGCATGAGATAAGGTTAAACTAAAGACTGTCTGACATTTGCCCAGGTCAGATAGGGTACAAAGACCAAAACAATGAACTTCTAAGAACCCTCAGCTTCTTACCTTATGCTCCATGACCTCAGGAAATATGTTTATGTTACTCATATTGTTCAGTACTTACAGGGCACCTTAAAGTATAGTAAAGTGAAACTGAAAGTGAAAGTGAAGTCACTCAGTCGTGTCCGACTCTTTGCGACCCCGTGGACTGTAGCCTACCAGGCTCCTTCCTCCATGAGATTCTCCAGGCAAGAATACTGGAGTGGGTTGCCATTTCCTTCTCCAGGGGATCTTCCCAACCCAGGGATCGAACCAGGGTCTCCTGCATTGCAGGCAGATTCTTTAACCTCTGAGCCACCAGGGAAGCCTAAAGTATAGTAAGCACCATGTTAAACATGGTTGCACCTCTGGCCATGGGCTCACCACCAGGGTCCCAGCCCAAATCTCTAGCTCTTCCCAAGTATAGCAATAATACAATTGAGTGATTGTGTCTGTGTTTGGTGGGATTTTTTTAAGTCTGGTAAGGTAGAGAATGGGGCTTCCCAGGTGACTCAGTGGTAAAGAATCCTCGTGACACAGGTTCGATCCCTGGCTTGGGAAGAGTCTCTGGAGAAGGAAATGGAAACCCACTCCAGTATTCTTGCCTGAAAAATACCATGGACAGAGGAACCTGGTGGGCTACAGTCCATGAGGTCGCAAAGAGTCAGACACAACTAACTGATACAGCTGAGCAAAAGAGCACACACACGTGTTGAACCCAGGGCAGAATGCGCCTGGAGAATCCCCATGGGCAGAAGAGCCTGGTGGGCTATACCCAGTTCGTGGGGTCGCAAAGAGTCGGACATGACTGAGTGACTAAGCACAGCATGGCATCCAGTTGTAGGAAAATCGCAGGAGCCTCCCCTTGCAGACCTTAGAATTTAAAACCACAAAACAGCAGTAAACCATTTACTGCCATTGAGACCATCAAAGCTTTAAAACTGTGCTACAGCTTCACAGAGAAAATACTAACAAATTCTAACTTTCTGTTTTCCTCCATCTCAAATAAGAACACAAATGCTTGTCCATGAACTTTTGTCCATTATTGCATTCTTAGTGGCCCAACAGTGGTTCACAACAAGGGTTTAATTAATATTTGTTGAATGGATGAGTTATCCATTACAGAAAATGCAAACAATATCAAATAAGCCCGTCAAGATAGAGCTTTCCATTGATATGAAACATTCGTAAAATTGATAGATGTCTGAGTCAGTTTACACTGAAGAAAAAACATTTTTTGAAAAATAAGTTAATTTTTCAGTGGTCTTACTTTAGGATTAAGTATAAGAAAAAAAGCTAGAGAATTTAGTTTATATTTTGATGAGAATCCTGGTTTTTAAACTATTTAAAGTTTTTAGCACAAGAAGAGACTCCAAAAAGCAATTTTTCATACCACAATAAAATGACATCTGTGATACAATTGCTTTGATCTCTGACAGTGTGTAATAGCAAGGAAGACTCATTTTATAGATGAACAAAAGAATCAGAATAGGACTGGCCATCAGCCATCCACCAGCCATCTGCAAGACATACCATTCAAAGAATCTTTCAAAAGTGTTTACCATCATCTGTGTGGTAGCCTGATTAAGGCAAGACTCTGGTTCACCCATCCTTGCTGAGGTTCTAAAACAAAGCTGGTATTTTAAGTTTTATATTTCCATTTGGGTTTTAATGAGAAGGGGAATTTTCTGCTCCTAAATCACTTGAATTGGTTGCAGTGATTTCAGTTTGGTGGCAGGAGGGACAGACAAGGACAAGAAAAAGATGCTTTAACATCTACCAACTTCTGGAAACCTCCACATGTCATATCCCATATCTAGCATCTGGACCAATGGCTTGGGATAGATATGTCATAGAAACTCACTATTCCTGGATTCCAAAGAAAGTGTTAAGACTACTTGTTTAACAATAAACAAAGGACTAGATGATGTTAACACACAGAATATATAGTGGGGTACATGGGTACCTTGCTAGACAATTTCCCAGCTTGTTGCACATGCTATTCAGTAGTCAATCTGCCAAGCAGACTTTTTGTCCTCCCAAAGATGGTCTCATTCCTTGAAGTTTCAGTTTTTGTAATTTGGTTGATTGGAGAACTTGGCTGAGCGAAGCATCATCAGAGATGATTTCTCTTGTTGTGAATTCAAAAGGCTTCAGCATACAGCATAAATGATCCATTAGTGTGCATTGTCAGAAGTTCAGGAAAATACCTTCTGCAGCATTGTCACTACTGTGCATGGGTTTTTTCTTCCTCTTTCTTCTCCTTCTATGGCAAAAGCATGCCTCTCGACCTATAGAATCGCTGGTTTTTCAGTGAGTGCTTTACGTATGATTAACTAAAGTTGGGGGAAACTGTCACACTTGAGAAATTCTCAAAGCATTCTGGCAAATGGGAAGAACAAGTTCCAAAGAGACTGGGGAAGACTGCCATATATCTAAGTTTACTGAAAAAGCATGTCAAATAAAATTGCTAGACATAAAAAAAAACCCTATTAAGTTCTTAACGTGCATGGTAAAATATTTTTGGGTGGTCAAGATAGAATAAAATATTGCCAGCTCTTTCAGCTTACAGTTCTGTTGTAAAAACAAGGGGGTAAAATAATATACTGGGGAAAACAGTGACCAAAATAACTGATACAGAGCAAAATTGGATAACAAGCACTATCTGATTTAAAGACTTATTATAAAGTCTTATATATATATATATATATATATATATATATAATCAAGAAAAAGTGGCAATTGGTACAAAGATAAATGAATGGATCAATGGAAGAGAATAGAGTCAAGAAATAGACTAAGATATATATATATATATGTAGACCAATGATTTTCAACAGAGATGCAAAAGCATTAGATGGAAAAAGGATAGTCTTTTCAACAAATGATGCCAAACAATTGCATTTCTGAATACAAAATAAAATTTACTTTGATTTCAGTTCAGTTCAGTTCAGTTCAGTTGTTCAGTCATGGCCGACTCTTTGCGACCCCACGAATCGCAGCACGCCAGGCCTCCCTGTCCATCACCAACTCCCAGAGTTCACTCAGATTCACGTCCATCGAGTCACTGATGCCATCCAGCCATCTCATCCTCTGTCGTCCCCTTCTCTTCCTGCCCCCAATCCCTCCCAGCATCAGAGTCTTTTCCAATGAGTCAACTCTTCACATGAGGTGGCCAAAGTACTGGAGCTTCAGCTTTAGCATCATTCCTTCCAAAGAAATCCCAGGGCTGATCTCCTTCAGAATGGACTGGTTGGATCTCCTTGCAGTCCAAGGGACTCTCAAGAGTCTTCTCCAACACCACAGTTCAAAAACACCAATTCTTCGGCATTCAGCCTTCTTCACAGTCCAACTCTCACATCCATACATGACTACTGGAAAAACCATAGCCTTGACTAGATGGACCTTAGTCAGCAAAGTAATGTCTCTGCTTTTGAACCATTGTAAATATTAATTCAAAAATTCATCACAGATGTAAATGTAAGATCTAGTATTTTATTTTTTTATGTAAATTTATTTTAATTGGAGGCTAATTACTTTACAATATTAAAAGAAAATAGAGAAATAAATCTTTGTGACCTTGGGATAGATAAAAATATCTTAAATTCAATATCAAAAGCATGGTCCATAAAGGAATAAATTGATGAATCACACTCTGTCAAAATTAAAATTTTCTGTCATTAAAAATCGCTGCTAAGGAAATGAAAAGGCAAATTACCAAATGGGAAAAAATATTTGCAAATCATATATATCAGCTGAAAGATTTGCATCCAAAATATATAAAGAATTCTCAAAACTCAAAATATGAAAACAACATTTTTTAAAGTGGGAAAAACACTTGTACTGACTTCACCAAAGATACAGATAGCAAAAAAGCATATTAAAAAGATACTTGATACTATTCTTCCTTAGGAAATGCAGATTAAAATCACAATGAAATATCATTACACACCTATTTTAATGGCTAAAATTAAACACTTACCACCCCAAGGGTTAACAAAGGTGTGGATCAACTGAAGTTCCCACACACTGAAGATGGGAATATTAGCTTATACAACTATTCTGGAAAAGGGGCTTCTCTGGTGCTCAGAGAGTAAAGAATCTGCCTGCAATGCAGGAGACATGGGTTCAATCCCTGGATCGGGAAGATCCTCTGAAGAAGGGAATGACAACCCACTCCAGTATTCTTGTCTGGGAAATCACATGGACAGAGTGGCCTGGCAGTGACCTGACTATCTCAAAGAGTCAGACAGCACTGAGCACACACATTCTAGAAACAACTTGTACATTTCTTAAGAAGCTAAAAATACACCTACAATGATATGATTCAGCCATTCAATTACTATGCAGTTATATAAGAGAAATGAAAACTTGTCCATACAAAGACATATTATTATATAACTGCCCATAGTAGCTTTCTTTGTAATAGCTAACTCAATGTCTATCAATTGCTGAATGAATAAACAAATTGTGATGTATCTGTACAATGGAATACTACTTGGCAATAAAAAGGATTGAATTAGTGGTAACCCAACAGCATGGATGGACTCAAACTATGCTTAGTGGAAGATGGCAGATGAAAGGAAAGAGTACATATTTATGACTCGGCTTGTATAAAGTTCTAGAAAATACAAATGAATCTGTAGTGACAAAAAGGCAATCAGTGATTGGGGAAGGGAACACAATGAGAGACGAAAGGAGCACAAGAAAACAATTAGAAGTTACGGATGATGTATTAATTGTATAGTTATGTCAGTTCAGTTCAGTTCAGTCGCTCAGTTGTGTCTGACTCTTTGCGACCCCATGGACCGCAGCACTCCAGGCCTCCCTGTCCATCAGCAACTCCCGGAGTTTACTCAAACTCATGTCCATTAAGTCTGTGATGCCATCCAACCATCTCATCCTCTGTCATCCCTTTCTCCTCCTGCCTTCAATCTTTCCCAGCATCAGGGTCTTTTCCAATGAGTCAGTTCTCCGCATCAGGTGGCCAAAATACTGGAGTTTCAGCTTCAGCATCAATCCTTCTGAGGAATATTCAGGACTGATTTCCTTTAGGATGGACTGGTTGGATCTCCTTGCAGTCCAAGGGACTCTCAAAAGTCTTCTCCAACACCACAGTTCAAAAGCATCAGTTCTTCAGCACTCAGCTTTCTTTATACTTCAACTCTCACATCCATACTTGACTGCTGGAAAAACCATAGCCTTGACTAGATGGACCTTTGTTGGCAAAGTAATGTCTCTGCTTTTTAATATGCTGTCTAGCTTGGCCATAACTTTTCTTCCAAGGAGCAAGTATCTTTTAATTTCATGGTGGCAGTCACCACCTACAGTGATTTTGAAGCCCAAAAAATAAAGTCTGTCACTGTTTCCATTGTTTCCCCATCTATTTGCCATGAAGTGATGGGACCAGATGCCATGATCTTAGTTTTCTCAATGTTGTGTTTTAAACCAACTTTTTCATTTCTCTTTCACTTTCTTCAAGAGGCTCTTTAGTTCTTCTTCATTTTCTGCCATAAATGTGGTGTTGTCTGCATATCTGAGGTGATTGATATTTCTCCTGATAATCTTGATTACAGCTTATGCTTCATCCAGCCCAGTGTTTCTCATGACGTACTCTGCATAGAAGTTAAATAAGCAGGGTGACAATATACAGCTTTGATGTACTCCTTTCCCGATTTGGAAACAGTCTGTTGTTCCATGTCCAGTTCTAACTGTTGCTTCCTGAACCACATACAGGTTTCTCAGGAGGCAGGTCAGGTGGTCTGGCAATCTCCTCTCTTTGAGAATTTTCCACAGTTTGTTGTGATCCACACCATCAAAGGCTTTGGCATAGGCAATAAAGCAGAGGTAGATGTTTTTCTGGAACTCTCTTGCTTTTTCAATGATCCAATGGATGTTGGCAATTTGATCTCTGGTTCCTCTGTCTTTTTTAAATCCAGCTTGAACATCTGGAAGTTCATGGTTCATGTACTGTTGAAGCCTGGCTTGGAGAATTTGAGGATTACTTTGTTAGTGTGTGAGATGAGTGTAATTGTTTGGTAGTATGAGCATTCCTTGGTATTACCTTTGGGATTGGAATGAAACCTGGCATTTTCCAGTCCTGTGGTCACTGCTGAGTTTTCCAAATTTGCTGGCATATTGAGTGCGGCACTTTCACAGCATCATCTTTCAGGATTTAAAATAACTCAGCTGGAATTCCATCACCTCCACTAGTTTTGTTTGTAGTGATGCTTCCTATGGCCCTCTTAACTTCACATTCCAGAATGTCTGGCTCTAAGTGAGTGATCACAACATCATGGTTATCTGGGTCATGAAGATCTTTTTTGTATAGTTCTGTGTATTCTTGCCACCTCTTCCTAATATCTTCTGCTTCTAATAGGTCCATGGACTTCCCTGGTGGCTCAGACAGTAAAGCATCTGTCTACAATGCAAGAGACCTGGGTTCAAGCCCTGGGTTGGGAAGATCCCCTGGAGAAGGAAATGGCATTCCACTCCAGTACTCTTGCCTGGAGAATCCCATGGACAGAGGAGCCTGGTAGCTACAGTCTATGGGGTCACAAAGAGTCGGACACAACTGAGCGACTCCACTTTCACTTTCTATTAGGTCCATACCATTTCTGTCCTTTATTGAGCCCATCTTTGCATGAAATGTTCCCTCTCTCTAATTTTCTTGAAGAGATCTCTAGTCTTTCCCAGTCTATTGTTTTCCTCTTTCTTTGCATTGATCACTGAGGAAGGCTTTCTGATCTCTCCTTGCTATTCTTTGGAACTCTGCATTCAAATGGGTATATCTTTCCTTTTCTCCTTTGCCTTTCGCATCTCTTCTTTTCACAGCTATTTGAAAGGCCTCCTCAGACAATCATTTTGCCTTTTTGCATTTCTTTTTCTTGGGGAGGGTCTTGATCCCTGCCTCCTGTAAAATGTCACTAACCTCCATCCATAATTTTTCAGGCACTCTGTCTATCAGATCTAGGCCCTTAAATCTATTTCTCACTTCCACTGCATAATCATAAGGGATTTGATTTAGGTCATACCTGAATGGTCTAGTGGTTTTCCCTACTTTCTTCAATTTAGGTCTGAATTTGGCAATAAGGAGTTCATGATCTGAGCCACAGTCAGCTCCTGGTCTTGTTTTTGCTGACTGTATAGAGCTTCTCCATCTTTGGCTGCAAAGAATATAATCAGTCTGATTTCAGGATTGGCCATCTGATGATGTCCATGCGTAGAGTCTTCTTTTGTGTTGTTGGAAAAGGGTGTTTGCTGTGAGCAGTGCAATCTCTTGGCAAAACTCCATTAGCCTTTGCCCTGCTTCATTCTGTACTCCAAGGCCAAATTTGCCTGTTACTTCAGGTATTTCTTGACTTCCTACTTTTGCATTCCAGTTCCCTATAATGAAAAAGACATTATTTTGGGGTGTTAGTTCTAGAAGGTCTTGTAGGTCTTCATAGACCCATTCAACTTCAGCTTCTTCAGCGTTACTCATTGGGGCATAGACTTGGATCACTGTGATATTGAATGGTTTGCCTTGGAAATGAACAGAGATCATTCTGTCATTTTTGAGATTGCATCCAAGTACTGCATTTCAGACTCTCTTGTTGACTATGATGGCTACTCCATTTTTTCTAAGGGATTCTTGCCCACAGTAGTAGATATAATGGTCATCGGCATTAAATTCACCCATTCCAGTCCATCTTAGTTCACTGATTCCTAAAATGTCAATATTCATTCTTGCCATCTCCTGTTTGACCACTTCCGATTTACCTTGATTCATGGGCCTAACATTCCAGGTTCCTATGCAATATTGCTCTTTACAGCATCGGACCTTGCTTCTATCACCAGTCATATCCACAACTGAGTGTTGTTTTTTCTTTGGCTCCATCTCTTCATTCTTTCTGGAGTTATTTCTCCACTGATCTCCAGAAGCATATTGGGCACCTACCGACCTGCAGAGTTCATCTTTCGGTGTCCTATCTTTTTGTCTTTTCATACTGTTATGTCAAATCTTATCAAATTATACTCTTTAGATGTGCACAGCTTACTGTATGTCAGTCATACCTTATTGAAGCTGTTAAAACAAAAACAAACAGAAGGTTTCCCTGGTGGTCCAGGGGTACAGTCTGCCTTGCAGTGCAGGGGACACTAGTTCGATGTCTGGTCCAGGAAGATCCCACATGCCTCAGAGTAACTAAGCCTACGCATTGCAAATACTGAAGCCTGCTCAACAGAGAGCTGGTGCTCCGAAACAAGAGAAGCCACAGTGCTGAGATGCCCACGCACCGCAACTAGAGAAAGCTACGTGCAGTAGTGAAGACCCAGCATAGCCCAAAGAAATACATAAAATGATTAAAAAATAAAATAGGCAAATGAGACCCAGTGAAACTTACAAGCTTAAAAAAAAAAAGGAGTATGTGGTCAGTTCTCATGAGGTGAATGAACCCAGAGCCTATTATACAGAATGAAGTAAGTCAGAAAGAGAAAGATAAATATCATATTCTAACACATATATAGGAGAAGGCAATGGCACTCCACTCCCAGTACTCTTGCCTGGAAAATCCCATGGACGGAGGAGCCTGGTGGGCTGCAGTCCACGGGGTCACTAACAGTTGGACACAACTGAGCGACTTCCCTTTCACTTTTCACTTTCATGCACTGGAGAAGGAAATGGCAACCCACTCCAGTGTTCTTGCCTGGAGAATCCCAGGGACAGGGGAGCCTGGTGGGCTGCCGTCTATGGGGTCGCACAGGGTCAGACACGACTGAAGCGATTTAGCAGTAGCAGCAGCAACACGTATATATGGAATCTAGAAAAATGGTACTGAAGAATTTATTCACAGGGCAGCAGTGGAGAAACAGTCATAGAGAACAGACTTATGGACATGGGGAGAGCGTAGGAGAGGGTGAGGTTTATGGAAAGAGTAACATGGAAACTTACATTACCATATGTAAAATAGATAGCCAATGGGAATTTGCTGTACGGCTCAGGAAACTCAAACAGGGGCTCTGAATCAACCTAGAGGGGTGGGATGGGCCGGAGACGGGACGGAGGTTCAAAAGGGACGGGATGTATATATACCTATGGCTGATTCATGTTGAGGTTTGACAGAAAGCAACAAAATTCTGTAAAGCAATTATCCTTCAATTAAAAAATAAATAAAGCTTTTTAAAAAGGCGTGTGTGAGGAAGTTGGAAGAAGATGACTTAGGGATGATGAATTGTAGGAATTCGAAGGGGATCAATATACCCAATGGTCAATTGGAAAGCTTTCACGGAGGAAGTGAGACCTGGCACTGTCCCAGGTGAATGAGGAAATCTGAGATCACGCAGATCCATTCACTGAATAGCTTTTGAGCACCTACTGGGTGCTAGGTGTGTTTCTAAGGAGCTTATTGTGTAATGGGACAGACAGAGCCATAAAGGCTGCATTTCAAGATAATTTGGAGTCGGGGGTAGAAGTTTGCACAGAGTGTTCTGAAAGCACAAAGGAAGGTGGATTAGTCTCACCTAGGGGTTCAGGGAGTGCTTCATAAAAAACACTTTCTGAGCTAATTCTTACAGATGAACTTGATTACCCAGGAAAAGAAAGGTGTGAGCAAAGATATTAAGGTGTGGAGCAAAGACCAGAAGGTGAATTCTGAGAAATCAAACCAACTGATACTACTAGGTAATAAAAGTGAGGCAGGAGTGACACTCATGTACCCGTCCACTCCACTGGTTATCCAACAAATATTGACGAAGTGGCTTCTAGGGACCAGGCAACAAGCAGGATGAAACAGGTGAAGTTCTGAACCTTATAAAACTTCCAGCATGGACAGGGAACTCACGCTGAAGGTGCCCTTGATTAAAAACACATAAAGGTCAATGAAGACCAAATGATGAGAAGTCTCCGATAGCATCCCAAGGAGCGCAGGCTTTATTCTGGAGGCAAAGGGGATCCATGAGGAATTTTAAAAGAAGAATAGTGTGATCAGGTCTGAAGATCATGCAGATTTAGAGGGAGGGCTGATCTGATGAGTAGAAGACTAGGGAAGGGAAAACTTGGTGGTTCAGTGTTATAAGAACCAGGATTGGAAACAGGAGAATAAAAGGTTCGGGGTGGAACCATGATGAGTTTGGAGAAGGAAATGGTAACCCACTCCAGTATTCTTGCCTGGAGAATCCCATGGACGGAGAAGCCTGGTAGGCTGCAGTCCACGGTGTGGCAAAGAGTCGGACACAACTGAGTGACTTCACTTCACTTCCCTTCATTTCATGATGAGTTTAGTTAGAGACATGTAGCTTTGAGGCATCCTGGAAGCAACAGAAGGTATTTGCCTGGGGCTCCTGGCAAAGGTGAGACTTAGAGATGGAGCCAAGTGCTGAGAATCTGAATCAAGAGAAGGAAGGAAGCCTGAAGGGACAAATTTCCCAATGGCGTATCTGTTAAATATTGGATGCTCACCTAATTTTGCTTAAGGCTTCCTTTGTCTTGGCATTTGCCTCTTATTTACTGTTCCTACATGGCTACCCTCAGCATCATATACTGCCCTGAGGAGGTGCCAGTCCGTGGTAGCAGACTCAACACTATCGTCTCACCGACTCTCTTCCACTTAAAATATTATCACTTCAAAAATACTGCTTTGATACTCTACCATCTCCTAACATGTACACTGTCCGAAGTGATCATCTGCCTGCATGCTCTATTGCTCAGTCATGTGAGACTCTTGCGACTCTGTGGACTATAGCGGGCCAGGCTCCTCTGTCCATGGGATTCCTCAGGCAAGAATGCTGGAGGGGGTTGCAAGCAAAGTGGATTGCTTTTACGAAGATGAGAAAGTAAAACTCCAAATCTTTGAGTTGCAGTGAAGTTTATTGTTTTAATGATGGTCATGGTGGTGTAGCCCCTCCTCTCCCTCCCCCTTTCCCTCCTCCCTCCTCCCTCCTTCCCCTCTCCTCCCTCCTCCTCTTTCCTCTCCCTCCCCCTCTCCCTCCTCCCCCTCTCCCACCTTCCCATCTCCCCCCTCCCCCTTTCACTCCTCCCCCTCCCTCCTCCTCCTCTGTCTCCCCCTCTCCCCCTCCCCCGCTCCTCCCTCCTCTCCCTCCTCCCCTCTCCCTCCTCCCCCTCCTCCTCTCTCTCTTCCTCTTCCTCCTTCTCCTTCTTCCTTTCCTCCTCCTCCTCCTCCTATGCCTCCTTATGACCCATTCAAGTGAAAACAGTTCACCCCACCTGATTCCAGGGACCCTAAGTGAACTGTATAACTCCTGAAGCTAAGAACAACATAGACACCGTGCGAATACTGATTGGTTTCTCTCTTGCACGGCCAGTTACGCTTTTCTGGACTTGGTTTGATCTGCCTGGTGACACTTTGGTTCTCTGTACCCTTCCAATGGCTGTGAGTGGGACTGGTTTATGAGACACCCAGCTCCGCAGCCTAGTCACAAAGGTCCCAGCTGACAGACAGTGTGGAAAGTCTAGGTCAGAAGATTGCTGCCTAAATTCATTATTTTTGCTAATATCTGTGGAACCCCCTTCATCCTGTGCTTTAGCACCAACGTTGCAATGAGACTCTAGCCTTCATCTTCTCTCTAATAAGAGGCTTCCTTATTTAGCCAAGGTATTGTCTCACTTCTTTTGAGTATTTTACAAACATAATTTGCATCAAGTTTAGATAACTGACACATATTCCCCTTTGACATTTGTTAGAAGTCTCTGACAAAATACTCACAATTCATTTCTTAGCTCAGAGTTCTGTAGTAGAGAATGTTTCTGTGTACTGCTCAGGGCAGTCTCTTTGTCTGGAGAGCTGGGGTATCGTTATAGCATTTAAATCCAGAAATTATATGCAGTAATTCTTCTCAAAGTGTATATTACTTCTAAATGAAGCAATCTTAGGAAATATTTTGTTATAATCCTCAGTTCATAGAAGAGTCCAATCACCATTCTAAAAAGAGGGTCTTGAAACTTCACTAGTCAGAGTGTTTGCGCCTTTATCTGAATGACAAGCGTCAAAGACCTGAACTCCAGGGAGCCTATAAGTTAGTTTTGCTTGACACGGCAAAGGTAACACATAGCACCTCCCAAGTAAGTTTATTAAACTCCCTAAGTCCAAGATCTGGGTCCTGCGGTGGTTATAAGTGAAGACGGTATAAATTTCCAACATCTTCTCTGGACCGACATTAAAGGAAACGGGCTTTCATTGTTTCTCTCTTATAGTTCACTAATACAGCCCGGCAATTTAGGAAGAAAATGAAAGACAAAATAACTAAATGCCGAGTTACAATTCCCATACTTCGATCTTGCTGCTCCACTGCGGGATGGGGCTCTTTAATATTCTACAACGCCCGTGACAGCTACTTCTCCAAGTGTGGGATATGCAATTTCGATCTCTTATTCTCTGAGTCTTTGTACCTTTTAGTGTAACAACAAAGAGGAACAAAGATCCTAATTATACCCATAATCATTATTATCTGAAGAAGTTCCCAGTAATTAAATTTTAAAGAAAATTTATTTAATGAGCTTTCTACAGTCACATCCAAGCAATACACATTCAAGTAGATGGTGATTAGTATGAAATAGCACTAATTTGAATGACTTGATAAAAGCTCCTACTTCACTACTATGTTTTTAATAATTGTGTAATTACATAGAGAATTATTCCTGTAAATATCGCTTGTTTTATATAGAATAGAGGACATGAAGATGTGTTCTATCCAGAGCAAATTTCCAATATTTTGAAGCTGTAGCTCCTTGTGTCAGCTAAAAAGTTAATATGTACGTCTTAATTACACAAACACACACACTCTCTTGCATCGAATATACACCTTTCATTTGCATGAGTTCAGAATAAGTGCTTAGCTTGGTAGAAGCGGAGGTGGAGAGAAAATAAATCTTCTCTGAAGGAGTGCATGGTCATTACCAGTGAATGGAAATGAAAAGCATATTTCAGTGAACATCTCCTAATTATCCCATAAGAGAGGCGCGATAATTGGCATAGACTATATCGATGTTGTCGCGTCTATATCATTTCCAGTGATTCATGGAGCTTTAGAAATGTTAGCATGTAATATTCTGCATTTGTTCTTTTCATTTCAGGGCAAAATAAAGTGCTGATCTTAAATACAACTATAGAAAGAAGAACTACAGCTCAAAGCAGACCTCTTTCATTTGAATATTTTTCCATAGCGGGGGACAAAGGTACCCAAGGATTTCACATATCCTCAAATAACTATTACAAGGAACAACAAGATGAAGGGGACACATACTGGCCAAGGACACAGGAGACCTGGGACCAAATTCCTGCTCTACTGCTAATTAGATGGGGTGGTTTAAAAAAATTTTTTTTTATATTAGAGTACAGCCAATTAACAATGTTGTGACAGTTTCAGGTGGACAGCGAAGGAACTCAGCCAAACATATACACATATCCATTCATTAGATGAGGTGACTTTTAATGAGTGACTTGCCCTCCCTGGGTTTCAGTTTCTTCATCAATAAAATAAGATGAGCGATCTAATTTCTAAGGAGGCTCCCAATTTTCAACTGCAGTTTTTCTCAACACCACTAGCTCTGTGATAACAGTGTTTAATTTTACAAACAGAAACAATTTGCTCTTCCTACAATTCAAAACAAAAGGCAATATTTATTACCCTCAAAAGGAAACATCTGCATATAAAGCATCTGATGTAACTCTGGGTACCCCAAATATTTATTCAATATTTTACTTCATACACCAATGACATGACGCTACACTGACTTATTCAATGGGCAATAAAAAGAGAAAACAAGGTTAAAATGGGAAATTAAATAAGATAGATTTGACATAAACTTTTAATGTCATGCACATAAAACAAATTGTCCTGCTTTTCTACCTCCTACCAAACCTTCCAACCACACACAATTTTATCCTTGGGAAATGGGACTTGACATAGAAGGCAAAAATGCTAAAAGCACCCAAAGTCATTGGAATCCAGCTCCTTGTTTGCTTTCACCTCATCAGTAAAAATCGATTGCACCAATTTCATCCTTGGTGCCATTTATAACCTGCAAAGAACTATGAGCAGTTGTGGTCCTGCTGGAATGGAATAAAGAGAAGCTGAGTAACTCAAATGGCAATGCCTTGGGACGCCACTCCCAAAGCAAAATTAATGTGGTTCTGGCTGGTATGACCGGGCTCAGAGACCCTTGAACTGCAGAAGAAAATGTGACTGATCTTGACCTGATCAAGTCTGACTCGGCATTGTTAAGGATCCGTCTTCTGGTCGACTTAAACATTATCATCCCAGGACCACCAGGACACAAATTAAGTATGCACAGACCTTGGAAAGTCTGTAGTTTTCCTAAACTGAAACAGGTTTGGAAAGACCAACTTTATCACCATTTATGTACAGAAGTAAATTTGAATGCAGAGTATCCCAACTGAAGTTCAGCTGTTTACATAATTCACTTAGACTTTCAGGAATCCAGGACTTGGTCATTCACATAGGGAATAATTCCAGGTTCCCCAGTGGCTCTGTGATAAAGAATCTGCCTGCCACGCAGGAGATGCAGGAGACTCAAGTTCTATCCCTGAGTCAGGAAGATCCCCTGGAGGCGGGCACAGCAACCCACTCCAGTATTCTTGCCTGGAGAGAAGAGCCGGGTGGGCTGTAGTCTATAGGACTGCAAAGAGTCAGACACAACCAAAGCAACTGAGCTTGCATGCAGGCTACTAGAAACACAACTAAATTTGTGCTGGGTATTTATTGAAGGTTAGAAGAATTAAGGAGCTAGTGTTGGGTGTTGTCAACTTGTCCTCTTTCTTATGGTTCTCACTAAATAAAAATTCCTTAAAAAAAAAAAGCACAGCAGGGACTTCCCTGGTGGTCCAGAGGTTGACTCCATGCTTCCAATGCAGGAGGCGCAAGTTCCATCCCTGGTCAGGGAACGGAGACCCCATATGCTGCATGGTATGGCCAAAAATACAGTACAAATTTTAAAAAATTTTAAAAATTAAAAGCACTGCAATTTTTGAAGCCAGTTCAGCCACCATTTAAGATTCTAGAGATACGTATTACTCAAGTCAGCCTCAGTGATCAGAGTAGAGCCAGTTGACCACATGATAGGAACACAGTTAAATTGTTCCCAGACATCTAGATTTCATGAAAAAGGAATCTTTATATAAGCTTTCCAATTTGGTTTGATTCTTCTGTGGAAGCTTTTCCAAGATGTATAGAGAATCGAACATAGCTAGACAAAAGGACAAAAATTAAAACTTCAAAAATTATAGATATTAAGAATTCTGTCAGGTATCTGCCACTTAGGGTTTTCTGCTTCAAGCCAGCTTTCAACTTTATGGTTGAAAAAGATATTAGCTACTTTCAATCCGAAATTGTATTTACATTTGTTTTAAGTTCAATGACGACCACATTTCACATAATTGCATTCTAGTCAGTGCACTAATCTTCATTTTAAAGTGTTTTGTGAGCCCTTAAGATGCGAAAAAATTAACATATTATGAAAAGGGCAATTCATTTGAGGATGAAATTTGGATAGGAGAAATTTTTTCAGTAAATACATATGTGAGCAGGCTGGATAAAATATACACCAACTTCAGGTTTTCCAGTTTCATTTCAAAGACAAAGCGGGCAAATTTACAAACAAGAAAAAACCTGAAAGGAAACGCAAGTTTGATAGCAACTCCTTGGTTCTGCGGAGAAGCCGCCACTTTCCTGGTTGATTTTATTTTCTATGCTCAGGATGTGAGAGGAAAATGCCAGCGAAGAAAGAATAAAAAGCTGAAAAAATGGATTTTGATTAGTAAGGAAATGGTCCTGATTGTGAGTTTCTAGTTGGTCTCATTCTCCTGGCTTTCCTTTCAAAAGTCTTTTTTCATGTTTCACGCGCCCAGGCTGTTAATGTACCCTGATTTGTCGGTTCTTCTTTCAAATCAAGCGTTCAGTACCCATACCTGTGCCTTTCCATCTCTTTTATCGCTCTGCGTCTTTTGATGCTGGCAGTTATTTAGGTATGCTTTTATCAAGTCCCCACGATTCCTGAAAAGACGTCTTTCTTCCAGCTCTTTAGGACAGAACATTCAGCTTCATTTGCTTCAATTCCGCAAACCTTTGCTGAGCAACCTACTACGTGCTAGGCAGCTGGTCTGCAAAAGCAGAGAATCTGTGGTCTCCATTTATGGGCAAGCTCTTTCTTAATGTTTCTTCCAGCAGGATATTTTTACTTCTGATGTCTCACATCTCTTAATCCCAACACATGCACATGTTCTCAGTCGCTCAGTCATGTCTGACTCTTTGCACCCCTACGGACTGTAGCCCGCCATGTTCCTCTGTCCATGGGATTTCCCAGGCAAGAAGACTGGAGTGGGTTGCCATTTCCTCCTCCAGGGGATCTTCCTGACCCAGGGATCCAGCCTGCGTCTTCTGCATGGGCAGGCTGAATCTTTAGTGCTGGGGCACCTGGGAGGCCCTAGTTCCATCACACACCTCATCCTTTGGATAAATGACAGCCCAGGTCATAAGCAATAAGTTAAGATTCAGAGTTGGGTGGAGACTGAACTTCCTGTCCTGAAGCCATACCCAGCAACCAGAACGGTCTGTTGTCACCATTTCTGTGTCTGAATTCAGTGACTCAGTCAGTCGGCATTTAATTAGTTAATAAACAGACCGTTTCATGGAGAGCATGCATTAGCATCTGACACCGGCTGGCAGATGAGCTTTCTTGATTGATTAAAATATACATTTAAATATATTCCCTTAATTTATATCAGTTGCAAAGTGAGGCAGTTATCTTTATAACTGAGAGCATTAGCGTAAATTATTTAGTATCTTCATTCTAATTTGCACCATATTATAATATCTATCTTGATCTCAGAACTAAATAAATCATCTGTCCCAATTCTAAGCACACTGACTCCTAAGATTTTTATATCTCTTTCCCATCTTTGCCTCGACATTCTTCCAAAGGAGACTAGAACTTCCAGGAATAGCTGTAGATTACTAAAAATAATGTTGTGGTCATTTTCAGAAGAACGTTTAGCTTAGATTCTGATTTATGTTTATTTAAATATATGATCATACTTTGAAAATAGAGACTAGTCTGAACTTTCTCAAGGTGTCACGGGTTTTTATTTTTGTCATTGTTGCTGTTTCGGAGGTTTTGTTTCTAATCTGGATTTTAAAAATCCTTCTATTATCAATCACCACTGAGAGCTGATTATGTGGCTGGTTTTGCCCTAGGCTCCCTAGGTAGGGATGGCACAAAAAGAAAGAGATTTAACCATAGTTCTGAAGAATGAGGCATGCAAGAGATAAACAAAGAAAAAGTAAAATATTGCACAGTGAGTTTTTTACAAATATATGTAAAATACTTTTTCAAAATAATTTTTACTGGTAGTAAATACATTTTAATTACAAAAGATTTAGAAAATAGAGGAAAGGACCAACAAAAATTAAATTCCCTATAATCCCATTATTCAAAAATAACTATTATAGACATTTTGATGCTTAGCCTCCCACACTTATCTGGCTGTATTTTTCTTTCTAAATTATTATTATACTAATCCAACCAATCCATTCTGAAGGAGATCACCCCTGGGATTTCTTTGGAAGGAATGATGCTAAAGCTGAAACTCCAGTACTTTGGCCACCTCATGTGAGGAGTTGACTCATTGGAAAAGACTCTGATGCTGGGAGGGATTGGGGGCAGGAGGAGAAGGGGATGACAGAGGATGAGATGGCTGGATGGCATCACTGACTTGATGGACGTGAGTCTGAGTGAACTCCGGGAAGTTGGTGATGGACAGGGAGGCCTGGCGTGCTGCCATTCATGGGGTCGCAAAGGGTCAGACACGACTGAACAACTGAACTGAACTGAACTGAAGCTTACTATTCTATAGTCTTCTTTTCCACTTAATATTATAACATGAACATATTCCCATGTTGCTAAATATTATTCTAGGATGTCCTTTAATGACTGCAAAGTATTTCATCATGCAGATGCAATGTAACTAAAGTTAGCCAATTCTCATTGCTGAATACTTATACTATTCATATTATGGGAATATTTAAAGTAATGCTTGAATATTCTAAATAAGCCTTTGCACATATCCATAGTCAGGAAGGTTTCTCGTGGCAGACCTTACTAGTGCTAACTTACATCCAATTTCCTCTGTTGCGTGAGCAATTAGAAGAGAGAGAGATTTATGGGACAGGAGACCACTGAGGACCTTTGGAGGACATTTTAGAAAAGTTTGGGGTCAGATACCAAATTAATCATGGTGGTGATGGGGAATAACAGATATTTGTTATTAGATGGAAACTAAAAAATGAGATCACAGGGACTCCCTGGTGGTCCAGTGGTTAGGGCTAAGTACTTTCACTGGGTAGCCCAGCTTCAATCCTTGACTAGGGCACTAAGATTCCACAAGCCACTTGGTGTGGCCAAAAAAACAAAAAGAAAAAGAAAATGAGATCACAGATCCAAGAAATGGTAATACAGATAAGCTTCTGATTCATTTAGGGGATAATACCCAACACACAGGAAAAAATCACATGACAGTAAAAAATTTCAGTAAGTTTCAAGACAAAAATTCAGGCACAGTGAAGGAGTGAATGATTGTCAGAGGTTTTTCTAGACCAGAAAATTCAAATATTTTGTTTATATTACGCTAAAGTTTTTTTAAATTATATATCCCCTTAAGCAACTTAAATGTACATATATACATTGTATTGTAGAATTCCAAAACTGTGTTTTGAAATATATTGCAAAATCTCTAAGTGCTCTTAACTAATGTATTTTGAGCTATGAATATATGTGAAATTATAGATTTAGCTCACTCAATTTGTAGAAAATATTTGCCATATAACCAAATAGTCTGTAAGTCCTCATTCTCAAAAAAAAAAAAAAAAAAAATCAGCCAATCAGATTACTGTAAGCTAGACAAAGAAAACTGACTTATTTTTCTAATTCAAATAAAATGTTAATGAATGTCCCCATGGCAATCTTTTTATTTCTGAATTTTCTCTTTAACTATATCTGAGATAGGTAGATAGTTTGGTTGATAGATACGTGGATAGATAGATGACAGAGAAAGCACGATGTTTTGCCCTGAGTTTTTCACCTTGATGAAAAAAGGTACAGCATTCTTCAAGATTTCTTATAGTAGCTTTTCGCTTGGATCTCAAAGAACTGTCTCCTAGGAGTGACACATCCATAAGGGGCATTATTGTTTTATGCTACATGTGTGTGAACATCCTTTGCAATGATTTTTGTGACCCAGAGGCTTTCACAATGGGGCAAGAAGATTCAGTTCAGTTCAGTCGCTCAGTTGTGTCCAACTCTTTGCGACCCCATGAATTGCAGCATGCCAGGCCTCCCTTGTCCATCACCAACTCCTGGAGTTCACTCAGACTCATGTCCATCGAGTCGGTGATGCCATCCAGCCATCTCATCCTCTGTCGTCCCCTTCTCCTCCTGCCCCCAATCCCTCCCAGCATCAGAGTCTTTTCCAATGAGTCAATTGTTCGCATGAGGTGGCCAAAGTACTGGAGTTTCAGCTTTAGCATCATTCCTTCTAAAGAAATCTCAGGGCTGATCTCCTTCAGAATGGACTGGTTGGATCTCCTTGCAGTCCAAGGGACTCTCAAGAGTCTTCTCCAACACCACAGTTCAAAAGCATCAATTCTTCGGTGCTCAGCTTTCTTCACAGTCCAACTCTCACATCCATACATGACCACAGGAAAAACCATAGCCTTGACTAGATGGACTTTAGTTGGCAAAGTAATATCTCTGCTTTTGAATATGCTATCTAGATTGGTCATAACTTTCCTTCCAAGGAATAAGCGTCTTTTAATTTCATGGCTGCAGTCATCATCTGCAGTGATTTTGGAGCCCCAAAAAATAAAGTATGACACTGTTTCCACTGTGTCCCCGTCTATTTCCCACGAAGTGATGGGACCGGATGCCATGATCTTCGTTTTCTGAATGTTGAGCTTTAAGCCAACTTTTTCACTTTCCTCTTTTACTTTCATCAAGAGGCTTTTGAGTTCCTCTTCACTTTCTGCCATAAGGGTGGTGTCATCTGCATATCTGAGGTGATTGATATTTGTCCTGGCAATCTTGATTCCAGCTTGTGTTTCTTCCAGCCCAGCATTTCTCATGATGTACTCTGCATAGAAGTTAGATAAGCAGGTGACAATATACAGCCTTGACGTACTCCTTTTCCTATTTGGAACCAGTCTGTTGTTCCATGTCCAGTTCTAACTGTTGCTTCCTGACCTGCATATAGGTTTCTCAAGAGACAGGTCAGGTGGACTGGTATTCCTATCTCTTTCAGAATTTTCCACAGTTTATTGTGATCCACAGAGTCAAAGGCTTTGGCATAGTCAATAAAGCAGAAATAGATGTTTTTCTGGAACTCTCTTGCTTTTTCCATGATCCAGCGGATGTTGGCTTCTCTTCTCTTCACAGCTATTTGTAAGGCCTCCCCAGACAGCCATTTTGCTTTTTTGCATTTTTTTTCCATGGGGATGGTCTTGATCCCTGTCTCCTGTACAATGTCACGAACCTCAGTCCATAGTTCATCAGGCATTCTATCTATCAGATCTAGTCCCTTAAATCTATTTCTCACTTCCACTGTATAATCATAAGGGATTTGATTTAGGTCATACATGTATGGTCTAGTGGTTTTCCCGACTTTCTTCAATTTCAGTCTGAATTTGACAATAAGGAGTTCATGATCTGAGCCACAGTCAGCTCCTGGTCTTGTTTTTGTTGACTGAATGGTTGGAATGGTTTGCCTTGGAAAGGAACAGAAATCATTCTGCTGTTTTTGAGACTGCATCCAAGTATTGCATTTCGGACTCTTTTGTTGACCATGATGAAGATTAGAATGGATGAAATTTGTAAAGTGGAAAAATTTTGTAAAGGGGAACAATTTCTAAAGAGGAGGCAGGAAAGGAGTGTTGCCCCACCACAGACCTCAGGCAGATTAAGTGCAGGGGACAATGGGGTTGAAGTTCATGATCAGAAGAGCGATTCCCTGAAAGTCTCCATCCCCAGACACTCTCTGGAAAGCCTTTCTTAGGTCCCAAGTTGAAGACTCTAAATAGGAGACCAGCAAACTGTAGCCTATGGGCCAGATCTGACCTGCTGTCTGCTTGTGTCAAAAAGATGTTATTGGAGTACAGCCACGGTCATTCATTTACATGTTGTTGGTGGCTGCATCTACACCACAAATTCATGGCTGAATAGTTGTAACAGAGGCTGAACAGTGCTCAAAGCTTAACATTTTCACTATCGGGCCTTCACAGAAAAGTCTGCTGACTCGTTCTAGAAATTATACAGTTGCATAAGTAGATTAGAGAGAGAGTCCTTAAGGTTGGGCTGGGCAGCCTAAACTGTGCTACTTAGCTGGAAAAGATTTGGAAAGGTGAAGAGAAAATAAATAAATAAATATACAAAAAGCATGCTATTGTTGTATCAAAGATGAAAAGTCCACATCATAAATAAGCAAGCCCAGGCTTGATTTTATAGGCAAGAGAATTACACACGAAGAAGAAAGGTCCATGAACAGTGCTTTAGCCAAAACAGAATGAGCCATTACAAACACATGGTATCAGCCAAACCAATATAAGGGTAAATTATTCCCAATCACATGGGCATCTCCCCTGGAAGTCTCAGAGTAGCAGTTGGCAGTGAATGAGATCCTTAAGCAGGTTTTAATAATGGCGGATGTCTTCACTAATGCCACTAATTGATTCAGATATGAAACCCAAGCTCAGTAATGTAATCTAAATGATATTTAGTTTTCTAATGTGAGTCTGATTTCTCAGAAGAGGCTATAGTGTATAGGTTAACTCCCACTGATTTTTTTCTTCTATCTGCTATTTCAGTAAAATTTATATTCATTCAATGCATTCTTAAAATTAGCATAGACAAACTGTAAAGAATATCAACAATGACGAAAGAACAAACACCAATACAACACCAGCTTGAAGTTACTATGGTTGAGATTATTTGATAAATATTAGGAATGTGACTTTTGTGTCGATGCAGTAAATCCAGCTAGGAAGACTATGGGTATCTTAGAAGAAGGTCCTAGAAAAACTGCCTTAATGAACTGAAAGATTTGCTTGTATTCATCCCATCAGCAGTAGTATCATCAGCATGTCTTAAGATACTGGCTATATCTGAATGTAAGATGGCAGTTTTTAAAACACCAGATGTAATCATGCTGTTCACTTATAATAATTAGAAGAAATTTTTTTTGTAAGGAGATTTTTGAATTATTAGAAATTTAAATTTGAGAGTGTCTAAATTCATTATTTTTTTTCTCTCTAGTTTCCAAGTATGATCAGAGACTACTTCCAAATTCAGCATTTACTATTTAGTACGATAAACATTAAATGTCTCCTGCAGAGATAGATACACATCTGGTGGAGGTGCTGCTCAGTCGCTCTGTCAGTTTCACCTCTACAGCCCCATGGACTGTAGCCCTCCAGGCTCCTCTGTCCATGGAACTCTCCAGACAAGAATACTGGAGAGGGTTGCCATTTCCTCCTCCAGGGGGATCTTCCTCACCAAGGGATCAAATCAAACCCACATCTCCTCACTAGCAGGTGGATTCTTTACCACTGTGCCACCTGGGAAGCCCCAGATAAACCCATAGACTTCGCTATACCTTGACACTGGTTCCAAAGTTCCAAAATAAAAAAAATTTCTTCACGCCTGTGTTTAGCCATTGGTGTATTAATCACAACCCAAGCAGGAGATAAAAACCACACGGTAATAGTTTTTCTTAATACATATATTTTATTGAAGTATAATTGACTTACAGTGTTTCAAGGGCACAACAAGGTGATTCAGTGATACATATACGCATGTATTATTTTTTAATTATTTTCCATTATAGGTCCTTATAAGATATTGACTATAGTTCCCTGTGCCATGCAGTAAACCTTTGCAGGCAGTGTAATATATAGAACGACTCACAGAGAGATGGAGTAACGGGGGCTTGGTTAGCAGGACCTAAACAACAGAGATTACAGGGTTAACAGAGACAGGAGCAGCCACGGTGCCCACGACAAAGGTGGAGCTCCGAGAAAGACCCCTCCCCAAACCCGGCTGAGATGCAGACCCCACGGAAGAGGGTCTGGCTGGAACTCAAGGAGTAAGAAGTAGCGGAGGCGCCACCCTGGCAGGACTTGCTGGAAATCTGTCCTCTTGAGGTGCTGGGGAAAGCAAGCCTCCGGCTGGTGCCAAGGCTCGGAAATCACTGTCAAGTCACCCAGGAAAAAGCGGCGCGAGAGGATATGCGTGTGCGCGCCTTGCCAGCAGCACTCCACCCAGAAGCCGTCGGTGGAGGTTCTCCCGGAGCTGCTGGCTGCCGCGCGTCACTCGGCGCTTCGGCAACGGAGCTCTAGAATAGCCCTCCGCTCCAGGACCCAAGTATTGGGGACACTGTGCCTGGAAAAACCTGGTGAGCCCCACCCCCCAAAAAGCGGACTTTCTTGGTAATCCAGTGGCTAAGACTCTGGTCTCCCAATGCAGAGGGTCCGGGTCAGATCCCTGGGCAGGAAACTAGATCCTACATGCCACCACTAAGACCCGACGCAGCCAAATAAATAAACAAATAAAAACAAATAAATGTTTTTAAAAAGTCTGGTGAGCAAAGCACACCAGATCGTGGACGCAAAACCCCTTTTCCCTTCACTGGCCTGCCAGCATCCTCTTTAATGACAAACTCTTCATGCTTTTCCAGTTGGGAGAGGAGAAACTTTACAAATCCCACCTCGATTACTACAGAGCAGCAAAGAAGAGCATATTTTGAGCTAAAAGGTAATATACATCAATACCGGTCACGCTTGGCTTTCGTATTATGTCTTCAATATGCTGTGATGGTCATCACTGCTGAGAATTCCGTAATTGTCCCTTTTTCTACATAACATTTGGGAGCTTCTGGGCAATCATTCATTCAGTAAATATCTTTTGAGCATGCTTGCTGACTCTGGAATGTTTCCAAAAGTCAGGAGTCAAAGATGAAAATTGCTAATTCAGGCCATTGTGTACACTTGCGTAGAAGAAGTACATGCATCACCAGTTGGACTCACCGAGCTGGGGACACGAGCAGAGGGGTAAACACCCGAAGACCGTGAACCTCAGAGGAGAAGTAGCTAAGGCTGCCTCTGCAGAGAGAAAGGTGAGGGTGCACAACCTCCTGAAGAGATGCATCTTATTTGCATTTTGAAGGATGACTAAGAGTTTTGCAGAAACACAAGGGGCCTCTTCTGAGGGTGCAAAACATGCAAAGGCCCAAGATGCTACAGATAATGAGTTATTGACTACAGGGCCAGTCGTTCCAGGAGGCTGGATATACCTAAGTAGTTAGCAGCCAGATGGGACGACCCATTCTGATAGAAAAATTACAACTTGACTTTAAAGGTTATCCTTTCTCCTGAACCATTTTTTTTTTTTTTTGTAGAGAAATATGCTCTTTTCATTTGTCTTCCTGGGGAGCTAAAGATGGTAAAATTAAATACTTAGATCTGTACTTGCTTAAAAGAATCAAATTGAATGCAAAAGAGAACAAACGGTATTTAAAAAGAATTGACTTGCTCTGGTTTTTGCTTTGCTCTTTTTTAATTCAAATGTGACTCTGGACAGCCACCAACATTATATACTGGAGGATCAGAACATCTGAGCCACATCACTGATTAGCTTGCTTTTTCACCCAAATTGAAGGAAAAAATATCGATGAATGAAATAAATGACTCATTGAAAATGACTGAAGGTGCAACATTTCGGCAACTCTACTGAGCTGTATTTTGATTTAGAACCACAGCAGAGGGCAATACGATTTCCTGGTCTTCAGTTTAGAATTTTAGAAACACTAATAAGGGTTTAACATTATATTATGGCGATCTGAAGAGCTGCCCAGAGTGGAAGAGAAGGGGAGATCGTGGGGGAAGATTCCATTTTCTTGCTTTCTCCATTGTAGGGAAAATGTGTGCCGTAGGCATGGAGAGGTTCTTGCTTTCAGAACTCTTTTTGGACGTGGAATTCACATCCTGTAACAAATCCTGTTCCGATTCAGGGTAGAAGTCAAATGTGAGCTCTAACACTTCCATACGGCTCTGGAGAGGCTCACTGCAAAACCTGGTTAGGGCTCATGGCTACTTTGATCCATGGGTAGAGCAAGTAATCATGTACATAAACTTCTTCACCCAAGCAATGCCCCAAATGACTCGAACGTCCTGCTCTGAGGCCTGGCATTTGACTATGTTGCATAATTCTTTGTGAATGTTGTAAATATTGAGTAAGTGACGGAGTTAAGCTACTGCTTTTTCAAAAAATCTTCTGCTAACTATGTGTACCTCTAGGATAGATAATAATGTGTGTGTGTGTGTGTAAGTGTGTGTGCACATGCATGCACACACGCACACTCAGTTGTGTCCAACTGTGTGCAATCCCATGGACTGTAGTCTGCCAGGCTCCTCTATCCGTGGAATTTTCCAGGCAAGAATACTGGAGTGGGTTGCCATTTCCTCTTCCAAGGGATCTTCCCAACTCAGGGATCCAACCTGCATCTCCTGCCTCTCCCACATTGGCAGGTGGGTTCTTTACCACTTGAGCCATCGGGGAAGCCCATAGATAATAATAGCTAACGTTTATGTGGCATTTGCTAATTCATCCTATGTCTACATTATTAAAAATAATGTACCCGTTTAACCCTCACTGTAAAACAGTTTCTTTGAGTAATCCTATTTTCCAGATGTGGAGACTGAAGCACAGAGAAATTAAGTAATTAGTCCAAGGTCCTGCAACTAGTACACACTGACGCTGATACTTGAAGACAGGTGGATAAACATCTTGAATTGACTCATCACTTGCCGCTAGGACCTTAATTAGAATTACATTGTAGTACAAATCCTGATGAAAGTGAAAGAGGAGAGTGAAAACGTTGGCATAAAGCTCAACATTCAGAAAACGAAGATCATGGCATCTGGTCCCATCATTTCATGGGAAATAGATGGGGAAACGGTGGAAACAGTGTCAGACTTTAATTTTGGGGGCTCCAAAATCACTGCAGATGGTGACTGCAGCCATGAAATTAAAAGATGCTTACTCCTTGGAAGAAAAGTTATGACCAACCTAGATAGCATATTCAAAAGTAGAGACATTACTTTGCCAACTAAGATATGTCTAGTTAAGGCTATGGTTTTTCCTGTGGTCATGTATGGATGTGAGAGTTGGACTGTGAAGAAGGCTGAGTGCCGAAGAATTAATGCTTTTGAACTGTGGTGCTGGAGAAGACTCGAGAGTCCCTTGGACTGCAAGGAGATCCAACCAGTCCATTCTGAAGGAGATCAGCCCTGGGATTTCTTTGGAAGGAATGATGCTAAAGCTGAAACTCCAGTACTTTGGCCACCTCATGCGAAGAGTTAACTCATTGGAAAAGACTCTAATGCTGGGAGGGATTGGGGGCAGGAGGAGAAGGGGACAACAGAGGATGAGATGGCTGGATGGCATCACTGACTCGATGGATGTGAGTCTGAGTGAACTCTGGGAGTTGGGGATGGACAGGGATGCCTGGCGTGCTGTGATTCATGGGGTCACAAAGAGTCGGACACGACTGAGCAACTGAACTGAACTGAACAAATCCTGATGAGGGCTTACATGAACAAAGAATTGTTTTAAACATTTTATATATACATCATTTCAAGTCCTCTGTAAATGTAATATTCCTCAGTTCAGTTCTGAGTTGGCAAAGTAATGTCTCTGCTTTTGAATATACTTTCTAGGTTGGTCATAACTTTTCTGCCAAGGAATAGCGTCTTTTAATTTCATGGTCGCAGTCACCATCTGCAGTGATTTTGGAGCCCAAAAAATTAAAGTCTGACACTGTTTCTACTGTTTCCCCATCTATTTCCCATGAAGTGATGGGACCAGATGCCATGATCTTCGTTTTCTGAATGTTGAGCTTTAAGCCAACTTTTTCACTCTCCTCTTTCACTTTCATCAAGAGGCTTTGTAGCTCCTCTTCACTTTCTGCCATAAGGGTGTTGTCATCTGCATATCTGAGGTTATTGATATTTCTCCCGGCAATCTTGATTCCAGTTTGTGTTTCTTCCAGTCCAGGGTTTCTCATGATGTACTCTGCATAGAAGTTAAATAAGCAGGGTGACAATATGCAACCTTGACGTACTCCTTTTCCCATTTGGAACCAGTCTGTTGTTCCATGTCCAGTTCTAACTGTTGCTTCCTGGCCTGCATACAGATTTCTCAAGAGGTAGTTCAGGTGGTCTGGTATCCCCATCTCTCTCAGAATTTTCCACAGTTTATTGTGATCCACAGAGTCAAAGGCTTTGGCATAGTCAATAAAGCAGAAATAGATGTTTTTCTGGAACTCTCTTGCTTTTTCGATGATCCAGTGGATGTTGGCAATTTGATCTCTGGTTCCTCTGCCTTTTCTAAAACCAGCTTGAACATCAGGAAGTTCATGGTTCACGTATTGCTGAAGCCTGGCTTGGAGAATATTGAGCATTACTTTACTAGTGTGTGAGATTAGTGCAATTGTGCGGTAGTTTGAGCATTCTTTGCCATTGCCTTTCTTTGGAGTTGGAATGAACACTGACCTTTTCCAGTCCTGTGGCCACTGCTGAGTTTTCCAAATGTGCTGGCATATTGAGTGCAGCACTTTTGCAGCATCATCTTTCAGGATTTGAAACAGCTCAACTGGAATTCCATCACCTCCACTAGCTTTGTTTGTAGTGATGCTTTCTAAGGCCCACTTGACTTCACTTTCCAAGATGTCTGGCTCCTATTCATAGGTAAATACTGAATCAAAAAGGAAACTGAGGTGCAGAAAGATAAAGAGATGTTCCCAAGACCACATCGTTATTAAGGACTCAAGCCAAGGTCAACCTGATTCCCAACCCCACAACCCAAGTAGATTTCTCAGTTCTCCCAATGTCTATCCAGTCACACCAAAACATTGTATACATTTTTTGCCATGGATATGATTTCTGCAAATTCTGATATTTTGTCAAGAGTTAGAGTTGGCAATATAGTTGGAAGAGGGCATTAAGCATTTAAATTTTTTGAAGTTGATTCGCATAGCAAGATGAGAAGTGGAATCTGTCCTGCCATGTCAATAAATAAAGGATGTCACAGTCATCAGCAGTTGCTGCCACTGTGGATGGTTAGCAGGTGAGCCCCGAGAGAAATCAGGAAGGAAAGTATCAGTGTTAGTCACTCAGTCAAGTCCGACTCTTTGCAACCCCATGGACTGTAGCCCGCCAGGTTCCTCTGTCCATGGAATTCTCCAGGCAAGAATACTGGAGTGGGTGGCCATTCCCTTCTCCAGGAGATCTTCCTGACCCAGGGATCAAACTCCCGTCTCCTGCACGGCACACAGATTCTTTACCATCTGAGCCACCAGGGAAGCCCCTTGGAAGGAAAGAATACCTGCCTTCTAGCAACCGTCAGACAGCAGCCACTTCCTACAGTGAGCCCTGAGGAAGCTCAGGACTGCAAAAGACAGCTGAGGCCCCAGACCCTGAGGAGCTTATCAAAGGAATGATTTCAGGGATTCCAGACTCTTGCATCTTCCCATATATAGAAATGAGCCAAATTCCTTGACTTGGGATGTCTGATTTTCTTCAATTTACAAACAAACTTTTGGCATTCAGACTACCTGCCCTCTGTTGCAAAACTATATAACCTGGCTTCTCCACTGCCTCCTGGGAGCAGTTCTCTTGGGGTTATACTTGAGATGAGCTCAAGCCCAGATGCCTCCTGGGCTTAAGTCCTAACGATTTCCACCAAATAAAGCAAACTCTCAACTTTTAGGTTGCATGTAATTTTTCAGTCAGCAAAGCTCCCTGGACTCTGCAGCAGACTGTAGTTGTGAGGAGGAGGTTAGTACCACTGAATCAATCTCTAAGCACCACTGTTATTCCAGTATCTCTCTGCTTATCCTTTCTCTTCAGCTAAGGGCAACTGTTCCATGCAGCAATTTGGATCAGTTTCAAGACACTTACTCCTCCTCTGAACACACAATCTTTTTTAGCAGTGTCACCAATTTGATGGCTATTGTGTATGAAAAAAAGAAGAGGAAAGAACCATTATTTTAAAACCACAGTGTAAAATCTGCCTGCCAGTGAAGGAGACATAAGAGACATGGGTTGAATCCCTGAGTCCAGAAGATCCCCTGGAGGATGACATGGCGAACCACTCTAGTAGGCTTGCCTGGAGACTCCCATGAACAGAGGAGTCTGGCGGGCTGCAGTCCCCAGGATCGCACAGAGGTGGACATGACTGAAGCGACTTAGCACGCACACACACAGTATTGGGTACGTACACGCTGTACTGTGTAGATCTGTATCTTGTGGATTCTAAAAGATACAGTATTTTTTACATCTTAATGCCTCTGGAATCAGGATGCTCCTTCCAATCTACTGGGTCTGGCCATCACTGCTGACCAGCCAGTAGTCATGACATCATTATCATTGTCCAGTTATTTTTCTTGGTAGAATGACTGGACAATGCCAGAGCTTGGCATTTCAGTAAACAAAACACGTAAGGACAATTTAAAGAAGGAATGAAAGCTCTGGTTGATATTTGAAAACCTCTATTGACATCCCAGCATCAAGACGTGTTCCATAAATGTGAGCATCCTGGGAGAAATCCCAGATGTAAGAACAGAACATTCTTTTAGGAAACACTGCATCACCATCGATCGTACAGGGTGAAGTTGTAGAAAAAGCAGAGACCTCAAGAACTCCAGTTCAAAAGCTGATACAAAATACCAGATGAAAAATCTAGGAATTCTTGACTTGTTCATCTCTCTTGTATTTCTCATTTCATGTATGCCTAAGGTCAGATTTGAATTTTAAAATACCTGTATCTAAATAAGTCTAAAAGAGGTCTCTGAATAAGTAATAAATAAAAATTCTAAGTAATAAAAAGATTCTATTGGGAAATTAACTGGCCTTTTTCTCTTCTTGAAACAAAATACCGATGTCACTTACAGTAGATGATATCTTAAATTTGGGGAAGCACAATGTACCTCATTTTTTCTTACAGTAACCCTGCAAAGTAGGTCTTGTCATTCTCAGCTTATAGACACAGCAGATTGCCCAGCTAGAAAGAATTAGCATGTAAGTTAAGTCATGTCAGACCACAGACTTGATTTTTTATAACCCCATGTGGTCTCTACATGGCTTGGAGGGGCTGTCTCTTACCAGTTTGGGAGTCTTGGTCAAGTGATTTAATTTGCCTGAGTTTCAGTTTCTGCTTCCATAAAACAGAGATTAGTTAGTGTTGGTCGCTCAGTCATGTCTAACTCTTTGTGGCCCCATAGACCATAGCCCTGGAGAAGGCAATGGCACCCCACTCCAGTATTCTTGCCTGGAAAATCCCATGGACAGAGGAGCCTGGTAAGCTGCAGTCCATGGGGTCGCGAAGAGTCGAACATGACTGAGTGACTTCACTTTCACTTTTCACTTTTATGCATTGGAGAAGGAAATGGCAACCCACTCCAACGTTTTTGCCTGGAGAATCCCAGGGACAGCGGAGCCTGGTGGGCTGCCATCTATGGGGTCGCACAGAGTCGGACACGACTGAAGCAACTTAGCAGCAGCAGCAGCAGCAGACCATAGCCCTGCCGGGCTCCTCTGTCCAGGGGATTTTCCAGGCAAGAATGCTGGAGTGAGTAGCCATTCCCTTCTCCAGGGGTTCTTCCTGACCCAGGAAGCAAACCAGGTCTCCTGTATTGCAGGCATATTCTTAACTGTCTGAGCCACCAGGGAAGCTCTAAAGCAGAGATGCAAACACTTTTATCACAGACATGCTGGCAGAATTAAATGTGGCCAGACTGCAACGCCTTCAAACCCTGTAAAGACTGCAGGAACTCTCCTAGTCAGGAATCCGCCCGAGTCCCAGGGCAGTTTCTTGAAATGCCTGCCTTTTGTTCGAGTAGGGTTAGAAATGCCTTCCTGCGAATGTTCAGTCACAACTAGACGGTCAGCGCTTTGAGGACAAGGATCTATTGTTAAAAATCACGTCATACAACTCTAGCACGCTGTGCACAGAACTGGCACTGAATGGATATTTGTCTACACAGAGAAAATCACATTTGAAAACTTGTGAAGCTTCCATGCTACTGATGTTATTCCCTGTGAACCTGTTGGAACAGAGGACAGGCTGGGAACAGCATATGTTGGTGATGCTTTGGCTGCAAAAAGCGTGAGACTTTTTAATAAAACTGTACTAGACCGCATTCTCTCCCATAATGATATTTATGACATTTTAGGTAGCAGAAGACTCTGGAGAGACAGAATAACAGGAGAGAGAAGAAAGAGTTGGAAATACTGATTTTTTTTTTTTTTCCAGGGATGCGTGGCCACAAAGGAGTCTCACTTACTGGACGATACATGACTTTCATCATGTACTAAGTCATAGGAGACTTAATGCAAGAGCTTCTGTCCTTTGAAAGCCATTTTCAGTCAACTTCCAAGATAATGTCAAATAATTATCTCTTTCAATACATGTTTCTGTATTGCAATTAACTTTAAAATCAGCCTTTCTAATTCCCAGCGCCAAAGACATTCCCTGGTTGTAAGTTAGTTATTGAGGGACGGGCATCCATCCCGGGCCTGTAAATCTTGTTTAAAATTGAGCAGTCTTCCTGCTGTTTGTTTAACAGTCCCTGTGTTGTCTGCAGACAAGTAATGCATCTCCCTAAATGCACCTAACTCTCTATCAGCGAATGGGTTGGACACAGGGCCCTCGATGTGCAATACAAGGAGGAAATCTGTATGAAACACGTGCTGACAATCCAGTGTTTTTTGTTTGCTTGTTTTTTAATAGCCTAGATGTATGTGATTTTTGCCTTCTGGAGCTTCTCAGCCCAGTTTGGCACTGATTCCATAGAGGGTTGCCTGAAGCCCACATGTGGGGGTGTTGATTCGAGAGATTCCACAACCGTTCCCCCGTGTGGAAGATTCAAAAGCAAATTAAGAAGCACAGAGCCGGGGACTAAGGGTGTGTTTAATCGTTCTGATGTATTGCGAGACCAAGGCTACATGCAGAAGAAAAGGGAAGCTGAGTATGAAATCTGATTTGAGGGGTGCTGCCAAGTCCTGGGACTCCAAATTCTTCAACTACTCTCTTGCCATAGCTTCCCAATTTTCTGCTGTGAACATCATTTTTTAATTTTGATTTTTTAAGATTTTATTGGAGTCTGGTTGATTTACCATGTCGTGTTATTTTCAGATGTACAGCAAAGTGATTCCGTTATACATATACATATATCCACTCTTATTTCAGATTCTTTTCTCAGGTAGGTTATCACAGAATAGTGAGTGAGGCCATTTATTGGTGGCTCACACGGTAAAGAATTTGCCTGTCAACGCAGGAGATGCTGGTTTGATCCCAGGGTCAGGAAGATCCCCTGGAGAAGGGATAGGCTACCCACTCCAGTGTTCTTACCAAGGACTGGGGAGCCTGGCGGGCTACAGTCCACTAGGTTGCAAAGAGTCAGACACAACTGAACAACTAAGCACGCTCTCCAAAGTAAAAGTGATACAAAGGGCTAAGCGTAAATCATTTATCACACAGTCCTGAATTTTCCTGAATCTCTTTCCCTTACATCAGACATCAGGCTCTTTGAAACTAGCCTATGATACACTTTAACATTAAAGTTTAGAATTTAAAATAGCCTGGGAGGAGGTCTCCAGCTCAGCTAAAGATCACACCAGCTAAAGAGGTCTGATCCAGTTGGGGATGTCATTCCATCCTGGGAAACATGCCTAGGAGGGGAGCAGGTACAGAGGGAGAAAGTCAAAGCAACAAAGATCAGTTCCACATCTTTCATGACTGTAACGAGCTTGGCGGTTTTAAAATAATATGTCGTTTGATGACGGCTGTATCTTTTTTCTATTGGAGTATAATTGCTTTACACGGTTGCGTTCATGTCTGCTGTAGAAACAAGTGGATCAGCTGCATGCATACGTATCTCCCTTCCCTCTTGGACCCCCTCATCACTCCCATCCCACCCCACTGGATCAGCACAGAGCACCGAGCTGAGCTTCCTGTGCTCCGGCCGCTTTCCTCTAGCGGGCTATTTTACACATGGAAGTGTGCATCTGTCAATCCTGATCTCCCAGGCTGTCCCACCCTCCTCTCCCCTCCCTGTGTCTATATGTCCATTCTCTAATGTCTGGGTCTCTATTCCTGCCCTGCAGTTAGGCTCATCAGTACCATTTTCCTAGATTCCACATACGTGCATTAATATACTAGATTTGTCCATCAACAGATGAATGATAATGCAGAGGTCTGCCATATCTTGAGAGACGTTGCAACATATTACTAACATAAGGCAATGGGAATTTATATCACATTTTAGCAAGAGGGTCGGCCAGGACCAGAAGGAACACCTGCAGAAAACCCAGCCTACCTTCCTGGATGGCCAAAGAGCTCACAAAAACCCGTGACAGCGGGCTGCACCACATTACAGAATTCAAAAGCTATAACCAATTGTTATAAAAAGACAATAGAGACACATGCTACAGCTTTTTCCCCCCCTTTCCATTAAATCACAACAGAGTATCTCTGGCCTAATGTCCCCTGTGAGACGGATTGGGGTGATTTGTGCAGAAACTCTCCCCTGACAAGCAGCTGTGAGAGCAGGCTGGCTGGGTTGACAAGCAGAGCAGAACACCCTCCACCCAAGAACTCAGGAACAAAAAGCAAATCAATAGACATAATATTGCAAAACACTGCAGCAGGATCAACAGAGCTCTCACATCTATTTGATTTTTTTTTTCCCTCCCTCATCTGTCAACACAATTGAGAAGTCGAGCTTGCTAATTGTCTTCAATTGGCAGACTCCACGGACTCTGGAGCTGCGACACTTGGATGTCACACTCTCTGCGACTCGTGGTCGCCAGCCTGGCAGCCTTGGAAGCGGCCTTCCTTTCGGGCGGGCTGCGTGTATCCACCCCACTTCTCTGGGTCTGGATGAGGCTCACTCCCCATTATGCAGCTCTTCTCATCATTAGCACCGACGGAAGAATCTGTGCCATGTTCTCTGTATCCAAAATATTTGAGGGAGGCAAAGAATCCCAGGAAGTCAATGAAAATGCGCTTCTATTGCCAGCTAGCATTTGCAACTGCCAGACTGCCTTGCATTCAAATTAGATTACCCAGCCAAGGAAGGACAGAGAGGGGCTGATTGCAAAGTCGGCTTGCTTTTGTGACTAAATGGCTACCTTTATAAAAGGTACGCTGGATTCTCTTTCGAAGAGGTTTTGCTCTGTTGGCCCCCTTGCTCACGCCCTGAGAGATCGTGAAGTCATCAACAAACCTTGAAACTCCCCCAGTGTCATGAATGGTGAGCTCACTGTCCTCCTCACACCCAGCCTGGTGCTCAGCAAACAGTTGGGGGCTGACAAATACTGGCCATATTTGAGCCAACGGTGCTAAAATCACGGGAGAACAAAGGTGCGTTGACCCAAGAGCTCACGGCCCTGAAAATTTCTCAGAGAAGGCAGGATGACTGCATCCTTCTCTAAAGCTCTGGAGAGGTCCAGATAATCTGTCCAGGATGCTTGGCAGTGGTGGTCCAAGCTGCCCTTGCCAGACCCTAGGAAGTAGGTCTGTGAGAACTTGACAATCAAAGTATAATAAGCTTTACAAGGTGAACCCGAGTGAGCAGGTCTGGTTGGCTTGGTGAGTAACCTAGTTGAACTCCCCATGTTCAGCCTGGAAAGACCTTTCACTAATTGCCAGAAGTAAAGCTGGGAGCCTTTCCCTGCTTGTGGGTCTGCCTTCTTCACATTCCTGGGGTCACCGAGCAAAAACTGACCTTCTTTCTGCAAATTGGTGCCTTGAAACACACTGTTGTTTCTGAGCTGTTCCACTGTCCCCAACTACCTTTGCCTGGCTTTATAATCTCAATCTCTCACTCTCTTTCTATCTCTATCAACCTAATATCAACTCAGGGCTGACTGATTTCATTCATTTTCCTTCTCTTGCCATGATATCATTGAGATGCAAACCTCAGGTAGCCTATCACATCGTTTGCCAGCATTTCAATACAGAACTCTAGAAGGAAATGATCGTCTCCAAGAAACCTCTGAGCCCTCCGCTTTGTGGATCCCTCCTTTGCATATATATCCGTGACTCTTTTTCTTGCTCCCGACTAGAACAAATTTGGTAGCCAGATTGTCTCCCTTGCTGGAGGGTAAAATCGTGGAAACAAGAGAGCCTAGCCTCACAAACAGAAGCTGGCAGAGTTCATTGTATTCAATGGATCAGCACACCTTCCACCCCTGACTGGTTACCCCGCCAGCCCCCAACTCACAGAGACACAGAGGGGGAAGGAGTCACTCCGTTTGCTGTTTCCCTTTCAGATAAACCATTGAGATGATGTCAAATGTGGTTTGTAGACTTTGATTCCTAAGGTTTTTTGTTTGCTTGTTTAGGGTTTGTGTGTGTGTGTGTGTTTTTGGAGGGGGTGTCTCATCTTTCTTCTTTGAATGGTTCTTAAGCACTTTTCTTTTTAATTCTTAAAATTTTGATTATTTGGCTGTGCCATGAGGTATGTGGGTTTTGTGGCTCAGCTGGTAAAGAATTTGCCTGCAATACGGGAGACCTGGGTTTGATCCCCATGTTGGGAAGATCCCCTGGAGAAGGGAAAGGCTACACATTCCAGTATTCCAGCCTGGAGAATTCAATGGACTGTACAGCCCATGGTGTCACAAAGAGTCGGACACGACTGAGCGACTTTCACCACCATGAGGTATGTGGGATCTTAGTTCCCCAATCAGGAATCAGACCCTTGCCCCCTGCTTTGGAAGCACAGGATCACCAGACTAACAGGGGAGTCCCTTATCTTTGTTTTTAAATTTTAAACTAGCCACTGTTCCAGTGTCTGTTCTCAAAGGCTCTGGGAATCACCAGCCCAGTTTCCTAGCATCCTACAGACAGCCTCACGTCTTCACACTTCTGAGCCAGGGTCTGAATTTTCCTGCCAGAAAACACAGCTTTAGGTTATAAAATCACAGCCACTGAAATAAACTGCCATCCATTTCCATCTAGATTTTTCAGCTGCAAAAATCATTGTCTTTTTCAGTGTTTGTACAGTTCATCAGTAAGTAACCACCCTCTACTTTTTATTTTTGATGGTGAAAAAATGGTGAGGAGGAAAAATATGGATTTTATGAGAGTGTTCAAAGTTTTACATTGCAAGTCCAATCTCTAATTGAAATTTCCCTGTTCATCAATCTCCTTACTTGGAGATTACTCATCAATCTCATATTACTTGGCTATAAAGTCAAAGAGTGAAGAATTGTGATGTTGCAAGTTAGAATAAGTACTTTAATGAATAATCAGGAGAGCCCTGTGTGGCTTTTATGCTGATTGTTAACAGCATCGTTTTATGGACTAGAAAACCTCTTGGGACATGAGATAACTGAAAAAATGAAAGAAAAATGTTTTCATTTTTAAATTCACTGAGTAAAGATGTTTGTCCATAGAATTATGAAGGACAACATGTCATAGCATAGAAATAATACGATTTTATGAGACCCAGGTTCTCGTGGTGAATGTGCCATAAAGTATCTCTGTGACCTTGAACCAATCATTCAAGTTCCTTGGATCTAGGGATGCCAGATAGAATATAAGATGCCCAGTTAAATTTGAATTTCAGATAAATGAGGACTACTTTCCAGGATAAAAGTATCTGTAATATTGTATTGGGCAAACTCATTCCCAAATTTTTAAAAAATTTTTTACTTACCTGAAATTTAGAGGTTAATTGAGAGCTCTATATTTTGATTTAGAATTCATCCTGGGTCTCATCTTCAGAGGCTCATAGTTCCTTTCTTAGCTCTTCCTTTTGCCTTAACAATTTTCAAGAGATATTCAACTCACTTGTACATTAAGTTGTTAAAGGAATAATTGTTCTATTTCCTCATTAATTTTGCAAAGGTGTTTTGGATTTACCCTATTCCCTATGAATATGTAATCAGTTCTGGATACATTCTTAGAATATAGAATTTATCCAGTTCAAACATTAAAAATGTTCCTAAGTTATTTCCAAGCTTGTAGAACTGAAAACAAGGAAAGAAATAAACACAAGGTGTCTTTCCTTTTATAACCATTTTTCGTTAAGTAAACACAGCATTGTAAGGCATGGCCTCCCTCTTCCTGTATGGCCAAGAGCAGAAAGGAGATTCAAATCCAGTAATTCTTAGTAAACATCACAGTTATAAGAGAACATAACATTCATGGCAAGAGTGTTAAAAAGAAAAAAAAAAAAGCTTGGTACAACATGAACTCTTCCTTATTTACTGTTTAAATCTGTAAACTAATCACTCTTTGTTTACCTAAGCGTTTTACACTTGAACAAAAAGGGCAATCAGTTAAAAAACAATACCAAAAACTGTATTGACTTTCAACAATCTTGAATTTCACAGGTCATATATTCCATTCTGAGCAGTCTGTAGATCTGCCTGAGATCAAAGTATAAATTGTGCCTCTGTATAATGTCCTCAGAAAGAATAAAAAGAAAACTATTTCCCTAAGACCTGATTCATGTTTCTTCTTCCAGCCCCCATGTTAAATATATTCCTTATGTTACTGTTTAGCTAAAACTTATATCTTTAGTGTTTGCGCTTCTAATGAATTATAGAACAGGTTTTTTTCCCCTTTGAAATCTATGTTGCTCACAAAGCTAATGAAAACCATATGTTATTGCTCTAATTCTAATCAAAAATAAAATATGGTTTTTGTTTGTTTGGTCTTCTTGAAGAGAATGTTATTGAGACATCCTTAATCTTGTATTCCAGAGATTCAAAATGGAAATTTAAGCCTCATCAGGACAGGTGGCAACTAACAAAGTCTTTCCTGAATTCTTGGTTTTAATGATATTTTAAATTCTGTCGGTACCTCAGGCAGAGAAGGATAAAAAAACAAGCACAGTACCGATGGTGTATGAGTTAATGGGAGGATAACTGATAAAATTAAACCTTTGTAACCTGCTGAGCTAACCCAAACTTGCTAAGCTACTAGAACATTAATGAGTAAGAGATCTTAATTAAATTGTTTGTAATTAACTCTCCCAAGAGGAAAAAGTGTAGTAGTATTGCAAACTAAATACCTGTGGCATTTACTTGCAACAAAGTCATTACCAGGCAAATGATATGCATAGATACCCAGAAAATATAGGTGTGCATTGGGTAGATCAGTGTCATACAAACCATTGTGATTTCTCTTCTCCTGAAATTCCAAGTGATAGTTTTAGAATATTAATAATAATATCTACCTGCTATTTTATGAAAATGATACAGTCTTATCTATAACAGCTCAGTCTTAAAATGAACTAGGGATTTTCAATTAAAGGTATAACATTTTCTATCTAAATTTTAATGAGATTTAGGTCATCTGTAGACTATAAGACAAATTTGTGTATCAGAAGGCCTGGTTAGGAAGGAGCCATTGAGCAGCAAGTTTACTGGTGTATCAAAAGTCACCTCTGGGGGCTTCCTTGGCAGGCCAGTAGCTAAGACTCCATGCTTCCAAGGCAAGGGATGTGGGTTCAACCCCTGGTTGGGGAAATAAGAGCCCACATGCCATGTGACATGGCCAAAACATCTCTGGCTTTTCCAGGGGATTAGCACCACCATTCTAGTGACAGTCATGCAGTCCCCCTCTGGGGCTGCCTGCTATGGCAGTGAGCTCACTGGACCATAACCCAGCAAGTCAAACAAACTTACAGCATACCTGTGTCATGCGTGGCTAACACACGAGCTCAGGCACTGCATAAGGGGTGGAAATGCAAAATGAGAAAGTGCAAAAGACACAGCCCTTGACTTACACACCTTGCAATCCAACAGAGTCCTGGCACAGAGAGTTAAAAGTTTTGGCAAAGTGAGTTCAGTGTCCCAAAGCTTATTTGCAGTTAGTTTTTTTTTTTTTTTTTACACATTCTTTTAGAAGCATCATTGGTTATTACCTGAAAACTTCTAAATTAGGGTACATTGACATAAAGGATAGTGTATATGAGTATATTTTGTGAGACTTGCAATGACTTCTGCCATTATCTACCATTCATGTGTTTTACTCATAGTAACTCATCAGTCTTCTCCTGCCTTTGGTTGGAGTCAGACTGGAACCTTCTCCCACTGATCTTCCCAGTTCTCAGGACTTCAAACTCAGACCGGAAGATGCCATCAGCTTTCCCAGGTCTCAACATGGCCTCCATAACTGCATGAACCAGCTCTTTATTGCTGGAAATACATCTTTCAGGTTGTTGCCTGACTTTTGATATTATTATTTTTTGTTTTCACATAACAAGCTAAATATTTCTATGTAGTTCCGTACAATTTCTCAAGACTTCCACTTGGCATCTGTGGAAAGAAATAAAGCAACTTTGCTACTTTTCTAATAACTTCACTAATTTATCTTCCTATACTTTGCTTCTAAATGAGAGCTTTACCCAAAGACTTGCCCAGTGATTTCTTTCTGCAAGTATTATCATAGTATCATATATATACATATGTAAGTCTTAAGTGTTCACCTCAAAACAATTCTAAGTAAATATACTCGTATAACAAGCACTCAGATCAAGAAAAAATAATAGGGCTTCCCTGGTGGTTCAGTGGTAAAGACTATACCTGCCATTGCAGGAGAGATGGGTTCAGTCCCTGATCTGGGAGGAGCACACGTGCTATCGAACAACTAAGTCCGTGAGCCACAACTATTGACCCTGTGCTCTCGACCCCGGGAGCTGCAACTAATGAGCCCACGTGCCACAACAACTGAAGCCTCATGCCCTAGAACCTCTGCTCAGCAAAAGAGAAGCCACTGCGATGAGAAGCCTGAGACCACGGCTAGAGAAGAGCCCTCAGAGCAACAAAGACCCAGCACAGCCAAAGATAAATAATGTTAAAAGAAAAAAATAGCCATAATCCCAAAAGCCTCCTGTGTTCCTGCTTTGAGGGTAACCAGTCCCCTGACTTCTATCAGCATAGATAACTTCACCTGATCTTCAGCTTCATATGGATGTAATCATAGGCTATGTCCTCCTTTGAGTCTGGCCTCTTCCGCTCGGCATTTTGCCTGTGAGATTCAGCCATGCTGGTTGTGGTTCAGTTCAGTCACTCAGTTGTGTCCGACTCTTTGTTGGACTCTTTGTCGGGCCCCATGGACTGCAGCACGCCAGGCCTCCCTGTCCATCGCCGACTCCCAGAGCTTGCTCAAACTCATGCACTTTGAGGTGGTGATGCCATCCAACCATCTCATCCTCTGTTATTCCCTTCTCCTCCTGCCTTCAGTCTTTCCCAGCGTCGTGGTCTTTTCCAATGAGTCAGTTCTTCACATCAGGTGGACAGAGTATTGGAGTTTCAGCTTCAGCATCAGTCCTTCCAGTGAACACTCAGGACTGATTTCCTTTAGGATGGACTGGTTTGATCTCCTTGCAGTCCAAGGGACTCTCAAGAGTCTTCTCCAACACCACAGTTCAAAAGCACCAATTCTTTGGCACTCAGCTTTCTTTATGGTCCAGCTCTCATATCCATATATGACTACTGGAAAAACCATAGCCTTGACTAGATGGACCTTTGTTGGCAAAGTTGGCTGGTTGTTGTATTGTCTGTTAATTCTCATTGCCGAATAATATTCTCTTGACTGAAGAAACCGTGATTCATTATCCACTTCACAGCAGATTCCATTTTCTGCTGTTATGTATTATGAGCATTCTCCTAGATACCTTTTGTGAATGGATGTGCCCTCTGTTGTTGGGTAACAGTCTAGGAGTGGAATTGCAGGGTTGTAATAAGATACTTCTGCTTTTTCTTGTCTTTTCTTTCAACATATTTTCCTTCACAAATTTCATCAACAATTTATTCTGGATCATCCTCTAAAATGTGAATGATTTGCTATTTTACATTCCCCATCTTTCTGCTCTCTTAAGCACCAGCAAAAGTATACATTAGTCATTAAGAAAAAAAGTCCAAGTTCAAGTTCTTGACTGTCATCCCCTCTGAGATTGTGGACTCACCCTCCTGCTACATCTCCAGGTGAAGAAGGATTACTTCCCATTGGAAGTTTGGACTCAGACATCTACTTGGTCTGCTACCTATGGGACCACATATGAAATATGAAAATTAATTTTGTCCGTTTAATTTAAGGCCTAGGAAGAAGAAAACATGTCAGGATGAGACATTCCCCACCCCCTCTTTCTAGAAGGCCCCACCCTGGTTCCCCTCTGGGCTTCTAAGTTGACAGGGTTTAAAGATAGAAGGGGATGCCTCCATAGTGGGGAAAGTTCCAACGCCCGCCTGACCACACCAGCTGCACGAGAGGCAGTTCTAAGATGGAGACAATTCAAAGAGGAAACGGTCCTTGCGTGCAGAAGAGAAAGAACTAACCACCTCGCTCCTCCCTGGTGCCTTTTTCCCTACTGCCTGGCTCTGCTTACGATTTGGACCGTATCAGAAGGAGGAGAGGAGAACTCAAATTTCACGTGGACCAGGAACCCTCATCCACTGTGTCATAGTTCTTATCCAGAACGCCTCCAATTTAGCAAGTCGGAAACCAAACCTTATCTTTTCCCCAAACCAAATCCCCTTTCAGACGTCTCAGTTTCTGTCAGCTGGAGCAGCATAATCTTGCAGCCCGAAACCTTCAAACCCATCAGATTCCTTTCCGTTATCTAGTCGGCCCTTCCGCAAAACTGTCTAGTCTTCAAAATGCCCTTTGAGTCCATATCGGCTCTGATTACCTCTCAAGCTTCCTGACTATCTCCCCAATCTTCTACTGTCCCATCCAGCTTGGCCACCACCTTGACATTAAGCTTTCTAAGACAGTAATGCTCTGATTTTCCTCGTCCAACTACAAAGCCTCCCAGGCCTCTACCAGAGCAACAAGAACTGCTGTGTCGACTAATGGACTTCGGAGTTGATAACAAGCCACTCTAATTTACATAGTGAAATTGCACTTTTTTTCTTTTTTTTTCAAAAAAAGTATAGATAGGGTACTATTGAATGGTGAAGTCTAGAAGAATGAAAACCAAGAAGACTTCACCCATTTGGGAATCCAGGTTTATCAGCTCACTGTAGAGAACTGTTCCAGTTGAATGTTGGGCCTGAAGGCATGTTGGCAGATGGTAGGGAGGAAAAACTCACTTGTGGGTGGCTGAATGCAGGCCTCTGTAGGACACCTAGGCAATGAGTTTTGAATAATCCACAGAAGTCAGCATTTTCCTTTGTGAGAAATACAAGATGGACGGACTATCACTTCATCTCATCAAAGAACACTTGAGCTTGAGCACTTGATAAAATTTCTTCATGCTTGAAATGGGCCATCAGTCTAGTTCCCCTTTCTATCTCCATCATGTATATCCAAAGCTAGCCCAGGTGACCTGGCCCCAACCCCGTCACTACCCCCATCAGGCTTGTTCTAGTTCAAGGGCTCCAGCTTCAACACCGACACCTCTCCCCTGCTCCACTCCTGTTCCGCCATATACTTATGCATGTGTACAAGCTTCCACAGGGGACCCAGAAGGGAATGGAAAAAGTAGACTTGGCTTGACTGGTCTCTCTTCTCTCCCATCTATCTTCCTACAGACAGTGGTGAGTATCTGCTGTGAACCAAACACACTACTTCTGATGTGCTGAAGACATTACTATGGGGTTTTGCAAAGACAAAAGTACAAATCATATAGTTCCTATCTTCACGGAATTTACTCCCTAGATGGGGATGTAAGACTCTCTTTTTTCTCCCTTTCTCTCACTCACTCACACACAAGATAATAATATTATGGTTAAATAAAAATAGCATATGGTCTGGGTTTTTTATTGTGCCTTGTCTTAGAAAGTGAAACTATTAGTTGCTTGCTCAGCCCTGTCTAACTCTTTGCAACCCCATGGACTGTAGCCAGTCTCATCTGTCCACGGAATTCTCCAGGCAAGAATGCTGGGGTGGGTTGCCATTTCCTTCTCCAGAGGATCTTCCCAACCCAGGGATCAAACCCCAGTCTCCTACATCGCAGGCAGATTCTTTACTGTCTGAGCCACCAGGGAGTCTCTAAGGGTGCTAGAGGGTCAAGTCAGTGGTAGAACGCTCTGAATCTAATGGGCTTCTTTAGCTTTAGCCTTCTTTAGCATTGGGCTTCCCTCATAGCTCAGTGGGTAAAAAATCTGCCTGCAAGGCAGGACACCCAGGTTTGATTCCTGGGTTGGGAAGATCCCATGGAGAAGGACATGGCGACCCACTCCAGTATTCTTGCCTGGAGAATCCCACGGACAGAGGAGACTGGTAGGCTGTAGTCCATGGGGTTGCAAGAATTGGACATGACTTAGGGATACCCTCCAGGGTAATCCAGACAACCTGGGGACCATGAGCAAGGCAGAGCAAGGTGGAAGTGGAGAGAGGTTAGAACAACATATAGACGTGCCAGAGGAGGTCAACAGGAAGTCCAGCCCCTACTTCCGAGTCTCTTTTGTTTGTAGAGCTGAGGTTTTAAGAGAGGTGTGCTGTGAAGGGCATAGGTTGGTGGTATGGCCTCCACTTCTTCTGGGAGCTTTACTCCCCTGGATATTCAGTCTGGCATCAGACCCCCAGCAGACAGTAAATAGCCCAGGTGAAGGCTGTTTTTTGTTTTCGTTTTTTAATTATTAACGTAGCTGCTTTGAATCTTCGCTTCAGAAAGTGAAACCTTCGTTACATCACGCAGGATCTTTTGGTTGTGGTACACGGCTTTCTAGCTGTGCTGTGCAGACTCTGGAGCGCTTGGAATCAGCAGTTATATCCCAAGGACTTAGTTGCTCTATCGCATGTGGGATTTTAGTTCCCTGATCACGGATCAAACTCGTATCTGCTGCATTGGATATGTGAAGTCTTACTCACAGGACTGCCAGGAAAGTCCCCTCAATCATGGCTATTCATAAGAGATACTGAAGGAAAGAGTCCTTGGAGGATAATTACTAATTCTTTAAGCATGAAGATGATGAGTTAGACATTAAGTATCCTAGAGCTTGCTTATTTGTGAGCTGGTCTTGTTAATCCCTTTTCACTTCCATTTGGGCTTCCCTAAGAATGGCACCCCACTCCAGTGCTCTTGCCTGGAGAATCCCACGGATGGAGGAGCCTGGTGGGCTGCCGTCCGTGGGGCCGCTAAGAGTCGGACACGAGTGAGCGACTTCACTTTCACTTTTCACCTACATGCATTGGAGAAGGAAATGGCAACCCACGCCAATGTTCTTGCCTGGAGAATCCCAGGGATGGGGGAGCCTGGTGGGCTGCCGTCTATGGGGTCGCACAGAGTCGGACACGACTGAGCGACTTAGCAGCAGCAGCAGCAGCAAGAGGTTCCTAGCCTGAAACTGTACCCTACACAAGGGCTCAGACTTTCATCTCCAAGAGGTCCAGCTATAAAATATGCAAATAACCAGCTGTGAGTGTGTCTCGGGGGAATATGCCACACCCACCATCTCTGTCTGAACCCTGGGAACACCAGAGTAAAGACTAGGAATAAAAGAGATTTTTCTCACTTTCTTTGCTACTCAAGAGATGGGAAGGTAGAGTGTGGTTGTTGTTAAGTGACCGCATGTTATTTTATTCTCCTTCTATCAAGAGATGAGATCTTTGAATCCTGCCCTAAGTGAGCTTCTGGGACCGTTTTGACCAATGGACTGTGTGGAAATGATATTTGTGTCTTTCAAGATTAGGTCTTTAAAGGCCATGCACTCTACCTGGCTTTCTTGGGACACTTCTGGGGAAAGCCAGTGCCCACATAAGTCCTAGTAGCCTGCAGCCACCGTGCTCAGATGCTATGTGAAAGGACTTCAGGGATTTCCCTGGTGTCTAGTGGTTAAGACTTTGCCATTCAATGCAGGAGGTGCAGGTTCAAACCCTAGTGGGGGAGCTTAAACCCCACATGCCTTGTGGTCAATAAAGCAAAACATAAAACAGAATATTTTCACACATTCAATAAAGAATTTAAAAACGGTCCATGTTAAAAAAAAAAGTTGTTTTTTAAACTTGAAAAAACAACCACAAACAACTTCAATCACCAGAGCCCCACTTCCCACTCACTCCCACCAAGGCACCAGATGTGGGTGAGTTCATCCTGGTTTCTCCAGACCAACCCTTCCTCCAGCAGAGGATGTCTTATGGATATTGGACAATGCCCAGAGGAGAAAAGGGATCACCTAAATGAGTCTGCCTGAACCCCTGAATAGAAGTAGAGTAGAAGAATCCATGAGATGTAGTAAAAAGGCAATTTGTATTAAATTTCTGGGTTTAGGTATGGTTTGCTAGGGTAGCAATACTATATACAGCTGAGACTAAGTCTCCAAAGCCCTGCTGAAGGAGATTTGGGGTGTGGAAAGGAACAATTGCTAATCAGTGATGTTGCTAATGGGGGGCTGGGGAGATAAAAATCCTTCCTTATTGGTTTTAAAATGTTAACGTTGCCTGGGACCTCACATCCGCAACTCCCCCTTGGTACAACGAGCCTGGAGCATGAGTAGCGAAGGATCCAAAAAGTCTGTTTTGTTTTCCCAAACTGTTGCTTATGGGCTGTCTTAGTTTGGTAGGGCTGCAATAACAACTGGGTAACTTAACTGAACTGTATGGTCTCACAGCTCTGGCAACTAGAAATACAAGGTTAAGGTGTCAAGGCAGAGTTGGTTCCTCCTAAAGGAGAATCTGTCGCACGGGTCCCTCCAGCTTCGTGTGCTCTGCTGGTGATCTTCGGCATTCTTGGGCTCATGGAAGCCTCACTGTGATCTCTGCCTTCATCTTCAAACGGTGTTTTCCCTGCTCCTGTGTGTGCTCAGCCGCTCAGTCGTGCCTGGCTCTTTGTGATCCTATGGACTGTAGCCCTCCAAGCTCTTCTTTCCATGGGATTTTTCAGGCAAGGAGGCTGGGGCGGGGTGCCATTTCCTTCTCCAGGGCATCTTCCAACCCAGCCATGTCTCCTGTGTCTTCTTCCTTATGGCGGGATTCTTTACTTTCTGAGATATTGGGAAGCCTTCCCTGTCTGTGTGTCTACGTCCAAATTTCTCTGCTCTATAAGGACACCAGTCTTTGAACTGGGGCCCATCCTAATAACCTCATCTTTGAAAATGACTCCTGAAATGAGCGTATGTCCAAATGAGGTCACATTCTGAGAAAGTCGAACTTCGACATGTGAATTTGTGGGGAGGGGGATACAACTCAACCCATAACATGGCCGTGTAATCTTTCCTACGAGGGAAAATAAGCCCTTGACGACCACTTCACAGAGATGCTTGCTGCAAGCGTTCAGTAAAGCGGTGAACTGGAAGGCTGTGCGTCGGGCACCAATGCTTCGGTCTCCCAGCTCCCGTCCAAGCCAGAAGGCACATGAGGTGTGCAAGGCGATGTCCCCCGCCCCAGGTGCTCCGCTAAGTAAGGCTGCGGGCTGAGTGGGAGTCTCGGTGGCATTTTGCGAGGGGATTTTTTGGGGCTGCCGTTTCCGTGGTGCGTGGGATGGAGCATGTCGACGTTGTTTTCACTTCCTACATGAGCAATGGCAGGTGCATGGTTATGGAGAACTTCATCTCTCCCTGGTCTGCTTCGGGGGTTTGTGTGTGGTCAAGTCGCTACGATTAAAAACAGTGCAGTGAACAGAAGAGGGCACAAAGGAGCAAAGAATTCGACCTGGGTTACTTCTCACCCGGGCTCAGCTGCGGCTGGACAAGACACGATGGAAAAGGGGCAGTCGCCTCTATGTGGAGTCCTGAGACAGGGGTCTCCATGCCCAGCAGACAAAGGTGCCTGCCGAAATTCTCTGCCCACGATCCCTGCCATCCTGCCTCCATGGCGTCCAGAGGACGCTTGATCCATGGCCCTAGGGAGCCCAGAAGCAGAGGCAGACCGTGGGATTGTGTCCATGACTGCCCAGCTGGTGGGAGATGCCCTGGAAGCCCTCCCAGAAAAGCCTAAGTTTACCAAAAAAGGCCCAGTTTGGCCTGGAAATGGAAACAGACACATGACTGACACATTTTACTGGAGCCAAGTTGATTCTGAACCAGCGCCCACCAATGGCCTGAACAGAGGTCAGGACTGTGTAGCAAATCTGGGCACATTCCCTTTCAAGCATTTGCACCTTATATATCTGCAAGCCAAATCCGAGTCCAGGAACAAAATCAGCCCTAGTGAGGGCATCTGGGTGTCCTGGGATGAGCTGATACAAGGAAGCACACTGGCTTCACTGGGATAAGTGGGCAATTGCATGACAGAAGCTAAAGTTCACAGAGCAAGGGACCTTTCAAGGAGTGGTATGTTGAGTGACATTCTCAGGGGCTACTATCTTGAAGTCTACAGCAAAGAAATGGGGAAAAGCCAGTGTTTCTCCTGCCAGGAAAGTCTTCTCATTGGTGAGAATTACATTTCAGTTGCAGAATATGCACTTGATACAAAATCCACCCCCTTCCTCCATGAATTCTCCCACAGCTTCATCCTATGCCTTCCCAGACATTTGTGCTCCTCCATGTACTTGAAGGAAAGAAAATTTCAGGCATAAGAGCTGGGTTTCTCAAAGTGAGTTCTGAGGTCAACTTCCATCAGAATTACCTTTCAAGGTACAAAAGGTCATCAAAACGCAAAGTTGTGTCTTACCCCTGTGGAAACAGAGTCTCTTGCAATGGGGTCTGTTGCAGTCTTTAGGATTCAAGATGAGGTCTCAGGACCAGCAGCACGTGGAGATTTGTTAGAATTTCAGACTCTTGGGCCACACCCAAGACAGACTGAATCAGTGACTGCATTTTAACAAGATCCCCATTTCATGCACATTCAAGGATCCATTAATTGATCCACCTCTCCAGACCCAGAACTCATTTCCCACTTTGGGACAAGGACTTAAGAGGTTTTTGGGCCAACTGCCCTGGATTTCCATCTTCATCTTATTGAATATCTGATAAAGATATCAGAAGCTACAAGGAAGGTTTTCTAACCCCTGAATTATCTGTAGCCTATTTTTCTCTCTCTCCATCCTGAACGTGCATTTGAATTTCACATTGCCTGACTTTCAAAGCACAGATCGTCTTTCCTCAGGGCACAAATAGAATCTTTGCCTGGAACGGGAGATCTGGCTTCACCTGCTGACATACTATATATTGCTTCCTTTTGAAAGCATCTGATACTCTTCTTTGGTGTCTAATGTTAACCTTCCATTATAACACTAATATATACATAACATATCTGTGAAATTGTAAAGAGAAACTCATGATTACCAAAGAGGAGAGGAAGTGGGTGACTTTGGAAACAAAAGTGGGTGACATGTCTCCCTATGTTCCTATTTGTAACCATTAAGGTATGACCTTACAAATTAAAAATAGATTTAAAGTGAAAATTAAATTGAATACAACATTGTAAATCAACTATACTCCAATAAAACTTTTACAATGCCAAATTGAAAAATCATTCTGTCCTTTAAGTATCCCACTCAAAGACATTTGCCAGCTTACATCCTAGCTACATTACTGTGGCAGTTTCTGATGGTAAACCAACCATGCCATTTCTCAGGCAAATGTTTGTGTGTCAATCAACGAGTACCCTCTTGGAGGTGAAAAGATATTTGAGAGTCATGAAGGAGGAGAGAAGGAAAGAAGAACAAATAACATCTATCTCAGCACACAGCTTTAGCCTAGAAAAAGAACCCAAAGTTTTAGAGAAAATGGAATTTGTGTGCTGTGCGTTTATCCTTGTCCCATTCTAGCCTGTGTTCGCTTTCTTCGAAAATCTCTCCATGATGCTAACAGAAGCCAAAATGTCCATCTTCCTTGCATGGCTTCCCAAATGTTGTGCCAAAATCCCTGGTTAGACATCCTGGGATTCACTGAAATGACCATGAGACCTCTAACTAGAGTCTCAGAGAGGTATCTGTTGAGATGGGATTAAGACAGGAAAAAGGTGAAAATCAATTACTTTCTGAACCTTCTTGGAAGAGGTCCCAAGCTCACGACTTCATTATGAAATGGCAGGAAAAACAAAACACATTGAAACAGGGCTTCGGTAGCAGCCCCAACTCAAACGGATGCAGAGAAGTGCTGAAGTATTCAAAATACTGCCAACTGGCACTTACATATGCAAATGAGTTACAAATGTGAGGGTCCAAATTTTGGGTTGTGTGTGCCAGGCCGGAGGGGATGGAGGGAGCACATGTCTATTTCTAGACGGCACCTTTTTTAGAAACTGATTTCTATATTGTCAGCTACCCTGAAACCATTAGTTCACATTTTAAATGATAAACGTATGTTTAACTCCACAGCCTGATACACATTTCAGAGAGACTATTTATTATGTGTATCTGGAGGTGGTAACTGGTATCAAGTACCGTGATGTTGAACAACATCGTTCTCAGCCATAGCATCACTTTTTCAAGGATAATCAAGATCTGATCTCCTGGCAAAATGCAGATGCTGAAAAGTGTAAAACGTCAGTACAGCCGGGATTTAATGAGGATGCACCAAGAAAGATGTCTACCTTTTCATTCTCCTCCAAGAAAATCTGTTATAGTGTTGCAAAAATAAGTTGTCGTCCTCAAAGCAGCTTTTCACGTGCCTGCGTTAACCCAGGGTTACCTTGTGGAGCACTTAGTCTCCTCTGAGTCCTGCCCCTTGACGGACTCTGCCGGGGGAAGGACCATCCTGATGGGGGGTTCTCATCTCAGTGACCAAGGTCCTTCCTAACTCTTGAGTCTCTGCTCCCCTTGCCCTGAACCTCCCTTGCCCATCCATGTGCCCTGGTTCTCGGCTTCTTGCAAAGCTCTAGGTTGGCATCTGGACTAACAACGCAGCATTTGGGTCCTGATTCACATCTGTATACCTGGCCTCTGACCTGCCTCTTCTTTGATCATCATACTCCCTGGTGCTTCCTCTGACCTGCTAAACCCTAAGTGACTCACTGCTCTTTGAATGCTCTATTATGCCAATTTCTGTATCAGCAAGGCTGTTTCTGAGCCGTGCAGCTGCACCCAATGGGTTGGCATCCATGCCCTTGTGTGTTTTGTTGTTATTTAATCACTAATTCGTGTCCAATTCTTTTGCCACCCCACGGACTGTAACCTGCCAGGCTTCTCTGTCCATTGGATTCTCCAGGCAAGAATACTGGAGTGGGTTTCCACTTCCTCCTCCAGGGGATCTTCCCAATCCAGGGATCGAACCTGAATCTCCTGTGGCTCCTGCATTGGCAGGTGGATTCTTTAATGCTGAACCACCTGGAAAGCTCACCACTAGGGAATACCCCTAGGTAATTCACCCTAGAATTACCAAAAAGAAGACTTAACTAAGACAAGTACCTTTCTGCCAGTTACTATCCTAAACCCACAAACAGTAGAGGAACGGAGAGCAAGACCATCTTCAGATAAACAGACATCTCACTCAAAATTACAAATAAGAAATGTTTCCCATCACACTTGAACTGTAAATAAAATGGTTTCCTGTGGATAAAAAAGGAAGTGAGGAACAACATGGCCACCTTCTTAAGACTCCACAGCAGACTGCTTACGAGAGTTAAATGTGCTCCAAAGGTTCTTCTTGCCAGAAGTCAGTCTGCCTTCCCGACCTGAACTACCAGTCCTTATCAACAACTGTGCAGGCTCTGGGAATTTTTCCTATTATAAGCTAATGAACTAGCTTAATATCATTTCACAGACACTCACAGAAAAATCCAGGATCAGAGAGAAAGATCCTTATCACTCCTGGTAAAAACAGTGTACAAGTCTTCATGTTCTTGTGGGTTCCCCGTGTGCCCCAAGTCCCAGGCAGGCAAAGCAAGGGCTTGAAGTGGATGCCTCCACAGGCAGGGGGTGCATTATAGGAAAAGAACGCTGAGCTTGAAGATTCACCACTTTTACAGCAAGCTGAGGCAAGCTGGCTCTTTGGGGAAAGACCTGATCTCAACTCTTAAGTTTGAACATTTGGAGACAGAGAGCAGCTCAGACGTCTGGTTCAGAAGAAGGCAGACCTTCTTGGCAAGATCATACAGGGTTTTCAGAATCATAGGGAATGGCGTCTCCCACCACTCCTGCCCCAAACGACTCCAGATACGTGGGACTCCAGGCTCTGTCCTACAGATGCTCTGCACGCTCCTGTGTCCTGCACTTGGTCATGCTCAGTTTGTTCTACTGCAGTAAAACACTTTCCCCCAAGGAAAGCGTCTTTCTCCATTGATCTCTGTAGAGATCCTTTCCCCCGTCTAGCCTTCCTATTCCTTCCTATTCCTCCCTCCAGAAGATGCTTCTCCTGCATCTTGAAGTGGGCATAGAATTCCCACATCCTTTCTCTTCTGGGAGCGTATGTCTGATTCTCCTCAAACTGGGGGTTGGGCTGGGGTCTGTGTGCATCTCCAGGTGTAGGACAAGGTCATGCACGTCAGGTAAACGAAACTGACCAAGACACACAGAAGAGAAAAATGTTGAAATTCAAAGAAAAAAAAATTAGTTTATCAACATATATTAAAATCAATTACCTCTTGTTCAGTTTTTGGTTTCCAAACACCATTCCCTAATCAAAGGAACCAGGACTGCTTGTAAAAGTGGTTGACTTCAGGGCTGGAGCAGAAAAAATGTAAGATGCACCTGGAACGTCTCATCATGTCGGGAAATATGGAAGAGTTCAGAACGGATGGGGCCAGGTTGAAGGGACTTGGGAGCCAACCTGGAGCATCAAAAAAGTGAAGGAGAAACAGAATTCTGGCGTCTTCTCGAAGAAGTGCCCCCTACACATTTATTACTTACAAAGGGAAAGTGACGTATGGTGGAGGAACCTACCAGACATTCTACCTCATCCATGCGGTCAATGACAAAGTCACCAGTAGTAAGACATGAGGGCACCACGTATCCACGATAGAAGGCCCTGAGAAGGGGCATGCCATCTCTTCGGTATTCCCCCACATACACCACTTAAATCTATGCACGAGGAAAATATCAGATAAACCCAAGCTGAGGAAGATTCTATGAAATACTTGATGCATTTTCTTAAAAACTGTCAAGGTTGGAACTTCCTTGGTGGCCCAGTGGTTAAGACTCTTCCCTTCCAAAGCAAGGGGGCTTGGATCCGATCTCTGATCATGGAGAAAGATCTCACATGCCATGCAGCACCACCAAAAAGTTTTTTAAAAGAAAAATGTCAAGGTCAGTAAAGGATGAAAAAGATGGAGGGACTTTCACAGATTGGAGAAGACTAGTGAGAAGTGACAAGTATGCACAATGAGATTTTGGATCAAATCTTTTGGATTAAATACAGGAACAAAAGAAAAAAAGTGAAAAAAAAAAAACTGGTGAAACTCTAGTACGATCTATCATTAGCTCATAGTTTTGTACCAATATCATTGTCAGTCTGGATAACCGCACCATGATTATATAAAATGTTAGCATGAGGGGAAACTGAAGGAAGGGTGTATGGGAAGTCTCTGTAACATACTTACAACTCCTTTTAAAACCTAAAATTATTTCCAAACTTAAACAAAGTTTTAGGAAAAATAAGGAGAACTCAAAGATAATAATAGATAATTATTATAATAATAGGTAAGTACTTTGCATGGATCACAACAAAATGGGGAAAATTCTTTTTTAAATTATGTATTTATTTTGGCTGTATTGGGTCTTTGTAGCTGTGCAGGGTTTTTCTGTTGTGGCAAGTATGGGCTACTCTCTAGTTGCGATGCACAGGCTTCCCATTGGGGTAGCTTCTGTTGTTGCGGAGTATGGACTTTAGAGGACGTGGACTTCACTAGGTGCAGCCCCCAGAGGACGTGGACTTCAACAGGTGCAGCCCTCAGAGGACGTGGACTTCAACAGGTGCAGCCCCCAGGCTATAGAGCACAGACTCAATAGTTGTTGCACATGGGCTTACATTCTCCACGGTGTGTGGGATCTTCCCTGACCAGGGATTGAATCTGTGTCTCCCACATTGGCAGGCAGATTTTTTACCACTGAGCCACCAGGGAAGCCCCCAAACTGTGGAATATTCTTTAAGAAAAGGGAATACTGATCATCTTCCCAGCCTCCGGAGAAGCCTATTGTATGCAGGTCAAGAAGCAATGGTTATAAACAGACATGGAACAACAAGCTGGTCTATAATTGGAAAAGAAGTACGTCAAGGCTATACATTGTCATCCTGCTTATATAACTTATATATACAATACATCACATGAAATGCTGGGCTGGATGAAGCACAAGTTGGAATCAAGACTGCTAGGAGAAATATCAACAACCTCAGATATGCAGATGATATACTCTAATGGCAGCAAGTGAAGAGGAACTAAAGAACCTGTTGATGAGGGTGAAAGAGGAGAGTGAAAAATCTGGCTTAAAACTCAACGTTCAGAGAACTAAGATCATGGCATCTGATTCCATCACTTCATGACAAATAGATGGGGAAAAAGTGGAAATGGTGACAGATTTTATTTTCTTGGGCTCCAAAATCACTGCAGATGGTGACTGCAGCCATGAAATTAAAAGACACTTGGTCCTTGGAAGAAAAGCTATGACCAACCTAGACAGTGTATTAAAAAAGTAGAGACATCACTTTGCTGACAAAAGTCCATACAGTAAAAGCTTTGGTTTTCCCAATAGTCATGTATGGATGTGAGAGTCGGACCATAAGGAAGGCTGAGTGCCAAAGAATTGATACTTTCGAATGGTGGGGCTGGAGAAGACTCTTGAGAGTCCCTTGGACAGCAAGGAGATCAAACCAGTCAATCCTAAAGGAAATCAACCTTGAATATTCATTGGAAGGACTCATGCTGAAGCTGAAACTCCAATACTTTGGCCACCTGATGCGGAGAACTGACTCATCGGGAAAGATCCTGACGCTGGGAAAAATTAAGGGCCAGAGGAGAATGGGGTAACAGAGGAGTGGATGGTTGGATGGCATCACCGACTCAATGGACACGAGTTTGAGCAAATTCCGGGAGATAGCAAAGGACAGGGAAGCCTGGCATCGCAAAGAGTTGGACACAAATTAGTGACTGAACAGCAAGGACTTTTCGTAGATTAACTGCCTAATTTACACAACGATTTCCTTCAAGGAAGTGATCTCTATGGTACCCATTGTATTGTAACTGATAAAACTGAGGCAGAAGGAAGTTAACTAGTCTAACAAGACCCATTTTAAGTAGTGAGGCCAGGCTCAAAACCTAGCCATGTTACCTTACTGGTCAAGATCACTGTGATTCTTAAGAAGTTGTCGCTATTTCCGTAGTGCCCCAAAGTCTAGAGTAGGTGCTATTGATCACAATTACTGAGAATCTGCTTTGTTCCAAGCATATATTAAACCTCTGCAAATATTGATCACCTCACTAGTCTCATCCTTGCTTTACAACTGAAGCAAGTGAGACCCAGAGAGGTACACCAGATGCTGTGTTTGATAGTCTGGTCCTTGCTTTTCTAGGCCAACCCCCAGGAGCCAGGATCACACAGTCTGAAAACTCAATTTTCCAGAATCCTGGGCCAGCAAGTTGCTGGTTGGATTCTACCCAGAAGAAGTGCCGTTGCAGGTTTGGAAGGTAGAAGAGAAGCAGAAACCAGTGTCCTCTAGCCTCTTTCTAGCTACAGCCAAGCAGAGGCACCGGCTTTGGGCTGTCAATGGGAGGTTTCCCCTATGACTTCTAGGTGGCTCCTAAAGGATCATCGCCTTCAGCTGCCAGCTGGACTCACCTTTCCCAGAAATCTTGTATTTCCAGACTTTCTAATATTCTCTTTCCTAGCCTCTATTCCCTGAATGGAACCTTATCTAAATACCTAAGGTGAACTTTGTTTTCCCTGACCAAACACTAACCAAGACTTTCAGTAACTTTCCCAAGATCACATGGTGAGCTGGTAAGTGGCCGGGCTAGATTTATTAGCCCATGCTTGTAACAAATGTTTACTGAATGGACCTAAAATTTGCATTTCTACACTCGGACTGGAGCCTTTTTCTGGTCCCCAAGACCAATTGGTTGGGAGTCTGACCACCTTCCTAGGTTTCTGCATCCCTGTCTACCTCAGTCCTCTGTGGATTCATGTTTCAAACCAAATGGGCATTTCCCCATGGAGGATGCTAAGTTCCATTTGCCTATAAGCATCATCATAGCTGAAACCCATTAACCATCTTTGACAACATTCATCGCCTCACCCTGAATTCAGCTTAATTTTGCTACCCCTCCTCTCACAGGACACTGTGATTCTCCTGCCCCCTTCAAGAGACAGTATTATAATCAGATCACTCCACAGTCCCACCCTCAACTCCTTTTGGCCATTGCTGAGGTTCCAACACACAACATTGCCAAAGCGAAGCTGATGATGCACAACCCTCATGTCAAGGAACTTTGCAAACTGTGAGTGCTAATAAAAATTCACTCTTTTCTTTTATTGGATCAACCACTATCCAATTCTGTCACTAGAGACCTGGCTCACAAAGTGTAGTTTAAAAGGAAATATTTGTTATTAATTAGGGTTCAGAAAGCGTCAACCACAAGCTCAAAGTATTTATAGGAGTGGGTCTCTAGTGAGGCTAATTAAGCAATACTAATGTTGCAGATTTCTGTTGATTCTGCCAAATATGACAAAGGCAGCCCTTTCTGGCTAAAGTTACTAATACTCACTTAATGCAAACGTTTACCAGTTTTTCTTTCCATCAAGAAGAGTGTTAGAAGGAATTTGATGGTTACAAAGCTATGTGGAAAATAATGTGAAGGCAGGGAAGAGGAAGCAGACAAAAATCACCCCTTGCTATTCTTGAGGCTTCTGTCCCTGGCCAGAGTTTTGTGATGTCTAGAGAAAAACACACGCAATGGGGCCATGGCAGGAAGCACTATCCAAAGCAGCGACTTCTGCTAAACCTCAGCCAGAAGAGACTGGTGTTCCAGATGCTCCAATTTTCTTCAGAAAAGTTGGAATTGGAAATCCATTTTTTAAATTATATAATCTCACTCTTTTAAAAATGAAAGTGAAAGTGTTAGTCACTCAGTCATGTCCAACTGTTGGCAATCCCATGGACAAAGCCTGCCAGTCTTCTCTGTCAATGGGATTCTCCAGGCAAGAACACTGGAGTGGGTTGCCATTCCCTTCTCCAGGGGATCTTCCCCACCCAGGGACTGAACCCAGGTCTCCTACATTGCAGGTAGAGTCTTTACCATCTGAGTCACCAGGGAATTGAATTCCATTACACAAATAAAATTAAGACTACAACCTCTGATTTTATGAATATCTTGAGGCTTAGGGCACATATATTCCCAAAGATATGATAAAAGGACCATTAAGGGATATAGTCAACATAGTCAAAGCTATGGTTTTTCCAGTGGTCATGTATGGATGTGAGAGTTGGACTATAAAGAAAGCTGAGTGCCGAAGAATTGATGCTTTTGAATGGTGGTGTTGGAGAAGACCCTTGAGAGTCCCTTGGACTGCAAGGAGATATACCCTGAAGATACTTCCTGAAGGAAATCAGTCCTGAATATTCATTGGAAGGACTGATGCTGAAGCTGAAGCTCCAATACTTTGTCCACCTGATGTGAAGAACTGACTCATTTGAAAAGATCCTGATGCTGGGAAAGATTGAAGGCAGGAGGAGAAGGGGACAACAGAGGATGAGATGGTTGGATGGCATCACTGACTCAATGGACATGAGTTGAAGTAAGCTCTGGGAGTTGGCAATGGACAGGGAGGCCGGGCATGCTGCAGTCCATGGGGTCGCCAAAAGTCGGACACAACTGAGCAACTGAACTGAACTGAAGGGACAGGAAATTGAACTAAAAGAATGACCATTTCTTACATATCTATTCGCTAAACATCACATTAGTATTAAGACATGCATTATCTCATTTGTAGGAAGAAGCTATTAAGAATAGGAGTGGAAAAGAAAAGAGGGAAGAGAGGAAGAAAGAAAGGGGCTTTGACACAGAATTTGGATTGTCTTATTCATCATCGCAAGGGTCAGCCTATCGGAGAATCGAAGGCTTTATTTACTGAGGAAGCAAGATTTCTAAGGCAGGAAAACAGCAGTCTTCACACGAAAACTTGGCTATTTTGTTAATTTATTTCCTTCACATGTCTACATTTATTTTTAGAATAACTGGTATACGTGGAATCCTACTATATCATCCCATAGGGAATTAAAACCTTCAGCTTCCTGTCTTCAGTTCTCCGGTGACATTTAAAGAGAGTCAGTCGTCTCGTCTCATCTGTGTGTATGTGACCTGGAGATCTTGCTCTCTTGGTCTCTCTCCCATCACTGCTACCCTGCAGGGCTGAGACAGCATGCCGGATGAAGAGGGTGCTTGGAAGGAACAGTCCAGGGCAGTGGAGGGGTCATGTCCATGGAGAGTCGGACACATGCCAGCTTTTCAAACCTCTCCATCACAGCCCCACTGTCGAACGCTGCTCCCAAGATCTGCTTCACTGCCCACCAACCCATTCTCAGCCCATGTCTGATTTCATGTTTAATAAGGGGGCCTGCACTGATACCCTAGGCTGCTGGAACAAGCGCCACAAACTATGTGGCTTAAGCCAGGGAGTGATCATCTCATAGTTCTAGAAGCGAGAAGTCCAAAGTCAAGGTGTCAGCTTGAATTCTGAACTTGAATACCTACTAAGGGCTGTGAGAGAGTCCCTTCCATATCTCTCTCATGGTTTCTAGTGATGTGCTGGCAATCAGTGGTGTTTCTTGATTTACAGAATCATCACCTCAATTTCTGCCGCTTCATCTATACAGGGACTTCTCCCTCTGTACATGTCTCTGTGTCCAAGTGTTCCATCTTTATTAAGACATCTTTTGGCTCAGACAGTAAAAGAATCTGCCTGCAATGCAGGAGAGCCAGGTTGGATCCCTGGGTTGGGAAGATCCCCTGGAGAAGGGAATGGCAACCCACTCCAGTCTCTTGCCTGGAGAATTCCACGGACAGAGAGCCTGGCCAGCGAAAGTCTTTCGGGGTTGCAAAGAGTCAGACACAACTGAGTGACTACTACTTTCACTTTCAGATACTGGATTGAGACTCACCTTAACGACTTCATCTAAATCTAACTAATTATATCGCAACGACCCTATTTGCAAACAATACCATTTTCTGAAGTATCGAGGCTTCAACATACAAATTATAGGGGAAACATTCAACCCTTTGCAGAGAAGGAGTCTCTTTCAGAGACAAAATAGAAACCACCAACCTAAGAAGAGTGAGGGCCTCCCTGGTGGCTCAGTGGTAAAGAATCGGCCTGCCAAGGAGATGCAGGTTTAATCCCCGGGTCGGAAAGATCCCCGAAGTAGAACATGGCAACCCACCCCAGTATTCTTGCCCCGGAAATCCCACAGACAGAGGAGCTTGGCAGGTGACAGCCCACAGGGTTGCAAAAAAGTCAGCAAGTGACCAAACAACAACACGACAACAGGAAGAGTGAGTAAGGGTGAGGTCCAAGCCTGTTCCATGTGGCTGCGCAAGAAAAATACCAAAGCCTAGGATTTGGAAACCATCCAGAAGCCCCCCAGAGCCCCCAGACAACCCCAGAGCACAGGCAGAAGCTCTGAGGCTTAGCACTGCCTGACCACGCGATGCCAAAACTGTCTCTGTTAATGAAATGTCCTGGCCTCTCCAACTTGCCCTTGGGCGTGGACAGCTCTTGCATCCAGCGCAAATGCAGGGAGGGAGTGTGAGCTCTTCTTTTGGGAACTGATGTGTCAATTTCTCTACTCCCCACACTAGTCAGCTGGAAGGAGGCAGAGCCAACAGCCTGCATTCTGTTTATTTTGTCAACTCTGTTACAGGCCCGTCTCTGACTTCAGGCTGTGAGTCTTATGGGAAGGGATAAGATCTTCCACATCCGGTTGCAAAAGACAGGCCTCTAGTCGGTACGTATTTATTTTCGCCATTTTGGAGTGAACTCTGTTCCTCATGAGACACCCTCTGATTAGTCAGAAATTGTTTGAGTCCCCACCTGCATGCTGTGAAATCCTTTCGGAGCGTTCCTCTTGACTATTTACAAGCAGAACTGGGGGAGGTGCCTGAAGAGTAAAAAAAATAAACTTGGATGGGCTCCAAGCCCCCTGGCAAGGCTTCCCCCACCTTCCCCTGCTTTCTGAGCATCACAATAGGCTTCCAAAATCCTCCCCAGCCTGCTGTCACAACACAAACACGGCTCACTACTCCCTCAAAAGTACAGCATCTTCATGCCCAGAGGTTCTGTGGCTGCCAGGAGGACCAGAAGGGATGTTCCCACATTTTACTTTGGTCTTTGGGCCAGACAGTGCATATATTACTATTTCTACTGCTTCGTGCCGTTGTTTTACTACACATCTACAGCTATACCCCATACAGGGAGGGTTGGACCTATTCCTCTAATTTATGGCTTCTCATTGACATTGAAGGCAGGAGGAGAAGGGGATGACAGAGGATGAGATGGTTGGATGGCATCACTGACTCGATGGACATGAGTTTGAGTAAACTCTGGGAGTTGGTGATGGACAGGGAGGCCAGGCGTGCTGCAGTCCATGGGGTCACAAAGAGACGGACACGACTGAGCGACTGAACTGAACCAATTGACATTTGTGGGCTTCCCAGGTGGTGCCAGTGGTAAATAACCCGCCTGCCAATGCAGGAGATGTAAGAGATTTGGGTTAGATCCCTGGGCTGGGGAAGGTCCCCTGGAGGAGGTCACGGCAACCCACTCCAGTATTCTTGCCTGGAGAATCCCATGGACAGAGGAGCCTAGAGGGCTACAGTCCATGGGGTCACACAGAGTCAGAAACGGCTGAAGTGACTTAGCACGCACACATATTGACATTTGTAAACCAGCCTCTCTTGATTTTGCATTTGGGACCACTCAACAGAGAAGAGGACCAAAGTTTATCTTTAGAGTTGACTCAAAAAGTGTTCATTACACAAATGGATAATGACCAAGATTTCCAAGGAGAACTCTGAGACTGTATTCATTTCCCAGGGCTGCCGTGAACAAAGGACCACAAACTTAGTAGCTGAAAGCGATAGCAATTCATTCTCTCACAGCTCTGGAGGCTGCAAGTCTGAAATCAAGCTGTTGGTCCTGCTCCCTCTTTGACCTGCAGTGGAGAATCCTCCCTTGTTTTTTCCCCACCCTGATGGTTGCCCTCCGACCTCAGCATCCCTTGGCTTGCAGCTCCATCACCCTAACCTCTATCTCTGTGACCACGAGGTTTTCACGACCCTCCCAGCCCCTATCTCTGTGTCCAAATGTCCCTCTTTATATAACACCATCAGTCAGCCCTATTGGGTTGGGGTCTATCTTAATTACCTCATCTTGAGTGGATTTTGTCTGCAAGGACCTCATTTCCAAATAAGTTCACATTTAAGGTATCTGGGGATTAAGACATAATTATATCTTCTGTGGGGGTGATACCATTTAACCTATAACGCCACTTAACATTTAAATTCTGTTCCTGCGTGTGTGCGTGCTGTCGCCTCAGTCGTGTCTCTTTGTGACCCGGTGAACTGTTGTCCCCCAGGCTCTTCTGTCCATGGGATTCTCCAGGCAAGAATACTGGAGTGGGTTGCCATGCCCTCTTCCAGAGGCTCCTCCCAGCCTAGGGATAGAACCGATCCCTCCTACACTGGCAGGGGGTTCTTTACCACTAGAACCACCTTGAAACCCCCCAAATTCTGCTCAGATACTTTTAAACCATACATTTAAACACAGACAATAGACATATTAGCTAAAAACAACTTGTTGTGGAAAATCTCCGCCAATCCTGCTACTTACGTAATGCTGAAGTACGTGCTACAGACCCAGCTCCGTTATCTCCACTGCCGTCTTCTTGACCTCGCCGTGAGAGAGCTTGTCATTTTCGTGAGCACATTTTCTACCTCTGATAGATACTTCTTGGAATACTTCCCCATACATCAACATCTTTCAATATCTGTCCTATGAAATATTATCCAGTTGCTCACACATTCATTTATAAATATTTGTTTATACTACATACTATCTGCCAGGCAGGGTGGAAGCAGATGAAAGGCATACACCCTTCTTTCAAGGTGCCCTGGTCTTCAGGGATTTGTACAATTGTCCTAAATTGTGATGCTAAAAACAAGCTACTAGGCTCATGGAGGTAGACTGCAAGTACTGAGTCCATTGAGTGCGAGTATACTCGGTCGTGTCGGACTCTGCGTGACCCCAGGGACTATAGCCCGCCAGGCTTCTCAGTCCATAGAGTTCTGAAGGCAAGAATACCGGCATGGGTTGCCGTTTCCTTCTCCAGGGCGTCTTCCCGCCCCAGGGATTGAACCTGCATCTCTTATGTCTCCTGCATTGGCAGGCGGGTTCTTTACCACTGTGCCACCTGGGAATGCAATGAGCCCATTAGTGACAGACTTATTATGTCTGTTATCTTGCCTGATCCTCACATACAGACTCTGGATGGTGTTTTTAACCCCATCTTACATATTTAAAAACTGAAGCTAAGAGAGGGTCAGTATTTGCTCTTAGTTATGTCATCAGCAGATGAAGTATAATTAGGTCATGGTCACATATATACCTCATTCCAATATCCTTGCTGTTAATGTTAAACATGTTGAGACTTCCTTGGTGATCCAGTGGCTAAAACTGCACAGTCCCAATACAGGAGGCCCAGGTTCGATCCCTGGTTAGAGAAGTAAATTCTACATGCCACAACTAAAAAAAAAAGTCCACCATATGGTGCAACAAATGCTGAAGATCCCTCAGACTTCAAGGAAGATGGGAGATCCCTCTGGCCTCATCTAAGGCATGATGCAGCCAAATAAATACAATTTTTTATTTTAAATGTTTAAAGCTGAATGATGGCAATGTGGGATGTTTTTAAAGTTCTCTCTCTAATAGTGTATATGCTTGAAAATGTCCATGCTAAAAAGCCCATAATAAAACTCTTTCTGAAACAAAGAATGAAATCCTTGCTATGAACCACTGTATGCCTGGGGTCAAATGAGCAGCATCTTGCATGTCTGCAGCCAGGACTGTCTCTTCTGAATTCGCATTGCTCTGGTTTGGACCGTTCATGATATTTGTATGTGTATTATATTGACCAACAATATCCACCTCCAACACATGTGCACACACACATACACACAGTCAAATCTAAACAAAAGATAGAGAAATTTTATATTTATTGTACAATAAATATAATAAATATATTAAAATATTTATTTAGCATGGTGATTTGGATATATTACCTGGGAATAAATACTGATTAAATAAATAAGTAAGAAATCAATGAACTTACTTGGAATTCTTATCTTTTTATTGTTTTTCAGTCGCTCAGTCATGACCACCTCTTTGTGACCCCATGGACTGCAGCACACCAGGCTTCCCTGTCCTTCACCATCTACCAGAGCTTGCTCAAACTCACATCCTTTGAGACACTGATGCCATCCAACCATCTTAACCTCTGTCATCCCCTTCTCCTCCTTCCTTCAATCTTTCCCAGCATCAGGATCTTTTTCAGTGAGCTGGCTCTTCACATCTTTTTAAGCCCTTGAAAACAGAAAAATTGTTTTATTTACAAATACATGATTTAGACCTTTTATTTTATTACTATATTATTTTATTACATAGATATAGCTCATTTATATTATCTTATATATCTTTAACTCAATGCGAATTAATATATGCTCACCCATTCCTGACACATGAGTACATATTTATTGCCCTCATGAGTGTAGTCTAAGCCTCACAAGGGGTGATTTCTGTCTGCTTTTACTCACGAAAGAGTCCCAAGCATCTGTAGTGGTACCACGCACACAGTAGGTGTTTAATAGCTATCTGTTAAGTGAATTGATGATTGGACCAATACATGTAAGTCATATTGACTACCTTATAAAAGAGAAAGAGAGGAAAATGATTCAGTAATTTTGTATCAGTCTCTTAAAAATGTCCACATAATTTCAGTGATGATATATTCTGAGTTGGGTTGAAACAGTATTTCAGCTTAAGTGATCTGTTTTGTTTGTCTGTTTGTTTGTTTTTTAACTTGTGACAGTCCAATTATCTGAATACCACTAACAGGGTCCTCCTAACTCCCTAGAGCACAGCTCAGAACAAAATGCAAGAAAAAAGATCACTGAGTTACCACAGCAAGTACTGCAACAGCTCTATCCCTATGAGCTATTCTGATAAGTTTGGCTCTCTGTTTTTCTGTATCTCAACAGAATAAAGAAATATAGAAAATTAAGAGAGTCATGGTGATATTAAGACAAATGGACATCCATACGCAGAAAAAAATCTCAAACTACAACCTCACAACTTACACAAAACTCAAAATAAATCATCGTCCTAAAGGTAAAATGGGCTTCCCAGGTGGCTCAGGCGGTAAAGAATCTGCCTATTATTGCAGACCTGGATTTGATCCCTGGATTGGGAAGAACTCGCAGAAGGGAATGGCAATCCATTCCAGTACTCTAGTCTTGCCTGGAGAATCCCTCGGAGAGAGGAGCCTGGTGGGCTACAGTCCATGGGGTCGCAGGGTGTCGGATGTGACTAAGGGAATTACACTTCAACAGAGGTAAAACACAAAACGGTAAACATCTGAGGACCCCCGGCAGTACAGTGGATAAGAACCCTTCTGCCAGTGCAGGAGACACTGGTTCGATCTCTGGTTTGGGAAGATGCTGCAGAGCAGCTAAGCCCGTGAGCCACCACACTGAGGCCTGAGCGCTGCAATTACACTCCTGAAGCCCGCACACCTGGAGGCTGTGCCCCCCAACAGGAGAAGCCGCCTCAGGGAGAGGCCCACACACCGCAACTAGAGAGGAGCCCCTGCTCGCCAAAACTAGAACACTCAGGGCAGCCAAAAATAAATAGCTAGAAATAAATTAGTTACTCTTTTTAAAAAAAATAAACATTTTAGTAGAAAACAAGGAAGATTTTTTAATGACATTGGGTTAGTCACACATTTCTCAGATACAACACCAAAAGTATAATCTAAAAAAAGAGAAAGCTATAAATTGGAATAGCACAAAATTAAAACCTTTTGCTCTGTGAAGGACATTATAAACAGAATGAAAAAACAAGCCTCAGACTGAGAGAAAATATTTGCATATCACATATCCACAAAGGACTTGTATCCAGAATACACAAGGAAACTTAAAACTCAGCAGTAATTAAAGATGCAACACTATTTTTGAAATGGAAGAATAACTTAAAGGGATACTTCACCAAAGATGGCATATGGGTGGCAAATAAACACTTGAGAAGATATTCATCATCATTAGTCACATGGGAAATGCAAAGTGAAACCACGATGGGGCGCCATGCCACACTCATCAAAAAGGCTAAAACTAAAAAGTATCAACAATATCAAGTGATGGTGAGGGTGCAGGAACTAGATCTCTCCCGCACTATGGGTGGAAACGCAAAGTGGGATTGACCCTCTGGAAAACAAGCCGTTCCTTTTAAAGACATTTTCCACATGACCAAGCAATCCCAGGACACCTGCAAATTTACTACGCATACAGACGAACCTAATTCCAGGGCAGGAATCGAGATGCAGACGTAGGAACCTGGCATGCGGACACGGGAGGAAAGGGAGAGTGGACCAAGTTGGGAGAATGGGATCAGCATCTATACGCCACCATGTGTGAAATACACAGCTAATGGGAACCTGCTATAAAGCCCAAGAAGCTTATCCAGGTGCTCTATAATGACCTCCATCGGTGAGGGGGAGGGGACGTGTGCATACATGTAGGTGGTTCGCTTCATTGTACAGCAAAAACTAACACAACACTGGAAAGCAATTATGCTCCAATAAAAAATTTCCACAGATGTTTCTAGTAGCTCTATTCATTAGAGAAGGAAATGGCAACCCACTCCGGTGTTCTTGCCTGGAGAATCCCAGGGACAGAGGAGCCTGGTGGGTGGCTGTCTATGGGGTCATGCAGAGTCGGACACGACTAAAGCCACTTAGCTGCAGCAGCTCTCTTCATAGTCACTCCAAACAGGGGGAAAACTCAAACGTCCTTCAAAGGAGGAATGAATAAACAAGCGGATGTCCGTCCTATGGTGGAATATAATTCAGCAATAGAAAAGAATGGCTTCCTGGTGCACGCGACAACTTCCCAAGGTATCAAGCTTGGGGAAGGAGAAGACCCTAAAGGGTAACTGCTTGTATGACACCGTTTATACACCAGTCCCCAAAAGACAAAACTATGGGGAGAGAGAACACATCTGGGAGTGTCAGACTTTAGGGGTAGGAAGATACCAGTCAGGGATACAGGAAGCCTTGAGTCAAAGACAGCTCTGGTTCAGCGACAAAAGACTCTCAGGCAACCCAACGAACCAAGATGGACGACCTAGACACAGGGGTACAGCACAGACTAGGCTGCAGGGAAAGAGGGGTCCCCGACCAGAGCACATGGGGATAAGGGGGCGCACTGCCAGGGGCCAGCCACTCCCAGAGCAATTCTTTTCTTCTTTCCTTAACCTCCTGGTTTCCTCTCATCAGTCTGAGAATGGGATTTTAAGTGGCAGTCTCCTGTTAGACTAGCCTGGAAGTAGGCAATGATTTTTTTTTTAAGCAGATTTCTATGCCAAATGATTAATACTAATATTTTTAACTCGTAATAGGATACCCTTCATTTCTTGACAAAACCGCTTACAAAGAAGAGCTCACTTTCTGACAAAGTCGGATAATCGATGTGATACTATCTCTGCCTTATAATTTCTCTAATGGCGAAATAATCAAGTATTATTTAGTTTAATACAATCACTGAAGCTTCTCGGTGATCTTGGCAGGAAGAGACATAAGCTAGGAACCTTTGAAAGGTACAATCAATTTCTTATACAAGACTTTATATAAATAAAAAGTAGAATTAATTTAAAGGACAAGTGGTTCATTGTAGATCTTTGTTATGTTCTAGGATTAGTGGTACCAGGGAAATTAGTCAACCAAGACCATTTTGTGATTATAGAGGCCACAAGAATCTAGATCTGCATTAAACAACCTCTTAAATAAGATTAGGGTTAAAGTACATTATGAGTTTTTATGTTTCATAAGACAGCAAAATTCAGTTAAGTGGGAGACAAAAATAAAAGTAAATAACATTTAAAGGGACAAGAATACCAGGTCAAAGTGGACTTTTCATCGACTCATATTAGGTCTCTACCAATCTCCACCATCTGGCATTTTGCATTTGTCTGTCAGCAACATAATTTCTAAACGAACTGACTGATTTTTAACCAAATTCAATACCGTAACAGAGTAATAAGATATGACTTAAATCCCTTTTGCAGCTTAGTTCTTTTCTTGCAATAGCTGATAGAAGTCTGTAAAACAATCCTACCAAGAAATTGTATCAAATTGTTTTGCAAATAATTGCTTAATATTAACAAAAACACGTGTGGAAAAAAATACATGTATGACCATGGCTCTTTTGTGAATGCAGTTTACTTCTGTATCCCTGAACTAGGCCTCACCTTTGGGATAAACACATGCCATAGCTCACAGCTTTTCCCACACGAAATCTGTTGAAAATGAGATACAACAACTTGAAAACTTGCCACACAATTAAGGAACTGTAGATTTGAGCTGTGGCACAGGAGTCCCCCAAAGTCAGTGATTTCTCCATACCCCAATGATTCATTATAACCACTGCTCTGATTGGGAAAACTGATGGAAACTGAAGCTAAAAACTTGAGTTGCACAAATTGAAAAGCTCCAGAAGGTAAGTCAATTAATCTGTTTCAATGACAATAAAGCAACTGATAATGAATAGTTTAGAGTCTCCGTGGTCAAGTTCTCAGATACAATCTTCATCCAGGAGGTCACTTAGGATGGAGTCTTCTGTTGTTCAGTGGAATTCCTGAGTAGGAGCTGTACCCTCTATGGGAGACAGAAAGTAATTATGCTCTTCCAGTTCAGGGACTACTCTGGTTTCAATAGAAACTTGGAGAAGGCAATGGCAACCCACTCCAGTACTCTTGCCTGGAAAATCCCATGGACAAAGGAGCCTGGTGGGCTGCAGTCCATGGGGTCGCGAAGAGTCGGACATGACTGAGCAACTTCACTTTCACTTTTCACTTTCATGCATTGGAGAAGGAAATGGCAACCCACTCCAGTGTTCTTGCCTAGAGAATCCCAGGGATAGCGGAGCCTTGTGGGCAGTTGTCGATGGGGTCACGCAGAGTCGGACATGACTGAAGTGACTTAGCAGCAGCAGCAGCAGTTTAGGGTCATAGCAAAGGAAAGATATTCATCCAACATGCCTTTGAATAGAGGTAGATTCCAGGGACGTGTAGACTACAAACTGTGGGGCTTGGAACTGCAGAGAAAATATAAGAATCAAGGAAGAACTGTGTCAGTTGTTAGAGACTGTAACTGCGATGCAGTCATGTTAATTAAGGAGTCCCACTAAATTTTCCGGGACTTTCCTGGTCGCTGAGCTGGTAAAGAACCCACCTGCAATGCAGGAGACCCAGGATTGATCCCTGGGTGGGGAAGATTCTGCTGGAGAAGGGAACAGCTACCCACTCCAGTATTTTGGCCTGGAGAATTCCATGGACTAAATTTTCTGGGTCCTTTTCGAAATGTGTAAGTGTGACATGGTATACCAGTTGGATCTTTTAAACCAAATCCCAGAATTAGAATAGGAAACTTGATGAACACAATGCATCTGAATTTAATAAAACACCCAAAACTAAAGGGTTTTCCGAAAGCGTAGTTTGAAGAATTGGGTTGAACTAGGTCAGATGGAGGCCAGCCACAGAAGCAGAAAGTTGGCCGGCAGTCCACGCACACAATGGGGAACATCATCTACCAGCTGTGAGGATGGGGACCGAGGAAAAGGGGGCGAAGCCCTACTGATGCCAAAAATCTCATGCAGGTTTCAAAAGGCTCTGAGAGTATACATGTAAAATAATTAACCTTAGAATATAGAGTGGAGAAAGAAAACTGTTGGTTCCTTAGAGATGGCAGCAAATTCACACTTTGGTTTGGGACAAGGCTATGGAAAAAACACAGACTCCACTCCTCAGCTTAATCCACCCTCAACTGCATAACCCCATTCTGTGTTCTTTGAACACCTCTGATCTCATATTCTAATATGTACACTTTGAACCACGCCAACTTTTCATATTATTACATCATATGTATTGAAAGCTTTCACTACAGGGCATTTAAAACTTATTTAATTATCATAGCCCTATAAGGTAGAGATTATTATACTTTTTTTAAAAGATGAGAAGCAGAGGCTTCAAGAAATGAATTGTCCATGATCACAAAACAGGCACTCCCCAGACCCCAGCTGTCGGTCTGCAGAGCCCAGGATCCTAAACCCCAAACTACCCCTTATTTAATGGTCTCTTTTATTATTCCAAGCATTTAATAAGTCCTTTTGAAAATCTAGATAGGAATAAACACTTTATCTACCTGGTCCTGATTCTCTTTCATGTTGGGCAAGCCATAGATATTTCAAAAGAACCCAGAACTGACAGGGAGCCCTCAGGCAAAATGAGAAATGCATTCCCTTAATGTAAGGTGGGAAACTGCCGACTTGTAACCATGGTTCTTGCGGGGGAGGAAGCAGGCTCGGAGAAGCACCTAATGCCTTCCTAAGCACTGTTGGACTCATTTCTGAAGGGCAAATACCTTCCAGGGATGTTGGAAATCCCGTGGGACTGAAGAGCCAAACAAGCAAAAGAAAGGGTTAGGGCTTAAAAGAGCCTTTGGAATAAACCTCCTCTCTGCAATAAAATCAACATGACATAAATTGGGTCTTTGGATCAAACTTCAAAATGGAGCATTCAGCAATGTCTCTGATCTTTGCAACACGTTTTAGTTTTCAGCTGTCACTCTGTGCTCAGCTGCCGAGGTCTCCAAATGTGATTGGTTCTTTGCCAGAAAATAATTGTACAGGTCCATTCTTAGCCTCTTTCCAAGGGAGATCTGTGTTCACAGGAAGGCATGTTGTTTCTAAATAAAGGCCCCATCTTATTAAATTCTTCAGCCTATATTTTTTTCTGAGTGAAAAAAGATTTTCAAGAGTCTTATTTTTCCTAGGGAAAAAAACACACACACACATGCACAAAACCTCCTCACTCCTGTCCTGGCTATTCGTGGCTCTGTGGCCAAGTTTTTTTGGTTTAAGACATGAACGGGAGTTGAAGCACTCAGATCAGGCTGTTCTGTAACCGCATTGAGCAACTTATTAGCTTCCATTTCCTTCTGGGACCTCCCCTCCGTTTAACTTTCCAAGAATAGGTTGGCCTATATTCCCAGAGTTAGAGAATATGATATTTCACCCAATTTTAAACAAGGATCCCATAAAAGCCAACATGGCAATAGGCTCTCCAAATGGTTTCCTGACCTCTGTGGCCTTGAAATCAGTCAAAAGCTCCAGGAGGCAGTTAAGTACTGAGTGGAGAAGAATAAAGTGACGAGATTCAAGGGGCAATGCAAACTGCCTCCACATTCTCAAGGGATTTCCTTTACGTCAGTCTTGTATGCCTGGAGTTTTATTTCTTTGCAGAAAACAGTTTCCTAAGTGCAACCTTTTTCAGTTGTTAATAACTTAATGTGAATTAATGGAGGACGTTGGAGAAATTTAGGCATCAGAAAGGTAAAGTTACCCACAAGCCATTGTCCCAGCAATGGCGGGGAGCAGACTGTTGGTCTCTTGGAGTATGCATTTAAATGGTGTTTGGGTGAGGGATAGAGTTAGATACCTACAACTCCAGGAGAAGCACAAGTCAGGAGAAAGTAAGAGGGCCTTCCCTGGTGGTCCAGTGGTTAGGATTCCTTGCTTCCACTCCTGGGGACATGGGTTCGATCACTGGTCAGGGAATTGGATCCTCCATGCCACGTGGCATGGCCAAGGAAAAAAGTAGGCAATTTGCCTATTGCACAATTTTAGGTCACCCCTGAATAAGACCATTGATATCATCCATTTAACTCCCAGGAAACCTGCATGAGCCTGTGATCCGATGATGATGACTGAGCAGTTTGAAAGCAACCAAAGAACTTAGTCTTTGTTTTCTGGCTCTTCTGCAACACTTGAGTGACTCCAAAATACAGATTCCAAAAACAGGTCAGAGGCCCCAAAGTCAAAGCCCTAAGTAGCCTTCCAGCTGCCTGGGCAGCACTAACCTGGAGTTTGTCTCCTAAGCAAGGAAGCTGAATAGGGAGAGAGTACACTAGCACTTGGCCAGGTTAGAAGCAGATATACGTTACGATACTCCCTACCTCGTGGAAAACCTTACTGAATCCATGAGGGACAAGCAGAGGAATTACCAGTAATATCTTCCCTTCCTTACAAATCCGTCATTAATCTCCAATTCTATTTGCAGGGAAGGGTGGAGTTTCTGGGTCAAGGGTAAAGAATGCAATTACAGAAGAGTTCCAGGTTCTGAAACATCCAGGAGGGAAAAAAAAAAAAATCTAAAATGTCATTTGTTGATGATGTATTTTCTATTTCAATCTTTCTCACATCTCCTGCTGCTAGCTCACTCCCTGCCGCTTTAGTGTGGTTATCAAAAGCAGAGTTTGCAGGATTTAAGCTCAGCCAAAGCAAACAGACCCAAAATTGGGGGAAATGATTTATCTCAATCCAAGGGTAGTAATCCAATTTATTTGACTTGAATGCGTAAGTTTCATCAGCTAAACTAGCAATGTTAGGGTTTGGCCAAATGACATCTAGCAAAAGCAGTCCTTGTAGTGTTGACTGCTTATGAGCATAATGATTCTCCTCTTAGAAACGCACATGTTGTTCTAGCTTTTCATGTTTGTGGCTGGCTGGGGCAGTTGGTAATAGGTTGAAACCACCTGGGGGGGCTGTCTTTGACTGTGAGTTCTGGTATCCCCAGCCTGACCAGTCATTGTATAAAGGTAGTTATTTGATAACAAGAGAGTGAAGAATGGTTGGTGCATTAGTGTATGTGTCTTCACAAGTGGAGAACTCCTGGGCCAGCGTGCAATCTACTTTCCATGAAACTAATTTGAATGGAAGAAAAGGTTACTTGGTCAATGTCCCAGATATTAAGCAAGACTGAATCTCTCCTACTTCTTATCCACAATACAGAAGGAATAGAGATTGCATCCAGATCTTATGGGATCATTGATCTTTCTTGCATTTAATTAAAAAATATTTTCAAGACTTTGAAAAGTAGCAACATAAATTGAGTAGCATCAAATGGGACAAAAGAACTCTAACTTAGGAAGCTCTTGACCTGAGTTCCAGTAATGCTCTGTCCCTAATTATAAATAATGTCTGTGATTAAAACTAGGTCTCCAGTCTTATGAAATAGATTCAAGTCTTTATAATGACAATTTTAGAGTTGATTGAATTAACTTATGGTGACCATTTTAAATTGCTAGATTCCTATTATTATCATGTTTAAAGTGTGTATATGTGTGTGGGCTCAGTTGTGTCCAACTCTTTGCAACCCTGTGGACTGTAGCCCACCACACACTTCTCTCCATGAGATTTTCCAGACAATAAACCTGGAATGGGTTGCTATTTCCTTCTCCGGAGGATCTACCTGATCCAGACATCAAACTTTTGCTTCTTGTGTCTTCTGCTTTGGCAAGTGGTTTCTTTGCCAGTGCACCACCGGAGAAGCCCATCATGTTTAGAAAGTCTTTCCCAATTTTGTTCAAATCGATTTCCACGGTACTCAAAAGTACAGAACCTAGCATGCCCTAGCCCAACAATGTTGGGGAGTCAATTCTTGGTCTCTTGGAAGATGCACGTAAGCGGTACTTAGAATGGGAGTTCGTGGGAAGTACCCACTAAAAAAGAGCACAAATAAGGAGAAAGTAGACATTTTGCCTGCTGCATAATCTTAGGTCATCCCTAAACAAGATCATTGCCATCATTCACTTAACACCAGGAATCCTGTATAAGGATATGATTTCAATGAAAACCACAGTTTGGGGGCCATTACAGGGAGGCCTGGCGTGCTGCGGTTCATGGGGTCGCAGAGTCAGACACAACTGAGCAACTAAACTGATATCATTCCATGGCCAACAGTGCCAGAACTTTGGTGAATCAATTTGGCTTGATTATTTCCTCTCTTGTTTACCTTTGGTGTGTGGGCCAAATCAGTCTGATTCCTGTTTTCATCAATAAAGTTTTATTGGAACACAGCCACACTCTCTCCTTATGAATTGTCTATGGCTGCTTTCCTGCAACTATAAGAGAGTTGAAGGGTTGTGATTGGGACTATATGGCCTGCAAAGCCAAAAATACTTCCCATCTGGTCCTTTGCAGAAAAGTTTGCCAGCCCTGCTCGACACATTTGAATATATATTCACTGTCTTTTCATTGCTATATATACTGGCTTTTCTTGTTTTTCCTTGGACTTCTGACTTCACATCTAACCAACATCTTCAACCTCATTAATGTCTCCACTCTTCTTAGTATTTTCATCCTGGTCTTCCTGTTCATTCTAGGGTCATGCTTTGTTCATGCTATCTTTTATTTCCCTCTAGATTTTTTTGCAAGCTTAATATCAGCCAACAGTCTTCTCTTTAAAACCCTTTTGGAAAGTTGGTCCCAGAGGAGGATTTCAGTGACAATGCCTGATAGTAATGTCCCCTTAGTCTTTTGTTCTGAGTTCTTCGGGCATTTGTAGCAATAAAGTACAACCTAAAAATTGCTCAGGTCAGAGACTAGGTACATCGTTTGTTAATTACATATACAGAACTGCCTAGAGTCACCAATGTTTACAATGGTATGCAAATTACTTTAATTTTCTATTCTTCTCTTACTGATCCCCAAAGCTGGCTTATCCAAAAGCATTTCTATTTCTAAACAAACACAGTTTTAATATATATTTGAATTTGTTGCTTCAAAAACTTGGTAGGTATATTTCTCTCGATGGTTGTACATAAGACCATCATAGAGCCCTGTTTCCATTTGACAAACAAGGAAATTTAAGCTTGGGAGCTAGCTCGTAGTCCTAATTAGAAAACTTGATAACATCTATTACCATTTGTAATTGCATAATAAATCATGCCTCATAGTAGCTTTAAATATGGTAAAAGGAAAACAACCAAAATTTGTTTAAAACAGTGTAGAAGAGTACAAATGTAGTATGCAGTGTAATTTGCCATTACTTTGTTTACCATTGTTAGCCTGGTCTGACTGTCTGATGTCAAAGATAAATAAATAATAAACTATTTGCTTTACCCAACATTACTGAATTTTGTCCTTATAAAATTAGCTCTGATGCTGGAGACACTTGAAATTTCACAAATATTAGTAAAAATATATATACACACATACAAATACCATTGACTCACCATCTAGTTGGAGTCTCATTTCCTTTTTCAAAGGTACCTACTTTCTCATCTAGTATGAGAAAGGCATCTTAGAATGCAAGAGGTGACAATTCTCTTTGGGAACATAACTGATCGATATGAGGACGGACTGTAACTTTGACCACTGTGCCAGAAAGAGCTTAAACAAATGGCATGACCAGCCTGACGCACAAGTTTAATGATCAAAAATAAGAAATGTCTGGTATTTTTAGTTTTCTCTCACAGAGGTTCTTAAAAGGACAAGTAATAGTAAATAGTAAACACACATTTATTTTCTATTTTTGGAAGGTTCACTCATTTTCGGTTGTGTTAGGCCTTCTGTGCTGCACGCTGGCTTTCTCTAGTTACGGCGTGCGAGGGGCTACGCTGTAGTTGCCGTGTGTGGGCTTCTCATTGCGGTGGCTTCTCTTGTTGCTGAGCAAGGTCTCTAGGTGCTCAGCCTTCAGTAATTGCAGCAAGCGGGCTCAGTGGTTGTGGCGCACAGGCTTGGGTGACCCATAGCAGATGGAATCTTCCCACACCAGAGATCGAACCCCTGTTCCCTGCATTGGCAGGTGGATTCTTAACCACTGGACCTCCAGGGAAATCCTATAGGTGTATTTTTAAAATATGGGAAGGAGTATGTGGTGATAAAAAGGACAGGGACTGCTGGTGCTGAGGTCATGTCACAGATTCTATTATTTGTGACATAATTTTACTGTATCTTATCCACCAAGGGATTGATATACAGGCTTAGGTATAAGAAATTTAAGAGAGCATTCAATCCCAATGCAGATTCTCACTTTATGGGAGGTAACTAAACTCTGTTTGAACACTTCCAGAGACAGCATGGGAAGTTTGTTATAAGTTTTTTTGCTTTCTCCTCGGTCCTAGCTCTACCATTTGCAACTAAACAGAAAAACAAAATGCGCCCTTTCAGTATGCATGAGTCAAGAGTTCTGGTAAACCCTTAACTTTGTACTTAGGATAATCATGAAGCGTTGTGTCATTTCATTCTTTGAGCTAGGGATCTTGGTAGCTGTTGAGGATATGAAGGATAATACTAGACTTCCAAGAGTTCACAGCTAATTGTCGAGAAGGCAAATAACTAATTGCAATCAATGTAATTATGTGAGATGTACTGTGGGGGCCACAGGGAGTAGAGAAGATTTCTTGGAAGAAGAATCAGATAAGCTGCACCTTGAAAGACAGTTAGGAATTTGGGGGTAAAGATTTAGGGGAAGGTATTTTTTGAACCTAATAAACATCAAGGGAAAGAACGTGGAGATCTAAAAGAGAATAGACAGTAGGGGGAAGGAGGGGGCGGGGTGAACTGGGAGAGTAGGATTGACATACACACACTGCCAGGTGTAAAATAGCTGGTGGGGACCTAGTGTATAGCACAGGTCACTCGGCTCTGCACAACCTAGATGGCTGGAATGGGGGGGGGAAGGCAGAGGTGAAGGAGGAAACAGACAGAACAGGCTCCATCTTGAAAGCAGGACTCCATCTTGGCTGGACTGTGGACTTTGAGCTCTGTGCCCAGTATCTATGGAAACGACATACCAACTGGGAAACCAGGCCCCCGGAAGGAAGAGCCCCAGAGCTCATGTCTAAACTCTTCCATCACCTAAAAGAAAATCCTAATTATCTGTGTAACTGAATAGAAGCATACATTCTATTATGCTTATTGGGGTATGACCACAGCCTATTGATAATTGTCCACCATTAACGACCTTAGATATGCAGATGACACCACCCTTACGGCAGAAAGTGAAGAGGAACTCAAAAGCCTCTTGATGAAAATGAAAGAGGAGAGTGAAAAAGTTGGCTTAAAGCTCAACATTCAGAAAATAAAGATCATGGCATCTGGTCCCATCACTTCATGGGAAATAGATTGGGAAACAGTGGAAACAGTGTCAGACTTTATGTTTTTGGGCTCCAAAATCACTGCAGATGGTGACTGCAGCCATGAAACTGAAAGACCCTTACTCCTTGGAAGGAAAGTTATGACCAACCTAGATAGCATATTGAAAAGCAGAGACATTACTTTGCCAACAAAGGTCCATCTAGTTAAGGTTATGGTTTTTCCGGTGGTCATTGTATGGATGTGAGAGTTGGACTGTGAAGAAAGCTGAGTGCCGAAGAATTGAGTGCTTTTGAACTGTGGTGCTGGAGAAGACTCTTGAGAGTCCCTTGGACTGCAAGGAGATCCAACTTGTCCATTCTGAAGGAGATCAGCCCTGGGATTTCTTTGGAAGGAATGATGCTAAAGCTGAAACTCCAGTACTTTGGCCACCTCATGCGAAGAGTTGACTCACTAGAAAAGACTGTGATGCTAGGAGGGATTGGGGGCAGGAGGAGAAGGGGATGACAGAGGATGAGATGGCTGGATGGCATCACTGACTCGATGGACGTGAGTCTGAGTGAACTCTGGGAGTTGGTGTTGGACAGGGAGGCCTGGCGTGCTGCAGTTCATGGGGTAACAAAGAGTCAGACACAACTGAGCAACTGAACTGAACTGAACTGAACTGAATGACCTTAAGGCATATGAATCACGGCTTAACTTTGCATCTTTCTTTTCCTTTGTTCAGACTAGTTTCAGGGAATTTGGGGAGGTGCGTTTGGGCACGTACACTTAGGGTATATAAGGTTTTCACAAAAAATTGGTCGGGGTCCTTAGCTAAGAGGAGACTGCCTTGGGCCCGTCAGTGTAATAAACTGCACTCCATTATCTCCGTTGTCCTTCTGAGTGAGTTTGTTTCCCAGAATGCATGGCTACAACAGTGGAACGGAGGGTCAAGAGTGAAGGGATGTATGTATACTTATAGCTGATTCACTGTGTTGATAGCAGAAACTAATATGACATTGTAAGGCAATTATACTCCAATGAAAAAATTAAGTAAATAAAAGAGGGCAACACAGTCAAGGAAAGGTAAATAGTTTGGAGTTGCTTGATCTAAGGTGTGTGAATTAGGAAGACTGGAGAAGGAAAAGTAATCTCAGATAAGTTGGGATCAAACAGAAAAACAAAAATATTTATTTTTTTTATTAATTTTTACTGGAATATAGTTGCTTTACAATGTTGTGGTAGTTCCTGCTGGAAAGTGAACCAGCGATACTTTTACATATATTCCCCCTATTTTGGATTTCCTTCCCATTTACATCATCACAGAACTTTGAGTAGAGTTCTCTGTACTATATAGTAGGTTTTCATATAATGAGATACCAACTGTATCGATTTTTTATATAGTATCAATAGTGTGTATATGTCAGTCCCAGCCTCCCAGTTCATCCCACTCTCTATGCCCTCCCCTTAGCATCCATACATTTCCTGTGTACATCTCTGTCTCTATTTCTGCTTTGCAAGTAAGATTATCTACACCATTCCTCTAGATTTCACACATATGCATTAATACACAGCACTTGTTAAAAGAACAAAATTCTTTGTCCGTTTCCAAATAAGTTTTAACTTTAACCATCAGACAATAGGCCTGCCTAAGCAGGGGTGTACCTTGAACAAATTTACAACTTGGAAAAATATTTTTCAGCTATGTATTGAATATAACTAGAAGGTAGAAAACCTGGAGACAGAATCCAATGCAAAGACAGAATAGTACAGATATAGAGAGACTAGTTTGGTGATGGGCATGAACTGTAGTGAAAATTGAAAGGAAGGGATAGATTCAAGAGATATTTGGAGGTTACGATGAATGGATGTTGGGGAAGCCTTGGGTAATGAGCAGTGAGGCAAAGAGTGAAGTTTAACATCATTAAGGATTCTAGCTGAGATTCCTAAATCATACCACAATAAAAGAGGGTAATAGAAGAAATAGAAGAATGAGGAAAACATGAGTTGGCCTGAAATGTATTGAGGATGTGGTTCCTTAAGAATGCTCAGGCAGAGCTGCCTAGACATGCACTGGTCTAAACCGGAAGAGAAGAGGGTGCAAGTATTTATTTCAGAGTTGGTATTATTTGGGCTTTCCTTGTGGCTTAGCTGGTAAAGAATCCAACTGCAATGCAGGAGACCTGGGTTCGACCCCTGGGTTGGGAAGATCCTCTGGAGAAGGGAAAGTCTACCCACTCCAGTATTCTGGCCTAGAGAATTCCATGGACTGTATAGGCCATGCGGTGGCAAAGAGTCAGAAACGACTGACTTTTTCACTTGGAATTATTTGGTGACGGTTGAAATCTTCGTCACTGTAGATGGTGATTGCAGCCATGAAATTAAAAGACCCTTTCTGCTCGGAAGGAAAGTTAAGACCAACCTAGATAGCATATTAAAAAGCAGAGACATTACTTTGCCAACAAAGGTCTGTCTAGTCAAGGCTATGGTTCTTCCAGTTGGTCATGTATGAGAGTTGGACTAAAAAGAAAGCTGAGTGCAGAAGAATTGATGCTTTTGAACTGTGGTGTTGGAAAAGACTCTTGAGAGTCCCCTGGACTGCAAGGAGAGTCAACCAGTCCATCCTAAAAGAGATCAGTCCTGGGTGTTCATTGGAAGGACTGATGTTGAAGCTGAAACTCCAATACTTTGGCCAACTGATGTGAATAGCTGACTCACTGGAAAAGACCCTGATGCTGAGAAAGACTGAAGGCAGGAGGAGAAGGGGGCGACAGAGGATGAGATGGCTGGATGGCATCACCGACTCAATGGACATGGGTTTGGGTGGACTCCGGGAGTTGGCGATAGACAGGGAGGCCTGGCGTGCTGCGGTCACGGGGTCGCAAAGAGTCGGACACAACTAAGTGACTGAACTGAACTGAAGTCTTCATAGAGAATGAAATTCTCAAGCAATATGTGCAGAGAAAGAATCAGAACCAGGATGAGGAAATAGAGACAGAGGTCCAAATGCTCTTAGATGATTTCCAGGAAGCTTGTATTTTGAATCATAAATGCAAACACCAAGATCACTGCCATGAAACGGTAAAGCAATAAGAATTGAGTGAAAGGGAAAAGATCCCATGGAATCTGGGAGCCAGAGGGCAAAATCTGTGGATCCAGAGGCCACTATCACATGACCTTTGCAGAGCCAACCTCGTAGGCATGAAACTTGTGCCATGGTAAGGAGCCATCCAGTTAGAAGGCTCCACACTGCTTTTATTGCATGGGAACCTGGAAAGCTAGGTCCATGAATCAAGGTCAGTTGGACTTGACACTCGACAGACATGAATTTGAGCAAACGCCGGGAGAAAATGAAGGGCAGGGGAGCCTAGCACGCGAAGAGTCAAACACGACTTAGTGACTGAACAAAAACAACACCTCACTTAATGTTCTGCTACTGCTGTCTTGAGATGCTTAATAATTTTTGAACAACACACCCACATCTTTATTTGGCGTGGGATCGCACCATGTGCTCTTGAGCATGCTATTCAATTGTCCTCCTTCCCTGGGTTCACAGTCATGTTTTTCTTACCTTTGTCCTCATTTGACACAGTCTGCCACCAAAAGTTGCTGCCGTGCTGCAGGAGGAAAAGATTCTTCTCTACATGTAAAGCATCAAAGACCCACTGGGAGTGAGTTTTGGGATCCATAAGCCACTGAAAGTCATGAACTGGTGTACATCCCTCTCTCACGTGGGAAATGATAAGACCATGGAGGCTGGGACGGGTTGTGAGCTGCATCCTATGGTCCTTGTGCCTTCCTCTCCACCCTCTCCTCTACTCACGCACCTGATGTCACCAGAACTTCTGGCTCTCATCTAGCAAAGCTGAAATTTGGATTTAGCCCATCCCCGACACAAGCATCGGGCTTCCCTGGTGACTCAGCTGGTAAAGAATCCGCCTGCAATACGGGAGACCTGGGTTTGATCCCTGGGTTGGGAAGATCCCCTGGAGCACGGAAAGGCTACCCACTCCAGTATTCTGGCCTGGAGAATTCCATGGACTGTATAGTCCATGGGTTGCAAAGAGACACAACTGAGTGACTTTCACTGCACAAGAATCAGATTGAACAGTTGGTCTCTGCTCAGAGAGTTTTCCTGTTACTTTTCTCTCCCAACACTCTCATTTTCTCAGAGGGTTAAAATAAGGGAAATCACAGTTTACATGTGGAATATAAAGTAGTCAAACTCGTAGAGGCAGAGAGTAGAATGCTGGTTCCCCAGGGCTGGGGGGAGGGGAAAAGAGAGGACGGTTGTCGCGGAATATAAACTTCAATTCTGCCAGATTCCTCAGCTCCAGAGATCTAATGTGATGATAGGTAACAATACTTGTGCTCTGGACTTGAAATTTGCTAAGAAGGTGGATCCTAAGTGCGCTTGTCCCACCAAACAACAAACAAAGTAACTGTGTGAAGAAATGGATACTTTAATTAGTTAATTGTAGTGATTATTTCTGGCTTCCCCAGTGGCTCAGCAGATAAAGAATCCGCCTTCAATGCAAGAGACACAGGAAACACAGGTCTGATTCCTGGTCAGGAAGATCTTCTGGACGAGAACATGGCAACCCACTTCAGTACTCTGCCTGAAAAATCCCAAGGACAGAGGAGCATGGCAGGCTACAGTCCACGGGGTCACAAAGAGTCAGACACAGCTGAGCGACTGAGCATGCCAATATATTTCACATCACCTAGACATGCATCTTAACTATCTTACAATGTTTATAAAGCATGTAAACAGGTCAAGACTCTTCTTGAAGGCAGTTTGGTAAATGTCTATTAAAAATGTTTAAAAGCACACACATAAAATAAGAGAGGTCACTAACAATAAGATTTGCAGAATGAGATCAGCTAATAGAATCCTTCAGCCGTTCGGGGGGGAAAACCCCAATATTGTAGAGATGAAGGAACATGGGTGGTGGAGTGGACTTGAAACTTGGCACTGAACGCTTATGAGGAGATGAATCTCTGGAAAAGCACCAACAGCTTTACAGGCAGAAAGCAGTATTTTCGGCATGCAAATTTATTATTTCAAAGCTTTATGACTATAACCCTGGCTCCTTATTAAGCCATGAGAGGATTTCTAGAAATGCAAATACTTTCAGTTTTTTAGTGAAATTTCCAGAGAAGGCAATGGCACCCCACTCCAGTACTCTTGCCTGGAGAATCCCATGGACAGAGGAGCCTGGTAGGCTGCAGTCCATGAGGTCGCTAAGAGTCGGACACGACTGAGCGACTTCACTTTCACTTTTCACTTTCAGGCATTGGAGAAGGAAACGGCAACCCACTCCAGTGTTCTTGCCTGGAGAATCCCAGGGACGGGGGAGCCTGGTGGGCTGCCGTCTATGGGGTCGCACAGAGTCGGACATGACTGAAGCGACTTAGCAGCAGCAGCAGCCGTAGTGAAATTTCTGTATGGCAATTTAAGACTTAGTTTGGCCTCAGCATCCACGGGTTTCTAACACAGTATTTTTTAAGGTTTGGAAGTGAAACCTCCATTTTTTTAACTTTAAAAAATTTTTTATTTCATTGAAGTATAGTTGATTTTCCATGTTGTGTTGATTTCTACTGGACTGAAAAGTGATTAAGTTTTCCATATATACACATCTTATATATACTTACAGTATATATATACATACATACTTACAGTATGAGTAACTGTATATATACATATTCTTTTTCCTATTCTTTTCCACTAGGGTTTATCACAGGGTATTAATTATAGCTCCCTGTACCTTATTCATACATTCTACATATAACAGATTGCAACTGCTAATCCCAAACTCCCAATCCAATGCTCCCCATCACCTCTATTTTCAAAAAATATGGGCTTAGACTATAACAAAAGATCTCAAGTCAGTGCCGAGGAGAAAAACGACAACTGTTCCATGCTTGTGGCTGCCTTTCCAGGAAAGGTAAGAGAACCAAAATGTATTGGACTTGACAAAGTGTTAGGTAAAGAGAGCCCTGAGTATTAAATTCAGGCTCTAGTGATTAGGAGGGAAGTACAGGATAATAATCCCAGCAGGATGTCCCTCAAGGTACTTTAGACTCCGACTGTGTTTATTATCCAGTATCAATATGGAAATATATGCCTGACTACATTTACGGTGCCATTTAGAACTTTAAAATAGGCTCTTACACTTAGAAAGAGGTTACTAAATTACTCACCCTGTAAGGTTTGTGTCGATTAGCATAATTCCACCCATTCCATGCCTTATCAAGAATACGTTTCCATGGTGGGCACGTGTTTGGAAGAGACATCCGGGGGTGTATTTTCACAGTATCATGTCAGTTCTGAGATACCCACCTTTCACTAACCTGAACGCCAACCTTTGGGATCGAACACCTTTGCATAATTGGCAAAGGAAACTTTTCAAAGTTCACACCTTCCCTGTTGATGAGCAGGAGAAGGTTGATGGCAAGTGACGATCTGTTTCTTCTTCCTCTGGCTTTCCAGTGGAGGTGCTTCCCTTTTTATCACTTTTGATTTCAAAGTTCTGTTCTTCTGTGTGGATGCCAATGGTTGGTGTCCCAGAGCTGGAGCCTTCTCCGTGTGGAATTCAGGATTCCGTCCCAAGAAGTGAGAAGGCTGGTGAGAGAACGGATGTGTCCGTAACTAGGAGTGGGGTTTCTCAAGGAGGAAGGAGGCTCCGGGGGTCCCACCGCTTAACAGGAGTGACGCCTCTGTCGGGGAGCCTTTGGGAACCTCTGCCTTCGCATCTCTTGGCTCCTCGGCATCTCAGGAGCACACCGAGTTCCTGAGCCCACACTAGGTGGCAGCGTGGTACCCTGGTCATGCGGGGATTGCCAAGGCCCCGGCAGGCAGAGCCCCAGGGCTCAATCACAGGACACACTGACACACACGCACGACTCCTGAAGGGTCCCAGCCTCTCAAAGGTCATCCGTGACCGCACTTGACCTGGCAACGTGGGTCTCAGTGTTGGAAACTTCACCCCGGGATTGCAGCAGTCCTTTCTACCGCTCTGCAGCTCTCTTCAAACATGGTTAAAGGACTCTGCGCAGGCCTGTTCCTCCTCTTGTTGCTGGAGTATAACTGATTTACCACGGTGTGTTAGTTTCTGCTGTACGACCACGCGAATTAGCTATACGTGTACACATATCCCCTCTCTCCTAAGTCTCCCTCGACCCCATTTAGGTCATCACAGAGCCCTGAGCTGGGCTCTCTGTGCTGTGTGGCAGGTTACCTTTTTTTTAACTTTACATATGGTAGTGTGTAGATGTCACTCCTAATCTAATTCATTCCACGCTTCTCCGTCCCCCGCGTCTGCATGTCCATTCTCTTCATCCGCATCTCTTTCTATGCCCTGGAAAGAGGCTCATCTGCACCATTTTTCTAAATGCCATGTACATGCATTAATACACGAGATTTTTTTCCTCTCTTTCTGACCTACTTCATTCTCTATGACAGACTCCATGTCCATTTCCGTCTGTGCAAATGACCCTATTTCAAGTGCACCCTTCTTCTTGATATTACCCTCCGATCCCCATGGTTTTACAACATGGACGACTTCTGCAGTTGCTTTCCATTCACTCTGTGAGCACCCACAAGTCTTTTCCCTTCAATTTCTGCAACCTCGCACATTTGGGTGTGTTCGAATCTGAATACTTCCCTTGCAGAGCTGACTATTTCATTTAAAAGTGCCTTCCGGTCACAGCTGGGTTCAATATCTCCGTCGTCTCAAGAAGAAAAGTCAGATTTGAATAGGACCTCTGCTCAGAGCAGGAGTTTCCCTTACAAGCTCTAAGGTTTGGGGAGAGGAATCTGATCACGGCATTTCAGAGCTGAGGGTCCATCAGAGTCAGTCAATCTCGTTTGACAGATAAGGAAACTGAAACCCAGAAATCTGGATCTGCCCAAGGCCACACGGTGTGTTAGAAGCCTCGCCACAGCTGGAGAACTGGTTTCCTGACACCCTGTCCGGGGCGTTTGCCATCACTCCCTGTGTGACTTACAGAGTCATAAATATGCTGCGTGGAACCTCAGAGACCCTCCCCGCGGCTGTGCACCCTGCCCCTAACACCTCTGGACGCCCAGGCTAGCGCAGCCTGGGTACCCCATCCCTCTGTCCTGTTCATCAGCAAGAGGTTGGGGGAACAGAGAGAAAGCCAAGAATCGATGTTCGCTGGGAACTTGGATGACAGATACAGAAGTATACTGAAATACTGCATTTCTTCTTTGGCATTTCCTTTTGAACAGAAGAAGGAAATACCAGAAATCTCATAAGTCAGCCCCTTTGGGCAATTTTTTTATGCTCAGTATTCATATATTTCACATTTTTCTCCAGACCTTTGAGTACTAATTGAAACCGTCCAGCCTCCAGATCCCCTAGGGGTTCACCTATCACTAAATAGTGTTGATTTGCAAAACACACAGATCCTTTTCATGGAACAGGCTCTTCTTTCACAGTTTTCTTCAGATGCTGAGCCTTTTCCCAATTAAACGATGGCCCGGCTTCTCTCTGGTTAGGATTACAAACAAACACCACCACTCTTTGCCTCTGCTCCAGCCACCCCTCCCTCCACTTTGACACATGGTTCTTTTGATCTCAACCCCAGACCATAGCAACAGGCTCCTAATTATTCACCAGCCATAAATCATGGCAGTAATGTGGTCCTTGCTAAGGAAAAGGAGTACTGTAGGGCCATCAGAGTCTGGAAAACTGGGTGTGTTTCATGTTTCCAAAAGCGAAGCAGTAGGGGGAAGGAAAGCAGGAAGAGAAAAGATGTTTTAAATGTTTGTCAAAATAGTTGCTTTGATCTTAAACCCTCTCCCAGAGGAAGTCAAGAGTCTGAAAACACAGTCTATATTTTTTCATATTTGGAGGGGTAATGAAATCCACAAACCCCCGCAAGACACAGGTGTAAGTCAGGCCTCCTAGGCTGAAGACCAAATACGTTTCCAAGTCATCAGGGCAAACAGAATAAACATTTCTCCTGTCCACTTCTTAATTTTGCTAATTTAATTTTAGCTACTCACTTATGGGAAATCTTTTTAATTCCTCTGGGACCTTATTAAGTGGTATCTAACCTGGTTAAGTGTGGCATTTTCACCAGGAAAGTCTCTGCCAATCACAAGTTATTTTCTTTTTTAATTCAACCTGAGCCAGTCTGTGCTTCCTGGGTCCTGAAAGAAATCCCAGCAATACCAGTAAAACGGATCAGTATCAGTCTAACATGTGGCCACATTGTGTGACTATAATACCATCTTGTAGATGAGGTTTGTGGGCTTAATTGAACTGAAAACCATTCCGTTTTTAATTTCAAGATGAGAAATGTGACACACAGGCTGAGAATAAGCCATAGACTTACTTCCATCGATAAATTCTTCCTCAAAAACAAAGAAAAATACGACAGACTTTTTTTCATTCCCTTGTGGCTCAGCTGGTAAAGAATCCACCTGCAATTTGGAAGACCTGGGTTCAATCCCCGGGCTGGGAAGATACCCTGGAGAAAGGAAAGACTACCCACTCCAGTATTCTGGCCTGGAGAACTCCATGGACTGTATAGTCCACGGGGTTGCAAAGAGTTGGACAGGACTGAGCAACTTTCACTTTTTTTCATTTAATTTTGTGGTGTTAGTCACTCTACTTGGCTCTAACATGTGGTTAAGGTGGGGCTGGGCCAAAATTGTGAGGTCTGCCTTTGTTCAACAAATAGTTACTGAAGATCTGCTTTGGGCTAGATCTTGGGGTGCTGAAAGATATGAGTTCAAGAGCAGACAAGATTAATGCGGTTATTTATCAAGATGCATTAGAGCAGGGGCTCTAGACTAAAGCATAATGTAGAGCTTCCGATTCTTTGTGGCCCTATGAATTGTAGTCTTCCAGGCCTCTTCTGTCCGTGGAATTTTCTAGGCAAGAATAACTGGAGCAGGTTACCATTTCCTACTCCAGGGGATCTTCCCAACCCAGGGATCAAACCTGTGTCTCTTTCATCTCCTGCCTTGCCAGGCAGATTATTTACCACTGGGAAGTCCCCAGTCTAGATCAGAGGTTGACAAACTTTTTCTGCAAATGGCCAACTAGTAGGTATTTCAGACTTTGCAGGCTGTACAGTGTCTATCTTCTAGATTCTGTCTTATAGCATGGAAGCAGCCATTCACAATACGTAAAGAAGAAAGCATAGCTGTGATCCAATTCAATTTTATTTAAATACACAGGAGGGGGCCCAAATTCTAACTCTTAGTCTAGATAGAGAACTTTAAGTTTAGAGAAAATTACCAAGCAGAGTGATAACTGCAAGGAAGAGCAAGTACAGAGGGCTACAGGGGCTCAAAGAAGGGCAGCTTGCCTCCCTGGAGAATTCATGGAACTCTGGGCAAGTAATAACTAAGTGAAGACCTGTTGGGTTGGTAAGAGAAGAAACCAGAGAAGAGAACTGAGGAAGACATTTCAAGCCAAGAAAATGGCACATGTCACAGTTGAGAGAATAGGAACGGAAAAGATCTTCTAGACACTGGATGGGAGAGAGCTAGGGTGGAAAAGATGAAGGGAGGCTGTAGTCACAGAGCAGAGAGAGGCCTAGTCAGAGGAAATGAAAAGCCTGTGAAAGATTTGAGCCAAAGGCCAGAGAGTTCAGGCACGTGCTTCAGAGACCACATTGGCACTGATGGAACATATGTTTTCAGGACCCTTTTAGGAACCTCACGGCTTCCCTATCCAGACAGAAGCAGGAAATGTTTACTGCTTTACCTTCCATCCAAAGGTGCCCCCAAGGACAGCTGGATGCAGCAAGTGGAATTCTTCCCTTAGCATCTGTATCTTAATAGGGATCAAAGTCTTGGCTAAATGGATGAAATTTTAATGGTAGAATTTCAGGCAGCAGCCCACGTAGGGAAAAGGATTTGGTTGTTGGAGGAGAAGAGAGAGGCAAGAGCAATCTCAGACTCTTGAAATCATACCACATAGTCTTTTTTTTTCCACCAAAGCATACAGTTCTACTTAGGGGATTCTCTTATGCCAAGTTTTCTAGCTCATTCGTGCAGTTGGATCGTCAGAAATAAACAGACTTTAACCAAGTGATCAATGTTAACATCATCAATAATAAGACATTGATTTTATAAACCCCTTGAAATGAGCACTGAGGATACAACATCATTTCTGTAATATTCTTACCCAAAATGCATACCCTCATTCTCATCATGAGAAGATACCAGATAAATGCAAATTGAGGAGCATTCTATTGGGTTGCTCAAAAAGTTTGCTCAGGTGTTTCCATAAGATCTTATGGAAAAACCCAAATAAACTTTTTGGCCAATAATACAATACAAAACAATACTTCCCCAAAGACAAAGACTGAGGAACTGTCACAAACTGGAGATGAAGGAGGAATAGCAAACATACACTCTGCGGGATTCCAGACTGGATCCTCAAACAGATAAAGGTCATTTGATGAAATCCCAACAAAATCTATAGTTTAGTTAATAGAACTGGACCAGAAGTATTGTGCTGACTTTAATAATTATGCCATAGTTATGTTAACATGAGGGGAAGTTTGGTGAGAGGTATTCAGGGAACTCTGTGTTATATTTGCAATTTTTCTCTAAACTAGGATGAAAATTAAGTTTTTTAAAAAAGAAACAGATTTCTTATTAAAACAATCCTGCTATTGTCTCCCATTCTAGACAAAAAAGACTGATAGTACGTTTCCTTGTCAAGTTGTTAATTTCTCTGTTAGTAGCCGTGAAGACTGCCAATCATCAGCTTTTAGATTCTTCAGATCTCAGAGTACCAAAATTCATCGTACGAATAAAATAATCTTACCACTTAATCGCTCATGCATGTGGAATCACGCCTTCCATTTGGTGCTGACCACAGCCTGAGGAAGCGTCCCCATCTAATGCCACCTCTTGCTTTCTTTCGGTTGCGGTGTTGGCCAGTGCTGTGCTTTTTCTTCAGGAAGTATCACAACAGTTCCCTGCTACCTCTCAAGGTTTGTAGAGGGGTATTAGAGTTCTGCACACTGCGCGGCAGAGTTTTGTCAAGTATAGAATCCTGGAAGGGAAGTCAGTAAGCCAGGATTCTTGACCCAGTTCTTCCATTCTTCAGCCCTGGAGTCTTGGGTAAATTACGGGTAAATCACTGACCTTAGTTGTTACCCATAAAATCAGGCCTTTTCTGGCAAGATCTAAGATCTAGATCAATAATTCTTACACTTGCTTAGGCTTTGGTATTATCCAAGAAGCATTAAAAAAAAAAAAATGGTGCCTGGCCCCACCCTCATGTTTCTGATTTAACTCTTTTTGCATGCAGGCTGGGCATCCAGATTTCTTTAAGCTCCCCAGGTTTGTATTGACAAGTAGCCAGGGTTGGAGACTACTGCTCTAGATGATCTCTAAATTCTAACATTCTAGGGCTTATCAGTTTATTCAAGCAAGATGAGTCAACAAAACCAGCTCCTGGAAAGTATTATCTTACATCTAAAGGAATTCTGACTGTGAGTAGATAAGAGTACAGTGAGAAACACTTTCCATCCTTTCTGTAAGACTCTGCTATCTGTGCTTGTCTGACGTGTTAGCCTCTTGACTAATGACTTACACAAACAGCAGGAATACTTGGCTTGAGGGATATGCCCTGAAGAAGATGGAGAGCTATGGACCGACAGTTTAGAGCAAGCATGTGATTTTTTCATTCTCTCCACTTCGGTCATTGTGTCCTTCGTCTCCTCCCTTTCCTCCTTCAGCTCCATATTCTGTAATCTATACCCATGTAGAGAGTTCCATGTAAAAATAAGGTGAAAATGGCTGACATTAGTGAAGTATGTCTATTTGGGTAGGCTGACAAAGGAAGAAGGAGAAAATTCCATGTTTAAAAGGCAGCACAAACTTAAAGCAAGAAGAGCAAATCCAGTGCCCATAGACAGGCTGCCCTGGCAGGCAGATAATATGCCAGTGAAGTCTCCTGGGAACCAGAGTCCATGACCCTCCCTAATGCCCCCCTCCAAGGGGTCCCCTTTCCTCTGCTCCAGACAGTTGTGGCTAGAGTGTGTGGGCTCAGCCACGCCAGAACTTTTTATTTTCAAGGAATCAAAAATCTGTAACTGATCTGTAAACGTTGAAAACCAACTTTCTAAATAAACACAAACATTATGTAGGCCAAATTAAACACTTCTACGGGGCCAGATCTGCCAGTCGGCCATCTCTTCTTTAAAAAATACGACAGGTAGAGGGGCAGGCCGAACTTAAGAGGCAAAGAGATGCTTTGTTTTATTTTGTTTTGGGAGGTGGTAACACAAGAGCCTTTCAGTTGCCCTAAGACATGCCAGACTCTCTCAGTCCAGGCATGTTGGGAGCCCACTGACATGGGGACTGGGTGAAAGAGAGCCAGCGAAGGAGCCAAGCCTGATGAGGGCAATATGACAGGGGACACACGGGGCCCAAGCTCAGACACATCTCGGTAACTGTCAGTGGTAAAGGCAGCCCATTTGGCAAGCAGGAGGGTAGGAGTCAGTGGGTGCCAAGGGCAGGGGTACAGCAAGCTGGAGGAGATGTTCTTGGATGCCTTTCAGCAGATGTAACAAGATGGGAAAATTCTAGCAACTCAGGTAAGGAAGGAAGACAAGAAAGAAAGGGTGTCTTGCCCCAGCCAGAAGGGCTATAGTTGAGAGGAGGGCTCAAATCAATAACAAGTATTATATCAGTTCAGTTCAGTTCAGTCATTCAGTCGTGTCCGACTCTTTGCGACCCCAAGGACCACAGCACACCAGGCCTCCCTGTCCATCACCAACTCCCAGAGTTTACTCAAACTCATGCCCATTGAGTCGGTGATGCCATCCAGCCATCTCATCCTCTGTCGTCCCCTACTCCTCCCACCTTCAATCTTTCCCAGCATCAGGGTCTTTTCAAATGAGTCAGCTCTTCGCATCAGGTCTTGCCCCAGCCAGAAGGGCTATAGTTGAGAGGAGGGCTCAAATCAATAATAAATATTATATAGGCCAAAGCAAACACTTGTACAGGCCAGATCCCACCTGGAGGGAGACTGCAGGGAATTCCATGAACTGCAGCAATGGCAGCACGGACACAGGAAGAAGCGAGGTTCAAACTTGAAGGTGAACCCACGGCAAGAAAAGCAGTGGGGTTGCCCTGGCTCACTGGAAATCAAACCGCTTTGGAAAGATTTTTAATTCCAAAGCCTACCAACTGGGAGCCTGAGCCTTTAATTTTTGCCCTAGTCAGGACTAACTGCAGAATGAAAATAGCTCTTGGATGTACAGGTGCTGCTCGTTTGACCAGTAGAGAACTGAGTATGAAGAGGGCAGAAAAAATGAGCAGGTCCCAGGACCCTGAAATCACCCCCAATAGATAGGAGTCACCTCTTCTTGTGTTTGAAATAAAGAGACACAGAGAGAGAGACTTGGTGTCATCTGTACCAGCTCTGTCTTAAGTCACTGTGAACCTTCAGTCTTCCACTTTACTTATTCTCACGTGGCTCAGGTCTCAGAAAACAAGAGATAAATGCTAAATAGACTATTCCAGGAGCGCTTCCAAGAACCACCCAGTTATCTTTGTGGTGGGTTTGTTGGTTTTGAGATTTCTGATTTATTTTATATTTAAAAAGCGAAGTATAGTTGATTTACAGGGTTTCTAGTGTACAGAAAAGCTATTCTGTTATGTATACATAGTCATCTATGTATAACATATATACATGTGTTCTTTTTCAGATTCTTTTCCATTATAGGTTATAGCAAGTTATTGAATATAATTTCCTGGGCTATACAGTGGATTCTTATTGTTTATTTTATACACAGTGGTGTGCATGTGTTAATCCCAAACTCCTAATTTGTCCTTTTCCCATCTTGCCCCTTTGGTGACCATACGTTTTTTTTCTATGTCTGTGAATCTATTTCTGTTTTGTAAATAAGTTCATAGGATATGCATACAATTATGACATTAATATTTGTCTTTCTCTATCTGACTTACTTCACGTAGTAAGTGATGATAACCTCTGTTTTCATACATGTTGCTGTAAATGACATTATTTTATCCTATTTACACCTGAGTAATATTCCCTTGTGTGTGTATGTGTGTGTATCACAACTTCTTTGTCTCATTCATCTGAGAGTGGCCATTTATGATATAATGCCATAATTTATGACAATTATGTGTACAATTATGACATTAATATTTGCCTTTCTCTGTTTAACTTACTTCACTTCGTACTCAGTGGTGATAATCTCTGTTTTTATCCATGTTGCTGCAAATGACATTATTTCATTCTTTATTCTTTTTATGACTAATATTCCAGTGTGTGTGTGTGTCTGTGTCTTTGTGTCTGTGAGTGTGCATCACAACTTTTTTATCTCATTCATCTGTCAATAGATATTTAGGTTGCTTCCATGTCTTGGCTATTGTAAATAGTGGTAGGTTTTGATTCTTCCCAAAAGTGAAAGGAAGCAAAAGTGGACCGTCATTCTCTGAAAGAGTAGATTTTTTTAGTGTGGTCATCTACAAATTCCCATTCACCAACTGAACATTGTCTTCATTGTATTCTTTCTTTGGTTCAGTTCAGTTCAGTTCAGTTCAGTCACACAGTCATGTCTGACTCTTTGCGACCCCATGAAGTCGCAGCACGCCAGGCCTCCCTGTCCATCACCAACTCCTGGAGTTCACCCAAACTCATGTGCATCGAGTTGGTGATGCCATCCAGCCATCTCATCCTCTGTCGTCCCCTTCTCCTTCTGCCCCCAATCCCTCCCAGCATCAGGGTCTTTTCCAGTGTGTCAACTCTTTGCATGAGGTGGCCAAAGTATTGGAGTTTCAGCTTCAGCATCAGTCCTTCCAATGAACACCCAGGACTGATCTCCTTTAGGATGGACTGGTTGGATCTCCTTGCAGTCCAAGGGACTCTCAAGAGTCCTCTCCAACACCACAGTTCAAAAGCATCAATTCTTCGGCACTCAGCTTTCTTCACAGTCCAACTCTCACATCCATACATGACCACTGGAAAAACCATAGCCTTGACTAGACAGACCTTTGGTGGCAAAGTAATGTCTCTGCTTTTGAGTATGCTATCTAGGTTGGTCATAACTTTCCTTCCAAGGAGTAAGCGTCTTTTAATTTCATGGCTGCAATCACCATGTGCAGTGATTTTGGAGCCCAAAAAAATAAAGTCTGAGGGAAATGATTTAGGTCATACCTGAATGGTCTAGTGGTTTTCCCTACTTTCTTCCATTTAAGTCTGAATTTGGCAATAAGGAGTTCATGATCTGAGCCACAGTCAGCTCCTGGTCTTGTTTTTGCTGACTGCAAAGAGCTTCTCCATCTTTGGCTGCAAAGAATATAATCAGTCGGATTTCGGTGTAGACCATCTGGTGATGTGCACGTGTAGAGTCTTCTCTTGTGTTGTTGGAAGAGGGTGTTTGCTATGACCAGTGTGTTCTCTTGGCAAAACTCCATTAGCCTTTGCCCTGCTTCATTCCATACTCCAAGGCCAAATGTGCCTGTTAAACCAGGGGTTTCTTGACTTCTACTTTTGCCTTCCAGTCCCCTACAATGAAAAGGACTGCCATAACAGTAAGAGCATAATGCAAAGAACCTACCTATGAGTAAGTTCTGGTTTCCCTGCTTACTAACTGGAATTTGGGCAAGTAACTGTACTTTCTGAGCCTCTGTCTCCTAGTGTTTAAATGAATTTAACCACATCTGCTCTATTTACCAACCTCACAGGGTTGGTGAGAGAATCAATAACTTGGTTAAAGACCCTCACATGCCAGCAATTGTCAATGCAGAAGGGAAGGCTCTCCTGAAAAAAATATATTCACATTTCTGGGCATATTGAAAAAGGATTGAAACTACAATTTTATTTAGGAAACAACACTAAGTGAAACCTTCAATGTTGATTCTCACCTGGTGGCAGTTCCTCACACGCAGATAGGGTTGTGACAAATATTTAGACTTTTTTTTTTCCAAAAGGGATAGGATTTGGGAAAGTTGCATAACACTCATCTATGTAAATACAAGATTTTAGTTCTTTAATTTCCGTTACACTTAACATTCTTATCTGCCTTGTGTTAACAAGAGGTGCAGATTCTAAGCAGGAGGCAAGGACTTCTCATGTTGCTTTAATCTGCTGTTTTTGTTTGGTAGATTGGCTAATTGCTTGTTTAAAACAACTTTTACACTTTAAAACGTGAACCTGACTCTCTGCAGTGCCCCAATCCTTTGAGACACTTCAAAGGAAACCTGATAGAAACAAGGCATTTGAGCAGGTAACCCCAAGGAACGGTAATCACACAAGAGGTTTGTTATTTTATTTGGAAGACAGAGTTTTACAAATTCCATCCTCAATGATAGAAACAGGTTCGTTGGCTTGACTGCAGCTGTGATAAACAGAGCGCTCCTTGCTGTTTTGCATGGAGATGTTTATGTATGGCCAGGGACGCGCTGAAGCATTCACCGTGAACTTACACACCCACGGATTTCATAAAATTTGAGTGAAAGCAGTCAGGGCAGAGGTTCAAACTCTGGGTCATACTTCAGAAACCTTAATCCAAGCTCCACATCATTACAGTGAAGACACTTACTTCTCTGTAGAAAGTCAATGTTTTCACCTGCCTTTATGTTTTCATAAGCATTTGTTTCTTCCTGTATTTGAGGAAAAACTTGCTATGATGAAGAAACCATTTTGGGGAAGAGAATTGGATAAATTGGGCTTCCCTGGTGGCTCAGCACTAATGAATCTGCTGCTAATGCAGGAGATGTGAGGTCCATCCCTGGACCAGGGAGATCCCCTGGAGGAGGAAATGGCTACCCACTTCAATATTCTTGCCTGGAAAATCCTATGGACAGAGGAGCCTGGCAAGCTACAGTCCATGGGGTTGCAAAGAGTCAGATACAACTGAGAGACTAAACACAGCACATTTAGTGCCATCCTGAAAAGGTGGGAGAACAGAAAAGTCCCAAGGTGGAGTTTGCTCTACTCCTCCAGGGAATTGGAGGTGGTTTCACGCAGATCCTCTGGACAATTAAAATGCAAATAGTCAGGACCATAGCAAATGGATACCTTCTGAGCATCATGAAACTCATTCCAAAGACCTCAGATTGAGTTTGGGAGCTACTGGAAGAGGTTGGAACACGTTTGTATCAACCTGGGAGAACACTTTCAGATGCTGAGAACTCTCCATATTCCAAGGGCATGTTTGTGAACTCTTTTCCAACCCCCAGCACCCCTGCCCTTGGGGACGTGTGACTCTAGGCACATAAGCCATAAGCTGCTTCTCTTCATTGGATATAGACTGGGATCTTCCATGAGAGATTCACTGGTGAAGGGATATATCACTCCATGGTTTCTTTGCAGATTCAGGTGTTGACAATATCAGTTGTTTCTTACTGCGACCTAGCACTTAAGGGGAGGGGAATCTCAGATAGTCCTGGGGATGTTCGAAGTTTCTACTCTCTCTTTGACAGGGTAAAGAGTTCTCTTTCTTTTTGAACCACCACAGGGTCAACAGAGTTTATCAAAGTTCATCTCAGTAGGACTGAACACCCAGAGTATCTAAGTAGGGCCCAAACCAGAACTGGAGCTCAGAATTATGACCCAGATGTCCAGCTGGAGAAGCAGCTTGAGAGAGTCCTCCAGAAAAGTCCCTCGGTGTCTGTGTTTTTAACAAACTATTCCTAGGCTTCACCCCCTACCTCTACCGTTGTTTGTTCAACCTTTCATTTATTGACTTTAAATTAAAAATACACTTAAAAAAAATGTAACACAATAGAGACTCAGGGGCTAAGTGATCACGCAGCCCTTGCCCTACAAAATGAAACAATTAAAATCCAATCAGTCCTGATAACGTTTTGTACTATGACGCTAGACTTCCCTTTGCTTTGACCCCTCTCCTTCCGGCATCCTGTTCTGGGACAGAAACGACACCACAAAGGTTTCCTGTGCGTGTCCTCTCCACCTCTGACCCCTCACTACATCCTCTCTCCATCTATTTGGAGAGCAATGATTTGGTTCCTCTGGAATTCCTCCCAGTCCCATTGCTTGATGGTGCTTGTTGCTAATTTGGGATGCCAGAAATGCCGGGCACAGTCTGGACCGAGCTCTTGTCGGCTGTTTGTTAGTCTCCTAGTGACCTGCTTATTAGCAAAATGGGAAATGCCATATTTCCAGCTATTATCAGTCCTAATTTTGGGTGAGGTCCCTTCTCACCGCAGTCTGTCTGACTCTTCTGAATATCCGAAACAAATGAAATCCTTAAATTCTTTCAGGTACTTTCTGAATGCCCCTTTATCTTGGAAAAGAGTTTCCTGAGGTGTCAGAAATCAGTGCCCTTTGGGGCAACCACATAGAGACAGTCCTCTGGATGGAGCCTGAGGTCAAGGCCAACCAAATGGGGGGGGGGGGGGGCTTCTGAAGAGGTACCCCCTGATGCTTACTCTTCAGCGCCTTCCCCTCCCTCTATGAGGATTTTGTGTCTGCAAAATTAAAGTTTCAGCCTATTGCCTAAAACCAACCTGGGTGCTCAGTCACTCGGTCAGACTCTTACAACCCCATGGACTGCAGCCTTCCAGGCTCCTCTGTCCATGGGACTTCCCAGACAAGAATACCAGAGTGGGTTGCCATTTCTTCCTCCAGGGAATCTCCCCAACCCAAGGATCGAACCCGGGTCTCCAGCATTGGGAGGCTGGATCCTTTAGCACTGAGCCACCTGGGAAGCCGGTCAGAGCCAACAGCCACACTTAATTCTGGGCCCTACAAGGCACTTAGCATGTCACTATCAGTCAGAACATATTCAATAACAGTCATGACCATAATACAATAGAATAAAAGTTAGAAGAAGATGCTTCCCCTGGCCTCACGCCACTTGAGTCAACAGCCCAGAGCGTTTGGAGGCGGGGCCAGGTGGAGAAAAGAGTCCCGGCTGTAGATGGAATGCGGCTTGCTGTGTGCACAATCCGCGCCTGCCTCGCTGTGTGCACATCCGCCTTGCCTCATGAGGCCTCAGTCCCAGACTCAGTGCTGCGTGCCTGCCGGTCCGCCGTCACTGGGCGCCCAAAGCTGTCCCCTCCGGCTCCAGACACGCAACTGGAATTGACTTCCGAACTGCACAGACTGACTACATATTTCTGTTTTCTTCTTTCATAACGTGAAAGCCTTTTTTCCTATCTGTTGAGAGACCTTGTTAATTCACTTTCTCTGAACTCACACCTAAACAGGGTCATTGACTCCTCAGAAATCTGGACTTGAGTACTGTTCTGGCCTGCACGCCCAGAGCTGAGAAAGGCTAAAGGAATGTTTAGCCAAGTGTTTGGCGTAGAGATCATACTTAGAATGTAGTTTTCTGAAAGAAGGAATGGGAGGAGGGGATGTTTTCTGACATTCCCAAACCTGGAGACATTCAAGTGTTAAGCCCTCTTTGGGTCACTCCAAGCTTTTCAAAGTGATCTAAATCTAAGAGAAAACAAATACCTCTTTGCTCTGTACCCTTGTAACAAAGATCTGGAGAGGTTTCAGATAGAATAACACATTACCCAAGTGGTACCTAACAGCTACTGAGGACTTCATATGTCACTTTGTAAACCTTCTGCGTCCATGGCGCTCATTGGATTCTCAAAACAACCCTAGGGAGGACGTAGGTTATACTGTTATCTCTCTTTTAAAGATGGATGAGCAGACAGAATTTAGAAGTTAAGGGACAGGCATTACTGACTCAATGGACATGAGTTTGAGCAAATTCCGGGAGACAGTGAAGGACAAGGAAGCCTGGTGTAGTGCAGCCTATGGGGGCTCAAAGAGTCAGACACGACGGAGTGACTCAGTGACAACAAGGAACAGCAGGGAGTTGGGGGAGGGGCTGTTTTAGTTCTCAATTCACGTGGGCATTTTTTTCAAGAACTTGTGCCGCCAGTACTAAGTTCTCTTGGGCTTTGAGCTGGCAGAGTGTGAAGTAAGGAGCCCAATGTCCCTGCCTGCTGCTGCCCTAACTTGACTCTGACTCGATAGTGATGATACATTGAGTCCTCGCCCCAAATCTCCACCAGCCAGGATCTCCTGGTCTTCGGAACCATCATCTCCCTGAGCCCTGCAGTCTCTTGAAACAACAGCCATGCCTCTTCTCTTTCTTGCCTCCTCATCCTCTGGTGGTGGTTGTGGGGAGGTGGGGAGGCACCAGGGGAGGGACCACAGCTCGATCTCTTTCAGCTGGATGTCATCAAGGCTTTTCTGAGTCGCTGCTATGGAGACAAAGCCCAGGTACTGTTTCCACTTGCCGCACTTGCTATTAAAAGACAGGCACGGCTTGTGAGCCCAAGATGTTCAGTGAATCAACCTGGAACTTACCCCTTTTTAAAAATTCTAATAGAGGGTAATTCATGCAAGCTTGTTGGCAAGCCATCTGCCTCAGGGACCAGGCACAGGTTAGATAATTAAACTCAACCTGTTCCTGCATGGCTGTCTGACTTACCATTTACCTTGTCTCCGATTCCTCGCCTCCAAAAACCCACTCTCCAAACTGGTTAACTCACTGTCTCCCCCAAACACCTGTCTCGCCTTATTTTTCCTCGTGCCGTTCCATCCACCTGGAATGCCCTTACTTTCCCTCTCCTCTCCAGATCTTCTTCGCAACACGTTCCCTGATTGCCTCCCTCACAACGATCTCCCTCCCTCCCCGAATTGAATTCCTATCAAAAGTGATAGATTCTATATAATTCAGCTGGTAATTAATCATACGCTGACTTATGATATTCCTTCCATTGTTACCTTGAACTGTTATTTCAATCTTTAATTTTAATGTAACTGTTTCCATATGTTTGCCTTGTTGCCATAATTGGAATATAAGATCATAGAAAGTAGGAGATATAGCATATAATTGTATCCCCTTTAGCCCCTTGTTTGGGGCTGATTTGCACAATTTTCTTTTTCTTTGTGATTTATGCATTGGACAATGGGACAATCAAAATGATAAAACTATCACACTATTTTGGCAGTAACAGATCATAGTTAGTAGATGACAAACATATGTGGGTGATGGGAGAATGTGGTCCTGTGTTCCTTGAGGTGCATTTTAACCTAGAGCACTGAGGAATGATTGGGAAAAGGGGAGCCATGCTTGAGGTATAGCAGGACAAGAAGGCATTTGCGAAGGAGCATACTGGCCGTATCTCTTCCAAGCAGCTTCCCCTCTGCTCCTTCTCTTCCCAGTGAGGACGTACTGCTCTAGAAAAATACCTCCATAACTTCCTGCCTTGTCTTCCTCTTCTTTCTGGCCACCTGGCAACAGACACACTCATATTCCTTCTCTTTACCACTCATCTCAAGCCTTCATGGAAACACAGTCTAATGCTTCTGCTACAACTGAGACATCTTTTTCTGTTTCTCAGGGCCAGGTACATTGAATCGTCACTGTAGATAAATATTTAAAAATTACAGCGTCACCTTCGTTGAAGTTAGTGTGTGTCACAGACAGCCTTCAAGACAGCCTTCGCTGATCTCTGCCCCCCAGTGTCCATATACATATGGAGTCCCCTCCCTTGAATGTAGACTGGACCTAGTGACATGTTTCTAATAAGAAGAATTTACAAAAAGGATGGTTTGTCATGTTCAAGATTAGGTGGCCAAAAAACCCTCTGATTTCTGCCCTGCTTGCTCTCTGGCTCTCTCTTTGCCTTCCCCTTGAAGGAATCCAGCTGATAGGCTGTGAACAGCCCAACAGAGAAGCCCGCATGGAAAGGGATGTCTCAAGGACCCAAGACCCGACATGTGAATGGGTTTGGACGCAGATCCTCTCCCAGCTAAACCCTGAGATGACACCACAACCCCGCCAACACCTTAATGGCAGCCTTGGGAAAGACCCTGAGCCTGAGCCCTGAGCTCAGCTGCTGAGATTAAGTCACACAGGCGTGCGTGATCAGTCACTTCAGTTGTGTCCGACTCTGTGTGACCCCATGGACTGTAGCCCACCAGGCTCCTCTGTCACGGGATTCTCCAAGACAAAAATACTGGAGTGGGTTTCCATGCCCTCCTCCACAGGATCTTCCCAACCCAGGGATCGAACCAGTGGCTTCCCCTGCGTCTTCAGTATCACAGGAGGATTCTTTACCACTGAGCCACCCAGGAAGGTGAAATTAAGTCAAACTCACTGTTAAATTATAAGTGTTTGCTCTCTTAAGCCCCCAAGTTTTTAGAGTTATTTGTTAGGCTGCAATAAACAACTAATATGGTATTTAACTTTGGTAAACCATTGGGGAGGAGAAGGCAATGGCACCCCACTCCAGTACTCTTGCCTGGAGAATCCAATGGATGGAAGAGCCTGTGGGCTGCAGTCCATGGGGTCGCTAGGAGTCAGACACGACTGAACGACTTCACTTTCACTTTTCACTTTCATGCATTGGAGAAGGAAATGGCAACCCACTCCAGTGTTCTTGCCTGGAGAATCCCAGCGACGGAGGAGCCTGGTGGGCTGCCGTCTATGGGGTCGCCCAGAGTCAGACACAACTGAAGCGACTTAGCAGCAGCAGCAGCAGCAAACCACTGGGGAAATGGCCAAGATTGTCTGAATGCCTCTGATTATATTTATAGCATTTTCCTTCTGAGAGTTTGAAAAATATAGATGGTTCATTTCAGATACAATAATTGAGTCGACACTGAGGTGGTTGCTCCATCTCCTATGTGTTGCCTGCCTTTCATCCTAGTGAAACCAGCTGATGGTTAACAACACAGACCATGAGCTGGGTAGAGATTTTACAGCCAGATAAATAGCTAATAAAAGAAGCAGCATGAAGTGAGTCACTTAGCTGGCTCCTAACTTCAGGATGATTGGGGAAGTCTGGTATCCCAGGCTCTGAAGTTCAACAAATTCGAATAACTTAGAAGAGAACTAAGCTGTCATTTCACTATTTGTGATAATACCTTCCCTAGTCAGAATAAATTTCACTTGTTTAGGAAGGAACTGGGGCAGCAAACCACAACCCACAGGCCAAATCTCTACCACTGCTCGTTTTTGTAAATAAGGTCTTATTGGAACACAGCCACACACATTTGTTTAGATACTGGCCATGGCTGCTTCTGCACTGCAATAGCAGAGCTGAGGAGTTGCAACAGTCAGTGAAATCCACAAAGTCTAAAATATTTATCATCTGGCCCTTTGCAGAAGAAGTGTGCTGATCTCTCCGCAAAGGCAATGATTTGCAGAATATATTAGAAGGAACTCTATTTCTATGGGATCTTAATTAATGTTGTATGGAAAAGCAATGGGTTCTGTGGTCAAGTGTTTAGGAAATACTGAATTAAACAAAGTTAAGCACATTGCTTTGCTACAGAACTTCTCTGAGGCTTTCGTAAATCTCTAAGACGAGGACATGGAACACTGCATTTTTTTAAACTTTTTTGACCAGGAAGTTTTGTGTTTCAGGTCTCCTAGAGCAAGAGCCTGGTGTCCAACTCATTGAGAAATGCTACTTTAGAGCTACAGAAACAGCAGTTGTCAAAGTATTAACTTTGCAAATAAAATGGAGTAGACATAACAATCAACAACCTTTGCTTTCTAAAAGCATTGGTAACAATCAGAAAACATGCAGAAAAGTGGCCTCATTACTGATCATGAGCCCAATATGTAAATGAAAAGCCAAATAAACATAAACATGAAATCGTGTGTTAATAGTTTGCTCTGTCTTTTTACAGATAGTCACACGCAAAATAAGTTAAAGGTTGAAAAGACAGCAATACAACATGCTACTTAAGTAGGTCTCAAATTTTGTCCCACGGAGTCTCCATACCTCATGTAGATGCCTTAAGGACTATTACAGCTGGGAATTAAGGAGGATCTAGTTCTCAATAGCAAGTTTGAAAAATGGACTCTGTTACTCAAAATAAGTTTGATAATCATTAGCCTATTCCAAACTTTTTTCTTGAAATGAGTGCAATGAAGAATGAAGTGGGCCAGAGAAAGATCGTGGCCACAGATCCTAGATCCACAGCCAAGGTCAGACCTATGTTATAACTGTCCTTTCCCTCACACCATGATGTTCTGATTAAGGACCAGGGACATATTTTTTGGGTTACTGGCCAGGATTACAGGCCCAGACTGTACATCTGGGAAATTGCTAGCTCCACTCACAACCTCAGTCTGAACCAGCGTGGGATGAAGAGAAGAACAGCAGGAAGAGTTTGGTGAGTTCAAGTGAAGTCAATAAATTACAGAATCCGACACTGATATAATAGGATGTAGAGGGGGGTGTTTCCTGTTGTCCCAGAACCATGGCTGAGGTCCAAAGCCAAGTTTGAAACCTGTTGATGATAAGTACTTCCCCAGAGGGCTCCTTCTCTGAACTGTCCCCAGTAGATAAAGAAATGAGCTGAGTCGAGGTTGGATAGGGAGAAACTAGTCTTTGGTGAAGTCCGTGTTCCTGATGAAAGTCTCCTCTCTCATGTCGCCATGATCATAGATGGTGCTTCCCGTCCCCAAATTCAAGTAAGATGGTCTCCAAGAGAACTGTGAGTAAATACTGCAGCTGACTCTGAGAAAGGGGAACTGGTGGGGTACAGCTGGGCTGCAGGCCTTAAGTTCTCTGGTACAGCCACAGGAATGGAGCCTTGAGAGCTACTGATAGAATGTGCTAGGAGAAAAGAAGTGTGGCATGTCGTCCTTTGTATGCCCTACTGCCTGAAAAGGAAAGAGGAGAAAAGAGTGTTTACTTGACACATGTCACCTGGAGTCTTGAGTGGGAGGCATATTTGAATATAGAGAAGAGTGTTCACTTGGAGGTTTCTGAAGGCAGTTCATCTAGGTCAGGAGCTACATTCAGTGGGACTGATGAAAGCCTGGAAAGCAGATGTGGCAGCCCTATCCCATCCCAAGCCTCTGTGGACCTGGGAGACCCACAGGAGGACTCCAGCAGTAGAGAACTCTCACCGCTCCACGTGAAGCAACATGGAAGTTAGAGGAACACAGAACCATCAAGATCGCCACTGGACCAAGTGATGAGAAGCCCAACGAGGGCTAGAGTTGGAGACGTTATCACTGCTCAAGCCCAAGATACAGCTGCCTTCTTGGTAGACAGGGGAACTCTCAGAGATAGAAGGGGCCAGGGTGAACCTGAATGCATACAAACACCACACACACATTCACACGTACACATGGAAGCTGACCGGTGAACTGAGAACACCAGGATCAGAAAGGACCAGACTGAAGGAGAGCTAGACCAGTGTCCCCTCTGTACCACGCGCTGGAGCCCACCTGCTCCCTCCACGCTGACCGTGCCACAGCAGGCCAGCAGAGGCTGCAGGAGGCTTCTCATCACTAAAGGAAGGAGTCCAAAGAGAGGAGGAGGTGGCAAGTCCACGAAGAATAGACTGCCAACCTCCAAGCCTTCACGTGGAAGACACAACAGTGCGGCTTGAGAGGGAGTAGGAGGATACGAGATTCGAGACTGAAGTATCAAAATAACTGAGACTTGAGTCTTAAATAACAGAATGGACTGTTCTTATAACCAAAAGGGACAGGAAAGTTAGAGGAGCTGGCCAAGTTGTTGTGAAGGAAGTTACTTCCCAGCAGGAAAAGTGGGTCAACATAGCCTAGTTGAAGGAACTGTTATTGGATGCATATAAAACGGTTTCGTTTGTATACCCAGAACATGTTCAGATGCCCCAATAAATTTGTTCCATAAGATAAACACTTTGGATGGAATTTTAATGTTTTCTCATTTCTAATGCTTTTCTTCTAAGGGATTCTGAAGGCTTCATGCCAATATTTTCCCCATCCTGCAAATTAGCACGCAGAGAGAGAGCGGTGTTGGTTATCAAAGGGACTCTGAATCTATCTGCAGCCTTCTGTCCTCTACTCATATCACAAGGCAGCTGACTGCCTCTCAGACCCAAATGTGATCCACTTCTAATTGGGAACAGAACTTTTCAATGCTTGAGCCCCAAACAAATTAAAAAGTAGAAGGATGAGTAGGAGGGGAAGGAGATGGGAAAAGTTTTGCTTTTTCCCTAATTTGAGAATCTGTGGTTTCTCACTGGTTTTTATCAATACCAAGATTTTTTTTTGTTTTGTTTTGTGGGTCTTTTTAATGTCTCTTTTCTTTTTTTTTTTTTTAATTTTCACAGTTCTCTATTCAAGACTAAATTTGTCTGTTTTAAAAAATCCATCTGGCTTTTGTGTTATAGAAGCCCACACAAGCTTGCACCAACCGTTCTAGAAGCAACAAAGAGCTATCAAATGGACCGAGTTTCAGATGAAGGGACAGCAAGCTAATTAGGGAGGAGTTTCTTAATAAGGAAAAAGGCACAGTGGAGAGCTGAACGATGCCAAAATACATGAAAGTTTCAAGACTAAAACTGCTTGTGAGGGGAAAAAAACAGCAGAAATGAGTTGGCCAATTTTTCAGGCCCTACACTCAAAATAAATACATCTATTCCCATTTGTATCAACAGACGAATGTAAATATCACTCAGAAAATCTCAAACTAACATTAACATTAGAATGAAATATAAATAATTCTGAATATAAAGACCAAGTTCAAGACATACCAAAATATAATAAAACTAGAAATAGCATTACATTACATTTATTGTTAAGAGAATGTCACTGGTTTTCTTCAGAAACTTTAGTCTTCTGCCTCAACCATACTTAGACTTTCCTTTTACAGACCATGCTGGACAGTTTAATCTTAACCAATGAATGAATAATGTCCAAGAAAGTAAAACTTTTGCAAGGAAATCATTTTGTTCAAATGATTCTGGTACAAATGAAGATCATTGTTTGGGGGGCTTTATTTTTAATGTTTCACATCAATGTTAATGGACAAGAAAAGAACAATAACTCACAAAAGATCAATATTTAATGATCAATATTTTCCCATTTATTGAAAGCTTGTAGATTTCAAATGTATATATTATATTTCTACTATACTTCCATGATCTGGGGGTCAGGGGGAGGTTGAAGAGGTTTGAAAACTTTTTTTCAATTTTGCCTCAAATGTGTTTAGGAAGCCACTTTATCATGTTATACCTCAGTTCAGGCAAAACAAGAAAACTATTGATATCTACAGCAAGCCCTGAATGCCTCTAGGAAATGAATTAGGCATCCATTCATTTGTAAGATGTTTCTTTGAATTTCATTAAAAAAAAATGGCATGTGATAATTGTGAGATGCCCCAAAGTGAAATCAGGGTGTCCTTATGTTGGAGCATTTCCTTTGATTGAACTTAAGATAAACAAGCAGCCCCTTCACAATCTCTCACTTTTCTGAAAGTAGATTTCCTTGAGGGAATATCGAATTGTTGTAAACTGTAGAAATGGAGAGACGACAGAGAGATGGATGGAGAATTTTGAAGAGGGCAAGAGACCAGACAAGCTCAAAAAGCTCAGTTACTATCTTGTTAAAATATAACCCACAGAATGTTACACCATAGCATCCTTCACAGCCATCTGCTTCTGCCATTATCTTTGATTCCCACAAACAGATTTCAAAAGTTGAATCTGGCCCTCAGTGAGTTTCGGAACATTTAGCAGGATTTTCTGGATGGGATCAGAAAAGCCACTAATTAACTCACCATTCCTGCCTTCAGAAACAATCTATGTCTTGGCCTTTCAATGAAGGCATAGCACGGTCTTGTAATTCCTGCGCTTTTTCACATCCTTCACGAGACCTAGAATAGAATTTGAATACATCTGTGCATTCCCATCTCGTTCTCTGCATCTCCACTTCCACCCCTCCCCACCAGACCTACCAACCATCACATCACCTTCCCACATTTGGTTTATAGCAATAGCCACCGACTGCTTTCCTGTCCTCCGCTCTGGGTTCCCTGCAATCTGTTCTCCATAGCCAGAGTGAACTTCATCTAAAGTAAATTAGAGCAGGCACTCCTCTTTTTGAAACCTTCCAATGGCCTTACATTATATTCTGGGGGAAAATCCCAACTCAATGTATTAGCTGCTAAGGCATTATATGTCAGTGAACTACTGAAAAAGTGAAAGTGAAGTTGTTCAGCCGAGTCTGACTCTTTGCAACCCCATGGACTGTGTAGCCTACCACGCTCCTCCATCCATGGGATTTTCCAGGCAAGAGTACTGTAGTGGGTTACCATTTCCTTCTCCAGAGCCTCTTCCCGACCCAGGGATTGAACCCAGGTCTCCCGAATTGTAGGCAGACACTTTACCATCTGAGCCACCAGGGAAGTTCACTTTTGCTGCATAGCAAATTAACCCAAACTCAGTGGCATAAAATAACAATCTCTCTCGTGTCAATGGGATTTTACTGATATCAGCCAGATGTGCTTTGGCTCGTGGGTGTCTGTGAGTTGACTGGGATTCTACTTCATGTACCTTTCATTCCCACGAAATTTACACTGTTGTTTTTAATTCGCAGCCAAACACAGTCTGGCAGTGGACCTCATTGATTAGGCAGAGCATGTACTGTGCCTAGAGCCCACAGCACTTTGAGAGGTCCACAGAGTCATTTTAATTTTACTCTAAAATTAGAAGAAAAAATTAAATATGTTAATAATGAATATACAATGGTGAATTCACTAGTATTTTTGTTTTATACCAACACAGTTATAAAATATCATTCTGAATAATTTTTTATAGATAATATAGCCCTTCAAGGTAAAATTACCTGGGGTCACAAAAGCCTAAGTAATCAAACTAGAACTCAAGCTTTGAGAATCAATTATTGGTCCTGTTTTTTTCACTTCGGTAAGCCATGGAGATTAATGAAATTTCTATTTTGTCCCTAAAATATCAGGGAGCTAACTGGTAAGTTTCATTTCTCCTCTCTGGAAAGGGGATACCTCAAACACTGAAGGATTGCTCCCTGCATTCATTAGCTTGCTCTACCCTAGACACTTTGATGTTTTCCTCTATCTAGCAGGCACACAGTTCATAATTAATATTGTCCCACAGTTGGTCTGTTACTGTGAGGTCCTCGTCATTAACTCATAACCGTGCATTGTTAATACAAGGTAGCTATGTGGACAGTTACTTTAGTCCTTTGCCAAGAGTGGTGGAAGACTCTTTCCTGTGAGAGTTTATGTTATTTTCCAGGCAGAGTGTTTTCTCACTTTATTTATGTACAAATCCTCTTTAAATTTCATTTACATGGGGGACCCAGTCACATTGTCAGTTCTCTTAGGTTTATAGAAATCTAATGCTAGCCAGATATCATGAGACTCAGCGGGCACACAAAAATGGAAGTTACTGTTTGAAAGGGTGAGGCAAAACTATCCTTCACCTTTCAAGATAATTCAGTTCAGTTCAGTTCAGTCACTCAGTCATGTCCGACTCTTTGCGACGCCATGAATTGCAGCATGCCAGGCTTCCCTGTCCATCACCAACTCCCGGAGTTCACTCAAACTCACGTCCATCGAGTCCGTGATGCCATCCAGCCATCTCATCCTCTGTTGTCCCCTTCTCCTCCTGCCCCCAATCCCTCCCAGCATCAGGGTAATTTCCAATGAGTCAACTCTTCGCATGAGGTAGCCAGAGTAGTGGAGTTTCAGCTTTAGCATCATTCCCTCCAAAGAACATCCAGGACCAATCTCCTTTAGAATGGACTGGTTGGATCTCCTTGCAGTCCAAGGAACTCTCAAGAGTCCTCTCCAACACCACAGTTCAAGAGCATCAATTCTTCGGCGCTCAGCCTTCTTCACAGTCCAACTCTCACATCCATACATGACCACTGGAAAAACCATAGCCTTGACTAGACGGACCTTTGTTGGCAAAGTAATGTCTCTGCTTTTCAATATGCTATCTAGGTTGGTCATAACTTTCCTTCCAGGGAATAAGCGTCTTTTAATTTCATGGCTGCAATCACCATCTGCAGTGATTTTGGAGCCCCCCAAAATAAAGTCTGACACTGTTTCCACTGTTTCCCCATCTATTTCCCATGAAATGATGGGACCAGATGCCATGATCTTCATTTTCTAAGATCATGAGCTTTAAGCCAACTTTTACACTCTCCTCTTTCACTTTTATCAAGAGGCTTTTGAGTTCCTCTTCACTTTCTGCCATAAGGGTGGTGTCATCTGCATATCTGAGGTGACTGACATTTCTCCTGGCAATCTTGATTCCAGCTTATGCTTCTTCCAGCCCAGCGTTTCTCATAATGTACTCTGCATAGAAGTTAAATAAGCAGGGTGACTATATACAGCCTTGACGTACTCCTTTTCCTATTTGGAACCAGTCTGTTGTTCCATGTCCAGTTCGAGCTGTTGCTTCCTGACCTGCATACAGGTTTCTCAAGAGGCAGGTCAGGTGGTCTGGTATTCCCATCTCTCTCAGAATTTTCCACAGTTCATTGTGATCCACACAGTCAAAGGCTTTGGCATAGTCAATAAAGCAGAAATAGATGTTTTTCTGGAACTCTCTTGCTTTTTCCATGATCCAGCAGATGCTGGCAGTTTGATCTCTGGTTCCTCTGCCTTTTCTAAAACCAGCTTGAATATCTGGAAGTTCACGGTTCATGTATTGCTAAAGTCTGGCTTGGAGAATTTTAAGCATTACTTTACTAGCGTGTGAGATGAGTGCAATTGTGTGGTAGTTTCAGCATTCTTTGGCATTGCCTTTCTTTGAGATTGGAATGAAAACTGACCTTTTCCAGTCCTGTGGCCACTGCTGAGTTTTCCAAATTTGCTGGCATATTGAGTGCAGCACTTTGACAGCATCATCTTTCAGGATTTGAAACAGCTCAACTGGAATTCCATCACCTCCACTAGCTTTGTTCGTAGTGATGCTTTCTAAGGCCCACTTGCCTTCACATTCCAGGATGTCTGGCTCTAGATGAGTGATTACACCATGATGATTATCTTGGTCTTGAAGATCTGTTTTGTACAGTTCTTCTGTGTATTCTTGCCACCTCTTCTTTATATCTTCTGCTTCTGTTAGGTCCATACCATTTCTGTCCTTTATCGAGCCCATCTTTGCATGAAATATTCCCTTGGTATCTCTAATTTTCTTGAAGATATCTCTAGTCTTTCCCATTCTGTTGTTTTCCTCTTTCTTTGCATTGAATGCTGAGGAAGGCTTTCTTATCTCTTCTTGCTATTCTTTGGAACTCTGCATTCAGATGCTTATATCTTTCCTTTTCTCCTTTGCTTTTTGCTTCTGTTCTTTTCCCAGCTATTTGTAAGGCCTCCCCAGACAGCCATTTTGCTTTTTTGCATTTCTTTTCCATAGGGATGGTCCTGATCCCTGTCTCCTTTACAATGTCACGAACCTCCGTCCATATTTCATCAGGCACTCTGTCCGTCAGATCTAGTCCCTTAAATCTATTTCTCACTTCCACTGTATAATCATAAGGGATTTGATTTAGGTCATACCTGAATGGTCTAGTGGTTTTCCCTACTTTCTTCAATTTAAGTCTGAATTTGACAATAAGGAGTTAGATTCAGTTTAAAAGGACTTTCTTTATCTGGCATAATCTTGTCCTTCCCACAAGAACAATTGTAGTTTGTAACCATATAAAATTTTTTTACTTACCCTCCTTTCTTCAAGAAGCTGTGCAAGTTTTTAGATCACTGTGTACAGTATATTCCAAAGTTCATTTGTCTTGTGAAACTCTGAATTGGCTTTGCAATTTTAAAATTGTTTTGACATAAGTCTTTATTCTTTAATAGGTAGTTCATTTCCTGTTTCTGTGTGCCTCTTAATGACTGTGTGAGAGCTTGGATTACTTTTCCTCTCTGGCCCCCAAACCACAAATGGGAAAAACTGCAATCTTGCAAAGGCCACGTAAGCTACCTAAATATTTTCACAGGTCTCTGATTTTTTTTTTTTTTTTTAGCTGAACTGGGAGAGAAACTTTCATGGCATTTTTACCCTCCTGGAATGTAGAATTTATTTCATATCTCCTCTGTTTATACATATTCCTTTGTATTCAGTATTCCTAATACCCACCAGGCTCCATAAAAATATGGCTTTTCAAGCTCTCCTTTTTGAGGGACTCCATGGGTCTTATTGCCCATGAACTGAAAAAAAAAATTCCCTCTTCCTCAGTTCTCTGTTTGAATTATTATGGTTAAAATGTCCTAGGCTTGAGCCAGTCACCTATTCCTCCCTTTAATTACACTTCTGAAGGTGATACTGAGACACATCATCAAACAATGTGAAAAGTGTCAATGTGTCAGTCACTCTGTCATGGCCGACTCTTTGTGACCCCCTGGGCTGTAGCCCGCCAGGCTCCTCTGTTCGTGGGATTCTCCAGGCCAGAACACTGGAGTGGGTTGCCATCCTCTTCTCCAGGGGATCTTCCCAACCAAGGGATTGAACCCAGGTCTCCTGCATTGCAGGAAGATTCTTTACAGTCTGAGCCACCAGGAAAGCCTCCAAACAGTATGAAGAGACACTCGGAAATGCCCTTTGGAGCAACCTAGTTAGGAAGCACAGGGGGCCCAGCTGGACTAACTCCCCCGAGAGTCACCTGCGGGACAGGCTTATACTGAGCAAGGTGCCCACTCCCTCTCAGCTGTCTCCCTGTCTCACTCCTAGGTGGAGACCCCTGATTTCCCTTTGGGGGGTCTAAGGCAATGGTTCTCACAGGCTGGCCCCTGGACCAGCAGCATCAATACCACTTGAGAACTTGCTAGAAGCACACAATACTGGGCCCACCCCAGGACTCCAGAACTGGAAACTCTAGGATTGGTACCCAGTGACCTGTCTTAACAGCCCTTCCCAGTGACGGCGATGCTCATGCTTGAGAACAACTGGACTAAGACCTTTTTTAAAAAAAACAAAAAAAAACTAAAGTTACACAGAATCAATTTACTTAGCACCTCCAGAGCCTTTTTGAAATCTATGCTTCCTGGTCCGTATTCGGTAGCTCTACTTTCGATACTCAGCACAGCCTCTGCCCTTCTGGGTCACCGGCAGCGTTGGCAGAAGCATGCACACTGTTTTTCACAGCTTCTCCAAGCTCCTGTCGGCACTTCCATCCTTTACATCTCTATCTGTGTCCCATTCATGCCAATTGTTGTTTCCTTGATCTTTTAATCCCTTCTCACTCTAGGATATCAGGTGGTAAAGACTGAAATGTCTATTCTTCCCAAGACGACTTGAATTCTAACACAATATCTTAAAGCCCCAATAACCATCATTATCATCTGCATTGGTCAGGATATCTGAGTTATATGCTACTGACAAACAGGTCCCGAATCTCAGGGGTTTACCAGTCATACCGGATGTCCAGCGAGAATCCGTGGGGAAAGGACAATCTGCTGAGGGAGGTAAACTGCACGAGGGGACCCCGCTAGCAGGGACTAGAAACAAACTGCGAATGTGGTTGAAGAAAAGAGCGTGGCAAAGCACAGACTGGCTCCTCGGGCTCTGCCCAGAAGTGACAGTGACATGGTTTCCCTTCCCGTGTCGTTGGCCAAGCCTGATCTCAATGGAACACTGAAGTTTAGTCATCCTCTCGGAAGAAGAAAAGGCTATTGCTGAACCGTGATGCCATCTTAGTCCATCCACCAAAGGACAGACCACGGATGGAGAATTTCAGACGCCAAGGTGGGCAGCTAAGACAACCTCTGGGTGTGCACACGTAGAGGGTGGGTCTAAGATGGAGGGGAATTCCCGGAAGGAGGCTGCTTCGTGATGGTCCTCAAATGCTAGGCATGGGGACTGCCATCTAGAGGAAACGGGAGACTGACTTGGATGGAGTGCCATCTGAGGGCTGGCAACTGTGCCAGACCCCCTCCATTCATCTCACCACATCCTCACCTTCGGCTGGAGAGAAGGGAACTAACCTTCTGCAAACAAAAATTTTAAAAAGAGCCAAGATTCAGACCAATCTGAAACTTGCCCATCTGGACATGGGACGCAGCAGACCTGGGATGCTGACTTCACGGGCACCCACAAAGCCTGATCTGCTGCTGGAAAGATAAAGGCTGAAGGAAAGAAGTCTCTCTCAGGAGGCAGAGGAGGGCAGTTTTTCCTTCACTGAGCCTGGTGCTTCTGGGATAGAATCAGCCTCTAGTAGTGGGACAGGCATCCCTCTCATGCCAGTGTGATTCATGCTCTCAAACTGAAACGGTTTCCCCACTGAAGACACAAGTGTTCAGGATTTTAATTAAAGGAGCAATTCTTCAAATAAATGCAGGGGAAACTGTTAACTTTATTAATGACTATCAAGAAATCCACTGAAGGGACTTCCCTGGTGGTTGGGTGGTTAAGACTCCAAGCTTTCCATGTAGAGGGGCATGAGTTCCACCCCTAGCTGGGGATCTAAGATCCCATGTGGTATGCAGCGCAGCCAAAAAGTTTTTTAAAATTTTAAAAATTGGACTTCTCTGGTGACCAAGGGGTTAAGACTCTATGCTTCCACAGCAGGGGCCACAGGTTTCATGGGGAAGTTCCACATGCTGTGCCAGGCGGCCAAAAAAAACAAAAGCAATCCACAGAAATCTCGAGGGTCCCTAGATAAATGAAATAAATAAACTAGTTTAATGAAACCATCAACTCCACCTTTTTAGTAAAGAATACTTCATATCTTCTTGCAGGAAGCCCTCTGGTTTACATCATGAATGGTATTTGGAAAGAAAATCTCATCCCTCTGGCTACACTTCAACTTGTAAACCACTGAATCCTAAGCACGCATAATGCACGTTAGAAGGTATCACTGGTGGAGAAACTAGGAGGGAAAAAATCCAGGGAGCAGAAGAGAAAGCACCCGGCGAAGTAGGTAGCAAGCAGATAAATTCGTCAACACGGGCTCCAGAAGTGCTTACCTCACTCAGAGCGGGCACTAAAGCCCTTGATGCAGACACATCACGAAATTGTGTCGACGCAATGCTGTACTCAGCAGCTCCATCAGCAGGGCGCCAGCTGACTTCAAACGCCTCTCAAGAACACCAAGAACTAATAACCACGGGTGCTGTCCAGGGTCAGCCCCCAAACACCCCAGGACGTAAACATTCAAAGCCCAAGAAGCATGTGATCTTTCAAAGTTTCGCAGCGGTCCAAGCCCTTCTAAGTGACAACTAAATATTGGTTGTCCTGTTATCCTCACACTGTCACGATGATAAAACAGGCAGTCTCAAAGAAGTTGGCTGGCTTTTGTGATCAAATCCATTAGAGGTACTTCGGCAAAAAACAAGATCTTCCTAGCTGATGGCAAATGCCACAATAATATAGCATGGGGGTATCAACAAACAGCCGTTTGTTTTCCTTCCAATCCCCAGGAGGGACTTGGGTTAAAATAACAGCAACTTGGAAGCACTCATGTATATGGAACCAGAATAAATTAATCTCTAGGCCAACTACCTATAATATAATCACTTGCTGTATAAATTCCATTGAAATGATAAATCTAGCCTGACTTTAATTACTAGGGTATCTTTCTGTATTTTCCATAACATACATACATAAATCCTAAAATCCAACAAATAATAAAGCAAAAACAGCTGAATGCACATAGAGTTTTAGGGAATACTTGGAACTGACTGATGATCCTATCATTAGCCTGTTAAAATCCACCAGCTCATCCTATAATTTTCCCTTTACTGTGCTTTAAACTCTCTCTTCATTCCAACGATGATGCTGAACACATTCATATATCACATGCATTATATCTCTCCATGTTTTCCAGATGGTATTTGATAAAATGGAAACAAAAGAAAGGCAGAGGAAAAAATAGATGTTTTCTACTTTGGGTCTTGAAACAGTTTCTCCCTTGGTAGAGAAAAATACGAACTAACCCATCCAGGGCTAACGGAAAAGCTCAGGAAATAGAGTTCATCTCGAGATGACATCTTCTGGACTCAGTGGTTTGGGCCACCCTTTGGTCTTCAGTCAAGGGTAAAGGTTTCCTTAGCTCAGGTCTAAGTTATTACCGGTTTAGGCTGGAAGGAAATTGGCAACAGTTTAGGTGAGTGGTTTAGGTATAAAAAGACCCATCTCAGTATTTCCACAGTTACAATAATTCTGTTTTAAAGTCAGCATTGATAGACTCCAAGACCTTTAATATATAAAATTACCAATGTCAAATGCATCAGAAATATTTTAACAGGTCACTTGAGAAGTGAAAATACCAAGTTAGCACATGACTTTTCCAAAGCTACCTATAAAGATTCAATTTTTGTGTAGCAGATAACTCTGAGATGATCATTATTTTTCTTTCAAGAACTCTAGATATAAATACTTATGTGTTTTAGGTTTGTTTGTTTGTTTTAGAAAAACACACCAAATTTCAAAGAAATAAATTACACGGATGGTCAGGAAGATCAAATCATTTTGAAGAAGCAATAAATTTTGTGCATAATCAGTTTCTCTCATTATCAAATGATTATTGCCATTTTGTCTAATTCAGCCCCTACGGACAAGTTCATAAGTTTATATGGGCTGTTTATAAGCCATCGTGGACACAAATATGCGCTCATCTACTCTGCATTAACTCTCAGGGCTTGTCCTGATGGTCAGGGAGGGCGTATCATGGGCCCTCTGGAATACTGACTCTGGGTGTAATCTGGCCATGCCCTCCAGTAAGGACATCTGGCTTATTGATTTCAATCCTTTTGCCAAAAAAATGCCTCCTCCTGTCACTTTTCTTCCCAGACAAATACCCAAGGAGGGGTGAAGTGCCCCTGTTGTGTGCGCAGGTGAAGGGAGCAGTGACGGCGACTCCCCAGCTTTGCCTGAATCCTTTTATCCAAAGCTTCCCTGTGAGCCCCATGGCTCAGCCCTTCCCCAGAGACACTGAGGAATGTGAAGCCTGGATTCAGATTTCTCTGCATCACATCAACGTGCACGAGTTGCGGAGCCACGTGGAGCCTGGATTCTGTGGTCTGGAAAATGGGATAACAATTCCTATGTGACAAGGTTCTTCCAAATCCTCCATGGGGTGAGGTTTGTGAAACACAAGGTAAGACGGATCTGGCATATAGAAGATGGGCAACAAATTCAGCTTTCTTTCTTTTAGTCAATGACAGATGGTTTTCCCACTATGCCCAACTTTCTCCTTGACTCTCCTAATCTCTTTCAGGCTCTCCTGAAAAATGTTCACAAGCAACACCTAGCCTCACGTGGCCTCAGAGCTGGGAGAATCCTGAGACATCATGCAGTCTGGCTGGGCTTTTTGCTATGTATTTGCCCCTTCCACACACCTCATTTTTGGAGCGTCAAAATCAGTCATCTAAATGCTAATACGACACGTGCCTCTAGCATTTCATAATCTGAATAACCTCAGACATTAGCTGAGAAAAGAAGCACGGCCCATCAACACAGCCTTGCCTTGTGCTTTCTGAGAAGCAAGCCGGTATTCACAGAATACCTGCCACGTGCCAGGCACTCAAGCTTTGTCGCCCTGTTAGCCATCACAACACCTTTATAAGAAAGGTTGCCTATCGCCCCCTGTTTTGCTGCATTTTGTACCTGAACGCAGTGGTCACATGCTCAGTTAAAGATAGAACGAGGTTCAAACCCACATTTATATGACCCAAAGCCTATGTTCTTCTGGGATACCTTGTGGAGAGCAAGGGCTTCCCTGGTAGCTCAGCTGGTAAAGAATCCACCTGCAATGCAGGAGACCCCAGTTCAATTCCTGGGTCGGGAAGATCCCCTGGAGAAGGGATAGGCCACCCACTCTAGTATTCTTGGACTTTCCTGGTGGCTCAGATAGTTAAGAATTTACCTACAATGCAGGAGACCTGGGTTGGATCCCTAAGTAGGGGAAGATCTCCTGGAGGAGGGCATGGCAACCCACTCCAGTATTCTTGCCTGGAGAATCCCCATGGACAGAGGAGCCTGGTGGGCTACAGTCCATGGGGTTGCAAAGAATCAGACATGACCTAGCAATTAAACACAGCACAACACACGGCAGAGGAGTGACCAAAGCCACGCCCACGAGGGTATAAAGATGAGCCTGGAAATAGAGAGCTGATGCTTCTGAACTGTGGCATTGGAGAAGACTCTTGAGAGTCCCTTGGACAGCAAGGAGATTAAACCAGTCCATCGTAAAGGAAATCAGTCCTGAATATTCATTGGAAGGACGGATGTTGAAGCTGAAACTCCAATACTTTGGCCACCTGATGTGAAGAGCTGACTCATTGGAAAAGACCCTGATGCTGGGAAAGCCTCAGCAGGAGGAGAAGGGGACGACAGAGGATGAGATGGTTGGATGACATCATTGAGTCAGTGGGCATGAGTTTGAGTAAACTCCAGGAGGTGGTGATGGACAGGGAGGCCTGGGGTGCTGCAGTCCATAGCGTCTCAAAGAGTCGGATACAATTGAGTGACTGAACTGAACTGAGAAACAGAGAGGGAGGTAAAGATTCTAAATTAATAAAGGCAGCAACTGCCAGGCATAAGCACACGGGCAGCTGCCTTGAGGTCTATCGATCCATTACTGTAGAAAGTTCCAGAAAGCATTGAAGAGCATGGAATCCTTACCAGGAACCACACCATCCATTGGGTGGAAAAAAGATTTTGAACTTTGCTAACCCTGAGCAGAACACAAAGGTAACAAAAAGAATAAACACAAACCCATGAGACTTGAGAAAGAACATTTGCAGAATTGAATCCAGATTAGTCTGGACGAAGGGCATATACCTGGTGCAGAGCTCCTCATAATGGAGTCAGATCAGTGCTCTTATTTCTCCGTTGTGGAGAGAAGAAAATGAAATGCTTTTTAAAAGCCCTTTGAAAATAAAAAGGCTTATAAAATGTACTGATTCATTGAAGAGATCCCTAGTTTGGAAATCAGAGACCTGAGGCTCAGGGTCAGCCTTGTCTCTAACTAGCTGCGTGACCTTAGCCATGCACTCCAGCTGCCCCGGAGGTTGCCCTGGTAAAGAATCCGCCTGCCAGTGCAGGAGACGCAAGAGACGCAGGTTCATTCCCCGGGTCGGGAAGAGCCCCTGGAGAAGGAAATGGCAACCCACTTCAGTATTCCTGCCCGGCAAATTCCACGAACAGAGAAGCCTGGTGGGCTATAGACCATGGGATCACAAAGTGTCAGACACGACTGAACACACACACAGGAGGGTCGTGCACTCAGTTCTATAGTCCTCAATTTCACCAACAGAAAAATTAAGGGTCCCTTAACATTTTGTAGGCTTGCCTGGTGGCTCAGACGGTAAAGCATCTGCCTGCAATGTGGGAGACCCAGGTTCGATCTCTGGGTCGGGAAGATCCTCTGGTGAAGGAAATGGCAACCCACTCCTGTACCCTTGCCTGGAAAATCCCATGGACAGAGGAGCCTTGTAGGCTATAGTCCATGGGGTCGCAAAGAGTCGGACACGACCGAGAGACTTCACTTTCCTTTTTCCTTTCACATTTTGTAAAATATTGTCCCAGTTATTCATGTTACTGCTCCGATCATTTTTGCCCCGCAACCCCCCCCCCCCCCCCCCCCCCCCCCGCCCGCCACTAAGATGTACATGCCTCAGGAATTCAGCGCCCCTGGATTCCGGGGTGATTGAAAGCCAGAGCTGAGGTTTGTTCCCTCAGCATTGTTCCAGGGAAGTTCTAAATTAGCACATTGTACAGAATCGGGAGCGAGCGCGCACACACAAAACAGATGGCATCAGACGAAACTTGCTAACCTTTAAAAAGATTCCAGTCTGGCTACCCCAGCAGTCTAGTGGCAGGGGTCTGTGCCCAGAGGAGTTGAGACAGGTGAAGAACTCCCCGGCTGCTCCGCCCAAACCCTGTCGATTCAGCAGCTTCGCCCCCTGCCCGGCAAAGAGCAGCCACGTGGCTTTCTCGAAACCGCCCCACTCCCAGAGCTCTCCCAGCAACAAGCCGCTGGAGGAAGCCCTTGCTTTCTGTTGTTCCAGGACTGTCAGGGACCAAGGAGCCTTGGTGAAAACTGGGGAGCTAGAAAAACCCCAGGTCAGGATTTGAAACAGGCTTATTTTCTTTGTCTAGAAGAGTCTTGATCTGTTGGTGGATTTGAACAGTTTCTATAGAGTCAAGTGATTGATAAACAGGTCGGAAACCCTGTACCTAAAGAAGCATCTTTCTCTGCAGAGTGCATCCCTCCAGAGTCTGTCCACTCCCACTGAGCAAAACCTTTTCGGAACTTGCCTTCACAGGAGAACTCACTTAAAAAAAAAAAAAAAGATTATCCAGCCAGATAGCCTGGATTTGTGTTATGGGTTGCAATGTGTCCCTACTCACCACTCTAAATCCCCAGAAACTGCAGATGAGATATCATCTTTTTTGGAAACAGTCTTTGTAGATGTAATCAGGTTAACATGAAGTCTTGGCACTATGCTGTGCTAAGTTGCTTCAGTCCTGTCTGACTGGAGCCCACCAGGCTCCTCTGTCCATGGGATTCTCCAGGCAAGAATACTGGAGTAGGTTGCCATGCCCTCCTGCTGGGGATCTTCCTGATCCTGGGATCCAACCCGCATCGTTCATGTCTCCCGTGTTGGCAGGTGGGTTCTTTACCAACAGCGCTGCCTAGGAAGCATGAAGTCATGCGGGTGGGCTTAATCTAATCTGAGTGACGTCGTGATCAGAAGAGGTAAATTTGGACACAGACACATCGGGGATGCTGTGTGAAGACCCAGAGACTTGTAGGTACCGAGGGAAGAAGGCCGTGGGAAGGTGGAGGTGGAGACTGGAGTTGTGCAGCTATAATCCAGGGAACTCCCAGGGCAACTAGAAGCTGGGAAAGGCAAGAAAGAATACTTTCCTAAAGCCTTCCAATGGAAGACAGCCCACTGACACCTTGATTTCAGACTCCTTGATTTTAACCTCCAGGACTACAAGACAGTAAAGGTTGCTGTTCTAAGCCTCCCAGTTCATTGTACTTCCTTCTGGCAGTCTTAGAAAACTCATACAGTTTCTTTCTCAGTTCCACCAAGTACTAGTCATGTGATCTTGGGACAAGTTCCCAAACCTGTCTGGCACTCAGTAGCCTCATCTGTAAAATGGGAATAATGCCAGACAGGTTAATACATGCTTGACAGAATCGGCATGGAAATGAAGTAATAACGTCAATTAATTCACTTAATGCAGCAATTACAATGCTTGTCACGCAGTAATGGCTTATATAAGTATAGACAGTAATGATGGTGATAATAATGATGATGACCTTATATTGTGCCCTTTTAAAACATCTTGATGATAAATCTTTATTCTTTAAACCCCAAAAGGCATTTCAAGCTGAAGTTGTGAATAAGGTGGGCCTCCAGACTGAATTATATTGTTTTAAAACAGAAACATGATCTGACTTTTAAATAGTACGTGTGGGTGTTTAAGCAGTGCAGGCACTGGAAAAGCCCTAGGTGGTAATAAACGTCAGTCACAATGGCCGGTCACCAACTGTTTGGTTTGTAAAAACAGGCAGATATGCTGGGGAAATTTGCTGTCATGAGTGACTCACCCACGCATGACCCCACTTCTGAATCTACAGAAGGGCAGAAGCGCATCTTCCAGCCCAGTTGTAAAAAAAAGCAAAGGCTGAACGTTGGGGACACCTTTGCACACCACCCACATTTTGCACAAATGTTCCTTGTCCCCTGTATTTGGTGTCAGTGAGGTGCCTAGGAAAATGCTGAGGCTCTGCAGGTTTAGATATGGGTATGAGCAAGACAGGAAGATATTTTATTTTAGGCACACAACATTCCCTGCTGGTGAGAAAGCATTATTTTAATTTTGGCAAGTTCTTTTCTGATTGTTTCTGTAAATGAAAACCCAGGTATGTTTACATCTATTACGTGTTTTGTCCAAGTGCTTTGAAAGGAGAAAGGATGGTATCTTCCTGAAGAAGAAATCATATACTGCAAGAAACACATCCTTCTAAGGCTGCTTAGTGGTGGAAATGTCTTCCATGTTGACAGTCTGTCAAAGTGTTAGTTGATCAGTTGTGTCCGACTCTTTGCGACGCCATGGACTGTAGCCCACCAGGCTCCTCTGTCGATGGAATCCTCCAGGCAAAAAAACTGGAGTAGGTTGCCATTCCCTACTCCAGGGTATCTCTCCGACCCAGGGATCAAACCCAGGTCTCTTACATTGCAGGCAGATTCTAGAGGGTCTAGAAAAACCATCTTTTCTAAAATCATCTTACTTGTTAGAGGAGCTTCCTGGTCATCCTATTGAGAGTTCATGGGCTGACCCTTCATAGAAGGTAAAACTGTAGTTGACTTTTGACTAAAGATAGGGAATCAAAAGTCTGAAACGCTCCCCAAGCTCAACCATCAAATTATGATCCAATAATGACTCCTTACTTACGAGCACTTGTTCCATGCCTGGCCCTAAGCTGTGAGTGGTATGCGTCACCATTTTTGTGCTTTCAAGAGAAAAGTAAATATGCCCTGAGTACAGATTATGTCGTGGCCCACCGTTAATCCTTTCAACACACATTGTCTTGTGTCCTTTTTGCTACATAAAGCATGGATTACTATTCCCATTTTATAGGTGGAAATGTAATACAATGGGATGCAGAAAAAATAACTAACTTGCCTCACTGAATAGCAAGATTCAGGATTTGCCTACCAGTCTTCACTCTCCAAAGTCTTAGACCTTTCCACAACTCTGTACTGTCCCGTCTTTTTGGTTACCCAAGATTTACACTTTGAGAAAATACATAATAGGATGTAATGAAGGGTCAAAATGCCAAATTCCACCTTTTAAATGCCAAAGAATTTGATACAGAGAGTGATCTGTTGGTTGGAGGAAGTGAGAAAGGCACGTGACTTTGACAGAACTCTGTTTCTCTGTCAAATATCCGGCAACAGATCTTTCACTTGCCTCCCATGTCAGCAGAAGAAAAACAATATGCATTCATTTCAAATGCTTGGGATTCTAAGATAAATCATGGAGCAATTCAGAGAATGGGGCATCCTCCATAAATGTTTACTGTCTGCATGCTAAAAACTGTCTGGGCCAGAGGGTTTCCATCTGGTTATATTCTGAGATAAAAGACAACTTTAGAAATAGTAACAGAGACAAGACACAGTACATGTGAAGAGTCATAGACGCTGGACTTCCTGGGGTAACCAGAAATGTTGCTATTGAGTTCTTTTATTCATGAATGTGTCCATGTAACAATTTATTCATTCATTTAAATATTTGTTAAGTATTAAATATTCCAAAAACTTCTATATAATATGTATATAACTTCTATTGTACAGCTATATAACTTTTATTATAATCTTTTGTCATTATCTTCTCTCTTTAAGAGTATTTTGAAATCTGCTGTTATTTTTGGAAGACCTGTTGTCTGATTGTTAAGAACGTTGGTTGGGAATACACAAACAGCAAGACTCCTATTGTTACATGACTCCTGTACGAGCCACCAAATATGGGATCCAGGCTTGCAGTAATATATTCTCAGAAAGATTTATACTGAAGGAAAAACTCAGTCCTCTCTCTTCTTAATCTCCGTCAATTCTCCCTAAGGCCCTTGACTCTAAGAAAAAGGTTCATTTAATCTCTCTAGAAGAGTACCGTTCAAATCTATAAAAATTTCATAGTCAGTAGATTTAATAAAGAAGCATTCCACACTTAAGAAAAAAACTGAATTAGAAGACTTTGAAAAGTTGCTTCTTGAGGCTTGTTTGCTATTAGTTTAATCACAAAGACCACATGAAAATTGTAATTCTCTGGAACGAAGCCTAGCCACTAAAATGAGAAATGTGAGTTATGCCTTGGAACTGCGTTAGGGTATCAGAGCAGGGGAAGGGCGGCGGCTGCAAAAGGAATAATCACTGCTTACCTTCCAATCTTACATAATCGTTAGTAGATTCCTATAAGTCACAAGGCAGGAATCACTCCTATTTTTAGATGAGCTTATTAAAATAGTTTGTTTAGGCTTCACTTCAATGCACTAAATACAAGCAGCCAAGTACTTCCTAGATCTGGCAAGAAAAGATAGGCGGTAACTTCATGCACTCCAGAAATATGTCCTTTTTTCATTCATTCATTCATCCATCCATCAAATACCTATTGAGCTCCCCTGATGCGCTATGGACTCTTTCTACATGAGAGAGACATCAGGAGGTAGAAAGCTCTCTGAACATATATTCTGACGTGCTCATTCGCTCAGCTGTGTCTGACTCTTTGTGACCCCATGGACTGTAGCCACCAGGCTCCTCTGTCCATTGAGTTTCCCAGGCAAGAATACTGGAGTGGGTTGCCATTTCCTACTCCAGGGGATCTTCCTGACCCAGGGATCAAACTCGCCTCTCCTGCAGCAGGCAGATTCTTTACCACAGAGCCACCTGGGAATCCCAACATACGTTCTCTTGGTGGCCAAAGAGTAGAGGGAAAACAGAGGCAATTCATAAACCAAAAAAGAAAAGTGCACGGTCCTTTAGACAGTGGTTGGTGTTAGGAAGGAAAACAAAGGGATGGAGTTTAGCGAGCGTCCGTGGTTGGCAGGGAGAGAATGAAGGGAAACCGTCATGGAAAGGGTGACATTTCCAAGGGTCTGAAGGCAGGGAGGCGGTGGGACACGCGGGGACGGCATGGGTGCAGCAGGGGAGAGAGAATGCCAAGAGAAAGCTCTCAGCAGGAAGACGCCTGAAAGTGCTCCAGGCGCAGACGAAGGCAGTGCGACCAGAAGGGAGGGAGAGAGGAGGCAGAGCACGGGGGACGCGGCGTGCGTCCAGCGGAAGAGGGCGCTCTTTCCTCCGGGTAAGATGGAAGCCAAGGGCTGGCCAGGGGCAGGCAGGGGGCGGATGTAACAAATAGGAACACAGGATAACAGTGAAACTTTAATTACTGATAAGCAATATGGTAAGAGGAACGATGGCTCCCCCCAGATACACACATCTTCATGCCCAGGACCGTCTATGGAATCTGTTACCTTATATACCAAAAGGGACTCTGCAGACATACGATGTTAAAGGTCTAGCGATAGGACCGTGATCTGGGATAGGCCAAGTGAGCCCAGGCTCATCACAAGGACTCTTGAGAAACAGAAGAGGAAGGCAGATGAGTTGGAAAAGCAGATGTGATGGGCCAAGTTGAGGTTCGAGTGATGTGATTATCACCCTCGAAGAGCAAGGAAGGCGTCACAAGCCAAGGAGTTCAAGCTGCATCAATAAACTAGAAAAAGCAGTGACTTTCCTGGTGGTCCAGTGATGAAGAATCCACTTACCAGTGCAGGGGACTTGGGTTTCATCCTGACCTGGAAAGATGGGGCACGCCATGGGGCAACTGAGCCCATGCAGCCAACTACTGGGCCCACAGTCCAGAGCCCGTGCTCACCCCACTGAGAAGCCCGAGCGCCCCAACTAGAGAGAGCAGCAACTAGAGAAAAGCTCGCTCTCAGCAGTGAATATCCAGCGCGGTCAAAAATAAATCAATAAAAGATTTTTTTAAAAAGAAAAGACAAGGAAACAAATTCTCCTAGAGCCTCCAGAAGGAACTCAAACTTGTCAAAACCTTGATTTTTAGCTGCTGATCTCCAGAACTGTAAGATAATAAATGTGTGGGGTTTTTAAGTCATTAAATTTGCAGAAGCAACAGGAAAGCAATACAAAGGAATAATTGTTGGTATAAATATGTCCCGTGCAACTTTTGTGACGGTTATGCTAAAAAATGGCTCATTATTAGTCTGAAATTCCAGTTTAACTGAGCATCCCCTATTTTAACCTGTTGTGGGAGTTGAGAAACTTGACACTATCTGATTTTCATGATAAAAAAGTTACTCTGGCTCTGGTGTTGAAGACAAGGGCAGGAAGGAAGGTTAAGAAGTAGGGAGACCTACTGGCTGACGCAAACATCCAGGTGAAACATGACAGAGACTTGGGTCAGGATGGCAGTGGTAGAGGTGGTGAGTGGGTCCGTCTGCATCTTATCCCTGCAGAGATGTCTTCACCCTGGAATTCCCCTTGTGCCCTGCATTCTTCTAGTAAGACTAAGCAGAATTCAGCCTTGCAACCAGTTCATGTGCCTCCAGTGATGGAAGCCCCCCCCGCCCCCCCACCGGCCCCCGAAGAGGAGAAGACTAGACCCAGAAAACAGAAGCAACCCACTGAACTTTCACGGGCACAAACCACGGTTCACCATTTTCATTCTTTGGCTGCAACTCCAACCTTGTGCAGCATTTAGAGAGAAGACATCATTTAGAAAGAAGACCTAGAACATATTCATCTACAGATGATATTCATCTTTCCAAAAGGCAAAGCTTTTTTATTACAAAGACCAGGATTTCAGTGCACAGGTGGTTTCTTTGGCAGAGATACTTCCCAAATACTCATGAGTCTGCTCCGTGGCAAATCTTGCTGGCTTTCTCAGCTGGCTGGAAGAGCATCTCACCCCACTCTTTTCTATTCTTGGAGATCTTCCTTCTGACTTTTATGAAAGATTTAGGAGTCTGGGTGTCTGAAGACCTAGAATATGAATTCTCTTGTGTTGGCTACAGTTGTTCTTCTGGTCCATTTGGCTGGGAAAGTACACTGTGTATTTTTATTCACTGCTGCTTGTTAGTGAATTCATGCAAGTGGGTTATTGGAGACTGCTATCACCAGAATCCCCCCTGCCAAGGAAAAGTGAAGATGTGTATGAACAAAGTAACTGGGCAGGCTAGGTGAGCACACCCAGGTTTCCAGGCATCAGCTTCACCAAGGTCTTAGTTCTTCCCACCTGGCTTAGACTTGGGTTTTCAATGGGACAAGTGGAAGTTCAATCTAATCTTAACTGATTTCTCAGCCAGAGAGACTGAATTAGACAGTGGCTATAAGAGAAATGGAAGTAATTCAAGTATTTTCCAGATGCTATTCTATGAAAGTTTGTTGCCCGTTTCATGGGAAGTTTTATACCAATTATTTGACAGATCAGAGACACAATCTTCACTCTCATTTTTATAGAAAAAAAAATGTGCAAACTACAATAGCCCCTGATAGCTGAGGGTCTTCAACCTAAACTCTCCTCTCAGCTTTAACTTTTCTTTCCTTTTGTTCTGGAAGATTTGTCAACTGATTTTCAACTCATGAGTCCGTTCGGGGCATCTGCACATGTGTGGCAAGGTGACAAAGTCTGAAAAGTGTGCCCGCATCAGGCAGACTTTCCAGTGAGACAAAGTCATCTTACTGGTCAAGTCAGCAACAGTTTTTGAGCTCATATGGGACATTTTGTGAGGTAGCACAAATAAAAGGGTACAGATCAAAAGGACAGGCACGCTTCTTTCCTTTCCGGGGTGTGTGTTCTAACTAAAGAAGAGAATTATCAATAGGCGGCAACCACTGGAAATGTATGTAGACCAAGACATAAATTCCAGTCTTTGAAAATGGGAACTGGATTGGACAGAGATCAGCACGGTGCGGGAAACAGGAAAGAGATGGAAAACAGAGATAAGATGGCTCATGAGGTAAGGGGGCAGGTGGTACCCTTCAGGTTTTCTTCTAAAGGTCCACTATCGGGCACCTTCTGGAACTCAGGTCACCGAGTTAGCCGAATCTTTTCTGCATCGCTGCCTCTGAAAGGTTAGATCTGTAATGAACTTGGGGTCTCTGGAAACTCTCACGTGTGTACTGATCTTTCCTGGGAACGTTCTTGACAGTATCAGTTCACAAATAACGCCCCCACAGGGCCACAGAAAAAGCCTGGTGCCATCGGGGCCTTCTGACACAACCCTGGTGCTAACAATTTCATTTCAGTTTACTTAAAATCTTAAAAAAGGACCAAATGTTCATAGCACTTAACCACATACTAAAAAAAAAAAGAATGCTTCCCTCTCTCAGGTCTGCAAAATATCACACGCTGGCATTCCTTATTTTCCTGATGCCTTTCTTTCTCAAAGTATGGACAAAGCATGTGTCTGAGGCTACAGCACTGGGGAGTTTCATCTCCTTTTAATGTGATCAAGACCAAGCCCGTGGAGAGCTGGAATTAGGGCCTCACAGCCTGTCCATGCTGGTTAGAGGCTGGTTCCTCCTCCTCACCCCCTTCCCTCATCCTCCCCAGCTGCCCACCCTGCCCCCCATCATCCCGTGAAGCCATCAGTGTGGACCAGATGGAAAGAAGAGTCCTGACCGACCCGCTGGCTTTACCTGCGAACCCCACCCACATGGGCCTCCCCACCGGCCCGCTCCTGCCCAGGCCGTCTCAGGAGTCCTGGAGTCCCATTCCAGGCCCGGGTCCGGTGCCTCTGTTGCCTCGTCTCCTGACCCCTTCACCGCCTTGCACCTGCACGATGTCCACACAGGAGCTTTAAATTAATAGCAGCCTCGAAGAGGATGGGCTGGCCTCCCGGGTTTCTTAAATGAATTTTGAAGTTGTGAGGCTTTAAATCATAACATATTCCCCTAGAAATGGTCTGCACTCCAGAATATATGAAAATGCTCACTGGAAAACAGCAGTTTTGTCTTGTTTTCCTTTTTTTAGAAAACAAAATATGTGGGTTAAAGGTCTCATATTTCAGGTTGAATATTGGAGAAGAGTAGGAGTTCTTAAAGATAGCAATTCTTTTTTATAAAGTTTTTTCTTTGCTTTATATATATATTTTAATTTATCTTTTTTTAAATCAGGGAATAGTTGCTTTACAATGATGTGTTAGTTTCTGGGATTAGCTCTATGTATACACGTACTCCCTCCTACTTGAGCCTCCCTCTGTCCCACCCCCCATCCCATCCCTCTAGGTCATCACAGAGCTGAGCTCTCTGTGCTACACAGCAGCTTCCCATTAGCTAGCTGCTGTATGCATGGTAGTGTATATCTGTCAATGCTAGTCTCTCAACTCGTCCCACACTCTCCTTCCTCAGCTATGTCCCCAAGCCTGCTCTCTACTCGTTTTTAAGTGACTCAGCTCCAAAGATAGAGTTTTAAGGATGTGCCAGGGAAACAAAATGCCCAAGTATGCAATGAACCTTCACACCCATACTGCTCTGGTACAGCAGGTTTACTATTTTAAAAATCACTGTTAGACATAAAAATCTGGAAAAGACAAAAACATGGAAAAAAGTTTTGTATGGAAGACCACACAATTCAATTTGCTACATTCATATGCAATTGTACTTCTACTTCACTCACTGAGTTTAAGAGCTGGCTGCTAGGGAATCAGAGATCAATAAGAAGCAGCCCCTGCTTTGGGGGATGACCAGCAGCAATTCCAAATGTCTCTTAGGAGAGGAAAGCCGGAAAAGGCCTCTGAGATCTCATCCTAGCTCTGAATTATACAGCTGGAGATTCAAAATGGGGAGAATTTAAGCCACTTTGTAAGGATACACAGATCCAGAAATTCAGCCTCCTAAATCCCACTCATGAATCTTTCTAGAAAGTCCAATTTTGCTCATCAGAGACACAGGTGGGTAAAGTCAAGACAGCAATGGATTAGAATGAAGGGCCCTTAGCATTAAAAAGCAGAGACATTACTTTGCCAACAAAGGCCCATCTAGTCCAGGCTATGGTTTTTCCAGTGGTCATGTATGGATGTGAGAGTTGGACTATAAAGAAAGCTGAGTACAGAAGAATTGATGCTTTTGAACTGCTGTGTTGGAGAAGATTCTTGAGAATCCCTCGGACTGCAAGGAGAGCCAACCAGTCCATCTTAAAGGAGATCATTCTTGGGTGTTCATTGGAAGGACTGACGCTGAAGCTGAAACTCCAATACTTTGGCCACCTGATGTGAACAGCTGACTCACTGGAAAAGACCCTGATGCTGGGAAAGATTGCGGGCAGGAGGAGAAGGGGACAACAGAGAATGAGATTGTTGGATGGCATCACCGGCTCAATGGACAGGGGTTTGGGTGGAATTAGGAATTGGTGATGGACACGGAGGCCTGGCGTGCTACGATTCATGGGGTCGCAAAGAGTCAGACATGACTGAGTGACTGAACTGAACTGAAAAGCGTCCACCCAGGCCCACCACTAACCCGCTGTGCATATCCACAGGTACTGGGTCAGTAGTTCTTCCCTGATGACACAGATCACCTGGAGGGCTTATTAAATCTGCTCATAGTCAGACTTCTCTCCTAGAGATGCTGACTTAGTTGGTCTGGATGGAGTCCCAGACCTCTGTGGGGTCTTATGTTCAGAAAACTTGCAGAAACATTGGCCAGATGAGCCCTAATCTAACACTCCAACTATGAAAGCATAAAGTAAATCAAATATGTGGCGATACAAACATCAGCTTATTCAAGGTTCTTGCTTCTACACGAGCAAAGTTCTTACCAAACTCTTTTACTGTGACGGCTATTCTTTGCCTGCTGACCTGATCAGCTTCTTCTGGTCTCTGAGGAGAACCCCTCCCAAATCATATACATGGAAGACTCCTCAAATTCATACTTCCAGTTACCTGCAGACCATAGAATGATTTTTTCATAGAAGGATTTTTCTCCACACGAATTTGAGATATATATGAGCATTTGGAAGGAACATACATTTATAGATTTGTATCTCAATAGTGAGACAAACACACACATCACCACCAAATTTTACCTAGCACATAAAATAGGTTTGGGGGGATTTTGTTATTGTTGAAACTAGAAAAGCAAAAACAATTGTACTTTCTTTACTTTTGTTTCCAGGATGAATCGCTAGTGTTGAAATACGCTGTTCCGATAAACCAAACACTCCTAACAAGGAGTTAATTAAACACACATATCATTGGATTAAAATCAGAAACGCCAGCATGGTCACAAATCTGTGAACACATCCAGGTCACAGGTTTGTGGCTAACATTAACTTGAGTGTTGCCAAAGGAGAAGCCCCAGACAGAGGTTCTCACCACGGTCTCCACCCCACCCTTCCCCTCCATGAGAGGGCTAGACAGATAGGACCCATTTAATAGTGATGGTGGGATAATCTATAAGCTCTGTTTTGTCTTCCCTTCCCTCTCTTGGAGTTGCAGAATTACAGACTCTGATATCCGATATGAAAGAAGATCCAGCTGATGACATGATTCTGGATGTCTTGGTCTGAAATATCTGACAAAGCCAAGCAGTGAGCTGGAGGGAAAATTGGGGAGAAACAAGAGACTCGAGGAAGTCAAGCAAAACTAAATTTCTGATACCTCTAAGAATGTGTGTGTGAGCGTGTGTTTAGCTCTGAGCTCCTTCCTCTAGTTTACATGGTTCTAATTGTTCCTTCTTCCAACTGATAATTACCAACTCCTCTCGAGTGCTAAGTGCTAGATAATGAGGGGATTCTGTGAAGGCAGGATGAAGAGTAATCTGTGCTCATGCAGAGGTAGGACTCTACTCGTCTCTCACATTTCCTCATTTGTCAACTCGGCCGGGGGCTTAGAGCAGAGCTGGGAGTTGAGGAAGAAAGAGCAGGAATCCGGGAGAATCTCCATTCCAGGGGCGGCCCTCACCCAGGGCGTAAATTGGTCCCGTCTCCCCATCTGTAAAGGGGGAAACCCTTTCAACCGTAAGAATTCATGATACCATGTAACAGGGAGGACTTCGGGGATTTCCCTGACAGTCCAGAGGCTGGGACTTCACCTTCCCAGGCGAGGGGGTGCAAGTTCAGTCCCTGGTCGAGGAGCTGGGGCCTCCCTCCCACGCCTTGTGGCCAAAACACCAGAACATAAGCAGCAGGGGTGATATGGTATGGAACAAATTCCACAAGGGCTAAAAACGTAAAAATTAATATTACGGAAAAACACGGAGAACTTTGTGAAGAACAATTAATATTTCCAAAAATACAGGCAAATACGGTCAATATCAGTTACTTTCTCGGGATAACTTTATAGTCATTTATGGGACTTGGGAAGCATGAGATGTTTGGGATTTTTCTTTGTTTCTTCTACCCTTCTTCCTTCCTTTCCTTCCTTTTTTCTTTTTCTCTTCCTTTCTTGTGGAAAAAAAAGTGGGGGGTGCTGTGGGAGTACCCTAATCTTGTCTTTTCACTGTTTTCTGAAGAAGGCCCTGACCCCTTGCTCTGGTGATACAGTTATTACAGACCAAACCCCCCATTGGCCTCATGAACTGTAACAATTCAGAGACAAGACAAGTCTCCAGGAGCTGATTTTAGAATTCAAACCCCAAGCAGAAGTGGTGGATTTAAAATTCTGAGCCCAGCACAAACCTCTTCATTTTCAAGTTCATTTACCCTTGGCAAGATGCAACCTCCTGTTTACTAAAAAGGAAAAAAAAAAAAAGCTTTTAAAAGGCTCATTTAAAAGGCTGAGGAGCCTTTTGGGATCTCCGCAAGCTCTTTAAAAACATATTTTGATGATACAAGTGTAAACAAATCAAAAGCATATGGATTGAATTTCCCTTAAATTACACAGGATTTTTTAAATGATGGGAGGGTGGAAGTGTGTTTGGAAAAATATGTTTTTGGTTTCACTGACTCAGAAACAGGCAAATGAGCTGAAGCTTTTGACAGACCCCAAGCGATGGCAGGTTTGCCCATCATCTGTCTTTGAGGGTCTGTAGTCCTTCACGAGCCTTCTTCGGTTTCACATTCAAAGAGATTTCCCTGAGCGCAGCCGCACAGAGGAAAGCCCGAAACCCCGCGTTCTGAGTTCTCTCCCTCCCTTGAGCAACAGAGCCCTATTTCATGGGGGTTGACAACATAGACTCCCCTTAGACCAGTCAAGAGCACAAGTGGTCTTTTTAGAAAATAGAAGTTTATACAGGGCTGAACAACCCAGACCCCAATGCCAGTGTCTGCACTCCCCAGGCTGGGAGCCACCCCAAAGCCTTTACCCAACACTTTTCAAAGTAACTTCCCTCCTATCCCCACCTAACAACATGCCAGAAACAGAGGGTCAACAACCTGGGCACTGCCACCTCTGACGGGCTGAGATGCCAGGATCTCAGAATAAGGGAATAAAGGCCAAGAACGTGCAGACAGAATGAAGAATGGCGGTGACCTTATGAACACTAAGGCTTCATCCACAAAGCAGAATGTCAGGACCTATCCTTCTGATGTTCCCATCCAATCCAGTCCTAAAGGAAAATGTTTTTTAAAAAATCTCTAGACCCTTGTTCTTCTTTCCTGTTTCCTATATCTGAATATACAATGGTTTCAGAGTTGGAGCAATCCCAGAGAGCTTCTAGAAGATTCAGGAAGGTTTGGGGTGGGTTTGGAAGACCAGGATCCTCTGAAGACCCTTACAGTCATCAGCTTCATGGTCAAACAAGTCACTAGAATTTACTTAAAGGCAAAAGAGCTCTGTGCTTCCGTTGTCACAGAATTCTCTGAGAAAAACGAACTAGGTTGCTGTGAAGAAATTTGACTTTGGAAAGCACAGTGGGAAATATGCAGTTACATGAGAACTTGACTTAACCTGAGTTAAAAGGAAACTTCACGTCATTTTTTTCTGTTTGATGAAAAACGACAAACATTCCTGGTGCCTCTCTTTTGACACACACTCAAATAGAGAAGTTAACATTACACCCCCTTCCTTTTTTTTTTTTTTCCCCTACTTCAGAGGAGTGATGTGAGAAGGTACTTTGGAAAAATAAAGGGCTCTCTAGTAAAAATAGCTGCTAACCCCCACTCAAGTCTCAAGTCCTAGAGACTTCTGTCCCCTTGCAACAATGGTGGATGCCTAACCAGTGCATAATTTCAACAGCACAATTTGCACTGCTCAGGCAGCTGTCTGCCACACCAACTCTTTATGAAATCCACCCACGGCGTTTGACTCGATTACCTCCTGCAGCTGCAAATTCCACAGGTCAACCACACTCTGCATGGGAAAATATTTCTTTGTATTCGTTCCAAATTTATTAGCCATTTGAACCATTCCTTTGAGTGACTTGTATATTTTTAAGTGTTCATATATCACCTTTTTAGGCCCAAGTCCCATTGGCCTGTATTTAATATGCAGCTCAGACTATTAGAGTATGGTGTTCAAAGGATCCGCATAAAAGCCAGTCTGGCATGTTGACCTCCACTGGAGCTTTGCTGAAAGTTCTCCAGCCATGGACATCTTCCCAGCCTCACAAGCACTCGTGATCACAACCATCAGAGGGAAAAGCATTTCAGGGACCCAGGATGAAGCAGTTCAAATGTTCTCCATGGTGAAAATACGAGTTGTGGCCAGACCTGGTATACAGGAAATCTCTAAGAGCTAACGGTGAGTGCTCTGTTTTATAGACAAAATAACTGAGTTGCAGAGAAGAGAGGTCACCTCCCGTAAGAGACAAACACCAAATCCACAGACTAGGCATTCTGCACACAAGTCCAACATTCTCACCCCTACCACAGGAGGTTCCATGTAAGAAGACAAGGGCGAGACTCATGGATATAAATTAATGTTTCCCTGGGCCAGTAAGAATGGACATCACAGCTCGCTGGCGGTTGGCACCAATTATTGAGGGCCATGCTTCTCTCCCCCATGGGCAGCTTAGATTATGATGGAGGATCCTGGGAGTTTCTCTTCATATCCTAGAAATAGACCTCACAATGCATCCATAAGCATGAACTCCCAGCATCTTTGTTTAGTCTGACAAGTGACGTTCTGGGCTGTTTCTAAGTTCTTATTTCTCTGGCCGTCACCGGCCGGGTCAGACCAAATGGAGGTCTCACCCCCACCTCCACCCCCAGGCAACCTCAGCTCCTGTCCTGGCCAGGCTATGTGGTGTTGGTGGTCTCTTAAATCCCTTCACTACCATCCTTCTACTGGAAAGCTGGGTGTGTATAAGGTGGTCTCTATGTCTCCACGCAATGTGAAGAGCCTGAGGCTTCATTGTCAGAACTTTGCAAGGCCAAGTTGGCTCCTTCCAAAACGTGAACACAGGCAAGCCCCTTAGCCCCTCAGAACTGCAACTCTGCAGCCCCACCACAGTGGAGAAAATGCCTGTCCTGTTTCGCTCTAATGAAGATTAGCCATGAAGGATGCAATGTCCCCAGCCCTGTGTTCAGCCCATAATAAATACTGGATACGTGTCAGCTGCTTGCCTTTTGCAAGTTTATGCTGTACTTTAATAAGCAGTGCTAAAGGATGCTAAAGATACAACAGGCTATTACATCCTACTGCTTTTGAAGGGGCGACTCAGCTTAGCAGCCTACTCTGAAGCCCAGGTGTAGCAGGGACAAAATCCAGAACTTAGGGCTCTAGCTTCAACCTTGATTCAAAATTAACATGTGACCCGAGAGGAACTCCTCAGGGCCTACACCACAACAGGGCCGCTTGATTAACAGAAAAGAGAACTTGGTGCTAAGACCCCTCCTTCCCACCAAAGGAGAAGAAAACGCCAGTTGGAAGCGAATTTAATAACGACATGTTCAGTCGGCGCATCTGCTTCCCTTCCACGTCAAGAAATTACAGTCCACACTTGCGTTCAGCAATTTATTCTTTTTCTGAAAGTTTCTCTGCTGTCATGTACAGGCTATGTTTAGGATTTAGAGTTTCAGGATGCTTTTACTGTAAAGTGAAATAGAAACAACGATGGAATATAGGGAATCTATGCTATCCAGCATCTATGGGACCAGAATTTCCTTTGCCTTTTCAAAGAATACAGCTGTTTTCAGAATTTGTTTTGCATCTTCTGAATCAGGGTACTGCTTTCTGATGAGAAATTAAAAACCAGTTGTCAGAATTTCATAAAAACTTCGAAAAGTTCCCAAATAGCATGACATCAAAGCATTATCACATTAAAAAGTTCTTCAATCTTGACGTCTAGCGTCAGCTCAAGTGGCCCAAGTGACTTTGGACAGGTCACCCAACCACATCCTTGGCCAGACACATCATTTGCAATAAGAGAGACTCTGAGCTCCATCCACACTATCCAACCTGAGGTCAATATCCTACTCTCCACAGCATGCTATTCAGCAGACAGACAGTTATAACTTCACTTTTCTCTGATCGTTAGAAATCTAGTTATTCAATAGACTCCAGGAAAGCATCCTATCCCAGTGTCTGATAATGCTCATGGAGGTTGAGTTTGTGACATTCTTATATTCTTGAGAAAAGTGTCTACAATCACAGACTTGAATTTAGACTTGAATACCAATATTGGCAAAGTCTGCATTAAAAAGAAGGCAATTCAAGATGCCTACCTGATCTGTCTTCAAAATAACACAATTTGAGGCAGACCTGAAATTGCTTTTGAGCCTGTCTGTGTTCAGCCCTGGCAGATCTGGGACTCACACACTGCAGCTTTATTAACTTGGTCAGCCTGGACAAGTTGCTAATGCCCTTTGTGTGTTCATGGGGGCTCAGTTGTGTCCAATTCTCTGCAACCCCAGACTGTAGCCCACCCGAATCCTCTGTCTGAGGGATTCTCCAGGCAAGAATACTGAAGTGGGTTGCCATTTCCTACTCCAGGAGATCTTCCTGACCCAGGGATCAAACCCATGTCTCCTGTGTCTCCTACGTTGGCTGGCGGGTTCTTTACCACTGAGCCATGTGGGAAGCCATTGTATATCCTTTTTTTTTTAGAAAAGGTAATTATGGTATAATTTTCATACCATACAATTTACCCCTTTAAATAAGTCCAATGGTTTTTAGTATATTCCCAGAGTTGTGCTCCCATCACCACAATTAATTGTGGGCACTTTTGTCCTCTCTAAAAGAAATTCTATACACATTAGCTCTCACTTGCTCTTTCCACACAAACACACCCCTCCCCAGCCCTTGGCAACTACTTTCTGTTTCTATAGATTTCCCTATTCTGGACACTTCCTATAAATGGAATCATACAACATGTGACTTTTTGTGCTGACTTTTTCTACTTGGCTTGATGTAATCTGTTGTGTCAGTACTTCTTTCCTTGTCGTGGCTGAGTAATATTCCATTCTATGGACAGACCACATTTGGGTATTTTTCCAGATTTTTGGCGACTGTGCGTATACTGCTTCTGTGAGTGTTCATGTGCTAGTCTGCACACCCACTTTGCATCCACAACATTCTATTGCTTTCCCACATGGCTATTTGGATTATTTTGAATAATGCAAAAACACTTAACAAATTACTTGACAGATGAACTTATCACCTCAACAGTATCACTTGCTCTTCTCCACCTCCTAACGGTACGTTGATGTTCCAGGTACTCAAGCTCTCCCAATATTTGAGCTGTCCCTTCACTTTGCACTCTGCTTTGAATTCGTGTCTGAATCCTCAATATCTAGGTTGTGTCTTAAAGTCAAAATCTCTGTTATTTTTTTCCCTCACTGAGTATCATCCTCACCACCCCCAAGCTTTCTCCTTTTCATTCTACCACAAAATTTTAGTTACAGCCATCAAGTACTAGAAAACCCTCAGTGGCTCTCCTCTAATAAAGGTAATGTACTAAGTCCTCTACGAGGTACAAAATTTGCAAGCTACATACTTAGGTACAAATAGCTCTAAATTTGAATCTTTTTCTATAAATGAATTTAAATTATCTTTGAAGATCCATTTAGTCTATTGGAAAAGTACTTGCTCTAGTTACATTCAGGCAGTGAATTCAGATACTTTTGTGACTTCCCACACGCAGCTTCTACCACCCGGGGTCTTAATGGGGTGCTCCTGCTCGGGCCCCCTTCCTGCTGCATCCTCAGACCCCCACTCTTTCCTTTCCTGACCTGGCCCTGCGGTCAGCTCTGTCCTAAGCCTGCACCCTATGCTGACCTCAAGGGCTTCTCTTCCAGCCCAGCACCCATGGAGGCACCCAGGAAGTGAGTCACTCTCCCACGTGTGTGGGATTTCCAGTGTTCAGCCCACCCCTTCCCCAGCAGAGCAGGCAAGCAACAGGACCCCTTCTCAGAGAAAAAGCCACGCGTAAGCCATCTTTTCTCTCTCTATAGCTCCTCCTCTATACACCTTCAACCACCTTTGTCTGGTCTTTGCAGACAGGCTAGCTGAGCTTTTTACTGGTTTTCTTTCCAGGACTTTTTGTTTTTTAATACTTACCTATTTGGCTGCATTGGGTCTTCGCTGAGGCATGTGAACTCTCGGTTACAGCATGTGGGATCTAGTTCCCTTTCTCGGGACCCTCGCCCTGGAAGCTTGGAATCTTGGCCACTGGATCACCAGGGAAGTCCCTCCCAGACATTGTTAGAGCATAGTCCCTGAAGTGTTTTGTTTTCCAAAACACCGAACTCATGGAAATCAGGAGCCTTGACTCTCAAGACCCTTGTCCCTCCCATGAGTTTCAAGAGCCCTTTTTGGAATGGCTAGTTGTTAGGCCTGTTGATTCCAAAGCCTGTGCCCTTCACAGCTGTGCAGGGCTGCCTCCTGAGTTCTGGAGGGTATCAAGGGCCGCAACCCAACTGCAAACACTTTAGGCCCCTCCAGAGTCTGCTGGGATACAGAGGAAACAGTGGGGAACTCCCAGCCAGAGCAGTTTCTCCAATTACACGAAAGCTCTTTTCTTTCTGGAGTTAGAGCCCCTGACCTGTCTCACCCAGCCCAGCCCTACCTGGCCAGGCTCGAGGATATGAAGAGGCCTGGCTGGTCTCTGACTTGGCCTTCTCCATACAGTGGGACCATTCCAGAAGGTCCAAATGGGACTGTCACACCATCTGACCCTTCAGTCCTAGCTGTCTCTTTAGTGTCTATGGAGTGTGGACAAGGGCCTTAGGGGCCAGAGGCCTGACAGTTAACCAGAGACAGGGAAAGAGCACAGGTGTATAGAGCCCGTTCTCAGAAAAGACGTGGAGCAGAAATGCACAAAGAGTATGCACAAAGAGTATTATTAAAATTTGAGGAAAAAAAAAGATGAAGCCAGAAGTAGGCAGAAGTATAATTGTAATCATTATCTGTCTTCTAATAAAAGTACCAAATGAGTTAAAGCCAAAAAACATGGTAGTCAATTCCATAGAAAGGAAAAAAGAAAGCCATATAAGAAGGTTTGTTTTTGTTTAAATTGGCTATTCCTTGATTAATGGAAAAAGATAAAGGCTGTCATTTGTCTATCATCATTGTTGTGAATTAAAAAACTCAAGCTTCTGGTAAAGTTGACTTTCTAAATTTCCAAGTTTTCACTGCTCTCTTAAAATGGAAAGGATCTAAATTGATTGGAACAAGCAGAAAAAAGATTTGAATTTTTTTTTTCTTCTCTGTGTGTCCTTCTAACTTCTAACATAATTGAAAAGATGAATTCATTTGGCGAGAAGTGCCGCTCAAATTCAAATTTGGTTCTCTTGAAGAAAGAGGCCCGAACTGATTTTTCTTTGTAGTTAGAGAATAATGAAACACAGAGATGATACATTTTTGCATATGGGTTTGCAAAAGACACAATGTTCTTATGGATTTTTTTTTTTTTCTCTTGAATATGGGTCGTTGTAAAAGGAAAGTCATCTTGCAGGATTATTTCATTTGGTTATATCTCTTTAAAGACTCAAGAGCACCTCTTTATCCATATTATCTGGTGATAAATCCTCTGAAATTCCCTGCTAAAACAAGTCCCATTGATAGCAGATAACCCGGGCTCAGCCTTCTTAAGTTTTATGTCGATTAATCTCTGATTCATGTTAATGATCTTTCAACTGTTTTATTCCTTCTGATGCTGGAATTTTTTTTTTTTTTTTTTTTTTTATCATCTTAACGTGCTTACGGATAACCTAATCCATGTTTTCTATCCTTGGTTGACCATTGCCTACACAATTTCCTTTCTTTACCAGCTTGCTACCTTCCCTGTGTGTCTGGGGAGAATTTCTTGGACTAAACATACTGGTGGACTCCGGGAGTTGGTGATGGACAGGGAGGCCTGGCGTGCTGCGATTCATGGGGTCACAGAGAGTTGGACACGACTGAGCAACTGAACTGAACTGAACTGAAACATACTGGATGCTGAACTTCAGTTTCTATACATTTCTAGTTTGAAGAAATCACCTTTTAAAAAAAATTTTTTTGGTTGTGTAGATATTTATGTATTTAATTTGCTCACTCCTGCATTTGTCGTCCATTGTCATTTTCCCAAGGGACCACATTTCTCCCCAGTTAATTTCTAATGACCCATTTTCAGAGGCATCTGCACCACAGAGGCAGCAGCTGATTTCGATTATGCCCGAATTTTCTCAGCAGGAACCATCATTGACCTAAGCATCCCTTTCACAATACCACTCCAGGCGGAGCAACAAGCCAGTGACCATCCAGGCCCTCAGCCTTCCTGGCTTAGTGAGCTGCTACTTCTAATTATTCCTAAATTGTTTGAATTGCTTAAAGCCATTAAAAACATGCACTCGACATTTGCGCATTTTGAAAGAATTGCCAGAGTCTGCTCCGACCAAGGTTTCCACTGACACAATATGGCTGAGAAGGAACATCAAAGGCTTGCAAACAAGACCACTGAAAGCATTCTTGCTTCCCCACCCATCAGAGCCTCGACGTTGTCTAAAACAATGTGATTTCCAGAAGGAGCTGGCTAATTGCAGGCCCTCAGAACTCTGGCAAAGTTGGCTAAAGCAGAGGCTGAAGGAATTGAGGGTCTGAAACTTTAAGGGGGAAGAAAAGCATGGCACCTCTGTGCAAAGAGGTGGGTCTCACATTTCGTTACCAAAAAAGGCAACATGGTCCAAGTTCAAAATCTGTGCTCAAAGAGTTGGGGGGCTTTGGGGAAATCTAACTGTGTCTCTGAGGTGCATGCATGCTCAGTCCCTTCAGGCGTGTCTGACTCTTTGCAACCCTGTAGACTATAGCCCACCATGCTCCTCTGTCCGTGGGGATTCTCCAGGCAAGAATACGGGCTGTCATGCTCTCCTCCAGGGGATCTTCCCAGACCAGGGATCGAACCTGTGTCTCCTCGTCTCCTGCATTGCAGGTGGATTCTTTACCGCTGAGCCACCGGGGAAGCCCATGTCTCTGGGGAAGATGTATCAAATTCTAGTGATTTAGAATCCAGGAAATGGCATATAGGATGCAAGTACACCTTCTGGTAGGTCCCAGACCTTCATGGAATTTCAGCTTGACAGAGGCCGTTGTGCAGGAGGGTTTTAAAGGAACCATGTTGCATCTCAAGCATGTAGCTCAACACTTGGCAATGAGTATTGGTTAAATGGGTAAATGAATGAATCGCCCGACAAGTTTGGAGATCAGACTGGTAATAAACTAGTCATGGGTGTCCCTGTGCGGTCAGTCTTTCTCCTCCCCCAGTACACTTTTCCAGTAGGTATACCTTTTCTTTACCCGAGATTTAGCCTTCCACCCACACCTGGGATCTCCTTTATACCACATTAGAGACCTCACTCCAAGAACTGACCTTTTCCCCGGCATCATCAGTGACTATCTTTGTCACATTCACGTCCCTTAAAACCCACCTCTTTAATCTCTCTCACTGCTACTGCTTTGGTTTAGAGCCTCATCATCTGTCAGTTTGAACAATTTCAACACTCTCCTCACTGAACAGCAGCTCCGACACCGTAACTAGGACCCAGCTCCTTTCCCTGTCCTTGTTGGCCTTGCTTCCCCCGTGTGGACTTCATTCTTAGCGGACACTTTCTCTGTAGTTGCGAGATGGTGGCCAGCAGGTCTTGGAGTGCTTCCTTCTCTATCAGATCTACCGGAGGGGGCGGGGAAAGCATCACTTCCAGTATCTCCAGTAAATTAAGGACCAACTTTCCTCTCACAGGTATCCCAAACACCTGTGAAATCCCTCCCCCCGTCTCTATTGCTACAATCCCCATTTCGGAACTAATCACCGTGCCCAAGGAGGAAATAAAAAAGTTATTGCTTTAAGCCATTCAGGTCCACTTCTAGAAACAGAGGTGGGAACAGTTTCAACCAAACTCAAAGGCAAGAAGGGGTGGGTGAATTCTCCCAAAGAGAAGCCAGAGGAGAGCCAGGTGGGAGAAGGAGATGGATGCTTGAGAAGCAGGCAACCAAAACTGACTAGTGCAGGGATCAGCAGAGCCTATTGTATTGATCTATTGATCTATTGATATGGTATAGGATCAATAGAACAAAAATCTGTCCAGGTAGAAAGAGAAAAAGAGAAGATCAGAAAAGTTAGGACAGGCAGGAGAAGCAGTCAGATCCTATTAGCCAGAGCATGAAATAAGTCAAGTTCATAAAATTCAGTTGAAATAACAGTTACTTGAGCTGGTCATGCGTTAGAATCACCTGGAGGAATATTGTGTTTAACCCAGACTTCTTGATTTGAGCCCCAGAGATACCAGTTCAGTGGATCTGAGGTTTTTGAAATGGGAGAGGCTTGTGTGGAGGATGGGCTGGCCTGAAACAGTAGGAGTCACATCGGGAGGTTTGGCTGGAACGGTTGGCCGAGGAGGAAAAGTATCAGTTCGGTTTACCGCGCCTCCTGCCCTCTGACGAGGGTGAGAGGCAGGTAGGGCTGCCCTCTCTCTCCAGGGCACAGACCACAGCAGCAAGCCAGCAAGCCACTTGGGAAAGGTCACACGCAGGGGGCTGGCAGCCAGTTTCCCGGGTGTAACGACTTGGTCTCTTTGCCTGAAATGGGTGAATTCAGAGGCGTTGTATATAAATCTATGTATCCCTTGAATACACACATGCAGTGTGACCCAGAGATCTAATATGTCTCCTCCATACACACCATGGGGTGTGTGCTCGTGTGTGCTCAGTGGTGTCTGACTCTTTGTGACCATATGGACTGTAGCCCGTGAGGCTCCTCTGTCCATGGGATTCTCCAGGCAAGAATCCTGGAGTGGGTTGCCATTTCCTTCTCCAAGGGACCTTCCCAACCCAGGGACGGAACCGGAGTCTCTTGATTAGCTGGCAGTTTCTTTACCGCTGAGCCAGCTGGGAAGCCCATAAATGGTAGTAGGTAGTATCGACTGAATAATAAGTCTGTAAATAAATTTTCACTGAGAAACTAAGACATTTAACTTGTCATTGATTTCCATTTTTGCTAGATAGAACCCCATATTATATTTTAAAAAAGAAAAAGACTGGAAAACTCAGGTGTGGAAGAAGGAGCTGAGAAGTGGGGGGCGGGGGGACTCCTCCGTTCATCAACCTTCTCTGCCCAAATCCGTCCAGTATGTATTTTCTTTCTATCAATTGTAATGATCATTTTCAGCCCCTGATAAAAGATGAAGGAAGGAACCCGAGGGTTAGGTGTAGATTTTGCTGTTTCCAATGAGCGAAAGCAATGAAAATGCTGAGATGCACGAGAACTCTCTAACCCCCCTTCCCTCTGACCCTCCAGCGTCAGTCCATGTGGGGCCAGCGAGACCTGCAAAAGAACACAGGTCCTGCTCTGCCCCTTAGGGCCCCAGCATGTGTTTCCAGCCCCAGATCCTCCAAAGGGAATCCATCTCCATGCTGATGGATAAAAGACGAGAAACACAGTAGCTTTCTGGTGAATTTTCTTATGTGTCTGTTCCAAAGCCAATTGTTTGAAGATTTTTTTTTCCTTTCCAGTACATCTTCTTTGGGTTTCTCGCCTTCCACGGGGAACAATATACCCCAGACGGCCCCAGTGACTCTGCTCTAGCTTTCCATTCTACTGAGTCCTTCATTTCATTTTGGCCAAAGATCAGCATTGATCGAGGTTGTTGCCAGCTGTGCAGCAGCTGTGCAATTCGAGAAAACCACAGTGGGCTCAGGAGGCTAAGAGACTTTATTAAATCAGGGGAAAAAAGCAGGCTGGGGGTTCCTTCTTTCCGTCTCAACCTCCCCTAAATACCTCCCTCCAGTCTGAATGACGTGTTATGCAGTGACACTGAGGTGTCACAACTCTGTGGGACTTAAATAAAAAGAGTTTCACTTCTATTAGGAGAAAGAAGCTATAGAGATGAAAATCTACTCATGCCCTGTTTTGGAGATGGAGTGGATGGAAGAAGGTTTCATTTGTTCCAGCATTCGGACAAACTTTAAGTGGGCAATCTTGTTCCCAAAAGTCAGGGATTTGATGGGGTTCATCAAAGAGGGGGGTTGAGGGGTTGAAACTGAGCTCTTCAAATTGTCAAGGCTTTTAGTATACCGACAACTTGAGTACCCTAATAAAATGTTCCTCCCAGAGTCTAAAATGCATGAAAAAATTCTAGAAAAAAGGCCCTTCTAATCATCTGGTAACAAACCAACTAGAATAAGTAAAAAATGGATTTGTGTTTTACTTGCAGTATATTATATAGGTCAATAAATGAAGGCTCTATTTGCACCAGTTACTATTAATCCAAAATGAAATAAAGCATCTAATTTGTAAATTCATGAGAAACATATTCATTCCTCAGAAGGCAGATCCTTGGAAGAATTTTTTAATTTTGATGATACTGTAGTGGTCATAGCCAGTACAGTAAACAAGGTTTTTCATACTCAAAGTCCACCTGTAGTGAGAAGTGCACTGCAGATATGGTTTAGAGCCGAATTGATTCACAGCCTTCAGCTATGTTGTTTTCATTTCTGAGACCTTTACTATGTCATCACTTTAGCACTGGCATGATGAAATTGTTTCCTGCTCGGCAGTGTCAAACATGAACATGCAAATCACATGGCATAGGAAATGCAATATTTTCTCAGCAATATATCCCACCTGATGAACCTTCAAATAAGATTACTCAGAGCTTAGAGACAAATAGCATGCTTGCATGCTAAGTTGCTTCAGTCATGTCCAATTCTTTGCAACCCTAGGGACCGTAGCCGGCCAGGCTTCTCTGTCCATGGGATTCTCTAGGCAAGAATACTGGAGTGGGTTGCCATGCCCTTCTTCAAGGGACAGGTAGAATACCTGTTTATTCTGTATGAAACAAAGGTACCATCTTTGCAGCATAAAGGTGATGTCATCAGTAGAAAGGAAGTTAGGAGATATTGAGCTAGAAGGGGAGATGGATTTGCTTCTCAACCTGAATGAAGCTGGGCAGGAGCTGTGTGCACTGAAGGATGGGCAACTGAAGTTAGGGGTGCCACCTGCAGCCAAGAGAAAGAGAAAGAGAAAGAGATATGGACCAGCCCTTGTGGGAAATAAATCTACCATCTGGGACTAATTAGAACTCATTTGTTAATCTGTCTAGGGACCTATTTCTTTCTTTCTTCTCTTTCTTTTTTTTTAAAAAAAGCAAATACCCATCTTGCTGTAAAGATCCTTGGTGATTTTCCGAGAGAGATGGACAGATGCCAACTTGTGGCTTCCACTTCATTTTACATTTAGTACAGTGATAAATTCAGATCTTTGTCTTGTTTTGACAAGTGATTTTTTTCAGAGAACAGAGGGAAAACCATAGAGAACGTCTATGTTTTTAGCCTAACTTACAGGCTGGAGGCAGTTTCAAACTTAACCTAATGTATGCATCTCTCTTTACAAAACTTGCAAGAGTTTTCTAAAAGAGAAGGCAGGAGTGATTCGTAAAATTTAAAAAGCTTTTCATAAGTCCCTTAGTCAGCATTTATCTTCATATTGAACACGACTTTGTTTAATGGCCAAAAAATGCATGAATCAGTAAAATGTTAGACATCCACCAGAGACTGGCTGCAACCAGGCGACTCATTCTTTTTGCTATAAATGACCCATCATGTACTTTTTGCCATTCTACTTCTTCTTCTCTTTTATTTTTTGTTTGTTTGAAGCAGAGTTGATTGAATGCACCCTTTAATCATGGTTCCAAGGCTATAATGGCTGCTCCTTTGAGTCGTCTGTGGATAGATAATGAACGTGCAAGTCCACCGGATCAAGACGGACACTGCCTCTGAACTCCCACCCACATCTTACAGACCACTTCTGAAGATCTCCTACCCACCTTACAGTTTTCAACAGCCGTGTCTTCCAGACCCGCAGATGCTTGATTCTTTCACTTGAGTAAAATACAATGAATCTGGGATCTCACCTAGAGTACTTGACCCTATACTCCTAGCAAGTATATTGCGTTCGCATATTTAAGGTTCCCTAATGCCTCTTCGAAGTGAACTTAGGACAGACTGGGTAAGCTAGCGACAGCCCAGGGAAAATCTGTGGGGTGGTCTTCTGGGCAAGGCTAGCAGAGCAAGGCTACAATCAATGATTTCCAGTCACTATGCAGGAAGGAAAGTCCTACCCCCTACGCAGGTAAGAAAGAAATCCAGAAAGAAGTGCTCTTGAGAAAGATCTGATAGTACTTTTTAATGTGGTCTTCTGGTTTGGGGTCTGACTGGCCCACATTGATGTCCAGGAAACTGACCAGAGCTGATGAAGCTACGGATACCAGCAACTACTGACCCAGGGGGAACCTGTAGTGGTGACTCAGAGGCAGAGAGCTCCCTGGGAGGGCAGCCCCCTATGTTCTGCTTACTCTAGGGTCAGCGGGTTGCCCATGATGGGGCCTGGCAGTGAGGTTTCCTGGTCCAGCCTATGAGCAACCTCCAGAGACCCTGAAAGCCAGTGGATACAAGTGCCCTGGCGCCAGTAAGGCCAGAGACCAGGTTCTTACAGCACTGGAGTCAAATGCACCGTGTGACTGGGGCTAGAATTCACTTCACTAGGGGGCTTGCTGGTGCGCAGTCCGCACTGGAGCTGGCTATGCTTTAGGCCTGGGGAGGAGGCGAGAGTTCAAGATAAAGGTGGGAGATGGCCTAGGCTTGCCTGGCTAGGAGGCTCGTAACACTCCTCTGGCGGAAAGTTCACCCTCATTTTCCAGAGATGAGCTTTAGAAGGAAGTTGGTTTTAATTTGTTTGCAGTTGATCTAGCATTTGGACATTGCTATGGATGACAAATACCTGGGTATCCCCTTCTTACCACCACAATCGGAGGTTTACAGAAGAGAGGACTTAATTTACATTCCTTCAGGAGAAACATCCCCCCTCCTCCAGAGCTTCCTCTTTGCCCTGTTCTTCACTCTGTGTGTGTGTGTGTGTGTGTGTGTGTGTGTGTGTGTGTGTATGAGATGTGAGACAGGGTCTGGTGGGGTGAAAAGCAGGTGGTCGCCGATACCAGTTCTGAGCATATTCTTAGTCTAATTTCTGCCCACTCTGAATAATTTCTCAAAAGGACCTCACCCTGGCTCTGAATACATTGTCAAAATTTGTCAACTGTTAGTTGCTCAGTTGTGTCTCTTTGCGACCCCATGGACTGCAGCCCGCCAGGCTCCTCTGTCCATGGGATTCTCCAGGCAAGAACACTGGAGTGGGTTGCCCTTCCCTTCTCGAGGGGATCTTCCCAACCCAGGGACTGAACCCGGGTCTCCTGCATTGGAGGCAGATTCTTCACTGCCTGATCCAGCAAATGTTATGAAAATTAAACTTTGTCCACACACATACGTCCAAACGTGTCAGTGTTTCATAAGGACTTTATGCTAATGCTCAAAGAAGCTCTGGTTGGAGTATCCAGTCTATTCCCTACCCCAAAGCTATAGGGGTACAGTTATCCTCAACTTTCCCACAATCTACAGTTTATTTTATTTTTGGCTGCACTGGGCCTTTGTTGCTGCGTGTGGGCTTTCTCTAGTTGCGACTCATGGGCTCTAGAACCGGAGCTCAGGAGTTGTGGCTCACCGGCTTAGTGGCTTCGTGGCATGCGGGATCTTCCCAGACCAGCGATCGTATCCATGTCCGTCCCCTGCACTTGCAGACAGATTCTTAATCACTGGACCACCAGGGAAGTCCTACAGCCCACCTTTTGAGCATAAACATTGCCCTGCCCAAGCCTCCTATTTCTGGCCAGTTTGGCCTCTCCAAGTCAGTTAACAAGGAGGACTTCAGCTCAGCCCCTTCACCCTGATGGAGAGTCCCTGTCGTGTGGAAAGGAGGGGAGATAAGCTTCCACGGAGGAAAGGACCTAAGTGCCAGCAGGTGTGTGTGAAGGAGAGAGTGAAAGCGTCTTCTCTTCCACCTTCCAAAAACCCATAAACACACACACACACCCCAACTTCCAGTGTCCAGGAGCACTGAGATGGACCGTCTGACCTCAGAGCAGCTGGTCACTGCCCTGCTTACCAGCGCTCGGGGCAGGTAGAGTGAGGCAAGGAGGGGGCAGGTTGAGAGGCAGGCGACCCTGGAGAGGAGGTCCCTATCTAAGCCAGAGGCAGAGGCCAAAGCTCCTTTCAATTCCTCGTAAGAGAGTGAAGAAAGACCTTGGGAATTCCCTGGTGGCCCAATGGCTAAGACTTCTCCTTCCGATGCAGGGGCTGCAGGTTCAATCCCCATGAGGGAGTTAAGAGCTCATATACTTCCTGATTTATACTTCGTGACCAAAACACCGAAAGATAAAATGAAGCGGTACTGTAACAAATTCAATAAAGACTTTGAAAAAAGAAAGAAAGACCCTTTCCCCACCCCCTGAACTGCCCGTGTGAACTTTGAAAGGTTCAGGCGTCTACCAACCTGTCTTCCTTGATCCTTACAAGAAGATCAGGAAGGGAGCAGAGGATGCAAGGGAACAGAAAGGACAGTGTGAAACATGATCTCCTTAATCCTTTATTCATCAGACTATCAACCTTTTAGGACGCTACTGAATGATCAAATATTGCTCCAGGTCCTGCAGATAACAGGCATGAAGCAATGGAGTAGCTTGTGCCTCCTTAAGAGATTAGAGTCTCCAACTGACCAAGACTATTTGGCCACCTGCTCTGAAAGCGTCCATACTCAGCCCCCTACCCTGATCTTCTACCAGCTCTTGGTGCCATAATCCGGTACCTTCAGGAACTATCTCAAGGAATTTTATAGTGAGAATGAACTTTCTCCCCTTGCCGCCACTGATAACGTATAAGGCTATTGTTCAACTTTAGGAAGTTCTACCATCAAAGAAATTTATTCCATAGGAGAGTAGAATATTGCCTAGGGAAGAAGATACACGTTACAGACCGTGCTTTCAAGGAATTTATAGCATCATAGCCTTAGAGGAGGCTAATAGGGTTATTGGAAACATATCAGTCAGCTAATAGGGAAGAAGCAAAATCATGAGGCGATTTCAGCAAAAGGAAAGAATCATAGCCATCAACTCAGAAGCGGTAGAGCAGCATGTCCTGAAATCGCTATAAATGCGGTAGGGTGGCTCAGCTATAGTTTCTGTTTGCTTTAGACTTTTCAAGCACCGGTTTCAATATGCTATCCCCTTGTTCCAAAGAAGCATTAAAATGTACCCGAAATTTGAACATGCTGGTTTCTAGACGGCATCTTCTGGGCTGCTTCTCATTCTTGGAAACAGGGCATGAATTTTTTGGTTTTGATTAGGAAAATATCCTCTTCACAGATTAAACCATTTGAAGTTCTGCTCTAAGCATAATTCAGAGAAGACCACAAAGAGGGGACTGGAAGGGCTCTAGAGCTGAGCTGTCTAGTATGGTAGCCACTGGGCATAAGTGGCTATTAAAACACACACCAGGTTCCAAAGACTTAATATACTTTACAATGTAAAGGGTCTCATCAACAATGATATACATTGATTATATTGTTAAAATCATAATGTTTGGTCTTTACTGAGCTTTCTACAACTATATTAAATGAATTTCACTTATCTCTTTGCCTTTTTTGGGGAAATGTGGTCAATTAAAAATAGTAAAATAATGCATGTGGCTCATGTTCCATTTCTATTGGATGGCACTGTTCTAAAAGTGTAATCTAGCCCAATATTAAAGAAATCTAATTTAAAGTTCCACCACTCACTGGAAGTCTGTTAATTTAGGATCTGAAGCCACAGGGTTACTAAGCAGCACTTTGAAAGGTGGGAAGTAACTCAGGTTTGAGGAGCATCCCAGATGCCATGCTATGCGGAGATTTGCCATGTTGCAGATGGCACATTGCTGGGGACATGAAAAGCCTGCCCTCTCATCCTCACACTGCCCCCAACGCTTTGTGCCCTTCGGAAAGTGGTTTTGTATTTCTGGCCTTATTTATCCATCTACCAGGTGAGGAATTTGAACTGCCTTATGGCTAGGTCGCCTTTGCCTCCCACAGTCTGCGATCCCAAATCCCCTTTGTTCGCACAACGTAGGGACACAACACGGGTATTAATCAATTATAGCTACTGACCAAACAAGGAACCGCAAACCAGGTTTGAGGAAAGGCAATGGTATCCAGTTCCCGGTATGTTAGAGATAAAAGAATTTGCTCAAACTATCAGCTACCAGATCCCTGACACTTTGGCTTAAGAGAAGTGCTACATCTGGGACTTGCTAACTTGAGTCAGCAAAGACTCTCTATTTCCTTGAAACGACTTCCTGAAGTCATTTTTCACAAGGTTCCAAATTTCTAAGATGTTCTGCCATAAATGCCTTTGCTGTCAGCAGGCAGGGAGCCTGCCCAACTTGGCCTGCCCAGGACATTCCACGGCGTTCTCTCCTGCCCCCATGAAACGGAGGAGCCTATACGTTACCACCCTTTGGAGAGTTCAAGTTATTCCCCCTCCTCCTGTGATCATATACAAAGAACACGCTAGCCAATCCGAGTGTGCCTGAGGGCTGGGCATGCCCTCCACACACTCTCCTCGAGAGACCGGAGACATAGGAAGTTGCTAAACCTATCATCCTGCTTATTATTGAAAAATCAATGTGCACCAAATAGAAAACAGATCGTCTATGATGAGCAACAGAAGAGAATGGGCCCAGGGGTGCAGAGTACCGACAGAACACTTGGGGACGCCCCGTCACAGAGGATGTGAAAGCCGTCTTCATCAGGTGCCCCTTGCAATGCTTTCGGTTGGACCACTCCTCCTCACGCACACCTTTTCATCTGCTCCATTTATCATGATGGCGTTCCATTTTGAAGCCCCCCTCCCCCATTTTAAAGACAAACTTCTTTTTTAAACCAGTTCAAGTGAGAACCGACCAGCTGGTTCAAAAGAGAAAAGCCCAAACATGTATAATAGGTGGCATGTTTGGAACAAAGGTAGAAAAATGGACCTTTCAATGGTTGGGGAAGGAATGGGTCAAAAGACCCCAGCTGGCTTCTAAATGGGGGGCATCGTCAAATAGATGTTCCAGGTGTTGCGTGCAAAGCTTGGCTCTGCTTACATTCTTGGAACCTTGGGAAATGAGAGCAAAAGTGCTAAACTCCATTATTCTGCATCCCAGCAGGTCCTCAGTGGAAGACATTTGCTTATCTCTTATTTTATAATAATGAGTAAAGGATTGTGAGACTGGGACTATTTCTCTCTGTAGCCCCAGCAGTCAACACAATAGCTGGTCACAGCCAGTCAGGATATGGTGAATGAATGAATGAGTCAAATACAAAAATAAAACTTAGAGCTTCTTCATTCTTTGCACTTCAGCAAGTCTTTTCAGCTCGTGCTTCTGATTTCTGACTTCCCAATTGTAAGCAGATATCTTGTTGGGATGGAATACTATTCATGCCGAGCTTCCTACGTGAAGCGTGTTCATGGCCCCCATCATTCTTATGATAAACTTGGTGGTGTGTTCTGCACACCTCTTCTGTTTTCCTTGAGGCAGTGACTTACTTTTAGAACATGGCCCCTCCACACAAACTCCAGCGTTCAGATCACCAAATCAACCCCTCAACATGTAACCGCTCACAACATCTTGGGCCTTAGCCACACAAACATCAACCCAAAGCAACTCCTTGCTTTTCTCTCTGCCACCACTGTTATCTGCAGCCACCAGACGAGACGGCACCCTTTCTTGACCAGTAGTTGTACCACTATTTTGCACCCACATTTTGGTGGCTTAGATGGTAAAGAATCCACCTGCAATGTAGGAGACCCAGGCTCAATCCCTGGGTCAGGAAGATCCTCTGGAGAAGGGAATGGCTGCCCAACTCCAGTGTTCTTGCCTGGAGAATCCCACGGACAGAGGAACCTGGTGGGCTACAGTCCATGGGGTCACAACGAATCAGACAAGAGTGTGCAACTGACACAATGCTTTATATAGGGGGTAGTGGCCAATACCATCTCATGTATAGAAGTGAAAGTTCTTGTAGAAAAGAATAATTCCTGTCCTCATTTTTTAAATCTCCCTTTGTACCGGCAGCAAACCAGAGAAGGGTCTTTGCCAAGTAAATACTGAAATAAATGCCTGTAGATTTGAAGAAGACTAAATTTGTACGCTGTCCCTTTAAAATGGAATTTTCGTGCTGGTTTTGCCTTGCTTCCCTAAGTCTGTCCCTCTGTGCTCTACAGGTCTGCATAACTGTGTTTCTAAGAAGGTGCCATCTGCTACTGTGAATTTACAGTCTCTTTCAGCAACTAGGGAAAGTAAATAGGGAAAGCAGAAACTACATTTCTTCTACTGAAAATCTGACACAGCACAAATGTGCCCTGGAGAAATGTTTTCCATTGATGTGCCCAGTCTGAAGTGGAATAATTCCAGGTACACCTTGTTTCACCCTGATGTCTTCCACTGAACGAAAATCATAGGAAAATAGATCTTGATTCATTGGAAAAGGTGCTGGATGCCGGGAAAGATTGAGGGCAAGAGGAGAAGGAAGCAACAGAGGATGAGATGGTTGGATGGCATCACCAACTCAATGGACAGAAGTTTGAGCAAACTCTGGGAGATGGTGGAGAACAGGGAAGCCTCATGTGCTGCTCCCATGGGGTCGCAAAGAGTTGCACACGACTGAGCGACTGAACAACAACAAGAACCGATCACTGATTTACTGGAGTCACTCCACATTCCTTGCTCGTTCAGCAGAGGGAAACGCAGGAAATTTTTAGCTGGAGTCTTCCTTCTCCACCAGTCCATGGAGAAACAACTAAGATTCCCATGCATAAATATATTACATTAACATCTAGCTTTCAGATTGCTTGAGGGAGTATCAAGGATACTTCTATACACAAGTGCTCAGAAAGTACATTTTGAAAATAACAGCATGCTATGAAAATGAATCTCTCAGGTTGATCCTCTCTCAATTAACTTTTCTCAGACTTGACATCCGGTGTCTTAGACAGGGTTAAGACTATCCTTCTATCCATGAATAATATTTACAGTTGTTACTGGTATGAGAGCTTGTTTTCTGGAGTCAACTCCATTGAATTCACATACTTTTTCTAAACACTAATACTAGTGAGTCCTTGGGAAAGGGACTTGGGTGCTTTGGGGCTTGGTCATCTGTGAAATACTGCTATTAATGGTCATCATCTCAAAGAATTTTGGAGAAAGTTGGGCTGGGCAATTACCCACTAAGGGCTTAGTACATATTCAGTATGGTTAAATCTGCACCTCTGCACCATCGTCCTTATGAATAAAAATGGGCTTAAACTATCTGTAACTGATTTTTATTTTCTGTAAAGTCTCACCCATATTGATCGTCCTAATCTACATCTTGTAATTTGGAACCAAGCTGCTGCTGCTTTGATCAGCAATAGAGTCAGACGCCACAGGAAAGCACTTTCTACATTTATCATTTATCTTTGCAGTCTGGAGCTTCTGTTGGGCCTCCCAGGTCTGAACTACACTCAACTATGTGTAAAGAAACCCAGAATGAAGAAATATTCCAGAATGAAGAAATATGGGGAGGTACAGTTCCTTTGCTCTTGGTTGGCAAATGATCAGACTCTCTGACCTTCAATGTCTGGTGAATTTCAGCCTCATTTCATGTAATTCCCCTCATCCAGAAAAGACTTGAAGCACAGATGCAGAAAATCCTGCCAATCTCAACGACTTCCAGTGACATTGTTTGCATCTGCTTTCTTCCAGAGGAATCTTCTAGAGAGTAGGGGCAGATTTCACTTGGGAACATTTGGAAGATGATCTCAGACTCATTCTCGTTTTGAATACCTTGTTATTACCACAGAGCATCTTGCAGTGTAAATAATTTCCAGCCACCTTCGTAGAAAATGACACAGTCTGTCCTACTTGCTGTTGAGCAGGTCCTGGAATGACTGTATCTTGTTAGCGGGGGTTGAGTTCACTGACACTTAAAAGCAGCAAAGGCTGAAAGTTCCCAGACTTGTAAGTTCAGCTTCTTTGATGGCGGGTATGAGACATTTCCCACTTTTTCTTTTGTCTCTTTGACTTCCCCCTCCTTCCCTATTTTCTTTTATAAACCCTCAAGAACACAAGTAATTGTCACCTAGGTATCAGAATTCAGAGCTCTAGAAGGCTCTCTATTCTGGGAAACACGTAGGTTGAGCATCCTTGAAATGGAATCAGCAAAACCTGTGCACTCCCAGGTGTGAAGAGGTAATTGCAGGTGCAAATCGGCAATGGCATGAACAACCAGCAACTGAATGTAATAAGCAAGCTGCGTGCTGACGCCTTGGTGCAGCTCCTTGGAAAGAGTCTTTTTTACTTGAATTCATTTGCATTTCTCCAGCATGGGAGGTGCATAATGAAACACTCTTTACATATTCCACCAGGCTCATCAGTCGATAACAGTTTCACCTTCAGCTCGTCCATGTAACTTGTAGGGGTGTGTGTGTATGTGTGTGTGTGCGTGTATGGCAGTTAGTGCGTATGGTATCAATGCTTGCATTTGGATCTTTCAACATAAGAACTGCTTGTTTGAAAATTCTGTCAAAATGCAGGAGTCTGAATGATTTCCAAAACTCTATGGCCACACCTGGACTAAGAAAGTGGAAGTCAAGAGCATGGGGGAGGTAGCCAATCAGAGTGGCAGAGAACTGGACCTTCATCCCACGCCGGAGCTGATGAACATAGTACCATGCTCCTCAGCATTTCCTTTGTCTTGTCTTTCTCCCACTCACCAAGCTTCTTTCTCCTGTTTTTCTCCCTCTCCTTCCCACTCTGCTCCCTCAAAACTAGGAGGGATTAGCCCAGTTGCCCAAGATGGAAGAAATTAAAAAAGAAGAGCAAGGAAATTCTCCGATTTCCATTTTGAGCCCAGGTCAAAGTCTGGGTAGAATAAAATACTTTCTGGAATGTTAAAGATTTTAAAAAATATTAGGATTCTGCTATTTCAGCTCCATTTTGGAAGAGTATATAGCAGAACACCACGCACAGGGCAAGTCTTGCCCCCTCCAGGGTATAGCTTTCTAGGGTTTGGGGACCCCACAGCAGACCATGTGGATTCTCCTCACCAGAGTAGGAAAGGAGAGCTCACTGCAAACCAGTATTAGAAGACAATTGCATTTGAACCTCAAGCAAAGATATTACAAGAGAGCATAGTAGTTTTCCATGGCTGTTTTTAACAAATTACTACCAATTTAGGCTTAAAACAGTACAGATTTGTTATCTTTCTGGTATAGAAACCAGAAGTCCAACATGGGGCTCACTGGATTCAAATCAAGGTGTCAGCAGGGCTGCATTCTTTCCACAGGCTCCAGGGAAGAATCTGTCTCCTTGCCTTTTCCAATTTCTAGAGGCCACCTGCATTCCTTGGCTCATGGCCCCTTCCTCTGTCTTCAAAGCCAACAATATAGCATCTTCAAATCTCCCTCTGATCCTGGCTTCTATTCCGTTTCCTTCGTTTTCTTTAAAGGACCCTTGTGATTACATTGGACCCACCCTGATAATAGAGAACCATCTTCCTATTTCAAGGCCAGCTGAAAAGCAAACTTAATTCTATCTGCAAACTGAATCCTGTTTGCCATGTAACATAACATACACACAAGTTCCAGGGATTAAGACATGCATAATTCTGAGGAGTCTTTATTCTGCCAACCACAGAAGAAGAAGAAGAAAAAGGGTAACTCAAAATGACAAACCGACAGAAAATGGAGACATGCCAAAAATATACGGCCAGGAAGCAGAGAAAAATCATAACCTAATATTTCAATGTGAGCTAAAAAAAAAAAACACTACCAAGAAAATAATGAAAGTGACAGAAGAAAACATAAATTAGATTTAGAAAACCTCAGAGGGGAGATGGCTAAGCGACTTTAAGAAACGGGGGCGGAGGGGGAAGGAATGCTGAGAAGGCTCAGGAATGATTTAGAATGAAAGGAAGGGAAAAGCAAATAAATGAAAAGGAAGTTTCAGAAATGAGCCTCCTCCCCAGCTAGGGTTTCTGGAAGGCAGATCTCTAAGAGAGAAGAGGTTGACTCTGCCAAGTCATACTAAGACCTGAACTCTCTGCAAGCTGAAATCGGCCCATCACATCACCCCTTTCTCACCAGGATACCTCTCCACCTGCCCCTCTGTGACAACTTTCTCCTTCAGGGTTTCATCACAACATATCTGCTGCTGCTGCTGCTAAGTCACTTCAGTCGTGTTCGACTGTGCAACCTCATAGACCGCAGCCCACCAGGCTCCGCTGTCCCTAGGATTCTCCAGGCAAGAACACTGGAGTGGGTTGCTCTTTCCTTCTCCAATGCATGAAAGTGAAAAGCAAAAGTGAAGTCGCTCAGTCGTGTCCAACTCTTAGCAACCCCATGGACTGCAGCCTACCAGGCTCCTCCGTCCATGGGATTTTCCAGGCGAAAGTACTGGACTGGGGTGCCATTGCCTTCTCTGCATGCCATATCTAAAGGTACATAAAAATCTTCGGGTGGCAGAAGAGAGGAGTCAGAACACTGAATTCATTGCTCTCTTGGGCAAGTCCCTGCCCTATCTTCCAGGGAGGACTGTCTAGTGGTCCCTCCCTCAGGTACCTACATCACTTCTTGACTGGTTTGTTCTCCTTGTTATCCAAGGGACTCTCAAGAGTTTTCCCCAGAACCACAATTCAAAAGCAGCAATTCTTTGGCACTCTTTGTATAAAAAGGCAAAAAAAGCAGAAAGGGCATGATCAGCATGTCAACCAGATGGGAGACGCAGCAGCTTAACTGCAAGCTACTTTGCGGGCAGCCTAAGACCTGGCTTCTGAGAAGAGCAGTGACCATCACAACGCTGGTGCTTCCCAGGAGGCCTCATGCAGTCAGCATCAACGGCACAGGCGAGGGGGAAAGGAATCAGAAAAACTCACCGAACAGTACCTGTCCATCAGAGCCAAGCCAATCGTGTGCTCTATGGCCATACACTTTCACCCCTAGACTAAGGCTGCATCCTGGTTTCCCAGCGTCCTCCCAGCAACCAGGGTGGGCAAGACTCCATTTTGCAGTGGCCCCAGCTTCTCTGCTTCCTGGCTCACATCTCCACCGTCCCTGCATGATAAACGGCCAGATAGTCTAAAGGAAGCTAATAATGGAGCAAAGCAAGGAGAGTACTCCCAAGCTGGCCAAATGTCATCTCCCAGGTCGTTGTCTTCAACCAACAGCTAAGACTTAGGCTAGGAGAAGTGGGAATGATCCATCAGTCATGACGGCAGGCACCAAGCACCTACTAAGTACAAACCCTGGTTCGAGGCTGGGAGGGTAAATGAAAGTAAACCCCTCAATAGCAAGGTAAGGGTGAACTGAGGAGGACAGGACAAGGTGCATATTATCACCTCATATTGTTGAGACAAGGTAAACATTTCTGAAAAAAGAAAAAAAAAAAGAAGAAATTGGCAAGTGCAGTAGGAGATTCTAAACTTTTGCAGAACTTTTGGATGCGATGACTTCAATTTTGGCAGTGGATCCTACAGAAATGAATCAACTGGAGACAAAGATTTAGGAATAAAGATCCTCACTGCTGCACCATTTAGAATATGCAAAATTATGATGAGTTAAAACAATAACACAGTAATAAGTGACAGAATTCTGGGAAATCAATGCATGGAGTAATGTGTAGCCTTTAAGTTGGATTTTTGGAGTGGAGTAATGACTTGGTAGAATATACCAAATTTTTAAAAAATTCTCAAAAATTTAAATACATGATAATCTAAGTTTTGATTTTAAACATGTATTTGAAGAAAAATTTATTACATGTCAAAATTATCATATTAATACTTAATATTTGGAATTTGAGTGATCTTTCCTTCCTTCCTTTTTCCTCTCCTTCCTTCCTTTCTTCTGTGTACTTTCAGAGTTTTCTACAATGGGTGTGAATTGGTTTTACAATTATGGGTGAAGTTCAGGGAAATAAAAAGAGAATTTCCATGTTATGATGACTGAAACTATATCATATTACTTGACTCCTTTATTATCTAATCAAATGAAAAAAATTCTTTTCACTGTATAAACTGGCACTAAAGAAAGAAAGAACTAGGCTAATATCTTAAGCTTTGAAAAGTGATGGCCTAAGAAACAGTATAATACACCTGAAACTAATGTAATTTTATAAATCACTTGTACTTCAATTAAACAAGAAGAAAAATGTGAAAGAAACAGTAATAGTATTTTCAAGAGCAGAGGTGAAGGAATTTTGGTTCCTAATGTCACCTTCCTCCCCAAAGTCATTATCTGAGGTTGAAAATTCTTGTTTTAACAGCCTCCCTCATTAAAAAGTAATAATAGCGAGGGATCTTCCTGCATTTCTGACCGGTGAAAAGAAATAAACTAAAAATTTGAGAAAGGCTGTCTCTCACTATAGGAAGTGAAATCTCCTGGGATTCATGCTAAGCTGCAGAAATACTTAAAACTTGATAATACGCCCCATGTGAGTGGAATGAAAGCCAGATTTAGCTGAATGCACCTTACGTTGTACTTAGTCGCTCGGTCCTGTCCAACTCTTTGCAACCCCGTGGACTGTAGCCCAGAGAAGGCAATGGCAGCCCACTCCAGTACTCTTGCCTGGAAAATCCAATGGATGGAGGAGCCTGGTGGGCTGCAGTCCATGGGGTCGCTAAGAGTCAGACACGACTGAGCGACTTCATTTTCACTCTTCACTTGCATGCACTGGAGAAGGAAACGGCAACCCACTCCAGTGTTCTTGCCTGCAGAATCCCAGGGACGGCGGGGCCTGGTGGGAGCCTGGTGGGCTGCCATCTATGGGGTCGCACAGAGTCGGACACGACTGAAGAGACTTAGCAGCAGTAGCCCGCCAGGCTCCTCTGTCCTTGGGATTCTCCAGGCAAGAATACTGGGGTGGGTCGCCATGCCCTCCTGCAGGGGATCTTGCCATCCCAGGGCTGGAATCCGGGTCTTCCGCATTGCAGGCAGTTTCTTTATTGTCGGAGCCTCCAGGGAGGCCCTTAGTGTGAGACTTTAAAGACGGTCTCAGGGCTTCCTCGGTGGCTCAGTGGGAAATAATCCACCTGCCCACTCAGGGCACGCGGGTTCAGTCCCTGATCCAGAAAGATCTCGCACGCCGGGGAGCCACTAAGCTCTGCACAACTACTGAGTCTGTGCTCCAGAGCCCTGGGGCCACAGCTACTGAAGCCCGCACACCCTGGAGCCTGTGCTCAGCAACAGGAAAAGCCGCCGCAAGAAGCCTGCTCACCGCAACTAGGGAGGAGCCCCCACTCGCAGCAACTAGAGAAAAGCCGCCGCAGCAATGGAGACCCAGCACCGCCAGAAATAAGATAAATAAATAAAATTACTATTAAAAAAAAAAAGATCTCAGAGTAGAAAGCAAATCCACATGTCCTAAAAAAAATTATTTTGCCCAACCTGACACAGCTATTTGCTCAGACTGCTCAAAAGTGGGAAAAGGAAGAAATACCCAGCCCTCAGCCTCCACCTTAGAAGGGAGACAAAACAATGAGAGAAAGAAGAAACAGCGCTAAAAAGTCCCTCACACAGGATCAGCGCACAGGGAGGTCTGAAAGGGAGCTCCGCAAGCGCGAACAGAAGAGCGAAGCAGCGTGGCAATGGTATCAGTACCGCCAGCTTAAGAATTACAAGGACCCAGGCTGCAAAACACGCAGAAGACAGCAACCCAGAAGAGGAAGCCAAGGAAAACCGGGAATATATTCACAATGTCTTCATAGCAACTAAGAACATCTAACACAGATTAAGCAGAAGATCTCAATGTTACGAGGTTAAACAGTCAAACGGGGTGAAAAGAGAGACTACAGAGATAAGACAAATCGAGGATCCCTCAAAAATCATAACAGATGTAAGAAATAGGAAGTGAAATGATATCATAGAAAAAAATCTATCAGGAACATAAAAAAGGAGCAGATCACCACGGTAAACCCAGGCTGAGAAAAAAATGGAAAGATTAAACATACTGGATTGCAAAATCAGTGATGTACATGTATGAACATGATTGGTATCACTAAATCATAAAAGCCAACAAATGAAAAAGGAGATACATTCATAGATACAAAATAAGAAAATTAGCTTAACAAAAAGCAGAGAGGGCACATTATAAGAAAATCTAATAAGCAACATTCATCACTAAGATATATCCTACTTACATTATTAAAAATCAAGAATGAAGAATGGCTTCTTCAGTCATTCAGATAGGAAAAGCAAGGGGAAATTATCAGGCTGACCTAAAAGTTGTGCAGCTGAAAACAATGATATGAAGTTCACAGGGGGAGACTGACCCAAGAATATAATATCAAACCAGCTTGTAGTCGTTCAAATTAAAAGGAAACCAGAAAAGGCCGCTCTTGCCCTCGGAAATGGTCCACATTCTGTCTCTGGAGTGTGTATCTCTCTAAATAAATCCAATTCTTACCTAAAAAAAGAGGTGGGGGGACAGAAAAGCTTTCAAAAACTCAATAATGCACTGCGGGCATGCTCAGTGGCTTCAGGCGTGTCCGACTCTTTGTGACCCCCTGGACTGTGGCCCACCAGGCTCCTCTGTCCATGGGATTCTCCAGGCAAGAATACTGAAGTGGGTTGCCATGCCCTCCTCCAGGGGATCTTTTCAGCCCGGGGAGCGAACTCGCATCTCCTACATTGCAGATGGATTCTTTATCCAATGAGTTACCTGAGAAAGCCCCCATAATGCATTGAAAGAAAAGTGAAAGCGAAGTCGCTCAGTCGTGTCCTATTCTTTGCAACCCAGTGGACTGTAGCCCACCAGGTTCCTCCGTCCATGGGATTCTCCGGGCAAGAGTACTGGAGTGGATCGCCATTTCCTTTTCCAGGGGATCTTCCCAACCCAGGGATCCAACCCGGGTCTCCCGCATTGCAGGCAGACGCTTTAACCTCTGAGCCACCATTAATGCATTAGCCTTCCTCAAAAAAGAATTTTTATTTCAGTACATTTATCTTTTATAAAGTTCAGTTAAAATGAGCTATATCTCAGTATCAGGGAGGACACATAAAAGCCAGATTTTGGTCTCTCGTTATCAATAGTAAAGGCTAATAATTACCTGATAATGCTTAGCGGAAATGTGGTTGAACATAGGCCTCCAGCAGAAAAAATACAAGGTAAGCCTAGAAATCAAGAAATATCTCAGAGACTGAAAGGAGATCTGTCCAAAAACCCCGGGAATGAGGCTGAAGAAGCTCTCACTGGCCAAATGTGGAACAAGTTGAGCATCAGAAAAAACACAGCTGTGGTAACGGGTAATAATCCTTTCAATAGAGAAAAAAATTGGTGGGTTTATATTGATGACTGAAAACAGAGGACTGACATTTGTTATTGTTCAGTTGCTAAGTCATGTCTGACTCTTTGCCACCCCATGGACTGCAGCACACCAGGCTTCCCTGTCCTTCACCATTTCCCAGAGTTTGCTCAAACTCACGTCCATTGAGTTGGCGATGCCATCCAACCATCTCACCCTCTGTCACACCCTTCTGCTCCTTGTTATTACTGACATACTGGCTAAAAATATGACATCATCAATGCGGTAATTTACCTTGCCAAGGATCAGTGACTGCTGAAACCATTCAGTAAGAAAGCTGCAAGAGAATAGGTTGTATACGCTCAAAACAGCACCTCAGAGTTCACTCAATTATAAAGGAAAACATGTATCATTACAGTGGAGCAATCTAGTAATACCACCATGAAAAATAATCAAATTTAGCATCACTGATAATTAAACAAATAAGAATTATGAGCCTTCTTAAAAAGGCAATGGGAATTATATAACATCTCCCATAGTTCTCCTATCTAAAACATTTGATCTGTGTATAATCATCCAGGTTTTGACATATTCTACAAAATACTCAGCCCAGAATCTTCAAATACTTCAGTTTCATGAAAACATCAGGGATCTATGGAGACATGATGAATGCAATGTGTGAATCTAGATTGGGTAAAAAAATAAAACCTTATACAGAGAAAAAATTAATGCAAAAATAGGTTAAGTGCATTATGGACTGTATGTTAAATAATATTATTGCATCCATATTCAATTTCTTGCTTTGATAATGATGTTATTGCTTTGTAAGAAAACACTGGAGCACCTACAAGTAAAGAATCAGGTGAAAGTTTTTGGTCAATGTCCTTGGTATAGGTATAATTCTTGGATTAGCAAATCGGAAGGAAGAAACTACCTAGAAAAATGTATTAAGTGTGTCATGAATGATACAGCACTGAGTATCTAGTTCTTTGGAGGGTTAATAATCAAATAAATGAAAACTTCTGCTCTCGATAGACTAATCAGAAAGTGATCCAACAAGCCAAATGGTAACATGTATAGGAACATAAGAAACTCAATAATCATCGATAGGCATTTACTACACACTTCTCGCACCCCTTACTGTGATAACGTTTTAAGCATGAAGTATGAAAAATGCCCACGAAGTATAACGTCTAGTTGGCAAGACAGGTCTCGTACACATGAAACGCCTTAAAAGCAGTGCAAGACACCATGTCCCCAAAGGCCGACTTCTGTGGTTTGGACTAAAAGTGTAATAGGAATTTTTGGAAGGAAGAGACCGATGTCGGATGAAGTTGTTGGGAATTGGGGCTTGTCACACATTAAAACGAGCACAGAACTTGATCTTAGTGCAAGAGCTACCCACGTGTGTGCCGAGGAAATTCACTGATGGAGAGTGTGTGATGAAAGTTAGGGTTTATTCATCAGAAGAGCTTCCATGGCTGGGGGTGGGGGAGTGGTGCAGTAGATGTTTGAGCAACATTTGAAGGCGAGTTGTAAAATTATAGGACTCGCTACATATATGTTAGAGAGAAACCAACCCCAGAGATTCATTTTTCCAGGTTCACACGTTTATGAGTAGAGAATCTCAGGCCCAGAGAAGGGCTGTAATTTGTAAGAAAGAAAGCAGAAATTTGCTCAATGGCAGAAAGCTGGATGGGAATCCAGCAACCAGGTCAACTCTGGCAAGCCACTCAGCACTTCTGAACCTTTGGCAACATGGCAGCTGGGATATCTTCCAACAGGATAAGGTGTCCTTTGAATCTGAGTCCCCTTAACAACTTACCAGACCAAGTGAATGTGGAAATGGCTTGGTAGGACTTCTGAAATTAGGTCACTGAAACACTCCTCCTCGGCATCTTGAGCTGTCCAACCACTCAGAGGCCACCCTGCTCTATGAAGCCAGGCTCCAATGGGATGTCCTGAGGGATATGAAATAATACATGAGAAAGAAAAAACAGCCAAGGAACACCAAGGCTGAAGACATGTGAGGGAAGAAGCCACTTTTGAAGCAGCTCCTCCAGTCCAGCTACCCCAGCCGAGGCCATGTGGGTTACAGATGAACCTCCAAGTCCATCTTGAATTTCTGACCACCACCTGTGCCTCCAATTAAAAAGTTGTTTTAAATCACTAACTTTGAAGCAATGTGCATGCATGCTAAGCCGCTTCAGTCGTGTCCAACTTTGTGCAACCCTATGGACTGTGGTCTGCCAGGCTTCTCTCTTCATGGGATTCTCCAGGCAAGAATACTGGCATGGGTTTCCATGCCCTCCTCCAGGGGATCTTCCCAACCCAGGGATCGAACCCTCATCTCTTATGTCTCCTGCGTTGGCATGTGGGTTCTTTACAACTAGCACCACCTGGAAAGCTCTTGAAGTAGTGTCCTCCAAAGTAATAGATAGTCCACTGGTTTCTAGCATCTTAATAACTTTATATTTTTTTGCTTTTACAAAATTCCACACACAAAAAAAAGTTTACCAATGATTAGTTAAAGAAGTCAGCAAGTAGCAGGTAACAAGTTTGTTTAAATAGAAGGGTAGCTTGTCACAGAAATAACAGAAAGTAACTTTGGGAAACAAGGGGTGCCAAAAATTAAGATTCTCATGTTGTTTTCTAAGGATATGGAAACTTAATTCTGGCTGGCAAAAAATATCACTGTTTCTCTTAAATTTATGAAACTGTAATGAAATGCTTTCGAACTATAGTGCTGGAGAAGATTCTTGACAGTCGCTTGGACAGCAAGGAGATCAAACCAATTGATCCTAAATAAAATTAACCTTGAATATTCATTGGAAGGGCTGATGGCTGAAGCTGAAGCTCCAATACTTTGGCCCCCCTGATGTGAAGAACCGACTTATTGGAAAAAACCCTGATGCTGGGAAAGATTGAGGGCAGGAGAAGAATGGGGTGACAGGATGAGATGGTTGGATGGCATCACCGACACAATGGACATGAGTTTGAGCAAGCTCGGGGAGATAGTGAAGAATAGGGAAACTTGGTGTGCTGCAGTTCATCGGGTCACACAGAGTTGGGCTTAGCAACTGACAACAATTTAGAGTCTCCTCTTTGAGTCTAACTATCCTTTTCTGTAATATTTGAAAGATAATATCTGTTCTCCCCATCTCAAAGAGGGTTGTGACAGCAAAACATGGCTGTCAGTTCACCAAGATTTGCCCACACTCTCCAGCGAAGGCACGTGATAAGATTATACTTCTGCCGCCCTGTGGTTGAGTGAGGTCATGTGATTAGATACTTGAACTGTGAGCATAAGTAACACGCATCACTCCCAAGCCAGGGCATTTAATTGTCAGTTCTAGACCTTCCAGAGTTCTCTTTCCCTGGTCAACAACTGAAATAGTCTGGGCCCTATCATCCTGGATTCCTGGATTAATCTGGTAATCAAAGAGCCCAGCCAACCCATGAAATACATATAACCTGAATGAGAAGTAAACCTTTGTTCATTTAAGTCAAAGAGATTCTGAAAATGGCTCCTTATTGCAACCTGGGATAGCCTATTCTGACTGATGCAACAAAGACAATTGGAAATACTCTTGGAAATGGGGAATTGATACAAAGCTGTGCTATTCTGCTCAGTTCAGCTCAGTAGCTCAGTTGTGTCCGACTCTCTGCGACCCCATGGACTGCAGCACACCAGGCTTCCCTGTCCATCACCAACTCCAGGAGCTTGCTCAAACTCATGTCCATTGAGTCGGTGATGCCATCCAACCGTCTCATCCTCTGTCGGCCTTCTCCTCCCACTTTCAATCTTTCCCAGCATCACAGTCTTTTCTAATGAGTCAGTTCTTCACATCAGGTGGCCAAAGTATTGGAGTTTCAGCTTTAGCATCAGTCCTTCGAAAGAATATTCAAGGTTGATTTCCTTTAGGATGGACTGGTTTGGTTTCCTTGCTGTTCAAGGGACTCTCGAGAGTCTTCTCAGCACCACAGTTAATAATAACACACTTTGTAATAACAGCTATACTGTTAGTTATACTGTTATTACAAAGAACCGGCATCAACAGGTCTATGAGTAGGGCAGCAACCCAGAATGACACAGTCAGCTGTGTGAGGCAAATTTTTCCTGTTCCATCTTGATTGACAAGTCACCCAGCTCCTTAGAGTCAAATTTCTCTGTGTAGATGATAAGAATGAGGCTGGTGGTGAGGACAGCACAGAAGCTGGAAGAATATCTACCATGTGATTGGAAACCACTGACCCCTGACTTCTGATCCTCACCACGTATCTGTCAAATGGACTTGCCCATCCTTGTTTCTACACGTACAGAAGCTGAGTCTAAAGAAGTTTAAAAGTGTGTCCTTTCCATTTCCTTCCAACCTTTGGATCTCCATTTAGAAAAGGAAGTCTAGGCTGTGGTAAGGAAAAGGGATGGGCTTCTCTATTAAACTCATATTCATTATTGTTCAGTTACCAGGTTGTGTCCAGCTCTTTGCGACCCCATGGACTGCAGCATGCCAGGCTTCCCTGTCCTTCACTATCTCCCAGAGCTTGCCCGAGTTCATGTCCAATGAGTTGGTGATGCCATCCAACCGTCTCATCCTCTGTCACCCTCTTTTCCTTCTGCCTTCAATCTTTCCCAGAATCAGAGTCTTTTCCATATAGAACATGGCAAATGTTCTGAACATGTCATATGCTTGCTTTCACTGATGTCTTAGAGGGAAGCTGAGACCAGCCGAGACAGCTCTGCATCCAAGTCATCTGGTCCCCATGTGTGGGGATGTGTGTGCTTTCCTGTGGCCTCACGGGATGGCACAGATATTAATTGCTTAATATGTGAGAGGCAGGGGCTGGGAAGAATAATCCTCCATTCCAGAGCCAGCTTGGTTTTACCTTCATGGGCCTCATGCTCTACTCACAGGCCTCTTGGGGCTTGAAAGCACCAATAGGAGCTGCAGCCCCACTCAGGGCATGCGGGGGGTGGCATCAAGAGCATAGTCTGACCAGATTAAGGACAGATGGTGAACATGAAAGGTAAAGATGTTCAAAATATCCCCGGTCCCACCCTAAATTTTGGGTGGCCCTAACCCAGCCTGGAACCAGCATTTGCATGCAGAGATCTTAAATTAGAGCACATCAAATAATTCGTTTCAGAGCATTTCAGTCTGGTCTAGGATAATAAGGACTTTGGAAGAGTAAGGGGGAGAATGATTCTTGTTGGTGCAACACGGATCTGAGCAAAATTTCACAGACGTGGCCTCCGCCCCTCTCCTTGAGACACCAGCCTCTTTTGTCCTCAGATTATCAAACCCCTGTCTTCTGCTGGGTCTCATCCTAAGCCTCAGATATCACCCTCCCTTCCTGTCCTTTCTCTTAAGAAATTCCACTTCCTTCTCCAAGACACCTCCAGGAAATGAGATCTGTTCCACACACCTTGGCTGAGTTTGGATCTCTAGTATCTCAATGCCTTTGCTTCCAGAATCACTTCCCAGGGGTATGTGTATGACAACCTGTAACTTCCCTTGGCTTCCTAGACAGGAACAGGCCATTTCCTCATTTACTTCTTCAATTAACAAGAGTTAATTGGCCACTCAAAGTGCAAGGCAGTGGGCTTGGCACCAGGCAAAGCAATGGATCACGGAGGCACCAACCCTGTCCTTTTGGTACCTCCATGCCCAAATGATATGCTTCTCTCTATGCCCATATGCTTCTCTCTAATTAGGTCCCCATCCTTTTCGATGGGGAGCTGATAAACCTCTATCAATTTCCTCTTAGTGGAATAGCTGTATTTAAAAAAAACAAAACTACACAGGGACTGCTCTGGTGGTCCAGTGGTTAAGACTCTACGCTTTTACAGCAGGGGGCACGGGTTCGATCCTTGGTCAGGGAACTAAGATCCCACCTGCCATAGGATTTGGAAAAAAAAAAACCCACTATGTGCATTGAGTGTATTATATGCCTGGTGTAAAAATCATTTTGAATGCATTCACAGGCAATGCAGAGTAGAGAGAGCCTTGGATTCCAAGCAAGTTTCTTGGCAACCCCACGGATAGTAACGTGCCAGGCTCCTCCGCCCTCCGCTGCCCCCTGAAGTTTGCTCAGATTCATGTCCACTGAGCCGGTGATGCTGTCTAACCGTCTCATCCTCTGCCGCTCCCTTTTGCTTTTACCTTTCATCCAGCATCAGGGTCTTTTTCGATGAGTCAGCTCTTCACATCAAGTGGCCCAAGTATTGGAGCTTCAGCTTCAGCCACAGACCTTCAAATGAATATTCAGGGTTGATGTCCTTTGGGACTGACTGGTTTAATATTAGGTCCATTTTTTAAAATTAATTAATTTGTTTTAATTGAAGGCTAATTACTTTACAGAATTGTGGTGGTTTTTGCCATCCGTTACATGAATCGGCCACGGCTGTACACGTGTCCCCCGTCATGAACCCCCCTCACCTCCCTCCCCATCCCATCCCTCAGTTGCCCCAGTGCCCCGGCTTTGAGTGCCCTGTTTCATGTATCAAACTTGGGCTGTTCATCGGTTCCACACATGGTAATACACATGTCTCAGTGTTAGGTCCACTTTAATAAATGTCATCACTTAATTCCCATGGCTCTACATAGAAAGTATTATTATAAACGCCCCTGAAAAGAATTGAAAAAGTATAAATGAAATAGATATATATGAAGAATCAACGTCGCTGGCTATGCTAGTCTTTTAGATCACATTTTTGGATGTCTTTTTTTTTTTTTTTTTGTCAATTTCCTCTTTAATTTCCACCTTGTTAATGTGTTGAGGGGAATCTCGTGAGGAAGGAAGATTACAAGACAGGAGCCTAATAAGAGAAGTAAAAACTTTCCTCTTGTGTAGCTGAAAAAGGGTTGCTGTGCTTATTTGCTCAGTTGTGTCTGACTCTGCGACTCCATGGACGGTAGGCCACCAGGCTCCTCTGTCCATGGGATTCTCCAGGCAAGAATACTGGAGTGGGTTGCCATGCCCTTCTCAGAGGATCTGCCCAACCCAGGGATCAAACCAGGTCTCCTGCACTGCAGGCAGATTCTTTACCGTCTGAGCCACCAGGGAAGCCCTGTCTTAATGTGTTAGAAGGGTTAATGTAGGGAAAGTTTTGATTAGGACTGAGAAGAGCTGTGGAAGGTAATAGCCAAACGGAGACAGACCTACATGCACCAGGCAGGGAGCACGGGTGGTTCCACCACAAACCTCTCTCGGCCTCAGCACCGTGTATGTGTTCTCCGGTTTCATCTTCACTCTGGGCCCTCTGAAGGTGTTTAGCCTGTATTTTATCCACATGGAAGCCTGGTTTGGTCATTTAGGCCCTTCTGGCTTTACCTTCATTTTGCTTAAATGTCCTTTCAATCATCCAGTTTCTCCACATTTTGGCCCAGTACTGGCCCCCTTAGCCGCCCCCCCTGGGAATGCCCTCACTTGTCTCTCCATCCACACCTTCCCATGTCCAGCCAAACCTTATTTTCAGTCTTAATTTCTGCATAAAATCTTCCCAGAGACTAGCCTTTTTCTGGAACATTCTAAATTATAAACTGCTAGTTCTCCCTCTCCTGTCTTGTATATTAGTTATCATTTGGCAGCATGTCTTCCCAAAGTGATCATGAGCTCAGTCCTAGCACAACAGTATACATCCTAAACCTCTGTATCCAGTACTGTGTCTGGGGCCCTGAAGAAGATACGAAAAGAAATTGCTGGATAGACTGTCGAGTGCCCTCCATATAATCCATCCACAATGGGCAGTCACATTGGACTCTACCTGCAGGCCACTTTGAAGAAAATTGGCCAGTTAATTGAAAATAATTGGTCAATTCCATTCTTTAAAAAAAAAATCAATTCACCCATTTGTTTAATTGAATTAACTGGAAAATGCAGTTTTGCTTGTGTAGAACTGAGTTAAAAGGAAATGACCTCAGTAGTTTTCAAATTAAATCGTGTCAGAGAAAGATCATTTCAAATTGGCAGCTTGCAATGGAAACTATTCCACATTGCAATGTGCTTTCTCCCCTTAAATGCCTGACTGTTTTATTATTGTAGGATTGCTTATAAGCATGGTCAAAATGACCCCAGGGTCTGGATTTCTAAATCAAATGGCCCTGGCCTGTTTTTTTTCTGTCCAAACTTAAAAGGCTGAATGAAGATTTGTGTTTGACACATTCAATAAATAATAACAGAAAGAATTCTGTGTTATTTACTGGATGTTTTCACAAGAAAGCTTTACCTAATTAACCCAGTATCATAAAACTACATGGAATAGTTAATGTGTGTTTTAAGTTTGCAGCCTGGGTAACATATCTGTGAACAGCGCTAGTGAGAGCATATCATCAGGATCAACAGTTTGCAGGTAAGTGCAGAGGGGACTTGACAAAAAAAAAAAAAATAAAGGTATTGGCCTCTCTTGAGCATTCCTATCTATCCTGCTCTAGACAGCAAAGCGTCTGTTCTTCTCCACTGGCAAATCCGCTAGTCATCTCTTAGAGTGTGGTGGGCAGGCAGGAACCAGCCACTAGGCTAGCTGGAAAATTCTTATCCCAGTGGCCCATTCTCGAAAGGTCAATCCAGTTTACTGGCAGTGACGATGCCTGTCTGGCTAACAAAACACAAGCCAAGTCATCCTGACCTATTTCATCTAATTAAATCCTCTCTGGCCTTCTCTGAACCTCAGGTTTGAGGCTACCTACCACGTGATGAGAAAAATCAGAAGCCACACCATGGTCTGAACAGGACAGAAAGGGCCAGAAACGAGAATCCCAATGTGTGCACATGTGGGAGTGTGTTGGGCAGAAGGCGGGAGAGAAGGCAGCAACAGATGCTTTGGTTGGAGTCTTCACTGTGTGCCAGGCACTGTCCTGGTCCCTCGGGCTTGCCTGATTCCTGCTCACAAGAGGCTGGGGAGGAGCGGGGGAGGGGAATGAGCTTGAGCAACAGGTCAATCAGGAATTATATGCAGATTTCCAAGGAAGCCGTTTAGAAGAGCACCTGATCAGGATGGAAAGCTCTATGGAAGAAGGGACATGCCCAAGGAATAAGTACCAACAGCAAAGGGGGGATGCCAGGCAGACGGCACAGTGAAGGGGAGGCACAGGCTGTGAAAGAGCTGGAGGCACTCAGGCCAGATCAAGTGGGCTTTGTTTATTTTTTTTTCACTTTTTTTTTTAAATCAAAATATAGGGGTGGGATGGGGAGGGAGATGGGAGGGAGGTTCAAAAGGGAGGGGATGTATGTATACCTATGGCTGATTCACGTTGAGGTTTGACAGAAAACAAAATTTTGTAAAGCAATGATCCTTCAATAAAAAAATTAACTAAAAATAAAAAAAATAGAAATATAGTTGATTTACAATGGTGTGGTAGTTTCAGGTTATAGCAAAGTGATCTCAGTATATATGTGTCTGTATATATGCATGTATATTTCTCCTTTCAGATTTCTTCCATTATAGGTTATTACAGGATATTGAGTACAGTTCCCCAGGCTATATAGGAAGCAGGTCCTTGTTGTTTACTTTATATACAGCAGTGTGTATCTGTTAATCCAGATTCCTAATGTCCGTCCTCTGTCCTTTCCTCCTTGGTAACCGTAAGTTTGTTTTCTATGTCTGTGAGTCTATTTCTGTTTTGTAAAGAGCTTCCTTCGTATCATGTTTTAAGAGTCCACTCGCAAGGGATAGCGCATGATTTTTGTCCTTGTCTGACTAACTTCACCTAGTATGATAAGCTCTCGGTCCCTCCATGTTGCTATAAATGGCATTATTTCATTCTTTTCTGTGGCTGAGTAGTATTCCACTGTGTATCAAATGGACTGTGAGCTTTATGAAGATACGATTTTGTCCTCAGAACTACTGAGCAAGAACCTGCCAAGGCAGGGGCAATGCTTGTCTGGTTTTTCACATGCTTGATTGGTGATTCTGAAGCAAACCCCTTGCTAAGAACTTTTGCCTTAGCAAGTTGCAATTTCGGTTGGAGAAAAAAAAAAAAAAAACCTGGCTACAGATGAGGAGCCTAATAGGAGAGTTGAAAGGCCTGAGCAAGGGCTTTCTTTGTATGCTCCCTGAGGAAGGCGACCTGATCCCGAAAGCAATGGAGAAGCAGAAAAGGATTTTAATTAAAAAATCATATGCTTAGGTACACATTTTTAAAAGGTTGCTTTGGCAGCCTGGGGAAGAATGGGTGTGGGTCTGAGGATTAAAGGGAAATGAACTAAAGGAGGGGCTGGCCATAGGCAGGGGTCCAGCAGCTTATTGCAGTAGGCTCGTAGGGAGTGATGAGAGCCGGAAAGAAATGCAGGGATGTGACTTGTCACCTCCTTGGATATAAGAGATGAGAGAGCAGGACCTAAACTGTCCTCAGTAACAATGCAGTGGAGAAGAAAGAGTTGCTATGAATACACTCTTTCCCTCTTTCTGCTGTGACAAGTTACAATAAACTTGGTGGCTGAAAACAGCACACATTTGTCATTTCACGGTTCAGGAGTTGCCCAAAAGCTCAAAACGCACCTAGAGCGATGCGCTCTTTCTGGAAGCTCTGGAGCAGAGTTCATCTCCTTGTCTACAGCTTCTAGAAGCTGCTCCGGTTTCTCGGTTCATGGCCCCGCGTGACTCCTACTTGTCTCCGTTCTCACCTCTCCTTCTCTGACTCTGACTCTCCTTCCTCCCATCTCCCCCGGAGAGCACATGGCTGAAGTCTTGGGATGACCCTGGGCCCGCCTGGAGAATCCAAGGTAATCATCCCATTTCAGGATTTTTAACCTCATCTGCAAAGTCTCTTTTGCTATTCTAGGTAACCTATCCACAGGTTCCAGAGATTAGGATGTGGGCATCTTTGGAAAGGGCTTCTCTGGTGACTGAGCAGTAAAGAATCAGCCTGTTAAGGCAGGAGACGTGGGTTTGATCCGTAGGTTGGGAAGATCCCCTGGAGAAGGAAATGGTAACCCACTCTAGTGTTCTTGCCTGGAGAATCCCATGGACAGAGGAGCCTGGCAGGCTACAGTCCATAGGATCACAGAGAGTAAGATATGACTTCGCTACCGAGCATGCACGCACGCACGCATGTTTGGAGGGTCATTATTCTGCCTGTCACCATAGGGTTCAGGAGGCAGAGGAGATGATTTCAGCCTGAATATATTAAAGGTTTAGTGTGCTCCAAGACTGGATTCAAATAGGGAAAGGAGTACGTCAAGGCTGTATATTGTCAGCCTGCTTATTTAACTTATATGCAGAGTACATCATGAGAAATGCTGGACTGGAAGAAACACAAGCTGGAATCAAGATTGCTGGGAGAAATATCAATCACCTCAGATATGCAGATGACACCACCCTTATGGCAGAAAGTGAAGAGGAACTAAAAATCCTCTTGATGAAAGTGAAAGAGGAGAGTGAAAAGGCTGGCTTAAAGCTCAACATTCAGAAAACGAGGATCATGGCATCCGGTCCCATCACTTCATGGGAAATAGATGGGGAAACAGTGGAAACAGTGTCAGACTTTATTTTTTGGGCTCCAAAGTCACTGCAGATGGTGACTGCAGCCATGAAATTAAAAGACGCTTACTCCTTGGAAGAAAAGTTATGACCAACCTAGATAGCATATTGAAAAGCAGAGACATTACTTTGCCGACTAAGGTCCGTCTAGTCAAGGCTATGGTTTTTCCTGTGGTCATGTATGGATGTGAGAGTTGGACTGTGAAGAAGGCTGAGTGCCGAAGAATTGATGCTTTTGAACTGTGGTGTTGGAGAAGACTCTTGAGAGTCCCTTGGACTGCAAGGAGATCCCACCAGTCCATTCTGAAGGAGATCAGCCCTGGGATTTCTTTGGAAGGAATGATGCTGAAGCTGAAACTCCAGTACTCTGGCCACCTCATGCTCAGAGTTGACTCATTGGAAAAGACTCTGATGTTGGGAGGGATTGGGGCAGGAGGAGAAGGGGATGACAGAGGATGAGATGGCTAGATGTCATCACTGACTTGATGGACGTGGGTCTAGGTGAACTCCGGGAGTTGGTGATGGACAGGGAGGCCTGGCGTGCTGTGATTCATGGGGTCTCAAAGAGTCGGACACGACTGAGCGACTGAACTGAACTGAAGGCCATCCAAGTGAAAATGCCTGGTTTGTGGTTGAATACCAGGGGCTGAGCTTCAGGATGGAGTTCTGTCCTGCGGGGAGGGAGGGTGGAAACTCCTGAATCATCAGCATGGATGTATAGGAGAAGCTTTTATGTGCCTGAGGTTATACACAGATCAAGGATAACTGAGATCAGAGCCCTGGGGCACACCAGCGTTTAAGTGGTCAAGGGAAGAGAAGACACTGGCAAAGGACATTGAGAAGAAGTAGGTAGAGTTAGGAAGCAACCTCAGAGCTAAGGGAGGGAGGAGTATATATGAGGAGGAAAAGTGTCAAACACCAAAGACAGATCAAATACGGCAAGAGTGGAAATGTGCCCTGAGGGTTTTGGTTGCACAGACATACAGGTGACCCAGGGAGAGAAAAGTTTCCAGAAACGACCAGATTGCACGGGGGTAACAGGTAAAGAGCAGTGAGCAAACAGAGACAGAAATAAACACAGCAGACTCCTCCGTAAAGTTTTTATGGAATATTTTAAACATAAGGGATTCCCAGGTGGGTCAGTGGAAAAGAATCTCTTGCCAGTGCAGAAGACACAGGAGATGCGAGTTTGATCCCTGGGTGGGGAAGAGCCCCTGGAGGAGGAAATGGCCACCCACTCCAGTACTCTTGCCTGGAAAATCGCATGGACAGAGGAGCCTGGTGGGCTACAGAGTCAGACACAGCTGAGTGACTGAGTGCAAAGGTGCGCACATGTGCACATGTGCACACACACACACACACACACACACACACATGGGAAGTATAGAAAATCATCTTAGGCGCCCCTCTAATTAGCTTTTTCAAAGCTTAGTGTTATGTTATCATTGCTTCAGACTCTTCAAAAACAAAAATAAGATGCTACAGATACAGATGAAACTCTGTTTCCTTCTTCCATTTAATCCTCCTTTCTCCTGCCCCAGTGGACTCACCATCCTGAGAGTAGGGATGGCTCATTTTGTGCCTGTGTATAAAACTTCTATATATATATGTATTAATTAAAAATAGGCAAAATTGTTTTAAAAATTGCCAAATTTGATATAAATGGATTCCTAATGTATACCATTGGGCAATTTTCATTCAGTATTACAATTTTGAAGTGCTTTCACTGTAACTGTTATATAATATTCTATTATGACTATAATACAGTTTATTTATCTGTCCTTCTCGGTGGTAACAGTTAATTTGTTTGCATTTTGTTAGTACAAACGATGACGCCGTGAACATTCCTGCCTTACTCTGCTCTAGCTGCCACGCCAAGTTAGCACTGACTGGGGGATGCTCCTAACAAACGTTGATTTCTCACAGTTAAAGAGGCTGAGAAGTTCAAGATCACTTTGCTGAAAGATTTGGTTCCTGATAACAGCCCTTGTCTTCATATCTACCTGTTCTTATTTTATCAAAGTTGCTTTGGCTTTGTAATTTCTATTTTAATGGGGGTTACACCTTTTCCAGGCTTCCCAGGAAGCACTAGTGGTAAAGAACCCACGTGCCAATGCAGGAGGCATAAGAGATGAGGGTTCAATCCCTGAGTCAGGAGGATCCCCTGGAGGAGGGATGGCTACCCACTCCAGTATTCATGCCTGGAAACTCTCACGGACAGAGGAGCCTGGCGGGCTGCAGTCCATGGGGTCACAGAGACGGACGCGACTGAAGTGACATAGCATACAGACACATATACCTTTCACATTTTTAAAGTGTTCTGAATGTAATAATTTTAGTGTTTTTGGCAGATTCGTATTTTAAATTTGTTTCATCTGGAGTGAATTCCGAATCAAATTGATCTTAGTTCTTTCAGTTCAGTTCAGTTCAGTTCAGTCGGTCAATCGTGTCCGACTCTTTGCGACCCCATGAATCGCAGCACGCCAGGCCTCCCTGTCCATCACCAACACCTGGAGTTCACTCAGACTCACGTCCATCGAGTCCGTGATGCCATCCAGCCATCTCATCCTCTGTCGTCCCCTTCTCCTCCTGCCCCCAATCCCTCCCAGCATCAGAGTCTTTTCCAATAAGTCAACTCTTCTCATGAGGTGGCCAAAGTACTGGAGTTTCAGCTTTAGCATCATTCCTTCCAAAGAAATCCCAGGGCTGATCTCCTTCAGAATGCACTGGTTGGATCTCCTTGCAGTCCAAGGGACTCTTAAGAGGCTCCTCCAACACCATAGTTCAAAAGCATCAATTCTTCGGTGCTCTGCCTTCTTCACAGTCCAACTCTCACATCCATATGTGACCACGGGAAAAACCATAGCCTTGACTAGACGGACCTTAATTGGCAAAGCAATGTCTCTGCTTTTGAATATACTATCTAGGTTTGTCTTAACTTTTCTTCCAAGGAGTAAGTGTCTTTTAATTTCATGGCTGCAATCACCATCTGCAGTGATTTTGGAGCCCCCCAAAATAAAGTCTGACACTGTTTCTACTGTTTCCCCATCTATTTCCCATGAAGTGATGGGACCAGATGCCATGATCTTCATTTTCTGAATGTTGAGCTTTAAGCCAGCCTTTTCGCTCTCCTCTTTCACTTTCATCAAGAGGCTTTTTAGCTCCTCTTCACTTTCTGCCATTCTTTACTGCTTTATAATCTGAGTTTCCAGAATCATTGTGAGTGAAAGCCGTACGTATGTTTCTCTCTCCTGCTGTCTCTCTGCTTCTACATGGCTGTCACCGACTCCTAGACTCAGAGACTGGCTTAGACATGACGACAGTTTGTGGGATGATCTGATCCTGACTTGCTTCAGCAACAGTATTGTCTGGGCCCCTGCCTCATTGGGAGCCCCTTGCATCCCCACTAGCCCTCAGAAGCCAGACTTCCGGTTACTACTCTCTGCTTCCAGATTAGCATAACTCAGCCCTGCTTATCACTTAACGTTTTTGTTCTTTTTTTATCCCCTGGGTGATTCCCATGTGTGCTACAATTTGGGAACCCCTGGCATTGAATAAGAAGTGGAACCATCAGCTCAGTTCAGTTCAGTTGCTCAGTCGTGTCCAACTCTTTGACACTGCATGAACTGCAGCACGCCAGGCCTCCCTGTCCATCACCAACTCCCGGAGTTCACTCAGACTCACATCCATCGAGTCAGTGATGCCATCCAGCCATCTCATCCTCTGTTGTCCCCTTCTCCTGTCTTCAGTCTTTCCCAACTTCAGAGTCTTTTCAAATGAGTCAGCTCTTTGCATCAGGTGGCCAGAGTTTCAGCTTCAACATCAGTCCTTCCAATGAACACCCAGGACTGATTCCTTTAATATTCTGGTGGAGATACATCAGAGTGGATTAATAGGGAGTGGGGGATAGGTATTCCTCCCAACAGTGACCTCCTGGTGGGGGAGGTGGGGGAGGCGGTGGGGAGTCGTTCTTAAAGCAAAACAAAAGCCAAATAATGGACTGAGCAATGCGCAAGGGCAACATAAGCAGTGTCAGGGGGAAGCCCAGATCACTGTTTCATCCCACCTTGAACTTCTCTTGAAGCCTCTCTCCCAGGTTAGAGTTTATGTTCTTTTTTCTTAAGTCAAAGATTCTTTGTTCCTGTTTCTATTATCAGCTGCCTTGTATCTATTCATTTGCATAACAGTTTTCTTTTCAGATAATAACTGCTGATCTCTTTTTCTTTTTTTAATCTTATTTAGAGCTGTGCTTGGAAAACAGACTTCCCTGGTGGCTCAGACGGTAAAGCGTCTGCCTACAATGCGGGAGACCAGGGTTTGATCCCTGGGTTGGGAAGATCCCCTGGAGAAGGCAATGGCAACCCACTCCAGTACTCTTGCCTGGAGAATCCTATGGACGGAGGAGCCTTGTAGGCTACAGTCCATGGGGTCGCAAAGAGTCGGACACGACTGAGCAACTTCACTTGGAAAACAGTAGATAGGTAAATGTTTGTTGAATTAGTAAACTTTTGTCATTAACGAAATTAAAGCTTTTGGGAAAAAAGATTGTGGCACCCTACATATGAAAGTGACAGATGAAGTGTTTCAGGGTGATGTGTACCGATGTCCGGAATCTGAAATGGGTCAGAAGTAAGAGGAACAGAGGGACAGCTACACACATGATAAAGCAAGTATAGGAAAATATTTACAGTAGATTCTAGGTCGGGGTCAGAACATGCCTGTTTTGTAGATAAAGTTTTATTGGAACACAGCCATGCCCACTCATTTTGATTTGCATACGGTCTAAGGCTGCCTTTGGCTCACACCAACAGAGCTGAGTAGTTGTCAGAGACCGTATGTCCTGCAAAGCCTACAGTATTTACTACCCTATCCTTTACTGGAAAAGTGTGCTGATCTGTCTCTAGGCAATGGGTGTATGGGTACTCACTGTGTAATGCTGTTTACTTTTCTATAGGTTTAAAAAATTGTATAATAACACATTGGGGAAAAGAGAGAACAGTCTAAGACAGAAGGAGATTAGAAATCAAATTGCATATAAGGAAATGCCAGAGGAGACGATATAAAGGAATAAAGATAGAAGAATAGATGGGCAGTTGGGGCAAGATTATTAGTGACCAGAATTGACACTGACCATCTCATGAAAGAGGAGCGTGGTAAGGATTGAAAGGGTTGATAGAATTAGAGAGAAGGGGGAGGATTTCTGAGGAATACATTTGGGTGGGTGCTTGCTAACGCAGTCCACAGCCCGTCACTCGCCCACACAGAAACGCACAGCACAGACGACGCAGTGTCAGTGAGTCAGCAGACACTCAGTCACAGGCCGAGCAGTTTTGCTTTTCTTGTACCCAGGGGAAGTGAGGGCAACTTTGAAGCAAGGAGGATCTGAGAAGGCGAGAAAGAGAAGCTTGAGGGCATGGGGATGTTTGCACCCACCAGGTTTCTTGGGCTGGCTTTGGGCCCTCTAGGGAGCATCTGGAGAGCAGAAGCTGATGCAATGGCTGTAAAGAGACTGCTGAGACGCTGAGTACAGAGCAGGCCCAAGATCTACGGGAAGGCCCTGTCTGCATCACCTGTGCCGGGCTCCGAGCCATCACAGCCTGTTGGGGCTCCTTCATCCAGCACATAGCACCGTCTTGGGGGTCCTTCCGAGGGCACTGTCCATGGTGAGGACTCTCTGGACACAGAATGGAAACCACCCCTCACTGACGTCTCGTGACTTTCCAGCCCTGTCTTCATTACCAAGGCTTTAACTTTCCGGGACTCTCCTGTCTGAGCAAATGGTCTGCTTGTTCATTATGGAAACTTCCCAATTGAGTACTGAAAGATCCCTCCACTCTTCAATGGAAAATATCACCTGCCAGGTAAACCTAAGATTCTCTGACTTCCAGGCTTCAAAATCCTCACTTTGCTGTTCCCACCAAATCCTGGGCTGTTGTATTGTCATCATAGCTGGTGCCAATTGAGCCCTCAACTTGAAAGAGCCACCATAAACTAAACTTCTAATTCTCAGTACAATTCGGATCTTATCTCCCAACTCTGAAAGGCTAGCAAAGCTTCTTGAGGCAGTGTTCTCCTTACCATAGTAAGCAAAACACTCAGCTTGGTGTTATCAATATTATTACCATGCACAAATGGGTACCTTACTTTTGACAAAGAAGGCAAAAAGATACAATGGGGAAAATATAGCTTCTTCAAGAAGTGGTGCTGGGAAAACTGAACAGCTATGTGTAAAGAATGAAATGAGAACACTTCCTAACACCATACATAAGATAAACTCAAAATGGATTAAAGACCTAAATGTAAGACCAGAAACTATAAAACTCGTAGAGGAAAACATAGGCAGAACACTCGATGACATAAAGCAGGGAACTTCTATGACCCATCTCCTAGAGTAATGGAAATAAAAACAAAAATAAACAAGTGGGACCTAGATAAATGTAAAAGCTTTTGCATGGCAAAGGAAATTATAAACAAGGTGAAAAGACAACCCTCAGAATGAGAGAAAATAAAAGCAAATGGAACAACTGACAAAGGATTAATCTCCAAAATATACAAATCAATACCAGAAAAACAAATAACCCAATCAAAAAGTGGGGAAAAGACCTAACCAGACATTTCTCCAAAGAAGACATACAGATGGCTAACAAACACATGAGAAGATGCTCAACATCGCTCATTATTGGAGAAATGCAAATCAAAACCACAATGAGATATCACCTCATAACAGTCAGAATGGCCATCATCAAAAAGTCTACAAACAATAAATGCTGGAGTGGGTGTGGAGAAAGGGGAACGCTCTTGCACTGTTGGTGGGAATGTAAAGTGATACAGCCACTATGGAAGACCGTATGGAGATTCCTTTAAAAACTAGGGAGAAAATCCACCACATGACCCAGCAATCCCACTACTAAGCATATACCCTGAGGAAACCAAAACTGAAAAGGATACATGCACCCCAGCGTTCACTGCAGCACTATTTACAATAGTTAGAGCATGCAAGCAACCTAGATGTCTATTGACAGATGAATGGATAAAGAAGCTGTAGTACATATACACAATGGAATATTACTCAGCCATAAAAAGGAACACCTGTGAGTCAGTTCTAATGAAATAGACGAGCCTAGAAGGCAATGGCACCCCACTACAGTACTCTTGCCTGGAAAATCCCATGGATGGAGGAGCCTGGTGGGCTGGAGTTCATGGGGTCTCGAAGAGTTGGACATGACTAAGAGACTTCACTTTCACTTTTCACTTTCATGCATTGGAGAAGGAAATGGCAACCCACTCCAGTGTTCTTACCTGAAGAATCCCAGGGACGGGGGAGCCTGGTGGGCTGCCATCTCTGGGGTTGCACAGGGTCAGACACGACTAGAGTGACTTAGCAGCAGCAGAGCCTATTATACAGAGTGAAGTGAGCCAGAAAGAGAAAGACAAATACCGGAAATGCCGGGCTGGACGAAGCACAAGCTGGAATCAAGATTGCCAGGAGAAATATCAATCACCTCAGATACGCAGATGACATCACCCTTATGGCAGAAAGTGAAGAGGAACTAAAGAGCCTCTTGATGAAAGCGAAAGAGGAGACAAAAAGCTGACTTAAAGCTCATCATTCAAAACATGAAGATCATGGCATCCGGTCCCATCACTTCATGGCACATAGATGGGAAAACAATGGAAACAGTGAGAGACTTTATTTTCTTGGGCTCTAAAATCACTGCAGATGGTGACTGCAGCCATGAAATTAAAAGACAATTGCTCCTTGTAAGGAAAGCTATAAGAAACCTAGACAGCATATTAAAAAGCAGAGACATTACTTTGTCAATAAAGGTCCGTCTAGTCAAAGCTTTGGCTTTTCCAGTAGTGAAAGTTGGACCACAAAGAAAGCTGAAAATCAAAGAATTGATACTTTTGAACTGTGATGTTGGAGAAGACTCTTGAGAATCCCTTGGACAGCAAGGAGATCCAACCAGTCTATCCTTAAGGAAATCGGTCCTGAATATTCATTGGAAGGACTGATGCTGACACTGAAGCTCTAATACTTTGGGCACCTGATGCGAAGAAATGATTCCTTAGAAAAGTCTGATGCTGGGAAATATTGAAGACAGGAGGAGAAGGGGACAACAGAGGATGAGATGGTTGGATGGCATCACCAACTCAATGGACATGAGTTTGAGCAAGCTCTGGGAGTTGGTGATGGACAGGGGAGCCTGGTGTGCTGCAGTCCATGGGGTCGCAAAGAATCAGACACAACTGAGTGACTGAACTGAACTGAACACACATATATGGAATCTAGAAAGATGGTTCTGATGAACTTATTTTCAGGGGAGCAATGGAGATGCAGACATAGGGAACAGACTTACGGACACAGAGGGGTGCGGAGGAAGGAGAAGGTGAGATGCATGGAGAGAGTAATATGGAAACTTATATTACCAGATGTAAAATAGATAACCAATGGGAATTTGCTGTACAACTCAGGGAACTCAAACACAGGCTCCTTAACAACCTAGAGGAGCAGGATGGGGAGGGAGATGGGAGAGAGGTTCAAGAGGGAGGCGACATGTGTGTACCTATGGCTGATTCATGTTGATATTTGGCAGAAAACAACAAAATTTTGTAAAGCAACTATCCTGCCATTAAATGAATAAATTTTTAAAAACATTGAGTATTAGTGATATATGGGGAGACAGCTTTCTCCGCTGGAAAGAGCAGATAAGTGATAAAGAATAGACACAGTTGCAGCAGCTAGAAATTTATGGTACCCGCAGCTTGGTACCAAGGAATGACTAAGGGTCACTTAGCGAGGGGCTAAGGCTCATTTTGTGCAACTGAGGTTTCGGACGATCAGAGTAGAGTCTTTTCACATGAGGATCTCTGTTGCTTTTGGTGTAAAATCCTAATTCTTTAGCATATAAGCTTGCCCATCACTCTCCCAGTTTTAACATTTAAAACTGGCACTTCAGAAAACCCCCAAGCTCTGTGCCACCGGAACAGCGGGCCACTCTGTTTCTCACAGCAATTCCCTTTGCAAATTTTTGTTGTTGTTCAGTCACCAAGTCGTGTCCAATTCTCTGCAACCCCGTGAATGAAAGCACGCCAGGCTTCCCTGTCCTTCACTATCTCCCGGAGCTTGCTCAAGCTCATGTCCATCGAGTCAGTGATGCCATCCAACCGTCTCATCCTCTGTCGTCCCCTTCTCCTCCTGCCTGCAATCCCTCCCAGCATCACAGTCTTTTCCGACGAGTCAGTGCTTTGCATCAGGTGGCCAAAGTATTGGAGTTTCAGCTTCAGTATCAGTCCTTCCAATGAATATTCATGACTGATTTCCTTTAGGATGGACTGGTTGGATCTCCTTGTTGTCCAAGGGACTCTCAAGAGTCTTCTCCAGCACCACAGTTCGAGAGCATCAATTCTTCGTCACTCAGCCTTCTTTATGGTCCTTTGCACATAATCCAGTCAATTATGAACCAAGACTAAGTTCTAGATTTAGATAGCCTGAATTTAGGCTCCTCAACCCATCAGCATGGTGACCTTGGGCAAATTACTGAGGTCATCTGTGCCTCAGTTTACTCATCTGTACAGTGATGCTAAAAGTTTCAAATGGCTGTTGTGGAATGAGATGAGATAATGAAGGCGAAGTACTTCAAGTGCCTGGTGTTCAAGAAATGAAGTCATAAAAACAGTTGATTATATTCATAAAATCAGAACAATTCTGCCTTGATCACGGGTTTATTCTCTGGTTTAGCACCAGGTCTGGCATATAATAGGCACTAAATGTATCTTTAAATGAAGGGATGAGCAATTACTGTTTCCATGTTTTATGTCAGTTGTGCAAACATGCTTTCTGTCACCTCTGGACCTTGCACACTCTGTGGTGTGGCCCTCCGTACCTGGGACATTCTCCATCATCAAATGCCCCACCGCCTTCGCCTGCTCTGACCCCTGGCCCATCTGCCTGGCTAATGCTTGCTGGAGTTCCACGTTTCAAATTAAGTATCACATTTTCTAGGAAGTCCTCCTCGAGAGCTACCCCCACCCAGACTGTCAAGGTCATACGTACCCCTCCCCCACCCGACAGCATCTGTGGATTGAATGTTTGTGTCCCCACCCCAAAAATGCATCATGTGAAACCTAATACCCAATATCATGGCATCCAGGGGTGGGATCTTTGAGAGGTAACTAGGCCCGGATAGTGGACCCTCGTGAATGGAAATAGCGCTCTTACAAGGAGAGGCTCTAGAGAACTTACTGCTTCTTGGCTCTGTGCCACATGAGGACACAAGATGAGCATTTGCAAACCAGGAAGTGAGTCTTACCAGACGCTGGGAGGGCCAGTACCTTGACCTTAGACTTTCAAACCTCCAGCACTATAAGAAAGTAACATTGTTTAAGGCAATCAATCTATGATGTATTTCTTCAGTTCAGTTCACTTCAGTTGCTCAGTCCTGTCTGGCCCTTTGCGACCCCATGAATCACAACACGCCAGGCCTCCCTGTCCATCACCAACTCCTGGAGTTCACTCAAACTCATGTCCATCGAGTTGGTGATGCCATCCAGCCATCTCATCCTCTGTCGTCCCCTTCTCCTCCTGCCCCCAATCCCTCCCAGCATCAGGGTCTTTTCCAATAAGTCAACTCTTCGCATGAGGTGGCCAAAGTATTGGAGTTTCAGCTTCAGCGTCAGTCCTTCCAATGAAGACCCAGGACTGATCTCCTTTAGGATGGGCTGGTTGGATCTCCTTGCAGTCCAAGGGACTCTCAAGAGTCTTCTCCAACACCACAATTCAAAAGCATCAATTCTTCGGCGCTCAGCTTTCTTCACAGTCCAACTCTCACATCCATACATGACCACTGGAGAAACCATAGCCTTAACAGATAGACCTTTGTTGGCAAAGTAATATCTCTGCTTTTTAATATGCTATCTAGGTTGGTCATAACTTTTCTTCCAAGGAGTAAGCATCTTTTAATTTCATGGCTGCAGTCACCGTCTGCGGTGATTTTGGAGCCCCAAAAAATAAAGTCTGACACTGTTTCCACTGTTTCCCTATCTATTTCCCATGAAATGATGGGACCAGATGCCATGATCTTCGTTTTCTGAATGTTGAGCTTTAAGCCAACTTTTTCACTCTACCCTTTCACTTTCATCAAGAGGCTTTTTAGTTCCTCTTCACTTTCTGCCATAAGGGTGGTGTCATCTGCATAGCTGAGGTTATTGATATTTCTCCCAGCAATCTTGATTCCAGCTTGTGCTTCTTCTAGCCCAGTGTTTCTCATGATGCATATAAGTTAAATAAGCAAGGTGACAATATACAGCCTTGACGTACTCCTTTTCCTATTTGGAACCAGTCTGTTGTTCCATGTCCGGTTCTAACTATTACTTCCTGACCTGCATATAGGTTTCTCAAGAGGCAGGTCAGGTGGTCTGGTATTCCCATCTCTTGAAGAATTTTCCACAGTTTATTGTGATGCACACAGTCAAAGGCTTTGGCATAGTCAATAAAGCAGAAATAGATGTTTTTCTGGAACTCTCTTGCTTTTCCAATGATCCAGCAGATGTTGGCAATTTGATCTCTGGTTCCTCTGCCTTTTCTAAAACCAGCTTGAACATCTGGAAGTTCACGGTTCACGTATTGCTGAAGCCTGGCTTGGAGAATTCTGAGCATTACTTTACTAGCATGTGAGATGAGTGCAATGAGCTGCACAAATGGTCTCAGTTCAGTTCAGTTCAGTCGCTCAGTCGTGTCTGACTCTTTGCGACCCCATGAACCGCAGCAGGCCAGGCTTCCCTGTCCATCACCAACTCCCAGAGTTACCCAAACCTGTGTCCATTGAGTCGGTGATGCCATCCAACCATCTCATCCTCTGTCATCCCTTTCTCCTCCTGCCCTCAATCTTTCCCAGCATCAGGGTCTTTTCAGATGAGTCAGCTCTTCGCATCAGGTGGCCAAAGTATTGACACCACATTCCATAATCTGTTTGACACAGGGCCACCCACTATGGACAGCACTAAAGTGGGTCCTTTCAAAATTAATTCCTAGAAGGACTTCCCTGGTGGTCTGGTGGTTAAGACTTCCCGCTGCCAATGCAAGGGGTGAGAGTTCTATCCCTGGCTGAAGAACTAAGATCCCACACGCCATGGAGCATAGCCACACACACAAAAAGGATGCAATTAATTCCTGGAGACAAGCGCATACTGGGCACTCGACTATGTGAATTTCAAAAGAAGGCGGGAGGAACTTCCCTAGGGTCCAGAAGTTAGTTAAGACTTCACCTTCCGATGCAGGGGGTGTGGGTTCCAGCCCTGATGGAGGAACTAAATTCCCACAAACCTTGTGCCTAAAACCTAGAGCAGAAGCAGTATTGTAACAAATTCAAGAGAGACTTGAAAGCCTGTCCACATCAAAAGAAAAATCTTTTTTTTTTTTTTAAAGAAAGAAAATGTATTCAATGAATTGTTTTTAATTAATCACTTCCAGCTCTGCTGGACGTTTAAACAGACTTCGACTTCCATCTCCTGCAACACAAGGACTAGCTGCCATTTCAGGAAAGTCACTTTCCAGTTCTGGGATAAAACGTGGCAGAAGAGGAAAGCAGAGACATGGAATAATTTCTCTACTTTATCCAAACTGAGTTTGATTTTTTTTAAGGCACATAATTTGGAAAATGAATTTCGTCTTTGAAATTCGGTCCTAAGTCTTTCTAGTCTAGCATTATACATATCGATTTTTCCTGGCGACATCACACCGAAATCTGATTAGCAACAGATTACAGTACGGGGCAGCTTTCTTAGGAGCCTTGCAAACTGAATCCCAGGCAGTGGTTCAACTGATCTCCTAAGCGGGCCTCTTCAGGGGAGCCAGTGAACTGGGAGCCCGGGCGGCAAGAAGAGGAGATAACTTGCCACAAGACGGGTCCAAGTCTTGAAAGTGGAACATCTGCTCCCCGGCCTCAAAAGTGAAACAATCCAATAATTACAGTCCTTGGTGCTTTTTTTTTTAACTACCTCAGGAAACATTTTGCAACTAACTAGCAATTTCCAAAAATATGGCTCAAGTAACACATCTCCTTATCTCCTCCCGCAGGAGAGGGTGCGAGCTGGAGCGAAGCAAGGGCTCGTTATCTTCCGGGTTCTGGCAAGGTGCTCTTGAGGACAGCTTTTAATTGGGGAAGCGTGTGATGCCTCGCTCTGGGGCTTTGAAGCTATCTCCTGGGAGGAGCCGAGGCCCCATTTGCCAGGCGTGTAGTTAGGACACATTGAAAGAAGCAGCCGGCTGGGCAGGAAGGGGGAATGGTGGGGAGGAACGGCAAGTAGAGAGCTTGGCATTTTCATACCCCACTCTGGGATATGCTGGGATTTTGCATTCAAGTTTTCAGAGATCCCAGGTTTTTGGAAGTGGTTCAGGAAGACAGACAAGAATTCCAGGTGATCAGCCCACTCGTCACTATAAGTAGCAGGTGGCCAGGTGTGAGGATTATAAATGTCGCTGTCACTCACGGCACCCAGCGACTGTGTGGTGGGACCCCAGCGACAAGGCTGGTGTCTTCCTTGCTTAAACCAGACAGAGGGAAACATTAAGGTTGGATTGCGCTGACCTCTGCCTTCAGGTCAGGCCAGAAATCATATGCAGGGACCCCACTGCAAGGCCACCTAATGCATGGATCCTTCTTTTAGGATCAGGAGAACTGAGTTGCCTCTAGATGTCAAGGTTTTGTAACTAAGAGCAGTAGTTCCCAATTCTAATAGCAATAGCTTTCAAACTTCAGATTACAATCTGTGATCTTGTTAAAAACTTACATTCCTGGGTTTGCCTCAGCATTTGCCTGTTCCAGGCAGTCTTCCCTGATTTTTGAGCCCTCTCCTTCATTGAAAGCAAAGAAACTTGTCTACCTTTCCATATTTGCACCGGGATGTGTTGGATTCTCTCTACAAGTTTACCAAGGTGTATGAACATTTTGCAAATCCTCGACTTTCTTTTTTCTTTTTTTTGAATTATTTTTTGTTGGAGTATAGTTTGCTCTTCCCTGGTGGCTCACATGATAAAGAATCCGCCTGCCAAGGCAGGAGATGCGGGTTTGATCCCTGGGTCAAGAAAATGCCTGGAGAAGGGAATGATTACCCACTCCAGTAATTCTGCCTGGAGGGTTCTGTGGACCGAGGAGCCTGGCAGGCTACAGACACAACTGAGCCACTAACACACACACACATAGTTGCTGTACGATGTTGTGCTGGTTTCTACTGTGCAGCAAAGTGAATCAGCTCTGTGCATACACATATCCCCTCTTTTTTGGATTTCCTTCCCATTCAGGTCTCCACAGAGCACTGAGTAGAGTTCCCTGTGATATGCAGTCGGTTCTCACTAGTTACCTATTTTATATCTCATAGCTGTATATATGGCACCCCACTCCAGTACTCTTGCCTGGAAAATCCCATGGATGGAGGAGCCTGATGCGCTGCAGTCCATGGGGTTGCTGAGTCAGACACGACTGAGTGACTTCACTTTCACTTTTCACTTTCATGCATTGGAGAAGGAAATGGCAACCCACTCCAGTGTTCTTGCCTGGAGAATCCCAGGGACGGAGGAGCCTGGTGGGCTGCCATCTATGGGGTCACACAGAGTCGGACACGACTGAAGCGACTTAGCAGCAGCAGCAGCAGCAGCTGTATATATGTCGATGCTAATCTGCCAATCCATCTCAACCCACTCCCACAACCCCTCTTGGTGTCTATATGTTTGTTCTCTACGTCTGTGTCTCTATCTCTGCTTGGCAAATACCATCATTTAGACCATTATTCTAGATTCTACTCAGCTTTCTTACATACCCGTCCTGCCCAAAGATAGGCCCGCTTGCTGGCAATCACTTCCCAACTCCACTTGTGCCAGTTCACAAAAGGAAGCTGACCACTGCATTGAAGTGAGCCTGACCTCGGTGCAGAGCCCCAGAGTGTGAAAACCTGAAGCGCCGGAAACGAAGAGGAAGATAGACAATGCAGTGTCCTGAGAGAGGCATGAGGAAGGGCGAAGTGAGTGTCAAAGGTAAATATTGAAGGCTCATAGCAAGACTTTGCACCTCGCCTTTCTTTTCAGAATTAAAAATTCAAGAGAGTGACAGCTGCTACGGGGACACTGTTATTTGAATTGAGAAATAAAATCAGATTTTTTTTTTCCTGAAAGCTAATTGGTTTGGTTTGGCTGATGGGATTTTACAATAAAGGCAGGGTTTACTAACTTGCTGGTAGGTTTTTTTTTTCTTTTTTTCTTTTCTTTCTTTTTCTTGACCTCCAGGGCCTTGGTGAAAATATACTGAAAACATTTTAAAAATAAGAGCAATTTTTAAGTCAACAAGGTTATCTTGGCTAAGGTGTATTGAAATTCACAGTATTTCCATTTTCTCAACTTGTTGTGAGAATAAACAAGGTACTAAGTGGAAGGGTAACAGGTATAATTACTGAGAGTTGTTCTGTAAGACTTGGTAAAGCCTTTTTGGTGTATTTCCCAGAAACTAGAAAAATGAGTGACTCTAATGACTGGGCAAGAAGCCCTTTCAGACATTACGTGGTCTGTAATTCTGTGCTTTTATCACCGCTGAAGGAGAACTAATCGAATTGTCAGCTGAGAGATCACCGGATATACTTTTTGATGATAGGTCACCACATAGCTTCAAAGGAGGTCAGAGAATCGGGGGTACGGTTTCAACAAAGCTCCTTCCCTTCCTACCCATGCATTTATGTGACTAAGATTTCTCAGTGCCTATGACCATAAAACAAAAGGTAGGAAGTGAATTGACGCTCGATACTCACCTGTTAAATTAATAAACACCATTCCTCCATGGGGCTTCCCAGGTGGCTCAGTGGTAAAGAATCTGCCTGTCAGTGCAGGAGACGGAGTTTCAATTCCTGGGTTGGGAAGATCCCCTGGAGGAGGAAATAGCAATCCACTGCAATATTCTTGCCTGGAGAATTTCATGGACAGAGGAGCCTAGTGGGCTACAGTCCATGGGGTTGATCAGCTGAGCACACATACATTCACTTATGGACACTAGAAAATGGGAGGAAAAAAGAAACTTCCACCTGCTTCATTAGAGATGATTTCCCCATGGATTTTCTTTTTCACTCTTTTTTTAAACAAGCTCATTGAATTTTTAATTAATGAATGTATTTATTTTTGGCCGCGCTGGGTCTTCAGTTGGTGCACGGGATTTTTCCAGTTGCAGCAGGCAGGGGCTACTCTCGCTGCGGTGCGTGGCCTTCTCACTGCGGTACCTTCCCTTGTTGCAGAACCCGGGCTCTAGGGTGGGCAGGCTTCAGCAGGTGCAGCTTGTGGGCTCAGTACTTGCAGCTCTCAGGCGCTAGAGCTCCAGCTCAGCAGTAATGGCGCACGGACCTAGCTGCCCCAAGGCATCGGGATCTTCCTGGACCAGAGATCAAACCTGTGTCTCCTGCAATGATCGGCATGCAGATTCTCTACCACTGAGCCACCAGAAAAGCCCTATTTTTCTCTTTTTGTGTTTAATAATGATTTATCAATATTTGTGCCGTGTTTATGTTGCTTTGGCTTAGTTGTGCACTAATAATAACTGTAATAATGGCTCCATCCAGAATAATTTTATTAAACTGTTAGAGCATACTGGTGACAGGAAATTAAAATAAACTTCAATTCGATACACATTTTTGATGCAGATGTGTTTGACGGGGTGATAAATAAAGACTTAAGTATAAAAATATGTTACATTTGGAAAAAGTTAAGTAGCAGAAGTTTGAAGGAAAATATGAGTTTAAGGGGAAAAAGTATGATGTAAAATTACCTTCTGTTAATTAAGGGCTTGTTGAATGTTTTTTAAAGGGACGATGGTGGATAATTAATTGCTTCTGCATTTAAATTCCTTTAGATTCATTTAAGCTTCCCAGATGGCTCAGTGATAAAGAATCCACCTGCCAACGCAAGAGATGTGGGTTCGATCCCTGGGCCAGGAAGATCCCCTGAGAAGGGAATGGCAACCCACTCCAGTATTCTTGCCTAGAGAATTCCATGGACAGAGGAGCCTGGAGGGCTACAGTCCATGGGGTCACAAAGAGTCAGACACGACTGAGCATGCATGCACAGATACATTTAAAAGAATGATGAACTCGTTCTATTTCAAACTGCTTGTATTTCCAATATGTTGAAAATTCTATTCCATTGAACTATTTTAAATTATGGTGCAAAATTACAGAATTGTAAATGATTCTGAATCCTGCTGGCTTCAGGTTTGGACTGGAGGAATCAAATCATGAAAGTAGCCCCTAACAGCTCTTTAGAGGAAATGACAGTCAGGACCAGCAAACAGTTATCAATATAAAAAAAGAAGCAGCAGAGGGATGGGGAAAGCTTTGTAATGGCAGGAAAACTTCCCATTTCTTCCCCAAAGGGACTTGAGCTTAAATTAAAGCCCCAAGCATGGTTTCAAAAGATCCTTTTGGCAAACACTACTAGTTATCCCTCAAATCTCTTTACCCCATTTCCTTAAAACCTCCAAACATGGGGGACACTTTAGAAATGAAGCCCAATTTCCCAGCCTCTCTGGTTGTAGTGTGTGGCCACGTAGCCAAGTTCTGGGCAACGCTGTGTAAACAGAAGTTTATGTGGCAGCCTCAAGGAACCTTCAGGGAGCTGATGCAAGCCCTTTGCTTCTCATTCTTCCCCCCTTCCTCCTTCCTGCTGGCTGGGATGTGGACTTGCTGGGCGGAGCTCTGGCAGCCACATGATGACCTGTGGCCGGCAGACACAGTGGAGCATGAAAGCAGAGAGTTGGGGTCCCCAGCATGGTAGCACTGCCTACCAGCCTGGGGTTGCCCAACTCTGGGCTCTGTGAATGTGATGGAGAAATACACTTCTCTTCTAAGCACTGTTATTTTGTGACTCTCATACTTGTAGGCAAGTCTTGTTTGACCTATCTTCTCTATCCATCCAGTAGCTGCCACAGAGCTCCCTCCTCCCTTTGAAGGGAACAATTTTTTTTTTTTTTTTTGATGAGTCTTTTGGGGCTATTTAGGCAGCAGTTGAAATTAAAAGATGCTTGCTCTTTCGAAGAAAAGTTACGACCAACCTAGACAGCATATTAAAAAGCAGAGACATTACTTTGCCAACAAAGGTCCATCTAGTCAAAGCTATGGTTTTTCCAGTAGTCACGTATGGATGTGAGAGTTGGACTATAAAGAAAGCTGAGTGCCGAAGAATTGATGCTTTTGAGCTATGGTGTTGGAGAAGACTCTTGAGGGTCCCTTGGATTGCAAGGAAATCCAACTAGTCCATTCTAAATGAAATCAGTCCTGAATATTCATTGGAAGGACTGATGCTGAAGCTGAAAATCCAATACTTTGGCCACCTGACTAGAAGAACTGACTCATTTGAAAAGGCCCTGATGCTGGGAAAGATTGAAGGCAGGAGGAGAAGGGGATGACAGGATGAGATGGTTGGATGGCATCATTGACTCGATGGACGTGAGTTTGAGTAAACTCTGGGAGTTGGTGATGGACAGGGAGGCCTGGCGTGCTGCAGTCCATGGGGGCTCAGAGAGTCAGACACGACTGAGGGACTGAACCGAGCTGAACTGAACTTCCCTTCATCCACCTCCCTCCTCCAACACTTGTCAGGTTGGGAATGTGCTTATTAATTCCCCAGAGACCCGGTATGCTCATCCATCTGACTTCCTGTTTAAGTGACACCAACCTGCTTCCCCGGAGAAGGCAATGGCACCCCACTCCAGTACTCTTGCCTGGAAAATCCCATGGATGGAGGAGCCTGCTGGGCTGTAGTCCATGGGGTCTCGAAGAGTCGGACACGACTGAGCGACTTCACTTTCAATTTTCGCTTTCCAGTTTCATGCATTGGAGAAGGAAATGGCAACCCACTCCAGTGTTCTTGCCTGGAGAATCCCAGGGACAGGGGAGCCTGGTGGGCTGCCGTCTATGGGGTCACACAGAGTCGGACACGACTGAAGCGACTTAGCAGCAGCAGCAGTAGCAACCTGCTTCCCTGCTACCTGGTCAGGTGGGGAGAGACAGAGAGAAGGCCTGATGGCCACTCACAAAATAGAGCTGGAGTTCTCAACCCTGGCTGCAGATGAGAATCGACAGGGCAGGGGGCTCTTGACACAAACCCTCTGCAGCCCCATCCCTGACAAATTAAATCAGGAGGGAGGAAGTTGGATGGATATTGGTTCTTAAAAATATCTTCTCGGGAGTTTATAACACACAGCCTAGCTACAGACCCATTCACTGTCTTAGAGGAAAGCCTCTCTTAAATAGTTAGCAGCACCTCCACGGATAGTCTGGTATTTGTCAGAGCAGCTAAGTGTTCTAGCCATCTGTTCCAAAAGCATGAGTTTCCCCCATACACCACCAAGCAATTTCTGCACCAGCTGGGTGACCTATAGTTCAACTCAACGCTGACCCACTCTACCTGGAGATAACATCAGACCCCACAGGTCGGAGACCCACTCCCGCAAGACTCGGCTCCTCCCTCGCCCCACCCCAGGGGTCATTTGCAAGCCCAGGTTGATCTGTGCTTTTGACCCCAGGGTTGTAGATTGAAAGTTCCAGGGACCCCTTCCTTGGGTTCAATTCATTTGCTAGAGCAACACACAGAATTCAGAGAAATATTTTACTTACTGGATGATTAGTTTATTACGATAAGTTATAACTCAGCAGCAGCAGATGGAAGAGATGCCTAGGGTAAGACATGGGGTGGGGGGGCCATGGGGCTTCTGGGCCTTTTCTGAGCACCATTCTCCCTAAATCTCCATGTGCTCACCAACCGGGAATCTCTCCAAAGCCTGTCCTCTTAGGTTTCGAAGGAGCCTTCACACAGCCATGATTTAGTAAGTTATCGGCCGTGTGTGCGCGCTTAGTAGTGTCTGACGCTTTGCGACCCCACGGACTGTAGCCGGCCAGGCTCCTCTGTCCACGGAAATTCCCAAGCAAGAACACTGGAGTGGATTGCCATTTTCTCCTCCAGGGGATCTTCCTGACCCCAGGGATCGACTTACGACCTGACTTAATGTGTCTCATAAGTCTCCTGCCTTGGCAGGTGAATTCTTTACCACTGAGCCTCCTGGGAAGCCACTGGCCATTGTCGACTAATTCATTCTCCAGCCCTTCTTCACTCCCTGAAGGTTGAGGGCAGGGCTAAATGTTCTAAACCTCCAATCCCGTGGTGAGTTCTCCTGGCTAGCAGCCCCTCATCCTTAGGTGACCCAGGTGCTTCCCAAAGCTACCTCATTAATAAAAGAAAAGACTCCTCTCTGGTAGCCATCACTTTAGGAAATTCCAATAATTCTAGGAACTCTCTGCCAGAAGCTTAGATGAGGACCAAATATGTATTTCTTATTATGAATCACAGTATCATAGCAGCCCAGTCAAACTAATACAGGGACATACTTGGAACTGGAAACACCCTAAATTCAGGGGATACCCCAGCCTACCCTTGGTCTCTTTGTTTATTTCACACACTTAGTGCAGCCGATCAAGAGCTAGAGCAAAAGTCCTCATGTTTTCTGCAGAATCCTTTTCTATCCTCCAAGATTATCAAGGACCCCAAAATGCTTTCATTCATTTGTCTTATAACTTTTAAGACTTACCATATTAGAGATTAAGACTGAGGCATTTAAAAAAATCTTTATTCATTAAAAAACACAATAAACCCATTTCATCGTTAAAACTGAGCCAATTTTTAAATGAAAAAATAGCATTATCCAAAACAAACAAACAAAAAGTAATAAGACAAGTGGTCTTAGTTTACATTTTTTCGAATCTCTTTAATATCTGACTTAATAGAAGACAGCTGGATTCTCATGTCTGCTTCTGAATTCAATTTGTTGTTGTATGTTGCTTTGGTGGAAAATTTGAAGAAAATCTAGCCTTGCATAGATACATAATTGAAAAAGGGAAGACTATTGAATAACCTTTTCGAATTATGTTCTTTTTTTGATACTATACCAAAACTTGACAAGTAGCAGCATCGTAGAGGTGAGGTGCCCTGTAGATTCTGGAACCATGTAATGAACTTCCATGCTCTGTTGCAGTGGCCTCCACTGTTCTATCTTAAACTTTGAACAGATTTTCTACCTGTGCCTGAATATGTGACATTATGTGCTGACCATGTGAGATACTGGTTCTCTAAACTATGCAGATCTTTCAAGAACTGATAGGGACAGAATAGGAAAGTTATACAGGTAGAAGTCCCAGTAGGGGACTCTAGATAGGGAGGGAAACCTAGGAAACTCTAGGAGAACACTGTGATTAGTGACTGCTAAAGAAAGCTATTGTAACATCCTTCATTGAAGCAGGCTTCAGTTCAGTTCAGTTCAGTTGCTCAGTCGTGTCCGACTCTTTGCAACCCCATGAACCACAGCACACCAGGCCTCCCCGTCCATCACCAACTCTTGGAGTTTACTCAAACTCACGTCCATCGAGTCTGTGATGCCATCCAGCCATCTCATCCTCTGTCGTCCCCTTCTCCTCCTGCCCTCAATCTTTCCCAGCATCAGGGTTTTTTTCCAACGAGTCTACTCTTTGCATCAGGTGGCCAAAGTATTGGAGTTTCAGCTTCAGCATCAGTCCTTCCAATGAACACCCAGGACTGATCTCCTTTAGGATGGACTGGTTGGATCTCCTTGCTGTCCAAGGGACTCTCAAGAGTCTTCTTCAACACCACAGTTCAAAACCATCAATTCTTTGGCGCTTGGCTTTCTTTATAGTCCAACTCTCACACGAAGCAGGTTGCTTAACTATAAAACCATAAACAAAACCACAAGATATGCCCCAGTCCATTTGATGGAAGAAAAATGTCACCACCCTTCTATTAACATGATAATCTCAGTTTGACCTCATAGGGTCGGAAACTCTCCTGCCTGATATGAAGAAGGAGCTAGTGAAGGGGGAGTTATTGATACATGCCTTATGTCTGTCTATATCTTCATCTACTTGAAGAAAGTGGCCTTTCTCCCAGCCCCCTTTCCACTATACAATTGTAGCCCACTCAATGCCTGCCCACTCGCATCTCTTACAAGCATTCTAAATTAATTAATCTAATTCTTGCCTATCACTTTGAATTCCTTCTCTGCTGAGACACAAAGAACCCCAGCCTCAGTAAGTCCAGATGCCAGGTGAGTGAAATGAATTAAAAGATTAGAGTGGGTTAGAGTCCCCAACTTGGTCTTTGGCTGAGTTCATGTCCTGGCCTTGTGGGTTCGAGTCCCAAACTAGACTCTGGCTGGGTTCGAGTCCTGGCACATAGGCTCAAGTCACAGTCCGAGGTAAACGGTTTCAGAATGACACATTTCACTGCACATTTCTGCAATGGAGGAGACCTAGGTTTGATCCCAGGGTCGGAAAGATCCCCTGGAGGAGGGCATGACAACCCACTCCAGTATTCTTGGCTGGAGAATCCCATGGAGAGAGGAGCCTGGAGGGCTACAGTCCACAGGGTAGCAAAGAGTCGGACATGAGTGAGCGACTAATGCTTTCACTTTAATAAGCGAGATACAGAAGAAGTGGTACAGCCGGAGTATGAGGTCGAGCACTGCCTTCAAGGCAGCTTCCTCAAGGGGGGCTATCTGCACAGGTCCCTCAGGCCAGGGATGACGAACCTCCTGCAGAAGGGGTGCAAGGACCTCTACTGCCCTGGAAGGCTCAGCAGAATTCAGAAGTTCAGAGTCCCTAGTTTCATCAGAATGGCTCCATCCCAACTTTCATGATCCTATAAAAGTGAAAGAGGAGAGCGAAAAAGCTGGCTTAAAGCTCAACATCCAGAAAACAAAGATCATGGCATCTGGTCCCATCACTTCATGGGAAATAGATGGGGAAACAGTGGAAACAGTGTCAGACTTTATTTTGGGGGACTCCAAAATCACTGCAGCCATGAAATTAAAAGACGCTTACTCCTTGGAAGAAAAGTTATGACCAACCTAGATAGCATATTGAAAAGCAGAGACATTACTTTTCCAACAAAGGTCCGTCTAGTCAAGGCTATGGTTTTTCCAGTGGTCATGTATGGATGTGAGAGTTGGACTGTGAAGAAAGCTGAGCGCTAAAGAATGGATGCTTTTGAACTGTGGTGTTGGAGAAGGCTCTTGAGAGTCCCTTGGACCTCAAGGAGATCCAACCAGTCCATTCTGAAGGAGATCAGGCCTGGGATTTCTTTGGAAGGAATGATGCTGAAGCTGAAACTCCAGCACTTCGGCCACCTCATGAGAAAGTTGACTTATTGGAAAAGACCCTGATGCTGGGAGGGATTGGGGGCAGGAGGAGAAGGGGACGACAGAGGATGAGATGGCTGGATGGCATCTCTGACTCCATGGACGCAAGTCTGAGTGAACTCCGGGAGTTGGTGATGGACAGGGAGGCCTGGAATGCTGCGATTCATGGGGTTGCAAAGAGTCGGACACGACTGAGCGACTGAACTGAACTGAACTGATCTCTTCCCAATCAATGCTCTACATTTAACAAGAGACCCCTGACTATAGGTTGGAATTTCAGCTTGCTTTGCAATTCGGTCACCTGCAAGATTATACTTTTATTTGTTTTTCAAAGGAAATTTTTCAGCCACGAGAGTAAAATTTCAAGCCAGCAGCAAAAGCTTTCGGATCTCTTTTATACATGTTGAGCTGGGAATGTAAAGCCTTTAGCGCACCATTTTATTTTTCCCAAGCTCTGTAGTGCAGTTAGAAACACCCAGCCAAACCCAGGAGACTCCTTATTTTTGACTAAACTATCCTATACTGGCAAATACTGGGTCATTTAGAGCCTTGCCTTCTATTGGTACTTGGCTACGGAAATCTACCAGTGATCATTTGCATGACGTCTTTGCCACTGTGTGCTCTGGACTACAAGTGCCCCTTCTTGCTGGAAAGAGGGTCATTAAATCCTCTGAATCCAATCAGATCAGAGAACCAATTCCATTAAGTGCAGAACCAATTCATCGAACTCCTCATTAACATTCTGTTTTTCTGGAACACCCGTGGGGCGGGGCGGGGACACTGATTAAGCCATTCTCCCTAAGCCTACTGCTCTTGAATCTGATGCCGGCAGTCCCAGCCTGGCCATCAGTTGGTTGACAGACATTGAAGCCAGATCGCCCTCACATTTGTGGTGCTTGCAGTCCACATGTTGGGCGTCTTCCAGGAGAAGAGCAAGAACAGCTCGAGTCTCATCCTGAGCTGGAGATGCAGAGAGGCTGAACTACTCACAGCCCTCTTATCTCTAAGCGCAGAGGTGCGTGTATTCTGCCATTAGACACCTTCCTCAGGAAGCATCCCAGCCACGGCGGGGTGGTGGGGGGTAGTGTGGAGCTTCTAGAATGCAAACCTGACCTGGTTCTCTCTCTGTTTAAATTCCTCAGTTGGCTCCCCATCACCCGCAGGACAGTCCAGATCCCTTCTTGCTCTTCAGAGCCCCGCCCACCTCCCGCTTTGCTCCCGCCACGGACACCCTGTTCCTCCTGCTGCTTTGAATTGTTGTTTCAAGTTGCTTGGTGTTCCAAGGATGGGACTGGCAGTACCATGCTGTGACTTCGATCCTCCTCACTTTTCCTGTATGGAAATTTCTTTCTTGGTCCCCAGGATTCATTTCTACCGCTTTCTTCATCTTGAAGTCGTTTCTAGCAACATTCCGCTGTTTCCTTGGTCTCCAGTTCCTCTGTTAGGGGAACCACTGACCAAAACCACCTGCTCTGGCCAAGCAAGATGGTAACCACGTGCGTCAGTTACCTTGCAACAGGAGGTCCTGATAAGGAACTCAGAACTAACAGGCTACCACCAACTGGAAGAATTTGGGGAAGGTCAAAGGTCGAAAGGAGAACGGAGACATCAGTCCATGTGTCCTACCAACCTCTCAGAATCCTTCTCGCTGGAATCCATCTCGGCTGAGTAGTGCATGTCCCACCAGGAAGGACCCTGGGCCAGAGTGATTGATGCAGTCACCGTAAAACCTGAGACTGGGAGCCACGCAGCAGAGCAGTTCTCCTGGCTTCCCTTGCCCTCCTGCTCTCTGCCTGGGCGCCGCTTCTCAATAGAATCTCCTGCATCCTCAGCAGGCGTGACTCCTCGGGCAGTTCAGTTTCCAGTGTTAGACAGGAGACCACTCAGGCTCCGGAAGCGTTTTCTCTTCCTGCAGCTCCTCTTCAGGACTCTCTGACCCCATCTCCACTGTTGGACACTCACTTCTTCCCTCCCCTGGGCCCCTCCACCCAAGATCGTGACCCTCTCACCCTAGCCCAGCCCTCTTTCCCCAGTCCTGAGTCTTTCCCCTCCCACTCAGCCTCTCTCCTTCCAAGACTGCCACCTTCTTAGGGGAGGGTTATATCCCGATCACTTGGGGTGGGGGTTATATCCCAGTCGCTTGGGGGAAGGTTATATCCCGATCGCTTGGGTGGGGGGGGTTATTTCCCTATCGCTTGGGGGGGGGAGTTATATCCCGATCGCTTGGGGGAGGCTGTAGACTGGCGGGCTACAGCCCATGGGGTTGCAAAGAGTCACTGAGGGACTAACACTCACTTTCATAAGTCTAGATGCCAAAGAAGTGGTACAGCCAGAGTCTGAGGTTGAGCATCGCCTTCACAAAGGTGAGAGCCCGCTATGGCCAGGGCCTGGGTGTCTGCTCGCCTGCATTTGCTTCTGCTTCATCCTTGCCTTGTGAAGATGACGTGTTCTAGGGCCTTCTCGGCAGAATTTGGTGTTAAATGTTTCTGCATTTAAATCCCATCTTGGTCTTTTACTGGAAGTGTGCTCTTAGTAACTTGCCTTGTGTTTCTCGGGAAAACTCTTTGAATTATTGTGAAAATAAGTTGTTTATTAATTCTAGCAACTACATCATATCACAAATTTTGACAGATTTCAGGACCTGAAGTCAGATGGGTGGGCTTCCAGTATTACCCCTTTGTCAATTGCCTAACAACTCCTTTAAGGCTCATTTTTTTCATCTGTGATATGACCATCATAACAACACTCAGCTAACAGAACTCTGTGGATTAAATAAAGTAAAGCACGGACTGATTTTAGAGGAGAGAAATGTTATCTTTTATTATTTTGTATGAGTTAATTCATTGGGATATATGCTTTTTGATGTGTGTTATGGTCTAAAGAGGGCTTCCCTGGTAGCTAAACTGGTAAAGAATCCGCCTGCAATGCAGGAGACTCAGATTCCTGGGTCAGGAAGGTCCCCTGGAGAAGGGACAGGCTACCCACTCCAGTGTTCTTGGGCTTCCCTGGTGGCTCAGACGGGTTAAGAATCTGCCTGCATTGTGGGAGACCTGGGTTCGATCCCTGGGTTGGGAAGATCCTCTAGAGGAGGGCATGGCAACCCACTCCAGTATGATTGCCTGGAGAATCCCACTGACAGAGGAGCCTGGCGGGCTACAGTCCATGGGGTCGCAAAGAGTTGGGCATGACTGAGAGACTTAGCACACACAGCACGGCCTAAAAGAGGGCTTCCCTGGTGGCTCAGACGGCAAAGGACCTGCCTGCAATGCTCGAGACCTGGGTTTGATCCCTTGGTCGAGAAGATCCCTGGAGAAAGAACTGCTATGCACTCCAGTATTCTTGCCTAGAGAGTCCCACGGACAGAGGAGCCTGGTGGGCTACAGTCCGCAGGGTCGAAAAGAGTCGGACATGACTGAGCAACTAACACACACACGTGGTCTAAAAGAAGTGTTATCAGTTCCAGTTGCTTCTCTTTTCGTTTGTGTTTGCTTGTACGCTTTATATCTGCAAGAGATTTTAAGGTTCTTGTGGTCACAAGTTTGCTTTCTTCCCAGTACCCAACATGAGTGGTTTTGATCTATGATCCCCAGATGTTATTAAGCTGTTTTTTTTTTTTTAAATTTCAGTTGATGAAATGACATTAAGCAGAAGTCAGATGATGCAAACATGTTGGGCTTAACGAGAAGGGTCCCTGGGAGAAGCGAAGGCACAGGGATGGGCAAGCTCTCGGGGTGCTGGGCTAGGTGGCTGGGGGAAAGTCTACAGCTAGAAGAACTCATTAGGAGGGCAGGGCTGGCCCACAGCCCCACGAGTGGACCCATACTCTGAACTAGAAAGGGCACCAGACATCCTGTAATCCAGCCAGTGAGCCTCTCCCACCTCCAGACAGCTGTGGAAAATCCATGGGCACTGACATCAAAAGGACCTGGATTTGCCTCTGAAGACATTGCTCTGGCTCATTTAAACTGACCGCAGCCCTCGGAGCCTTGCTAGTTGCCCCAAGATGTGGGTGATAACACTGATTTCTCAGGTTTGCCATGAGGCTAAACTAAAGGATGTTTGTGGAAGTGTTGCCATTTTGGAACCAGAGCTGTCATTAGCTTGAACCTCTGCTTGAACACATTGCTTACAGCAAATTTCCTCTGCTTGCAGATTTTTCTAACACTATTTTGTTTATCTGACACTATTTAGATAGTCCATTAGTTGCGAGAGAAAATGGGAAGCCACAGTTGATTCTGGAAAGGCACACAGCACATCTAGATTCTTCCTGCTTGTTGTTCAGTCACTCAGTTGTGTCTGACTCTTCACGGCCCCATGGACTGCAGCACACCAGGCTTCCCTGTCCTTCACCATCTCCCGGAGCTTGCTCAAACTCATGTCCATGGAGGGAAGAATTGGGGGGAGAGGCGAGGAATTACAAATAGAGGCCAATGCAGACGATGATTGGAGCATGTCCGTGTAAATATTTACATGCCATCCAATCCCTACACAATGCACTGACGTGTTCTACGTGCCGACCCTGAGGGGCGCACACCACACCCACTGCAGCGTTGACTCCCAGGTGCGGGTGCTCCAGTGATGAGGCTGTGTGCCTAGTTCAATAGCACATATCTTCTCAGCAGTATTATGAACTTAAGGTCCTGACCAGTTAGCTTATTCTTGTGGCAATAGGAAAGAAAGCTTTTCTCACCTTATTGCTATTAATGATTGTCACTGCGACCTCAAAAGCCTTTTATTTTAGAACAAGGCTTAGGAGAAATTATAACCCAGGATCTTTTCATCCAGACAGCCTTTGTTTAGTACACTTTGGGTATCTACTCTGTTTTTTAACTTGATGTTTTAATTTTTTAAATTATGTTTTATTCTTTTGGGCCACACTGCATGGCACGTGGGATCCTAGTTCCCTGACCAGGAATTGAACCCACACCCTTCGCATTTGAAGCATGGAGCATGGAGCATGGTCTAGCACCACTAGACCAGCAGGGAAGTCCCTGCCTCCACTCTTAACACCTTCCTGACTCAGAGGCCTGTACCTCTCATCACTGTCTAGAATGGTGTAGATAGCAAACCGCACTGTTCTCATCCTCTAAGACTTTTCACCGCTTCCATGCAGACTTCCTGTACTGAATCCTCCCCCTCTCTCGGGTACCATCCTCCAGCCTCCGTCCAGTCATCGACACCCTGGTGGCCTTCGCTTGAGATCCACACCTCTCCCACGAGTTATGTTTGTCCTGTTTTCAGTTCTTTATACACGCCCTTGAGTTGTGGGCTTCTGGAGGCAAAAGTGTCATTGTGTTGACGGAATGACACATTGCAAAGGGCCCTCGGGAACAAAGGAGTCAGGACACGAGTTGTGTGAACTGCGAGAATACATGATTCCCTGTAAGATCTGCCTGTCGGTCTAGACTCAGGGCCTCAGGGTAATCCAGTGGAAGGCTGTGGTTACGTCCCGTCCTCCTCACTCAGAGGCCTCCGCCCAGGGGAGCCTGTAATAATTCTGTAATAACACCAAAAAAGGTCAGCCACGAGATTCTAAGACGGGAAGGGGATGACAATTTGAAAGGGGCACTGTTGTGGTTGAAGCTACCAAATTTTCTCCTGTCTACTTCATTACTAGCAGGACTTGCCGTTGTTTTAACCCATCATCTGCTCTGCTGGTCAGAACGTGTCTCCCACCTCAAGGGCACTTTCATAAACGTCCATAAACGTCTGCTCTGGAAGCCACGCCGCACCCCTCTGCACCAGTCCTCAGCCTCTAGCTCTGCCCCTGCCTCACAGCAACTGCTGCTGGTCCAGCAGACGCCTCTGGTGCCTTCTAACTGGACTTCCTAAATGTATGGACGGTTCCCTTTGCACTCGCGATTAGCTCAGGTGCTTTCGACCTAATCAGCACTCGGCAATAAATCAGGGAGGAGACCACAGATGAGTCACTATTCAGTCTGTAGGCGCTGTATGTCTCCCCTGTCCCTTTCCATTCCTTTCTGTCTTCTTCCAGGTCAATACCTGTGATCACACTGGGAGGGATTTTTGAAAGAAGACAATAAACGGGAAGAATCATAAATGACATGTCAAGTCGATTATTTCTTAACTGTAGTTCAGTTGGGCAGTGAGTCCCTCGGATAAGACCCTTGGACCACAGGATGCTGTGCATACAGCAACTGTGCAGCCTGCGCTAGCGCCCGGGTGAGCTCAACTACTGCACAGAGAAGATCTTGGACTGGATTCTGGAGCACAAAAAGGACACTAGTGAAAACCGGCGAAATTCAATGGGAGTACAGTCAGGCTTCTGCATCTGGGGATGCCGAACCCGTGGATAGAGGGCGGAATGCACTCTACCACCGTCTACTATGAACTTGCCCACCTGCAGACTGGGGTCTCTGCAGGGGCTCCTGGAGCCAGTTCCTGGGGGATCCTGAGAGATGACGGCACTGTTAATTTCGTAGTTTTGACAAATGTGCCACGGTCATGCAGTGGCTCAGATGGTAAAGAATCTGCCTGCAATGCAGGAGACTCGGGTTCAGTCCCTGAGTCAGGAAGATCCCCCTGGAAAAGGGAATGCCCACCCACCCCAGTACTCCCGCCTGGAGAACGCCATGGACAGAGGAGCCTGGCAGGCTATAGTCCATGGAGTCACAAAGAATCGGACACGACTGAGTGGCCAACACTTTCATTTCACTTTTACTTCACCACTGTCATGTGACAGTTCCCCTTTAGGGGAAACTTGGCGAGGGGTATATAGGAATGCTGTGTATTATCTTTGCAACGGTTCTGTAAATCTAAAATTACTCCAGAATATAAAGTTTATTTTAGAAGAAGTGGGCCAGGGTGCACATTTTTGTTCGGTTAGCAGTCTCATATGTAAGGCATGAACATTCTCACATCTAGTTATATCTGAACAATTTGTAGAATAAGGTTGAAAATGAGAACTGCAGAGAAATTCAGAAACGCTATTAAAAAAAAAATCTACAAGGCGGCAGTAGCAAAGATTAAAGCAAAACAAAAAATGGACCTGGATTCAGCTGGGGAGGGGCGAGGAGGGGCAGGATCTTGTTAAAATGTGGAGTCAGACCTGTCATTTGAGGGAGGTGCCCAGCACGGGGGCAACTGGACAGTCAGGACACTGGTTACTTTCTTTAGCTTTAAGGACTGGAGCCCATCACTCGGCCTTTACATCCTCACCCTTTAAAATGGCCTCACCCCACTCACAGATCCAGATTATGTAAAGTAAAAGAAGTCCTGGCAAAAAACAAGGCTGTCCTGTTCTTAAAAATTGGGTCACTTTTGGTCAAGAATGAGAGTGTTCCTCATCCGTGGGCTGGTTACCATCCGAGACCTCAAGCCAGCAGGTCTGAGTCCACACGAGCATTTTCACTTTGCACTTGGCAAGTTTCTGCTTCCTCTTACAAGAACGTTCATATGAATGCCAAAGCCATTTGATGTCTAAATATAGCGTGACAGATGTGAATGAGGGCTGTATTATTTTTTGTGTTACACAAAGGGTCTTTTACCCAGAAGCCAGACACCAGAGCAGTTCTGCTTAGGCTCAGCCATCTCGGTTAAGGTAAATGAAATTGCTCTAGTTTTTCAAACCCTGCAGCTTTAGTTACCGTATGGGGGTTTTTCTTAGAACAAGCATCTCAAGTGCCTACATGTCTATGACTCTATAGAGTCATCAGCTCCTTAAAGCTGTATGTAAACTTGACCTTAACACGTCTTTTTTTTTTTTTTTTGGTATGGAGTGAGTTCATTCATCTTCAAAGGGTCCACAAGTCAAAAATGTTAAGAAACCCTGTTTCAGAGACACACCTTCCATAGCAAAACTCCTGCTAAACTATGATACTTGCTAGGTACAGATACGGTGCAGATCCAGTCATCTTAAGGTCTGGCATCCAGACAAATACCTGGATAATGGCTGGCTGGCTGATTTGACTGTTGTGAATCCATGGCACCTAACCTCTCTTGAGGGTTGCACCTCAAGGCACTGGTGCTTACGCTACTAGTGTCTTCTCCCAGCTGTGGCACTGAGTCCTTTCCTGAAGACTTGAAGGTCTTCATGCGCGTCCACATTTGTTTAACAAACCTTCTCAATGTAAAGGATCCCTCAGGAATACCAAGGTTGGCTCTTCTTGGCCCTCTAAGTCCTTTCCAAACTGGCTATATTCTTTAAAACACAGGATGGCCAGTGAGCAGGTGGCCTTGCAACTCGTTTGGAGGAGCAGCATGGCTTGGCAACCATAGGCCCTTTTAGCCGGCAGAGCATGAAGGGTCCCAAGTGCAATTTACATGTATGATTCTGGAGTGACTTTTTACGAGAAACATACTAGTTCTTTTGGTTGTTCGCATGCTTTAAAGTGGCTTACAAATGAATGTTTTAGGCTGTTGGTCAAGAGAAAGGTGGTTGATAATTAGAGCCTAGAATAAAAACTTCACTGGGTCTTATATGAATGGATCCAATTATGAGACTAAAGATGACTGCCTGCTTCAACTCCTTTTCATGACCTTTCCCTCTTCGTTTCCAACATTATTGGTATCTTCTTAACTTTTGGATACTATTTTAGTCACCCCAGCAATTTAACTTCCCTTTGAACAATGAATCAAAGTCAAGAGTTTCTTGTTTAATGTGGTCCTTTAAAATAAGACGTAATGTTAATAGACTAGATAAAGAGACACTGAAGTGGTGCCCAAGCTCATCCCTCCCCCCCTTTTTTTTGTAATAGTGAGATGATTAAATATAACACTAAAAAAGACTAAAAGCTTGTGGCTTTTTTTTTTTATCTATATTTAAAACACACAGTAGAACATAAGAACATCTCAAATCATTTAGAAGGAAAAAGGGCTTATCAACCAAAATCTTTGGAAATTTCATAAAATTTAAATATCTGCAAACAATCCAGAGGGGGGGAAAAATCCCAACATTTGGCTATGGAGGGCATCTCATATGTGAACCAAATGGCGTTATCCCATTTTCCTTCAGGCAAACTAGTCACTAAACCCCATTAGAAAAAGTACAACAGCGATATGGAGACATCCCCCAAAACCACATACTGGATTTAGAACATTCTGTGATGAAGCGTTTATCTAATCACGGGCTTTCTTTCCATTGCATACACGACTTTACATTTCTACAATGCAATGTTGAAACAGCCTCCAGGTTTTGCAAAGGAGATTGATGTCCACTCTACAAAAATATTAAGTTACAGTACATAACACTGAATAATTTTAGTCTGTACATTTTCCCCCCTCCCATCATAGATGACACGCATCAGTTTGTACAAGTTAGAAAAAAGCCCGTCTGGTTGCTTACATCTGGATTACTAGTCAACAGAATCAACCAGAAGTAGTGGGGTGGGTAAAGTTTGAGAAAGTATCAATACAGTGGAATATTAACTGTGGTTAACAATAGTCAATTCTTCACAAAGTGATACAAAAGAAATCATTTTAGAATTCTGACTGAAAAGGTCTAGCTGAGGAGGTTCTGGCAAACAGTTGACCAACTGATCCAAAAGTTTAAGGCCGACTTGACTTAAGCTGCAGCCCAACCAAAAACACTGGCAACAACGGCGCAGTTCAAAGCTCTTCAAATGCATAGCTGCCGTGATAACACGCATGTTAATCAGATCCCTTCCATTAGTTAATCCTCTAGACAGTTTACTTTTTGTTTTGCATGCATCTGGTTCCACCTTCGTTAAGGGCATCTCTTCCTTGGTCAATCATGTGCTTTGCTTTTCAATTTGTTTTTATGACTTTTTTTTTGTTATGTTTTGTTTGTTAAGCTGTCAATACCTCCAACACTTGGAAAATGAAACCTAGATGCCGTTTTACTTACAGCAGAGAATCAGAGCTCTATGGACAATGCAAAATGAAATGAAACAAGTATCAGAAACAGTTTATAAAAATGGCACATTTATTGCTACAGAACGGTCATGTACATGACTTCATCGAGTAACTACAGATGGGAAACAGGTAATGGCCTACACCAAGCTGGGTTTGTTTTTGTCTTGAAGGAACTCCAGCACACAACCTGTTTGGACACTTCTACAAATCAGAAATACACCAAAAACATGAAAAAATCGAGGCACTCAGCCACACATTGAAAACAAGGTGTAACTGTTTATCTTTTTTTTTTTTTGAAATGTTTTCCCTTTTTTTCTTTTTTTAACATTTTTTTTTCATTTTTAATGCTGCAGCTATGTGTACAGTCGCAAAAATTTTCCCCGCTGCGACCTACAACTAAAAAAAAAAACAAAAACAAAAACAAAAAACAAACAAAAAAAGCTACCATACAATTTCATCTCAGTAACACATGGTAAAATAACATCTTTTAAATAGTAAAATAAAGTAACAAACTTTTACTCATAATGATTCCAAAAATCTACAAAGAAGAAATATTCAGAATCTGACAATTTTTTTTTGTAATATTCATGGTATAAAAGGATTGCTCCTGCGAAAAATAAGCCAAATATATTTTTTATTTTTAAATTTAGTTTTTCTTCCTACTAGGGTGTACTACGGTCTATTTTATAGCAAAAAGAGCACTAGACAAACAAAGCTTTATAACAAAAAGCCAGGCACTGATACATGGTAAGTCTCTGCTTTTTTTTTTTTTTCTTATCTTCACTTAATTGCATCACAAGTAACAAGAATGAAAAAGGCCACAGTTCATATATTTTCACCATTACATATGTCTATAATACTTGAAATGAGTATGGCAAAACCAGCACTGCACAAAGATGAGTCCACTTCAAGTCCCATGAGAAAGAGCATGTCTCTAAAGAAAAACAAACAGAACCAAACCAAAATAAAAAGAGAGGCCTAGAGGCCTTGGTGCCCCATTGTGTTGGAATTCCTCATATTCCATCTTGACTTTTTTTTTTGTTTCCAGTCAGCCAGCAGACTAAATTTTTGTGCTTGTTTATGCTGAAATTGTTTCATTCCTGACTCAAGTTCACTTTTGGACACAGATCATATTCTGCCTGTTGGATCCAAGACGAAAATCCTCTTAACCCCAAGTCTTGGTTCAACACCCTCCCCACCCCCACCCCCCCAATCCCTCATCAAAATAAAGATCACAAATTTAAAAAAAAAAATCAAGAATTCGAAAAAAAAGCGAAAAACAAAAAAAGGAATGGGAAGACTGAATCAGAACCAGTTGCGTTACTGGGTGGACTGACCGTTGTATAAACATTAGTGTTCCTTGCAGCTACACAGAAGACAAATGGGAAAAATGTCTAGATGAACAGACCCCTAGTCTGCATATTCATAAATTACTTGAATGTGGAGGTGGATCAACCGTTCCAAGTTGCCCTTAAAGTCCAACTCTCTTAAACAGATCCCCAGCCTAAGTTTCATCATATACATAGTATAGTATGGACCCTTACGAAATGCCTGTATAGTACTGTGATCCTAACTGTCTTCTGCTAAATTTCATCTGAAAATCCAGCGCAGAATACCAATATCTTACCTGGGTTTGATAATCACAAAACAAGAAAAAAAACACACTAAAAAGGCTACATTCCCTTTCATCTTTTTTTTTTTCTTTTTTTTAAATAGGGATACAACCCAATGTATACGGATGGCCGTGGATGTTTCTCCACCAAGCAAAAAGTAGTGAGCAGCATTGATGGCCGTTAGAAAAGCTTTCCACTTATTTCCAAAGGGAATTCCACAATAGAGGTATCACATGACTGATTAATGAATGGGTCAAAGCTGGTGAACAGTAAATTGCAGCTTTTACTCTGTTTGAGTGAGAACAAAACATAAAGCACCAATTTAAAAAAGAACCCAAGAACTACAATTTAATTCTTTTTTTGCTTTGTTTACAGATTTGAAAATCTCTAAATCAGCTCTATGAAAGCACCTTGATGATAACATGTATCAAAAGTGCCAATCTTAAAATGTACATCAATGCAGGGAGTGTTTCCAGTTCCCTAAAGAGTAAACACCGTACTTTCTTCTATACACTTATCCTGAATGTGATCAGAAGATACCTGCTTCCTATATAATATTGTTCCTAGGGATACCCGCCTTGATAAGAGTATACAAAATGAGTGCAGAATGTACCACTAAAAGGAAGTCTTCAACATACTGAGGGTACAAGTACACACATTATTCAGGAGGAGGGGAAGAGTATACGATATTGTCTTCCATGCCCTTCTCTGAGCCCCTTTGTTCGTCCATTTTCACAGGGAAGCCTCAAAATAACGTTTCATGAAGTCTGATTCCTGCTATTCTAAGGTTTTAATCCACCTCCACATTTTAGGAACTTATCAACAAATCAAAGTATTTCCGTTTTATCACTACTGAACATATTTACAGTTCTGAACACACACACAGCTAATCAAAATGTTTATGGGTTTGTAAAAGATGACCACGTGGTAACTATCTTATTTGTTCTTACATTTTCAGAAATGAACAGAAAATTCAGATTCTTGTAGCTCACTATTTCATTTCAAAGAGACGGTTTTTAAACCACACCGTTTAAAAAAAAGAGAAACAAAAACTGATACAATGTATTAAAACACATAATAACAAGAGTCTACATGTAAAAATATAACTTTTACATACACAATTTCAAAATAATGATACGGTTGCCATTTGTTGCATAAAATTTACAAATGTATTTCATTACTATATAACTGGCAAAACAGGAGAACAGATGGAACATTTAGACCATTTCATGGGTTTATGGCATGTACTCAGTGCTGATAGGTGGAAAAACTACTTGAACAAGGGATTTTTTTTTTCTTAATACATGCCAAGATTGTGTGGCTGTAAAAACAGAAACGAGTTAGAGACGAAAGGATGCTGACAAATACTTAACTAGGAGCACTATTTCTTTACTGCACTATACACCAAAGTCAATCATTATAAAGATTCACAATGGAAGTTGGTTCAATTGTGCCCAGACGTCAAAGCTAGCTATCTGACGAGCTGCTGTGCCATAGCTTGTCTATGTTTCTATCAAATATGTTAAGTATAAACTTCATTCATACTGGCCAGAGAAATACTGCACTACCCCTCCTCAAGAAAGTGCAACTTAATGCTTTAGGACTTATAAGGCTTGAGATAATGCTGCATGACGATTGAATATTGGCATTTTTTTTTTTCCCAGACAAAGGAGGAGGCAGTTAAGTCATTCTACATCTTAGTAAACCCATTTTGAAAAAAAAAAAAAAAATCAAGAAAGCAACAAAATCAATCAGCTCTGTCACACTACTTGCAATTTTCTCGTTGGATGGTTGTTGAACTTTACTTGTTTTTTTTGTTTTTGTTTTTTTCCAAAAATCTGACCATGTATTCAGAAACACCTCACTGCACACTACTTCGGCTACACATGTAGGTAACACTTTAATCATTTTGTTAAATCACAGCCACTTTGATTATGTTATGTTTCCGATGATATAAACATTGGAAGGCACGGTGGTAACATTGTAGCATTCTAACCTTGTACCTCTGAAAATCCCGGAAGAGGGCCACAAACAGCAACATTCCAATTCAGACAAACTCTTTGCCATGTCTTGGTAATGCTGCTTGGTAATATCTACACATGATGTGACTTTTAAGTCCTGTGTTCCCAAAAGACTGAAGAAACAATTTTCTACTTATTTATGAATGAAAAGCAACATCAGGGTCAGCATTTCATCCTGTACTACCTGCTCTGGAAGCAGAGTTGGCACTACAGGTTACGAGAACAAACCAGGGAGAGGGACAGAAATCAGACCAAAAAAAAAAACCAAAACCAAAAAAAACACCTCCGTATTTACAGTAAAATCTTTCTTTTAAAAAAGTTAATCAGTACTATTTTTTTACAGGAGAAAAAAGTCTGAAACAAATGAACAAAAGCTTACCATAGTCACTAAATTTTTAATATATATTTATATATATATTTATATATATATTTGTCATAGGTCTATAAGATCCATCTGTTCCTCCTACCCTAAGGAATGGCTAATGTCATCACTTCGCTGTCATCAGGATATTTGCTGGTTTTGTTACGAGGGCAGCCGGGCTTCCCTTATTCGATATCCGGTCATTATAAACACTAGCTGACTTGAATACCAACAAAAACGGTCATGTCGTTTTCTTCAGAAGTACACTTTTTCATTATTGCAAGTTAACAATTTTTTTTTAAATTAAATATTTTTTTTCAGACTTACAAATTAATTATATACTTTTTTTTTTTTTCCAAAAGAAGTTTAGGCACAAATGCATTGTTCCACAGTGTGGAAAGATTGCCATTCAGTCTCTGGGCTGCGTCTCAGCCTGCACACACTGCACATTCTGAATGATATGTTAAAGAGAGTCAACCCCTAAGTTGCACGTTTTTTTTCTTTTTTTTTGTTTTTCGGTTTTTTGATCATGGGAATGCTGAAACCTCCTGCGTCTGCGATTCATAACTACTCAGACTTGTCTTATATTACAAAAAAAGGGGTTAAGGAGAAGTGTTTATGTGGGTTTAAGATAATACAGCTGTTAAGGAAGTGGTCTCTCGTATTAATGAAGCAATGTGGCAACTTGGACCTGAGAGAGAAGAGAGAAAGATGAATTAGTATGTTTGTAACAGAGAAGGGAAGCTTTCATTTTTAAATTCCGCCCCCGCCCCCCCCAAGGTAGGGAAAATCGGTGTGCGCTTCTGGGTCAGATACGACTCTCAGGGCTGACGCCTGGGCGCGAGACACAGGGGGGCGCCTTCGGAAACGGCTGGAACACACTTGCCCTTTCACATCTGTCCCATGTGGTTGGACGCGTCTCCCATGCCGGGGTGCGGGCCCGCCAAGGACAGCGGGGGCGGCTCCGAGGAGACCTTCTCTTCTTCCCTTCTCTTCAGACACGCGGCTTTCGGGTTCAGGTTCCTTTCTGTGGGAGAGGAGAGCATGGGGGGCTGAGGTCTCACCCAGGGCTTCTGGTGTGGGGCAGCCACGCTACGCTTCTGCGGGTCTGCTCCGCCCTTCTCTCAGGTGCTGCCTTCCAGAACAAGAGGGCCGAGCGGGAAAATGCGCACTGCTGCGATTCCCTGGCTCAACCTCCCGCATCTGCCTGGGGCAACTCTGTGGGCGCTTACGGTCTCAGAAAGTCGGTAAAGCAAGTACTTGCTCTTCAGTCGCCAGGTCACGTTCCCCTCTTTTCCGACCCCGGGGACCGCAGCCCGCCCGGCTCCTCCGTCCACGGGATGCTCCTCACAAGCGCATGTCCCCCTGCAGGGGCTCCTCCCGACCCAGGGATCGAACCCACGTCTCCTGGCCTGGCAGGCGGAGTCTTTACCCCTGGGCCACCTGGAAGCCCCGAGCGAAGATGCTGAGCTGGGGTTGCTGAGAGGACCTAGGGTAACGTCCGTCCCAGCTGCAAGGAAACGCCTGGGGCTTCATTACAGGGGGAAGGGGGGCTGCCCTGTAGGCTGCCGTGTGGCTGAAACACGGGAACGGCCCCAGGATGCTAGGGGTGCCTCGGCCGCGACCCTCGGGCTCCACCCTGACCTCCGCAAGGAACCCGGCCGCCCGCCCTGACCTCGGACTTGCTGCTCCAGGCTGAGGATGACGGCCACGGCCTGGTGGAGGATCAGGAGCTTGGTCTGCGGCTTGTCGCTCTTGAGGTGCAGCTGCACCATGCGGCCCAGCTCCTTGAACGCCTCGTTGATGTCGCGCACGCGCAGGCGCTCGCGGGCGTTGTTCGCCATCCGCCGCTCCTTCTCCCGCTCCGCCTTCTGCTCGGGCGTCAGGTCCTCGTCGTCGTTATTGCTGCGGACACAGGGGAAGACGCGGCATTTTCTAATGGGGGGGCGGAAAGGGACGGTTTCTGAATGCCCTCCGACTTCTTCCCGAGCTGTCGGGGAGCTTTCCCGTCTCAAGCCCTTGTCCCTGGTGGAGTCTTCTCTCTGCCAGGGCTCGGCATTGCTTCAGGTGGTTATGACAGTCCCTGCGTGAGACATTCTGAGTCTCACAGATGTAAAACCCAAGCCCAACAGGAGAGGTTCAGACTGGGGCCCCAAGTGCACCGTATGGATAGAAGGGAGCCAAAAAGGGAAAACACGGCTCTGGTCCATAAAGCCATGTGCGGCAAAGCAGTGCACGGCCAACTCCGGCTCAAGCTACACTTCAGGACCGCAATCCAGAAAGTGCTGGAGACCCAAACTGTTTTTTCTTTTTCAAACTTTCATAATGTGACATGTGAACCTGAGGAAAACAAGGGACTGAAAAACGATGTGGATACTTCAAAATTAACACAATGCAGCTCTAACAGGATTAAGAAGGTCATCCATTCAAGACAATGAATGAGTGAACACGAGGGCCTGCTGTCTGCTAACCAGCTTGGAGGGCTTGGTCAGGCCACTTACTGTATCCGAGTCTCACTTTCTCCATGTATTAAATATAGCAAGGTTAGAAAAACATCATCTCCATAACCTTTAACATTATGGATGTTTAGGGTCACGAGACAGGTTGGGGAAACCTGAGTTTCAGGCAAACCCAACCCAACTCAACTCAAACTTACTGGTTATCAATGACCACGACCTCATTGTGAGACAAAAATGAAGCCGGAAAGCTGATCTCTGATTGTTGAGAACAGAAATGATTCACTCAAAGGCATGGTTGGAGCCAGCAGTCTGGAAAGACAAGGTGACTTCTACTTCTGGGTGAGATCCTGATAAATTATAAACTTTTGAATGGGAGGCAGATAGGATGATGATGAGCTACTTGGAGAGCCTGTCATATCAGGAGGATTTCATGGCATCAAGGTTTCTGTTTCTGGGGAATCACTTAAAAAAGAGGGGCATGGGAGATGCCTTAGAAAGAACAGAGCAAGGAACTCCAAGTGGGACAGTCTGAATTAACATGAACAAGAACCTTTTTTGAGCATGAGAGACATTAAAAATGAAGTATACTTCACTCAAAAACTCCATTATAAGGAGCAAAATGGCAGTGACCATCTGTAAGGATGTCAACCTAGAGATCTGAGCACTGACCCCAAGGACCAACAAGGTGAGCCTCGACCTTAATATTCCATGAATCTGAAAGGCTGAATCTGAATGAACATATGAATCACAACCTTTCAGAGCTGGAGGAACATGTGGGAAGCCATCTACTCACTTCAATGTACACTTAAGGAGTACTGGCTTAAAATCTATGCATTCAGGACCTCCCTGGGGGTCCGGTGGTCTAGACTCTGCGCTTGCACTGCCTAGGGCCATGGGTTCAATCCCTGGTCAGGAAACTAAGATCCCACATGCTGCTTAGATGGGTCAAAACATTATTTTTAAAAAAAAGTTAAAAAGAATTTAAAACATGAATGGCTCCAAGTCTTCCACTGTGAAGGATCTCTGTGTAACTTCCACATTGCAGTGAGGATGCATCATGACACAGAAGACCCAGTCAGGCAGAAATGGAGTGGATCCCTGGGCTGCAGCACACGCTGCCCACAAAGATGATGCATGCAAGTAAGCCAAGAGCACTTGCAAGGGAGGCAGACACCAAAGAAAGATGCTTTAAGACTTGGCTCGCCTTCCTGTAGGTTAAACTCCCTTCCAGATGGGACTGTCTGCCTTGGATGTGTGCTGATGAATGCACAGCTGAACTGAGCCCATCAGAAAGCTCTCTTTCTCCGCCATCTGATTCTCTTCCTCACTTCCTCTGCCGGCCCATCTCTCTCCCATCCATGACCTTGGCCAACGCCAAGGAATTCAAGGTGACTGTGAATTCACGCCCACAGCCCACCACAAAAGTAAGATGTAACAAGCAAAATGAGAACAGAGTCGAGTTTCTGCTGGTCCTGTCTAGAAGGTAAAAATTTGGGTAATGTTTTTACATAGCAAACATATGCCACACTTTTTCCAAAGTGGGGCTGAACATGGGAAATTGTTTTCCAAGTGTATTCAGGCCAGTAATGAATGAGAATGGGTTATCCACTTACAAGTTGTTTATGCAAACAAAACTGCCTAGATTTGGAAAGCCTTGCCAGACAACAGTTTTGGAGTCCTAAGTGAACGTCAAGAGAGTGACCTTTGAAACAAGAAGGTTCTTAACAGCAAGTTTAAATGCTGCATTGAGACTTCAAAGAATGAACTAAAAACGCATGTGTTATGGCCACTAGTTAAGTTACCAAGACTTGACTGAATTAACAGAGAAATTGCTAAGGATGTCAAAGGCCCTCCTGGGAACGTCTTATCATTCCAAGGCAAGAGTTAGGAAATGGCCAAGGGCCAGGAAACCACAGCAATGGTGGAAAGGTGTAAGCTCGAAGGTTCCAGAGTTTTCAAAACTGTGGTAGAACTTAGTAACAAATATAACGACAAAGGCAATATGAAAAGATGGCATGTCCTTAATCCCTAAAGGACCCTAGGCATAACCTTGAGAACGACGGCCTCTAGAAGGGAGGAATCAGGACTTCTCTAGCGGTCCAGCGGCTAAGACTCTGTGCTCCCAACGCAGGGGCCTGAATCTGATCCCTGGTCAGGGAACTAGATCCCACAGGCCCACACTAAGACCCAGGGCAGCCAAACAAATGTTGTTTATAAAGGGAGGCACTGTCATAGTACAGCTCATTAAATTTCCAAATAAAAATTATCCAAGAGCACCAAGGCAAAGAACGTGGGTGTCACGATGTTCCAAAAAGTCCATCTGCTTATCAGATTACAGTTCAAGGAGACAGATTCTAATTTAAAGATATTGGGGAGCTGAGAAAACTGATCAGAAGCTATTTTCCTGCAATTGAATTTTCTGTAGAAAGGAGTAGCCAAGAAAAAAAATAGCAACATAGGTACTACTCTTATACATATATATATCTCTCTCTCAACACATGTAGACTCAGGCTGGGAAATCGGTACTTTCTCACTTTGAAGGTAAGGAAAAAGTTACAACTGCACATATATCAATTGAGCTTTCAACAGCAATAGGATCTCTTTTTAGAAGTATTTTCGGAAGAACATTTCTGACCAAATTTGTAGAATAAGCAGTCTTACAAATCGACTGCTTGCATTTGAATTGGTGATAAATTGTTTTTGCCGTTTTGTGTCATTATCAGCATTGGGTCCAAATTCATAAATGCAAAGGCAGTTTCGGCTTTCCTAGAGTACAGGTATCTCAAATGATACGTTCGTGCCTCTAGAGCAAGCCTTTCCTTTTTAATTTTTAGCTGCAGATTTACCTTCCAGGAAAAAACTGAATAGTTTCTTCCTGTTCTGTTCACTTCATCAAAGTCCAATAAAGGAATTAAATGAAGCGACAGTATTATATACTGTTACCTAGATCTTGACCTAGTAATGGATTTGATATCCTTCTTGTCGTCATCTAATTTCTTGTCCTCGGAAGATTTCGTGTCTTGCAGGTTTTCGTCACCCTCGTCGTCGGATTTGATCTCAGAGCTGCCGGAGGAGACACTCTGGCCCTGCAAGCCTGGTGGCATGCCTGCAGACAAAAAAAAAAGAGAGAGCAGGTGACACACCCACCAAAGCCTCGAGGCACAGACACACATGCCCCAGGCTGCAGGGCCGCTGGCTATTCATTTCAGACCGCCCAACTGTGTGATCCATCACTTTCCTCATCATCTTTAGTTAAGTTTCAAAAATGCACCTGCAGAAACAAGTTATCCCTGCATTGGCGCTGAGGTTAAATTCTATTTTGCAATCTTTTGGAGTAGATGGTAATTTCACTGTCTACAAAACATCAACTTAATTGCAATGAAAATCATAATCATGAAAATCACACACCTCAATGTTCTGATTAAGAACCCAAGTAAATATCAGCTATTATATTGAGTTTCTTCCATATGCAATGGTTTAATAGAAAAATGTCCTTAAAATATAATTCCCAGGGAGTACGCTAAATACGTACAGTCGAGACTTCAATACGTACCCTAATGATATTCTGAAATTAGGCTTCTCTTATCCTCGAGGAGTAATCAGTGTTTAAAAATGGTACATATGGAAAGCAGCTCAATGAAGACATTTCTAGCTCTTCCACTGCTCAACTTTCCAAGATCACAATATATCTTAAAACGTGGCCCAAATGCAATCTTTTATTTCTAAGGTAGAAGCGTGTCTATTCAGTATTTCCTTCCATCTGTAATCTATGGGGTCCAGAATCTTGTCCCTCAAAATCTGATCAGGGGACCAGGAGTATGCTTATCCCCTGGAAGCCCATTAGAAATGCAGAACCCCAGACTAACTGAATCAGAATCAGCATTTTAACAACATCCTCAGGTCATGCTTGTACACAATAAGAAGGGCTGACCTAAGACAAAGAAAACCCAAAGACTCTTCAAAAGAAAGGGCCATCAAAGTCTGACTATTCGGATAAAAATGGGCAGGCATGCCCACATATAGTTAACAATCAGATTCTTACAATGCTTAATACTTGGACAAATGCTTACACATATCCGTTCTTGCGGCACTGTTAGCACATTTTATTCTCAATGTGAGGGCAATGGGGTATTACGTAAGCATCTCTTGGTCATCGGGCCAGCCATTTGCAGAGGGACCTGGAACCCAGGTCTTGCTCCTGTGGCCCTGCCACCTGGGGTCTTGGAAAGCCGAAAGGAGTCAGGGGTACGGTGCAATCAGGACAGAGCCAGATGACTCATCCGACTGAGTCCCATTTTTGAAATGTACCTACATTTCCTTCCATCTGAAGCAACAAAAACCCATTTCCTTCCTTCCTCTTCATTTGGAAACATCACTGTCAGGCTACAACTAACCACATTAAAGGATCTGGATGAGCGCAATGTGGAAATAGCTAAAATCACATTTCCTCTCATCAGTATCTGGTCTCATCCCCTGCTGCAAACAGGAGCAGGGTTTCAGAAGATGCTGGAGGAAAACAGTTACCGAAGAAACACAATTAGCCGTCGACGTTCGAAAGCCTTTCCCATTTCCTTACCATCTTGTTACCGAAACGGCTTCGTGGTCACGGGCCAGTGCTTCCTGAGGGATGAATGCCAAGGAAGCACCGAGGCACACGGGGTCTACTGTTTCAGGGAAATGAGACGTGCCCCTCCAAGGTGGACCTACCTCTGTAAGGGTCCTGGGGTGGGTTCAGATCAGGGGAAGTTGCCGACTGGACAGGTAGCTGCGGCACCGGCACCTGGTTCGGAACGAGAGAGTGGCTGCCTCGCAGGGCCACGCCGTCTTCACGATGGGCCCCGACCTGAAAGAGCCAGAGGGACGGTGGAGGTAAGTGGGCATCAGAGGTGCGACTGCAGGGCCCCAAGAAAGGAAGACCAGCCTTTGAAAACAAGACTCCCCAGTGCATTTCACTAGAGGGCGCTGAAGGATCATACATGCAGCTACAGTCCTCAGCGGAAGGAAAAAAAAAACACTTAACGCTCAGTAAGATGCTGTGCTGTACATCCAGTGACAAATATGGCAGAGGAGCTCAGGCAGGTAAAACGTCAAATTGTCTCCCAGGGTGCTGCGGTGGAGCGTACTGATTCGCACCCATCTGCCTTCTATCATGTCCGCCAACAGATCTGACAATTATCTTAATGCCCATATGCTTAATTGTGGGCTTCTCAATTCCCCCATTGCTATCGGAAATCCTACAGGAATTTCAATTTGGCATTCGACTTTCATTTCAGGGGATAAGATTCTCAGGCCTGCCATGTTTTTCTTTTTTTTTTTTTTCCATAATGCCAGCTAAGCCTCTGACAGCGGAAGCTATAGCAGTATGGGACGTAGCCCCTGCTCGGTACAAACATAATAAAATGTCACCTGGCTTTCCAAAACTGGCAGCCCATTCCAAATTAATGTTTACTGTATTTCATCAGCTGCTGAGTTCCAAATCCAAAGGGGGACCGTTTCTGCCAATGCCACCATACCGGAAAATGTACCAATAAAGGTTTTATTAAACACACCAGTAATGCCATCATTGCCATGCAAAGATGTTTGGACATTTTTCCATTTTTTTTTTTAAAAACTATTCTGATCCTAGATAGACACCATATTGGAAACACTCTCGATGACTCCAAGAATAAAATTACAGAGTACAGCATGATGACTGGGTCTGGAAAAAAAATACTGCTGAGTTTTTTATTAATTACTACTACCTACTCTGGGGTCCAGAGATGTTGAACTTATGGCACTGAGACAGTAATAGCTGACTTTTACAGTGAACGCCTTCAAGGAAGACCATTGAGCATTTGGAAATCAAGAGGACCGTGAGTCAAGCTTCACTGGCATTCCACGTAATTATCTGTTAGTGTATTGTTTGGTGGGTCTAACACTAAAAGTATCTCTCCATGAATTTACACTGCTATGAATCAAAGAGTGTATGTTTTTTCCCAATCTGAAATCGAAAGCCACAAAGCAAAATCTTCACTCTTTTGCTACCCAGTGTTTTAAAAGAGTATTTTCGCCAAGCGCAACAACAATAAGAATCTGAACTGCAACAATAAAATGCACAGAACCAGATGAAGCATGTGCTATCTGAAGACAGCCTAGTATGAACTGTCACCTTTACAGACTCCAAAACAACGCAGAAGATGATGATACAGAGGGAAGGGGGAGGACCATATAAATCATACTAACTGCTGAGATTCAAAACACAGCAAGAATAAAACTATTATACAGAGAATGGATAAATGACAAGGTCCTACTGCACAGCACAGGGAAATACATTCAATGTCCTGTGATAAACCATAATGGAAAAGAATATGAAAAAGAATGTATATACATATGTATCCACTGGACAGCAGAAATTAACACAGCGCTGTAAGCCAACACCACGTTTTTATAATTTTTTAAATTTCAAAATAATTTTTTTTTTAAGTTAAAACAAAATACAGCAAGAAGAGCACAGGATTTAAGGACTCGGGCACACCGGGAAGTTTAGATGAATGCTGCAGCTGAGGGATCTGGGGGAGCTTCATGCTGTCTGTCCTCTGGGTGCCTGTGTCCCTCCTCAGAGCAGTCTGGAAGGTGGCTCGTTCCTATTGATATGTGGGTGCTTCAGGTATATTAAGAACCTGATAATCTTCCAAAACAGCTACTCCATCTCCAGCACAAGTTGGCCTCCTTGGACACTGCAGCCACAGGTCCTGGATTTAACTTCCAGAGCTCCGCGGCATAAGTGTCAGCCCTTTTCACATACTGAGCACTACCGCCACGCCTCTCCTGCCTTGCACCTGTAACAGAAGCCTGACCTCTCGCAGGCAGACCATGCCCACCCAGCTCCCTGCAGCCGTTTCTCACTGTGTATGTTTTCATTTCCCTTTCATACCAAAGAATGATAGCTTTTTTCCACTTTTATATTTGTGCAATTAGAAGACTGATTCAATCAACGACTATCCTTTCATTCTAAGATGTCAACTTGAAAGCATGAATTTTACAGGCCCTGATCAAATGGTAGCTCTTTAGCGAAGACCGTTATTAAGTATAACCTAAATAATTATCCAACTGCTGATTCATAGTTACTGGCCTTCCCAGTGGATTACATTTCTTTCCACAAAGGATGAGTCTAAGTTGGAATCACTGAAGGTAACCACCAATCTGAGCGTGGCAGAGATTCCCATACCCTCCTTCTATTTTAGAATCATTCTGTTAAAACCCTCAAGCCTTCTTTGTGGGCAACTGAGATGCGATTCAAGGTTAAGACATTGCTTTTCAATTAAAACATATTCAGTTATTAATCCAGAAATTTCTTTTTTTTCCCTTCTAGATCGTGTTTAGTTTTTAAAAGAACCTACACCCAATGACCCTTCTATTCTCTCTGCCTCAACTATTATGATAGACAGCATAACTAAGTGAAAATTAACACAATATGAGAGTTAAAAATATGTAGATTCTAACTGTAACTGGTTTCTTTACTTGTTATAAATCTTGGGTAAGTTACTCAAACCCAAAATGGAGAAAATAACATTGGAAGTGACAGTGAATAAATCTCAGGTTTATTGCAAGGAGCAGTAGTATGCAAGACAGTTGGTACACAAAGGTGCACAATAATTACCGACACTGTTAGGTGTTTCAGCTGAAAATACTTGCTTACTACATATAAGTAAGAGTCTACACAGTTTAAGAAACCTGAGAAGTCAGGCTACTTTCACTTATGATCCTCTTTGCACTCTATGTTGTTCATGTCCATTTGGTTTTAAATCTTTCTCCTGCAGAATGACAGCGAAATCTTAAATGATCCATAAATATGTTTGAGAAGGTGGCTGTTCTGACTAGATGTTGGCTTTTACCCACGCTTATTACCTAACTTTAATTTTCTAAAGATCACCTGAGAGCCCCTGAAATAATACATTCTTTTCCATAAAGGAAGTTGAAAACATTCTCTGTGCTATCAGAAGGCCTCTCTTGTAGTATATTTCGGGAACAAATGGATCAATAACGGTAGGTCTAGATCCATGGATCCATCTGATCAGCCTGACTCTCCAGGATCCATTCCATTGCCCGTGTCTGTGGAATAATATTCCAATTTGAAGAATTAGCTTTGCTCTGCTTGCTTCCTTGGCCACAGACAGCATTTCCTAACCCTATTTACTTCTCCCTCAGAAACATTATTTCTGGTCACATAAGAGAAGGAAAAAAACCACAGTGAATGGCCAGCACAAACCCATCAATAGAATAACTCAGAAATAGATGGTGCGACCAATACTGCCATCTGTATATGTGAGAGTCAGGATTTGCCCACTTACAAATACATAATGTGACTAGAAAAAAAGCAGATTCCTTTAACCTACAAATCAATTCTAAGGATGGCACCCAGAAAATCCATATTTCATTAAAGTCCTATTTTGAGAACCTTTTCATCTAGATAAGCAATGAAGTTAAAAGGCAGCCAATGAAAACAGCTTTATCAATACTGATTGTAAATTTTTTTGCAGTCTTTAACAATAGAGTCTTCTTATAGTCACATACCATATGGTTTTAGACATATCTATGTTAAAAATAGAAGACAGAACTAAAATATAAACATTATTCAATAATTGCTAATTGATCAGAGAGTATATTTATTAATTCAGCAAATCTAGCTGATGTGGTCATTCTGGAAGGTGCTGGGGATGCATGGTGAGTAACTTAGATGTGGGACCTGGCCCATGTGGGGCTTACAGCGATCCTTGGTAGAATTTTCATGGAGTGATCAATTTACTGAGGTGATTTTTAACAGCAAGGACCAGAAATTCATTCCGCCTTGCTCAGGTAAAAGGAGATTTAACAGGAAGATTTCTTTTTTAAATTTTATTTATTAGAGGATAACTGTTTTATAATGCTGTGGTGGTCTCTGCCATACATCGACGTGAATCGGTCATCATTATATACATACCCTCTCCTCCTGAGCCTCCCCTGCCGCCTTCATCCCTCTATGTCACCCACAGCACCCGGCTGGGCTCCCTGTGTTACACCCCCGCTGGTTACCTACTTCACATGGCAGTGTATACACACGAAAGCTACTTTCTCACGTTGCCCTGCCCCCCTTCCCCTGCAGCGTCCACGAGGCTGTTCTGTATGTCTGTGTCTCCATTTCTCACCTTTGTTAAATAGGTTTGCCAACACTATTTTTCTAGATTCCATATACGTATTTGTTAATATAGCATATCTGGTTTTCACTTTCTGACTTATTTCACTCTGTATAGCAAGTTCTAGGTTTAAACTCTTCATTAGAATGGACTCAAATTTGTTCCTTAGGAATAAAACTACCATATGACCCAGCAATCCCACTACTGGGCACATACCCTGAGAAAAATCCTACTTCTAAAAGACACATGCAGCCCTGTTCCTGGAGCACTACTTACAACAGCCAGGACGTGGGTGCAGCCGAGATGTCCATCGACAGACGCAGGGACATGGATGAAGAAGTTGTGGTACACGACGGAATATTACTCAGCCATAACAGGAAGATTTGGTGACTAAAGCTCAGGGCCTGGGGAACTCCTGTGACCTACGGCCATCCCTTGTCCCCCAGGGGCCATCCCAGCCTCTCCCACCCCTGTTGGTACCTCTCTCTCTGGCTTCTGCCCACTCTGGACCACACCCTGGACTCTTCTTTCACGGGGCTCCCAGTACATCCTTCCAGGTTCTGAACCTGCCCCTAACTCCCTCTTTGTTTTAATATTTCTGAGTTCAGAATGCTGAGATCATCTGAGGGCCTGGCTCATCATTCTGAAGAAGTGGACCATCCCATGAACAGGCCAGCCTGGAACCAGATGTCCCCCTCCCCCAATTTGGTAGGGCATACCCAAAGGTCCAGCGGTAAGGAATCTGCCTGCCAATGCAGGAGACATGGGTTCAATCCCCGGGTTGGGAAGATCCCCTGGAGAAGGAAACGGCAACCCACTCCATTATTCTTGCCTGGAGAATCTCATGGAAAGAAGACTGGTGGGCTACAGTCTTATTATAAGGTTGCAAAGAGTCAGACACAACTGATTCGAGTTAGCACACAAATATATATACACACTCACACATGCATGCACAGAGAGGAGGGGAGCAGAGTTTAGGGACAAACTACTTCCTGGAGTTTTCATTTTAAAACTCTCTCTCTGTGTCTGTGTGTGTGTGTATGTAGATGCAGATATGAAAATCACTTTCGTTTTATCATTGAGGGGAAAACCATCATAGTCCACCAACTCAAGCTGAGGCCAAGATGTCTAACTGAATTACAAAATTTAATAGCTGCCACAACTCCTCCAACATAAACAGATTTTAAAGATATGCAACTTCAAATGAGGTGGCTGTTGGCAACGCTGTTTTTATGCGGGGATGCACGGAGAGTGCCCTGGTAAATATCCTTCTCCTGATCCTCGCGCTCACAACAGACATCACAAACAAAAAAGGCATTCAGTGTTTCTGCTCTCTTTGTTTCCAGGGAGTATTATGAAAGTAATTATTCTGTTGTATTTAAGAGGCCTATTGCATGGATGGGAAAATGTATTAAATTTCATTTGGCAGTTATTCAATCCTTGTTAATGTTATCTCCAGCGATAACTGCTTCAAAACAGGCTTTCAGACCTCAGTTCCTTCTCCCCTACCATAATCCTTCTAAAAGAGTATAGGGTGGGAACTTTAGGAAATTTGTCATCAGTTTTTAGATCCAGAGATAATGACACAAAACCAGAAATGCTGTTAGAAACATTTTGGTATCTCAAAATCAAAGTCTGTAATTAATGGCATCGTGTTCAAAAATTTCCTTTTGACAGAGGTGTTTTTTAGAAAGAAGGAAAATAACAACAAGAGAATGGGCCCAGAAAAAAAGTCCTGGTAACTTTTACTTTTCTCTCTTTTAACTTTCTCTTGTTTTGCCATAATCATTAAAAAAAAAAAATGTTGATGGGCTTTTTACTGTAATTAGACACCCATTGACAGAGAAAACAGTTTTGGTGTCTGAACTGTAATCTCCTCATGAAATATCAATTATACATGACAGTCAGAGAGTGCTCGATTTCAGTTTCAATTATCTTGCCAGATCTGTGTCATAACAGAGGAAAGCAAACATTTTCTCAAATGTGCAAAAAATATCATTCAGTCCAAAAGGGGCATCTTTTACAGAGGTGGGAAGTGGTCTTGCAAACTTCAATAGCTCACAGATGGGAACTCGGAAGTTCATGAAACAGCAGTGGTAGATATTGAGAAACAGTATCAGAGGCACTGAATTCTGTAGAAAACGAGAGTAGGCTCTGCAAACCAACTCTTTCATGTGAGAAAGCGGTGGCATCTGGGAGACCCTTCAACCACGAATATAATTTCCACATTCCTCAGTTTTAAAAAATTAACAGACCATTTTTTAAAATTCATGTGATTACACACTGAAAGGACTTTTCACTCAAGTCAGATCTGGATTCAATTCTTTAGTTTGGATCTCGATTCTTAAAATGTTCACTGGGAGAAAACCTAATTTTCTTAAAAAAAATTTCCCCTCCCCAGAAATCTCACAGCTTCAACTATGCTTTATCTGAAAACGGAAGGTATTTCTTAACTGGGCAATTCTTGGAAATGAATTTAACGCTTATTCCCCAGATGATAAAATAACATTCGAAAGGATTTAAGCTTGTCTAAACGACCCTGACCTTGGCAGTGTTAACCTGTCACGGGGTCAGCCGGGCTGAAACTCTCATGATGTCCACCAAAATGGTTAAAAATAAATGATTCTCTGATCGAGTTTGAGAAATGCAAATGGCAGTTGTGTGATTTCAGTTCATCTTTTTTTTTTCCCCCCTTAACTCAAGTTTCATCTATTAAAACTGTTTCATTTCTCTCCTCTGTATCCCCACCCTCTGCCCCCAATACTTTACATCACTTTCCTACACCGGAAACTAGAACTGGATGAAGCCCATCGGGCGGGGGGCCTTGGGGGCTGGTTAGCAGAGTCCACTCCGGCCCTTCCTGGCCCCAGGATGGGGGGAACTAATCCAAGCCTAGTGAACTAAGCCCACGCAGCACAGAGATTATGGTGCAAATTTGCAGTTACTCGTAAGCAGCTTCTTTTGCTAGAGTGAAGGAAAAGACAACTGGACACTGGATACGTGTCGGAATTTCCGGTCCCTGCAGAATAAACACACCTGTGTCTGGCTGCCTGGCACACAAAGTGCTCTGCAGCTGGCCCAAGAAGCCTGTTACTAGGGATTTATCCTTAACTAACAGGCTTTCATTTAAAACATTTTAAAAAATTAATGTTTATTGGAATTTAGTTGACTTACAAAGCTGTGTTAGTTTCTGTTATATAGCAAAGTGAATCAGTTACACGTATACATTTACCCACTCTTATGCAGAGTCACAGATGTAGAAAACAAACATGGTTACCAAGGGGAAAAGGGGATAAACTGGCAGACTGGGACTGACATATACACACTACTATATCTACAGAAGGTAATAATCTACTGTACAGCCCAGGGAACCCTACTCAATACTCTGTAATGACCTCTACAGGGGAAGAATCAGGCCTTTATGTTTAAAATGCTTTTCTTTGTTATGCAAGTAACACCTGCTGATTGTAACATTTTTGGAAAAGCAGTGGAAGTGTAAAGAAGCTTGTGTAACAAAACATTTCTTCCCCATCCCTTCTGAAATACTCAGCGTGTAAATGCTGTATCCTCTGCCCTTGGGCCCTTGCACATCAAGATTCTTGCATGGCTTTTCACTGTCCTATGGTTTAAGTCTAAGATAGCTTATCAATACCTTATGCTTCACCTGGACACCAAAGGAGCACGCTGGTACCCTCCTGTTCAAATTTCTTCATCTCCATCTTCAGTTACCTGCTTGTGACCTCCCGTTTGGTGCCTTCACTCCCACATCCCCAAGGCCTAAGCTGAGCCTTCCATCTTCTGTCCCCCGGGACACAAGGGCTAGTTCCCTCCCCAGGACCCACTTTCATTTGTCCTACAGACCCCCTTACTCTCATTCCTCCTAGTCTGCCTGGGTCTCTAGGACTCTCAACATCTTGTTGGATCTGGAGAGGGCTCTCCCCTAACTGTTAATGATGGACATCACTTGAGGCCATTGTCTAGTAGGGCAGGGCATACGCTCCAAGGATGTTGTTTGGCTGCTATTCACAAAGCCTATACCTCTTCTGAAATGTAAGCACCCCAAAGGCAAGCACTGGGTCCTTGTATAGGACTGTAATATCACAAGGTGCAATTATGTACTTCCTAAACTGTCAGGGATGACACCAGTGGCATATATCCTGTGAGACACTCTGAAATCTAAAAGCTTTTGGTATTGCTGACTATAGGTTAGCCATTTTCTATTAAAAAAATTTTTTTTCATTTAATTCAAAAGGCCTTAGGAATGGCTATTATGTATATGTAAGCCACTGCAGGAAAAAATAATAAAAGATAGATGTGTGTATTACTTCGTGGCCTCTCATATCTTAACAGCAGATTAATATAAAAAATACTATATAAGGCAAAATAAGATGAATGTCATAAAGGAGTATCAGGTCATGTAGGGTTTTAAAGGATGAATGAGATCATATCAGATGGAGAAACCAGAGACAACTTCAAGAAAACGGTATTGTAGACAGGGTTTGAAAAATGGGTAGAATTTTGATACAGATTAACATCTCAACTTTAAATGAAAGTTCCTGTTTTTACAACAGTAAGTGCCTATATATATGTATACACATATATATATATATATATATATATATATATATATATATATATATATATATATAGTAGCTAAGGACTGCACATCAACCTGTTTCCATATTGTCAGACGACATATTTTGGGAAAAAAGCAGACTTTGGTAAAGCCCTTTATAAACCTCAATGGCTCTGTTACCAAGTGAACAACATAGGGCATTCTGGATACAAATGGTACCTCACTGTATGTGTCTATTACTGGCCCAAATGATTCACTCTTATTTAACTGCAATGAAGTCTTTCATCTCCCAGCTATACAATAATAGTTTCCATATGACCAGTGGCTCTGCTATAAATAAGATCAAAAGCAAAAGAAAGGATTTAATAAAAGAAAATGACATTAAGAGTAGCATTAAATCAGGGGGGAAAATACCAATATCCAGCTCTTCTTTTTTTTTTTTTTTAGAATAAAGCTCTACAGAGTACTAAGCAACTTCCCCCAATATGCCATGAAAAGGTATTTACAAGCAGTAAGCATGTGCAGAATCCATCTGCGTAGGACTCAGAGTGGCCAAGATTAATTTGGGGGGTGAGAGGGGGGCAGTGGGGCAGGGGGCGGGAGAACACTCCTGCACAGAGGCAGGCTGAGACCAGGTACCAGCCTCAAGAGCCAGCTGCACAGGGCAGAGTTCAAGGGAACGTGTCAGGGGCAGATTTCCACTGGTTTCTCCGGCCTCTTCTCTTATTTTATGGAGATGGGCTTTTTGGTAATCCTGAGTTTCTCAGAGAGTCATAACATTGCTCAACCCTAGTACTTCAGTTCTGAGAAAGGAAGTTTTTTTTGGCAACGCACAGTGATTTGATATGAAGAGCCAACTTCCCAAACAAATTTTCTTCTAGTTCTTTAAAAAAAGAAAAAAAAATTACAATGTTAATCTCTATCCCCGACTGGATAAACAGCTGCTAATAACCGCCAGATCCCAGGGGAAGAGGCCGTTTCCTTTCATCTTCAGGCTGGTGGATATCTGACGTGCACTGGACTTCAGTGGTTCCACATGCTCTGCACTTGGCCTGTTTCAAAACCGCCCCCTCCTGGTCCTGCCAATTCGGGTTCCTTTTCTGCCTTTTCCTGAGATTCGCCTCTGTGAACTCGGAGGACAGACCAAGTTCTGGGGCTGTTTATTTGAAACGATGGTTCTTTTTACTGTGGGTGTATTTAAAGAGGAAATTCAAGGGCTTATAACACCTAACGGAAGTTAAAGCCTTGGACCTTTGTATTTGAAGCCTTGGGAGGGAAACAGCCATTTCAGAGGGAGCTAATTATTCACTCGAGGGCTGGCTATGTTCAAAGATGCTCAATTTCCAATAGCGTCGCTAACGCTATTACTTTATCAGTTTGTGTCCTAAATAAAGGAACCAACTTCAACACTTTTTCCTCTAATAGGAAATACCCTGCAGAAGATTATAGGGCCAACTGGGCCCCAGAGTCCTTCTCACTTGTCCCTGAGCACCTGCTTTTACTGGTGACCTCAGTTCTACACCTCAAGATTCAGACATTTCTCAAAACAGCTTTTTAAACAAAAACCAGCTGTTCCCCATCTAGACTAGAGGGGGAAAATTTTTGGGCGGCTTATAGAAACATTACCCAGAGACGACCGTTCTCCAATAACTTTCACACACTTGCAGCTCCAAACCAGACCCGTCCCTGCGCAGAAGCTGGGGAGCAGGCAAATGTGAAATTAAAATGTGGAAATTCAACACCGTGGTTTTTGACAATACATCCAATTAAGTGCTTGAAAATGAATGTGGCTATTGTATCAGGACAATGCAAAAGATCTCATTTAACTAATACTGGACAGAGCTTTTGGTTAAACTCCACTTTATAGTTCTGAGTTGATTTATGGATCCAGAGGAAGCTATCATTATGCGAAACTGTGAAAGTCAACCAATTAGGTGGAATCCTGGCATTTCAGAAATTCGATGTTACAGCTTCTCCTCCCCCGCCCCCCCCCAGCTTTTCACTCCTAAAGCTGCTTTGCCGAAACCCTCTTCTTATTTCAAATCCACTTTACACTTCTGTTTTCTAAGCAATGAAGATACTTTTGATTTTGGGAAAAAAAAGATCTACAACCCCAATAAAAGTTAAAATAACACAACAGCCACAGGTTTTGGAAAAAAGAATAAAATGGCCAAGGCCTAGGCTTGGCTTTTTTTTTTTTTTAAGGCTTGGCTTTTAAACGGTGCCAAGTTGCTCCGGCATTTTCTGTTTTGGTATGAATGACATAACTGAATTACTTCATGAGCTGCTACTTTAATTCCTAAGGGTGGAAAATTCCATGAGTTAATTTAATTTGGATGTAAAAAATATACATGAAAATTCACTCTTCCTGTGGACTCCCCTGTGAAAGATGCGAGCCAGTTGCTGAGCTGCTGTGCTCTGAGGGGGGCTCCAACCCACAGCAGCCTGCCTGGCGCACTGCACCGTCGCGCCCTTTTCTTACTTCCATTTGGGCGCAGAGGACCCCTGATGTGCCGCGTATTTTTTTGGATCCTGTGGATTCTGTGGGGCTGTAATGCCCCGTCGAGCCTGACTCTGTTGAAACTCAATGCTGACTCTACTATGTGCTCAGTGACACCTTCTCCAGGAAGCGTTCCCTGGCCATCCTGAAGGCTGGTCAAGGTCTGCCCTTCTTCCAAATCACTTCTCAGGTGACTTAACGCATTATCGACCAGGGGATTTCTGCGGAAACTCACACACATGGGCAGCAATTTATGTAAGCAAATACAGAAACGTCTCTGGTCAATAACGTTCGGGTAACAAAAGATGGATTAATACATCTCTGGTTACTTAATCATTCCACCCTCCACGGCAGTTGGTTAGGCACACACTTGAGCCCCCAAGGTCTGTGGGCTCAGAAACTCTCTCTCACACATGTATATACCCCCCAAGGACCTGAAGCAGAGACAGTGCAGAATGAGTGGAGAAACATCTGTGTATTTTCTAATCTATACAATACAGATTCTTCTCAGAAAATCTGCTTTCCTGAGAAAACGAGGGTAATGTTACTTTTTAAAAATGCACAGGTTGTATCTTCTAAATTATGGACAGTTTAGCACTGGCTAACAAATTATGAGGATAACTGCCGCCGGAAGCATCTACCTGCTTTTTCCTCTATTATTCAAGAGGTAAGCAAAGTCAAAATGTGTCGAGGTCATAGAGCCTGCTTTAAATGTGTTTTTGTATTGTAAAAGCAGAGGAGACAACTGTTGGGTTTTATGGATTTAAAGTTCATGAAGTGAGGGTGCTAAACTCTGGAGGAAACTTGAGGAACTAGGCTGGATTTGCCCTGGAAGCAAGGAGGGAAAGACTTTCGGGGCTTGATGCAGACTGACAATCCCATTTTTAGGTCATAGGGCCTGAATTTGAGTAAAATGGGTATTAGAGGAAGAAAAAGAGGATATACCTAATTTGGACCCAGTGCTGTGAGATCTGGGCACACAAGTTGCTGGACCACCTGTCTTAGGGGTTGTTAATGGAGAGTCAGTGGTCTCCAGCCAGTAAATAGCTGGATTTGAAACCTCTTGACTTGTGCTTAAACGAATGCAGAAGTATCACATGCTGAACTCCAGGATTCTAAAACTGTTGTAACCAGTCCAAGGGCAAGAGATCTTGTCTAGATAAGTCAGAGAGAGAAAGACAAATGCTGTATATCCTCAGGAATATGCAGAATCTAAAAAATGAACTAAAAGAAATGAGAGAATGGTGGTTGCTGAGGACGGGTGGCGATGACGGAATGTTGGTTGAAGGGGACAAACTTCCAGTTGTAAGATGAACACATTCTGGAGAATTTAATGTACTGTGTGCCTGCTCAGTGGCTTCAGCTGTGTCTGACCCTCTGTGATCCCATGGATTGTGGCCCATCAGGCTCCTCTGCCTATGGGATTCTCCAGGCAAGGATACTGGAGTGGGTTGCCATTTTCATCTCCAGGTAATATACAGCATGCAGGCAGTAACTAACAATACTGCATTTTATATTTGAAGTTGCTGACTGACAGCGGCTCTTAAAAGTTATCACCACCACCACCACTAAAAAAAAAAAAAAATCTGAATTATGCTAGGGAATGCAGGTGGCAGGTGTTAACTAACTTTATTGTGGTAACCATTTTGTAATATATACATGGATCAAAGCGTTGTGTTGTACACCTTAAACTTACCTATGTTAGATGTTAATAATAGCTCAATAAAGCTGACACCAATTTTTAAAAAATACATATAAAGAGAATTTCTTCAAGCTATTTTTCCTCTCTGCCTCCCCCCGCCCCGCAACCAAATTTTCTTAAAGAACAATATGGATACAGATAAAACCTTACAGTTAAGGTTGCTAATCTGCTTTCAGAAATTTTTGATAATTGTGGAGATTGGGAGAGATGGTGGAATGCTACAGATAGGCAAATATCCACATTAAAGAAAAAAAAAATTCAACATAGAAGCTATAGATGGATGATGGAGAAGACTAAGATCTTGGGTGAAATCCTATAACATGTAATTTAAAAGATGATTCCTAAGTGCTCTGACATGGAACAACAGACTGGTTCCCAATAGGAAAAGGAGGACGTCAAGGCTGTATATTGTCACCCTGCTTATTTAACTTAGATGCAGAGTACATCATGAGAAATATTGGGCTGGAAGAAGCACAAGCTGGAATCAAGACTGCTGGGAGAAATATCAATAACCTCAGCTATGTAAATGACACCACCCTTATGGCAGAAAGTGAAGAGGAACTCAAAAGCCTCTTGATGAAAGTGAAAGAGGAGAGTGAAAAAGTTGGCTTAAAGCTCAACATTCAGAAAATGAAGATCATGGCATCTGGTCCCATCACTTCCTGGGAAATAGATGGTGAAAGAGTGGAAACAGTGTCAGACTTTATTTTTTTTTTGCCTCCAAAATCACTGCAGATGGTTATTGCAGCCATGAAATTAAAAGATGCTTACTCCTTGGAAGGAAAGTTATGACCAACCTAGACAGCATATTCAAAAGCAGAGACATTACTTTGCCAACAAAGGTCTGTCTAGTCAAGGCTATGGTTTTTCCAGTGCTAACGTATGGATGTGAGAGTTGGACTGTGAAGAAAGCTGAGTGCCAAAGAACTGATGCTTTTGAATTGTGGTGTTGGAGAAGACTCTTGAGAGTCCCTTGGACCTCAAGGAGATCCAACCAGTCCATTCTAAAGGAGATCAGTCCTGGGTGTTCTTTGTAAAGAATGATGCTAAAGCTGAAACTCCAGTACTTTGGCTACCTCATGCGAAGAGTTGACTCATTGGAAAAGACTCTGATGCTGGGAGGGATTGAGGGCAGGAGGAGAAGGGGATGACAGAGGATGAGATGGCTGGATGGCATTACCGACTCGATGGACGTAAGTTTGAGTGAACTCCAGGAGTTGGTGATGGACAGGGAGGCCTGGCGTGCTGCAATTCATGGGGTCGCAAAGAGTTGGACACGACTGAGTGACTGAACTGAACTGACTGAAGTGCTCTGAAAGAGAGGCAATGAGCTCTCCAACTCATTCCTGTTCCAGAAGAACAAGTCTTTCTGTATAAACCTCATTCATGGGAATGAGGACCTAAAGGAGATGTTGGTACAGACTAAAGGCTGCTGTATGAAATTTAAAGGCATTACGTGGAGTTCTGTACTGGTATAACAACAAGCGTACAAAGCCAGTTGACAGACATGTGGCTGGCTGATGGATCTCTGCTGATCACAAGTGCAGTATCTGGCAGCAGGATGATGATGTCATCAAATACTGCCAATAGGATACTGCTGAGTGGCCTTTACTGAAGATATGTGTTGAATGGATTTGGAGATAGATCCATCCAAGTCCACATAGTCAAAGCTATAGTTTTCCCAGTGGTCATGTATGGATGTGAAAGGTAGACCATAAAGAAGGCTGAGTGCCAAAGACCTGATGTTTTCGAACTGTGGTACTGGAGAAGGCTCTTGAGAGTCCCTTGGACAGCAAGGAGATCCAACCAGCCCATCCTAAAGGAAATCAACCCTGAATATTCATTGAAAGGACTGATGTTAAAGCTGAAGCTCTCATACTTTGGCCACCTGATGCAAAGAACTGACTGACTGGAAAAGACCTGGATGCTGGGAAAGATTGAAGGTGAGAAGGGAAGGGGACGACAGAGGACGGGATGGTTGGATGGCATCACTGACTCGATGGACCTGAGCTTGAGCAAGCTCTGGGAGATGGTGAAGGACAAGGAAGCCTGGTGTGCTGCAATCCATGGGGTTGCAAAGAGTTGGGATATGACTGAGTGAATGAACAAGAACCACCACCCAAGTCTGCTGATGACTCCTCGGGCACCATGTTCAAATTTTGAGATTCTACACACTAAAACGTCCCAGGGGTGAGGGGAGCTTTCTTTTTAAACTGGGAAGAATGTGGTGGAAAGTGACAGAGTCAGAACTTTTCTTTAGGATAAATATTTGAAGATACGGATGTCTAGCCTTAAGGAAAAAAAAGATCAGACTATATTTAAACAGTTGAAATGTACTCAAGTATTTGTTGAGCTGATTTACAGATCACTCCAATGGGCAGAAAAATAAAACCTTCACATTCAGGGATATTAATTTGGGCTGGACATAAGGAAGAATTTTCTACAGTTTGATGGAAATGGGCTCTGTGGTCATTTAGAGCTACTCAGCCTTGGAGGAAGGAGGCTGATGGAGAATTGTTCACTGCTTGGCAGGGAATTTATAGAGGGACATTTATAGATGGAGATGACTTCTTAAGGTCCCTGAGACTTTGTGGTAATAATTGCTTAGAAATGAAGTATGTGCTCAAATATACACAGAAACTTATGGAATGAAAATCCTTGAAAACCCAAGAGGAACAAGGTTGAAGATGCCTAAACCTCTAGGGATCACAGATTTGTTGAAGAGGTCCATGTTGAAACGGAGTTTTCTGACCACTGCTACTTCCATTACGATGTACCAGTGCACGCTGCCCATGGAATCACATCAGTGTCCGATGAGCTCTCCTGTTGCCAAAGCTGAGTGGCAGAACTAGACAGCAACATGGTGCAAAGAGCCAAGGGGCAGCTGAAGAGGTTTCCTGGATTTCGTTAGTTAACAGAACATATGTATTATTAACACCAGCCACAGTTTTGAAATTGCTACAGCACTGGGTTGGAGAGGAAGCTGGCTGCAGTGGTGTAATCTTTAGTACAGAGAGTGCTGGTCCCGCTGCTGGCTTGCCTGGTTTCTAATCCTAGCTCGGCCATTAACCAGACAGTATCCATACCTGAGTCACTTCCCCTTTTGGGGCCTCAGTCTTCCGCAGTAAAATAAAAGTAACGGGCTAAGTGACTTCCGCGGTGCTTTCAGCACCTAAAATCCAATGGTCTTGATTCTTAAGAACTGTGAAAGCAGAATTTAAACTGCTTGTCCTCTCAAGTCCTGAGTGGTAAAAGCTCTCATACGTGTTTGGTGTCAGTGAAATTAAAAGGTGCTTCTTCACCTAATGACTGTTCTTCTGATAAATCTTCGTAATCCAAAGTCACACTAAAAACATCACTGAAAAGCGGGAACACAGGCTAAGACAGGCTCGTAGCCGTCGTTTCTGAAGTGTGTGCCGCACAGTCACCCAGGAGTCTAACAAGAGGCCTCAGGTGATGCGGTGGAGAACAGTGTGGGTGGCAAGTTTCACAGGGCGCCCCCAGCCCTCGGTCATCTTGGGCGACGAGGTCCTCAGGAGATGACTGCTCCTACCAAGCGACAACCTGATCCCTCCAGCCTGTGGTTAAGAGCTGAGTCCCCGCTCTCCTATGAGTCTTAGGACATTGCTGCAGCAGCCTGTTTTTAAATATATATCATATCCTATGAGACTGGGAACCCCCTGATGGCAGAAACCACGTCTTAGCATAGAGCCTGGAACTTGGTAGGCTCTAAGTCATTTACCAATGACTTGGTAAACGTTTCTGAAATGAATAGATGGGCCTTAAGCAAAAAGGGTCTGGGAACCACACTAACATGATGTATTAATAGTATAGGAGCTTTTCAGCTGAGTGATCCCACCACTGCTGACTCTACTGATGGAGGGATCAGGAGGGGAACAGAACCATATAAAGATATTTTTGATGTGGGTTTCAATCTTGCTCATTAACAGAGGAGATGAGGTCATCTGAAAGACCTGTTTTCAGGGCTCATTTGTGGATCTGAATAATGCACGAGTAACAGAGAGACATATCTGGAAAATGGCCATTTCAATAACTTATCACAAATCCAGTGATTTAGACTTTTGATTTAGATCAAATCTGATGATCAGAATTGATCTCTGAGGCATAGAAGGGACTGATGTCTCGATAAGAGTTTCTAACCAGGATAGTGATGAACCCAGCTGTTTCTTTATTCTCCCAGGTTCTGAAATTTCTGTTTTGATTCCCTTAGAAAACTGGGAGGTTAGTTAAGAAAAATAACTTCATAATTTAAACTGTACTACTCTGACCACCCTGGTAAGGAGAGCTCATACCTTTGACCACTTAGCAAGATGCCTTGATTTAAGAATAAGCACTTAAATGGGAAGGAAATCCAAAAAGAGGGGATATATGTGTATGCACAGCTGATTCACCTTGCTGCACAGTAGAAACTAGACTGTAATACAAAGCAATTAGACTCCAATAAACATTAATTTAAAAAAACCCTTTACAGAGGATAAACAAAAAAAGTATTTGGACAATTTAACCTAGCATGCTCCCACACTTTACAGGTGGGTAGAGAGCTGCTCTGGGGACCTGGCCATAAGATATCTAGAAACTTCTTTCTTGCTGACCAACACTTAAGATTTGAAAACTGTGAATTCTAACCACATAAAATTAGTTCTTAAAAGGTGTAACTACAGACCTTGCCTGAGGAATGCTCATAATTGTAAGATGCAGCACAGAATTTAGAGTCTATGTCCCCAGAGTTTAAGTCTAGTTCCCTGACTTGAGACTAACAAGACTAAGTCTTTAGAAGGTTTCCTTTCTTCTGTTTTGACTGATGATTTACTTACTGGGAGGGAAACAAAATGTGTTACATGTAATACATGGTACTCAAGGAATTTACAGTCCAGTTGGTTAGGCAAAGTCAGACTTACAGAAGATAAACAGGGCATCCCAGGTGGCTCAGTAGTAAAGAATTTGTCTGCTGATGCAGGATATGAGGGTTCGGTCCCTGGGTTGGAAGAGCCCCAGGAGGAGAAAGGGCAACCCATTCCAGTGTTCTTGCCTGGAAAATCCCATGGACAGAGGAGCCTGGCAGGCTATAGTCCACGGGGCTGCACAGAGCCTGACCTGACTGAGCAACTGAGTAGGCATGCAGGCCCACAACAAAGGACACACAGCTATGCATAAGAGGGTAGAATCACAGCCAGCCAGTGGATTGCTTCACAGTGCTATGAGAAGGGCAAAGAAAACCACTCTCCCAGGTGGAGCTAACAAGGGAAGGCTTCCTGGAAGAGGCAGAATTTGAGTGAGAGCTTTGAGAATGGGTGAGAATGAGATGGACAGAGAGAAGTGGTTAGAGCAGGCCAAGCCACATAGACACAAAACAAGGCATAGCGAGGACATTCTGGTCAAGTTCTGGTCATATGCAGAGGCTGGTCTTGCCGGAAAACTTTCTGCATTGGAATAGCAAAGCATAACACTTTCTGGTAAATGGTTATGGGCTTAAAAAGCTAGGCGAAGACATATGTCTTTATCTTGTGCATAATGGAAAGCTGGGGAAGGTTTCTGAGCAGAAAAGAGCATGGCCAAATAATATCATCTAGAAAGCCCGTAAGAAGCAACATTCGCTCGAGTGTTATGAGCCATGCTGCTGTGAAAAAAAAAAAAAAAAAATCCCTTTCATTATCCTAATACTTAGTAATTCACTGAAGACCTACTTCAGAACTCCAAGGAAAACATTTTATGAATCAAAAGCTACGTACAATATGTTAGCAATTAAATGAGATAACATAATAGCCCAGGCAGAACCACGACTGCAAGCTGCTGCAGAAAGAAATGCTTCTATCATCTTCCAAGTGATCAAGCCATTTTGTTTTGATTTTTGGAAGGCAGGGAGAGAGGGAACAGGGAGGGGACCGAGGTCAAGAGAATTCAAAGCTATCTGTTCTTTAATCAGAAGGAATTATTAAGGAGAGTTCTAAAGGAGATTTGCTCAAAACAAAACCAGCCCTGGGATGGGTGTTAAGTTACTGCAACTCGTTTCCACTCCAGAACAACAACCGAAGGTGTGTAGCTGGGAATGAGACTCCCACCCGCGCCGGACGGAGTTTCCGGTGTGTACCTCCCACTGCTACTTTATTTACTGCAGCTGGCCACCAGTTTATAGCCTGTTTCATGTATTAAAATTCAAATGTGGAAAACATTACCAGCATCCTCCTTGAATTATTTTTTTTGTTGTTGTTGTTTGGGGGGGAAGGAGGGTGCTTTTTTTTTTCCCTTCCCCTTCAACTTCCTTTTTATTGTGGAATGCATCAAATGGTCAAAGGCTAGCTTCAGACTGACTAAATTCAAAAACTATTTCCTTTGTTCTGATGCTTTTGTTTGAAAATTCATACCGGTTTGCACACGGCAAGAAACAAGGATGTGATCTTCTGCGCACACGTTGGGGCTGTGGGCTGAGGCGCTCAGACGCTGTGGGCGCCCTGAATATTTTCGAGAAAAAAGGAGAAAGACTGTAAAGGCACTCTTGGCTCACAGGGCAGCAGGCTGTCCTACTGTGGTTAGGGAATTGCGCTATGGATGCAGATGGCTCTGCAGTCGCCCTTGACTGAATTCTAAGCATCTTCAGAAGAGTGAGTGTGCACGCCCCTTCATCAGTGACACTAGCAATTTTATTGCTTTGCCATTTTCCCCCCCACTTTAAAAATCAAATCAAAGACGTTCCTGTGTAATACTGGCTGGTTATTTCCCCTTATCTATTGCTGAGTAGCATTCTCTCCCCTTCTGCTCCCCCTGGGTTGGTCTAACTTCCCATCCCCAAAGATGACTCTGGTGTCCTCCTCATATCCCACCTCCAAATCAAAGAGGAGGCAATTCAAAGGTCAAATGGTTCCAAAAAAGAATCTCTGTAGAGTTCATTATTTTAAAGATCCACTTAACCTACATCTGCTATTTAAGAGCAAACTTTACATATTTATGGAAAAAAAACCCAAAAAACAAAACTGTCTCTGAAGCAACGCCCTGGGTGCATGCTGCATCCGTTTAACATATGCAAAACGAACACAGCTACAGAAATTAAACTATTTTTCTCTTGATTGAGAGCAGATATACAGAAATGGTTATAAGTCACAGATCTGGCTTTTAATAAAGCCAGATTTCTTAATTAAAAGCAGTATTGTTTAAACATTATAGTTTAAAAAAGAGCTGTACAAACTGAAACCTCATATAATATGCATCCCCAGTGTATTTAGCATGTTACCTGAGGCCAAGCTAAATTAAAATCTAGATTTTCCTTTTGTTAAACTCTTAGCAACTGCCACGAATAGACAAACAATTTTTACTCAATGAGGAATTTTGAGGGTAGAGTCTAGGAAAAGCAAAAAAAAAAAAAAAAAGATTTAGCTTTGGCATTCAAAAATATCTTTCCACGTTTTAGAAGTGAGTTCATTGCTTCTATTTATAAAGCAGTATTTTTGGTTTCAAATTGGTTGCAGGTTTTCATAATATACAGCTCAGGATGGGACTCTTAATCTTTTATTAAGAGAAATGGAAAGGAGGGCAGAGGAATACTTCTGAAGAAGACAACTTAAAGAGCCTCAGAATAACCTGTGCTTATTTTGCATTCTCCTTTTGGAATCGTCTTTAAATAAGAGATGCTTAGTGATAATGGAAAACAGACCTTCATAAACACAACTTTTTGAGAGCCTGTAAGGAACAAAACAGGACACTAAGGTGTTTGCTGAAGACAGGCATTTGTAAAGAGCAGAATTACATAGAATCACTAACCACTACTCATGTTAAGTTCTTCACCCATGTGTTGACCTCATTACTTGTCATCATTTAACGTTTTATTAGGGAGATTTGCTGAATCTGATAATCACCTGAAAAAGGGATGCACTCTCAAGTCCTTTCCAGAAGTAATGGGAAAATTGAAATTTCAACTGCAATGTGGACAAATCTGCTTAAACCTTACTCCAATACTTTTTCATAAATTGGGAGTGGTAAAACTACGATGTACTTAAATTCCACGGTCCCACATCATCTATTAAGACAGACACACCGTGTATTTCGACCTCCCACGTGCATACTAAGTTGTTTCAGTCCTATCTGACTCTTCGTGACCCTACGCATTGTAAACCATACTCAGGAGCAAAAGATATTGATTTGACTTCTTAAACAAAAACAGTAAACCCAACCAATTCTCATGTGAAACCCAAGCGATGTAGCATGAGCCTGAGTCGGGTCCTTTAGCTGTAGTCATTGTGAAGAACTGAACATACAGGCCATGACCTCAGCAATGGATCGCCTAGGCTTATCCGTAAGTGAAAAGCAACGATGTATCCACACAAAAAACTTGTACACTAATGTTCATAGGAGCATTGTTCCTAATAGCCGAAGACTGGAAATAACCCAAATACCCATCACCTGATGAGTGGATACATTTAATGTATATCTGTACAATGGAATTTCAGTTCAGTTCAGTCACTCAGTTGTGTCCGACTCTTTGCGACCCCATGAATCGCAGCACGCCAGGCCTCCCTGTCCATCACCAACTCCCGGAGTTCACTCAGACTCACGTCCATCGAGTCAGTGATGCCATCCAGCCATCTCATCCTCTGTCGTCCCCTTCTCCTCCTGCCCCCAATCCCTCCCAGCATCAGGGTCTTTTCCAAACAATGGAATTTTGGGGGAATAAAAACTGAATGATGCTCTGATAAAGGACAAAATTTATATAAACCTTGAGCGCACTATGCTAAGTGATAAAAGCCCATCAGAAAGGACCATCACATACTGCGGGATTCCACGTTTAGGAAATCTCTAGAATAGGCAAATCTGGAGTCAGAAAGGAGATTATTAGTTGTAAGGGGGAGGCTGGAGAGTGATGGCTGACAGACATGAGGATTTCTCGTCGCGGGGGGTAAATTACTCTGGTGGTGATGGCACCATCTTGTGAATACATGGAGAACACAGTAAGTACACTGTGAAACTGAAATGGGTGAATTGTAGGTTAAATTTTATCTCAATAAAGCTGTTAAAAAAAGAAAAAGTTGCAGCAGTATTATTTGAGCTAGAAATTCTAATTCTGCATGTTAACTAGCATCTGAGTTTCACCCCATCCCTTACCATGAGTGAGTGTCTGTTGGCGGAGAGAAGACCGGTTCCATACCCTGAGGCCAGACCACCCATTGCTCCGTTGTGAGAGGGTCCGATGATTCCGTGCATATCGCCGTGACCACCAGGCATGGCTGTGGACGGGCCCACCGCGTGGTTCCGGAGAACGTGAATAGCGTCGTCCAGTCTTTCTAAACGATCTTCAATTCGGCTTTGCTGTTGGTTGATAAGTGATGTGAAATTTGATTCAGTTCCAAGTATGGATATAGATTACAGAAGTAAAACCTGAGTTCATACGAACCACATTTTGGGTTTCTGAATAAAATTTATTTTCCTTAAAATGACAATAAAAGTAAATGGTGACTTTCCCAGAAAATGGGTGAAAGCTGTTAATACTATAATTATAATTTTATTTTTTTGTGAACAAAGTCAGTAATTCTTCCGGGACATGGTAAGTATATATGTTTTACTATGTTGCATTACCTTGAAAGAATTGAAACTTACTTTAGCAAAGAAAAAACAAAAAAACATTTATTGAATTTAAGGAACATTCTGGCAGGCACTGGTTAAAGATTTTTAAAAATTAACAATGGAAAGGTGCCCTATTTATAGTTTCCCAATTAAATTATCTTCTTGAAGGCATATTCCCTGGGTTTCCTCTGAGTCACATGATACAGTGCTAAGTATCAAATCAGGGACAGGTAAACAAACGCCTATAGACTGTAATTTCTTATTAAGTAGTAACAATTTTTAACTGGGTTTCTTGCCTTCTATCGATTATCACCTGTGTGTGTGTGTGTGTTAGAGGGAATCAGAGGCTCAAAACAGTTAAAGAACAAAATTGCAAAAATTCTGTCAATCAAAGTGGTAGATTTCAAGACTGAGGAATCATAAAGACAAACGAATTGCTTACCGGGAGCCTCTAATTTATTTCAAAGCCCTTACTATAGTATAGAACTCACTACTCTTATACAGTGAAAAAACCAACTGATCTTTTCATCCCAGCCATTAGGATCCGAGTTTTCCACAACTAGATAAGCCTACAGGATAGTTTTTGGCGAATAAAATGGACATGGAGATGTGTATGTATTTTTTTTTTTCCAGTGTGACCAATAACGATACCAAACAACCATCTCCAGGGTGCACTTTAAAAGATACCATTTCACTGAATCCTCATTCTACACATGTAAGCGAACAGGAAAGACATTATTATCCCTTCCACCATAGACATGCAAATGAGGCTCCAAGAAAACTAAGTCAATTAACTGCTCAATACCTACTGCCAGGAAACGGTGACCTCAGGGCTGCAACCTTGAGTCTTCAACTCTAGTGCATCTTTGTGCTAGATCATGCTAGAATCCACTCGGATTTCTGATGGGCTGTGCAAGCAGAGATATCAGCTCTCCGGCATGAGAAAAACGATTTCTAAATTATTCTCCACTGACAGGAACAGTGTATGTCAAATATAGTCAGTCCATGGTACAGAGCCTTCTGACTTGGTGGGCTTGGGTATTACGGGGCTTCCCTTAAACTCACAGTGGAGTGGGTTGCCATGCCCTCCTCCAGGGGATCTTCTTGACCCAGGGATCAAACCTGCATTTCTTACGTCTCCTGCACTGTCTACCACTAGCGACCCCTGGGAAGGGCCTCAGAAATATAAACCTAGTCTTTATAGTTCTATAGCTGGAAAAAACCCAGCTATGACAAATGGGTCCCAGAGAATAACTGATGGAGAGAAACACTTCTAACGATGATGGCTTATTTGGATGTGAGCTGCAGATTCATGGGGCTTAGATGGCACTTGATTGTCTCCGGCTGTGGTCATCTTATTGGCTAAAGAGAGGAGGTAGATGACTTACACACTACCGCTAGGAAGAATCCACCTCTGTATTCTCATTTTTCGATTTCTCTTCATTTAAATCATAAGCCAAAAGTAAGAAAGGAAACCCTGAATGGCTGACAGATAGACAGGCAAATTAACAGATATGCTTACCCCCATGTTCCATCTCAAAATATGGGAAGAAAAAGGGGAAACTCAACCCTGAAGGACAGCCTCTTGCTGCCACCCCTCCCTGTGTGACTCATACACAGACCAGACAGTGCCTAGAGCAGAGCTGTTTCATGCATGTTTCCAGCCACTTCCTTTGAGTGGAGTGTCAAACACTGAATCATCATGTGAGTTTTTATCATATTAATTACACCCAGGGAAAGTTTTCAGCGATTCCTTACAAGAGAAATTTAATGAAATTACTACATTTCCATGAGAATCAAAGTGAACGAGGAGAAAAGCAGCAGGCTTCTTAGTCAGAAGTCAAGAAGAAAATTCCTATAAACCCATTATTCTGGAAAGCAAACTAGAGACACAGAGACTCTCCAAGTGTTCTGGCTCCACAAAATAGCTGGAACTCCAGCACGGACATCAGGAGAGGTATTTAATCACTGACACGTGTATTTCCCCAACAAGGGGAGGAGGCCATGATCCTTCCCAGATTCTTATCTGGTTCTAGATACACAGGAGCCCTGAGGCTTCCACTATAGCAGGAGCTGGGTTACAGTCTACGAACAGGAACAAGCATAGGCTAATAACTCTGCCTCTAACCAAACCCGTGGGCTTACATCAACCACAAGTTCCTACTAGTGAAAATAAGACTCTTGAAGAGCGAACTGGATGGAAAAAGAGAAGCAGGCCTGAGAATGGTCAAAGTGAGCAGATGAAACTTACCAAAGAGTGTAAAGGTCCTTCGTAATTAGGAGATGATGAAGCCTGTCCTCCATTTCTAGACCAAACAGCTGTGCCTGCTGACAGGAAAATGGGAATCGCAATGAGATCTGTATAATCCTAAGGATAACCTTACCAACATTTTAAACAGTTCTTTTAGAAATAGCATATTGATTTCTATCTGGACATTAAGGAAATACATGTAAACTGCCCATACAAGAATTTAGGGCCAAGGAAAACATTTTAAATGTAAAACAGGTAGACTATACATGGACTCAGAATTCTCTCAGGCTTCCTCGTAAAAGGGAACATTTAATTAATTGTGAATTTTAGCTGGAGAAATGTCCCTTTGCTGGAAAACCATCACTACACAGCCAAGGTACTTTTAAGAGCACAAAGAGGGGTTTTCATTACACCTTCATGCAAAGCCGATTTGTTAAAACCAAAATTCTCTCACCAATGAAAAACAGCTTTGCTACTTGTTTTTAAATGATCCTTAAGAAGGGATACACCTTCAGAAACTTTTCAAGGAAATAAGATCCACTAGAGATTTAAACACTCAATATAACAACATTAAGTAGTTTCTTCTGAAGAAAACACATTTTTAATGATTCACTAAACTTGAAGGTAAAGAAAGATTGCTGTTATAATACATAGAACATGTCTAACCTATCAATTTAAAAATAAAAACCACTTTTAAATTGAAAATAATACACGCTCATGTAGAAAACTTGGAAAATAATTGAAGAAAGGAAAAAAAAAATCTATGATCTCACTGAAATCACAGTCCCTGATACTGCTGGCTCTGTAAAAATCCATTCTTCCTGCCACTTCTGGGTGTGCACGTGTGTATTTTTATGCTAAATAAAAATAGAATGTTTTGTCCAATTACTTTCAGTGAAAAAATCTGGACAGAGCCCTTGGTGTGAAAATAGCAGTCTGTCCCCATCTCTCGATCTTTATCAAGTCCTCTCTCCCTAACGTGTGATCTTTTAGGCTGGATAACCAGGACCTCAAAGGTGGCCTTGTTTCAGGGTCTTCCACATGCAGCATGTTACTCAGGTTTGGGGTATTTGCGGCATTTTCTGGAACGATGTGTGCATTGTCGCTTCCCCTCCGAACTTTGACCTGGAAGTGGACTGGCAGAGCTCTGAGTCCCTGATTCTAGCCTGAGCTCTGACATTACTACTGAAGATTTTCAGCAAATCCCATACCCTTTCTGGGCCTTCATACATCCATCTGTAAATCAGAGCATCAGACTGAAATAGCTGTTTCTCAAACTTTATATTAGATTCAAGAATATTCTTGCTTCTCCCATATTATAAAATAGACAAAATTAGAGTTGCTTCATTTGAAATGGGGAATGTGGGAGCTCTCCCTGCTCAGACTCCCTCACCCCTGGCCCCACTGTACTATCTCAGTCTGTCTCTGACTTTGGATGCTGACACCTGTGGTCGCTTTCCAGAGCCTAACAATATGGCACTAAGCCAGAAACGTACAACTCTGAACTTTACTTCCTGCCACGGGGACTGTTTCAGTGCTACCATTATCTTCTTCATGTCACCTCTGGCTTTCCCAGTTTCAGCACTGCCTCTCTGGAGATATGGACTGGAAGGGCCAGCTTTTTCCCTCTTTCTTCTGCGACCTCCTCCTGTCAATGGAGGCTGGGAAAGGCTGATATTAAGTCTCCCCTAAGCCCATGGCCATCAACTCTGAAAGCACTGTGGCCAGGTGAAATCTCTGATTCTTTATCAAGGAATTTACTTTACAATGGGGTCATGGGAGTGCTGTATGTAGGGAATAATACAGAGACTGACGCAGCAACATTCAGGCAAGTGACTACAGTCTACGTTAGGGTAAGATCAGGTTTCAATAAGGTACCGATATGATTTTTTTTTTTAAAAAGAAGCCACCTATCCTCCTTCCGAAGAGCAGAGATAGGCACCAGACAGGGTCTTTCTGGAAACATTTATACTGGCAGAGCAATGAGCCCTTTAAATGGAGCTCTGAAGAGTGCAACGCTTTACTAACACCATTTTTAACAACTTATAATTTTATTGTCTGAAGCCATAGGTCATGTTAACTTGTTCTATTGTAAACGGCAAACATCCTCTTTAACTCCACACAGTTAAGTCACAATTTATTTACACAATTATAGTTTTCTTCAAACCTTCCAATAACATGGACTTTAAAGAGGGAATCTGAAAAGCCTGAAATTTCTGGGAGAAATGATCCTTTTGAATAGTCTATGTTTGATGACCACATAATCTGCATTTCTATTCCCGATGATGGGAACTGGTTTTCCCGCTGAAATTTTTGTTGGAGTATATTATTCTGTTGAGTATCTTTTGCAAAGAAAAGTTTAAGAAGTAAGTTTCCCAAGTGCCTGTACATTCTAAACGCATGAACTTTCAAGAAAAGTTTTGGATGTAAATAACTTCACCATCGCACGGCCGTGTCTGTCTCTCCCACCCCTTCCTATTGGTCTGCTGGGAAATGCTCTGTTTTGAGTATTTGGAGGGAGTGAGTTCCCCCCAGCAGCACAGGAAGCGTGAGGGGGAACCGTTCTATAAGCTGACACTCAGATGCAGTGCATTTACGGTACCGTACCTGAGAGAGATGGAGGCGAGCCAACAGGAGTTGAAGGGTTTGATGAAAAGCTGTTGTTAGTGTGATCTGGAGAATAGATCTTAAAACAGTGGGGAGAAAAAAACAACAACAACAAATCCTCATTCATGGGGAATAAATATGCCACAATTTAAACTACAAAGCATTAATACGATTCATCCACAAATTCCAAGGTGCAAAATACACTTAACAATCAACTATAGTGCCGATATTCTAAAACGAAAAACTTAATTACTTTTTCAAAAGAAGAGCTCTTGAGCTGCTCAAACATAGTAGGGGGGGAAGCTGAACTGAGTCAGCACAGACCTTGGTTCTGTCCATTTCTTCCCATTTCCTCCCCTGGCTGCATGGCCATGAAGCTACAAAGATACACCAAACCTCCCTTTCTTCCTCCACAAAACAAGAGGTCAGACAGCATCACACCCTGAGATTTTTGCTCAACTCCTTCTTCATTACCTTTACAGTATCTGGTTCCAAGGCAGGAGGACGCTCAGGCTAAAGAAAAACTTTTCCGTAGCTCACAAGGCTAACATAAATCAAATGCATCTATGCCCCAATGAAAAGGAAAACCCAACTGAAGAGACAAAATGTCAGAGCAACATATCTCTGCTTATATTTACAAATGATCACGTTTAGCTTTTGAAGACAATACCAGGTACACTCCCTCAGACGAGGAAGGGCTGACATTGGTCACTGGTGAATATGGAAGAAATGCTGGGTCTTAGCTTCCTGGCAGTGGGCAGGCAAAGCAGAGAAGCCAAGTGCCAATGAAGTAACAAATGAACCTCGGTTATGGTCGTTTTTCAAGAAAAGTTTCTTTTTCAAAATGTTTTAGAACTGCCCTTTGGCAAAGTCAGCCTTAGCTGGTCAATCAACGAGCCCCCCAGTGACTTTAGAGAAAAATAAGACATCAGGATGGAAAACCTATACTCTTAAAGACCCTAAGAATATCCACAAATCCATAATTGAGTACCGCTTGCAAGATGGGAGAGACCAGCCATCCGCTGGAATCTTCAGCGTTCTCTCAATTTTTTCAGCGATTATTATGCAAGGAAGCTAGCCTTTCCAAAAATCAAAGCTATTTGCCATCCATTTTCTAAAATTCTAAATGTCCACTTTTGATTAAAGTTCACCCGTCTGCCGCGGTACATCTGAAGTCCAAGGTCAACATTTCCTCACCGAAGCAAGTGCTTTCCCCAAAGCATCGCCAGTCTGGGAGCTGCCTGCTGCCCCGCTTCCTCTATTTGCTGCAAAAACAAAAGGCAGAATATGAAAAGCCAGACGGTGAGACGTCGAACAATTTTCTATTCCTGGTCCATTTACTCACAGTTTAATTGCATTTTTAATGCTAATTACAACACATTAATATTTAATTAGCATTAATTTGTTTGCTGAGGTAGATGTCAAATATATTCATGTTACATTTTTTTTAACAGATAAAATATAAACCTGACATCCTGGTTTAAAGATAAAGTGTTTCAGTTGCTATTACTTTTCCCCTGGTTGTCTGTGAGTGGTTAAGTAGTCAAGAGTAGTAGGTGAGCATATGAGGTTCATTGCTAAAAAGTACGCAGTGCTTTCAGACCTCTGAAGCTCTCATAGCTTGCCTTTATTTACATTTTATATAGTAAACTGAATTCACTTCACGAATAAGAGTTACATCTGCTTTCAAACTGAAAAATTAATTTTTGCTATATAGCAAAGTGAGATACTTCTCTCAGAGTTCCACAATAAACAAAACAAAAAAATCTGTAACAGGCCTGGCAGCTTCTTAGGAGGGAAAATATTTTTAATATTTTGAGGAAAATATAGTCTTCACACATTTTAAAGTCTGTGTTCATATTTAAAGAATTTGAACTCTGTTGCTGTTAAAAGTCAATATCGTCTCCAATTCTGGAGGAAAAGTAAGTGTACATGACGACGAAGCAGTCTCTACTATCTAAACACCAGTGTTTTTACCCAGAAGATGGATGAATAAAGGGTACAGCCGGCCCTCTGTTTCCACAGATTTTGCACCCAAGGATTTAATCAAACTCGGATCAAAAATTTTCAGAAAAAAAATTTCATACCCTTCCAAAAAGCAAAACTTGAATTTGTTGGTGGTAGCAACTATTTACATAGACTTACACTGCCTTGAGTATTATAAATAATCTAGAGATGATTTAAAGTATATGAGAGGATGAGCAAGGGTTATATGGGCTTCCCTGGTGGCACCAGTGGTAAAGAATCCACCTGCAAAGCGGGAGATGCAAGTGTGATCCCTGGGGTCAGGAAGATCCCCTTGAGGAGGAAATGGCAACCAACTCTAGTATTCAAGCCTGGAAAATCCCATGGACAGAGGAGCCTGGTGGGCTACAGTGCACAGAATTGCCAAGAGTCACACACGGCTGAGCACACACATATGCAAGGGGTGTATGCAAATACTGCACCCTTTTCTATGAGGGACTTGATCATCCTCAAATTTAGGCATCTGCAGGGGACCCTTGAAACATCCCCTCAGCAGGATACTGAGGGAAGGCTGCCTGTTAATAGCAGGATATAGATTCAAACACATAGTTCAAAATCAGCTCTAATAAACAAGGGTTTTCTTTAATTGAAGGATAATGGCTTTACAGTATTGATTCCTGCCATACATCAAGAGGAATCAGCCATAGGTGTACGTATGTCCCCTCCCTCGCACTCCCTACCCCTCTAGGTTGTTGCAGAGCCCCTTTTTCAGTTCCATGAGTCATATGGTAAACTACCACTGGCTCTCTATTTTACAAATGGTAATGTGTTTCCATGTTACTCTTTCTATTCATCTCACCCTCTCCTTCCTCCCTCTGCCCTAGTCCATAAGTCTGTTCTCTAGCTTTTGAAAGTAATTTGCCTTTATAAAATGGTACAGCCAGTGGTGTTCTTCTCTTAGATTTATTAAGGCCTCAGCATAAGCAAGTAGATCTAATATTTAAATAAAACCTATTGAACTCTAGGGGAAAGTGTTTGTCACTATTTTGTGAAATAAGAAAAGGAAATACTAAATCAATGGATTAATTCAAGCAAAACTTCATTACACATTTAAATTAAAAAAAAAAAATTCCCAGCCTTATCCTCAACCCAAGAAAGCACTTTTTCTAGCAAACGTGTCATCTTCAGCTTCCAGATCTGTAAAATAAAGTCATGGGATCAGCTCTCAAGTGATCAAATTATCTTTGTCTTTAGGTTATAATTTCATCCTCCTGACCTCTGCTTAGTATAGTTAAATTATGCTTGTTATTTTTATATATTTACATGTTGGGTATGACAGTTTGATAATCTTTTGATGTTTGCTTTATTTGATTAACAAAACTCACCCCTACATTCGTTAATTACTAAAACTGAAAGAAAGCTGTATGTAATGAAAAGAACACAATCACCTTCTGTCAAGAAAAAAAAGGAAAAACTATTCTTTCTCACATCACAAATTCATAATGTTAAAAATATATTAGTTGTTAGTACTAAGGATTTTATGCATAAGGAAGTTCTCTGAAATGAGGGTCCAAACATCATACAATGAACTAGTGGAAGGAACTCACAGATATCAAGAGTACTAAAAATACGCAATATAAAGAGATAATTCAAATTATTATCTGGTGTGAAAGTAAAAATTTCTGCATCAAGGAGTTCTTTTAAAACTGAAGACAATTCTAAAGGAAAATAACAAGGATTCTGAAAACACAAAGAGCATTAACATTTTTCAGCATGTATTACCATGGTATTGGGAGATAATTATACATACATTTTTTTCTTCCCTTCCAGAAGCAATATTATCATTATTCTTAAAATTAGGTTTATCAGTCAAAATAATTTGGATATCTGCTCGACTAGAAAACAGACCTTCATGAAATGAAAATTCAGAGCCACATTAGAAAAAATTACATTATCTAACAAAGAAACTAAACCCAACTAGGATAAGATATTGCTATAATTATAGATAAAGTTTGCTATGGTAGCTTTCAAAAGATTAATTCTTTGAACAGTTTTAAAATGAGAATAGTAAAGGTTTTAAAATATATTAATGAAACCAAATTAGGAAGAATTGAAAACCAATAAAAATATTTTAGAGATATGTAAAAAAGAAATTACACTCCCAATCTATCCCACCTCCCTCCCAACTTTCCCTCTCTGGAAACCATAAATTCATTCTCTAAATCTGTGAGTCTGTTTCTGGTCTGTAAATAAGTTCATTGCTCATTTGTATCTTTTTTTTCCCTTAAAGATTGACATGTACACACTGCTATATTTAAAACAGATAATCAACAAGGACCTATTGTAAAAAAAAAAAAAAAAGAATAAGCCTAAATCAATAAATAAATTATTATGGCATAAAAATCATACTTTAGAAGAGACAAGATACAACCCTTATGATCTCTTCATACCACAGCCTTCTAACTGAACTTTCTGTTAAGTCCCTGTTTTACACGAGGAGGCATGAGGACTTGGGGGTATAATAAAAAGACAGACTGTAACTCCTTACCTCATACTGTCATGAAAATGTTTCAGAAAACTACAAAGGCTACTCATGGAAGTCACTGATAAGAACAGACTTTTATTTTTTTTTTTAATATAGAGCCATTCTACCTGCAACAGCTGGAGAATCAACGCCAGGGTTCAAATTTCAAAGCAATTTATTGGGACCAGTTTGCCCTTACACTTGGAATGCCTTTTGTTCTGTTCCAAGAAACACTGGAGAAGACACATTTTCAAGAGTCCTTAAACATGTTAGGCTACACGGATCCTCCTCCTAAAGACTCTCTTTTTAGTTATGTGCCTGATATGTCAAAGGGCATAAGTAATCAGAAAGTGAATATATATTTAATACTCAAACAGCAAAATTTCTTCTATATTGAGTAATGAGTCACGTTTAGCAAACCACACTTCTCATTAAGTGTGTGCACATCAAATCTACTTTTCTACCTTTCATGTAACAGGACTTGATTACTATTCTAAGCCTGACTGTTTGTCCAGGTATTATGAGAAATTACCAAAATGCCCACATAACAGAAATAAAGAGAAGAACTACTGTCCCTGTTTGATATAAAACTGGATTGATCTCTTATGTGATTTTAGCTCTCAGCAATCTCCCTAGCTAAAGAGAGGGAAAAAATCAAGTCTCTAAGCAGAGCTGTACCACGAATATGATTGAAGATGAGTGATTATTAAGAGGACCTATAATTTGGTAGGAGGATTCGACACTGCCAACCACCCAAGCATTGTTCAGATGGCTTGAACACAGGTGCTACTGCTGGCTAGAAGATGGGGCAGAAAGCAGGGGTTAGTCTTTTCAGCTACAAGTGGGACCACCCTCAGTCTCAGTTTCCACTTTGGAGAAAATGGCAATTCCCATTAGAACACACCCTGATCCAAACATCAGGATAAGTGGTATCTGGGGGCTGACTACTGAAACAACAGAATTTGGAAATGTGTAATCCCTTTATTGCACACCCAGAACCCCAGGCTGGGTGCATCCTGAAGCTATAAAAGGGTGTGTGTGCTTAGCTGCTCAGTCGTGTCTGGCTCTTTGTGGCCCGCCAGGCTCCTCTGTCCATGGGATTTTTCAGGCAAGAATACTGGAGTGGATTGCCATTTCCTCCTCCAGGGGATCTTCCTGATTCAGGGATCAGGGATCAAACTCCTGAGTCTCCTGCATCGGTAGGTGGACTCTTCGTCACTGAGCCAAGGGCTAGCGCTATAAAAAGATGAAGTGTAATTCATAGTGTCTTTGCCTGAAAGAAGACGATGGTTTTAAAATTTAGGCTTTCCTGAACTGTGTCCAAGCAACCCTCACGTTATTCAACTAGCAGAAACAGCATAATAATGTCATGAGCTTCTCAACAAAGATAAAAGAAGGAGAATTCCCAGCTCTCCTATGACCTACAGTTTTAGAAGAAGAACTCAAGTACAGGCGACCAAACTCTGAACTTTTAGCAGGACGGATTCCTAGGAATTCAAGGGGGAAGCTGGGCCCCATCAACCACGTGCAGGAAATGGATGAGAAGACTTAAATCACACTGGTTTACTGTTCTCCGTTGGTGGTCTTTGTAACTAAGATGCCGCGATCCTGCTGGGTAAAATTCCTGTTGCTCTTATGCTCTGTGCCTGTTCATCACCCAAGTGTATTTGAAGGCTCAAGATTCTTGTAAAAGATAAAGTGAATCTTATGCGACTATTCTCATAATAAAATTACTGCGAAACCGGGTCCTCAAGGGAAAAAGGACGTAATGTTTCTACTAGAAAAGCCACACACTAAAACCCATCATGTCATACAAACATGTCATTAGAAGTGAAAGTTGGAAGCCAGATTAATTCATGAACCAGATAGATATTCCAGGGTAATCTTTAGCATATGTTGTATTCCATCAATCTTCATAGGCTGTTCCTTCAACACTGTTTGGTTTGAGGTTTAAAGACATGGTGAATACCACGCATTAGACAGGCTGGTTCAAGACTAACAAAACAATAACAGTTATTATAAGCATTATGCTAGCTGTATGCCCAATTCCCTCTGAGAAAGGAGGGTGTGTCGCCCCCAACCACAAGCGGTCACACCCCTGGAATGTACACTAATGGTATCTCCCCTTGGGGAACTGGAGCATTCTCCTTCGTGGGTAGTTGTAGGGGATTGTGTGATGCTAGGTAGGTCTCTCAATCCTTTTGAAGAGAAAAAGCTATTGGATTTTGCAAGTAGGAAGGAAATATGGAGACAGTAGGTACTACTGGGTTGGCCAGAAAGCTAGTTCTGGTTTTTCCATAAGATGTTCCATGTACTATGTATGTGCCTCCATTCTCTAGACACTTCTTCCCTCTAGAATTGGTACCTAATAACTTTTTCCATTTCCTCCTCTGGGTGCCTGCTCACAGGTAGAAGCTCTGAACTGCAATGACTCTAAAGCACAACCAGCTAGTGTTACACTGAGAAAGTTTCAGGAAGCAAGTTGAAAGGCTCTGATGGTGGTAACTCTTGAAGCCCTTAGACTCAGCTTCTATCCTTAACTGGCCACCCCATCAGTTAAACGACTAAGAATCCACGGTGTGTCTCATGCATTTTATTTGTATCATTCCAGAGTGCTTAATCCACCCTTCTAAGTCAGACGTGCCTAATGCACTCTAGCATTTGCAGAAAAGCAGTGGACGGCATGCTGCAAGTAAATCTCTTACTGTACAATTCTTTCAAAAATCCATGGATGAATGTGACATTAAAAACAACAACAAGAAAACCCTCTGTCATTAACACAATCAGAGTCAGTTCTGCCCTTCCTCAGCTTTTCTCAAAAAATGATACTGGGCATAAAAGGGCAAAAGACAACACAAGAAACAACGACCACCCCTCGAAGTCAAACACAAGCCATCCCAAACCTCCGTGAGCATATCCCCTCTCTTGAGATACAGGGGACAGATCCAGAGGCAAGGGAGCATGTTTCCAGACAGGGTACCTGCTGATGGGTCCAGATTTTACAACTCATTCCACAAGCATTTTGCTCTTCTATGATCGGTTGAGGACAGTCGCTGACTGCCAGGAAGACACAGTAAAACGTGGAGCTGTGATCTTCCTCTTGATGGAAAAAGCCTCTTCCTAAGACACCAACGCCATTTATGAAAAGTCTGCATTGCCTTGCTACTTTCCACCAAGAAAACTTGAAGAATGCGATGTCCATGTGTTAGTGCTTGAACCCCATTCATATGGCATTAGTATTGCTTACAGTCATTTTCTACAGAATCATGTGTGTAATCTCAAACATGTGTCAGGCTGTGTGTTCCCTATTTACCAATTATTTAATTAACTCGGTTTGTTCTTTGAGATACAGGCAATGTAATATTTCTTTATTTCCTGTATTTCAGAATGAGTGAGTATATGCCAAATACTTTCAAAAGTCTACAGATGTATCCGATTAATCCATACTGTATGTTAGGGAAGTATCACTAACATCAGAAGAGAAATCTTCTCTTCTTGTTCCACAGACATGCTGCCATCCCTGCCTTCTACCACACTCTGAAAAATCAAACCAAAACCTAGGAGAATTAAAGTGCAAAGAAAAAAAGAAGTGCAAAGAAACAGGGGTGACTTGGACCTTGTGCAAATATGAAGGCTTATTATTATACTTAAATTCTCCTCTGTATTTTAACTTAAGGAATTGGAGGATGTATTATTTTAAGGATGAACATTCTAGAATGTTCCCCCTTAAAGTAATCCTAAAGTAACAAGTATGTATGCAAATTAATAAAGATCTATTCCTCCAAAAAGCTGAATTACCATGTCTACTTATGTCCCGAAATGATTGTAAAGCTTTCTCACAAGTTGCTAGAAGATTTTGACAAGGACACTCACGATGGCAGAGTAATTTATGCAATAAAGTTGTTCCTAAAAAGCTTTCTCTGGGTTCCAGAAATCTCACACTTCTCTCATTGAAAAGTACAGCTCCTTTATTATTGTCTAGACCCTCCCTCCACTTAAACAGGGCCCTCTGGTCTGTGTAGTAAGTCCACCTTAACATAGCCGGGCCCTATATATTAGTATGTAGGAGTCACCAATTAACGCTCTACCCGCCCAGACCAAATAAAAAAGGAAGGTAGACATTCCTGTTCTTGTGGATACAAGCCAGTGATGAGCCAATCAGCTTAAATAGGGCGAATTCCATTCCAACTGAGACTCGTGGCCCTGCTGACCACAGGGCATGGAGGATAATCACACCACCTCATAAGATCTTTCTTCCCAAGTCCTGGGGACTCTTACAGGAACTGTTTGGCAAATCAGTCAACGCAACTCTTTTTTCAAACAGTGCCTAAGTTTGCTTTCCTCAGCTCAAGCTTTTGCTCTACCTTTCTACCTTCCTAAAAAAAGAAAATTACTCAAACCACAAATAGACAGGAAATCTGCCTTGTAAAAGGATGAATGACCGGTCATCCTTCTTTATAACTGAGACCTCATGACTATAGAAAGGGGCTTTCCATTTGTCAAACCACACTGAAGTGAAATATGCTTTTCTCACTCTTTCAGTTCTGCACTTCTTTCTTTCTTCTTGTTTTTCGGATCTGCCAAAACTGCAGTGATAGTTAGCAAAACTTCCCCACATGACCTTTGTCCATAGCTCTCCAAGGTCAAACTGACACAACGCACCGGTAGAGGCTTCATTATGAAAAGTCACAAAAATGGAAACTATTTCCTAAATTCACCTCTCAGTGAGACATGGCAGTGAAAGGAAGGGCTGCTAGATGGCTCATCTCAAGTGTGAAGTATATTACTGAGTAAGCAGGGACTGTATTATTTAGGCAGAATTACATTTGCAACATTTCAAAACACATCTCTTCTTTTTCATCAAAAACGCTCCCCCTCCTAAGTGATTCATACCACTTCCCCAAGTTCCAGAGACTATCCAAAGAAAATTTTTTAAACAACTGCAAAGAGCTAAAGGAACTACTCCTCTGTCACACATTCTTATCTTTAAAATGTACAGTTAGGGACTTCCCCGGCAGTCCTGTGGTTAAGACTGCGCTTCCAATGCAGGGGGCCAGGATCAATCTCTGATCGGGGAACTAAGATCCCACATGCTGTGTGGCTCAGCCAAAATAAATAAATAAATACACATTCCAGTCTCAGTGCGTGCTCAGTCGTGTCTGATTCTTTGCGACCCCATGGACTGTAGCCCACCAGGCTCCTTTGTCCATGGAATTTTCCAGGCAAGAATACTGGAGTGGGTTGCCATTTCCTGCTCCAGGGGATCTTCCTGACCCAGGGATCAAAACTGTGTCTCCTGTGTCTCTTGCATTGGCAGGCGGATTCTTTATCATGAGCCACCTGGGAAGCCCCCTCAAATAAAAAATAAATGTACAGTTAGTGTCCTCATCACTGACTGGACCCACGGGAAGGGATCACAAGGCCGAGTTAGTTGTGGGTTTGAGCTGGAACCAGAGTAGGTGGTGAGCAGAGGAAGTCTGAGGTTTTAAGAAGACCCTGCAGCGTCAGACTGCGCCTCTCATCTGAATGACAAGGTTGCTGAAGGCAGAATCAGAAGGTGGTGGTTGCCTCCCCACAGGGGCAGCCTACCTAGCTCTTCCCTCAAGAGAAGAATATTGCTGGGGTAACCATCCATCCTGGGGAAAGGACCACAATGAACATCACAAAAACTTGGAGATGATGGCTTCGTTTATTTGACAGGACACTCTGCTTGGGTCTTGACTCATGAGTAATTTTGCTGAGAAAAAGCAGCAAGTAAATTCTGGCTCACTGATGCCCAGCCATCTCCTCTCCCGTAAGTCTGCAAAGACTTCTTCCCATCTGGAGGACTCCACAATGCCACATCCTCCAGAAGGTAAAACTATCTAGTTCTTAATAGGTATGTCTGAACATCACATGAACTAGTTTCCAGTAGACAGTGGTGTGTGATAGTGAAAAGCTTAGCATGGTGACTGGAATTTGAGAATGGCTAGTAACTCCTAGTAAGAGCTATTAAGCCTTCTATCTTACTAATTTTCAATGGCTCCTCTAAGAAAAGTTCGCTTTATTAGCTATTTCAGAGTGTGAGAAGCATGTGTTGATCTATTCAAACTTGGTTCAATCTAACCACTCGCGGTGGAGACAGTCAGCCAAATAGCAGTTTCTTGGAACAAAAAGAGATTACAGTCAAGATAATGACGGTTTCTATTTGGCTCATTTGTCCATGTGATAAACACTCATGGCTCGATTACTGTTCAGTGATGGGATTGGGGGCAGAAAAAGAATTCCTTGATGATTAAACCCTGACACTGGCTGTCAGCAGCAGGATCGGCGTTTCCACGACTCACCCATTATGCTGTCTGTCCCGTTGGCAGGAGGCGTACACGACGAGGTGCTGTAATGGTTGGTACCACTACGGTGGAAAGTGGACATCGGAGGAAGACTAGAATTGATGTCTGCTGAGGAGTGTGATGGATAGCCCTGTGGCAAGAAGCAGAGAAAGGAGGCCATATTCAATCACAAAATATTTAGTGGCTCAGTTTTCCAATACTTCTTTCAGAACTCTTCATTTTACAATGGAGACAGCCCTTGGAATTTCAAAATATCCAAGAATACATCTTGCTTAGATCTGACAGCTTTCATTTTTCAAGTAATAAAATACAAAGACGTAGTTGGTTTGGGTTTGCATCAAAGCTAGAGGAATATAATGGCAATGCTAAACCCTGGGAAATGGTCACCATCTCTAAATACGAAAATTATTCCTAAAAGCAGGTCTGGGGCTTTGGCAACAATAAAAGACCACCACTGCTGTTATCCTTCTGTACAGCCTATTGATCAGGTGAGCAAGAGCCCATAACGTAATGAATAAAACTCCAGCATGACCCTCAGGGTTCACATCACACTCTACCCTGACCTTCTGAAAACTAACTGGCCGAGAATAACCAGTCTCAAATCTTCCCGACAAACTGGATCCTCCTCCTGAACTCCAGCAACAACAAAATGGTAAATGAAAAACTTGAAGAGCAGTTAATGATTGAATATCTCTCTAAAGTATCAACATGTATAAAGTCTTATATCAATGACTATGTTGAATTACCCTGGAACAAATGAAATGAGAAGACCTTATTGTATATCATTCCTTATAGGTTCTCGCCCTTAGCAATTCACAGTAGAGTTGACCATGAAAAAGAATATCTTTCACAGAATGCGTTCAGGCGTAGCTCTGGGTATGACTCCCATACTAGCTATTATCTGGTATCTCACAAGTGCCTGCTACTGCTGCTAAGTTGTGTCCGACTCTGTGCAACCCCATAGACGGAAGCCCACCAGGCTCCCCCCATCCCTGGGATTCTCCAGGCAAGAACACTGGAGTGGGTTGCCATTTCCTTCTCCAATGCATGAAAGTGAAAAGTGAACGTGAAGTCGCTCAGTCGTGTCCGACTCTTAGCGACCCCATGGACTGCAGCCCAGCAGGCTCCTCCATCCATGGGATTTTCCAGGCAAGAGTACTAAAGTGGGTTGCCATTGCCTTCTCCATCACAAGTGCCTGTAAGGTGACAAATTAGTTGCTCCCCTAACACCTGCTTGTTGTCCAATGAGCAGATCAGTAAGAGCAACATGGTTATTTACAAAAAACATAGTTATTCACAAAATGGAGCTATTTTCTTTTTCAAGCTACAGTAGCTTAAAAAGTAAAGCTCACAGGTATTTGACTATATGACAGACATATAAAGGAAAAATATTTAAGTTGAAATATACTTTTTCCTTGCATCTCATGTATTAATGGGCTATGCGTCTTTATTATGTCACTACTGGAGATTCTGTTGAAATTAGAGTTTGGATACGATGCCCAAAGTCAGAGGAACTTAAAGCCCAGACATCTAGTCACGAGACGTGGACCCCCTGTATCACAGGATCCCCTATTTATTTGGTGAGGCCCATCTTGGGTTCAGACTCTCCCCTGAGGCTCTCTTCCCACTTCCAGCCTCTTCACAGTCTCTTCTCCCTGATGCATTTCCATTCTGCGGTGTGCCATTCAACACTCCGTTGCTGCTGCTAGAGCTGTTTATCTGCTCAGTCATGTGGGGACTCTTTTGCAACCCCATGGACTCATAGCTCACCAGGCTCCTCTGGGATTTCCCATGCAAGAATACTGGAGTGGGTGGCCATTCCCTCCTCCAGGGGTTCTTCCCTGAAATGCTGCTTTTCCAGGCTTTCTCTTTCAAGAGCGTTTCCACCTAAACGGAAATGTTTCAAGGTGAGAGAACAGAGCTCACAGTTCTGCCTCTCACAACCTGTGGCTGAGTGCTGAACATACTCATCCTATGAGCAGCTCAAAGAACAACTGGTTACCAGTTGGTGGTGGTGGTTTAGTCACTAAGTCCTGTCTGAATTTTGCGACCCCATGGACTGTAGCCCAACAGGCTTCTCTGTCCATGAGATTTCCCAGGCAAGCATACTGGAGTGGGTTGCCAGTTCCTTCTTCAGGAGGTTTTCCTGATTCGGGGATCAAACCTGGGTCTCCTGCATTGCAGGCGAACTCTTTACCAACTGAACCACCAGAGAGCAGCTAGTGTTTCATAAACAGTGGATTGAAATACTACTTATTTGAGAGACAACTAAAGAGTCCAGAAAATAAATCTGTATTTTGGAGTCAGGTCTGCCAGTGACATGGCAGATGCCTTTGAAAATATTACCTCTACACACCCCAAACAGTCCAACAAAAAGGTCAGCTTCAGTGAGATAGTTGGGATGATGCCTTTAAACATGTCCAAGTTCCCAAGAATGCCTTTCAAACTTTTAAATTTCTTGGACCTCTTTGCTTGACCAAAAATTCCTTAGGCCACCTGTTAAACTCATTTCTACTTGGCACTTCCAGAAAACCTCAACTAGTCCATGAAATTTTCTCCAAAGGATAATAGAGTGAGCCCATTACACAGTACAACTGACCTAAAAAGCTGGATAAGCCATGGAAGACCAAACTTAGAAGAGCTATTTTTGCTCAAGAACTAAAGAATATAATAATGTGGAAAAAAGAAACAAACTATGGAAAAAGAGAAATAAAAGGAAAAAAGATTGTTTGATTTCATTTTTACCCAGTCCTAGACCATGCTGAATTTCTGAAGAATAGAGAAACTGGATAAATCAGCCCCAAGTTTTCAAAAACCAAAAGAGAGGAAAAGAATTTTGGAAAATATTTAAATAACTATAATAATGAGAGGATGAGACAGGAAAAAGATTATCGTATCAGTAAGAATTTTTAGACCCTTTTAACTTGGTATAAAATGCAGTAACCCTTTGTCAGATGTCAGGATTTGACAAAGGGTTACTCCTAAATTCAGAGACTAAAAAGGAACGTTCTTCCCCATAGACTTTAATGGGGAAACCAATGCAATTCATGTAAATTAGTTATTTTTAGAGACTCACAGAAAATTAGATGCTGAAATAAGTTAATGAGATTTATAACTAGATTATTTTACAAGGCAAAGGATCTCGACAACTACTGTCACTCAAAGACATAATAAATACACCACAGAGATTATGAGTGATATGTGAATACTGTCTCTTTTAGAGTATTTGGGGATCAGCTATAAGAGGTCCCATTAGTCTTTCTTACTCCAGCTATTAACAATGTCTGCCCTGCCCACCACGAAGGCAAAGGACAAGGGAAGTAAGACAAGGTGCCACGGTCTGCGTGTGCTCGGTCGTGTCTGACTCTTTTGTGACCCCATGCCGCCAGGCACCTCTGTCCATGGGACTTCCCAGGCAAGAATACTGGAGCGGGGTAACATTTGCTCCTCCAGGGAATCTCCCCAACACAGGGATCGAACCCACGTCTCTCGCATCTCCTGCACTGGCAGGCAGATTCTTTACCACCAGCGCCATCTGGGAAGCCCCAGGTGTTAAGCTTTGCTGCTGCTGCTGCTAAGTTGCTTCAGTCGTATCCGATTCTGTGTGACCCCATAGACAGCAGTCCACCAGGCTCTCCTGTCCCTGGGATTCTCCAGGCAAGAACACTGGAGTGGGTTGCCATTTCCTTCTCCAATGCATGAAAATGAAAAGTCAAAGTGAAGTTGCTAAGTCGTGTCCGTCTCTTAGCGTTAAGGCTTTACATGTCCACTATTTATTTATTTTTACTTGATACCCAATTATAGTGTATGTGGAGTCTATTGACAGAGTTAAGTGTTGAAAATATTTCCGTGAGTAATGTTTTTTATTAAATGATGAGTTGATCGTTCAAAGATTAGAAAATATGATCACTGTTAGCACATACTAAGAATAAAGTCAAATTTTGTGCTAGGGTAGCATTTCACAGTCTTGGCACTGTTGGTCTTTCATGCCAGAGCATTCGTTGCCTGGCAGGGATTGGTGTGTGTGGGGGTGCTTTTCTTATGAATTGTAGTATGTTTCCTGAATCCCTGGCCTCTATACACTGGATTACTCCAATACCACCTATAGGCACCCCCTGCCCCCCAGGTTCTAACAACCCAAAATATCTCCAGACATTACCAAATGTTTCCTGTGGGGCAAAATCACCCCCTGGTGAGAATCACTAGAGTAAGGGTTTAGGTTACAAACAATAAAAGACAACAAAACTTCCTTCATAGTAAAATTCCAGACTCCCGGGACTATTTCACTCTGTGGTACAGAGACCGTTCCTAACCCATGCCAGACTGCAGGGACTCTATCCTATTTTTAAAAAGAATTCTGCCAAGTCATTCCAAACCTAAATCTTCTACAACAACCCCTTCCAAAGCTTAACCACAAACTACATTCTTCTAAGTGATTTTGTACGTGTATCTGTGACATAGTAGTGATTAGCTGCGGGATTGTTGTCAAGGTTGAAACTGTAAAGGGGATTTAAAGAATCAACACCAGTGACTTGCCAGTTGCTACTGTTGTATTTGGATTTTAAGCTTTGTAATTACACATTCTATTATAACATACTATAAAGTGATAAAGGCAATCATGTTTCTAAAATGTTTACCTTCAGCAAGACATACTAATTTGGCCAAATTATACCCAAAATAATCCAAGGAAAGCTTTCCTCTTTTTTCTCAAACTATTCCTTTGTTCAGTATGAAACTGGGTAAAAGCTACAGATGAAAAATTTAAGGAACCACCATTACTTTCATGTGAAAGGAAACTAACTGCCCACAGTACACTCAATGATTCTCAATCAGTATCAGATTTTTAAGTCACTTCAGCAAGAGGTTTTCTAATAAATACTAATAAATACTGAAATCACAATGATCACTAGATATCTAATAGTTTCCCTATCAGTGAGAAAATTCATCAGGACATATTACTGGAGACCGAATTTGTTTGTCCTTTTGAAAAATAAACCCCCTCATCTCCAAGATAGGCTAATTGACGGTGTTAAGAATGAAAACTGTTTTGCAATGGACAAATGACATTATACACACAGAACCTGATACAATCTATCAGGTTACTCCTTCCAAATGATCTTTCCTCCTGGCTGATAACATTGTGTTGGTTCAGTAAATTTTTTCTAAAAGGGTATAATTAGTTTCCATTTTAAAAACCACATTTTCTGTGCTTTTGAGCACATTTTCAACATGCTTCCCCCATTCAGTGAACTTGACTGGGATAGAAATCAAACCCCTTAAGTCAAAGTTCTAGAGCATGACAGGGAAAGAAATAAATACAGGAGTGAAGAAAAATCAATGCCTAATGGAAATTCCAACATATTAGTACAATGCCAAAATCTTTTACTTGTAAATCAAAACTTTCCTTGCTTGCAAGACACATATAGTTTTGATCACGAGTTCTTCAGAGAAGCGCAAAATGATGATGGTGAAATCAAAGTATAAACCAAGAAGAAATTCTAGTATAACAATAAGTGCTATTTGTTTGAGATTTCACACTAATAAGGAAGAGGTGGAAGAAAAAGAAATTTGAAAGAAAATCATCCGCTATTTATTGAAAATGCACTGAAATTTGAGCTAGCTTGTGATTTCCACATTCAAAGTTGGGAGATGATAGAAAAAGGCCAATTCCACCTTCATCTTCTATCTCTCATTCGACAATAAGTTCACTGATCTCACCCTGTCTCTGTCACCAGGACTAACCATTAATATATAGATTTTTCAAGGATATCTGAACTCTTTTGGAATGTTTTCCGTCATCAGAATAGCATGTAAGTCATCTTTTCTATATCTCTGGCAACTGAGCAAAACAGAACAAAGACCACAGAAATCAAGAAACTACTATTCCTATGTAAGTACAGAGAAAGAAGCATAAATCTGGGTATTAGGAAAGGAAAAAAGGGCACATCACAGACGAAGAGCAGTAATGTAAGTACACACAGATGACACCACCCTAAAGGCAGAGAGTGAAGAGGAACTAAAGAGCCTCTTAATGACAGTGAAAGAGAAGAGTAAAATGCTGGTTTAAAACTCAACATTCAAAAAACTAAGATCACGGCATCCAGTCCCATCACTTTGTGGTAAACAGACGGAGAAAAATGGTAACAGTGATAGACTATTTTCTTGGGCTTCAATATCACTACAGATGGTGACTGCAGGCATTAAAAGATGTTTGCTCCTTGGAAGAAAGCTATGACAAACCTAGACGGCGTATTAAAAAGCAGAGACATCACTTTGCTGACAAAGGTCTATATTGGCAAAGGTATGGTTTGTCCAGAAATCATGCATGGATGCGGAGAAGGCAATGGCACCCCACTCCAGTACTCTTGCCTGGAAAATCCCATGGATGGAGGAGACTGCTGGGGTGCAGTCCATGGGGTTGCGATGAGTTGGACACGACTGAGCGACTTCACTTTCACTTTTCACTTTCATGCACTGGAGAAGGAAATGGCAACCTACTCCAGTGTTCTTGCCTGGAGAATCCCGGGGACAGGGGAGCCTGGTGGGCTGCTGTCTCGGGGTCGCACAGAGTCGGACATGACTGAAGCAACTTAGCAGCAGCAACAGCAGCATGTACGGATGTGAGAGTTGGATGATAAAGAAGGTTGAGCAATGAGAAACTAATGCTCTCCAACTGTGGTGTTGGAGAAGACTCTTCAGAGTCTTCAATCCCGAGGAAATCAATTCTGAATATTCACTGAAAGGACTGATGCTGGACCTGAAGCTTCAATCCTCTGGCTACCTGATGTGAAGAACTGACTCATTGGAAAAGACCCTGATGCTGGGAAAGATTGAGGACAGGAGGAGAAGGGGCGACAGAGGATGAGATGATTGGATGGCATCACTAACTCAAGGGACATGAGTTTGGGCAGACTCCGGGAGTTGGTGATGGACAGGGAGGCCTGGCGTGCTGTGGTTCATGGGGTTGCAAAGAGTCGGACACGACCGAGCGACTGAACAACAACAATATAAGTACGACTAAGAATCACTGGATTTGCTACAGTCTCTCCCATTTGGAGGATTAGAGGTTCATACATTTTCAAATCTATTTTACTGCACAAGAGACTTGGTCCCATATTGTCTGCCTTCCAATCCTAATGGATGTAAGTTTGTGACATTGTACAGGAGGCAGGAATCAAGACCATCCTCAAGAAAAAGAAATGCAAAATGGCAAAATGATTGTCTGAGGAGGCTTACAAATAGCTGTGAAAAGAAGAGACACAAAAGGCAAAGGGGAAAAGGAAAGATATACCCATCTGAATGCAGAGTTCCAAAGAATAGCAAGGAGAGATAATAAAGTCTTCCTCAAAATGATCACTGAAAAGAAACAGAGGAAAAGAACAGAATGGGAAAGACTAGAGATCTCTTCAAGAAAATTAAGAGATACCAAGGGAACATTTCAAGCAAAGATGAGCACAATAAAGGACAGAAATGGTATGGACCTAACAGAAGCAGAAGATATTAAAAAGAGGTGGCAAGAATACACAGAAGAACTGTACAAAAAAGATCTTGACGACCCAGGTAATTATGATGGTGTGATCACTCACCTAGAGCCAGACATCCTGGAATGTGAAGTCAAGTGGGGCCTTAGGAAGCATCACTAGTAACAAAGCTAGTGGAGGTGATGGAATTCCAGTTGAGCTGTTTCAAATCCTGGAAGATGATGCTATGCAAGTGCTGCACTCAATATGCCAGCAAATTTGGAAAACTCAGCAGTGACCACAAGACTGGAAAAGGTCAGTTTTCATTCCAATCCCAAAAAATGCAATGCCAAAGAATGCTCAAACTACTGCAAATTGCGCTCATCTCACTCACTAGCAAAGTAATGCTCAAAATTCTCCAAGCCAGTCTTCAACAGTACGTGAACCAGGACCTTCCAGATGTTGAAGCTGGATTTAGAAAAGGCAAAGGAACTAGAGATCAAATTGCCAACATCTGTTGGATCATCAAAAACGCAAGAGAGTTCCAGAAAATCCTCTACTTCTGTTTTACTGACTATCCCAAAGCCGTTGACTGTGTGGACCACAATAAACTGTGCAAAATTCTTCAAGAGATGGGAATACCAGACCACCTGACCTGCCTCTTGAGAAACCTGTATGCAGGTCAGGAAGCAACAGTTAGAAATGGACATGGAACCACAGACTGGTTCCAAATAGGAAAAGGAGTACGTCAAGGCTGTATATTGTCACCCTGCTTATTTAAGTTCTATGCAGAGTACATCATGAGAAACGCTGGGCTGGAGGGAGCACAAGCTGGAATCAAGACTGCCGGGAGAAATATCAATAACCTCAGATATGCAGATGACACCACCCTTATGGCAGAAAGCAAAGAAGAACTAAAGAGCCTCTTGATGAAAGTGAAAGAGGAGAGTGAAAACGTTAACTTAAAACTCAACACTCAGAAAACTAAGATCATGGCATCTGGTCTCATCACTTTATGGCAAATAGATGGGGAAACAGTGGCTGACTTTATTTTTTTGGGCTCCAAAATCACTTCAGATGGTGACTGTAGCTATGAAATTAAAAGATGCTTGCTCTTTGGAAGAGAAGTTATGACCAACCTAGACAACATATTAAAAGCAGAGACATTACTTTGCCAACAAAGGTCTGACTAGTCAAAGCTATGGTTTTTCCAGTAAGTCAAGTATGGATGTGAGAGTTGGACTACAAAGCAAGCTGAGCACTGAAGAATTGATGCTTTTGAACTGTGGTGTTGGAGAAGACTCTTGAGAGTCCCTAGGACAGCAAGGAGATCAAACCAGTCCATTGTAAAGGAAATCAGTCCTGAATATTCACTGGAAGGACTAATGCTGAAGCTGAAACTCCAATACTTTGGCCACCTGATGCAAAGAACTGACTCATCGGAAAAGACTGTGATGCTGGGAAAGATTGAAAGCGGAAGGAGAAGAGGACGACAGAGGATGAGATGGTTGGATGGCATCACCAACTCAATGGACATGAGATTGGGTAAACTCCGGGAGTTGGTGATGGACAGGGAGGCCTGGCATACTGTACTCCATGGGGTCACAAAGGGTCGACACGACTGAGCGACTGAACTGAACTGAAACCTAATGCGTGACCTAGAAGTAGTTTCTCCTCCACTTAGTGACAGGCTTAAGTTCTTCAGTAGATTCTGGGATGTGGTAAATTTTGAGACTAGAAAAACATCTGCTTCTCTGTTTCCTCCAGAATAAAGAGACATACTAGCATGGTTGAGCGTAGGATGATAGGCAGAATGGCAACTTTAGTAATAAAAGAGAAACCATTCTCTTTAGCCCAGCGGTTTTCAACAGGGGTGAAAGTAAGAGTACCAAGGAGATGCTGGAGGGTGTGGAAGTAAAAATAAAAGACTGAAAATTGGGAATCTGATCCAAATACAAATCGTCTGCTTACTGTAACTGATAGAAGTGCACAGGAAACATGAAGAGTCTCCTTTAGGTGTGTACAATAGTTCAAAGCTGTCATCGGCTACAAAAGCTGGTCAAGGTGAGATGGAAAGGCCCCTGGGAGATGTACTTAATTCAAAGTCTACTGACTGTCACTATGCCCCCTGAAGCATACCCTTCAAAACTACAGATAAGTAACCCCTGCCTCAAAAACAAACATACAAAAAAAAAAAAAAAAAACCTACAAAACAACAACAAAAAGCAAGGAACCACCACAGCAAAAATGCTACAACTCAAATACACTATGTCTTTATGTACTGAAGGAAACTGACATCATGATAAAGCAAGCACAGAACAAAATTCAATCCAGAACAGTGCACAACACAGAGAGTCTGCTGGGCTTACAAAGGCGATCTGAGTATGTCTTTGATCCCAGAAACGAGACTGTCAGAAGGGTGTGTGCCATTTGTATGTCCGTTGACAGAGTCCGCGTGTACATGCATGAGAAGACAGGAGGAGATTTAATAAACTAGCTGTACCATCGCCCTTACCATGTGCGTCTGCCTTACCAAACGTTCGTGTGGATGCAGGCTGCAGTAGCTGCTAGACTGTGGAATATGAGAAGAATTGCCCAACATCCCTCCGTAGCCAGGCTGATTCATCCCACTGGAGGAGCTCCAAGGGTCACTGCTGTGATGGCCATCTGTAAAGGACAAAGAAAACCGTGACTTTTCCGAGGCACTCAGCCTTGTCTTATAGTCTAGGGCTTTTCCATATCCCCGAAAACAACTGCCTGTTGTACATTCATCTTTGTGTTGGTGAGCTGATTACAGAAGACCACCTCATTACACTTTCCCAAGTGGCTCTATATTGCCAAACAAATATAAATACTTAACACAGTTAAAGGGTTCCTAGTAAAAATTCAACTATAAAAGAACAGAACATATTTCTCCATAGAATTATGTCAAGACAGCAAGGTAGCTAATGCTAAAGAAAACATTTCTCAGATGTCTCCTGACATTTTTCTTCCTATGAAAATCACTGAAAAAATTTAACTGTTCCTGAATTTTGGGGTGAAAAATAACACCCTTGAGATAATACACAGATGGCCAGTTTACAAGTTTTGAGAGCATATAAAGAAATAAGTAATAATGAGAAAGAATATCTCTGACTTCAGAGATTGGGTTTCATTTTTGTGACATACAGAGTAGATGGAATTAAAGTTGGAATTACATTATGGTACGTAATAATTAAGGAAGAACAGTCTCAAGTATATAGCTCTGAGTGTTTGTCTCCTTTCTGAATGTTTATATTTTGATATACAGTTATATAGCTAACTTAAGTCTTCAGTAGCAATCGAAAGGGTACACACATATCATAAGATGGTATCTACATTACAGACAATTTTCAGAGCCTCTGGATTTTTATAAAACTATGAGTAAAAAAGAAGTTTAAAATGATATGAAAATTATATGAAATATATTTTAATATCAAGCTAATTTTCTATTAACACCACATTAAAAATATTCCTACAGATTTTTTTTCACTCTCCGGGCCCAGAGGCCTCAAAGGCACTGTTAAGTTTGTTTTGTTTGGTCTGGGTCTCTTAAATTAAGGGTGCAGAGGATCTATGTTACTGCTCAATTCAGTTTTTTTTTCCTTCAATAGTTTAACAAAAATTATTAAATGCCAGATGTATGCAAGCTGTATACAACATAAGAGTTTTAACTAAAAGATGGAGGCTGAAGTTAAAAATAAGAGGTCACACAGCAGTGAATTTAAAACATGCTACTGACATGCGTGCGTGCTCAATCATGACTGACTCTGCAACCCCGCGGACGATAGCCAGGCAAGTTCCCTCATCCATGGGATTTTCCAGGCAAGAATCAAAGCCATGTCTCCTACGTCTCCTGTTTTGGTAGGCAGATTACTTTCCACTGAGACACCTGGGAAGCCTTTGCTACTGACAGTCTCTGAATCGCTTTCATCTAAACTACATTTTCGTCAAGACCTGAATTCTCAGGGTATTGGAGACTCTCACTGAAGGCAGCCATGTGAAATGGGATTACAACGTACTGTTTCTGTGATCATCATGTAAAAACATAAGACTTTTAAAAAGTAACTATTCATGGACTTCAGATTTAGCTCGGAGATTGTGGAAGTGTAGATGTCATCTTAAATTCAAACATGAAGTCTAAAAAACCGAACATTTCAGAGAGATGACATGCATGGCAAATAAATTGAGAATATCTATCATTGAACAAGAGTCTCCTGAAACATTTTGACAGGATGCACTATATGGAAATACATTTAGGATTTGTTAACACAGACACTTTACTCAATGCAGACTTACAAAAATACACATTTTACATAAATTATGCTTTTCACAGTAAATTAATATTTATCACATCCCATGATCTTGGCATAATGTGTTTTGAAAGAATAGAATTAGATGTGTGTGAATTAATTGTGCTCATCATAAATGTCAACTCAAAAATTTTTTTTTATTTTTTTGCATTTTGAGTGTTCATATGCAGAAAAGCAAATTTGTTTGCCCTATTTTGCATGGTCTGACATGGAGAAGAGCCTGTTGTTTTAATCTACCTGATCTCTCCTTACAGTGTGCGTGGTTTAACCAAGTGACCTTCCTAAAGGCAGATGGACAAAACCTATCCTTGTATCAATTTTTCTCAGTGAAATTTGGCTTTGGGTGACGAGTCCTTGAGTTGACAATCTCTATAAGCACAAGTAATGGTAACAGAGTTTCTCTGGTCATAAAAGAGAGGTGTTAATGCCCAACGTGAATGTGAAAGTTGCTCAGTCGTGTCCAACTCTATGAGACCCCATTGGGTGGAGCCCACTAGATCCTCTGTCCATGACATTCTCAAGACAAGAATACTGGAGTGGGTTCCCTTCTCCAGGAGATCCTCCCAACCAAGGGATTGAACCCAGGTCTCCCACATTGCAGACAGATTCTTTACCATCTGAGCTACCAGGGAAGCCCAAGAATACTGGAGGGGGTAGTCTATCCCTTCTCCAGGGGATTTTTCTGACCCAGGAATCTAACCAGGATCTCCTGCACTGCAGGCGGAGTCTTTACCATCTGAGCTACCAGGGAAACCCGTTGACGCCCAAGTGACTACTATTTAAAGCTGAAGGTGATACACCTTTGTCATGGTGCAGAATACACCCGAATGACGTACTTGCCGCTCCTGCTGAAAGAAAGGGACACTGAGAACAGGTCACAAAGCTAAAAGACCCCGGTTAATAGGTGCTCCATTACATGTGAAACCAATTCTCTCTATTCCCAAGAAAGTGAAAGTGAAAGTCACTCAGTCGTGTCTGACTCTTTGTGACCCCATGGACTATAAAATCCATGGAATTCTCCAGGCCAGGATACTGGAGTGGGTAGCCTTTCCCTTCTCCAGGGGGGTCTTCCTAACCCAGCAATAGAACCCAGGTCTCCCGCAGTGCAGGCAGATTCTTTGCCAGCTGAGCCACAAGGGAAGCCAAGCCCAAGAATACTGGAGTGGGTAGCCTATCCCCTCTCCAGTGGATCTTACCGACCCAGGAATTGAACCGGGGTCTCCTGCACTACCGGTGGATTCTTTACCAGCTGAGCTATGAGGGAAACCCGGGGCCCCACTCAAGTCAACTTTATGGATTTTCCATGGAATTTCATATGTGAACTAACAACCTAAAAGAGCTAACACTCTACAGGGAAAGGAAACAAATTCCTTTGAAATAGAATGATTTTGAATGTGTCCACTCTAATCTAAGGGAGACACCAAGCTGCACCCCTTGGTGTCCCAAGTGGTTCCTCTTCCCGTGACATGGTCCTTCCAGGAAGAGCAAGAAGGAGGAAATCCCATGGCACTTTGCCAAGGCAAAAAGAGTTAATGTTTGTATACAGGGATTCCTGGTGAATTCTGTATCTAACTTTCAGAACATTAACCTGGTAACAAGATTATCACATTTTGCCCACAAGTGTCCACCTCCAGCTGCATGCTGCGGACAGTCTCCTCTCGTAAGGAGATGTCATTTAAACCCTCTCAGTCTTTCCTAAGCAGCAGAAAGAGAAGTCCTACTGGAAGTGAGACTGTAAGCCCAGGGAGCATATATCCATGTGCGCTGAATGAAATACACTGGACAATTAAGTGGATTAAATGTACTTCATCTACCACAAGGCTATAATTTTCAGTATCTGTCTGGGAAAAAAGATGGGTCTTGGATCCTCAGTCAGTCAGTGTGTTGGAATAGAGCTTTTGCTGTGTAATGAAATAATACTCCTGACTTTCAACAGGTCACTTCATCTTCAATGGGACACTTGTACTTCCCTATGAATTAAGAAATGGCCAACGTTCTTACTGATAAGAACAGACACTACACTCAATCTTAGTCAAAAGGCCGAGAAGTGATTGTAAGTGGTCACCATTTTTGTATAGAGGTATGTATAAGGGCAATTTGCTCTCCACATGTCTAAATCCATGATGCTCCAAATACATGCTGAATCAAAGCACTTATGAACATACATGTACGTGCTCTTCTCGCGAAGAGATGATGCACAAATGATGCGTCATGGTGGACATTCTCCCAGGAAGCATCCTTCTAAGTAACCAAACCAGTCGAATCTTGACTCATGATGGCTCAAGAGGTTTTCATTTACAAAACATCTCTCAGTAAAGTTTTTACTTTTAATGAATTCAAATCCTAAAATAGAGCGTGACCTTCCATGTTCTCTGTTGGCCTCCTATTAGATTTCTTGAGTATTAGAACAGCACTCTTTTGTCCCATATATGACATAAAAGACCTGTGGATCTCCCCTTGGAAGAGGCAGTGTCTTACCTTGCATGAAGAAGGAGCTAGGGAAAGTGCTGGCTGCTGGTTTCGAGGAAGGGTAGCCTGGCGAGTCCCTATTGTAGTCGGCAGTGCTGGCTGATGGAGCATAAACCTGGGAAACGAGAGCCCATTTAGTTTTGCTGGCTGCCTGCACCAAAGAATCTCAAGGTCTATGACTTTGCAAGAAGCGGGCACAAAGGGCACAATTTCTACCACATCCATCTGAAATCTGATCAAACTCTAGAAACCCTGCCCCATTCCCCATACAGAAAAACGGAACAAAACAAAATGATGAGTAGGTTTGTGCAACTGGAAAATCAGGTGTGATATTTTCCAGTTCCAGGCGAGAAGACTGAAAACTACATCTGGTTGTTGTGTGTGTACGCTCAGTTGTGTATGACTTTTTTGCAACCCCATGGACTGTAACCCTCCAGGCCCCACTTTCAATGGAATTTTCCAGGCAAGAATATTGGGGCGGGTTGCCATTTCCTCCTCCAGGGGATCTTCCCGACTCAGGGATCAAACCCACATCTCTTACATCTCCAGCGTTAGCAAGTGGATTCTCTACCACTGAACCACCTGGGTTGTGGATCTATAATACCCATAGGGTTGTCCTAGGAGCCTAAGCATTCTTTTTTAAAAAAAAAAAACATAAATGGCTCTTGAGCATGTAAAATGTAAAAAAAGACACGCTACAAACTTGTCCCGTTTAGTCTACCTTTCAATTAAAGTTTAAAGACAGAGGCAGAGAGACAAAAAGACAGATAAAATAAATGCACTCTCCAGACCACAGAAAGTGACAAACGCATCTTAGAATATTAAATTCCCAAAGTGTTAGCTTTTTGTAAAGATGCAAGAAAAAGGCTATTAAAAGCCCTGATCTGCACAGACCACCAAAAATCAGTATGCACGCAAGGAAGGGGGAGGGAGCCCCTCATTTACAGTCTTTCATCTTTGTATGCTCAATAAACTTAAAAACTGCCAAAAGCTTAATTTACTTACATTCGCTTACTAATACTCATGGGACTTGGGGAACCAGTTCTTTATAAAAATAGCTTGTGTATTTTCTTGTTTATGTTTGCTTTAAAGTAGACAGCACAGTAGAAAGGCATAAATTCATAAGGTATAGTTTAACTTTAATTGGTTTTCTCCCTTGCCTTTTCAGCTAAATATGATTTTTTTTTAAAATCCCTATTTTCTTTTGCTCCAAAAGTTCCTCTCTCCAGATGGTCAGAGAGACTAAAGCACTGTCATTCTCTTGATGAAAATGGATACCTTCCTGCCTCCATTTTGAAGCAGGCAGCGGCTCACAAAATTGGCAGCGAGCCTACAGTGATATTCACAGGTCACAGTAAAAGAAAGGGAAATTCACCAATAAAAAGGCAACTGCAGGGTTACCAAAAAAATAACTCCCCCCCCCTTTTTTTTTCACAGCGCACATGGAATAAACATCCTAAGAAAAATTCTATAATTGCTCTCAGAACACCATGAATCACAAACTAAGCATTTAATACACGGTTTAGGATTTCACAAAGGATAGGGCCACAGCGACAGATGTGGGAAAACACGCATACACATGCATCCATCACACGAATGCTACATATGCCCCACAGTGCCCTTGAAATTGAGAGATCTTGGAGACCGAACAAAACAAAAATAAACCAGAAAAACCCTGGTCCACTTTAAAAAAAAAAAAAGGAGGAACAAGGATTCTTCCTAAGTCAGGGAGGAATCTGAGTCCTCTTATTCTTCCTCTAATTTTGATTCTATTTTAAAATGTTAGTCATATCTTAAATGTATAAACAGCTACCTGCTTCTCTAACAGGGCTTATAGTAAGGGCAATTGTTTTTCAAGTATCTGTAAAGGGACAAAGGATAAAATATATGACAGAAATCCCAAAGCAAATCAGTACCCTATGTTTATCAAGCAAAACCCAGTATTTTTTTGAGGCTTATACAACTGACAAACAGTTTGGAAAATACTGCTAAAGGTATTTAGAAGTTTTGAGTCTAGCTAAAAAGATGAAAACAAAAATTACCTTCCAGGGAAATTGAAAATTAGATCATCTCATTCTAATGGCAGAATGAGCAGAATACACTACACTCTATCTACAGACTAGTAGTCTGACAGCTCCTTGGCTAATAAGCATTAATATGAACTAAGTATACTATGTATTACTTCCAATTTCAGAAATCAATATTTTACTATAAAACTGAAAATAAATTCACCCGTATTATTAAATCACCTTATTAAAAAAAAGAATCAAAACAAAGTCTTTTAGGATAATATAGAATTTTAATTACATATTCTACTACCTTATCCTTAAACATGTACTATAATTATTGCATAAACATCATTGATGGCATCTAACAACATCTGCCTTTTGGATAGAATTATTTGATATCTCTTTTGGGAGACAAAGACAAATCTTCAGTAATTTTGCTCATATAAGGAGGCTACTTTGACTATGAATTATGATCAAGTGTGAAGATCTGAGAATAAGATCACTTATCCCAAGTTCAGAAATGCTGTCTGCATGAAAAAGAATATGTACAGGGTTAAAAAGCTTTCAGGACATGTTACACAATACAATTTCTATTTTTCTGGTGCTGTGGCCAAATTAAGATTTTTTAGATAAGATGAAAGTCTTTGTTAACAAGAAATCAAACACGTTTTTTAAAAAAGGCAATTTCTGCATAGTTTATAAATTTTCTTTATCTTATAATTGATCAGGTACAATGTTATTCCCTTTTAATTTATATACTTCATCTTTCTCATCAAAAGGTATTTAAAAAATAAGTGCTCTATGTATCTGTTTGTAAAAATAAACATAACACAGAACTGTTATACTTTTTTAAAAAGTGTTTATGTATCTATTTGGCTGCAAAGGGTCTTAGCTGTGGCATGTGGGATCCAGTTCCCTGACCAGGAATCAAACCCCAGCTCCCTGCCTTGGGTGTGTGGGAATCTTAGCCACTGGACCGCCAGGAAGTCTCTTATTATACTTTGTAAGAGTAGAAGGAATCAACCCCCCTCACATCTTAATCATAAGAAAACTCAATAATGGAATGGTCAGAGCCCTGCTCAAGATATGCAACCATCAACTGACCTTCATTGTCTGCTATTCAATGGCTGCCTTCTTTAAAAGTGGTGGTGGAGGTGTAAGATGCTATTTATGAAAACAGAGTGATGATAAGTGACTCAGTTCATCCTCAGTGTTTTAATTTTTAATAACCTGGATCATCAGTAAGCTGCTTCATTATTTTACTTCAGTCAACTATTTTCCCAGCCTCTTAAAAGACTTGAAAGTATAGGCTGCAAGAAGGTATTTAACAGAAACGCTAAATTCAGTAAGAAAAGCTCACATCCACTCAACTTTAATTATTATTATTATTATAGGTAAATAGAAAGATGACTTACACATTTGTTAGAGAAAATAGCTAACAGAATGATAACAAACATCCCAGATCTCTTCAAACGACTAACATTAGAAAATCAGTCCGATGGAAAATGAAATACAAATCCCAAACTCTTGTTCAATGTGTTGAAGTAACTCTGCCAAGGAAACATGCAGAGAGTCTAAAGAGAAGCAAAAATCTACACTTAGTTTTCTTCTGATAAGGTATCTTAGATCAAGGTGACTTTTGGCATTCCAGTTCCTCCCACAAGGGTAACTAAAGAAGTGTGAAATTCTGTTGCAAAATTGGAAATGGGCAAACTTGGCTCAAGTTCATATAGACTACAGCAATTTGAGTGAGCTATCTGCTGAATAAAGGCTTAATGGGAAGCTAATAGCCAAGTGCAGTTCATATTCAAAGTCAGCTCTGTTATCTTTTTCCTCTTAAAATCTGATTTTAAAACAAAATCACAAACGCAAATTTTGAGCTTAACAAAACCCCGTAAACAGTATAAACTCTGAAAAAATTAAAAAATCTATAAGTTCTCATTTTACAGATTTAAGTTGTGTTGTAATTTGAGATATACTTGAGACAGACTACTACTATAGTATATTAACCATTCCAACCAATGTTCTAATTACTCTTTGTGCTATCATCAAAGAAACAATATGATATTCTTTAAAAGAAGAAAAGCAAGCAAACACACAAACCAGCAATTATAGAACGCATATTCTACCCTTTTCCTTGGAGATGCTCATTTCTATATCTTGGCAGGTCAGTTTCACTTATGGAAATTTTAAAAGATAACAATGATTACCATTTGTTCAGGGCATTTTGTGGAATGGCTTTTGTGCTGGGAGCTCCATAGACATTATTTCTAATCTTCATAATAATCAGATAAGATGGGCATTATCAACAGCGTCACTTCTATTTCATATGACTAAAGAATGGTGGACTGGTCAAGCGTCCTGGCCCAGGCAGGCCTGGGTCACATAGCTGCCCATCCTATCATTTATGAGCGAGGCAACCTTGGAACTGCTACTTTACTCTCTGGTCTTTAGATTCCTACCCGTAAAAAGGGAATAACAGTGCCTGCTATGCCAGATTCTTGAGAGAATTAAATGGCATCACATATATAAAAGCAATGAGAATAATACCTGATACCTAAAAAACATGCAAAAAAATCAGATTAATAGCATTAATGTGCTGCTATTTTTTAAAAATTATCTAGACAAAAGTGACCCAGAAAAGTTAAGCCACTTTTCCATGTTAAAAAATTACCAAGTGGTAAAGATTCAAGCTAATCATTAAAGCCTAGATTCTTTTCATTAAAAACAATGTTGATCTTAAGAGGCAAAAAATAAAAGATATCATTAGCTATCAGCACAAGGCAATACTTTGGCCATGATTTATAGAAATAATTCTTGTGGGGTTTCATAACTGCCTTTTAAGAAAAGAAAACTTGATAGGGCATGTTGAGAGTGAAACCAATATGCGTCAGTTACTTTCTTCCCAAAGCGGGAAGCTGAACTCCGGAGGGGATGCAGAGGAGTGGTTATAGATGATGTATCATGAGGTGTATAACTGAGTGGGGCTGAGTGGCAGCCACTAGGCTGCAGAGTAGACCTTGGCCTCTCTGTGACCAGCAAGTACCATATGAATAATTTCCAAAGAGAACCAGGCGAGAATAACTGAAACACTGTACTTGAGACTTCTTAGATCCTTAAGAGAGTTACTGTGTGCTCCATGATGGAGTAGAAAGCAGCAAAGGACAATTATGCCTCAGAGGCCCAAGTGCTAGGGAGGCTGACTTAGCAGCCCAGACCCTAGGAGGCTTCACAAATATTCTAAAGTGCGACAGTTAGACATTCGAATGCCAAGAATTGGTGGTACGCCACTGATGCTCACACACCTAGGCATGTACACTGATGCTGACCAGCATCTAATGGGGAAAGTACCTGTAAGGGATCAGCTTACTGCTCAGGAAACTGACTGGTATGGACCTCAACTCTTACAATATTGTTGGAAGGACACAGGTCACAGTAAGTGCAAAGAACAACTGGGGGCAGTGATACCTCGACATTCGTAAGAACTGAAATGGACACTGTAATTGTTCTATAGGACAAAGTTAGAGGTATATTGCTGGCTAATCCATAAAACAACCGGAAGATATACTTAGAAGAGATGGTCTCCAGACAGCAGAAAAACCCATTTGGCAGAGTAGTACAAATTACTTTGGAATGAGACCAACCAGGCTCAAATTCCAGCACTCATAAGTAGTTGAAAGGACGAAACAAAGCACGTTCTCTCAGAGGCTCCATCTCCTCATTTGTCAGTCTCTTCACTATCAAATGTCAAATGGGGCTATTCTGCTGTGAGGATTAGAGAGTACGTATGTCGAGCATACTCCTTATCTCTTGCAGGAGCACAATAAATGGTATTTATATCCAAAAAATATAAACAAGAGTTTAGAGTAATTTTTAACACGTCCAGAATGGTGCTGTCCAATACAGTATCCATGAGTCCTATGTGGTTATTTGAATTAAGCTTAATTAAAATTAAATAAAATGAAATATTCAGTCCTGCAGTCACACTAGCCACATTTCAAGTACTCAATAGCAAACTGTGGCCACCGGTGACCATACTGGACATCACAATGTGGAACTTTCTCACTATGGCAAACAGTTTTATTGGGAGCACTGATTTAGGGTAAATGGCTGTCCCCAAGGAGACCTACTGAGCCCCGTATGAAACTCTGTTGCAGCAGCCATCACAATAATGCAGCTTATTTAAGACTTGCTGTTGCCTTTCAGCTGCCAAAGCAAGAACTCTTCTGTGGACGAGGGGGAGAGGCAGATGCCAGGTATCCTAGCACATAGTGAACCACCAGTGTTTAATAAATGTTGATTTTTATTGGATGGCAGAACATTCAGGTATCCATTTTACTTACTATTTTTAGAGCCCCTTGTACTATTACATACTTCTTAAAGCCCTTTTTGTAACCACCTGCCCAAATTCCTGTAAGCAGGACTGTAAAGTAGAACACCAGGGAAGAACAGCTCCTGTGATCCCCAGGTCTCTGGATGGGTAGGAAATAACAGTAAGAAAATCTTACATGGCAATTTTCTCCTTGGCCCCTAGTTAGTCTTTGGCAAAGGAACTATAATGAGGCACAGTGTGATCACTTTGAGACAATAAACGGTGAACAGATTTTTAACTTTTTCTGATCATGAGTTTTCATGTTACATCTTGGTAACTGGATTCCTTGATTCCACTCTCTATTTTTATTACCCTTTCTTTCATAATGTTCTATATCATTTTTTTAAATAGATGTTTCTTTCCCTTTTCAGGAAATTTCTCCAATTGGTGTCCTCTCTTCTGCTTCTTGGCATCACATTTTTAAAGTTGAAATCAGTTCAACCTCATTTTATAAATAGGCAAAAGGCAGATGTTAAAGGACCTACCCGAGGGCCTTGAACAGAGCTCAGGACTCCTGAATTCTCGTTCTATCCTCTTGGCACTCTCCTTCCTAAAGTCTTTTTTAACTTTATAACTTAAATATTCGAATGGGTAGCAAAAAGTAGATGAAAGTAACAGAGTTGAGTAAATTATCATAAGGTTTAACGGCAGTGAATAATACTCAAGAGCATGAAAAAGAAGGTAATAAACAACCCAACGGTGCAAAGAAAAACAAAAGCCAACTACAGAAATAAAAATTATTTATCTTATATATTCTCAGTATATGCTAACAAGTCAAGCAATATTTACTAGTGGAAAAAGATCCTACTTTATTTCCAAGTGACAGTTAAAGGCCCATTTGATTATCACATACAGAAAATATGTTTAGAAATAACACATAAATGTTGCAGTATATTGACAAATAGATGGATATGTAATTGCAGATGAAAAAATTTCAGAGATGTAATCCGTTGAAATTGTGAAGCTTTTATTTCCATCTCAATTACCTGAAGCTTTTATAGGAATTAAACAAATAGTTCTAAGTGCCCTAAAGTAACTCTAAGTAAGAAAGAAAAGTTTTATTCCTCAAACTACAGTGATACTCTGAAAAAAAAAAAATCCCAATTATCTAAACGTGTAAAATGTCCCATTCATGTCTATGGCATTCCTATTTCATTTCCTTAACAAGCAATAATCTGTATTCACTCCACCACAGTACATCACAAAAACGAGAAAAAGAACATGTATATGAACCCCCGAAAAGAAATTCCTGGAATATGTAATATATTTAGAACACAAGTCATTCTGGCATACATCCAAATGTTCTATCACAAATACCACGTCTAACTTTTTTTTACCCTTCTGAATATCAGCTGAGTTTTGGTTAACTGTTCATGAGTATATTAAGTCTGAAGCTAAATTCTACAAATGAATTACAGCCAAGAGTTTTATCCTTTTCAGCCACAAAATATCTTTTCTCTGTGTTAAGAAGTAGTAAGATGGTAAGAATTTTAATTCCCTTCTCTTATCAAATTGTGTTACCCCAAGAAATCAAAAGAAAGCAACAAGAAGAAGAAGCAGAGATATGAGTGATTTACAAGGGATCAGAAGCAGAGAAGCATGCAGGGATGGACAGACTGTAGCCCATCCACTTTCGACAAGCACAGCCAGCCAGCGGCAGGCTCAACAAGGACAGTAAAACAGTGAGCTGGACCCATTATTAAGTGTGCAAAGCACCCCAAGAGCTACAACAAACCCTTACATTGCTTATGGCCAGAAGCTTTACTTTGTTCTTTCCTTTCTTCAAATAAAAAAGCAATACATTTAAAAATAAAGGTAGTTGCAGTCTATTTTTCAAATATCAATTTCAATCTACTAAACAAGTCTGTGTAGCTTAAAAATCTACAAGGAAGGAAAAAACTGTGCTTCAACTAAAAATAAGGATAAACTAAGACAGAATCACTAAGAATTATACAGCGATATTATTGTGATTTGATCTACATAGTGTCCTGTTATTTTTACAAGCATTTTGCAAGTATCAGTGTGTTGCCATTGCAAACTTGAGGCAGAAAAACTGTGAAGAGAGGTATGATTAGGCTCACTCTGTTATACCACAGATGTTTCATACATATGATATTGAAATACAGACAGAGAACATTTGAGATTTTAAGCTGTCTTCATGTATTATCATGCAATCTCAGTGACATATGCAGGGAGTTAAACATTAAAAAAAAAAGAAACAATTTGTTATGGTATTACAACTTAACACTCTGTGTGTGTGTTCAGTCACTCAGCTGTGTCCAACTCTTTGCAACCCCACGGACTAGAGCCCACCAAGCTCCTCTGTCCATGGAATTTTCCAGGCAAGAATACTGGAGTACGTTGCTGCTCTTTCTTACTCCAGGAGACCCTCTCAACACAGGGATCAAACCTATGTCTCGTGTCTCCTGCGCTGGCAGGCAGATTCTTTACCACTAGCGCCACCTGGGAAGCCCGTAACACTCATAAGAACTGGGAAAAGACCTGGCCTCAAGGCCTGCCAGGCCCAAGCTCTTGTGACTGTTGGCACGACAAAATGATGACAGTGATTAAAAAAAAAAAAATAGAAGGGTGAGATGGGGTGGGAGGTAGAAGGGAGGTTCAAGAGGGAGGGGACATATGGATACCTATGGCTGAGTCATGCTGTTGAATGGCAGAAACCATCACAACATTAAAAAGCAATTATCCTCCAGTTAAAAAGAACTCCCCTCCCCCCAGAACATCTAATACTTTACTTAGGGTATGCCAGACACTATTCCAGCAAAATTGTACATAAACTTATTTTGTCTCGACACTAACCCTATTGTTTTATTATCATCCCAATTTTGCACAGAAGCAATCTGGAGGCAGAGACCTATTAAATAACTTGTCCAAGTCACACAGCTAGTTAAGTGGAAAACGGAGATTCAAAATCATGGCGTCTTGTTTAGGCATATGAGCTTTAACAAGATCTCTCAATCGCTAAGGGGCTTCTCTCCAGGGTCTTCGTAGACTCCTACCAAAACCCTGATTTATAGAACTCTGGGTCCCATTTACACACTCCCAGGCCACTGGGCAGACGAGGGGCTCAGAAGGCTGTTTGGCCAAAGAGAAGGATGCAAGGTGACTTCAGACAGTGGAGCACAAAGACAGTTCTTAGGCACTGGACCAAGGAGGACTTTTCATCTGTCTTCCAGATCTGAAGCTGAGCAGGACCCACTACTTCTGTTTATCAGGGCTAAAAACAGAGAGAGCCCAGTAACCTGCTGGGAGTGACACGCGTTTGCTGCTGCTGCTGCTGCTGCTGCTGCTGCTGCTGCTGCTGCTAAGTTGCTTCAGTCATGTCCGATTCTGTGCAACTCCATAGACAGCAGCCCACCAGGCTCCCCCATCCCTGGGATTCTCCAGGCAAGAACACTGGAGTGGGTTGCCATTTCCTTCTCCAGTGCATGAAAGTGAAAAGTGAAAGTGAAGTCACTCAGTCGTGTCCGACTCTTAGCGACCCCATGGACTGCAGCCCACCAGGCTCCTCCATCCATGGGATTTTCCAGGCAAGAGTACTGGAGTGGGGTGCCATTGTTTAGTGGTGACTTAATGCCAACAGTAAACTGATGAAAAAAAGATCACCACACTATACTTAAAAGCATTCACAGGAAGCGTGACTACAGTCCCATCGATGTGCACCAGCCTCTGGCTCCAAATATTGCTTTTTATTTTTACACCTGCATTGCTCTTGGCACTGATGGAGCAGACACTGTATGTTCGCTATTACTTTCAACGTGGTGTATCACGGGAATGCCCACTGCCAGCATTCTGAGTACCTGAGCCCTCGCCGAGAAGGTCTTCAACTGATAAAGTTACACCTGGCTGAAGATCTCTTGAAATACTTAATTGCATAAAATTTGGTCCAGGTGAAACCTGACATCGTCCTGGTTACACTCCTTATGTTACGTACTCACAGGGGAACCCGATTCCTCAGCAGACTCAGGATCGGCACAGACAAAAGACTGGACATTAAGCCCATCACAACTCTTTAAAATGCTCTGAACACCTAAGCTGTTTTCAAGTGTTTATTTATTAACTGTTCATTAGTAATTAAAGGTTATGTTAAGAAGAATGTGATTATTATTTCTGTCAATTATTATTATTTGTGAACGTGAATGAAAGTCACTCAGTCGTGTCCCACTCTGTGCGACCGCATGGACTATATAGTCCATGGAATTCTCTAGGCCAGAATGCTGGAGTGGGTAGCCTCTCCCTTTTCCAGGGGATTTTCCCAACCCAGGGATCAAACCCAGGTCTTCCACATTGCAGGTGGATCCTTTAGCAGCTGAGCCACGCTGCTACTGCTAAGTCACTTCAGTCGTGTCCGACTCTGTGCGACCCTATAGACGGCAGCCCACCAGGCTCCCCCTTCCCTGGGATTCTCCAGGCAAGAACACTGGAATGAGGTGCCATTGCCTTCTCCAGCTGAGCCGTGAGGGAAGCCCCAAAATACTGAAGTGGATAGCCTATCCCTTCTCCAGCGGATCTTCCCAACCCAGCAATTGAACCAGGGTCACCTGCATTGCAGGTGGATTCTTTAGCAACTGACCTATGAGGGAAGCCCGTTATTATTATAGACTATTATTTGTAGTAATCTACAAATCATAGCAGATGATTTCAATCATAAGCAGATTCAGCTAATTTATTTTATCTCTCTTTCTACAGCTGTTACATCAAATTCATGACTATCAATTTTTTCTAATGGATCAGCTCCCATCTCAATATTATTTTTTCCTCTTGCTACCAGCATTTTTTTTTTTTTTTTTTTAAGATAGCAACTACAGGTTCATGTGTCCCCTAGTGGCTCAGATGGTAAAGAGTCTGCCTGCAATGCAGGAGACCTGGGTTTGATCCCTGGGTCAGGAAGTTCCCCTGGAGAAGGGAATGACAACCCACTCCAGTATACTTGCCTGGAAAATCCCATGGACAGAGGAGCCTGGTGGGCTACAGTCCATGGGGTCACAAGAGTCGGACACAACTGAGCGACTAACATCAACATAGAGTCATGAGGAGGTGTTGCAACATCAAAATAGTGTTGGTTACATCTGCCAATAAATAGCTTTGTGACCTCTGATGACATGATTTCATCAACTGAATGAGGATGGCGTGTTTTCAGGATGAAAACACATTATACAATTCCACAATAAAGAGGAAAATTAATTTTAGGGTTTATTCCAAAGTTGATTATTGCTGTTTCTTCCACATGGAAGGCAAGGAAGGCCTGCTGAGGACAGTCCATCACAGAAACAGTGAAGTTTAAAAAGTATTAGGAGAGTGACATCAGTCAGAAAGACAAATACTGTATATTAATGCATGTGTATGGAATCTAGAAAGATGGTACTGCTGAACCTATTTGCAGGGCATCAGTGGAGATGCAGACATGGAGAACAGACTTACGGACACAGGAGGGGAAGGAGAGGATGGGACAAATTGAGAGAGCAGCATGGAAACATATGTGTTACCATATGTAAAATAGATATGGTATGACATAGATGTGGTGTGACACAGGGCGCTCAACCTGGTGCTCTGTGACAACCTAGGGGACAGGATGGGATGGGAGGGGTTTCAGGAAGGAGGGGACACAGGTACGGCAGCCTGTGGTTGATTTGTGCTGGTGCATGGCAGAGGCCTACACAATACCAGAGAGCAATTATTCTCCAGGTAAAAAAAAGGATTATGAAAAAAATGTGCAGGGGTGTGTGTGTGTGTGTGTGTGTGTGTGTGTAAGTGTGTTAGTGTGTGTGTGTATGTGTGTGGTACCGGGCACAGAATAGGCCCCAGTAGTTACTAAATGCCCACATGAATGAATGAATGCATCACACACAAGATACAAGTCAAACTAAGAATTATATCATAATGCAGAGAAAGATAAACATTCACTGGTTCTGCCAAAATAGTATATTTCACTTCTCAGTGTGTTTTAGAGCTGAGCTGACTTCTGAAAATGGAGGCAATCACCTGTAATAATCCATATTTAAGGGTTCTAAGAGGTCCATTTCCCACCCTTCTCCCTTTGAACCTAAGGCCATAGGTTGATGCCTGAAGCTGAGAGCTCACATCCTTCAATGGATGATAACAGGTGTGTTTTAAAAAAAGGAATCTAAGCTCAAGTAAGTCTGGTCACTATTGGCGTAAACAAATTAATACCACTGCAATGGGCTTTAGTCAATGCACAATGCTATAAGAGATACAAGTCTACTCTTCCAGAAATAATTCCACATCACGAATCCACTTTTCAACACACCTCCAATCATACCCCATCGTGGGAAATGTTTTTATAATCTGTTAGCAGTTATTACAGGGCTTCCCTCATGGCAATGGTGTACGGCTTAGCAATAAAGAATCCGCCTGCAATGCAGGAGATATAGGAGACCCATGTTTGATCCCTGGGTCAGGAAGATCCCCTGGAGGAAAGCATGGCAACCCACTCCAGTATTCTTGCCTGGAGAATCCTGTGGACGGAGGAGCCTGGCGGGCTACAGACCATGGGGTTGCAAGGAGTCGGACACGACTGAGCACACGGCACATCCAACCGAAGCAGTTATTTCCCTTTGATGTGATGAGGTCTCTAATCCTTCCCCAACAATCAGTTTTTAAGAGTGAGAGGAGAGTGGAGAGGGGATGTGGGAACAGAGAGGGCTCTACAAGAAGGAAAAGCAGCACCCGAGAAAAATGCTGACTTTACTGTCTGCCCTTACACAATAAAGGTCACTGTAAACAGCAAATTATAAAGATCACTTAATGGCAATAAATGCGCCATTTCTATTCCTCCAATCCCAGGATCTTTAGGGCTGTGTTTGTACACCTCAGAGGGCCCAAGCGCCATCACTCCTAAGTATACATGCCCTCCTAGCATCAAGAGGGACTGGGAAGAAAGCTGTGTCACACAAAAGCAGAAAGACACACTTTCAAGAGCAGAGACCCAAACAAGAAGGAAAAGATGGCGAAGCCAAGATTCCAGCAGATATTCCAACAAGATGAAATTTCAAAAAAAAAACATGATTCACAAAACTTCTCTGACCTTGAACTTAATTATATGAAAGGAACTTGGTGAAATTCTATGCTTAATCATCGAAAAAGTTGGTATTTTCAAGGTATTTTAAATTACAAAGATTTTTTGCATCCATTACATTATTTAATAATCACTTTGAGACAGATTATCTGTCCAAGTGGTCAACCATCTCACTCCCTTTTGACGTTAGGAGACAGAAGCTGGGAGGGCGACTTCCCTTCCCAGAAGTCACATGACTCTAGGAAGGCAGAAGAAGATCTTTTTGTTGTTGCTGTTCATATACTAACTCTTGAAATTTAAAAAAAAACTTTGTTTTACTGAAGTAGAGTTGATTTACAATGTAAATTTCTGCCGTACAGCAAAGTGATTCAGTTACATATATATGTATCAGTTCAGTCACTTAGTCAGACCCCAAAGACTGCAGCATATTTTTTCATATTCTTTTCCCTTATTGTTTATCACAGTATATTAACCATAGTTCCCTGTGCTATACAGTAGGACTCTTGTTTAACCTAAGTTTTTCACTGCAAATCCCAGGTCAGAGTTGTTAGTACTTCATCAGAATATCCTTCCAACCTGGAGGGGTGGGATGGGGTGGGAGAGGGGAGGGGGATTCAAGAGGGAGGGGACATATGTATATCTGTGGCTGCTTCGTGCTGATGTACGGTGGACGCCAACAAAATATTGTAAAGCAATTATCCTCCAGTAAAAAAAAAGAATATCCTTCCAAATCACCTATGGTCTAAAGAACGTGGAGATGAATTTTTCACATTGGTAAATATCTACTGATGTTGAGCAGAGTTAAAGACGAAATCTAGACTGGGCTTTAAAACAGCATACTTAATGCTGGTGCTTCCAACAGATGCCTTCATCTTCTGCTTACCAAGAGAATTGTTAATGAACAGTGAGTTTCCAATCTGGTGAAGTTCTGAACAGGAATCATCAGCACGGTACACTGTAAAACTACCACCCCATCCTCCCTTTCACAAAGCTGAAAAAAGGAGGAATGATCTTTTTTTTCTGTCAAAACATATGGGCCTAAGTACTTTCAACTAAAAACAAAAGCATGAAATAATTAACAAATGCATGACTCTGTGGCACAGATTGAAACAAGAAAAAAAAGTATGCAAATTGTCAACCTCTCCGTCCAATCAGCCACTTCTCTATATTATTCCTTCAGATTCCTGCCCTTCCCCATACCCCAGGCGAACGTTCAGGTAAAATCGACCAGCAATATTTCACTGACCTAACTCACAGCAGAGCTTCTCGATGCTTTGGTACATATAAATAATAAATAAATAAAACAGGAGGCCAGCATTTTCATTAGAAGCTGACTGGGAGATTTCAGACATATAGCAATCAACTAGAAAATGTATGAAAGTGAGTTTAGTTTAACACAAAATGCTTATACAAAAGAAACAAAAAGGAAACTATCCCATTAGGATAGGGTTATTAAAAAAAAAAAAAACGAGCCAACCAACCTTAAAGACTGGGTAACAGAAGATCAAGTGACCAACAATAAATAGTTAATATCTTTAAGCACATTTAAAAGAAAATTCAGTTGACTTTCTCTAATATTTAAATTCCAGACACTTTTTAAAGTGATCTAGTTTTTCTCAGTCTTAAAGACACCAGTTTAAAGATCAGCTACTGGCTGCTTCAAATATTTATCTGGAATAATGAAGGTATAAATAAATATAAACAACAGTCATTTCTTTAACAATAAAAATTACAGTAAGAATGCCCCTTTGATTCCTTTCCAAGTAATAAATATCCTTTCCTTTGATAACTAAATTACTTTGTTCAATCAGTTTGAATCTTCAAAACAGAAATGTAAAATCCAGATGATTGCTCACTATTAAGATAAGGAAAGCAGTTTAAAATTCTCAATGATGAAAAAAGTAATGAGAAAATGCTTCTCTCATAAGAGGAACACAGCAGTTTTACATAATAAAAGGCTTAAAATTGATTCCTGTCTTTTTTTTTCCCCTTGATAAATTACTGACTGGTGAGAACTTAAAAGAACTATACAGAAAGGTTAAAAAGAAGCAAGGGATGTTTCCTTTTCCCAGTGGAGAAATATCCATTAAATATATAGTTCTTTGCTTACATAATCAGGACATATAAGATAACCTGTCAAGAACTTTCCTGTCTCTAGGTAGGTAGGTAGGTAGACAGATGGATGTGTACAGTATGTATGTATGTATGTATATATGTATGTGTATGCGAGTTTTTGTATAAGATTAACGTTTATAAAACACAGCAGCAAGTGGATAGGAAGGAACTACTTAATGGGCACGGGGTTTCTTTGAGGGGTGATGAAAATGGTCGGCCACTAGACAGACACAGTGGCTGTTCAATACTATGACTACACCAAAGACCAATGAATCACCCATTGTAAAATGGTTAATTTTACATTATGTAAATTTCACCTCAATTAAAACAAAACAAAACAAATCACTGCAGCAGGCCCATAACTTATGCGTCCTTCCCAAAAAGACATTAGTCAGGATTCATCTGTGTGTGTGTGCTAAGTTGCTTCAGTCGCGCCCAACTCTTTGCGACCCTGTGGACTGTAACCCTCCAGGCTCCTCTTGTCCATGGGATTCTCCAGGCAAGAGTACTGGAGCGGGTTGCCATTTATTCCTCCAGGGCATCTTCCCGACCCAGGGATTCAACCCATGTCTCTTGTCTCCTGCATTGGCAGGCGGGTTCTTTACTACTAGCATCACTTGGGAAGCCCGGAATCATCTGCAGGGAGGTGGTACTCCAGCAGAAGAGAGGGCCAACAATCGGCCGTATTTCCAGCGGTAAACCCTGACATCAGACATCAGCTGGAAAATGTAGGTGAATAACGTAGCCCTTATTAAAACTGCTCTCTTACCAAAGTCACTCATAATTTCTTCGTTAGCAAATTCAACCTTCTTCATTCTATAAAGGAAATGAACTTAACGATTCTCCCTCTACCAAAACGTCTTACGTGGGCTCACCAGCTGAAGATAAGGGTCTCCAGTGTGTTCTAGGGAGCAGGAGGCTGTCTTTCCAGTTTTGATTCTCTCACTCATCAACTGACCACTGGTGGGTCATGGACCCTCTCTGAATCATTGGACCTCTCTGTCTCAATCTTATAATAATTATTTGGAAAATACATATCATGACATCTGCTGCTACATAGAGATGTGGTACAAATGAAACCAGATCATGCACTGAGAAAAAGGAGGGACCTCGGGTGTCTAGTCTGTATGGCATTCTCAGCACCCTTGCTGCTGCTGAGTCGCTACTTTGTGTCCGACTCCTTTGTGACCCCATGGACTGTAGCCCACCAGGCTCCTCTGTCCACGGGATTTCCCAGGCAAGAATACTGAAGTGGGTTGCCATTTCCTTCTCTAGGGGCTCTTCCCAACCCAGGGATCGAACCCACGTCTCCTGGGTTGCAAGTGGATTCTTTACCACTGAGCCACCGGGGAAGCCTTCTGGTACCCTGAAAGTGAAAGTGAAGTCACTCAGTCGTGTCTGACTCTTTGTGACCCCACAGACTGTAGCCTACCAGGCTTCTCCGTCCATGGGATTTTCCAGGCAAGAGTCCTGGAGTAGGGTGCCATTTCCTTCTCCAGGGGATCTTCCCAACCCAGGGGTCCAACCCAGGTCTCCAGCATTGTAGGCAGGTGCTTTTACCGTGAGCCAGGGAAGTTCTGGTACCCTAGTGATGCTTAAAATATTTTTTGACAGTGATGAGACTGTTTTCTTTAATGGAAAACTTTTTGATATGTGGATAACCTATTCAGCTCTTTCTCTTAAAAAAACTACAAATAGCAATTTGTACCAGTGATATCTTATTGACAGGAGTATGGGCCAAGAAACTTTTTGGGAAAGAATGAACTCAGTAAGTTTTAATCAAATATATTTCATCTTCTAAACTCTCCCAGCACTTTATTTTTTAGAAATTTGTAATTTTCATCAATTATACAGGTCTTCTTTCCCATAAAATAATGTGGGTTCCTTAGGGACAAAGGGTGTGACACAGAGGACATTTGATGCAATAACTTGCCTACAGCAGGTGTCCAATTAATATTTATTATACAAACAAGGGCAACAGTCAAAGTAAAAGAGGACCAGTTCTTTCCTTCACTTACAAAGCTCACACAGCAGATTTTTAGCACGGACGTGCCTTACATAAGTATATTTCAGGTATCTTTGTTGAAAAAAATCTGTTCTCTGAATCATGAATGGCTTCTTTAAGGTATGGCACCATGGGGGTGAATCTCTGGCCTCACACCAGGAAGATGTCATGTGGAGATTACACAGATGTGAAAGATACTATGGTTCAAAATCACAGATGTCCAGCCCTGAATGTGCAAAATTTCTCAAGGAACTCATCCATGTAGAATGTATGGGTTTCTCTGAAATGCGATATTTGTGATATCTGTTCCTTCGTTTCTGGGTCCAGATTTTAAAAATAAAGATTGCATGAAGCTACGACAAGCAAGAGTCAGTCTATGACTTTCATTTCCCCCAGAAGACTGAGAAATTCAAATAGAAGTCAAGGCAGGTTAGGACCACGCATCAGCCTTGATGGTATTTTCTACTATTTCCATCCAATGGGAACTCAGAACCAAGCTGAACTGGGATAAGGAGACGTCACACAGAACACAAGCCCCTTAAATAACTCTCTCCTTTCATCTAATTTCTCCTATGTTTTCACGGGTCTTTCCAGATCCTCCTTCATTGGATTGGTCCCTAGCGCTCATTTTACCCTTTACATGTTTTCTAACTTGTCTTGCTATCTTATGTTTTATATTTATGGTCTATTTTCCCAAATATGTTCCAATCCCCGGGATGTATGTGGCTCCTTCTTTCCACCAGTCTGTCTGGAAGATGCGCATTTTCCATCAATGATGAGCATGATGACGACAATGATGGGGGAAGAGCATCTTGCCCAGCCCTTTCCCCATCCCTCTATCTTCTTTCCTACCCACTACTCCAACGGAACGGCTCAAAAACTCCTGGATGCTGCAGCCAAATGTTACTTTCACTCTCGGGAACATGTGACACTGTTGACAATTTCTTCCTTCCAGTCAAATCTGCTCTCCTTGGCTTCCGTGGGTGTCTTCTTGGTCTTCCTCCAGGCCCTCTGCACTTGTAAATTCAGTTACATCTTGGGCATACTCATGTGAAGGGGTCCTCATTACCTCATGATAAAAGCGAAACTCCTAAATGGGGTGCACAAGGCAATTTATGATCTACTCGCTGTTCATCTCTTCGGTTCCATCTCTCCTCATCATCATCTCATACTATGATCCCAGACACCCTGCACTACTTTTGGATCACAGTATGTGTTACCCTTGCATCTTGCCTGCTGAATTCCCATTCGCTGGTGGACCTCACTTCCTCCAGGCCGAATGTGGTACAGACACCCACCTTGTGTCTGCCTTTTGCAGGCAGGTATTCCCCTCTCCATGTATCATCAGACCAAGCGCAGCTGTCAGTTCTGTCTGCCCCACACGTGTCTTGCTCAGAGCCATAATCCAGCACTTGACTCAAGAGTAAGCATCCAAGCTTCTTACCACCATTTGAGCGAAGGAGCCAGGAAAGGAACATTAAACTGCTTTCTCAACAACCAAAATAATGCTTTCCTATGTAGAAAAGATGAAATCTGCCACCTCGCTATAATTTCAAACTGATAACGTCAGGCGACGGTGCTGGTACAAGGAAGAGGACTCCGTCCAAGTGCTTGTCAACGACTGACTCTGGGGAAGCCGGAAGGCTCTGACTCTCTCTGTCCCCTAAATTCCCATACGCTCTGCTCCAGGACTTCCAACCAGGTGCCAAGGGACGTGATCTCATGGAGAGGGGACACAGGGGCTCTCAGGACTCTGCACCTGCCCCAGGACTTAAGAGTCCCGAACACGTGCCATCTCGAGGGCAATGTGGGAAAGAGAAAGCCGAGTTCCACTGCCTGCAAGGCCACAGGCCTTGGCCGTGAGGGAGACCGGGAAAGCAGGCCATGTCTGAGCCTGGTGGCGTACAGCGGTGCTGCTGGGGTTTCCATCCTCAAACCACAGTGAGGAAGCAACTGCTTTCCCTCACGAGGTTCTACCTGCGATGGTTCAGGGCTCTAACAGGCAGCATCCATTTCTGGACCAATTTCTTCACAACGACGCTCTTCGTCGGTTCCTATTCAGTCACACCAGAGAGGGCCGTCCCAGTATGACTGTTCCTAAGGTGATCTGCGGTATTTTCTAAAATAGCTTGACGTGAACCAACCAGGTCAGAAAAATGCTAAGATTTGCATTTCCTTGAAATGTGACGCTATTTTCGAGCTTCTCATTGAAAAAAAAAATTTTTTTTAACTGCAAGTAATTGAGTGTGAAGGAGCACACCAAAGGTGGCTCACATTGAGGCACATGGTAAACTGATTTGCCATTGAACTGGGAGACTGGTATTAGCAGTGGGGAAGCCAAGCCTTGCTGTGTTTGTTCAGTGTCTCATACTATTTTTTCAAATGTCATGGGCTCAGCAAAACCCGAAACACATTTTCTCAGCACTTCTATTTCTCAACCCATATGTACTCTGAGAGCAGTTTAATTCATATGTTTCTGATTTATTTACATGCAAGTCATCAGAATGTTGTTTTGTATGAACTATTTGATGTCCAGGAAGCCTGTTGAGCTTTGCCTTTGAGGTTTTTTTTTTTTTTCCCCTCCTTAGGATCAGCAACCATGATTTGCAAATAGAAAAAAAAGCTCATCAGAGCCCCAATATTTTGAACCTCAAAGATTCAAATTTTGTTCAAAAGGTAGATGGCGTCAAGTCTCAGGACAATTCTTACAATCTGCCGACTCTGTATTTTCCAGGTCCTAACTGACATCACCCTTCTTGATGGTACTAATGTCTTCCTTGTGGACATAAAAGTGCGTGTTTGCAATGAATGAACAAGAACAGATCCTAAATAGAGGCGAGGAGCTCTTCAAAGACTAAGTGAATGCCTTCTGGAACAAGGTATCTGGGGTAGGGGCGGGGGATGGAAGGGGGTAGGACGCATTAGCATCTAGAGAGAGGGACGTCGTAATCACCTTTCCAGGAGAATACTCAGAAAATGAGCACCAGCTTTCACCCCACTAGGGATATCACAGGCATTCTCTTTTCTCAATTTATAAAAGTAACTCTGATTCAATCGTGATCTGAGAATTGTTTGCATATATTTAAAAAGCACTGCAACGTAATTTTATAAATATTTCTCCCTTTGTAAGTAAACTGCAAACTTAAAAAAAAGAGAATACTAGTAATTTTTAGGACTTCTATGGAGTGAGTTAATTCGAGGATCTCTATATTCAGACTTTTGAAAGAGCAGGGGTTTTTTTCTTAATAAATATTAAGATATCATGTATTAAGCACAGGTAGGAGGGCTTTTATCTTTTAGCATCATTGTGTCTACATAACTCAGTCATTTTAAAAGACACTGTAGAAGGCTGAATCAGATGTTAATAGCAGGGAATCTTAAAAAAAAAAAGAAGTTATATATATATATAAGACTGCCATCTCTGCAAATATGCCTAAATTTCAGTCTCCAAACCAAACTGATGCTGGGCAAGAAGCATATAGCTGGCCTCTAACACTATCACATGCCTCTGCAGTGTGTCTCTAAAATATAAACCCGGATTTCCCATCGGACTTTTTGTCCTCTCTTTGGGGAATAGATTAGAAATGTTGGTTTGTCTGAGCTAGGGCTGAAAGGTTTTTACCTACACCACCTTTCAAAACTGAGATATCTCTCTTCCCCAAAACTCTTTTCCATTTTCCCATTTCAAAACCAGAATGGTGTTAGGGCTGGAAGATTCAAAAAGTCTTCTCACATCAAATATCTCTCCAGCACAGCTGCTGTTAAGTGACCCAACATGTCCTAAGACAGGCTCACAGCCTATACACTACATTATTTTGCTATGAGTCCCCAAGTCTACATATTTCAGGAAAGCAAATTAAAAAAAAAAATCACCAAAATGGACTTCTCAACACATCCATGAGCAGCAAGCAGAAATGCTAAGTCTTAAGCTGTCAAGCTGAATAGGGATTTAAGGTTATACTGTGTCCAGTAAATATCAATCAAATAACTAAATACCTACTACTAAAACATAGGATGAGAGCAAATCAATTAACCACTAGTTGCTATGAATTCAAACATCGCTTAGAGGACAAAATTTTATTAAACTGTAGATAAAGATTAGCAAGCAACAAAATATAATCATTATCAAGACCATAAAAATAAACTAGAATTCTTTAGCAAGTCAATTTGTATACTATAGGGAGAAAGCGTGGGCAAAGGGGGAAAAAAGTAGCCTCAAGCATATATCTTAAGAAACAGTCAATATCACTGTAAAAAATATAGTCCGTTTTCTCAACATGGTGTATCATACAGACATCTTCCCACAATTTAAATCAACAAATTTAAATTTTTACTTTTTACTACCTTTCCAAGGAGATCAACTGTCATGCAGAAATAAATATGAAGAAGTCAAGTACTATAATTAGGTTTCAATAGCCAGCCGTCAGAACTAACAACTCATCTTACATTTTAAAACCTTTTGGGGAGGACGTGTTTTGATCTGACCGGTCCTGGTGTGTTGGTTTTCAGTTTAACAAACGGAAGACATTACTGCAAGCACTCATGAGATACTACATTCTCTTCTTAAACTATATAAAGTCCTAACTGTGAGTAATATTTCGACATGCAATAACTGGAGTGAAAAAGTCACAGCCTCATGGACTACCCATCTGCAGAACAGATTACAAGACATGTGAATTTGAGAGCATTATAGAAAAATGTTACTTGGAAAGCAAACATTTTCATGGGTAGCATTAAAAGTGTCTCTAATGTTCTTTCCCCCTCTTTGCCTCTCTGTTCCCCAATACTAGACCTTCCCTTGGAAAACTCACAGACGCAACCCCTGCTGAGCAGCGGTAATGAGGAACCTCTGCCTGGGTACCCCCCACCGCTGCACACTCAGTGAGAGAGAAGTCACTGCCTGTTGAGAGATGGGTGTCCCATCCTCTCCCTTCTGACAGAAGATGCTCACCCAGACCCTACACACGCCCAGCGTGCTCTTTCATTTTATGGCCTCAGATGGACAGGAAGATAGAACCTCAAAGAATTCCTGCCCCTACGTGACAGACGCTCAAGACAGATTCAAAGAGTTGTCCTCGATGAAACATACCCACATGCAGTAATCTCGATCACGACCATTTTTCAGCGTCATTTCCGTGTTTAAGGACCTGAACTAACAGCCATTTGAAAACATGTCCAGAACTTCTGGAGGGAACCCGCTCCCCACCACCCCTTTGGTTTTGAACTTTAGTAGAATTCTGATTACCTCCACAGGCTGATCTGCTCTGGGATTTTAACAGTAGTGTGTGTGTGTGTGTGTGTGTGTGTGTGTGTGTGTTGGGGGGGGGGGCGGCAGGACACAATTTTTGTTGTTGTTGTTTGTTTTAATTGAAGGTCCTTAATGTGGGCCACATGTTTCTGGCGGGGACGGGGAAGTACAGAGGCAGCAGGGGCCAGGAATGCAAAGTGGTAGGGAGGTGGGGAGGGCGGGCGGAGAGAGAGGGGAAAGTGGGGAGGGGCTGGATGATGAAAAGACCAGTTCCACAAGCGAAGCACATTAGCAACCCAGAGTGGAAAGGGCCGGAAGGGAAACCCACCCACCTCACCCCTGCATTCATTCTATCAACCTGCAATTGCTGCGATCAAAACCATATGTCGGTTCTTCCAGATCTTTCTCACAGGACAAACATGCAAAGGGCCTCGGGCCTGGCGTTGCCATCAAATGGTAATTGATACCAGATGAGCCACGAAATAGAAGAGCACATGCAAACGGCAACCTTTCTGGCTGCCGCCCCCCCCCCCCCCAACCTCCCCAACCCCTGCTCGGCCCCTTGAGGGGGATGAAATTGCAGGTCTTGCCGGGCTGCTAAGTGCATTGTGCACCACGAAAAACAAGTGTACGGCGCCTCCAGTAACCACCTGTAATCTCAGGGAAACGCGGGTCGGCCAGCCAGGGCTGGGCCCAGAGAACAGGCCAAGGTGAAAGGTCGCTCCGGGTTAATACCAGGTCATAGATCAGGGGGATGAAATGAGCACAGGTGTGAGGCAGATCACAGGCCTGCGAGCAGGGACCCACCTCCCCGGTCCCAGCGCACATCCGGCCAGGAGGAGGCTGTTCCCACGACACCACATCTGCCTTGCTCTCACCCTGCAACGAAGACAGTGAGAAAGGAAAACCACTTCCCAATTACCAGGCAATTAGAAGAAATCTGCCCAGCTCCTTTTCCGAAGCTTTTTTTTTTTTTTGGCATCCCATTGTTCTCATCGAAGGGGGGAAAAAGAAATCCAGAAAACCTGCTGAGCTGGAGGTCCTGGCAATTGCTGGTTGAATGTAATACAGTAGGTACAAAAAAAACGTCTCTTATTTCCACCGACATTGACAGAACTGCAAGTAGCGTAGGGCTCTTGCCTCTGCATGTATGTATTTTCGTATTAACTCGATCGGGCAGAAATTTGCAGAGATTTGTTTGGATTTAGAAGTCACAACAGAATGTCAGTTTTACAAACCGAGGCTCATTCTGTGGTGAAATGTACAGCCCTGGACCCCACCAGTCACCGCACACGAGCTATTTGTTCCAATTCTCCTAGCAGCCGCTTCTGAACAAACAACTAACTTACTCTAAACACAAGCAATGGGTCTCATTTTCCTTCCTTCTGCCTATCCCATTCTATGTGATATTTTAGTCTTATAGATCTTATGAAGTTTAAATATTTTCCAGATGGGACTAGGGGACACAGAACCCTGTTAACATTCTACGTTATAAAAAGGACCAACTGAATGCTTTGAAACAGAAGAGGAAGATGATAGAACCTACATCTTTTGTGAGCAGTCTCACCTTGTAAGCCAGCCACGGCAACCATAAAGTGGGGGGCAATTATCAATTTTCTTTTTCATTCCCCCAATTCTCAAGAACTGGCTGATTCACCCTCATTTAGGTCGTACCTATTTCCATCTTTTCTAATTAAAACACCCCCCACCCCAAAGATGATTTAAACTCCATTTACAATTCCATGCATCTCCATGGTAAGAAAGAAAACCCTGGTTGTAGCCCAGTGATAAATTCCACTGTCCCAGAGGGAAAATACATCAGGCTGACCAATCCCATCCGTTTGCCCAGATTCTCAACAGACCTCTCCTCCTCCAAGAGTGACCACGGAAACCCTCAACACGGTGGTGTTTGCCAAGGACCCTCAGCCTAGAGGCAATCTAGGATCATTCGTGATGCCACTCAGCACCGATCCAAGAGCAAAGGCAGCGAGAAGGGAACGGGGGCCACAGATGAAAACGAAAGCTCTGGTGAGTGGCAGGGGGAGAAAGGAGCAGCGCAAAGCAAATGGGGGACATACAAGCCAGAGCAGCAGAGTGGGGCTCAGCAGTGTCCAATCAGGCAGGCTCGGGAGACCCGCTGGGGAGACTCTGACCTTACCTCTGCCTTCCCTTGGAGGTCCCGTCAACATAACCCTGTATCTGAGCATCTGCCTTGTTTAAATTTCATCCTGTGGTGTTGTTTGCTGATTGGTCAGACATGGCTGACAGCATCAGAAGTGCGATCTGACAGACCAGGAGCAAGCAGGACCACAGCACAGAGTTCCTAACGGGAGGGAGAGAGGGAACTTCATGCTGGATACAGGAGAGTCGGGCCCGCAGACATCTGCTGCGAGGCCTGGGGCTCGCCTCGGGGTGGGAGGGCCCAGGGTGAGGCTGGGGGGAGGGCAGGGAGCAGGGGAGGTGGGCCCGCCACGCCACCCGGACGACCAAGCGCCAGGCTTCCCCTCGGCTGGGGCTGCATCTGGACCCCGTTCAGCAGCCTCCCCCGGCCACTCCCAGTTCCTGTCACCTCCAGGGGATATAGCAGGCTGCTCGCCCTGGAAGCCTGCTTTCCAGAATAGAAGTGGGGGGGTTCCTGGTTTGGGGTAGGGGAGCTGTCCATTCCTGTATGTATTTTTCAACATGTGTGACATTTTCCAAAGGACACGGAAGGTCCTCGGGAGAGGCAGGCTAACCAGAGCATTTCACCTAGATGACTGCTGTGCAGAGGGAGGGGCGCCCATGGAATGGGGTCCCGTGAGGGCAGGGAAGTGGAGGAGGACAGGGAGAGTCAAGAGGCTGAAGGTGCCTGGGAAGGACAAGTGAAATTACTGCTGGAGAAAGACGGAACAGAGAGAAAAGAAGGAAAACAGCTTGAAAATGGGACAGGAGCGAGGAAGGACAGGAAGGACATCTCACCCCCCGCACACCCAGCCCGGGTCAGGAAGGACAGCTCTTCCCTGTGAGACAAGTACCTTTCTCTTTCCAGGCCAGCAGGAGGTGCTGAAACAGTGGCGAGCCACACAGATTGCCCTCTACTCTGCCCAACTTCTAGTAGACAGACCGACAGACACATACACACAGAGCCCTGAACCAGTAAGTCTACAAACCAACAAGGACAAGTGAATTTACCTGCAGCAAATCTAGGACCACTCTCCCTCATCAATATGGATATGTAGGGTTTTTACCTTTAATTTAAGGATCAATCTTGAACACTGGCCTTCCTCTCACCATTACTCAGAATCATGACTATACAACTTGGGGGAGAAAAGTTAGTAGAATTTCAAAATCCAAGTAGAATTCCCCAATGCTCAACAAAAAAACATTACATGCAAATTTCCTCTTTCTTAGTATTATTTGTTAGCAGAATTTGGGGAAAGCTATTATGCTTTCAATAATATTTATAGAAGAAGAAAAAATAAAAGGTAAAGTGAGGTATGCCAGAATGATTTTAAAAAGAGACGGATAAAAGAGACAGGGAATCAGAGTGAAACAAGGCTGGAGCGATCAGCTTATTGGAACCAACCAATTATGTGGACAAAAACAGGAATAAGATGCTTTGGCTGAGGAGGAAGGTTAATGCAATCAAGACTTGATGAATATTAATCCTTGAGTAACACCACCCCTGATCTAACATCCATTTGGAATAGTAAAATGGCAGAACAGGGTAAAATAAATCCATGTGGCTTAAAACTGAAGAAAGATTCGAATCACCATGATCTTCACCTCCCAAAAAGACGGAAAAATCTCATTCCTTCCCTTCATTTTGAAAACATAATTATGATAGAACTCATTTTTGAAATCAAGCTAGAAAGACACAGTGCTGAAATCTGAAGAGGTGAGACAAGGAAACCAGCATACAGGAACTGTAGAGAAAAATGAGAGCAACAGGCAGAAAAAGAAACAAATGCAAGGAAAACCAGAGGGCCGATATGAATTGGAGTTCTGGACAGAAGAAGCCCAGGGAGAAATAAGTGGCCAAGGGACCTGGATTTCATTCCCAGAAGAAAAATGAATGAAACGTACTAGGCAGGGGCACAGAAACAACTGAACAAGAGAAGACATCAATAAAAGCACAGGAATGTGATATGAGGGCAAAAGGGATAAATATCACAACACAAAAGATCAAGTGAAAACTGGAAAACAACGCAGTTTGCTTGAAGCATAAAGGACTTCAGGATTCACTGAATTACGAACACAATGTTGCTGGGGGTATTCCATTTAAAACACCATCACAGGCTGAGAAGACGATGTGAAAAAAGTACCATGCCTTGTTAGAATCCGCTTTCTAACCTTAAAACATTTCCCTAATTTCCAGGATCTATTTGCAACGCATGAGACAACAATAAAAATATGACACAAGGACCTCACTTTCCCCACAGTATCGTGTCTCACAGATGAACCTACACAGTGCAAACGACCACTTTGTGACACTTTTCATATCTATGGTGTGCAAGCTACCTGTTCTCTTAGAGGAATATTAATGCAAGCACCTTGCCCAAACCAACAGAAATCTGACACTCTTCATTCAAAATGCTGAAGTTACCCTGGTATCTAGGAACCAGATTATTTCAAAGATCAGTCAAGAAAATGTCACTGGAGGAGATGGCATTTCCAGTGGGAGTCCTGAGAATTTCAGCAGCTTTTCAAACTCCTGGCCTCATTTTTTTTTTTTTTTAACTCAGAAGAGGCTCAATCGGGTTTCCCTGATAAACCAATAATTGCATATTTGGGGGAGAAGTCTACTGCTCTTTAAGTCAGATGACAGCCCCTATCAGGTGCAGAGACACAATAAAAACAACACGGCAAGAAAATGTTTGCTTTCTATGTCAACTGCGGTGTCAGTACCCATTAATAAACCTATCTGCTAAATCTACTCTTATTCATGTGGGACATCACCGATTTAAAGTAAAATAAATTATCTTTAATTAAATGGAATTGTCCTTTTCCTCCCGCTATCATCCCCAATTATTACATTCTAATCAGCCCTTTAGGGAGAGAGCACAAGAGAGGGCTGAAAGGCACAAGGACTCAAAACAATTCCTCTTTCTGTCAAGTGATGAAATTTTTATCTTAATTATTGGTTATAACTGTAATTTGGGGATATAAATAATGGGAACTATAAAAATTTTGTCATTTATGGGGAAAAAGATGACCTGGCCACTTCCAAAACTTCCTTGTACTTTTCTCCTCTGTGAGAACCTCAGAACTTAAAAGAAGCCATTCCAGACTGCTCAAGTGCTCTATTTAAACCTAATCTATTCCTTTTATTTCCAGCACAAAAGTGCCAGTTTTAATGAATACTTTAAAATATATAGCACTAATGGAATGCCAGCTCTGTTATTTTTAGGCTCTGGGATTACGGAATGGTATCGATTTATGTTTCCACTGGAACAGCACAGGCGTGTTAAATATGAAGACGTGCGTGTGTGCTAAGTTGCTTCAGTCGTGTTTGACTCTGCGACCCTATGGACCGCAGCCTGCCCGAGAGGCTGATCTACTTACAAATATTTAGTGATTCTCTCCTGTCCCAACTCCTGGCTCCCCCACATCCCTCTTTTCTTTTTATAAAAATTGCACCCAAATTCTAAGAAAAGCAACGCGTGTTTCAACCTAGCAATCAGTAGGAAATACCACACCACCAGTTCTCATTGATAACAACAGGCCCCGGCAAAGAAACGGTAAATCAACAGGTAAGCGACGAAAAGCATCTGATTCTCCACTCCAAAGGCAAAGAGAGGAAATACTCTCCCGCAGGAAATAAAGACTAAGTTTAGGTCAAATCTCTGCATATATGTTGTAATGGTGCCTGAACCATCTTCCTCCCAAGTCACAGCTTGATTTTTGTTTGTTGTTTGTTTTACCGTGGACTCTGTGAGGACCGGGAGCTTTCTTTTAGTCCTCTTCATGATGACAAAATTAACCACCGAAATTGGGAAATTTATCTTCTGTCTAGAATAAAGAGGTGGGGGTACTGACTGTTTTCTGACTACTTAGTGTTACTTTTAAAAATGTATTTTTTTCAGGGTGTAGTACTGTTTTCATTTAGCATGCCTTTGAATTGCCGCCTACAGAAGTAAAAAAAGAAACCACAGCTATACAAGCCTGCTGACTTTCTTATAAAAGAACCAGTTTTAAACTTGTTTATACTACTGATTCCAAATGAATTCAAGATGGTGGCTAGTTAAAGAAAGAGAACTCATGCCAGGGAGTTTGATCAAAGAACTTCAATTCAGCAATGTTCAGTTTTAATTGACCACTAATTAAGCTACATTAGTCCAAGAAAGGTCTGTATCACTTTGAGTAATAAAGAAAAGAATTAATTTAACCCTGTGTCAGTCAGCTTTAGTAAATTCATCTGAAAGCAACTTCTCAAACGACAAGCATGAAAGAGGAGTTTAGTGTTAAATGCCAAAAGTGGCCTACAGAATTCAGAGAGGACCAGAGATTCAGTTTTCGACTGCATTTGTTACTTCGAGAGTGATGTCACCTTGCAGGTATAATTATCTTCATTACAGATACAAAGATGTCAGCTCCACTCCCTGGGTTGCAAAGGGTTGCTTTAAAATTGGATTGAAAACATGGCATCATACCAGCCACAGTTTTAACTTTCCTGTATTCTAGACAAAAATAGAGTGGATTTGCAAAATCATGAGAATTTTCAAAGGCTTGGAACTCTCCTTCTGGGAAAAGTGAGTTGAAGACTGGCGAGGAAAAAAAAAACAACTGCCATAACACCACCAAAAAAGCTCATTATAATTAGGGACCACAAGCCATGGCAATATGACAGCAGCATTTAAAGGTCCATGTGTTAAAATAGTTCGTTTCTGAAAATCCAGTTGCAAAATTTTTATTTTTCCCACATATTGCCTATCACAAAATTTTATGCCTACCATTCTGAATTTTTATAAAAATCTCAGGAAGGAAAATAATAATAATAAAACTGCAAAAAACCCATTTTAGGGGTGAACATCAAAATGTAAGACACTACTTTACAACTTGGTGTTTATGACTTTTAAAGTCCTTCCCATTAACTCAGAGGTGAATTCCCTATGGTCTTATGGCAAATATATATATAAAAAAACAAAGTACGCTTACATTTTAAAAATCAACCCAAATGTCAGTGGTACTCTGGCTTCTATTTTACAGTAACAATCCCCATCTTCTATGGATGTAAGAATAGCACTGGATGCCATAAGGGCCAAACATTCCTGAAGAGGAATATCCTGTGGCCTCAACACACATTATATTTTGTCTTAATGATTTTGGCAACCAACGACTGCGTTTTCTACAATAGAATTTAATGAATAACATTTTTTTCTACATTCTGCCAATACTCATTAAAATGCACTTGTTTGTGAAATGCAATAGCTAGCTATATGAAACCAAAATATTAATGCAAATTGGAATTTCTAAGTTTAAAGCCATATTTGCATAACAGGAACTAAACATGGTACAAGCTGAAAGAGTGCACAGAACACAAATGTCTCTCAATACCACAATTATTACCAAGAGGAATGATGGCTTGTGTAGACCATTAGAAGTTCAAGGACAAAGCATGAGCCAGGACATGCCACTATACAGGCTCCTGGTGCTTCCAACAAGACGAGGATGGGACAATCTGCAGTCATCTCATCTATGAATATAGGACAGGTGTAAGTCACAAACCCCCATTCCCCATGCTTAATAACACCCTAGGGCTAGCCCACTATTATACATGGACATAACTGAAGAGTATTCCAAACAATTCTGAATGTGCTCACTGAATGAAGGTGGTCATCCTACCACCAACACTCACATTTCTCCAACTTAATGATGCAAAAGAATGAAAAGAGACATTTTTATTCATTCATTCATTCTACCAAAAATTTCCTACTGGGCTATGGTGGGTTGGAGGAATCTTAAGAAACACAACATTCAATGAAATTTTTCAATACATACTGGTTTGTTCAAGAAATATTATTTAAGCAGTCCACATGTTAATCATTGAACCTGCCCTATCTAAATGACTGAAAGTTTGTCCGGAAGATACGAAGACTTCAAAACCATGAAATCAAGTTAGGGACTAAATGAGTGTTAAGGGATGAGACGCGCAGACTTTCTCACTTATTATGAAGACGTATTTGGATTATATGAATACATACACATGATTATTTTTCTTTTAATAAAATTCGACTTTGTACTAGAATAGCCAGAGCCAAGGTCTGAGTTCTTTAAATTCTGCAAAGGCCAGCTCTCAGGCAACATGCTTCCTAAGAGTCTTGCCTAACCATATATACAGGCATAGGCATGTCTGATGCATGGGTGGCTCATTCATTTGGCCGTGTAAACATTTCTTGGTTGTTCACAATATGGTAACAAGTGTATAAAGATGCATTAAGACACGGTCCCTCTCATGGAGAACCTCTTATTCAGAGAAGGGTGATTTGAGGTCCGACTGTGTGCAGACAGACAAAGGGCAGTATCCTTTAAAAAGTTTCTTTACGTTAAGCTTTAAATTTATTTTTTTAATTTATTTTAAACTTTTTATTTTGTATTGGGATACAGACGATTAATAAACAACATTGCGATAGTTTCAGATAAACAGTGAAGGGACTCAGCCATACGTATACAAGTAACCATTCTCTCCAAACTCCCCTCTCTTCTAGGCTGCCACACAGCATTAAGCCGGGTTCCAGGTGCTATACCGTAGGTCCTTGCTGGCTATCCATTTTAAATATAAAACTTTAAATAAAAAAATAAAAAGAACACAGATGATATGCACATTCACTAAAATGTTAGGTAGCACTAAAAGGCCCATTCTTCACGTCAGATGTGCGCTGAACATAAAGCTATGGAAACTCACAAACACACTGAAATACACCGCCGAGGCGCCTCTAGTTCTGTTATAATCCATGCGATCTTGAGCAAGTGAGTTAACCCTGTAACACTATCATTTCCCAGACCAGCAACGTCCAACGGAACCTTCTTCAATGACGCAAACGTTCTATATCTGTGCTGTCCAAAACAACAGCCACTAACCACCACATGCGACTTCTGAGCACATGAAATGTGACCAGTGTCACTGAGGAACTGATTTTTCTACCCAGACTGCAAAATGGGTTAACAACATTTGGACCATTTAGGTTACTGAGATGCAGGAAGGATTAAATTGGAAGGTGTTTGAGAAAGCAATCAGAAAGAACCGAAGCTTGCATGTGTGCTTTATTAAATATTAATTATCCCTACAATGAAGTATTTACTGAAAGCTTTATTTCAGCTGTAAACCACTTTTCTAGTAATTACAGAAATTCACAGTAAGACTGATTTTTAGACTCCATACATATGTGACAATTCCACAAAAGCAGGCTCTCTGAATAACATTCCAGAAACAATGCAGAAGCAAGTTGCAATTCTAAGTATATTCAGAGAGTGAAACTTGAACAGAAGAGTGTTATTCAGAGTCCAACACAGATAATCGACAATTGATCAAAAGTAAAAGCAAGATCCATGCTTTTTCAAAAAGCTCTAACTTAAAGCAAATTTGCAATTTAAAAATTACTATCTCCCAGAAACACCCAAATCAGTGAAATGATCATCAAAAATGCTCATCTTTATTTCTTGCCTGACATACACATAAACATATTTACACATTTTCTTTTCCACTGTTCACTTTGAACACAGTCAACTCTATGCAATAAAAAGTAGAAACCCCACCAAAATTAATGTAAACTTGGGGCCATCTCATAGAACGGCTTCAGTTCTGACAGACACAGTAAAACCCAAAGGCATCAATGTGATTTTACAGAAGTGTGCTGCACTGAGCTAGTTAGGGAACAGGAAGGTTCTCAGTGCAGAGTCTGAGGATACGTGTGAAGTATAATTGAAATGGAACAGCCGATGGGCTGGGCAATCGGTGGAAGCATGTTGTTGTTGTCGTTCTCTGTTGTTTAGTCACTAAGTTGTGTCCAACTCTTTTGTGACCCCATGGAGCCCGCCAGGCTCCTCTGTCCATGGGGTTTCCCAGGCGAGAACACTGGAGTGGGTTGCCACTTCCTTCTCCAGGGGATCTTCCCGACCCAGTGATTGAACCCAGGTCTCTTGCATTGGCAGGTGGATTCCTTACCACTGAGCCACCGGGGAAGCCCAACTGAGCGCATATCTTACACCAAAAACAGACTAGCAATCAGAGCTGCCACCCCGATGGCTGCCACCCCTACTTCCTGAGCCCTGGAGAGCCTTGCTCGGCATGTGGAGGAAGCTCAAGAGCAGCAGCAGTTACTGCCAGACGTGGCAGCTCTCTCCGCACCTTGGCGTTTAAGACATGAGGTGTGCTTCTGGGCTCCACAAGTTGGCACGGGTAAGACTCTGCCACCAGATACCACCACCTTCCCCCCCAGGATGCTAGGGAAGGCAATCACGGTTTTAAAATCACTTCCAGATCACTGCCAAGAGTTACCCAACACTGATGGAAGCACAGCAGTGGCAGGGAGAGAGATCCCCAGTTGCGGGTGAAGAAAGAAGCTGTGCCATTGGGAAAGCTGAATAGGAAGTCTTTAATGTTGGTTTTCATCTTTAAACTTTCCTTGGTCCAGAGGACCTGGTTAACGAAGCAAAAATATCTTTATTCCCCCAAATACTCAACTTTATTAGTTTCTTTACGCTTATTTATTTCCTTTTGATGTTCTGCAGAAAAAAATTAATGGTAAAAATGTTTTCCTTTTGGATGATTCCAATAAACCAACGGTTATACTACGAGAGAATTCAAGGTATTTTGAAAAGTAAGATATCAATATAGATTCAGGGTATGGAGAAATGTACCTTATTGACTCGACATATCTTAACAGTTGTTTGGAAGCCATTCCAGTTGATTTGCAAATAATGTACTATATTTACAACATCAGAAATAAAATTTCGCATTTTCATGGTACATAATGAAAATGCCTGGGTAATACTGTAGCATATTATTCTAGAGGAGAGAGAACTGTTTGATGAGAAAAGGAAAGGAGAAGAGAAGAAAGGAAAGGAAAGGAAGGAAGAAAAAAGAAAAGGAAGCCACCATCATTCATAAGGTGGTTCTCCACGCCGGGAATTAGTTACTCAGGTCCAGCTATACTGCTCGTAAGGCAGGACTTCTCACCCTCGGCATGAGCAGGGGCTACCCTCCACACCACAGGGTGATGGACAGCATCACTGGCTTCTACCCACTGAACGGCAGGCGGGCGCAAACCCTCACTCCACGCCTGCTGTGGGAACAATCACAAATTTTCCAGATACTGCCCTGTGTCCCCTGGGTGGGGGGCGTGCCACGGTCCCCAGAGATATCTATCTGCAATCAGAGTATGTTGAATATCCACTTCCATTTTCATAAATCTTCACGGAAACAATGGTCCTCGCTAGAAGTATCTTCCTTCAGTCAAACGAGAAAATATCCACTTGTATTCCTGATCACTTCGTAAGTGACATGTTTATCTTTTGATCTTGTGGTGCTCATCAGTCCTAGCTTATTACTGGGAAACAAATAACCTATGTTCATTCTAGAACTTTTGGAACCATCTGTACTATGATTTGATTATGTGATGAGAAATGTTTATTGTTTTCCACAAATGTATTCTAAACAACAATCAAAATAATACAGTGTATGTAAATTTTTGATGAATAAGCAAGTTGAGTGATAAAATAATTGGCATTGTCTATTACTGCCTAGTTATGTCATCTATCCATCTATCCACCCATCCATCCGTCCTTTCTCTGATCTGGCCATACATTTATCATCATAAAGGCTGTCATGCTTTCAATTCTGATTGAGTTACACAGGTAAAAAGCGTAGGACCAGCCAAGGAGTTTAATCTACATAGTTCCCTATTGGCAATGCATCTGAGAAGGCACGATTATCTATAAATAATTCCACATCAGGCCAGCTGTGTATTTTATACACAATATCATCCACTTCAAAATGTGAAACTATCCCAATACCTAAACTTGCCTAGGTTATTAAATAGGTGACTGATCTCCTAACACATTCAAGATTCCAACACTGAGTGTCCTGAGAAGGTCACCATCAAAATAGCTCCACCAAACACATGTGGGACGCACCATCTCTTTCCAAATCAGGTTAAAACAGACCTGTCGAGAGATCCTGAAAAAATGTATGACAGATTCCCCAAACAAGTGCTAGCCTAGGCATAATTTGTTTCTCCTTTTTCATCTGTTTTTCTTTTCATAATTTAAAAACAATGGAGAAAAAGGATCATAAAACCAAAACTTCCTCCATAAGGAACAACTTAGTGTGGGTTTGCATTTTTCAGTGTCATAGCTGAAAGGTGAAAAAAAATTAAAAGTTGAGAGGTTAGGATCTCATAATGATTCATGTAAATCCTCCTTCTGGAGTTTAATTAAGTCAACTGAATCCTTAAAGGTTTTATTAGCAACTGACACTGGAAGTTGGGCCAAGAAGACCTGCTATTACATGAATTCTTTGCAAGGTAAATGCATTTACCAATCACGTATCTATTTCGAGCAGTTTCAGCTCATTCCCTGCAAACATGCAAGAGGCTTGCTGCACTTTGCAACCTCTGGGAAGGACGATTACCAGATTCACATCAACATATCTAATTTTACAGTTACCTTATTTAAGTTTCTAATATGGCACAGGTCTTTTTCTCAGGTGTTAATAGAAAAATCAATTTAAAGTCACAACAGCTGTGATCATTTTAAATATCACAGCTGTCATGAGTTGAAAATAACCAATTTGGGCACACACATTTCTGCTGCAAATGTAACAAACTGAAAATATGATGGAATTTTATCTTTTACTCTCTCTGAAGCTTAACGTCTAATACAATAGTAGAGTAATATCTTACTTGCCTTAAAATAAAACCAGGCCCCCATTTCTCTGTTGACCTAGCCAACAGATGGCTTTGAAAAAAGACAGGAACAGCATCTTAAAGATATACTCTGATGGAACTAACTGTTGAATATGCTTAATTATGGAAATAGCATTAACTCTGGAAAGACAGAAGTTAAATAGCTGATATAAAAATTGAGAGTTCACTCATGTAAACATTTTGCTGTGAAGCCAGGGGGGAGATTAAGTGGGATCCATGCTACACATTAAGTGTTATTAAAACCTAGGAATTTAAATTATTACACAGGACACAATCTAAACTCATATGAACAGTGTTGATTAGTATCTTCCAGGAGAAAATAATGGCATGTTAACCGCTTCTTTACAAACTCAAACTATCTCAGTCCAAATCTAATGTCATTACATTTCTAGGAACATAATGACATTCTCAAACAACCTAAACAAGAAAAAAAAAATAGAATAGGGCATTATTTGTTCCACTGGTCTCAGAAAGTTTAGGTTTCTCTCTGTGAAGTTAATTGTGGACAATGAACGCCCCCAAAATTCTAGAATCATATTCACCAACAATCATTGACACCTATGCTCAGATGTTTGAAAAATGATTCTGTATGATGAAGATGAGGAGGAAATAAACTAAAGAAAAACACACAATTCAAACCAAACTACTGACAATGGTTTGAAACACTGATTCAAGGTCTACCAAGCTCCTGGTCAATACATAACAAGAAAAGAAAATTCTCAAGGATTTTCAGCTCAGATCTGCAACCCTACCTAAATTAATTTGATATGCCCCTCTTCTTCCCTTCTTTCCCCTTACATATTCTCAAGGCAGAGATGAAAAGTTGGCGCTACTTATAAACAGGGCTTCCCAGGTGGCTCAGAAGGTAAAGAATCTGCCTGCAGTGGGAGACCTGGGTTCGATCCCTGGGTTGGGAGGAGGGCATGGCAACCCACTTCAGTATTCTTGCCTGGAGAATCCCCATGGACAGAGAGGCCTGGCAGGCTACAGTCCACGGGGTCACAAAGAGTTGGACAGGACTTATCGACTAAACACACTTAAACAACATCTACTAAAAAGCTGATACCGCACCCCCACCCTCCGCTATTCTGCTTAGGGAGGCTTGGTGCAGTCAGTACAGAAGAGCTCGACCATCCCCTATTATTTGCATATTAATTTCAAAGCTACATGAAAAACACTGCAGTCTTTTAATCACATCAACACGCAAAAAGGCACTACAAAGTGAAACTACACTTGTTAAACATTTATCCCAACCCCCACGTCACACAAAGGAGGCCTAAGAAAACAGCATCCATCCGGCTCCTGTGTGCGAAGACTCCACTTCTGAATTGTAATAACAGGTGCAGAAATAATAATGTGCTGGGCAATCAACTTTTTTTCCTCTGACTTGTCAGTTTAGCTTAATAATGCCATCAAGAATGTAAATATTTCTGCAATTTATATTTAAAAGTCAATAAAATAATGGGGTACAGAATTTATCCTTTTTAATTTTTTAAGTAATACATTTGATTATTTTAATCACGTCAGTACTTAACTGGATGGGGTTTACATATGCATGTAACATCAATTTAATTTGTTTTATTCGTGAGAAAAGCTATTGAGTAATACAGCACCATTCTCCTTAAAAAAAAAAAAAAGAAAAAGAAGTGCGCCCATCGTGGGGAAAAGGGAGTGGAGACACTCCACTGCCTGCTTCCCTTCTTGGAGACGAGATTCCAGGACCCTCCCAATGTCTTTCATTATGAGCATTAACAAATGGTACCCAAAGAGGTGAGAACCCAAGACGCAGGTGACAAAAACAGGGAGTGTTTCCATCCTGTGGATAAACTTTCTTGAGGCTACAGTCACAGGACTGTGGTTGGTAAATGCATCAACTATTTTAAATATGGTGTGAGAGGTTTTTTTTTCCCCCAACATAGCAATTCCCCCTTGAATAGGATCATTATCGGTGCAGTCATTCAGAACTCTATAATTCTCACCCTTAGGTTTGTGGAGGTGAAAGACCCAAGTCAAATGTTAGCCTCTACTCTTAATATCCCCTATTCATTTTCAGGTCAGCTACAATGGAAGCAGCTGGAATTCAACTCTCCCCACTCGGTCCTACCAATTACCTCAATGTGCCCTCTCTGCAGAGGAGTGTAATTTGGTGTCCAGGAAAGCACAGCTCTGGGTCCCTGGAGGGTGCAAAAGCCTGCATTTTTTCGGTGGAGTCTGAAATTAGAACATCATCTACACTCCTCCCACCCCTGACTTCTCAGGTGTTTGCAGCCCATTCTTCATCCCCATTTGGGGGTGGGCTGCCTTTAAACAGGATACTCTCCCAAATAAAATGTTATAGGCATGGTGTCCCTTTCAAGTTACTCTTGAATGAAATGCCCCGAGTAACACATGCAGCTTTCTTGAAGAAATAAGGAAGAAGAATTTGAAGACAACTCAGTATGGACTTGAGGCAACATGGAATGGAAAGACCCAAATATCAGCAACGTGAATGTTAAAAATTCTAATCAGAATATGGTACTGTGACATAAATACATCTGCTAATAAAAGGTGGTAGTTTGGAGCCTAACTCCTAAATCTTCAGCACTGCAGAAAGGAAAGTCTCAAAAAGTTGAAATGCAGTCACACCTAATTCTCAAACCATTTTCAAGCCCCAAACCTCAAGAACAGTTCTTCAGAAGAATAAATCTGTTTTGCTGAATAAAATGCAATAGTATCTGTATGCGTAAGATGATTCAGTAAATGTGCCAAATAGTTTATTACAGATGCTAAAATGTTCAAAAGCCTCCAACGAGTGAAGTTTTCTGAAAATTCCACGAATAGCTTTTCAGCAGATCATTTCATACTTCAAAATATAATTATTTCATACAAGTAGCTCTTTCCGCTTTGTAACTATTCCTCTGTGTTTCCTGATATACAGATACTTGCTTTTTTTAAGGACTATGATGACTTCCTGAATAGATTATAAACATTTTATAAATACACAGAGTTCCAAATCTTATTGTTGTAATCAATAAACTTTATCACATATAACTTTACCCTATGTCACTTGAGAGTTATATTTGAAGTACTAATGGCTAATTTAAATCTCCAAACATGAACTCTGAAAGACTTAAGTCTAAAGTTATTGACTGTGAAAAATTAGCTCTTTTGTAACACTGGTGATACTAGAGGAAAAAGGGGAAAGAGCCTGGTGGTCCTCTGCATGTCTGTCCTGAGAGTCTCAGTTACAAGTATTTGTTTGATATACAGAGCAAATATTTCCTTCCTGCATTTCTTTTAGGATAAGAGTAAACCTGAATCCTAACAACTATTAAGACTGTCACAACCTATCTATATATCTTCATGGGATTAGATATTAAGATTTTTTTTAATGAATCTCCTGATGGCAGGTTGCTGACCGTATATAGTCTGCACAGTGATTCTAAAGAAATGACACAGAAGCATTTTTTTTCCCCTCAGTGGCATCACAGTGACAGAAGTTGCAGGTGGGCTTAAAAACACTCACATAACATTGAGAAAAATGAAACAGGACAACATCTAAAATCAAACTCTGCTAAAAGCCATTTACAAAATAAGTTACAAGGAAGAAATCACTAATTCTCAAGCCTCTGTAGTGGTACTGCAATCTCAGGTAAAAAAAAAAACAACACAACAATAATAACAACAACGAAGCACAACAAAACACAAATAGGGAGTGTAATGCAAAGCACACTGAGAGTGGACCAGGACACACACAATTCTTCAGCACGATTCCCTGCAGATCAGTTGGAAAGGTATTCACAGGCTGCAATAGCTATCAGCCCTCTCCTGGCCACATTTCTCCCTAAGCCCTCTCCTCTGCGTTCCACTGGCCTTCCTCCTCATCCTCCTTGAAGCAATGCCATCACCTGGCGCTCCAAGGATGCTTAGCAATTAGCAACACGATATTCAAAATGCTCAAACCCACCAGAAATTAGAGATTAAATAAAATTAACCAAATATGTAACTGGTTCATCTTTTCTAAGAAATTAGCCCCAGAGTAATGTTCAAACTGGCATCTGTGAATCTCACACAGCGATTTTTTGGAAATTTAATCAGAGGCAGAAGAACAATATGTAGCCACAATATCAATATTATGCGTCTGGTGAATTTTTTTACCAACTTAAACCTACAGAACAAAATCAACACAATTTTCTCATAAGCAATCAGGCACAGAAGGAAAAAAAGAAAAACTTCATTGTTATTTCAAAATGAGTAAATTAAAATGCTTTATATTGTCAACCATCCTCCAAAATATGCTCACTTAACAAGTTTTTCTGCATACTTTTTTCTCTTTGATATGTCCTGTTTTCTTGAATCAGTGGGGAATTGAAAAATTATATTAGTTTGAACTTAAGCAAATTTTTGCTCTGTAATAGTAGCTAAACAATCATTTTTAAAAGTAATGCACTTATACCAACTAGTTTCATTTATAATCATGGTTCTGAAAATAGTAAGTCTATGAAATAGCTTCCAAAAATATTAAATGGAATTTACATAGCCGATATACTACTAAAAACTTTAAAACCTAGTTCCTGCCTGCATGAGGCTACTGGGACCAACTGTGAGGTTTACCAAGAAAGGGAGATATGTAAAATGCACTGGAAAATATTATTACTGGTGCTATTTAGATATTAAGCTTCCTATGTTAGCACTTCCTGTGGTACCTGAAAAAAAAAAAAAGAGCTAAACACTTCACATCCTGATTTTTAGCTTCAAACAATTTAGGTGGCTGAGATTTTGACTTATTCAGAGAAAAACTCTCCTAAAAACATATTCTCAACTGAGAGATTTGGGAATTAAAATGTTTCTTTTTTTCCATCTTAGCGAGGAATCATGAAATTATTTTATTTTTTGGCCTTGATATCAGAAAAAAATGAACCACCATCCTCCTCTCTCAACTTTATGGAGTTTAAAAGCTATATCCTATGACCAACAGTCAGAATATAAAGCTCATTACCATTTACTTCCTGAGATTTGATGACTTGACAAATAACTATTTCAAAACAACTAGTTTGAAACATGGTTTGAAGCTTGTTAGTATAAAGCGAAAAGAGCAATTACAATAATTATAGGTTTCTCTATACCGTTTAACACATGCACACGCTGGCGAGCGCTGATGATGCGATCTTAAATTACCATTAGGAGGAAATTTCGCCACTTTTGTTTTCAATTTCATTTGCCATAATTTTATCTTTGTGGAACGGCTTTATTTTTAGATAGGTGGAATCTGACCAAATACTTGCTTATTAAAATTCTTATTCAATGAATAAGAATATGTAAGCAGTTATAAAAATCCAAATGTAGACTAAAACTATACTTATGGTGGACCAGGTAACATCTGATACTGCTGTCCACGGGGACAGACACAGAGGAATAATCTGATAGATGCTTACGCTCAGAGCTCTTAAAAGAAACTACCGATTTTCTCTGCAAAAATCCTCGCTCCCATAGTTAGGTAGTAGTGCTTTCAAATTTTTTATTTAGCAGAGAATGGAATTCATTTGTATTGAAACCCCTCATCCACAGAGAAAAGAAATCACACAATTTCATGTTGGTCAAAGTCATTAAACTCTCACCTGAGGAGGAGTTAATCTTTTTTTAAAAAAATTACACTCTAGTTTATATTCAAGATTTAGCCTTTGATAGCTCTAGGGCTATGATTTTTTTTTGGTAGGTTTTGACTTCCAAAGTCCACAGTTCAGGACAGGTTCAATATTTTACAGAAAGAAGGAAATAATATGTTGTGGGGTTACGGTCATAGAAACACTTCATAACTTAAGGTAATAGAAAATCCACATTTTTCTTTGTTTGTTCTAAAATATCACTGATTATACTACTTCCCTTGCTGGAGAGTTAGAGGAAAACTGATTTTGCAAACCCTATACGTAGTTGCCAGTTCAAAAAAGAAGAAATCAGAACTGCTGTAATGCTTAATTGTACTCTTTCCACAACCTAAAATCAGAGTGTTTGGAATGATTTTACATTTTTCTTCTTTTATTTATTCACAGGGAAAACCTGCTTCCTCTGGCCTCTCTCAGTTCAGAGAGTTCAAACTGAATTTAAACAAGTAATTGACTTGTCACTGGGAAAAAAAAGAAGGAATTCAGTGCTGTGCAGTCTTCAGCGGGAAGCTTGTGGAACAAATAGCTGATCACACTAAACTCCAACCATTTAGGTTAAAACACACGTTGGTCACCAGAGCACATCCCCACAGAAATGCATGGATACGCAAACCCCAAACAACAAACGAAACTCAAGAAATGTAGTCTTTTCGATAGGCATTTTGAACAATTAACGCATGGCATACACAATCTCCACAAGATGTCTGGCACCAAATCAAAAGCCGCTGAATGCAGAATTAGAGCCAGTACAATACACACTGTAGAATAAACAAAAATCTGCTTCTCCAGTGTATGCATGAGGTAATTTTGAAAAATGGTATAGAACTGGCTCCATCCAAGAAGACATACAACTGGACCTTGTTGCCTGTTTCTTAAAGCTAAAACGAAGAACTGGTAAGCATCCGTGGTTTCAGATGCTTTCTCCTGTTGTTCCAAATGGCTATTTTTTTCTAACTATAATGTATGTACAATTTGCCTCTTTCTAGTGTTTGAATCAATAGAGATACACATCACCAGATTTGTTTTTAATAAGAGCCTTAAAACAGTGCCTATAAATACATTTCCTGTGACAGAGCGATCTTGATTTTATGAGTACCATCCTCTCAAAAAAAAAATCTAACAACCAAAATATTTGGCAACTGAGAGGGCATATTAGTGATATGATGTCATATTCAGCATT